>NW_025763546.1:2400000-3600000 GCF_020744255.1 Microdochium trichocladiopsis
TGCTGTTTTCATCACACTTGCTGTCAGAGACTAACGTACTATCTGGCTGGCCCCTTTATGCCGAACGTGGCTTCTGGTCGGAGAGAGTGGCTGCAAGTAAGATCTGCCAGCGTGTTGCGCAGTGCGGGGAAAGTGAGGGGCAGTCGTCTTTGTCCCTCGCTTCTGCGGAATGCGGAACAAATCAACCAACGGCCGGCAAGTGTCTGCAGAAGCTCGAAGGATTATCCCTTGCGATCCTCCTCTCGCACGAGAAGCTCCCAGCAAAACGAAACAGGTCATCATCAAGCAGCCGACATGGCGAAAAACAGTCCAATCGTTTCCGTATACCACTGCAAGCAGAAGCACAATCTGAGCTGACGTTCATGCCCACGGAAAGGGAGCTCAGTCATCCTTTGTTAATAGTGTTGACTGATGACCGAACATGCCACATCTACATCATGAGTCTAACTCTACCGGGAAACTGAGGCGAGCTGCGTAATTAAAAAGTCTGTGAGAACAGTCTGCTTGTCGTCTCGGGTACAAATTGGCGGGGGCGGAGCTGAGCTGCCGGTGTAGACAATGAATGAGGGCGGCTGTGCTGTCTCGAAAAACCATATTTTGGTTGATACGGCACAAGACTTGTTTGCTTATGGTCCTCTCAGAGACTGAGGTCGGCAAAAAAATCCCAACGTCGGTCGTCGGAAATCATACAGTGATTCCGAACGTCCAACATTGAGCCGACCCGGCGCGGAGCCGCAACCGAAGCCCAGACCGGGATCCGGAGGCCAACGCACGTCTCCCGGGCTCGCTTTGCAGTAGCGCCCGCCTTTCTCTGACTGTTGGAGCAGGGCCGTAACCCTTTGACGCCCAGGGCCAAGCCTGGGCTGTGCAGGTGGTGTTGCCTGTTTCAATATGTTCGGTCAGCTCTGGTTTTCGGGATGTGGAGGCGCACTGGTAGACATGGTCTGATGCGTGGGCAGCTCAGATTAAGTACCTTGGACGTAGCCCTATTTAGGTCAGACGTGCAATGGTCCAGCCCTGGGTGACCAAACCTGAAGAGTCTGTTGCTCGAGAGATTGCAACTTGGGGCCTGAGCCCGCCAATCAGGACATGCTGGCAGACGAAGTCTCAGCGCAGCTTCACGTCGCAGACTGCTGCCACTGCCCGACAAGCGAAGGGGTGACTGCATACACGGCTGGATATGCCTACATGACGGGCGAGGCGTGAGCCAGCCGGCGCAGTCCTGGGCTGAGCCACAATGTCACCGCCCTCAGACACGAGGCAGGTGGTCTGAATCTCGCACACAGTCTTGGTTCAGACCATGCTGTGGAAACGCATTAGGAATTGTTGAGAACTTGCAGCAGCCCTGATATCTCGTCAGAGGAGCCGAGCGGCGCTTCCCGCCTGTCGTGGGCTGGCGCCGACATATGCATTGCGACAGCCAAAACTGCCTGATTAGCAACGGCTGCAGATCATTCTTTGACCAGGCTCCAAAGCCTGCCAGGCAGAGGTACTTCGCTTGCAAGTCACTCCGATGCGAACCCAATCAGGAGCCGAAGAGGGCCAATAATTCAAGAAAGACTCGCCTCTGCCCATGCCAATCTAGGCGGCGGGACCCGTGTCTGTTCGTGTTTTGTCACGTAAACTGGCGGGAGCGGATTGGGCATGGACATCGGCAATTCCACCACCCTTGGCAGGATTGGGAAACGCAGATTTGTGTTACCGCCCAGCTGGTAAAATTTGGCGCGCGCGCATGCAACAACCTGTGGCAGCTTGCATCAGACTCGAGAAAGACTTGAGAATGGTACACACAAATGCGCCAGCCAAGGCTCGCTTCTCTCCCTGCCGGGGAATTGTTGAGCTTCACGGGCTTGTGAGATGCCGTGGACTTGCGCTCGGTACGAAGACCCCTGGCATCGCAGCAAGCGAGGGAGCAATGTTGGGCAACGTAATCGGCCACGGGCTGTGGCCGCCAGGAACCCCCGTCTTGAAGGCGAAACATGAAGGTGGATGGGTGCCCCGTCCTGAATGTCGTTAAGCTTTGGCCCCAATGAACGACGGGTAAGCTTTTGTAAACTCTCCGCGATGAACATTCCACGTCGCTGCGTTTCCTATTGAACCTTCAGGGCCTGCCAACCCCAAAGCACGCGGCACGCCGAAGCAGAACTTCTAGGTCGATGGAGGCATGTCTTTGGTTGTGCTGTACTTGGCCGCACGCGGTGGTCAGGCCTGAGAAGCGCTGGATTTCGCTTGGGCCATGCGAGAAAACATGGGAATATTTGCTTGGTGGAGATCTGACGGTATGCTGGTGGCACTCGAAAAATGGTCACGCAGCAAGCCAGAGAGCCCCCCACGCAGGTGCGCGTGGGGGCCATGCCGCTTCTCGATGCAAATTTCGCCGGGTTTGACACAACAGCGTGGGCGATTTGAGTTCCGGCGGAGGAGGCGTCGCCGTATCCTAGATCCTCGGCGGCTCCACCCCCACTGCGCTAAGAAATGGCTCCAGTCCGCCATCATAGCGTGGCTGAACATGGCTGCTGTAGCCGACTGCCCAACAAGGCGAGCAAGGACAAGCCAGCCAGCCAGCCAGCCAGGTTCGGCAGTGTTATGAACTGATGATAGCATGCCTTGTCTGGCTGCCCAATCTATGGACAATGGGTGGGCGTACGCCAGAGCGCGCCGAAATGAAGTCTCCGTGCTCGGGGCAGGCCGGGCCTGGTCCGTGTGTGATAGTCACGCGAGCAGCGTGACAAGGTTGGCCAGATGTGTCGGTGACGGTGTCGGTGACGGTGTGGAGTCGAGACTGGAGGTGGTCTGCATTGAAAGAGATGTGGCTTTGAGAATCTTGCGCGGCGCCTTGACCAAGCTGCCGGGTCAGGCACACGACCGATTCTGCTCGAGTTGCCATGTGGCATCAGCGGCTATCGCGTCGGATTCGAGCCCGTGCCGGCTACTACATGTCCTGGAGGAGAATTTGATCAGCAGTGCCGTGGGGTCCATCAAGATGTCTTGCGCTTGGCACATGTGGGGTGTCAAACCTGGGACGTGGTTGCGCTCATGCCGTGGAGGGGTTTGCGTCATGGAAGCCAAACGAAGGAAATTAGAAACGATCAGACCTGGGTGTGTCCGCCTGGTTTATGAGCCTTGACATGACCTACTATAACTAGAGCAGGCGGGGCACGGCCCCAACAGGGCAACCATGTGGTCCAGAGTTGGGACCAGAGGAAGCGAGCTGCCTGCCTCTTTCTGCGCCTGTGCCTCCTCGCCTTGCCTCACCGATGCCCTCAGGTAACGGGCGTTTTGCAATGCAGATCTGAGTTATGGAACGGCGTGCTCGCAGCTGCGATGCAGACAAGTGCGGCCGGGGGCCCAGGCGCGTATCAGCGGCTGTGGGGCCGGGTGCGAGTGGCTTTTCCTCGTCGCCTCTGCCATGCCTTTCTTCTTTCGCCGTCGCGTGGCCGGAACAGAAGTACCTTCCTACACACACCCGGCCATGCATGCTAGGCCTCGCGGGACCTCTTTCGCTTCCCCGGTGGGCACATGGCCTTTTGCACGCTAACACCAGCATGGGCATTGAAATCAGCACCCGGACCGCAAGGGCGTTCCATTGGGGTGGAGGCATATTACTATTATCTCGTCGCCAGGCTGGCGCAAGGCCACAGAAAGAACCAGGAGGTCGACGATGTGGCCATTATACCCAGGGTCCGTCTCACCGGTTGCCGAGCACGACCTCCCAACAGTACAGGCCGTAGCTCCATGCAGGTCATCCCCTAATCATCATGGTGCTGCATGTTCTGCCTGCGCAGAGGTGAGAAAGCGTGCAGGCACCCGCGCATGGCGGTGCGAAACGTCCAGTGTGTCCAGGGGGTCGTATGGCATGGCATTGCGATGCATAACATCTCATTGGTCACGAGCCACCAGCATGGCAAAGTCCACCGGACGCCCTTGTTTCTTTTTTTTCCCTTTTTGTGTGCGGCACGGCGCAGATGTGCCGCACACCCTGTCAAAGGAGCTGTTGTCATCTGACACGCCTGGAACAACCTCACTGGCCGTGGCCTACGAACAGCAGATGAGTGCTCGCCGAGACGCGCAGGGCGAGGCAAGGAGACTGGACGCTGGCATAATGTGTGTGGTCTGTGGCATCGCACAAACCCCCCAAAACACGTGGGCAAGAAGGTGCCCCCCACCCGGGAGCCAGGCCGACTCCAAGGCTGTGGCAGTCGCTAAAGGTCCCAATTGGCCCGGCCGCAGGCTCGGCAGCAAGCCCGGCTGCCGGTAAACAAGGGCGAACTGTGCAACTATTTCCTCCTTGGTGTGTTTCAATTAGTGGCCAAGGCTCACCTGGTCAGCAGGAAAAAGCAGCGCCTAGCGTCCTTGACGGTGCCAGGAGCCAGTTCCGTCGGGAAAATATGGCCCTCGAGAACGTACCTTGTCTTACTGTCCAGAGTTAAGGCGCGTGCCCAGGAGGACCGCAAAGGATCTCCGCCGCCAGCCCATCTCCTGGCCGCCCCCTCCACCGAAGCCCGGCGGGCCCATTGACCTCATCGCGCGGATGAGCACACACCACCTCGGGTGTGCAGGGGAGGCTCTGGCGGGCGCACCAGGCCGAGCCAGGCAGACTCCCCACGCGGTAGCAGGGCCTGCGAGGTTCTTTTGGTTTTCTCTGGCCCTTCTGTGGGTGGAGGATCGTGGGGCGCGCTGGACTGTGCCCCGGTCCGTGCACCGTCATCGGCTTACCTCACCGCAGTGCTCGGGTACTTGCGCCTCGAGTACCTACGCCCACCCCCAGTCCCCCCCGGGGGGTCCAGCAGTCCGCTCCCGCACAGCACGTCCAGACTTGCATCATGAATTGTTGTTCTGCGCTGCTTCTGCTCCCAGCCGCCAGGCGATCAAAAGTCTAATCCTTGGACGGGATCCTCTAGGGGGGACCGACCCCGGCTCGGTCGGCGCCCCTTGTGCAGCCCGCCCGCCTGTCGTCGTTTCCGCCCCGGCCTCGCGCTGCCTTGGGGTCGCTCACTCACGCACGCACTTGCCTGACCGTCCCTCCGTCCCTCCGCCCCTCTGGCATTAATTAGATAAAGCGATCGCCTGCCCAAGGCGGGTTTTGTTTCTTCTTGCTCCTGCCTCTGGTCTTACTTGGTTTCAAGCCTTGCATCTTGCTATTATCCGCTCTCCGCCTGTCTCAGTCTTGTCGTGGAAGCACTGCCTCTCTTGTCTTAGACCCTTGCACATCTTATACCGCCAGCTTCTTGATTCACAGCCCGGGGCATCCCTTGGCCTCCTCGCCGTCATTGCCAGACCGTTGAACCACTCGCCCACGCCTCTCTTCTCTTCTGCTACAACTCTTGCCCTGCTTTGCGACTTTATAAACCCAGCAATGCTGTCCTACGATGCACCCGTCTCGGTCAATGGCCAGACTCCCACGTCCAAGATGGTCAACATGAATATCAACAACCTCGGCCCCAACCCGGCGCCCAAGAAGACAACCATGACGCCTGTCACGCCCAACAACACCATTGCCAAGACAAATGGACACTCCTCGCCGGCGCACCACCACATCTGGCTTGTCACGGGCCCTGCCGGCTGTGGCAAGTCGACTGTTGCCAGCCATCTTGCGACCTCTTTGAACTTGCCATATGTCGAAGGCGACGAGGTAAGTCGTGTGCACATCCCGGGGCATTGTTGCCCACAGCCGCGCTAGTATTATATACACCTTGGATGGACCAGAGGGAACTCGCCCGACAGGTACTGACACGGCTTCGTTTCTCACAGTTTCATCCCCAAGCAAACATTGAGAAGATGGCCGCCGGTATCCCGCTTACCGATGCCGACCGGTGGGACTGGCTCACCGTCCTGCGCGAGCAAGCCCTCCAGAAGCTCTCGGCCGGTGCTGAAGGCGTGGTCGTCACCTGCTCGGCTCTGAAGCGCAAATACCGCGACGTGATCCGGGTCGCCCCTTACTACTCGCACGACGTCCTCCTCCACTTCATCTACCTCCATGCGCCCGAGGAGGTCCTGCTGGAACGCGTCGGGGCCAGGCAGGGCCACTACATGGGCGCCAACATGGTCCACAGCCAGTTTTCCATCCTCGAGCCGCCGACTGCCGAGGAGCAGGACGTCATCAGCATCGACGTCAGCAAGACCATGGACGCCGTGGTCGCCGAGGCACTGAGCAAAGTGCAGCAAGCCGTTGACGAGTCTTCGCGGTAAAAATGTCGCCAAGACCCTCACACGCGAGTGAAGACACATATCGAACATTTGTCATATTTTGCATTTACCAGCGACTTGAGGCAGACCCTTAGAGCTGCGTGTTTCAGCTTTTTGCATGCACGAGGACGGGGCGTACAGGGTGTTTGTTTTTCTTGGAGTGTTTTTTTGGCGTCATATCAATTGCTCCTGTTTTTGGGTTGGGGATATCGAAAAAGCACCATTGGCTCGTTGGACGAGGACAAGGCTTATTGCTTGAGGGAGGGTGGTTGATGAGACCAGGGGAGGAACAGGGACTCTTTCGGGTGCAGGTGGAGGAGGGCGGAGGAACTGTTGGGCGCAAAGCTGCCGGGCCTTGGTCTGCATCCATCGTCATGATGACAGATCACTCTGTGTTGGCAGCTTACTGCTATGTCACCAGAGTGGCCACATGACTTTGTGTGGCCAGTTGATCGAGGTTACCTCTGACCGGTCAAGAGCACGGCCGTGCCGGGGTGGCGCAAGCAAGCACTTTGCTGACTTGGCCCAGCGTCGTCGTCATACACGGCTGGTGGTCTTGTGACATGGATGGGCCATGCCCGCCGCCCACTCCTGCGGCTGGGCTGGGTTTGCTCGGCAGCCAGCCAGCCAGCGGGCTGCTGCTGCTGCTGCAGGACAACGGAGTCACCACCGCCCGCCCACCCATCCACCCGCGCCCCGATTTGCGGGGTTAGAGTGTGCATTGCATTGCAGGCGCCAATGGCCGGGCTTTTCTCTCTCGAGGGTGCAACGGCCGCTGCTGTACATCATTTTGGCTCCTGCATGAGAGATCAATTCTGTACATAGAAAGCCAGCCTGGCAGTCCTTACTTACCTAGGCCACATCTGGATACAAGACCATATTTTAAGCGCTTTTTTGGCCGATCGCATGCATGCCAGCCTTGCCAACCCCCAAGTGACGACCCCGGCCTGCTTCAGCGGTGTCCCTCGAGCCAGGTTTTCGTGTACAAATTCCTGCCCGCCATACAGCTTGGTTACTCGGCGAAATTAAAACTTAATGCGAGAGGATTCTCCGCCAATGGCATCAAAAGGGGAACGGGATTTACGGCTTTGTACCAGTAGCGCCATCTTCTACATTTGACAATGTGTGCAGTTTCTCAACGCAATCAGTTCCGTGTGCCCTTCAAATGCCCCAGAGGTGATGTGAGGGTGGAACTTAAAAATGCCAGCATGGCAGAATACATGGTCAGATTGATGGTTTTTTTTTTGGCTGTGGCGTGTTTTTGGTCTGCAAACAAAGATGACGAAACGAAAGCATCATTCAGCGATAAGAGGGCTCGGGTGGCTTTCCGTCGTGGCTCTCTTTCTGCGCCCCAGAATCCAAAGTCTTTGTTGTAATACGTCTGTCTGTGCGGTTTCGAGCTGCTCCCACCCCTTCGTGTGGAAAGAGAGAAGGTAAGTCACCGGAACTGGTTCCGCTAATCCTGGAGGGGTTTTTTTTTTCCCCTGGGGGGGGGGGGGGGGGGGAGGGGTCATTCTGGCTTGTTGGTCGTTCTTTTTTTGCCCACTTTAAGTTTTGGTCATTCACTCCAGGCAATGAGTGTTGCAAGTATTCAAAGATAAATGAGACGGATTAAACGAAAACGATGAAGCAACATAGTTTCTGGATTGCTAGGCTACTGGAAGTTTTAATTCAGAGAGCAAAGCATGTGCGTGGGCGCACAACATTAACGAGCATGTCACGCCGTGCGAAACTTGTCTGTAATGTAACTTTCGTTCCTAGTCGATGGGCCATTAGATGGAGATTACGAAGAAAACTTGAAAAGAATTGCTAGCCTGTACGCATCGAGTTTCTCTCGCCCCTCACGTCAGATAAAAAAAAAACATAAATCAGCAGTAGTCGTGCTCGTGTTCCCTTTTCCTGCCGGTTGTGAGGAATCTGTGATTGATTGACGGTCATCTGATTGAGAAGCACGGTAGTTGATTGAAAAGGACCCATCCACATGCGCTGCACGTGTTTTGTCTATCGTTCATCAGCTTGAATCTGTCTGGCGAGCGATGAGCTCAAGGCAATCAGGGGTTTGCCCATGTAGTCTCTCTCTTGCGAGATGCTATGTGACTATTTACATCTGAGTGTCCGTATCAGGACCTGATTCGTAGCCAGGCCTAGTCATGACATCCAACTTTTGCCAACCGCTAGGGAAACCCACCTCCTCTCCTCGGGCCAGAAAAGGCCTACCGCCAGACGAAAAGTCTCCTCACAAGTCGGGAAATAGTCACCTCACCGCAGATGCATGATCATGACGTCCGGCTCCTCGACGGCCTGCCTGACCACGTCCGCGGCCCGGGCCATCGTGGCCCCGTCCACGATGCGGTGATCCGCGCTCCAGCTGAAGTTGCAGACCTGCTTCTTGACCACGTTGTCGTGCTCGTCGAACGCGGGGACCGTGCGCATGCGGCCCATGCCCAGGATCGCCACCTCCTTGTCCACGATGACGGGCGAGAGGTACGTGCCGCCAATGTTGCCAATGTTGGACACGGTGATGGTGCCGCCCGTCAGGTCTGCGGGGGACAGCTTGCCCGCGGCGGCCTTGGCCTGGAGGCGGACCAGCTCGGCCGCGATCGAGAGCACATTGAGCGAGGCGACGTCCTTGATCACGGGGACCAGCAGGCCCGAGGGCGTGTCCATGGCCACGCCGATGTTGTGCTGCGAGCGGTGCACCAGGGTTGGTTTGGAGGACGAGGACGGGTCGGAGCCGCCGACATCGACCCGCGCGTTGAGGATCGGGTACTTGAACAGCGCGAGGGAGACGGCCTTGATGACAAAGGGCAGGTACGAGAGCTTGGAGACCTCGTTCTCCCCCAGCGCAGAAGTCGCGAGCACCTTGTTGAGCCGCCGGCGCAGCTCGTGCAGCGACGAGAAGTCGACCTCGTCCGTGTACAGGAAGTGCGGGATCGTCAGGGAGCGCGTCATGGCCTTGAACATCTGCGTCTGGATGTTGGTCAGGGCCACGGGGGTCTCGACTTGTTCGGTGGTGCTGGCTGGGGGTGCTCGCGAGGATGAAGAGGATGCTGCTGATGGGGCCTGGTTGCTGCTGCTACTACTGCCCTCCTCGAGGAATTTATATATGTCCTCCTTGAGCACCCTGCCGTCCTTGCCCGTGCCATCTACCACCGCGATGTCGATCTCGTGCTGCTTGAGGAGATGCCGTACGGCGGGCGTGGCCAGGTGTGCGGATTTGCCCTTTGGCTTTGATGACGGCGGCGGCGTCGGACCTGAGCTGCTGCTGCTCTCTGTGGGTGCTGGCTCTGTAGGGGTTTGCTCTGCGACTGCATCTGTGCTCTGTGCCTGTTTTTCTGGCACGGCTCCTGACGATGACGCTTCCGCCGGAGCTGGCGCGTCACCCGTGAGGGCATCGAGGTCCTCCTTCTTGACGTCGCCCTGGATATCAATGTCGACAAAGGGCTTTCCGACCTTTGCCATCTCGCCGGCCTCGTAGTAGAGCTTCTTGACGACGCCCGAGAAGCGGCTCGTGATCTCGACCGACGCCTTGTCGCTCTGCACCTCGCACAGCGGTGAGAACTCCTCGACTCGCGCCTCGGGCTCGACGAACCACTGAATGACCTCGCATTCAACGATACCTGGTAGACCACGGAACAGCGGCTCTGGTCAGCTTGTCGCCACGGCCGATCAAACAAACAGGACTTTGGACTCCCCCCCGAGACTCACCCTCGCCTATATCTGCGAGCAGGACCGGCTTGACCACCTGCATCCGTGCCGTCGAGCGGAAACCTCTGGACATGTAGAGGGCGGCGCTGTGCGTGGTAGGGTCGGCCCTGCGGCTCACAGCGTGGCATGTCCGCCATTGCCAACGGAGGGCGCGAGAGCTGCGCTGGAGAAACATGTTGTCGAGTCCCCGCGGTGTGGTGCTTGGCGATTGAGCTTCTGGAGATTACTGGGACTGATGTATATGCTCGGGCAAATGTCACACGACCGTGGGAAGAAAGTCGAGGAAAAACACAGGGCCATTCCGGCCGTTGCAGGCCAAGGGCAGCCGCGGGCGGCGGCTTAACATTGTCGAGAATCCCCCGCCTACGCCGCTGGTATCCGACGAATCTGGGGTACGCCGGTGGCAGCCGACCTCCGTGGGCCGATGTACCGCTCAGGGCACAGCACTATGGCGCTGTACTTGTGCCCGGCCGCAGCTCCACCGGACCAAAAACCTGGGGAAAGTGATTCGCTCTGGGGACACCCAACACTGCCTCCACTCGGCGAGCTCTGGCTGGAACAAGCCCGCCCTCCAGCGACCAAAGGTGGGCGGATAGCGCGATAGCACTTTGCGACTCCCAAAAAAAGGCGGCCCGCCGTAATTGTCAGTCACCAAACCTGTCGTCATTCTCTCCCACCCGCCCACCGCGAACAGCAAGCCGGCAGCACCACCCCTCAGACATGTCTTTTGCGCGGTCCAGTCGATCACTGGTCTGCCTCGGCTGCCAATGGCGGACATTCATGTCCTCCACCAGGCTCTTGGCCGAGCCCGCCAGGAAGTCCGCCGCTGGCGCCGCTGCAGCACCAGCAGCCACCCGCACGGCCGGCAACATCACGACAGAGAGATCGGCCAGCGCGACAACGGACAAGCCGCCGAAAACCACACCAGACAGCGCCGCCGCCGCCGCCGCCGCAGCGCCCGGGACTTCCTCATTACAACGCCCGCCACGGCCCATCGCCCCCGCCACGTTTGAAGACGCGCCGCGATCGTACGGAAAGCGAGTCGAGACTTTCGAGCCCAAGCCCTTGCCCCGGCCGATCGGCTTGCCCTACCCGCCGGTGCCGGGCGAGAACACGGGCATCGACAACCGGTCCCTCAAGGAGCGCCGCGACGACTTTGTCGACTACGACAAGCATCTGCAGCGGCGGCAGGAACTGTGAGTCCCCCTTTTTCTTTCAGAACGAGAGTTCTGCCGCCCTTGGTTACACAACCAAAGGGAAAAAACACACACACACACACACACACAAAAAAGGCACGTAGATTGCTACTGCAAACAAAGCTGACAATGAGATGCTACGGACAGGAAGAGCAAAATGGCCCGCCCTTACTTCCGCGACTGGGGCAACCTGCAGTTCAGCAAGGGCAAGACCTTCATCGCCCCGCCCCGCCCGTTCCGCGCCGACGTGTCGCTCTTCTTCCCCAACCTGTACGGCGAGACCCTGCTCAAGACGGACCGCCGGCCGCGCGACACCACCCCTTGCCTAGAGGGCAAGGTCTCGGTCGTGAGCGTGTACAGCGGCGTCTGGGGCGAGACGCAGGCCCGGTCGTTCACGGGTGCCAAGGAGAACCCGGCGCTGGCCAAGATCCTCCTCGCGGAGAACAGCAGCAACAAAAGTAATGCTGCCGCGGCCGCCGGTGGTAGCGATAGCGGTAGTGGTGGTAGTAATACCCTGCAGCTCGTCAACATCAACATCGAGGAGGACACGCTCAAGTACTGGCTCATCCGGCTCTTCATGTCCGGCCTGCGCTCCCGCATCCCGCAGGCAGACTGGGACAAGTACTTTGTCGTGCGGAGAGGGATCACCGACGAGATCCGCGAGAGCCTGGGCCTGCTCAACAGCAAGGTCGGCTACGTGTACCTCGTGGACCGCGAGTGCCGGATCCGCTGGGCGGGCAGCGCCGACGCCGAGGAGCACGAGCGCGAGGGCCTGGCCAGGAGCGTGCAGCGGCTACTGGAGGAGGCGGGCAAGGCATAATCGTCGTCGTCGCTGTCGCCGCCGTCATGATTCGCTTCCTTTCTCCGAAACTGCCAGGGGGAAACGGATGTATGTGTCAAGAGCAATTATCATGACTTGAACCGATTCAAGGCTTGCTGCTTCGAGATCTACCTTTGTATAACAGACTTGTAATAATACGTACTTATAGACGCCATGATAGATCACTGTATACCACATCGTGTCAAAATAGCCCCTAAAGCTCCTATAAATGTCCGGATTCGAAATACACCAGTGTCATGGCGTTACATTATAAAGTTGTCAAGTACGTGATTTGCTTTAACCAAAACATGCAGAATGCCCAGCCAGAAAAACGCCAAATATCCCAATGGTTCTGCTCCCAGCCTGCAGCCTGAGGAGCGGAGTGCCATAGACGCTGAGACTACCAGAGAGAAAGACACCTGCTAATGACTTTGCGATGACTGTCGCTGCTGTATTCGTGCGGCCTGAACCGGCGTAGTCGGCCTCCTCGGCTTTTTCACTAGAAGGCGTGCTCTTTGTCTGCCTGTCTGTCCGTCTGTGGCACATGGGCTAAGAATCGGTCATGCTGCCACAGCCTGGCCCGTTTGCCCACCTTGCAGTCCCACCACCGATGCCTCCCCCTTCCTCACATGAAGAAGAAGAATATGATGAAGCAGAAAGCAATGAACCCGCCCATGATGATGCCGTCCCTCCGCTTCCGGGCCGAGATCTTGCCAATCAGGGTGTTCAGGCCGGGCACCTGGCTCGCGGCGAGGGTGATGCGGCGGTTGATGCTGGCCAGCGTCTCGCGCTGCAGGGCGAAGCTCTCGTTGGTCACGTACGCCTGGCTCAGCACGCTGTCGACCATGTTGTGGCTGTTGTCGATGCGGTTGCGCTCCTCGAGCATGTACTCGGCCTCGGCGGCCTCGGGGTTCTGCGCGCGGTACGTGTTGATGTCGTCGTGCACGTTGTGCAGCAGGTTCGCCCGGTTGCGCGCGTCGGCCAGGTTCGAGCGCAGCCGGATCAAGTCCCGCCGGTGCTCTGCGAGCTTCTCGCGCAGCAGGGACAGGTTGTTTTGCTTGAGCGCCGACGAAGTCAGGGACGCTTCCGAGTCGAGCAGCCGGCCGAGCTGGTTTACTACGTTGTCACGCTGCGCGAGGCACAAATCGTGGTTCCGTTGTTAGCTCTTGAGTGTCCTCTCTTTGCTGGCAGATGTGGCCGGTCGGTCGTGCTGGTGTGGGTTTCCTCGACTACCTTTTCTAAGATCTCCTCCAGTTTTGTCTCGGTCTCTTGCTCTTCCCGCGTCGGCTTGGGTGGTATATTCGACACGGTCGCGTATTGTGAATATGTGTGGAACAGAGTCTCGGTCTGTAAAGGGGACACCGCAAGAGAAGAAGTGCATTGTTTAGCATTCGGCCATCGTCTGTGCTAAGCGAGCAAGCTGGAGCCTTTATGAAGGGCGCCATGTGTGCTCACCTGAGACTCAAGACTGCGCGCCTGCTGCCGTAGCTGGGCCCAGCCCTGGTTGCCCGTTGCCGTCGCCATCTGCGGCGATTCTCGGAGCTGGTGACGCCGTGGTAGCAGTGTGCGAACAGCTGTTCCGGTCAGGTCCTTCGTGGGAGTCGAACTCCTGTAGAGCTGGCCTGATCTGGTCAGGAGGCGGTCGGTCGTGGGCCGGCTACAGAGAGCAGGGAGGAGTCTTGTGAGGAGGTTATCGCAGACGAAGGCGTGCAGTGTGGTGGTGGTCGCCGTGCCAGTCGTATGGGAACTGTCCTGTCGCTTCCAAAGGTTGGTGATGATGTGAGGCGGACGGTTCTAGGCAAGGGAGGCAGGTGCCTGTGGGGATTGTAGCTCGAACTCGTTCAGGCGGCGCCGGCGGCTGCTTGTGGAGAGACGCTGCGCGGGACCCCTGCAGGGCTTCCGAGACGTCACAGGCCGACGGGCAGGGATTGCGCGGCAGCTGGATGTCACTACGCTTGGCACGCTGCCAGGTAACTTATACAAGTAGCCCATCTGCTTAATTACATGCAGCTTGAGTTGAGTTCGTGGGCTGCAGACCTGCAATTGTGCACATATACTAACTACGGCGCTCAGTTTCATCCACCGCAATACTGATCACTCAGGTTGGTGGTGACTGCTGTGTTTACTGCACGCAACATTTGAGAAATATATCGGCTTCTTCGTAAAATAATTTGCGCAACGATCTTGGAAATCTGTGTGTGTGTAGATTTATGTACTAAAACTGGAAATTGGCGGCACATTGATCACAAGCACAAATGCCATGAAGGGCACAAGTTCATGGAGCTAGTCTCAGCCCGTGGCCTTTGCCCAAGCTCTCCATGTCCGCAATATTGATAATCCCAAAACTCCAATGAGCCCCAGAAAAGAAGTAGCCCGATCCATCATGTATTACACCATAAAAGCATCCTGAAATCCTGCGCATATCCTAAGAAGAGTTCAATTCGTGAAGGTAGCGGCCTATTGTAGCCCCCCCCCCCCCCCCCCCCCCCAAAGGGTTGAGTGGCGTCTAGTGATTGATTCGACGTCTCGACGAGACTAAGGTCCACTCCTAGATCTGAATGACAACAGCCTGGGCTGGCGCACCATCACCCCAGATCCCAACCACAGCCATCGCAAAGCCGACGCCCGAAATGATGGTCTGGAGCAGCTGCGTGTTGACAAAGGCCTGGACCTCGGCACGCACCTCCTCACCATTGACGTCGTCCTCCAAGTCCTCGCCGCTGATGCTGGCGCTGCCCTCGTCGCTGTGGGCATCAGAGCCCAGCATCTCGTAGCTCTGCTCCATACGCCGTGCGGCTGCCTTGTCCTTGCGCAGCTGGGCGGCGGCAGCTCTCCTCTGTGCAGCGGCGTTGCTGGACGACGGCGAACCCAGCAGCATCGGCGCGGCAAAGTCGGCGATGCGGGCGCCGAGGCAGAAGAAGGAGGTGTACAGGAGATAGGGATGCCTGAAGCCGCGAGGCGAGAGCCCAAAGGCGAGGAGGAAAGCGGAGCAGGAGACAGTGGTGAGGATGTTGAGGTTGGCCGAGGCAGTAGACGAGAGCGAGCGCAAGGCCTTTGCGGCCGACGAGGCGGAGGGAAGCTCGAGGAGGGACGGAATGGTGAGGGTGGTAAGCGTGTAAGAGGCGCCCTGTGATATCATGCATATGTGGATTAGCGATGGTGGTGCCCGGGTTGATGCTGGGCTGGGGGATGAACTGTGATGGCGCGTACCGTCATCAGACCGAGGGTGACGGTGCCCACGAACTTGCAGATGGAGACCTTGCGGGACGACATGGCTGCTGAGGATGGCGACGATGATGGGCGAGAATGTCTGCCACGAGCACGAGAAGCAGTAGTAGTTGGTGCTGTCGCTGAGTCGTGTGAGGTGAAGTCACGCTGCCGGTTAGGCAGATGACTGGGAGGACAGGGAGCTGTTGGGGATGGATGGGCGCGAGCTGGAGGTGGCGTGCGGCGGGGTCAGGCTTGCTCGGGCGACCGGGGCCGGGCTAGTTGGAGGTACTGGACAGTACTTAAGGTACCGTCGACGTCAGGCATCTGCGAGACGAGGTACCTTGGGCGTTCTCCAGCCGGCCAGCGATTTGCTTGCTTGCCTGCCTCGTTTTGTTTGTTCATTCAATGTTGCATTATTACATGTCGCGGGTACCCGTGCACGCTGCTTGTTGTGTCCACGGATGTCATGACCACACATTCATGTATCCATGGATGCACTTTGTGAGGGAGGGAGGACCAACTTGATGATGACGCATCGCCGCAAACCAGCACTGCTTGCTAGCGTTCCAGCAGCGAGCACAAGCACGACTGACTGACTGACTCAATTTAGCCTTTGAGCAGCCGCTTTGACGCCAGCAACCCACACCTTGTCACTTCCGCCCAATCCCTGCCATCAGAGATCTGATCGATGCCGCTAGGTACCACAATGGCGCCCTCGCGAAACCTGGAGCAGTGGACCATATCTGAGCCGAGCAAGAATCCATACTTATACAAGCAGGCATATTGCATCTGTCTTGGTGCGGCATCTCACGACGAGGAGGCGCTCGCCTGCGACGCTGCTGACCCTGCCACGTTGAAATGTGTGTGCGCCCTGACTCTGTGCCAGGAAGTACCTTGGCTGGAGTATGTGTACTTTAGGCGCCCGCGTACTGTGACACACGCCATAGTTGGCACGTCCAAACGGCATTTTGGTGTCAATATTTTCTCACGACTCCTGCAGCCAATTGCAGTTCTCTGGGCTTCACGATACACAAGCACGGCAATTCGGCTGGCTGGCGGCACCTTTTTTTTTTTCTTTCTCAGAGTTTGTGGTGCTATGTGTTTTGAAAATTATCATGACAGCCACGGCTTGAATGTCTCCCCAAGGAAGCCATTGTGGTCTGATGTAAGCATGCATCTTGTGGAACACCACACGCGTAAAATAGGCATCATACTTCTCCCCGACTATCCTGAGCCCGTGCACGGGAGTCGCCGACAAGTTGCATCCCAATTGTCTCGTTCCGCATCGCTCCCTCGCAGACAGGCACTGCGGCGCCAATTCCGCAGAGTGTGCAAGTGTGGATCTCGACCCCAACCCCAGACTTGACCCAAGGCTGACGAACGACCCCTGCCAGCCCCAGAGCCGAGGCTTCTGCTTCTGCTGCTCCTCCCCATCCTCTCGCACTCGCTCTGCCTGCCCCAAGGCGAAGCCCACTTCTCGGCACTTCCTAAGCATCAAGACTTCCCCCGTCTCTTTCCTCGCAGAACATTCCTTCCCACCACACCGCGGGACACAAGAAGCTCAACCTGCTGTGCTACACATCACCAAGGCGGCCAACTCCCCATCGGCAACTTATCGCTGTCTCAGCCCCATAGCGCCGCGTATAACGACGTCACCATGCCTGTCCCCAGGTCCGAATACCTCAGCAGCACCTGGAAGGATGGCATCTTTGGTAAACAACGAGTCACTCTCCCTACGACACCGCGAGAACACCATGACTGACACGCAGGCCCACCCTCTCGACAAACAGCTGGCCGAGTCGCCTTTGTGACTGGCGGCGCCGGCTCCATCTGCTCCGCCCAGACCCGCGCGCTCGTCGCCCTCGGCGCCAACGCCGCCATCATCGGCCGCAACGTCGAAAAGACGGAGCGCGTCGCCGCCGACATTGCCACGGCCCGCTCGGGCGCAAAGGTCATTGGCATCGGCGGCTGCGACGTTCGCGATGTACGTCCTTCTGCCTTGTTTGGATAGATGGAGACAAAAGTCTTCCGAGGTTTTCGAGTCTTTTTCGGCTGACGTGTGATGCTCATTCTCCCCCACCACAGCCTCAAGCTCTCGTCGACGCAGCCAAGCGATGCGCTGATGAGCTCGGTGGCATCGACTTTGTCATGTAAGCTCATCCAACCCGACTGCCACTCTCCCTTTCTCTCGGCGCGCTCGCAGCTGACAAAAGCTCTACCTCACAGCGCCGGCGCAGCAGGAAACTTTGTCGCCCCGATCGCCGGCCTCTCCTCCAACGCCTTCCGCACCGTCATGGAGATCGACGTGATGGGCACCTACAACACCGTCAAGGCCACGATCCCGTACCTCGTCGAGTCCGCGAAGCGCAACCCGAACCCCTCCACCGACGGCCTGACCGGAGGCCGGATAATCGCCGTCTCCGCGGCGTTCCACTACACGGGCTCGCCCATGCAGGCGCACGTCATGGCCGCCAAGTCGAGCGTGGACAACATCATGGTCTCCGTGGCCCTCGAGTACGGGCCCTTTGGCGTGACGGCCAATGTCGTCACACCCGGCGGCATCGAGGGAACAGAGGGCATGGAGAGGCTGGCCAGCAGCAAGATCAGCTCCAAGGAAATGGGCCGCGCGATCCCCTCGGGGCGCATGGGCACGGTCAGGGACATTGCGGATGCGACGGTGTACCTGTTCAGCGACGCGGGCAACTACGTCAATGGCAATATCCTCGTCGTCGACGGCGCGGGCTGGCGGGCCAGCCACTCCGGGGTCGGGCTGGATGTCGGCATGAAGTATCCGGATTACCTCCTCGACGGCAAGTTCTCGCCGCACGTCAAGACTGGGCGCAAGGAGAAGCCGAAGCTATAGAGCGGGGTGGCACGGGGAGCGGGAAATGTTAAGAGTTGAGAGAAGCTTGCATAATCATTCGCACGGAAGCATGCTGGATTGTTTATTATTGACATTTCCAAATATACATATACTAGACAAGCGACATCTGTATTCCCGTGGTCCGAACGCCTCGCTGAAATGGCACTAGAGGATGATGAAAACCGACAAAACAGGCAGTTTTCCATATTCGATAAAACCCGAATAAGAAGACGACGATGATGGCAGGGTAGCGTAGATCATCTAGAACGTGGCGTCGTCGGTGGGTATGGCGCAATGTTCGGCTGACCCTGACTGTGCGCTCCAGCGATCGGTGACAACGGTGATGGCTGTGCCCAATCTTGCGTATCGATGCCCATTCGCTGGTTGCCTGCGGCCGACGGCTGAGCTGTCTCAGCGTAAGGGGGAACCCGGACCGCATAGGTGTCGCTGGACCCGGTGTAGTGGGCTGGGGGAGCTGTTGCTGCTACAGGCGGAGCGGACACTGCAGATACTTGTGGCACATATTCCCCTGATCCGGGCGTGGTCCATGGGGCGGCATAGTACTGCGCCTCAGCCGCCCTGGACGAATTGTCC
Organism: Microdochium trichocladiopsis; assembly: GCF_020744255.1. Lineage (NCBI taxonomy): Eukaryota > Fungi > Ascomycota > Sordariomycetes > Xylariales > Microdochiaceae > Microdochium > Microdochium trichocladiopsis. Next base: position 2,418,578 of record NW_025763546.1, read on the forward strand.
TGAACCCACGGGGGTTGATTTGCAGCCAGATCGTTGTGATACGGACTGGTGTAAGTGGCAGAGGTCGGCTCGCGCTCGTTCTGCCGATCCATAAAAGGCACCGATGTCTGCTCCCGGTGGCTGTCTGCAACATATTCGAAGGGGACCGATGTTTGAGGGGCGTATCGCATGTTCTCATGCATCGGCACTGATGTGGGCACTGGCAAATCGTCGTTGAGATGCTGCAGAGATATGGACGCAGGGTTCGTCCCGCCGATCGCAAGAGGCAGGTAGTCACTGCCGGTGGTCCAAGTCGCATTCAGTTTACTCTTCTTGCTAGACTTTTTCTTTCTGGGCCAGACTGAGGACACGAACGATGAGGACGAAGGGGATAAAGTTGAAATCGCTGGCATCGGAGAGTGCCGCCAACGGTGCAGGCCAAACCATATCGTGAAGATTATGATTGTGCTCGGGACTGTAAAGACCCAATAGATCCAGAAGTTGTCTTGTATGACACCGGGCTGGTCCCATTTTAGACTGGGAACTGCCCAGAGCGCGGCAAAGAAGGTACCGGGAAGGAAAAGCATCGTCATGATGGCGATCGTCTTCATGGCGGAGCTGTCCTTTTTGGCGGCTTCTGCGAGCTCTTTGCTGGCTTGTGCCAGCTTGATGCTGATGCGAGCATCCTCGTGTGTCAACAGGGAGGTAATCTGCGGACTTTGTCAGACTCTTAGTCGGGCGCATCTCGGCGCTCATGGTCCTGTTTGTCAAGACTTACCACAGTTGCCTGATTCCGCGAGCGTTCTTGGATGTACAGGATGTATTCTTTGGAGTCTGTCAGACTGCGCTTGATTGAAGGGATACCGCTGGTAAAAGCCTCTAGCTGCTCGAGGAACATGTCCTTGGTATGATCCATGGTGTACGACTCGAGCTTGTCGAGCTTGATGGCCGACATGAGATGAGAGGCTATGCTGAGGCCGATGGCGACATGCCTGGACTGATTGGCGAGGTCGACAAGCACGGAGCCGACCTTCCTGGATGCCTTGGTGAGCTCCTCCATATTCTCTTGCTGCTGCCGTAGCTTGGTTGTGACGGGGTTACCACCGTAGGGCCCGTGACCGGTGGTGTTTTCGAGGGTGCGAACTGCTCTGAGCTGCGAATATGTGACTAGGTCGACCCAGTTGCTGAGCTGCACCAGAGAAACCCAGGACAGGACAAATGGAGTGTGCAACCTGTTGCTCTCCATATTGAGAATGCGTTGAAAGTCTGCAAAGGAGCGACTGCTACCGCTGTCCCTCAGGAGCAGAATTGCCCTGGTGATTCGGGTTCTGGGGTTGAATGCCCACATGAGCGAGTAGAGCACGGTGCCAATATAGTAGCAATGCCTCCGTTGCCAGGACTCGTAGTGCAGCCCATAACGGTTGCTGCGGATGAGATGGAGGAACCGCGGATCGAGCCGGCAGGCGTTGAAGGTTTCCTGGAAAGTGCTCTCGGGCACGCCAATCACCTCGTTGTCGTCACGGGGGATCTTGACAAGGGACAGAGCCGCGCTGACGTCTGGCTCTGTCTCGAGGGCGCTCAGGCTCGAGATGGCGTTCCAGGGAAGCTGGTCGGTGACTGACCAGCCACGCTCGCGGGTGGCGTTGTTGTAGTTGCGGACAGAGATGCACTGGAGCGTCTTGATGTCGGGAGTATCGTCGGCGAACTTGTCGCTGGGCAGCCTCGCGAGCTGGCGGAGAGTGTCCATGCTGCCGGTGTGCGAGTTGCTGGTCCCGTGATGGAGAGGTACCCTTCCTTTCAACAAAGTTATTGTGTAGGTGGCCAAGAGGCAACGACGCGTGGGCGTTGCTCGTAACTACGTCCCAAGATGAGGGGAGCCCCGACAGCAGATGACGGAGGCAGCATTGTTTGCTCGCAAGGGACTCATGGAGGCAGGCAAGCACCATGGTTATAACGTGCGGGATAGGCTGGGGCCGATTGTTAAGCCCAGCTGAAGTCGCAACGAGACGCTTATGCACGTCGTCGGGCTGGAGAGGCATGGGTACGATGCCCGGGGGCCTGGCAAGCTGCTTGTCGTCCTGTCATCCCTGCAGTTCTTTCCGAGTCGACAGGCTCAGACCCGGGTGATTTACCCACTTGGGCAAAGGCTTGTCTCTGGATGCCAGAGACAAGGCTCGGTGCAGCACAGGGCGGCTGTGACTGGGGTGATCAAAGACGCGCTCAGCCTCCTTCGCGTCTGGCGCATGTTCCTTGGTTGTAATTGGGGAAGAGAGCCGGTCACGAAAAGGACAAAGCAGCCAACACCGGACTACACAAATGTTAAAATGTCCTTTGACGCGGCAGTGGCGCAGCTGCTAGTACGGTAAGAGGAAGGAGCAGCCCTCCCTCGACGCCCCGCCCCCAGTTCCACGCGCGCCAACGCTCGCAAGCGTTATCAATTGTTCGAATAAGCCCCGGCAAGGTGGCGGAGCCGGCCGGCCCCCGCAGCGGCTGGTCCCTTTTCCCGCTATTTTTAGCCCAACATACTTACCCAGTCGACCCCATCGCCTCTTGGTGCTCGCAGGCATCATTTTACTTTTCTGATGCTGGCCATAGACTGTGTTGGCGAGATTTCAAATCTTGATGCCGCCGACACTAGCGCGTGCAGAACAGCAAGGAGTGGTGTACAAACCAACATTGTCCCCCATGCTGTCCCCGTCCTTGCACCTGGCGCTTAGGCAGGATCTTTTACGGCTCTGCGTGTCCTCGTCCGTCCAGTGTCAAGCGCGGATGAAACCCCTAGGAGGCTGAGAGATCGAGGGTTTGATTATTCATGGGAACTCGTTTATAGTTAATAATAAAACAAGTGCTATTTCGGGTGCGGGGCTTCCAGTGGTGCGCACTTTTCTCATGCTCCTAGTGTCCGCACATTGTGCGACTCCATCGTCCCGAGAACCCTTGTTCTGGCGTAATCTCGATAGCTCAGGAACAGTGCCTGCAGGTCATTACTGTATTCGGACGAGGGGAGTGATCATGCTGGAAAGTGGAATCCCATAGCACTCCCCAAGGTCGAACATGCGACTTTTTTCTCATACTTGCTGCGCAAAACGCTAGTGGGCTGACTTTGTCCTAGAGCCATTCTCGAAGGAACGACTGCCCCATCGACAGGCACGCAAGCTTCCAGCTCCCAGGTTCGTGGAGATGGGAACAGCTTGGTATCGAGCCAATTGCCCCCCCCCCCCTTTCTAAGAGTTATATAGTGAAGAGCCTCGCATCAGAATCTCACCACTATTTCATACCGTATCCGTAACAGACACATGCCAAGCAAAATCACCGCCTCCCCAATGAAGACAGATACCTCAGCTCTCTCTCAATCTCCCCAAGCTTCGGACTCACGCTCTCGGCACTCTTGAGCGTCAGCACGGCACCCTTCTGCGCAACGTCAACCAGATCCTCGACCTTGCCACCCTGTGCGAGCCCGGCGACCAGCACGCCGAGGAAAGTGTCCCCCACGCCATTGACGCTGACAACGTCCTGCTCTGCCACCGTCTCCACCGTCGGGAACATGCGCATGTACAGCCCGCCGACCTGCGTGTAGTGCTCGGGGCTGCTGTTGCTTCGGGACAATATGTACGGCTCGTGCGCGGCGTCGAAGAGCCTCGGGTCCTCGCGCGGGAGCACCGAGGCGAGCAGCGCGCCCTTGCTGCCCATCTTGGTGATGATGGTCGGGATGTACGGCAGCAGGCGGACAATCTGCTGCGGGATGCCCGTGTCCGTGATCTCGGCAGACGTCAGGGCGACAAACTTGTCCCGCGCCCCCTGCAGGCCAAAGGCATCTAGCACGTCCCACCACTTTTGCGACTCAAAGTAGTCATTGGCCTGGGCGGCGTCGTGCATCGCCTTGAGCTCGTACTGATTTGGCGAGGCTAGGTGGACGCTTGCGTTGGGGAAGACGCGGAGCGGCGCGAGCGATTTCGTGCCGGAGAACAACCGTGTAGACTTTTCGAGGGAAACGGGCTCAAAGGCAACTTGTGCGGTCGTCTTGTTGTCCTTCGCGGCGGTGAGGAAGGAGCGGATGTCGATGTCGGACCAGTTTGCATCGACGACGAGCCATTTCGGTGACTCTGTCGAGATGATCTCGTGCCAGTGGGCCGGGAAGGATTGAGCCGTGAAGATGCCCATGTCTGCCATGGCCATGACGAGGTTCTTGTTGGCATCGTTGACCGCGACGTATTGCGCGGTCCTGTTTCCTGGGTGCTGCTGGCCGTCTAGTCGTCTGACCAAGGAAGTGTCCATACCACATGATTCGAGTGAAGTAAGGACTGTAGAGCCAGCTCTAATATCGACAACAAATCGTGGTCAGACAGAAATATGAACGCAAGGCTCAAAGGGTTGCGGACCAAATCCGCAGCAGGACTTACAAGTCGTCACCGATCAGACTGCAAAGTTTGACTCTGCTTTCACTGTTTGCCCTGTGGGCTGCGAGAGCGACATTGCGCCCGACGCCGCCGATGGACTGGCTGATTTGAGCCGGGTTAGATGTGTGCAAGTTTGGTGCAGGCGAGCTGTCTGCATTCCCACTGGTGTAATCGCAACTCAGATCTACAGCCACTGAACCAGCGACCAGGATATCGGCATGGGCGGGCTTAGGTGATGCCTCTGGTTGGACTGCGGCGGCATTTGGCGGTACTACAGGTCTCTGGCTAGTTGACTTCACCCTGGACGGCACATTCATTAGGCACTGTTTGTACACAAGACTTGAAGACGCAAAATGCTTGATTTGAGGCTCACTGCTTCACAGGTAGTACAATATCTCCGGAGACCATCTGCGAAATAGCGGTGGCAATCTTGGCTGCCCGATCGACGTTGGACTGGACAAGTGCCTTGTTGGCTGGCACGCTGCGGCCATTTGTGAGCTCTTTTATCCTCTTGAGGATGAATGGGGTGTTCTCGTTTCCATGGGCGCCCTGCTCATTCGACTCTCTGACGGCTTGGTCAATGATGCTGTTCATCTCGTCTCTGGGAATGGAGTACTCTTCAGGGATCGGTGAAGCGAAAATAAGCCCCGTCTCAATGCTGAGGCGCTCCTGGGCTAGGATCATGGCGGCAGCTTCCTGTACGTTGTACACGACCGAGGGGCTGTTGATGCCGCTCTCACGCGCCCAGAAAGCGGGAAAGTCAACCTTGGGCGCCCCGTTGTCGGAGAAGGTCGCCACAGGGACGCCCTGGGTTTCAAGATACTCCAGAGTCCTTGGGATATCCAAGAAGCCCTTCGAGCCGCTGCACACGACCGCCACACGAGTCCGACCGAGCTCTGTAAGATCCGCGGACACGTCCATGCTGTTGTGACCGCCTCGGTGCACGCCACCAAGACCACCTGTGCCAAATACCCGGATGCCCGCGAGGCGTGCAAGCAACATGGTGCCAGAAATGGTCGTGCCACCATTCATCTTCTCACCCATGAGACCCTGTTGACTTGGTTAGCCAGCTGCCTCGACCACCAGTTGGTTGGCCCACATCGAGATGGCGCTCACCTTGCCGACCATGAAGGCAACATCCCTGCGGGAGACCTTCTTTGCCGAACCCTGACACATGCGATCGATCTCGTGCGGCAACAGTCCCACAGACGGGACACCGTCGAGAATGCCAACCACGGCGGGGACACCACCGTTGGCCCGGACAATCTCCTCAAGACCCAGGTCCTCGACAGCACCGTGGGTGTAGATGGTGGACTCGAGAGCGACGACAGGCTTGTTGGTGGCAATGGCATCGGTGACTTCTTCAGACACGTAGAGAAGGTCCTTGAGCCCGCCTTGCCATACAGGAGACGAAGGGGTCGAGAACGCCCTCGCTGCCGACAGACGCGCGGCGGTCCTTGTATGGGCGACGCGGCGAGTCAAGGCCACCGAGGCCGACCGCGAGGCAAGTGTCCTGGAGAACATTGTTGCTGTTGCGTTGGTGGTCGGCGGGGAGCCCCGAGTTATGCACGGGCGTCGCAAAGAGTTGCTTCTGGCTCTGCTTTGAAGGCCGCTTTGCAGCAAGCTCTCGAACGGGCAGGCAATGTCCGTGAGATCGCACCAACTTCGACTGATTTGAAGAATTGAAAGGAGGGCAGTGTCGAGGTCGAGCAGGCCGACAGTGGTGGTTGCTACCCGGCGGGGGGAGTTAAAAGGAAGTCGCGGGTGGTTATCGTCGGCAGGGTCCTCCGGTGGCCGATCACGGTGTGCGCCTAGAGTAGCGCGCCTGGTCGCAGTGGGCCGGCCGGCGACCGGCGCTCCGCTCCGTTCAGCTCAGGAACCATACGAGACTACTGCTCAGATTGAGGTGGAGAGCGGAGGACAGCCCGGTCGACAGGTCGAGATAGGGAGGCGTAGCGCCATCGTTGGAAATGTTCTTGGCGTGGTCCAGGAAGAAGAGAGAGAGCGCTGGCTTTGTGCTGCCAGTGTCTGAGAGCAGGAGTGACCACAATGGATAGAGGCCAGGGAGTTCTCCACAGACAGGGCTCCAACACTCAGCCGCCCATCTCCATCTACATGGCCCAGCTCACGTCGATGGGTCGAGCAAGTCTCTTTAACAAGTCGTCTGCAATTCGCCTGACAAAGGGCCTCCCCATCATGTTGTCAATTCTTTATGGAGATGAATGCCCCTGCTCGGCAGAAACCGAAGGCACGAGGTCCAATCTCTCGTCGGCGTCCCGTCTTTCCGTGACCCTGGTCTGACGTCGACAATCCGGTTTCATGAACCTGGTCTTGCACACAAGCCTGCCCTCCGTATCCATGCGACCACCGCAACGGACCCCAAGTGCTCATGTATAGACCGTCCCATCCCATCCTACTCGGCCGACAATCATTCAGTGCCTGCTCGTGATTGTCTGCTTGTGCTCGAGTATGCGCTGGAGAACACCAGGTGCCGCCATTCCATAAGGTGATTTCGACATGCTGGTCACTATGTCTCCCTGGTTCGCTGCTGCGCTGGTCGCAGTGGCCTCGCTGTCTGGGCTGGCAACCGCCCAGGAGTTCACCATCGCCAACGGGCAGATCTTCACACCAGGTCCTGCCGTGCTCGATGCGCCGCAGCCCGGAACGCCTCTCGGCGGACGTAAGTACTATACTTTGCTTGTTACCCGACTCTCCCTGGGCCACACCCGTGGTCTCCTCAGCCTGAGGCACAGTCACTGACGGCGACCTTGCAGAGCTCCTCGAGGTCGCTCTTGACGTCTCCGCCAACGGCAGGCTGCAGCTACCGCCGTACCCAGCCGATACGCCCAGCCGCATCCACAACATCACCATCTTTCTGCAGAGCTACGTTACAGGTCGCAACTTCACCATCACCAATGCCACGGCCTCGGCCGGCAATGCGAGCCTGGGAGACATCATGCTCTCCGAGCCCGGCAGCACCGTCAAGCACGTCAAGTGGATCTGGCCAGACTGCCTGATGGGCAACGGGCCGCCAGCGACGGCTGAAAGTGATCGTGGTCGATACAACGTAGGTCAATCATCATGTTGCGTGTTTCGAGATAGTCTCTCTTCTCCTAGGGGTTGTTGGGGCAGCCAGGAGAGCAACTACTAACGACCCCGCGACAGATCTCTATCCGCCAGAACTTCCTGCTCAATGGCGAGTCACACTACACCATATTCAACGTGCCCATCTCCGTCACCAACAGCATCCAGAGCATCGCCGGCAGCAGCTCAGACTTTGGCGGAGGAGAGGGTCAAGGGGGCCGACCGTCTTGTGATCTTCTCAACAACCCCCTGGCACCATTTGAGGAAGCCGAGGAGGCTTTCTTGACGAGCACCAGAACCGTAAGGGTGCTGTTCGCACCGGGGGATGCGATAACAGTTCAACAGACATTCGCCGTGCCGGGGGCGGGTGCTGGTGCAACGGCATGGCCGTTCAGGTGGTTGACAGCTTTCCTGTCCCTGCTTGTGTTGAGTATATTGTCTTAGTACTCGTTAATTTGGAGCATGACTATTACTTTCCTCGAGAATGTGCATGATATTCGAGAGAGATGGACAGAGGCCATAAATGTGCCTGCGAACCACTTTCGGTGGCACTGACTAGAATCTTGCAGGCCTTGTTCGCAGGAGATGCGGCACACCCGGATTCATCCTGTTCTCCAACAATTTGACTTGCCCGTCTCGAGGATTTGGGCATTCGCAATACATGGATACGTCACATATACGACGATCCCCGCGTTTAACACACATCCCTGCTCACCCATTCGACACAACTATCTCCACGCTAGCACAACGTTTTGGGTCTGGCAGCACCGACGCACCAGCCCTAGAACTGGCTTCTACTATGGTATAACAATACCCAAAATCTGGTCTCGCAAGCTGTATATTTTCCTTGCATTTGTCGAACTGGGGCATCTTGCAGAACCAATACTCTGCCATGGAGTAGCAAATGGCCCATTTGAGGATTTATTAGAGTCCCTGACTACACTAAGTAAGCAACTGGTGTTTCCGTGGAGCATATAGTTGGTGAGTCGGTGCGCACCCCACACCCGTTCATTACTATCCTTTTGCAAGCGTGCGGTACAACCCGCAATTATATAAGTAGCTCGCTGTGTCCTCATTCTGCAACTCTGCGGGCGTTGTTTCCCTACTTGTTCACAAATGCTTTGAGGCGCGACCTGCCCAGCTGATCACCGAGACCGTCTCAAACTTGTATTTCTATCAACTCTGAGGTTGCCAGGCAGGTGCTCTTTGACTCAACCCGTCAGCTCGTCAGGGGGGAACATCATTTCATACCCTCAATTGACGATAGCTCCCTCGCAGTTGCTTCGCTTCCCTCCCTCCCCGCAATGGTCACCAAAGCCTTGCAGAGAGACTAAATATGCCCACGCACAAACGCTGGCTCCCCCGTGAAGGGTTCTACGCGGACGTCCTGTTTCAGCTCATTGGAAGGACCGCGTTCAACCCCGCGCTGCTGGTCCCGCTGTTTCTACTCACGCGACTGACGGAGCGAGGCAAGGCTCTGGCGCTGCTGCACCCTCTGGCTGCTTCGCGGCTGGGCACACTCACATGGATAGCTGTGGCCCGTTTGGCCAACGCATGGCTCTCGGACCGGGTGATCAACAATGGCCTAAGCGATAGGTACGATTGGCCAAGGGAGATTGCTGTGGTGACAGGCGGAGCTGGCGGGATTGGCGGGCATCTGGTCAGGCTGCTGGAAGAGAAGGGCATGAAGGTGATTGTGCTGGACATCTTGCCTATGACTTACAAGACTGGTAAGGTCTCCCAGAGACAAGCACAAGCTCCTGTAAAAACGAGCTGTACTCCAACACCACTGACACGTCTTGACGAAATCGCCCAGGCCCAAATGTCCACTACTACCAAGTCGACCTCACTAAGTCCGCCAAAGTCGCCGCAGTCGCTACTCGGGTTCGCGAGGAGATCGGCTCACCCACAATTCTGATCAACAACGCGGGGGTCCTCCGGGGTAAGGCGATCCTCGATACGTCCGACGAGGACCTGCGCTTCACCTTCGAGGTCAACACGTTTGCGCACTACTACACGGTCCGCGAATTCCTGCCCGCCATGGTCCGCGCGGACCACGGGATGGTCGTCACCGTCGCCAGCGCGGCGAGCTACTTTGGCGCACCGCAGGTCGTCGACTACAGCTCCACCAAGGCGGCGGCGCTGGCCTTCCACGAGGGACTCGCCGCGGAGCTCAAGACGCACTACCGGGCGCCCCGCGTGCGGACCGTGATTGTCCACCCGGGGGCCGTGGACACGGCGCTGTTTGGCGGGCACACGAACCAGACGCCGTTCATGACGCCAACGCTGCACCCGGAGACGGTCGCCGAGGCCATCTACGATCAGGTCATCACGGGCAGGAGCGGGCAGGTGCTGCTCCCAAAGTTCGTCAATGTGCTGCCATGGTTCCGCGCGCTGCCGTCCTGGCTGCAGTATTCTGAGCGGGCCAAGTCGAATGAACTGATGGCCAAGTTTACCGGTCGGGAGGTTGTCGCGGATTTGAAGAAATATTACAAGGAATCGTGATGGGCGTTTATGTCTTTGACGACCACAAGTGGAGAGAAGATATTTTAGGCCAAACTGGAGAACGGAAGCTGCGGTGATGCAGGCATATCTGAGACACCACGACCTCATCTAATCTACTTGAACGGTGCCTGCAATGGAACCAGTAGATATACGCCTGTGGATCATGTACGCTCGAAACTAAGTCGTATCCATGAAGTTGTCGACTGGATGTTTGTTGAGGCTGGAAGCTCTCCACCTAAGGCCTGACATGGAGGGTATCCACTACCTGCAACCAAACCCACTATCCTCAGTGCTGCGAGCAGGGGTCTAGCGCCCGCGTTGGCGTCCTATCGATAGCCAAAAATTTCTGGGAAGCCCGCCGACGGGTCGCTGTTGCTGCCCTCTGGTGCTGTGCTATTATTGTTTGGCCAGGCCTCGGAAGTTTTGTGCAGGCAAGAAAGCTTGCCGCTCGTCACAACAGTTTCCTGCCAGCACACGCGCGCCATCGAGAAAACGAAGTCACGATGCCTCCCACAAAGAAAGGCAAGCCGGTTCCCGAGGAGGACGACGACTTCATGTCGTCCAGCGCCGAGGTGGAGTCTGTCTATGGCAGCGACAACGACAGCGACAACGAGCACTCCCTCCCGGCCCAGAACGACCCGCGCATATTCGACAAGGACTCTGACGAGGAGGAGCTCGAACGTCTTGTCCTCGGCGACACTGCCAACTTCAAGGATGCTCTGTTCAGCGGCGAGGGCATTGACGGTGCCAGCTCGGCACTCGGGGGTGGCAAGGGCCACGCAGAGGGCGAGGACGGTGACAATTCCGACAGCGCCGAAATGGACGATGCGGACCTCTTCACATTCGACGTGGGCGGCTCGAAACCAAGCGGCGGCGATGACGGCGAGGAGGGCGGTCTGCAAATCACAAAGGGATCGGGAATGGGTGCTGGCCTGAGCCACGGTGACCCGCCGGCGTGGGAGGACAGCGACGACGAGCGCTTCACAATCTCGCTCGCAAGCGTGTCGCAACTGCGGAAATTCCGGGTCAGCGAGGCCGAGGACATTGTGAGCGGATCCGAGTACATCAGGCGTCTGCGGACGCAATTCTTGATGCTGAACCCCAAGCCCGATTGGGTGCGGGAGGCGGAGGAGCGGCCCTCGAAACGGCGGAGGAGGTCCTCTGCCGCCGCCAGCTCTGACGACGACGACGAGTACGACTCGGAGGCCAGGGGCAGTGACTCGGACGAGGATATGCGCGCGGGCGATGTGGACGGCGCGGAAGCTCTCCCTCTTGATCGCTTCCTCCGCGATGCCAGGGCCCTTGCTGGCGGCGATGGCCAGAGGTCGAGAAAACTTCGCCCCGAGGTCATTGACATCCAGCGGTCTCGCGACATCCCCGACACGCACAAGGAAGTCGTGACCTCGTTGTCGTTCCACCCAGAATTCCCCGTCCTGCTCTCCTCGAGCACGTCCGCCATTATGCACCTTCACCACATCGCGCCCACCGCCCACCCGACGCCAAACCCGCTCTTGACCTCGGTCCAGATCAAGCAGGTCCCCGTCCAGCACGCCGAGTTTCTGTATCCCGAGGGCGACCGCATCTTCTTCGCGGGCCGCAGGCGATACATTCATTCCTGGGAGCTGTCTACGGGCGCGATACAAAAGACGAACAAGGTGCAGGGCCACCGGCTGGAGCAGAAGACATGGGAGCGCTTCAAGACGAGCCCCTGCGGACGGTATCTGGGCCTGATCGCCTCGACACGCAAGGGCGGCGGTATTATCAACATCCTTAATGTCAACACAATGCAGTGGATCGCGGCCGCGCGGCTGGACAGCAGGGGCGGCATCATTGATTTCTGCTGGTGGAGCAACGGCAACGGCATGACGATTCTCGGCAAGGGGGGACAAGTCGGAGAGTTCAGCATGGCATCGAGGCGGTTCCTGGGTATCTGGAACGACGAGGGCTCCACCGGAGCATCGGCGCTGGCGCTGAGCGGACCAGGTCGCAGCGGGAAGAGCGCGCCAGGGCCCGCGCTGCTGGGCGGCGACAGGTGGGTGGCTGTCGGCTCGACGAGCGGCATCGTCAACATCTACGAGCGCGAGAACCTCATCGCCAAGGACGCCAAGGAGGACGACGAGGACCAGGTCACGCTCAAGGACCGCCCAACGCCCACACGCACATTCGAACAGCTCACGACGCCCTGCACGGTCCTGACGTTCAGTCCCGACGGGCAGCTCCTGGCTCTGGCGAGCAAGCACAAGAAGGACGCCCTGCGGCTCGCGCACCTGCCCAGCTGTACCGTGTACAGGAACTGGCCGACGGAGCAGACGCCCTTGGGTCGGATATCTGCCGTCGCGTTCGGCCGCAAGAGCGACATGCTGGCTGTGGGCAACGACGGAGGCAAGGTCAGGTTATGGGAGATCCGCAACTAGATGAGGGTGGTGTCTTCCAGGAAGTGTGCTTTCCGAGCTTGGACATGACGCGGCATTTTTGATCGAGCGATAGATATCATCATCAGGGTAGAGAGAACAGAAAATGTCGAGTATAATGAGAACGCGATATTATTTCCCGCAATTCTCCCTCGAGTTGAATTGTGGCTCTCACGCAAATGGTCTCGATAGGTTATTGTCAACCTGGAGCTTCTGCCGTGCCTGATGACCCGGCTTTTGACTTTTGTCTTTTTTCATCTTTCTTCGCCTTTTCCCCCTTGCCACGATAAGTAGAATTTGGCATATGCGTTGAAGCTCTCCGGGAAGCGCACAAGCACTTCCCTCCGTTCCCCCCTTTGCTCCTTTGCAAAAGGAGTTCCATCAAATCTCATGACCCCGTCTCTCTGCCCATGCAGTGCCCATGTCATGAGATCGAACTCCCCAGCTCTCCCCCGCTCTTTTCTGGCCGTGCTCACGCCGGCGCGGTGCCCTTCCAGTACTGCGTCGGGACGAACGGCATCTTGGTCACGACGGCAGGCCGCTTCTTCCCCCTGACCGAGACCTCGACCTCGGTGCCGGACTTGTGCAGGCCGTCCTTGATGTAGCCCATGGCGATGTTCTTGCCGAGCGTCGGCGAGGGGCACCCGCTGGTGACGACGCCAATCTTGTTGCCCTGCTTGTCGGTGATCTCGGCGCCCTCGCGCGCGGGGGCGCCCGTGACGACGAGTCCGACCCTCCGCCTCTCGACTCCCTTGCCGCCTTTGCTCTTGAGCACGAGCTGCGGCAGGATCACCTCGGCGCCGTGGAACTTGTCGGTGGCCTCCGGGTCCCGCCGGTCCTTGCCGACGACCCAGCCCAGCGCGCCCTCGACGGGCGTCGTCGTGTCGTCCAGGTCGTGCCCGTACAGGCACATGCCGGCCTCGAGGCGCAGCGAGTCGCGGGCGCCCAGGCCGGCCCACTGGAGCCGCTCCGGGCCCGCGGTCTCGAGGAGCGCCTCGGTCACGGCCACCGTGTCCTCGGGGCTGATGGAGATCTCGAACCCGTCCTCGCCCGTGTAGCCCGCGCGGCTGACGAGCACGGGGCCGGTGCTGCAGCCCTTGATCTTGAGGAACTTGCTCTGGCCGAAGAAGAGCTCGCGCAGGTTCCCATCATCAATGAGGACATCCTGGAGAATCTGCTCGGACATGGGGCCCTGGAGGGCCACGAGGCCCCATCCGTCGAGGACCTCGTGCCTGACCTCGCCAGCGCCCGGGGTTTCGGAGCGGAACTGCTCGAGCTGCTCGCCCAGGTACTTGAGGTCCTTGTCGCGGCAGGCCGCGTTGGTGACGACGTAGAACAGCTCGTCGCCGAGCTTCGTGATGACCGTGTCGTCCACGATGCCCCCCGTGCCGGGCCAGAGGAGCGTGCTCAGGGTGCCCTGGTGGACGGGCAGCGTCTTGAGGGACGCCGGGGTGACGCGCTCGAGGAACCGGACGGCCCCGGGGCCCTCGAAGCGGTGCTGCACCATGTGCCCGACGTCAAAGAGCGAGGCGTTGGTCCGCGTGAAGTGGTGCGAGGCGCTGACGCCCAGGCTCGAGTACTGCACGGGCATCTCGAAGCCGCCAAACGGCACCATCTTGGCCCCGTGCGCGAGGTGCAGGTCGTACAGCGCGGTGCGCTTTAGCGGTCCAGACGACGGCGACGAGGACGAGGCATAGCTACGGCGGCTGCTGGAGAACGGCGGTTGGGTCTTGCCGGCGACGGTGCTCCTGGATTGTGAGGATGTCGTTGACGGTGAAGCTTTTGGGGAGCTCCGAACAGCGGCAGATGACGCAGCTCGGGCGCCGAAGGGAGCAGCCGCGGACTGCTGGAGAGAGTGTATGCGCGTGGGCAGGCGGCCAATGACCCGCTGGAGTCTCATCGTGATGACTGTCAACAACCAATTGGCAGATATCAGATGCAAAGGAATCGATTGTTGGAGGTTGGAAGGTCACGACACAAACGCCGCCTTCTCTGCAAGCAGATAACGGACATGCCGCTTCGGCTACAGAGGGCCCAGCGCTGGGCAACATAATTGGCGGGGGCAGGTTGGCCACATGCAAGTGCCGTGCCCGCGCCGATGGCGGGGCTCTGCTGGGACAGCTCCGAGTCATGTCTTTTCCCAGACAGCCTCGTTGCACAACACATTCATCTTCCGGGCTACGGATAGCTTTGCTGAAACAGACATTAACTGCTTGCTGGGGGAATTGCCCCAAGATGAACCAGCTCAAGTCATTGCTGCAACCCCGTCAATGCACAAGAATGGGGTGGTCCCTGGACGACACGCACATGCTATCAATGTCAGGGGTCCGTCCTATCAAGCAACAATGACAAGACCAATCATAACGAAGAACCCTTTGCAAACACAGAGCACCCAACCTTGGGTTTTTCAACGCCAGGGCTTACGTAACGAACCTGCCACGGGCGAGTTCATATCTCACGGTGTGCTGTTTTCAAGACAGAGTATAGTTTCCAACATATCCATTCTAAGCGCTCGGGTCATACTTCGTGTCTAGGGCACAAACAGATGGAGATACTTCTTTTGATCTGTCCCAGATAACAAGTTGTACAGACTTCATCCCGTGACGCCTCTTCCATTTTGGTTCCAAACTCATGATAGACGTCTTCGTATGCCAGAAGGCCAGGCAGGCGCACCCGATGAGCGAGTGCGTGTTCACAACACGGGCGCAAAGCGGGAGGGCAGCCGATGGGTAGGAGTAGAAAAATGCGTTGTTTATGGACTATATCGATTGCTCCGGAAAATGACAAGCGAAATACAATCGGCCCATGCGAACTGCCGAAGAAACGATGTGAAGCCGAGCCGTGGTAGATGAAGCAGCGCGTCTGGTCCTTTACTGGTGGCCGGCCTTGCGGAGAGTGGTAGCGAGCCACTCGAGACCCTCGTACAGACCGTCACCGGAGGTGGCGCAAGTGGATTGGATGTACTGTCGCGGACGTTAGCAAATCCTTCGAGGAAAAGCGACCGCCCAATGTCTGTCTCAGTGCAGCGCGCATATCATGGAAGAAACTTACCCAGGCACGCTGTCTCAGGCCGTGGAGACCAAGCTTGTCAGTGATCTCGGCAGCGTTCATGGCGTTCTGCGAGGAATTTCAAGTTAGCTTCAGGCCGCAAATAGTACTCGTATCCAAGGATGGTGGAAACGTACAGGCAGATCCTGCTTGTTGGCAAAGACGAGGAGGATGGCATCCCGGAGCTCATCCTCGTTGAGCATGCGCTGCAGCTCTTCGCGGGCCTCGACGATACGGTCGCGATCGTTGCTGTCAACAACGAAGATGATGCCCTGGGTGTTCTGGAAGTAGTGGCGCCACAGAGGACGGATCTTGTCCTGACCACCGACATCCCACACGGTGAACTGGATGTTCTTGTACTCGACGGTCTCGACGTTGAAGCCTGTATGGAGGTAGCGGCTGGGTTAGATATCGATGTTGTGGACATGTTGTGGTTCGTCCAATAAGTTCAGGGGAGCAGGTGTGCGTACCGATGGTGGGGATGGTGGTGACGATCTCACCAAGCTTGAGCTTGTAGAGAATGGTGGTCTTTCCGGCAGCGTCCAAACCGACCATCAGGATTCTCATCTCCTTCTTGCCCCAGAGCTTGTCGAAAATCTTGGAAAATGTGAGACCCATTTTGGCGACCTGCTATCGAAAGACACGGGAGGTGGGTATTAAGGGTGCTCGGTTGAGACTTGAAATCTGGAAAGCGTCGAGTCGGTCAGCGCTGGATCAGGGGAAGAAACTCTTGGAGAGTGTCGCGCCAGGGGTCCGTGATAAGCGAAGGGGAGGTTGGTGGCTGTCCGATGCGTCCAATCCAGTCTCCGTCGTGTCGCAGCATGCTCTTTATGAACTCCCTTCCGACGGCCAAGGACACATGTGCAGGTACCAGTTCCGCCGTGACGGGCCACTCTGGGTAACGTGGATGACGGAATGGACTGCGGAGCCAACGGCGATAGGGGTATGAGGCTGACCAGGACTTGCGACGGACGACCAGATGCCGGCTAGGCTGCGACAAAGAAGTAAAGGCAGCAGCTGCAAGGCGCGCACGTGCAGGACCAGTGCCAGTGCGATGAGACTCCAGAGGAGGCAGCGGCTGGTGGCCAGGACGACACGAAGGCACACGAGGCCGGCGCAAGTGGGAGAGACGGCGAGGCAGCGAACGCGCACGGGGTCAGATCCCACGAGGCCGTGGCAAATGGAGGGCAGGGGCAGTATGTGATGAAAGCAGAGGAAGCCGGGGCACTTACTAGACGGCGGCAATGAGACCTGCTCAAGTGAAGAGAGGACGTGGGATTGATGCCGTGGAGATGTGGATGTGGATGGGGATGATGATGGGGGGTGAGGCAGGCAGGCAGGACGGAGGCAGGAGGAAATAACGAAGCGTTGCAGGCGGAGGGCAGGCTGGCCAGGCTGGGCTGGGCTGGCTGAGCAGAGCGAGTGGGCGGCCGGGCAGGAGTGGCAGGTGGGATGGCCCAGGGTGAGGGCGTGCAAGGTGGGCTCTGCAAAGTGTGGCGTGGGCGGCGAACGGGACAGCAGGGCACGCCTGGCGGTGAGTGAGAGCACCTGGCAGCAGGGATGCCAAATGCCAGATGCCTGTGGCCTGGCGGCGGCGGCTCCCCAGGCCTGGAGGGCACCTGGGCAGGGAGACTGCAAGTGGACGGATGGCTTCACACGACATCATCCTGTCCTGGCAACAGCGTGCCTACAGACTGCAACATCTGCTCTAAGAGCCCCTGTGCAAAGCTTCACTTCTTGTCGCTCATGAGGCCCACCACGGCCTGCGGCTTGGTGCGGCTTTTCCTGCTGCCTGCGTCATCTGGCCAGCTGTTGCTCGAAAAAAGGGGAGCTCGATCGCATCTACCTTGGGGACTGATCTACTTGGTACGTATGTATCTGCCAGGTGTTCACAACGGACATGAGTAAGTAAAGGTAGAGTATCTTTGACCTCGAGCCACATCGGTTCTATCTTGTGGCCTGCTTTCCTGGTGTGCCCCTCCCGGTACACCTCCCGGCAAAGACTGGGACCAACTTCATCAAGCCGTCCAGGCACCTACAGTTACGGCTCCTCATGAGGTGTTGACAAGCAATATTTGATGCACTGCCGCAGAGGACACAATGCTTCATGGGTGTCCCGGCAGTCGACGAGCACAAGAGTGGGCTCCAAACCAGACAGTTGGCCACCACTGGGCCGTCTCATTGGCCAGCCCAGGCGGGCCTTGTGCGAGCCAGCCAGGCACGGGAATTGTGGATGCACGAGATTGTCCAGGATGCGTTGTCGTGATAGGCACAGCATCGCCGCATCCACCACGGGCGTCTCCCGTCCTCGCAGATGTGCATGTCGCAAGAGCTCTCTGGTTGCGTGTGGCTGGAGGTTTCTCGAGAGCTTGGAAAGGGGGTCGGTTTTCGTGTCTAGGGGCCTCCCTCCGTGCCTCTGATGGACTTGACCGGGAACTCTACAATCAGACACATATACCAAGGATGGGAGCCTTCTAAAAACCTCAGGGGGAATTTGCTTTGGGTTCTAAGTCTCAATCGTGTGATTCTCAACGGCTAGCCAAGAAACCCCAGCCGACGTCACCAAAGCGTAGGATAGTGCACCTGGTACGTCAACCATCTCGTGCTGCACCGGCGTCGTTGGACACAATGCAAGCATTGTTTGTGTCTTCCGTTCTTCCCACAAGCTGAACCCCTGGACCTGAGCATCTGGCTTCTCTTGCCTGGGGGGAACAGCGCTAGTACCAAATTGGAGGGCGGATCCACACCCACCTTGGCGCTCGAGGTCCACGGAGATCACAAGTGTCCAACTCTGGGCCACCTGCAACGAACTAAGCACATTGTGAGAGTGACGGGAGTGTCTTGGAAAGCACCCAGCAACCACAACGAGACCACGACAGCCTCTACCAGCCAGCATCTCGACGACAACAAACCACGGCAAGGACAATTGGCCCACCCGCAAAACCAAAACAGCCATGCACGTCCTCAACTCGGCGCTGGCCGTCCTGGCCACGCTGCTCCCCGCCACCATCCTCGCGCACAACATCCAGCTGCCCGCCCACGGCCGCGAGTGCTTCCACGAGGAGCTGCACCGCGACGACAAGATGACCGTCACCTTCCAGGTCGGCGACCGCGAGTTCGGCAGCGCGGGCAACCTCGACATCGACTTCTGGATCACCAACCCGCAGGGCAACTACGAGACCTACCAGAAGGCCGTCTCCAACGGCGACTACTCGTTCGACGCCAAGCAGGACGGCAAGTTTGTCTACTGCTTCGGCAACGAGGGCTGGGGCGCAAACACAAAGGAGGTCTCGTTCAACGTCCACGGCATCGTCTATGTCGCCGAGCACGAGATGGACCGGGACCCGCTCGAGACGGAGGGTAAGTCTCTTGTTCTCTCTCTCTCCCTCACTCGCCATCTACCCATCTATCTCTCCTTTGCAATTTCCGTCTTCTCAGGTGTCTCTCGTCTGGGGCTCCCCTTCTGCTGCTGCCATCGGCGCTTCAATTGTCTGACAAAATTCGCTAGTCCGTCACCTCGCCGAGCTCATCGCCTCCGTCAAGGACGAGCAGTCGTACATTGTCGTCCGCGAGCGCACCCACCGCAACACGGCCGAGAGCACAAACAGCAGAGTCAAGTGGTGGAACATCTTCGTCATCGGCGTCGTCATCGGCGAGTCCCTCTTCCAGGTCTGGTGGCTCCGGAGGTTCTTCGAGGTCAAGCGCGTGTTATAAATTTAAAATTTAAAATGAAAAGGAGAAGGGAAGGGGAAATGCCAAACTAGCTCTCTGTCCTCGGAAAGAGCTGGACGTGCTGCACTTGCGCAAGGAGATATACGCGGCAAGTAACGGGTTCTAGCAGACGATGATGAGCATGGCAATGGGCGTTCGTAGAGAAGCACCGCTCTGATCGAGTCGACTATGCCGCCACGTCCCGGTCATCACTTGTGGCTTGTTCGAAGGGTATCTGGAGTCAGATATACCGGTGCAGGCACAATAAATTCGGTGTGACACCTGCCATTCAACAGAATGACGAATCAAAAGATGACAAAGCTCACCGGACCCGTTTGATGAGCGCATGTTACGATTCATACCATTTCCCCTTGCTTGACGTGATTTCTACCTGCGGTCCGCAAGTCGGGCCATCGAGACTGACTGGTGAGAGGATGGAAATGGCAATCTCCGCCTACAAGATTGCGTCTGCTCCAGGAACAGTCGCATGAAAGAACTGGAGAAGGTCGACACGGAGTACAACATACCAACGGAGCACTGCTTTTATTCATATTCGTTACGGATGTCGCGAGCTATCTTCGTACAAACAAGCTAGTTGCCAACCGCAGAAATGTAGTTCGTCATCGCATGCAACCTCTCAGTTGTGAGCTTGAGCGATACGCGCAGCAGCTCGTGCGCCGCACTGGGTTCATTGGCCTGAAGCTTTTCCCAGCCCTCGCGGTCCATTACCCAAAGCACGGAATCCTTGACGGCCAGCACGGTCGCAGTCCGATCAGTCTCCGAGAAGAAGGGCAGCTCGCCACAGGTGGTGCCCTGCACAATTGGCTCCGATAGTCGACCCTGTGGTGTCTCGTAGTCGGCTCTGAGCTCGCCGCGTTCAATTAGATAGAATCCATTGGCCTGCTCCCCACGGTGATACAGTACGGTCCCCACCGCGTACTCCTTCCTCGTGAAGAATGGCGTGGCTTTGTACCAGAAGTCCTCGTTCTTGTCACTGAGGTCGTGGAAGATTTGCAGCATCAGACGTAGAGGCTCGCTAAGGCTCTGCCACCGGGTGACACGGCGCGCTTCTTCGGTCCTGGCCAAGACGTTGCCAGCAGCTTCGTGAAGATGACTTCTCCGTGGTGAGTGGGACAATTCGTCAAAGGACTGATTGATAGACCTCTTGCCTGGAACATCAAGACATTTCGATGGCGGAGGAGATTTGATCTTAAGAGCTTCTTGTCGAGCATAGAAGGTCTTGAGCTGTTCATTCTCGCAGCACTCAAGGGCGGAGTTGAGATCAGGCATGAACATGACCTCGATGCCAGCCTCACCGAGCCCAACAGCTCGCAAGTCACGGCCTATTCTGCTGTCTGCATCCTTGCCACTGATAATCAGATTGACACCTCGCTTGTGAAGCAGCCGACTAATTGTCATGAAGGCTTCACCAGCAGTGTAGTCGAGTCCAGTGACGTGTCCCAGGTCGACAATGACATACTTGATTGGGTGCAAGTTGAAAGCAGCGTCCGAGATCAGCTCTCTGATCTTCTCATCGACTCCGACGATAGTGCCGAAGAAAAGAAACCCAGACAGCTTGATGATGTATGTTTGCTCGCCAACAGCTTGCAGGTAGAGATGCTGCGACGGGTTGCGTCGGACCATTGAACCAACCTGGTCACCAGTATACGTTGCTCGAATGGCAGGGACCCTGGACGAGTGGAAAATGGCGGAAATGAATGCAAGTATCATGCCCAGGAAAATGCCGGTGACGAAGTCATATATGCCCATGGTCAAGACAATCACAACAATCTGTTCCAGTCAGCACCTATAATTTCATACATGTGGCATATCAAGGGCACATACCGTCAAATACTCAGAAAGCTTTAGCTTATGCCTTGGATGGACAAGTGCATCGCCCAGCAACTCGAAACCAAGAACGAAGATCAGAGTTCCGACCATCATTACCGGGATGAACCCGATCACGACAGGTCCGAGGGTCAGGACAACAAAGGTGAGTGCGGCAAGCATATAGCCTGCAAGTCTGCTGTCACCTCCTGACCTCATGAAGAAGAGGGTGTTTGCATAGACGAGATAGTTCTGGATGCTTCCAACACAGCCAGAGATGAAGTTCGAATAGCCGTGCAGCTTAAGTTCATGGTTCAAGTCGGCGTGGTCTTCTCCGGTGCTCTGAGCCAGTGCGGGAACATTGATTGGCACGTGCAGCAGGCTGAAGAACGTCAATGCGACCATGGCACCCAAGCACTCGGCGATGGCATCCCACCTGACCAAGTTAAACTCTGCCACTGCTGTCAGCCCAACGGATCGTACCAAAAAAGTGACAAAGTTGTCGAAATGCCACTTACTGTAAAGTGTCCAAAAGTACCACCATGGCTCATCATCTGGAGGAGCCTCGAAGATCCACCCAGTCGTTCGTAAGGCGTCCGTCTGCAGCTCATCAATGGAAAACACGAAGAAGTAGAAAACGAACGGAATCATCAGAATGTAGACCGACAGGAAATACTGTGAGGTGATCTTCTTCTGCAGGACAAACAGCAAAATGGCTAGGGCCAGCGGGATGATCCACAGCGGCAGGATCTCGGTTTGGAAAAGCTTCTGGATGGTTTCGAGGTCGTAATGGAATTCGTCCAGTCGTCCGGACACCTCGAAACCGGTGGCGATGAGGAACCAGCCAACGCCTCCGATGCAGCCGATGAGGATATGGCGCGGGATGAACCCCACGATATAGCCGAGCCGGAATTTGCCCATGAGGTAGAACACTACGCCAGTAAGCATCGAACTGACGGCGAAGGAAGTGATTGTTGTCGCAATGACAGCATCTGGCTGATCCTCCCCAACGATCTGGGTAATCTTCGCCGCCATGCTGTGGAAGAAAGGCACCACTTCGATCTGTTGTTCCTGTCAGTGTTTGCAGGAAAGCGGAGCTTGAGGGGATAGACGAAGCTCACCAATTCAGAGCCAACACAGCCTCGGAAAATGCTTCCGGTGGAGAAGGTCAATTGAGAGACGATGGTGCTGACATAGAAGATTGAGATGCCAGCTGGGCCCAAGCTGGAAAAGATCGGGTTGCCCAACGGAAACAAGATCATGCCTTTGTTATGTTAGCTGCTGAGAGGATCTGACCTTTAGTTGGAATAAGCACTTGCCATATGAAAGAGCATCCAGAATATTCAGAAGAAGACCAACAACGACAGCCGGAAGACAGCGGACGGGCTGCATCACGACATTCTGCCAAAGGCTCTTCGCACTCCAGGATTTTGGGTGTATGGTTTCCGCCACACCACGAAACTTGCTGGCGCTCTGATCCGTCACGGTCGAGAGCCAGTTACCCCACGAGGGCTGGTCCTGCACTGGCTTCTGTCCCTCCAGGTCCTCAAGATCTGTCTCGCCGCCAAGAGAGGTCGTGCTCAATGGTTTGACTCCGAGGAGCGGAGTGTACTCAGATATTAGGCCATTCCCAATGCTCAAAGGCGGACTGGGTACGACTGCATCAGCATCTTGTGTAGCTGGGTTATAAGCGTGATGGTTGCCAAGACGTGGCCGCTTCATGTTTGTATCGCTATTGTCCACCAGTGCAGGCGGGGACTGCCTAAACATGCTTGTGAGCATAGAAGGTCCTGCCTCAGCATATTCCTCGATGGCCTCGGGTGAGGGCGGTTCTGAGACTTCGGCAATTGTGTCAGCAGAAGGGGGCTGCAGGTCGTCGAGCCGATCGATGGGGGTCTCAGAGGCATTGTGCGAGGTGGAGGATAATCGTCGACCCCGTAGGAAGGGTGAAGAGCGCTTGTCAGACTGGTCCGATAGCACATAGGATGCCAGCTCTGCAGTGTCTTCGCGCACGCTGCGAGCATATTGCGTGGAGTCGACCGGAGCTACGGGACGATTGGTCAGTCTTCGAAAATGAATGTGGCCAGACAGTGTTGTAGGCTGGGCGCATACCCAAATGATCCCGGATAGAAACAGGCACGAACGATCGCGTGGGTTCGCGATGGCTGGACGCGCTGTAGGAGGACGAGAGAAGCCATGGTTCGTGTTGCGACTGCCGAGGCAGGTGCACGCCGTCTGCTTCGCGGATGTCGTCTTCGTCCTCCCCAGTTTGAGCACGGCGGCCCAAAGAGCCAGACCTACTCCTCCAGGAGGAGAAACCCACGCCCCGTCCTGTCATGGCCGACGTATGAGCCAGGTAGCTCGGCAGGTGTCGGATTTAAAGCGACGGCATGAGGTGTGACGTCGAGCGTGGGAAGGCGTGGGAAGGCGTGGGAAGAAAGCCGCAGCGGAGGACGAATGTAGTTGCAATATAGTGGTGGGTTGAACCCCAGATGCCGGAGAAAAACAAAGTCGGCTGGCGAGCTGGGTCGCTCCTAAAGTAGGCTCGAGTGGCAATCGTGAAAGCAAGAGGTGGATAGTCTCAATTGACTCGGAGTGGTCCCGCGGTCCTTCAAGAGTCGGCCCGCATTAGACTTTTGCGGCTGTCGAGCGTCAATGAAACAGGGATGCCAGCGATGACGACCTAACGGCCGGCGCGTTCCCACCCACCGTCGCATTCAAGACAGCCCTGGAGCAGGGGACTGGCAAAAGCCAGCAGCCAACGCTGCAAGTGGAAGTGGGCTCATGCATGCATGCAGCTCCGGGCATGCAGCAGGGGAGCCGCAGAGTTTGCATCCAACGGCCGTGGCGGTCCAGACCCCAGACCTGCTGCTCCAAGGTCCGAGCAACGTTTCCATTCCCAGAACCGCCTTCGTCCGTATTAGCCACCACTTTTTGTGCCATGTTTCAAGCATGTATAGGTATCTTGTTGTGCGCGACACTCACGTCTAAAGCAGGCTTCGTGCACGCTAGCGTGGTTTTGAAGCTTGATTCAGCATTAGCTTCTGCGTGGATTGTGCCATCTCCCCAGTTGCTTATCGCCATACAAACGGGCAAGTAATACTGCTTCACTTTCTTACGCGATAGTTTGACGGCCCCGCCTCGAGTACATCCCCGTCCGTCGGCGGCTATTTCTAGTGCTGCAGCTCGGGAACCACCCACAATATCCGCTGTGAACCCAGAGGTGCCCCTGGACAATGCTGTCCAGTGTCAGGAGAAGCCCTTGAGGCAAAGTGAGCCATGTCCACCCGATCCCAATCATGCCTCGGCGAGCGACACTGTATGTTGAGCTTGGTTTGGCGTGCAAGCATATTCCGAAACCGGCATTTCGCGCCAAGACATCACAGCCGTTGAAATACAAGACATTCCCCAGCTCTCTTGGCACGCCATCGTCATCGTGTCTTGCGTGCGAAATTTTCTCGCATCTTAACTGCTGCTGACGACCCCTGTGCGATGACCCCATCGCAAGGTGCAAGGGGGAGTCCATCTCGGATGCACATGTGCTAGTTGGCCCAGCTAGCTGCCATTCAGGGCTGTGGCGTGCTGTTGACTGTCAGCACCTCTACCGGGCTGAACTTATTGTCGTGCGCGGCACCTGCGCGAGCTTTGCTGCAGCCATGCGAGTGAATCACTTATGGGTGATCCAACCAGGCCACGTGAAATTGTGCGCGCAACAGCATTATTGTTCCGTGGAACACTGTCTCATGCGGTGGTGACAAAGCGCCCGTGACCGCATGTATGCCAAAATACATACCGGCTGCCAGTGCGGATGCATGATGCATTTACACTCCGGCATCGGCAGCAACACATGCGGGACGGACTGGCTCGACGCCTTGGTACGATGGCCACCATGGCCATGCCGCGTGCCACAGCCCATACGGACGCTACGTTCTAAACGAAAAAAAATCCTTCGGCATATGCTTGCGGAGATGCTCCTGTGCAACTGTCGTCGGCAAAAGAAAATCCACAGCAAGACAACTGTTCGTATCCTGAGTATGTGTCGATGGCTTGCAGACGAGCCTTTGTGAGTGCCTTGTGGCAATCTGGCGACGTGCGGATTGAAGGTCTTCGAAGTATCGTTCGTGGTCCTCGCTGTAACGTTCAGCCAAGCTTCTGCAGGTAGCCTTGTGCTATTAGACGCTCAACATCTCCTTGGCGAACGTAGAACTGACTGTTCTTGGTGAGGGTGATTGCGCTGGAAATACGAATTAGCAAATCGACAGATGTGTTGTACGATGAAAAGAGCAATCGCCACAGACATACCCATATTCTGTCTGGATTTCTCCCGCATCTTTAAGCACGCGGACATCAATGAACAGGTCGCGAGGCGGCTCCAGGCTCCCCGTCAGATCTATATCCGTCCATTGGCCTTTATATGCTGCGAGCAAATCACTGTACTGCCGAACATAGTCTTCTTCATGGGGACTCAGACTGCTGGTGGTGTTATCGCCCAGACCTGACCCGGTTGACACTGCCCCATCACGGACTTGCTGACCGGCGAGATCGACAATGTCGGAACCTTTCCACACGAGCTCCTCGAGCCTGTCCGTGCGTGTGCGATGGTAGGCGAGGAGGCACCGCTTGTTTCGCCTCATCGACAGGTGATTTACAAGCAGAGTGCATGCCGTTGCCTGATCCCTGCTTGGGTCGAAGGACCCTTGGAAGGGTTCAAGCAGGCTGTTGACGTCCTTGTCCAGGTCACGAACCTCCCTCGTCACTGCGCGAACAACTTCCGTCTGGTAAGGAGGCAGGTGGGCTAGATTCTGCATGCGCTTTGCATTTTGCACCTGCTCAGATGTCAGATTTGCGATGAGGGCTTTCGTGTGGGCGGTGACGTGAAGGCGCTTACAAGCTTGTTTCCAAGGTCCCCGTACATGGCGTCCAACGTCCAAGTCCACGAATTCAGCGACAATTGGCTTCGAGCAGTCTCCTGGGTGGCTGGCAGGGCTTGTGAAAAGACGGAGATGGGATACGACGCTCAGCACTGACGAAGAATTGGCCAGAATGATGAAATGTGTGATGATGCCGTAGGCGTGACCCAGACAGCTTGACGCGCTTGGAGATGGCGGGGTCTGGGCTGCACGCGTTTGGCCCATGAGAGGGTGGCTGACGCGCGATCACATGTGTCCAATGAAATCATACTCTCAGGCCGAAGCCGGCAGGAAGGGTCTGCTCTGCCCCGAAAAAAAGTCTGCCCCGCCCTTGTCAAGCGGACACAATAAGTTGGCGTCTCCACCACCACGCTAAGCAGGGACAGAGTCCCGCCTTTTCTGTTCTGACCCCAAGAATCCCAAAAAATTGTCGTTGATCCTGAGCTCCGTCATGACCCCGCTACTCCCCCATGGCTATCTGCGCCTTAGACTGGATCAAACTGGTACTTTCCAAGCTGATTCGTCGCCTTAGCTCGCTTTGGACTGTCCCATCAGTCGTAGTCTCCACGTCCTGAGTCGCTCAAATCTTTCTCCTGCTGCTGTTCTTGCTCTTGACAGCAGCCTGGCGTCTCTCCTCAAGCTCATCCAGCATTGAAACCCAGCTCTCTGAGGCCAATCCCTTCTCCGAGACTCGTTAGGGTCTTGTGTCACAATTGCACTAGTCTTGCGACAGTAGCTCTCCAAGCTTCCAGCCAAGATGTCGGCCGCACAAAAGATCGCAATCGTCTCCGTCTTTGACAAGACGGGCCTGCTGGACCTGGCTAAAGGCCTCGTCCAGCAGTCCGTCCGCATTCTTGCATCTGGCGGCACTGCCAAGATGATCAGGGAATCTGGATTCCCCGTAGAGTAAGCTTGCAGCCACTCCGGGACCTCTACAAGACAACTCCAGGCTGACAGGACTGGCACAGGGACATCTCTGCCATCACAAAGGCCCCCGAGATGCTTGCCGGCCGCGTCAAGACCCTCCACCCTGCCGTCCACGCCGGTATTCTTGCCCGTAACCTGGCCACCGACGAGAAGGACCTCGCCGAGCAGAGCATTGACAAGGTCGACTTTGTCATCTGCAACCTCTACCCCTTCAAGGAGACTGTCGCCAAGCCCAACGTCACCGTCCCTGAAGCCGTCGAGGAAATCGACATTGGTGGTGTGACCCTCATCCGTGCCGCTGCCAAGAACCATGCCCGTGTTGCAATTCTCAGCGACCCCAACGACTACGCCGAGTTCTTGAAGGAGCTTGAGAGTGGCGAGATCAAGGAGGAGAGCCGCAAGCGCTATGCGCTCAAAGCCTTCGAGCACACTGCCGACTACGACTCCAACATTGCTGGATTCTTCCGCTCCAAGTATGCCGGCGATGGCGAGCAGCACTTGGCCCTCCGCTACGGCGCCAACCCCCACCAGAAGCCCGCTGCGGCGTACACCACCAACGGCCAGATCCCCTTCAAGGTGCTCGGCGGAGCCCCTGGCTACATCAACCTGCTTGATGCCCTCAACAGCTGGCCTCTGGTAAAGGAGCTCAAGGCAGCCCTCGGCAAGCCCGCTGCTGCCAGCTTCAAGCACGTCTCCCCGGCTGGTGCTGCCATTGGCGTCCCTCTCTCTGCAGAGGAGCGCAAGGTCTACTTTGTCGATGACATTCAAGGCATCGAGACTTCAGGTCTTGCTCAGGCCTATGCTCGCGCCCGTGGCGCTGACCGCATGAGCAGCTTCGGCGACATGATTGCCCTCAGTGACGTTGTGGACGTCCCCACGGCGAGCATCATCTCCAAGGAGGTCTCTGATGGCGTCATTGCTCCCGGCTATGAGCCTGCCGCGCTGGAAATTCTCAAGAAGAAGAAGGGTGGCAAGTACCTCGTCCTCCAGATGGACCCCGAGTACCAGCCGGACCCGATCGAGACGCGGACAGTCTACGGCATCAACCTCACCCAGCACCGCAACGACATTGAGATCTCCCCCGAGACCTTCAGCCGCACTGTCACGCCCAAGGACTTTACCCTGCCCGAGTCCGCGACACGCGACCTTACCGTCGCCACCATTGCCCTCAAGTACACCCAGAGCAACTCAGTCTGCTACGCCAAGAACGGCCAGGTCGTCGGCCTCGGCGCTGGCCAGCAGTCCCGCATCCACTGCACCCGCCTGGCCGGTGACAAGGCCGACAACCTCTGGCTGCGCTTCCACCCGCGCGTCCTGGCCATCAAGTGGAAGAAGGGCACCAAGCGCCCCGACAAGAGCAACGCCATCGACCTCCTCGTCAGCGGCGAGCTACCCAAATCTGGTCCCGAGCGCGAGCAGTTCGAGGCCGTCTTCGAGGAGGTCCCCGCCGCCTTCACCGAAGAGGAGCGCAACGACTGGCTCAACAAGCAGACCGACGTCGCCGTGTCCAGCGACGCTTTCGTAAGTTCTACTCCCACCAATCCAACGAAGGCTTGATTTCTTCGTGCAGCGTAAAGCAACGAAAACAATAACAACGACTAATTCTTGCCCTTTGGCGTGTACAGTTCCCCTTCATCGACAACGTCTATCGTGCCGCCCGCTCCGGCGTCAAGTACATCGCCGCGCCCGGCGGCTCGCAGAACGACTCTGCCGTGTACGAGACTGCTGAGAAGCTCAACATTGTCGTCGTCGAGCAGAAGATCCGTCTGTTCCACCACTAACGCGGGCAAGCCCCTCACCATATATGCCACTTTGATGGGTCCAGGGTCCTCGAAGCGAACAACGAAAAAAAAAGAAAAAGAAATCTAGAGCCGTGTCAACACGCACGAGCCAGGGAATGAGTTATGATTTGACAGATATGAAATGGGAATGGCGAAAAAAAGAAATGGGATTCAACACGAATATAGCGGCAAAATGTGGGAAGATGGACGAGGGGAAAGACAGGCGGGCATAACAACGAAGTTCCCGCGAGAGAGACTCGCCATTGTATTGATACCCGCAGGCGAACAACAATGACACAAAAAGAAAGTTTGAACCATAGGTCATTGCATGTACACATTGTGCACGTAACCCCGGACGGATCACGGGTATTCTGACTTCAGAAGCGCTTATCCGCTTGCTTTTACTGGTACGCACAGTGGCATTTCTCCAATGCCCCTGATCGGACGACTGCGTGCGTGCCGAGTTGTGGAGAAACAGGAAGCTTTGAAATTGCATGAAGCTGATCCCTCACGTGTCGTATGGTCACATCGACCCAAAGTTAAAATACACTCACTGCACTTCTGCGCAAAATTATGTATCGGGCATCTGACGCATCGATTTCTTTTACTATTTTGTGGTGTCTACCTGACGTCTCTTGGACTCCTCGGAGACTGATCAAGGAGCTTGCACTGGCAGCAACCTGACTGACCTCGCCGGGGTATTTTCATCAAACGGGTCGTGCCTCTAAATTCGTGAATCATGCCAAAGATTGTCCGATATGATTGGTTCGAGCTACTGTCATGGCACAAGCTTACAGCTTCTGCATGGCAATAACGTCAGTCGACTGGACGTAGTCCTCAAACTCGGCGATCTTGTCCGCCAGATCCTCAAGAGAGACCTTCTCGTCCTCAACGACAAGGTTGATCTGGAGCTTGCTAACACCGTAACCGACGGGCACAAGCTTGGAAGCACCCCAGACCAGACCATCCATCTCGATGGAGCGGACGGAGGACTCAAGGGCAGTCATGTCGGTCTCATCATCTGTGCAAAGGAGTGCATTGTCAGTAAGTGGCTTCAAAGCTAGATTCAGCGGTTATGTGCTAGACTTACCCCAGGGCTTAACCTCCATGGTGACCACCGACTTGGCAGCAACCTTGGGCTTGGCGGCCTTCTTCTCCTTGTAGGCAGCAAGACGCTCCTCACGGATGCGAACGGCCTCGGGATCCTCCTCCTCGTCGGAGCCGAACAAGTCGACATCATCGTCGTCGGCAGCGGGCTCAGCGGCAGGGGCCTGAGCGGGGTTCACGGTGACCTCGGCAACCTCAGGGCCGTAGACGGTGTAAGGCTTGGAGGCATCACCGGGGAGGGTGGCGAACTCGTCCTCGAAAGAGGCAATGTGCTTGTACCACCGGGCAGCGGCGGCATACTTGGTGGCGTCAGGAGACGAGGAGAGAGCCTTGAAGACGGCAACATCGGCTTGCGAAGGAGCGTAGCTAAGTATAGAAGGTCAGCAATATGAACCACGGGTTCATCAACAAACTGTGGCCGCCAGCTCCTCGGTACTGCTGTTCAGGAAGGACAAGGTGTAGTGATTGATATATCAGAGTTGCACAGAGTGCTTTGTTCTTGTCCTCAAGCGCAGGGTCTTAAGCTGCTCGGAAACACGGACCAAGGTTCTCATCATCTAGGAGGGGGGTAGGAAAGAGCGCCAGTCCCAGCAAGTCGCAGCGAGCCAGAACCGAGTGCAGTGATGCGCATGTGGTTGTCTGTGGTGATCGGGCGGTGCGGGGCAGAGGACCGTGGGATGCGTCGGGCGGCAACAGCAAGGCAGAAAGAGGCTTACCCGTTGATGTAAGAGCGGGAGGTAACCCAGGTGTTGAGCACTGTATCCGGAGAGTCAGCACGATGTGCGCGACAGGAGTTTGAAGGGATGAAGGAGAGGGTTGGCCGCGGGGTCCTGTGTCTGTCATTTGCGGCCCGCGGACGACAAACAATAGGACCTCAGCAACAGGAGGAAAGGTGGCAGATGGCGGGAAGCGGGGGGTTGCGGGAGAACTTACCGGCAGCGCCGGCGTCGGTGAGGAGATCAGTGAAGCCCATTGTGAGTGTTTGACGTCGACGTGAAGTAGAAGTCTTGTGTGTGGGGGGACGGAAGTGAAGATGTCGTGGGCGAAGATGGACTTCAGAAAGAAGAGAGGTCGCTTTTTCTGCAGAGGGGGAGGAAAGGGAAGGTGGGAGAGGCTGTTGCCCGGTGGTGGGGTCATGGCCAGAGGACGTGTAAAAAAATTCGCGCGGCTACACCAGAGCATGCCTGGGCCGACGCGCGAACTTTTTTCTCAGGCAATCGGGAGCCGCGCATGGCAACAAAATTTCATGGGAAGGGTGTTCCCAATTTTTCCCGCCTCACACAGCGCGACCCCTCCTCCTCCTCGTCCTTCCTTCTCCTGGGCAGCCTCCAGGGTAACGGGCAGAAGCCAGACTCCCCGCTAGAGGGATCCATTTCAGGCACAAAGCCCAGCCCACCCGCCTACCAGGAGCACCCGCAGACGCGCCCAAGCAGCATGCGGCTTGTGACCGCGCAGCCATTGGCTGGCGGCCTTCAGAAGAGCCCCAGAATTCGTCTCTGGAGAGTACCCGCCTGGGCCTGGTGAAAGTTCCAGGCCTGCACAGCTTCGAGACGCGTCTGACGTGCAGCTGCCGGAGCGCTGATGCTGAGCCTGGCGAGGCGTAGCAGCTATTAGGACCGCGACATCGCAGCCTACGGGTAGCCGCGAGGCTGAAGGGCAAGCTCAGGGCATTGCGACTGTGGTTGGACGCTCAATAGAGGCGTTGCTGGCGGCGTGCACGAAAGGGCGTGCTGGGCGCATTCTGAGAGGAATGGGGGAGTGAATGAAAGATCAGCAACGGTGAAGACATCGCGACGGAATTTATGTGGAGGAGCAGTGGTTCCTACCTGGTACGCAGCACGGACTCACCGTGTGCTCTCCCAGACGGGTCTCTCATTTCCGAGATATGCCTGTCTTGCCCGTCCGAATGCTAACCTCGCCTGGCTGTCTCTTCATCTGCACGATATTTCATTTTTTGGGTTGTCCGACAGCACTGTAATTGAGATGACTCGGTAGACCACAACCTGACGTGTTGGGCAGCCAGTAGTGGTGTTTGAAGGACCACGCCATGGTGCAATTCAAGGCCAGGAGCTTGGGCTGCACAGAAACTTTTAGTGGGTCTTGCTAGCTGATAAGATAGTGACCGCGCCATGATCTCACAGCGATGCGCTCCCACCCTTGCAGCGAACATCCTAGAAAGCTCGAGATTGGTCGGTGACTCTTCAGCTTAAAGCCAGAACCCTCTGGCACCGGCGAATCACGACAGAAGCGAGTAGTCTTCCAGAGCCGGCGATGCCGGTCTCGCCATTACTTATTGTTGACCTGCCTCAGTTCTGATCATCTTCTTCCCTGTGCTTTGGAAGTTTCGGCATCCACGACTTACAAAATGCTCCCGCGAAGACAACTGCTCACAACCACACGGCGGGTCACTCGGGTTACGCCCCCGTCCTTAACCAGACTCAGTGCCCGCCCATCACCTGCGTCAAGAGCTGCAGTGCTCGCCACAAGCAACACTCTGCTTCGCACAGTCCCTTCCTCTCTCCCCTTCAGCAGAGGATATGCAAGTGGTCGGCCACACCCTCCTGGCGGCACCCACCGCATGGACCTGGGCGGCGAGCCGGAGAAGCCCGCTCTGGAACAATTCGGAATCGACTTGACGGCCAAGGCCCGTGATGGCAAGCTGGACCCAGTCATCGGCAGAGACGCCGAGATACAACGCACCATCCAAGTACTCTCAAGACGGACAAAGAACAACCCAATCCTCACTGGTGCAGCTGGTGTCGGAAAGACGGCAGTTGCAGAAGGCTTGGCGTTACGCATCGTTCAAGGAAACGTCCCAGAAAGCATCAAAGATAAGAAGGTCATCTCGCTGGACCTTGGGTCCTTGATTGCCGGTGCAAAGTACCGAGGCGACTTTGAAGAGAGGCTGAAAAAGGTTCTCAGCGAGGTCCAGAAGGCCGAAGGCCAAGTGATCCTCTTCATCGACGAAATCCACACACTTCTGGGCTTGGGTAAAGCTGAGGGCTCCATCGACGCTTCCAACCTGCTCAAGCCTGCGTTGGCCAGGGGCGAGCTGCAGTGCTGCGGAGCCACGACGCTCACCGAGTATCGACTCATTGAGAAGGATGTTGCGCTCGCTCGTCGGTTCCAACCCATTCTCCTCGACGAGCCATCAGTAGAAGACACGATCAGCATCTTGCGTGGCATCAAGGAAAAGTACGAAGTCCACCATGGTGTGAGAATCACCGATGGTGCCCTTGTGGCCGCTGCGTCGTACTCAAACCGGTACATCACGGATCGGTTCTTGCCTGACAAAGCCATTGACCTCATGGATGAGGCCGCCAGTTCCCTGCGACTACAACAAGAAAGCAAGCCCGAGGCCATCATGCGCCTCGACCAGAAGATTATGACTATTCAGATCGAGCTTGAGAGTCTCCGAAAGGAGAAGGACGTCGCAAGCCGCGAACGACGCGAGAAGCTTGAGGATGATCTTGCCAAGTACCAGGAAGAGGCCAAAACCCTGACTGAGCGCTGGGACAAAGAGCGAGGTGAGATCGAGGGGCTCAAGAAGGTGCAAGAGGACCTCGACAAGGCGAGATCTGAACTCGAGGTGGCTCAGCGCACAGGCAACTTTGCACGTGCCTCTGAGCTCCGCTTCGGTGTCATCCCCAACTTGGAGCAGAAGCTGCCCAAGGAGGGCGACGTGCAAGAGGGAAGTCAAGGACCAGACAGCTTGCTCCACGACTCTGTGACGGCGGATGACATTGCCAACGTCGTGTCGAGGGTCACGGGTATCCCTGTTACCAAGCTCACCTCTGGACATGTCGAAAAGCTGATTCACATGGAAGACGCGCTGCGCAACTCGATCCGTGGACAGGACGAGGCCCTCAAGGCTGTTGCAGATGTAGTCAGGCTGCAACGTGCTGGTCTCAGCGATGACCATCGGCCTCTTGCCTCACTATTCATGGCTGGACCGACTGGTGTCGGAAAGACATTGCTGGCCAAGAAGCTCGCCGAGTTCCTCTTCTCTACCGAATCAGCTGTCATCCGGTTCGACATGAGCGAGTTCCAGGAGAAGCACACCATCTCTCGGCTGATTGGTGCTCCCGCTGGCTATGTCGGCTACGAGGACTCTGGTCAGCTCACCGAGGCTGTGAGGAGGAAGCCTTACGCCGTACTACTGCTGGATGAGTTTGAGAAGGCACATCGCGATATCTCGGCATTGCTACTCCAGGTCCTCGACGACGGCTTCTTGACCGACTCCCAAGGTCACAAGGTCGACTTCCGCAACACGATCATCATCCTCACCTCAAACCTTGGCGCCGACATCCTGGTCGGCGCAAACCCGCACCATCCTTACCAAGAGACCCCGGACGGCGAAATCAGCCCCGACGTGCGCAAGGCGGTGCTGGACGTTGTATCGAACAACTATGCGCCCGAGTTCTTGAACCGCATCGACAGCTTCATCCTCTTCAAGCGACTCTCGATGAGCGCCATGCGCGACATTGTTGACATCCGCCTTCGGGAGCTCCAGGGCCGTCTGGACGACCGCCGCATCACGCTCGAGGTGGACGACGATGTCCGCGAGTGGCTCGCCGAGCGCGGCTATGATCCCAAATTCGGCGCCCGGCCCCTGAACCGGCTCATCACCAATCAGATCAGCAATGGCCTGGCTGACAAGATCATCCGCGGCGAGATCAAGGGCGGCGACCATGTCTCTGCCAAGGTCAAGGCCGACGGGTCGGGCCTCGAGGTTTCTGTGCACGATGCTTCCGCATCCGCGTAAACAGTCTCGTCGGCGTGAACTGCGATTTCTATTTTCCCCCAATTTTTTTTCCCTGTACAAAATATGCTTGTATGAGTTAATGCTGGATAGCAAGGCTGTAACAATATTTTTACGACTGAAACGACCTTGTAACATTGTATACATTACAACCAAATTGTAATATAGTTTTGCACATTTTACATCGCATGACGTGCTTGAAAAATTCATTTCGCCGTGATAAGTCAGACTGAGTATCAGGCATACATATCTAATAATCCAGAGTCGCAGCTTGTCAGTGGTTGCAAAGGTGTGGTCTCATCATGGCATGTCAATCAATGTGAGCAATGCTCACGTCCGCCCGCCGGAACCCAATTGCGCCGATCCGCTTCTCTATTTCTCCGCCCGTACCTGCCTGGCCTGTACTCTGTGATGTCTATATATATGTTACCCTCCCTTCCATGCCTGCTCTACCTTTCCTGGTCTCCATCCAAACCGAAACCCGCCTTGCATATCGCGTCGTGCCATCATCCTCGTAATCATCATCATGGAACCAGTAATAAAAAGAATACTGGTTAAAGAAAAAAAAAACCAAGTACCACAGGAACCATCACCCAAGCGGGGACCACCAACTCGTGAAAGTCGCGGTATCCTAAACACCATAACAAGAACGCCAAATCGATCTAGCTCTTCATAAAAATTCAAAAAATCGTGACAGAGCCAAAATGCTCTTTAGTCGCGGAGGCGCTGCTCCTGCAACAAAAACTTTCATGCTTTCGTGATCCTACCGGATCATTCAGACTTGCTGCTCACCAGGGCAGGAATCGCCGGGACAGGAGGAATATCGTCATCCGCCTCAGCTGTTCGAGGCGCGACTGTTAGACCGCCCGAAGTGCCTGGTCTGACAGGTGCGCCGCCATCGTCGTCAGTCGCGGCATCGCGCATTAACTTGGTGGCGTCCACGCTCAGAGACCTGGTCCCCATGTGCCGCGGCAACGGTGGGACCGGGGGAACGGCTGCTGCGCTGCCGCCGGCTCCCGGAGGTGACAACATCAGTGCCTTGCGCAGACCAATAATTTCGGCCACGCGGTCATCCCGGAAGCTGCCAAGGAAGCCCGCGGAGCCGAGACTCTTGCGGTGCTGGTGCCCTGGCCGATGAGCCGGGAACGTTCCGCTAGGGGAGCGACTCAGAGGGCCGGAGGAAGTGCTGGGTCGTTGCTGGGCAGGCGAGGGCGGGCCACTTTCTATGGCTTCCTCGTTGTGGTCTGTGTCGTCATCGATGTCATCCACGTCGTCGCTCGGTTCAAGTTCCAAACTCTTGTCCGACGGCCGGCTGCTCGCTCTACGCGTGTCGAAAATTGACGCGGTATCTATCGCCGGTATTGCCGACCTCTGCTTCGTCCTTGGCAGAGTATGGTGTTGCTGGTGGTGATGCTCAATCCTTGACATCCGTGGAGAGTCTTGGATGGCAGCATCCAAACCTAACGTGGGAACTGATTGGTCTAGGTCCACATCAGACGCATTGCTCATGGGCGAAACAGGGGTTGGGGACGAGAAGTCAAAGTCGGGCTTAGACTGAGCGAATTCTGCGTCGTCATAGATTGCATGTGCCCCGGGACGAGCCTTTGGCTGCTGCTGCCCGATGTCCTCCGGTGGAGAAGTGAGCAAGTCAGCATCCGTATCGAGGTTTTGGGCTGCGATCTGCTCATTGTGCAAGGGCGAAGGTGTCGATTTATGTCCACTCGAGGCTGTCTGCAGGCGAGGTACAGCCACGAAACCTCGACTTGATGCAGAATCCTCTCGTCGCAAACTGGTCGAGCTGACTTCGCTACTCACGACAGACTCAGTCTTTCGGGTCTCGCGAGAAGACCGACGGAGCGACTCATGCACTCTAGGCGTGATTATTATGCTGCTGGTTGTTGATGGTCCATCGGCACCTACAAGACTCGGTGTTGACGGCGTAAGCGAGTTGTCGGTTGCTGTCAAAGTCGTGCCCACATCAGAGCCGCGTTGTACCCGCGGGTCCTCATGCAAGTCTAAGCTTGTCTCGTCTACGCCGGAGTACTTGCCGGCAGGGGGTACCAGGGGAAATGCTCGTGCTCCTGTATCTGGATCCCGGATAGCTCGAGTAGACTGCCGCAGCAGCGACGGCCGATCGGTCTCGTCTGTGACGTTCGTATCGGAGATCGACAGTGGGGCGGCAGCTTGGTGGTCATCACGTTCCAGCAAGGGAATAGACAGGAGCGATCCGATTGTGTTGGCACGCTTTGTGCGGCCTGGGCTGAGGGGCTCATCGTGAAGCTTCTTGGGGCTGGCGATTGTGCCGATGGTGACTGCCTGCCTAGCACCTGCAACGGTCTCCGCGGTGTCGATAGCGTTGGCATATGCAGTTCGTTGCAGAGGTTTTGTTTCGGGCTCCTCCTCGGGCTCGACGACGGTGAGTGTGTCAAGAGTAACCATGTCAATGTCCTTGTTGATTTGCTTCTGCAAACGCTCCACAACTTGCTCCCTAGATTTATCATTGGGCTTGGGCCGTTTTGTAATCTGCCCGGATAGCGGTGAGCCGGCAGCAGCTTCGAATGGTTCTCGGGCGACAAGTGTTTTGTCCATAATGAAGTGCCCACGCTTGTGTGCCGTCATGCGGACCTTGAGCGCATTGCCGCGGAGGACACTGGCGAGGCCGGTCTGGACTCTATCCAGAATGGCCTCTGTGTCCCTGCGACAGTGCGATTTTTCGGTGCCGATTGTGAAATGCAGCGGCTCATCGAGGGTCCATCCGCGCCCACGCAACTCCGTGATGGTGAGCTCTATATCAGTCCTCGCGTTGATCCTCTGGTCGAGCTCGTCCCGCAGTGTGTAGCATGCGGACCCCAGCGAGTTGAGCATGTCAATCGTCTCGTCTGAGTCGATGTCCACGAGGAAGCCTCCAAGGTTACTCCGAATCGTCCTGTTCAAGTGCTCGAAGCGTGGCCCGATGTTATTAGTGACAGTAATCTTCAGCTCAAGCCCGTCTCCCTCGTGCGGACGACATCGGGCACAGCGTCTAGAAGAAGTGCAACTCAAGTGACGTTGGATGAAAGCCTTGCGTGCTGTTCGGAGGATGCCTTCGACAGCGTAGGACGTTTCGAAGAACAGATCCTCGCCCAAGGCTGCATCGAGAGGGGTGGCCTGAGTGCTGTTGATTTCGATGGTCTTCTGCCATTCACGCGGCTTGGGCAAATGGTTCTGACTAGTGATTTCTATCTGCACCGAGTACCCTGGAATCCTTTCAAAGGACTGGGGCTTCTCTAGGAACAGGTTGCGAGGCACACATGTCAGAGGCTGCACGCGACCGGGGCGATACGGAAAGGTCTCTTGGGCTGGCAGAGGCTCTTCTCTAAAAGGGCCATCTTTCCACACAAAGCCATCGTCATGCTGTCGCATAAAAAGGCCAATGATCTGGTGAGCCGAAAGTGTCACTTCGCGGGCAGCTTCTCCGGTCAGCGGCTGCTTTTGGTAGGACTTGTACGTCCGTGAGGCCCATGTCTCTGACCCACGGATGATGTCCGTGCAGATCTCGAACCTCAACGGCTTGCCAGTGCCGTCGCCCACATTGGTGCGGTCCAGAGCGATGGGGTCTTTGCGCGTGATGAGTTCTTGGCAGCAGTGGTCGACACGGCGGAGCAGGGCCTGACATACAGCGTCTGAGGCCCTGAAAGCTGGCGAGCCCTCGTAGATGCGGCTGTAGGAAAAGTCGAGGGGCTCTTCAAAGGTCAGAGACACGTGCACGGCGAGTTCTGTGGCTTCGCCGAGCAGCTCAGGCTTTGGGGGCTGCGAGAGCGGTGCCTGGTGCAAGGGCAGGTTGGTGCTTGTCGTGTTGGTTGTGTGGTTCGAGGTGGCCGTGACCTGGCGCTGGAGGGCGTGCCCGCTCGCGTTGCTCGCTGCGAGCTGCAGGCCTGAGCTGCTACGGCGGTCCTGGCTGCGGAGATCTTTGGTGAGGCTCTTCATGAAGCCCTTGAAGCCCCCCCTGGACTTTGGCTTGTCCCGCGGTGCCTCCATGCTTGCAGCAGTTGAGCGGTGAGCACAGGTTCGTGTGGTCCTGCTGCAGTCGAGGGCCCAAGATGATTGACTGGACTGACGCGAGGTGGGAAGAGAGGTGGAAAAGTCGAGAGCGGGCAAGCCCATGCATGTGGTTGATGCTGCTCGCCTGGGGCCGGACCAGGGCAGAGGTGGCAGGGGAAGACTGGGCAGGTCCCCGGTTTTTGTCTAGGGTGCCCGTCCTGTAGTGTCAATCACTAGCAGTATCCTTCCAGTGTCGATTGTCGCACCATACACTGACAGTCTCATGTGTCTGAGTCGGCGGTGGCAAGGTGCAGTTGCGAGGCGTGGTGTTCCCTTTTCAACTCTTGGTCTCTGGCTTCTGCAAGACAAGAGTGAGGGTTGTTTGTCACTTGTGCCGGACCAGTGTTTGTTTTCATCAGCCAACGTCAACAAGAAAGGTGCATAAACTCTCGACACTGGCCCTGACTAAACTAGTCCGCGAGCAGACAAGGAGGGGGCCATCGGGCAGGCTAGCAGCGGAGAAGTCATGCAACAAAGCACGCCTGGCGGAGCCGGCCTGGAGCCGGCGCCAAACGGCAGATGCAGGGCCACGACAGTCGGACCACGCCCTTGTCGAACCATCCCATCGCGCTGGGCTCCTGGTCTGCCACAGCAGAGCCATTGTCGTGTGTTGTCGCTGCAGGCTTACACTTCGACAGGTCACCAGGCAGGGCCGCTCCAGGCTTGTCCATTCAAACAAGACCTCCTTACACCATCTCCTCCGCGACAACCCCGGATTCCAACTCCTCTTTGTCAGCCATGAGTTGGTGAGATCGGGGGCGGATGTATTAGAGGGTCGGGCGGAAACGGCTGCCGTTTGTGGGCACCACCACCACCACAGACCTTGGCGTGGTTCTGAAGCATGGCCACCACACCTGATGGTCACTCGCCAGGCGGAAGGTTTGGGCAGCCACCCGCCCGCGGATGTAGTCGTTTGGCGCACACGTGTCAGAAGGCGTCAAGAATGGCACATCAACACGCAGAGCCCAAGGCCGGTCAGCATATCTCCAATGGAAGTCGCGGCACTCGGTACTGGTGCCTCACGGGGCCGTTCCCCGGGGAGGCTGGGCTTCCGAAGCCAGGGGCCGCCGCCAGCCTCCATGCATAGAAGAAGCGGGTACCGCGGCGTGCATGCCGGCCAGATGGCGAACCCTGCTGGGCGATCCAAGACTCCACAACTCCGCCAAACACTTTCCCTGCTCCTGCGATGGAGCTTTCTCATCCATCAATTTACTCGAGACGAGTCCAGTATGTTGGCAAAGGATTCACAACTGTGCAAGAGATATTTGAACACACACCAGGCAGATTTGAAAGCGGCCGATCGAGGCTTGTATTGTGTCTGGTCTTCCCCGTCGATATACACTCCCTAGCGAGGCGACCGTCCACCTCAGTCCATTTGCAGTTCGATATCCTTCGCCATGACCCAGTACCCTGCTGCTTGGATGATACGGCAGACAATCTTGAGCTCGTCTGGCGAGCGTGGGGCATATACCATGGTGAAGTTCTTGGGCACGGGCATTTTAAGCCATCTCTGTGCCGTCAAAGGATGCCGTTGGCCCCAGCCCTTTGCGAGAACCTCCTTCTGGTCTTCGGGGTGCAGGTTCATGTGCATGGCGTAGTCGGAGTTGTGCACGTGAACAATCTCGCCCTGGCAGGTATTGTTTACGGGGTAGCGTGCAAACAAGCCGATGCCGTGCTTCTCGAAGCACGAGGTCCCGAGACCTAGAATGGTGTTGTGCTCTTGGCTGTGCCGTGCCAGCACACGTCTTAGGGCTAGATAACATTCCCGAGAGCCGAATTGGTCTGTTTGTCGCTGGGGTGCAATACCCACGACGTTCGGTCTTGGACCACAGCGGTACGGCAGTGGTTCTTTACGGAGCATGCCACATGCTGGCTCTATACCGTCGTCCTGGATGAGAGGTTCGAAGGGATCCCGCAACGCCCAGAGCTTGAGCCAGTTGATCTTGAGATAACCCAAGAACGTCGACGGTGTACCTCCCGGGCCCAGCTTTAGGTAGTTTTGAAAATCATTGTGAACGAACAAGAGGACGGGGACAAAAGCGACAACAAGAACGAGGATGGTAGGTTGAAGTAGCCGTATTGCCGTGATCAGGCAGACCGAGACTGTGACGATTTCTGGTGCCCCTAGTGTCACACAGATCGGATCCTGGGTAATGGTCACGAGAAACTTGACGGGTTCGTCGTCCGTGTGCTGCCATTGAGTTGTCTCGGCTCTAGTCGAGCATGAAGCCATGGTGTCAGAAACAATAACAGTGCAACTGCCTCTAGAAGATAGGCATGGAAGAAAGGGGTCTCGAATTTATGTATCAGATGAAGTGTGCGTGCTCTAGGTGAAGCGTGCTTGACGACTATAAAGCGCGAGACTGGATTCGGAGCTGGCGAGGATGTCGTTCGGTCATTGGGATCTAGGAGAGAGGACAGAAAGAGCGGTGGGAGTTCAGGGACTGAGGGGGTCACGGCCCAGATGAGGAGAGGCGTTGGGTTCTGACGATCTAAGTACGCAATCTGGCTGCAACAGGCAGATGGATGCCCATGGCCCTCACCCGGGGGAAGCGGTTCGTGGTCGTGTGATCGGATAAGAGCGACTTTGAGTGGACAGGACTTGCCTCCTGCAGGGCCTAGCATCCCGCCGAGGTCGGCGGACAAGGAAAGCGCTTTACGACGAGCACGGGGTGCGTGGTCCAGGACATTGGGCGGTTCGCTTGGCCACTCGTGGCCGTGTGACAAGCTTTTGGGGATCCTCAGGCATAGCTAGCCAGAGTCAATGGGCGATGCGGCGTCGAGGTGCATAAGCAGAATCCACAAACCAGCCTGATGTCATTTGTTCGTCAAGTCCCCCCGCGGCGGGCCAAGAAGGCCCAGGGAAACTCAACACGACCCCTGCTACGATCGGTACCACGGGCGCTGGGCATGTCAGCATGTCCGAGATTGCTGATTGTCGGAGCTTGGCCCTGTCAGCCGCTCTTTAGGACGCGGTTAAAATCTCGAAGCTCTGGGGTAACTCTGAGGGGGCCTAGCTGAACAGAATGGTTTTGGTTCGGGTTGACACGGCCATGTACTGCTGGTGCTTTGCGGCAGCAGCAATGTCCTGGAGCGCCAGAAGGCTGCAGCACTGAATTGATGAAGAGGAATACCTAATGTTAAATTGTTGCATCAGATTCCCGGCATTCATAAAATGTTGAGGCAACCTTCTGTGTGGTGCTGTAGTCCGACGTTACTGATGGGTCCTAGTCCTTGTCATCTTGGTCACTGTCGTCTTCTGGCTCTCGGTTCCATCCACTCTGGCAAGTTGCACTTAGCGTATGTGTGCCCTCGGAACGCGTGCCTGGGCGAGTGTCATGAAGCTGATGAGAATGGACCATTCACAATGTATGGCGAGGAGACCTTGATCAGCACCTAGATAAAGTCTCGTAGCGTCGACTCTCTGTGGCCAATACTACGCTGTGTTCTAAGTTTGCGGGGACATGCCTCCAAGCCAGACCCAACCAGGTGCTGCTCAGGTGGTCAATGACGGGTTGCCTTGACAACGGACACTTGTTAGAGGGCATGGCTAGCAGCCCCCTTATCGCGCTGCCTCATTGCCTTGGTCGGCGGTGGGCACCTCTTGCCGGTTCTGCCGCCCGCCCGGCCTCTGATTGGTGCAAAAGGCGGGTGCTGCGCTTGGCTATGCCCCGCCGAGGCTAGGCAATGCCTGCTCCTGGGCGGCGGCGACTTGCTCAACACAACAAACGACCAGCAACCTTGGAAGCTTGTGCAGTTGCATTGCCAAAGCTCTACCTCTGCCACCTCTTCTCCTTCTTATTCTTGTCCATGCGCCTGCACTCTAAAGAAAAGAACGCAATACCTCCATACAACAGCCGACAAGTTTGAGGCAGTGTTACGAAGCACTTGTGCTACCAGCCTCCACTCCCACAAGTGCATCACTGGCGCCCGCCCTTTGCTCTCCGACACGCCAGCATTCCTCCGCGCCACGCGATTGTCTTGCCATACCCAGTGTGTCCGATTGAGCGGCTCGGTCCCATGCGCCGCTGAAGGACACTATGGGTGTTTTTCAGAACCCGCTGGCCAAGCGCAAAGGCCGTGGAGCAGGATTGCCCGTCTACGAGAAGCTTAACAAAGATCGGCTCTCCGATGACGACGACTCCTACGATTCCTCAGACTATGACTCTGACGACTCCTCGCCCTCGGGCCCCGACACCTCGCGGAACGTCTCAGCATCTGCTGCCTCCGTGACCGCCCCGATAATGCCCAGGCGACCTTTTGCCAGCCCGCGGAGACCAGGCTTTCACTTTCCATACCGGCTACCAAGCAAGGTTACACGTTACCTGTGCCTCGGGCTCGTATCTCTCATCAGTCTCTTCATACTCAGCCTTGTCCGCGCAAGCCAGAACGAGAATAGAAGGATCATCGAAGGACTTCTTCCTGCGCGACCTTCAGCTCCGCCGCTCTGGGAGTCCTACGACTTTCTGACACGATACTATGGCGGTGTGAGGAATCTCGTCTCATTGTCCGCCAATGTGCCCGAGTATCCTAGGGCCCAGGATGAGCTGCCACTTGACAAGCTCCTGTTCCTCAACTCGACTGGCGATCTACCTGCCGAGAGACGCAGCATCCCAGGCAGTAAAGACTTTACACAATACCCGAAGAGCGTGTTCAAGGCTGGTACCGAGCAGATTCACGACTGCTTCCTTGACAGTGCAAACAAGGTCCGCGTACCGCCCATCCGGTACTTTGACGGCCGGCCCAACGGCTTTCCGGATGCGGTCGTCGGTTCCTACGAGCTGCTGAGTCTGCCCGAAGATATCTGCTTTGAACGCTATGGCCGATACGCTCCGTATGGCTATGGCTACTCGAAGAAAACTGGTGGGCTGGGCATTGGCGAGCATGGTGAGAAGGAGGGTTTCGAGTCCACATGGTCGAAGGTGCCTAAAGTTGAGTGGCAAGACATGAACTGGGCCGAGACACAGCGCCGCTGCTACAATGCCAACGCTGCGCGGTTCAAAGATATGCCTGCGGTCCATCAAGACCCTCATGGCTTCTATATTCATGAAAAGCCGGCCGCCTTTCCACCAAAGAACATTCTGGCTGAGACTTCATCGACGAAACTCGATACAAGCGGCCCGGGGGCAAGAGACACATCATCCACCCCTCCAGAATCATCTCAAGGTGCTGTTCAGAAGCAGTCGCGTACTGCTGTGGTCATTCGTTGCTGGGATGAATTTTTGTGGCGTGAGGAGGATGTCATGAACTTGCGCTCGCTCATCACCGAGATGTCTCTAGCCTCTGGTGGTCGCTACGATGTCCACCTCCTCGTCCAGGTCAAGAATGACGCCAAGTTCCCCGTGTGGGCTGATGCCGAGATCTATAAGGAGCGCATCGAGGCGTCCATCCCTGCCGAGTTCAGGGGCATGGTGACCCTATGGACAGAGACCCAGATGCTGGCACTCTACCAGGGCATATATGACCTTTACGCTCGTGGTCCAGACTTGCCGGTGCACGGTGTCTATCGTGGTTTGCAGATGGCCATGCAGTACTTTGCCTACAAGCACCCTGAGTACGACTACTTCTGGCAGTGGGAGATGGATATTCGCTATACAGGTCACTACTTCGACTTCTTCAGCAAGGTAGAGAACTGGTCAAAGCAGCAACCCCGCAAAGGACTTTGGGAACGCAACGGGCGTTTTTACCTGCCGACGGTCCATGGGAG
Source organism: Microdochium trichocladiopsis (assembly GCF_020744255.1). Classification (NCBI taxonomy): domain Eukaryota; kingdom Fungi; phylum Ascomycota; class Sordariomycetes; order Xylariales; family Microdochiaceae; genus Microdochium; species Microdochium trichocladiopsis. Next base: position 2,462,814 of record NW_025763546.1, read on the forward strand.
CTGGGAAGATTTCAAGCAGATGGCTCGTGTGCAGTCTGAGATGGGCACTACCGGGGCTGACAACATCTGGAGTGGTCTGGGAGAGAACAAGCAAGCCAAGGGCCGGGGCGAGAAGCCCATCTGGGGTCCTGTGCGCCCCTTTAACGAGGATGACTGGTTCGAGACCGACAATGATCCCCAGCCAGAGACGACTTATGAGAAAGACCGCTATTCCTGGGGCGTAGGCGAGGAAGCCGAGTACATTGCCTTCAACCCGATCTACGATCCTGAGGGCACCACTTGGGGCCTCGCAGACGACATCACTGGCTACAACACGACGGAAGCAAAGGTTCCTCGCCGAGCTCAGATCATCACTGCCGCGCGCATGTCCCGCCGTCTTCTGATGACGATGCACAGAGAGACTGCCTTCAAAAAGCACCATGCTTTCCCCGAGATGTGGCCGGCTACCGTTGCCTTACACCATGGTCTCAAGGCCGTCTTTGCACCGCATCCTCTCTATGTCGATCGCGAATGGCCCACGGCTGTGTTTGGTCAGACTCTGAACAACGGCAAAAACGGCGCCAGCGGAGGCTCGCGGACGTCGGTGTTTGGTGAGCGCGAGCACAACCTGCGTGGTCTTTCGTGGTTCTACGACTCTGGTTTCGCGCCGAATCTGTACAGACGCTGGCTGGGACTCAAGGTTAACAACGATGGCGGCGAGGAGTTCGAGCAGGTTGAGGACCAGAGCAGAACCGGCGCCTCCGTGCCCGAGATGCGTGGCGGCGAAGGCCGTATGTGCCTGCCGCCGATGTTGCTCCACCCGATCAAGAATGTCGAGCTTCCCGTCGAGGCTGACCCGGCTGAGCTCGAGATTCCTGAGTCGGATCCTAATGCTTGAAGACCGGAGCCTGGCTTTTCTGATGTAATGATTCACGCGCCTTCATGATTGAGCCCGGCACCCTTCGAGCTTTTTGCGAGCACATAGTTGTATATATCATTCGCGCACAATTCCGATGATGGATAGAGAATGGCGTTTTGGGCTTTACTTCTTGGGGCGTACACGGGCAGCATAGATATTCTGTCTTGTATTTAACAGAGTCAAATCAAGTCCGGGTTGCCGAGTGACCCAATGTCGAAATTGAAATGCATATCATAAGAGAGATGAGGTGTTCTTAGCTCGAAGCCGTTGACTCATGCATCGCCTCTCGCAGCTGAACCGCGTTGGTACCCATTCTAGAGTAAGTATGGCTTGTCTTCATCTATGACTGACCCCTCCGCGGTTGATATCGCCGTCTTCATCGCCCGTGCTAAGCCCGTCACGACCGTCAGCCTCATCATCGTCATCGTCACTACCACGATCTTCTTCATTATCATCGTCGTCCTCCTCCTCCTTGCTAAGCTCTTCCTGTTCCTCGGCTCCAGCATCACTAAGCCGCTCGTGAGGAGGCAACTGACTTCTCAGTCCTGCAAGCACCGCACTCAGCCCGTTTCGAAGCTGCTCCGTGCGGGCCTGCCGGACTTGCAGATCCAGTGTGGCGATGCGCTCGCGTAGTTCTCGCATCCTGAATGCCTCAGGGTCTTCTTCTGGGGCTTGTCCTTGCGAATCTCCTCCACCGCCATGGGTGCTCGATGGTGGCCTTGCCAGGGATGTGAACTGGCTTAGGACCGTCGGCGAGATCTGGTCGATTGTGCCCGGGATAGCGCTGAGCTCGCCACCCGCACTGCCATGAGCATGCTCGGCAGCTGGTAGCGGCGGCGGCGCCGTGGCCGATGAGCCCAGGAAGGCGTTCTCGAACCGGCCGGCCATGCCGCCGCCCTTGATGGCAAAGACGACCTCCTCGATGCCATGCCAGTTCTCTTTCGGGGGTCTGGCTCGGCCACTACCGCCAGCCTTGTTGCTCGATGGTGTCGGAGGCAGGAGCACTTTCCGCCACGCCGCGGCAACTTCTTCGACTGGGTTCCCGTATGCACCGCAGCCCCAGGCCCCGCCTAGGACGAGCTTCCGGCACCCTTTGGCCTGGAAGATGCGCATGACCACGCGCATCTTGTGTATAACTGCCTCGCGGTCCTTTTGGTTGGCATAGCGTTTGATGACCAGTGCCTCGTGGATGTCTTCGTCGCCATCCTCGTCCTCTTCCTCTCCCTCTTCCTCTTCATCCGAGTTCGAGTCCAAGTCATTCTCAGGTGAAGTTCGTGGCTGGTCTGTCGTGGATTTGACACCTCCGTCATCGCCATCCGGTACCTCCTCGACCTCGGGGAACCGCAGCATCGCAGCGCTGACGCAGTCTACGAACCACCGGTCCTTCTTATCCAAGTCGTTACCGGCCTCGTCACGGAAGACGAGGACGTCGGGTGTGTACACGGCGCCGAGCTCGGGGAGGCGGTAGAACTCGTCCCGCAGCGACGGGAGCAAGGTGGTCCGCATGCAGAGCGACTCCTCCTGGGTCATGGCGCCGTTGAGGAAGCCGCCCCCGGGGCTCAGGGGGGACGCCATGTTGAGGATGCCCACGCGGGAGGTAGTGTTGGCGAGGTCCGCCCTGGTGGTCTTGGTGGGTTTGGCGGCACTGGCTGTCGCGCCGCATGCATCATCGCCTGCTGGTTCAAGGAGGTACCGGGCGACGGTGAGGGTGTCTGCAATGGCGAGCCGGATGCGTGGCGGTGTTGCCGATGCAGGGTTGGCGGTCTTGTCCGGCCTCGACTTCGAACCCGGAGCCACGTCCGGCAGCGCCGGGCCCGTTGCGGCACCGGGCCGCTCCGGAGCCGTGAGCTCCTCCTCGTTGTCCCCGTGCCCTCTTCCTTTACCCTTCCTGCCCTTAGCTTTGCCCTTGCCGGAGGATCTGCTACTGCCATTGGGCGCAGGCTGTTTTGCATCCTTGAACTTGGTTGTTTCAACCGTTGAGGTGGTTGTTCTGGCAGTGGTCGCGGCGGCGGGCTCAACAATGAGCTCTGCCGCGTCGATGCCCCGGCGGGCGCGGGGGTGTGCATTCAGCAGCGCCGGGATTAGCTTGTTCACCGTGGCTTTTGCCCTTTTGGCACGAGCATCACGGCGGAACTCTGGCGGCGGCCGGCCGAGCGAGGGCTCAGTGCGGCCCATTGTGCAAACTGAAGACGAACCGAGGAGGAGATGTGTTTGACGGATGGGAGGCGACCTCTGCGGGCAGGCCGATGTGCTCATGACATGGCGACATCATTTTCAAGGTGGGTGGAGTTCCTGGTGCCACTGGAACCTTGATGGCCGCCTGTGTTGGACTTTGGTGCACCTACGTACACGATGCGTCGAGTAGGCATTCGAGCGGACATGAGGCGTATCGCCAAGCAGCTCCGACGGCGATTTACATCATTGCCGCCCTGCTTTTTTCAGGAGTACTTCAACTATCGTAGATGGTTTGAAGTAACTTGTTCGGCCTGGTCTGCTCTGGTTCTGCACGTACGTCAAGGTGCCTGACTACAGCAGGTGCCGGGGTCATGACAGCCAATCAGCGCGCAGAAACTAGGCTACTTAGCTCCATTGGAGCTTCCGTCGCAAACCACTTGCAAGCTTACAGCTAGGCACGTCGCCCTGATCATTTCTTCCTTCCGCTTGACTCACATCTCCGGCTCGTCCTTGCCTTGAACCATCTCCGCACCCTGTTTTCTAGCGTCGCCTGGTGGTAGCGCCTATGGACACCATGGCAGACCCGGCCCAGACTCCAGGTGGCCTGCCCTTTCCGACCGATCCGCAAGAGTTCGACAGCGACGAGCGCATCTCCTTCTCGAGGCTCGACAACAAGTTCCTTGCCGTCAACGACGATGGCACAGAGTACGAATTCGACAACCAGCTCAAGCGCTGGATCCCTCAGGTAGACGAGGAGCTCGTACGCCAGCAACAGCAGGCATACGGCGTGGGCGGCGATGATGACGACGGCGCAGACAGCCAGCACAACAACAAGAAGCGCAAGACGGCCAATGGCTCCGACCGGCCCAACAAGAAGCACAAGCAGCCACCAGCGCCGCGACAAAACACCGCCATCTACGTGACCGGGCTCCCCGCGGACGCGACCGTCGAGGAGGTCCACGACGTGTTCTCGAGGAAATGCGGCGTCATTGCCGAGGAGATTGACAGCGGCAATCCTCGCATCAAGCTTTATACGGATGCGGACGGCAAATTCAAGGGCGACGCTCTCATCGTATTCTTCAAGCCCCAGAGCGTAGACATGGCCATCATGCTACTCGACGACACCCCGTTTCGCTTCAGCGCCTCGGATCCCAACATGCGTGTCCAGGCCGCCGACTCGAGCTACAAGAAGACCACCTACGACAAGGACGCTGCAGGTGGTGCAGGTGGTGGTCATGCCGAGAATGGAGCCGCGTCGGACCGCGCGAATGCTATCACGGGCGTCGGCGTAAAACCCAAGGACAAAACGCGGGAGCAGGACAAGCAGAAAGTCATCAAGCGGACGCAGAAGCTGGACGCGAAATTGGCGGATTGGGACGACGATGACCCGTACGGCGGTCAACTGGAGACCAACGCACGTAAGGATCGGGTCGTCATTCTCAGGCACATGTTCACACTGCAGGAGCTCGAGGAGGATCCGGCCGCGTTGCTCGATATCAAGGAGGACATTCGCGACGAGTGCTCTAAACTTGGCGCTGTAACCAATGTGGTGCTGTATGACCTTGAGGTCGATGGTGTGGCCAGCGTCAAGTTTAAAGATCCCAGCGCGGCAGAGGCCTGCGTGAACCTCATGGATGGCCGCGCTTTCGACGGAAGGACAGTCAGAGCATCCATCGCGACTGGAAAGGAGAAGTTAAGACAATCAGGCAAGGACAAAGGGGATGTGGAGGACGATGAGCATTGAAGGGTCAAGAAGATACGTCGTGCAATACCAAGACGTCCCGTGGAAGAGGATGCCACGAGATATCTACACAAGGGTTTTATCCTTGCGCATACCGATATTTATGCCACTCATACCTGCGACACATTTCGACAGCCACAGTCGAAGAAGCCATCGTTTGCTGATCTATTCAGACGTCTGAAGCATGAGACAGGCATCCATGATCAGTCGAGGCTTCCAACCAAGCTCTGGGTCGGTGGTCGTTCCCAGAAGAGAGCAATATATGTCACAGAATAATGGTCGACCCACCTGTTGAGGCACCTTGATGCCCGGCAAGCGATCTGCGGATCTAGAAAGCCCGCTCCTTTTACGGGTGATTCTGAGCGCATCACATGAGCTACCCATGACATGCAGGAGCATATCGCCAAGCGCGCTTAGATACGTCCCGCTCGTTCAGGCCGTGTAAAAAGTGCCCCCGAGCCCTTGCTCTGCACATGGCGTCGCTAAATCGCGGGCTCTTCTTATGTTGAAGAAATCCATCAGTCTTCTATGCTGATATTCAACGCCATACGATGGCTGTCTGAAGAAGACCAAGCTCCTGGCTAGAAAGGCCGCGAGCTACGTTCTCGGCAAATATAAAAAGACATGAAAATCATAGACTCAAATGCTACTTGAAGTAATGATACGTTGTCTTGTGGTGCAAGTCATGCGAAAAGAAAACAAAAAAAAAATTAAAAAATTAGGATCATGTATCTGCCTGCGCCATCTACGTACAAGTTCCAAACCAGAATGCACAATTCAACGTCTCAGTTGACAATCAAAAAGCTACGTATAATATCACCACTTGCCTCGAACGGGCCTTGTGAGCCTGTCACAACGGCGCGGGTCGATACTCCTGGCGATAACCTCGATCTCGCCTATCTCCTTGGTCCCCAGCCTCGGCGGTGATAGCCGGCTCCGCGGCCGCTGTCCCATTCACGCTCGCCCCAAACGCTGCAGTGTTGGACGTCGCGACGCTGGCTTGACTCAGTCCCAGAAGACCAGCCACACTCACACTCCCCGTACTGCTGCTCATCGTACCGTTGGGAGCTGTAGCAGCAGCGGCAGACGAGGACCAGGAGGAGGAGGAGGAGGAGGGCGGCGTGAGGGTTTTGGTCACAGTGACCATCTGCGTGACTGTCTTGGAGAGGGTGGTGACGCGGTACGCCAAGGTTTTTGTGATTGTCTTCTGGACGCTCTCTGTGATTGTTGTGGTTGAAGGTACGAGGGCTGCCGGTGGATTTTCCGGTGGTGGCTGGTGGTTCTCGTTGCTGCCCTGGCCCTCAACAGTGTTCTCGCCGGGTCCGCTTGTTGCTTGTTGGACAACCGGTGATCCCTGGACGGGCAAGGTTTGCGGCGGAGGCGGCGGCTGCTCTTGCTGCTCTTGTGGCCATGAGGCCGCCGGAGGAGGGGAAGGCAGTCCCGGAAACCCGTCCACAACGACAGTCGTGAAAGTGATATGTATCGAGGGCGGCTGCGGTTGCCCGGCTTGCTGGCCCGGCGCCCCGAGGATAACCAATGGTGAGGGAGATGGTGGTGACTGTGGCATGTCCATTACTGCAGGAGGATCCGGAACCGGGACAGTCGTGGTGGTGAGCACTTGAATCGGACCGCTGTTCAAGACCACCACTGGCGAAGCGGCACCCTGCGAAGGCGTATTGCTGCTGCTTGCTACCACAAACCCTCCAGCTTGCGAGACAGGCGAGGGGATCGACGGACCATGGACCACCGTCGGACTGGGCTGCTGCTGCTGCTGCTGCTCATTGTCACCGTCATCCAGGGCTGTGCCCGGCAGCGCGGATCTCGCAATAGCCGGTGATCCACGCTTTCCAACAACATTGTGAAATCCCCGAGCGGGCGGCGGTCGCGGGGGTGATGGTGCCGCAAGAGACGTCTGCGCGAAGAGGCAAGCGGCCACCAGCATCAAGATGGCCAAGAGGCTGGCGGGTTGGTGCAGAGCAGTAGCGGCGGACGACCTGACACGATATCTTGGCCGCAGGCTGCGGCGGGAGGGCCTTGTGGTGGTGCAAGGCATGCTTCGGGGCCTCGCTCCTCGCCCTCTTGCTGGTTCCGTCATTTATTTTCGATCTGTTTGTCTGTCTGTTTTGTTGCGTAAGGGGGAAAGATGGCACAGATACCACGCTTCTTCTTCTTCTTTCTTCTCCTTTTGAGGACGTTCTCCTCTTGTGGGATATCTTTGCTGTGTAGGTAATGCGGTGCTGTCGTTGTCGGTTTTGCAATGTTTTCGTCTTCGGCCCCCGATGATATCCGAAAATATCTGACGGAGCTGCGGTAATCCGAGAGGATTGAAATTCTGGACTTGACAGCTTCACACAAATATTTTCTCCACCAGCGGAAGAGGGCCAGTGCCGTCAGAAGCGCGAGAGAGCTACCTTGTGGTCGCTCGGCTGCCGTCTGAACGAACGAACGAACGAACGAAAAGCGCCGCTCGGCACCTGGCACAGCGTGTAGCTCGGGGATGGATCGTGCCGAACAGGTCGAAAAACTGCAACACGGAATTCCGAAAGCAAGGAGGACGAAGAGAAGGGTATCGTGTGTGTGTGTGTGCAGGTTGAACTCAGGGAAAACAGAAAGACAAAGCCACGAGAAACAGGGATGAAGTGAGCAAAGAGAGTAAAGAAAAGAAGGCGAGGAAAGGGAAAGGGGGCCAGATGATAGATGCAAAGGGCGGAAAATCGGGACACCTTTTCTTTTTCATCAGTTCCTACCACGTCCAAACAATAGATCAGCATCTCAAGAAGGGATGAGGAGTTGAAGCTATCCAGGTACAGTTAGATGTGCACCCTACGTACATGCGCGTGTACATGCGCGTGTACGTGTCGTTTTGCCATTATTGTTTCCCTCGCCCTGACTATCCCCTGTGGCTTTCTCACATTGTCTTGAGGAAGCCCGCGGAGTTCCGCATGGTAGTAGTGATGGTTCCATCCACTGTCATAAAGAGGCGGAACTTCTCTGGATTAGCACATTTCCAGGCGGGCAGGGGAAGTGCAAGAGATGACGACGGACAGCCGGGCACGCAAAAGCGATAGTTGCTCGCAGCATTGGCCCGACGATGTCGTTAGCAGGGCGTTGGCAATCTCATGAGCTATTAGGTTTCGCGGCCATGGGTTTCCCTCTTTTTCTGACCATATCGAGGGATGTCAAATCTTCTCTGCTCTTTTACAGCGGGACAGACATGAACATTCAAGTTACTCATGAGATCACCCTCCCCCTACCAGCATCATCCAATATACATTTCGACCTCCAGCCCCTCAACAAAGTATTGGATTAGTGCACACCATGGTCAAGGCCCTCTGCCACACAAGTCGACATCAAGCTTTCAACCTCTATCAGTCTCCTCGGCTATCCCCTCTCATCTCGTTCATGCCTCTCTAGATTGTCGACATATTTTTGCGTCTTGTTAATCCCCAGGACCGCTGATTTTCACCGCTACTCGCAAAGCTTCTAGGAGAGTCTGAATCAAAGGAGGGCAAAGGGCAAGGAGGGGTCCGTTATTGTCTCACAGCTACACAAAAGGCAACAAGTCCGTGAGACCCGCTGTGCACGGGTGTCGCTGAGAAAGGGAACGATGGCATTTTCTGCAACGGAGGGGGATAGTACAGGTCTTTTTTTGGATTTAAATAGGATCCTATCATTCCAACACGACAACTGTATCCGAGAAGGGAGGGGCTGTGGGGAGGGATACAGGTCTCGGTCATACACCCTGTACGTGGCGTCTGCTGGTGTGCTCCCTTGCTGATTTCTCGCGTGGCCAGCAGCTTTGTCAGAAGAGAATGGTGGAAAAAGGCAGGGCCAACACGATCGTCACAGGATGCACGCGCAAGGTTTTGAAGAGATTCTGCGTTGTCGCTCATGTGGCTCCGTGCACACATCTCGATTGTGTCGATCTATGTATGCCCCGAGGGCCCTCGATCGTGCTAGATCTCTCCGTCGCTTCAAACATCCCCCCTCGTGCCCAGAACCATGGTTAATGCTTTTCTCTCTGGGCTATGCAATCTCATGGGCTTTTCCCCTATACTCGTCCGTGGCCTCCATCGTGTTTTCGAGCTTTCGGGCCCTCTGCTCTGGAATTTCTTTTCCCGCGCATTCGGAAGATACAAGAGATGGACCTCGGCTTTGTTACTCTCGGTGATGTGTTGGTCATAAAGACTAGTGAGAGTGTAGATGTAAATGCAGTCAGGGTATCGAACATCCTTATGTGAGTTTGTAAAAGCAATAACGCCGCCGTCAAAACGAGAAGCAAAACAAACAAGAACGAGTTGGAGTTCTCGTAGTACCCAAGCGCAGTAACCGGAATAAATGCTGGTGAAGTGATGCTAGCCCATGGTGCCGTGAGGTCGTGCATGGTAGAGAGAGTGTTATGAAGGGGAAACGCGCGTGGCGCAGACGCATAATATCAAGAGTGTTCCCGTGAAATTGCGCTTCGGCTCAGTCCTCCCAGATGGTCTCCAAGTCGAGATCTCCTCGTCGCTCTGCACCACAGACACTCCATCTCTTCCGCTTGTCTCGTGAGCCGACGCCCAATGTCCGCCCCCGAGTCGGCACGTCTAAATTGCCACGGCCTTTCCCATCCTCTCCTTCGGCAGCATCAGCAGCAGCTTTGAGTTGAGCGATGCGCTCGGCTTCGAGAGCGGCCTCTTCGGCATCTGGCGTATCCGGAATCGTCTCCAGACTAGAGATGCTAGGGCTTCGAGACCTCATGGAGCTGGGGGTTGATGGGACGGAGGAAGAATGAGAATAGCTGGGAAAGCTGTAGCTTCCCAGGCTACTGTCGGGCCTGTAGGACGGCGAAGTCGCCAGGCTGGAAGGCGTTCCGGGGAGTGAAGGGCCTCCAGAGCTTGTCACGGTGTAGCGGAGAGGAGATGCATTTCTGAGGGCAGATGAAGGCGGAGCCCCATGCACTGGCGAACTGCTTCGGTCGGGGTGACGCTGGTCGGTATCCAGAACTGATGTCCGCACGGGTGAAGACGGGAAAGCCTCGTCAGTAGGTTTGCGGGGAACGCGCTGCCGGCTGGGTGACCCAGACGGGCTCGACGGACGAATGAGTGGCGGATAGACGATGCGGCCGGCTCCATCGAGCCCAGGCAGAGAGCGTGTGCGGTTCATGCTTGGCAGCTGGAGACTGGCCGTGGACTTTGACCGGGTGTGTGAGCCTGAGAGTGGCGAGGTTGTGCGTGGCCGGTAGGGAAGAGCAGTGGTGCTCCATGGCGAGGTCGGCGAGAGTGGCTCGGTGGACCGGCGGACGTTGAGCGGTTTGCGAGCTAGATCTGAGTCGTGGGTGATGATGGGCGTAGTCGGACTGTGGTGAAAGCGCATGGTTGGTAATGGGGAGGAGCGGAACTCCTCCAGACTCTCGGTCTCAGGCACAGGCTCCATCTTGGGTTGTGTTGTCGGCGGTCCCTCTTTGAGCAGCCGCGTAGCAGAGGAGGTGGTCAAGGTGAGAGAGAGGGTTGAGAGCTCGGCAGCTGCGAAGAGATGAATCACAACAAGGTCAGGCAGCCTCGTGCAAGGTGCATGCACACGGACGACAGGGACTGGCCGCCTTAGAGGTGAGGCATGGAAACAGGCTGGGGCCGTGCTTCACGCAGTGCAAGGCAGCTGGAATGCGGACCTTTAGCCGGAGGCCAGGAAGGGCGAGGACCGACGGAGGATGAAACCACGGGGAAGCTGGCGGAGGCGATCTGCTGCTATGCTGGGCACGTCACATGTGCCGAGTCTGATTGTGTGTCGTGTGTGCGCCCGCAGCAAAGATTGATTGCTCAACGGTGGTGCTGGCTCGCCTGCCCTGGCCTGGCCTGCCTGCACGCTCTGCACGACGAGCGAGTGCGGAGGATCGAGAAGGTTGGAGGCGACGGGGATGGGTTGGCCGAAGAGGGGCGGCGGAGGCGCAAGGGAGCAGCCGAGATGTGATGTGACACGCCAGCGGCTGCACACCTGAGGCCGCGTCGGTGAGGGCGGTCGCACAATGATTTCAGGCAAGGGAACCAAGCTGCCCGGATGGTGCTATTCTTCTTGTTCTTTGCCGAGCGACAAGACGTCTTGCAAAGAGCACCAGATGGTCTGGGAAAGGGGACGGCCAGCTTACGAAAGACAGGCACTTGTCCGCGGCTGCAGCCCATTCCTGGGCTCCCACTGGGCCGGCAGCTAAGACCTGAGAAAGGGGGTGGAGGCACCTTAAGGTAGTCAGTGGGGAACCACGGCCGCCCAGGCCAGTCAGGTCAGTCCCCTCATGGCTTGGGCAAGTGCAGCATTGTCCGCACTGAGCACTCTGGGCTACGAGCCTGCTGGAGAGCTCCTGGCTAGTGCTGCTAACTTCGCTTGGCCACGGGCTACCACGAGCCATGACCCCATCTCTGCTGCCCAAAGGCAAGCATCAGGCATTGCAAAGGACTGCATTGAAGCTCGCCTGGCCTCACGCGGCTCGTCGACATGCCGCAGCTCCTAGTATGGAACCCAGCTCGGTTTGCCCGCGGGCTACTGTAGGTGGGTGGACATGCATATGAGCGCGTGAACCCTGGATGCTTGACAGGGCAGGACAGCCTGTCAATCTGGCACCGACGGTCAGGGTCCTCGTGGGGTTGTCCGTCGCCTTTGCCACTTGAGCACTCCGCACCCGGCCCTTCAAGCCGCCAGCTCCCTGGCCAAACACGCTCATGCGAAGAGTGGAGCGGCGGGCATCGAGGCGATGGACCAAAAGATCCATTGCAACGCTCTCGGATGATTCCCGAACAGCCCGCAGTTTGCTCTGGTCACCCGCCCGCCTCTCTGGAAGTTTGGACGAATTGGCAACCAGGATAAAGGTCCATATCATGTAGGCTGTCGTCGGTCGTCCATCATCGAGGCTGCCCACGTGGGTGGGTTCTGGAAAGGTGCCTGGCCACTAAAATGCCTCTTCTGCCACACCATTGCACTCACTCACTGGCATCTGGATAGCCTACTCGGACGGAGCGAAGCCCGGTCGCTTCGTGTCTCATCAAATACGTCGCAGGTAATCTTCGGTCGTCACCTGCTGCCACAAACCCCATCGTCGCTGTTGCCGGGTATAGTTCTACCTCGAAAAGCGTGAAGCCTCCACAACTTTGACGCCATTCTGCATGGCATCGGCTCGAGCTCTGATTAGAAGGTCGGCAAGGGACGCCCGGCACCTGGCTCAAGGCTGAATTCCTGCTAAGAACAGATTCCAGTGTCGTGGCCATCCGCCCTGGCAATGAATGAGTAGCAAAGTAAGACGAATTCGCTTGGGAAGGTCGCCCTATGGGATTTCGGGTCGGGGATGTACCCGTCCTACCGTGTGTATGGTCACGGTGATAATGGATCGAGACCATGGCGTAAACTACTGGATATGTTCATGTTTGGCTGACGCCATTATTGATTACGGCAGAGGGCGAGCCTGGTCGTCTGCAGACTGCGAGGTTTCAGTGACTACCTGCTTATAGTGACTATGGGAAGAGTTCCTTACGTAGGCCGCGTGAAAAGAAGTCTGCAGGCTTTCGAATGGGTACGATCACGCTGAATTACGCTACTTGCATTAAGGTAGGGTCCCGTGAGTATGAATGGGTACTGTACGATTGAGCTCGCTTTGTCTCTTCGTGTCTTGGTCTGACAGTTGAATCATGGCGCGCTACATGACGGCGATAGATCGGTTTGTGATGGCAGCACTTATTTGCAGCGCATCAGACAGTATCTAGTTTCAAGGCGATGCTCGGATGTCGTGGACTGGCCGAGATAGCATGCATTGTGGGCAGGGCGTGGTTCCTGCCAGAGGTCTCTGCAGCTGGTGGTTGATGGGGCCTGCCACCGCAAACTGACCACAGTTGCAGGTCCGTCCTGGTGCGCCTGCCTCGAGTGGGGCCCGCTCCCGCCAAGCCCACCCGGGCGCCGCCTTCCCCCTGGAATTCGATCAGCATCTCATCGTGACTTTATCGAGCCTCGTATTCCTTGACCGCGCCGCATCTCCTGTCCACAGCACCACGACGTGCCCTCGTCATTGTCAAGCCAGGTTGCTGGCAACAGTCAGCTTCGAGTCCTCTGCATGGCTGGCCGGACTTCTTGATTCCATCTCGAGCCCTCCACCTCGCTCCACTGCCCGCTGGCGACGCTCACTTTCGACTTCGCTGACGTGCCTCGACAACGGCTAGTCCACGACGCACGACGCTTGCCCATCTCTCAACATGGTGCGGCCCATGGGGGCAGTTCGCATGCGGCGGACAAACTATGTCACCCTCTTCATCGGAGCCGTGCTCTGCCTTTTCATCATCTACTTCCTCTCCGGCAGCGGCGACTCCTCAACCTCGACAAGCAAGACGCCCATAAAGAAGCCGACGAAATCAAGTCTTATCGGCGACCGGCCGCCCGTCAAGCGGTACAATCTGAACAATGTCACCATCACACCGGACCCTATTGGCAATCGGGAGGCTGTCCTGATCCTTACGCCCATGGCGCGCTTCTACCCCGAGTACTGGGAGAACTTGCTCAAGCTCAACTATCCGCACGAACTCATCACTCTCGGCTATATCCTGCCGAAGACAAAAGAGGGCAACGCCGCCACAGCCGCGCTTCAGGCAGCAGTCTCCAAGACGCAGCGAGGCCCCGTCAAGGATCGGTTCCGGAGCGTCGTCATCGAGCGAGAAGACTTTGAGACGCCATTGATATCCCAGGACGAGAGCGAGCGTCACAAGATGTCGAACCAGAAGGCCAGACGTGCTGCCATGTCGCTAGCTCGTAACTCTCTACTCTTTACGACACTCGGCATCGATACCTCGTGGGTCCTCTGGCTGGACGGTGATATCATTGAGACACCGCCAACCCTCATCCAAGATCTGGCTGCCCACGACAAGGCCCTTATTGTGGCGAACTGCTTCCAGAAATACACCAACCCAGAGACCGGGAAGCTGGAAGAAAGGCCGTATGACTACAACAGCTGGCAGGATAGCACTGCCGCGCAAGAAATGGCTTCGAAGATGGGTCCTGACGACATCATCGTCGAAGGCTATCAAGAGATGGCCACCTGGAGAGCGCTCATGGCTAAAATGCCCGATCCGGAGAAGAACAACAACCCCAACTTTGAAGTTCCCCTCGACGGCGTTGGTGGCACTGCGTTGCTGGTCAAGGCTGACGTCCATCGGGACGGCGCCATGTTTCCTGCATTCCCTTTCTACCACTTGATCGAGACTGAGGGTTTCGCCAAAATGGCGAGGAGATTAGGCTACAAGCCGTTCGGACTTCCGAACTACAAGGTGAGAACGCCTCGTTCCTGTGTTGAATGCACTATGCTGACGATTTAATGCTTGTCAGGTCTACCACTACAACGAATAGAGCTTTGGGAAGCCCTGCTTTCCCATACCCATGAGTCAAATCTTACTATATTATGTCATGAGGGTCATTGTTGCATAGGAGAACCGGAGTTTTTCCGACTGGTCATTGTCATCTTGGTATCATTGAACAGTGTCAAAAAGAGCATCGCGAACTCGCGACTTGTTTTATGTGTGCCCTTAAACTATGTAGGGCAGTCTGGCGAGACAATTTTCGTGTGTGGTGTCATGATTTTACAATTACGCTGTGCTTCTGAAGAGTGAATGGAAACCTAAGAGGCATTATTTTGCAAACTCGGGACATGCAGAGCTGCCCTGTACTCTGAACCCAATCGCAATCCCTCACCGCTGTCTGCCTCGCCGCATGCCAACTCCCCCATCACCTCGAGCCCATATCCCGCGCGTTTCGCTACTTTCATCGTCCCTGATACCGACCCCCATCATCATTGACCCAGAACTCGACGAGCCTCCGCGCGCCGACGGCGTCGCCCGCGCGGATCAGGGCCGCGACGTCGACGTTCAGCGGGGAATCGGTCTCCGGGCAGCCGAGGAGCATGCGGACGGCGCGGACGCTCTCGAGGATGCCGTAGGCCGGGGTCCAGGCGTCCTTGAGCAGGTCCAGGCATATCTCGCCGGTGGCGAGGGCAATGTTTGCGTGGACGACGGGCGTCACAAAGGAGATCTTGGGCGGCTTGTTGGGGTACTCTGTCGGTATCGAGATGTGTAGGAGCCAGCGGCCGTCTGTAAGTATACCGGGGGATCAATGTGTCAGCGAAAGTGTGCGGTCGGTCTCCTTAATGGATAATAATAAAACCCCAACGAATCGAGAGAACCGAGCTTCGGCGCAGCTATCGCCAGCTGGTAAGAAGACAGGGGAAGTAGAAGGGGGGGGGAGGAAGGCAAAGAGGGGATCGCTTCTCTTCAATAAAAAACAATCGCCCTCCTCCATCTGCTATTAAAACTCACCATCATAGCCGCCCCCGATCCCCCGCCCGTTGACCACGGCCTCCCACTCGAGCAGCTCTCCCTCGTTGACGGGTCCCAGCCGCTCGATGCCGGCCTCGGCCGCGCGCTCCTTCTCCCACACACCCAGCTCCTTGATCAGCCGCTTCGTCGCGCTGCGTGACGATGACGACGACGAGCCCTCACTCTTGCTCGATTTCGACTTGGATCCGCTGCCGGCCATATCTTCTTCTTCTTTGCCGTGCCGCGGTGGCGTGTTGACGTTGATGTGGAAGGAAGTCTGTCTGTTGGGGGGCCTGCGGGAGTAGATACGCGCGCATGCGCGTGTGGGTGTCGTCTTTTCGGATTGGTCGGTGTCGGACAGCTCAATAGAGGCGCGAAACAAAAAGGCTTCCAGAATATCTCCAAGATAAAGGTTACTCCGAGAAGTCCGGGCTGTTTTGTCTTCCGCGCAGGCCAGTGCGTGGGTGTCAATTGAAGGAGGCCGTTCAGAGGGGGCCGGTACCAATTGAATGCTGGCGGCGATTGTCACTGGTTGTTGTTGTTGTTGCCTGACTCTGGGCAGAAGCTGAAGCTGAAGATTAAACGCGACCCGCCCGTGGGCCCCTGCCCAGCTGGGTCGAGCCTCGGGATGCTTGGGCAGGGCAGGGGACGGGCCTCCACCCGCCCCCACACTCGCCCCAGAAATCAAGATTCACACCTTTGGGGGGAGACATCGTGGTGGTACTGGTGTTGAGGTGGTTAACGTAGGCTATGCTATGTTAAAGGACCCAGCGCAGTTCCCACCTGCACTACTGCCCGGTATTACTACACTACACACCCCGCCTAGTGCCCGAGTATCAAGTGTCGACTGTCTCTGCCAGCCTCAGCATTGCTTCCCAGAAGACAAATCCACCATGCTGTTGCGTGTCACGCGCATAGTTGTGTGGGGACGTCCATGCCGCCGCTACCCTTCGAAGCATGCTTAATCTGTAACCATAATCAATCTCTCCCACGGGCAATACCGTACACCCCTAAAGTAGTCTGCTAGATACATGGGCCACGACTGGAAGCTCTCGTCGTGCCTGAAAATTTGTTGTAGAATCGTGCAATCATCGTTATGCAATCCACCCATTGGGCGGTTAATTTCAAGGAGTATTGCGCGATATGGCTGTCGTACTGCGCAGAGCCTCATCACGACGTTCTTGCGGCGCCGTCATGGCCCAAGACAGACCGTGGCTGGCGCGTAGTTGACGCTGAGAGACGATATCGATGTGCTAGCAATCTGGGCAAGTGCCGTCCAAACACCGTCTAGGATTCGGAGTGCTGCTTCGATTTCCAGAACTGCATCATCCGACTGATGCGCTTCGCTCTGCTTACTTTTGCCTTCTGCTCAGGCTCGTCTTCCACGGCAACCTCCATGCTCAGCTTGCTTCTTTCCCCATGGGCACTGCTGATCAATCTGCTCAGGCTAGCCAGACTCGATCGCCGCCTCCCAAACGCAGTGGACGTGAAGGATGCGGGTCTCTGATCATGAAAAGGTTTGCCTCTTGGCCGGACTGGCGGTAGGAAACTACTGTCCCTAGTCATCGTAGAGTTGCTGCTGGTCAATGACGGTACATCGACAGAGATCCTCACTATCTCTGGACCCGGCTCTCCCATCAACAGAGACTGGAAGCTGTTTTCATCCGCGATGGATGAGGGCGCAGTCGAAATGCGGTGAACATCAGACATGGGCGATCGTGGGGATGGGAACGATGACGAGTGGTTCATCGAGTACGGGCTGGCGGACATCAGAGATGGAGGCGGCAAGCTCACGGACTTGACGTCTACGGGTGCAAGGTCGCGAGCGCTTCGTCTTGGGGATGGTACCGAAATGCTTGACGTTTCGGAATCAGGTCGCAAAGCAGGCTGGCATTCCTCTTCAACAATGACAAAGTCGTGAAGAGAACCCCCGGCCGTCTCCGTTCTCATGCGAGAGCCAGGTGGCTGCATGTCAAGGCTCGACCCACTACCTTTGCGCTTGATAGAGTTCGATGCCAAAGCCGACTCTGGCAAGAGAAAACTAAGATCTCTTTCCTGGGTGGGAGTGTCGGCAGAGTCGTTCTCGGACGCAGATGAGTCGACCGCCTTGCCTTTGGGGTCGGCGGGCGCTGTGATCGAATTGATAGACGAGGTGGCATCAGAAGCATCATCATCTTCTTCGTCCTCCTCAAAGACGTCGGCCATGGTTGAGGACGACCCAAAGCGATTGATACCGAACTTGCCCTCAAAGGGAGGCAAGGTCGGCGCACTCTCAGCACGGCGATGATAATGCATACCCGGACCGCTGAATCCTCTCATGCCCGCGGCACTGTGAAGAGGGCGCCGTGAAGATTGTCCCGTGCGCTGGGCAGCCTCCCATTCGGCGTTGTAGGTGGGGGTATTGAAAGGACCCAATGCAGCATCCAAATCAATCATCTGGTACGAGGCTTCGTCGTCGGAACTCGATCTGGGGCGCGTGATCTTGTGTGACGCTACTGGGAATGTGGCTGCAGACATGGGGGCGAATGGAGGCAGGTCGTCTCCGTCAGGCTCGTCTTCGTAAGCCTCGTCATCAAACATTATTCTTGGTGGTGGTGGCGTCAGGGACCGACGGCGCCCAGCTATCATCTTGGCCGAACGGGATTTGCCTTTTCGGGTCAAGATTGAAGTGCCCCAGGCACGAACCTTCTTTTGCTTCTTCTTCTTGCCAGATGACTTCTTCACGCTCGAAGTGACCTCTTCCACAACGTCGACCCGTGCCGCGTCAGGCTCGAGCTCGGGAGTCGTCACTTTATTGGACGTTCTCGAGCTGTCTGAGCCCGAGCTGTGCGGTCGCCCCTTACTCAGGGCATTTGAGCCAGTGAAAGGATCGAGCCCGAAAAAGGACCAACGCTTTGGTGTTTTGGTTGGTGTAGACACTGATGGTTCTGTAGTATCGTCTTGACTCAACCCAATCAAGAGGGGAATCGAATTACGCCGGCGAGGTGACATGGATTCAATAGGAGGCACCGCAATAGTGGGCGTGTTCTCAAGAACGGCACCGGCAGTGCTCGGTCGGGAATTCGATCTCGGTGCGGACGTGACTGACCCGAGCAGATTCCCGGAGTCCCGATCTGAAACCACGGCTCCGCCGAGGGAGATAATGGAGGAGATGCTGTTGGAAGCAGAATGGCCACCAGGTCGGATCGTTGCGAATGTGCTCGTGGTGTCTGTCGAGACGAGCGACAATGGGCGAGGTATGAACTCGAGGGTGTCGGAGAATCCAACTCGAGCACGCGGGGCCGGTTTGGGAGGGGTCTCGGCTTCTGGCTCGGGGGCTTGGACCGGTGGTTCAGGTTCAGCTGCCATAGACTCGAGAGGAGTTGTCGGCTCGTTGCTCTCACTGTCAAGCATCGGTGGTTCCATTCCAGGTGGGCTCAATAATGGCGAGGTAGGTTTGAGCGCGGCTGGGCTGGTCGGGGCGCTGCTGCCCCGGGAGGAGTTGTTGCTAGGCTTGAGAATCATCGTGAGGTCGTGTTGCGAAATGGCTGCAGAGCGGCGATGTTGGTGACCACGTCTGCGAGCGGGTGGATCAGAGGGCTTGAGGTGAGGAGACGCGAAGCCGCTTTCTGATTTGGTAGGGCTCGTGCTCATAACTGTGATTGACTCGCCAGCCCGGAGCTTGCCGCCCACAAACTCACTGGCACCACGTCGGTGTCCATGGCGGACCGGTGGCACGTGTGGAGATTGCGGTGTTTTTGGAGGGCTGAGCAGGGAGTCTTGATCGTCGAGCTTCGCACCAGGGTTGAATGAGAAGTCCGGTAACGCAGGCGAGCGCCCAGGAGATCGTGGCTGGCGGGCTGTGCTGTCTGGTGCGAGAGAGGCTCCAGGGTTGAAGCTGAATTCAGGAAGGCCAGGCGAGGGTCTCGGGCTGCGATCAGTCCCTTGTTGAAGGATCTCCGGCAGTCGGTCGGCAGGCTCAAATGCGGACCTAGTGCGCCGTCCGGTCGCCCTAGAGTACGAAGATGGAGCGGAAGAGGGTTCCTGCCGCGCGGGAAAGACGAAGTGAGGGTTTGGCGGTGGCAGCGAGAGATCCGGAGACGTGCCAAATGGGGACTTTGGATGAGAGCATGACGTGTTCTCGATCTTGATGGGCGCCGGGATGCGGATGTTGCGAGTTGGCGATTCGCCCGGCAGCCCAACAGCCGGTAGTTCGAAGGTGCTATCGGCTGTTGTGGTAGCCATTTTTATTCCAAGCTGCACTGCAGCCTGAGATAGAATTATCGGCCAGCCAAGGCTCCCATGAATCACTGAGACGTGCCCAGGCGAAGATGAGACGAGACGAGACGAGACGAAGCAGAAAAGGCGGACGTCCCTAGTCGTGGTTCGCCGAATGCAAGTGTGACATTGAGGACGCGAGTTGCGCGAGACCGATTGAGTTGATCCTGCAACAGAATGTGTTCCCGGCCCGGATGACCCAGAATACAGGCGCTATGCTGCAATGTCGACGTTTGAGGCGTCTTAAAAATGGGGGTGTAGTAGCGGTAAAGTCTCGACTGGAGAAGACGTGTGCGGATGGTTCAGTCGATGGTGTGCGAGCAGCAGCACGGCGGGGCGTGGCGTGGCAGAAGGCAAAAGCGGCGATGGTACAAAAGGAGCGGACGGTCAGGACCAGTTGCGAAGCCTGTCGCTAGACAACAGGCAGGGCGACTGGAGCTGAACCAAGTGGTGGTTGTGGTTGAGGCGAAGGGTGTCGATGCTGGTTGAGGTTGTTGTGGGAATGGTGATGGAAGAGCAACGGGCAGCGGTGTCTGGCCGAGTGGGTGGAGGGCAGAGACGCAAGGGAAAGGAGTGAGCGAGCAGCGCCAGCCGGGCCAGCCAGCCAGCCAGAGCGACGGCGGCGGACGGGAGTGGATGGCGCGGCCAGAACAGACCGGGCGCTGCTGGGCTGGCTCAGCAGGCAGCGTGGGCGCCCGCGTGCAGCTGCACCCTCACAGTGTGCAGATTACGGCCTGGGGATCCCCCCCACTGCGCGGGCGCCCATTTGGTCCCCCAGGCGCTCCCTCGCCCGTATCGCGGCAGCAGGCCCTGCCCACCTTGCCTTGGCCGGGTCTGCGCCTGTCCTTGCATGGATGCGACCATTCTGCGTGCATGCGTGCAGGCGTGCTCGCGGTGCATGCGACCATCTCTCACAATCCTGCTTGATACAGAACGCTGCCTCAGGCTTGCGCGATTAGTTGCTGCACTGGCGAGTCATTGCCAACGCTCTTCTCGCCAGGCGTCTCTGTCCTCGGCTGCCGAGACCTGCCGCCCTTCATAACCGACCTGCAATTGTCGAGCTCGTTATCGCCAGGCACTCGCAGCCACGTTATAGGGCACGCACGCCTGGTCGTGAATCTGAGATGCTTCCTTTTTCGCCTTGCATGAATGGTCCATACTGGCCAATCAATCGGTGAACCACGGCTACTGCGTAATGTCAAACGTGCTCGACCGCTCTCGATATAAGCTGGCTCTCCACGTTTCTGCTTCTACAATCACCTAGGCAATCATGCGAAGAAACAGCCCTCAAAGTACCAGGCCTGAGTGCGCAGTCCGGCCCGCGAGGCGAGTTGGAGCAGTCGACATGCGTCCTGCCAGGTTGAGGCTTGGCTACCGCCCGTCTGCATTACCATGGTGGGTTTGTCTTGGATCACTCCGTGCGGCGATGGCTTCTTTCGGCTGCACCCTGGTAGATCCGGCTTATGCTAGATAACATGCCCTTGGCCAGGCCTGCAGGGCGGTTTCCCGGCAGCAAATAGCAGGGCGCCGCCTCCCGAATCAGCACCTCCAAGCCGATGGATTGTCTTGTGTTGGTCTGGCCGCCCGTGGCTTGTATCCCCAGCCAGCCCGTCCGCGCCGTCGACTTTCAGCAATGGCCGACATCTTGGCCCAACCAGCCTGTAAACCCGTTTCAAGCCAGACGGATGCCCCTGGGCCTGCTCGGCCGGCGCAACCCAGGGCGCGCACAGACATCTCCGCATGTGCAGGTGGATCTTTTTGGGCAACCTTGCAAGTCCTGCCCAGGCTTCTGGCCACTCACGTCCCGACGCTCAAGGTTTTTTGCTGGCGGCCCTCGGGGACCCAGGCTCGCCAGGCGGTCAGGGGTTGCCTCTTCGCGGCTTAGCGGCAGACACCCTGGGCAATGCAGATGATTGTTTCCTGCAAGGTACCAGATTCGCCATGCAAGGGTCGACTATGCGCTCTCAAAGGTCGCCTGCAATCCTACAGCCAGCTTTGCAACCCACCAGGCACGCAAGAGCACAAATCCAGCAGGGTCCATGGGAATGGCACAGCGCGATGTCTCTCTGCTGTGCTGTCGATAATGCATACCTTAAGGTACTCATGTCCAAATACCGTTAAAAGAAAACACCCTGTGGCACAGGCGGATGGACGATCTGGATGCTCAGCCTCGCTCGGAGTGGCCCTCCACTTTCTCGACCTTCATTAGGCCTAGTGCATTGAGTGCACGTCAGAAACAGATTTCCGTCATGTTTGTTTCCATGGACGGACAACGGCGATGCCGCAGCCCCGTTCACCAGACTTTGAAATGGCTCGCCTGTTAGAGGATTCGGCTTGGATATGTCTGGATGAGCCGCGAGAACTTGCATCCTGCGTGCGTGTGTTGCTCCAGCTCAGCCATGTCCAAAAGGTAGAATGAAAGGGCCGCGGCTCGCTCTGACGAGGGTCACGCGGCCTCCGACCGCTCTGATTGCTTCCGACATGGGCTTTCAAGCCGCCACGGTACATCGGCAGCCCCATGACGACAAAGTGTCTCCATAGGCAGGGCCTCCTTGCAATGTTTATATTTGCTTTGCCCGGCGGCCTCAGCGAATGCCAGAGAGCACAAAAAGACGGGGCGGTCGGGGCTTGGATGGGATAATATGAACACCTCGTATCAGTGCAAAAGGCAAGGACATGCCCGAAAACGCTGCACGGCCCTGATGCTAGAAGTTATGCAAGGCACAGCTGAAGGAATTGGCCAATGGGACCTTGAGGGCGCCTAAGCTGCCGAGCTCGTCTCGCTCGTATCGTATCGTGTCCTTCCACTAGGCTGACCGGGGCGCGCACCACACAGGATTAGCTGCATCTCCTAAGGCACCTTGTTTGAGTTCGTTCATGCTGATCCGCATCAGGGCCCCCGGTGCAGAGGCCGAGAATAGAGGCTGACGGCGACTGTAAGCCGGATTGATCATTTTGGCGCAGCAATCAGTGGTGAATGTGCCAGAACTTCCGCGGCTTCACCCACTATTCTGGTCGTGGCCCAGGCAAATAGATGCGGACCCTGATCGCCACTGGTTGTGGCTATCAGCATTCCAGCACCTGCAGTTCATGCCACGCAATTTGCCATGTCTTCGAGGTCGCTATGAGTCTGCTTCTGAGCTGGGACCAGTCTGACAGCTGTCTAGGACTGCATGATTAGAAATGAGATGAGAGCCAGTTCATCATCTTAGCAGCTCTCTTGCAAGTCTATGAGGAGTTGTCCCTGGTGTTTACACGGGACCGGGGGCGCAGGCTGCTTGCTGAGCTACGGCCGACGGCTGAGTGTCATGCCCACGAGTCAATGCCAGCGCACCTGGCGCGCCTCTGTCCCAGACCCCGACTTTCCCGGGTCAGTTTGGGTGTCACGACTCGGTCCCGCAAGCGAGCTGGCAAGAAGGCACACGAGAACATGCGCGCGATTTAGGGTCCGTCCATGGGGTCGCTGACGCCCGTCAGCCAGCCTCGGCCCGTTCAGGCACTGCCCAAAGAAGGAAAGGGCCAGCGGAGCCGGCATCACTGGGCGGTGAGAAAGGGGACCCTGGAGCGATTGTTCAGAGTGGAGGAGCACTGGGGCATGGCGAATGTCACAATCCGCGGTTCGGACGAAGTCCCCACTGTGATTGGGGCAGGCCCCACGCTCACCGCCTTGCTCTTGTGGACGGCTACTGGTCATGGAGCACTGAAGCACCTGATCGTAACGGCAGAAAAAAAAACCCGTCGAGATTTGCATTACCCTACATTCAGGGATCATCCAATCCTCACGCAACTGGCAGCACGACAACAAACAGCCCGGGAGTGTCTGCAATTTCGGTCCCATCTGGCACATCCATCCGACTCCACCACGGCGAACAGACTCTGTGACGAGACGAAAACACGTGCGCATCAGCCCGTCCACCGCCCACCCATTCGTGGCTTCAGTCCCAGCTCCCAATCGCTGCCCGGTGATTTTGATCTGAAACACACCATCATGTCTTCCGAGCAAGCCCAAAATGCGCCGGTGAAGACGCAAGACGAGACTGCGGTGCCAGCACAAGGCATGCGCAGGAACGGTACGCGGGGATTTCCAGATGGCCCAACGGCCGGCCGCGAAGGACTGTCACTGACAATGTTCACCGGACCTAGGCAAGCAATGGCACGCCCCCAGAAAGGCCTTCCGCCCGGCGTCGGGGTTGACTTCATTCGCGAAGCGCACGCAGGCGCGCGCCGAACTGGCCGCCACCAAGGCGAAAGAGAAGGAGATGAAGGATGAGAAGGAGGCAGAGCGTCAGGTATGGTTGCCGAAGTCGATACAGACCTATTGCCACATTGGCAGGGTACGGCATCGCATAATGCAGGAATGCTGACCAGAGTTGATCTTCCAACCCATTTAGAGACGAGTACAAGCGATCAAAGACAAGCGCGAGGCCAAGGCTGAGAAGGAGCGATACGAGAAGATGGCTGCGACGATGCACAAAAAGCGGGTTGAGCGCCTGAAGCGCAAGGAGAAGCGCAACAAGCTCATCAACTCTTAGTTGCAGTCATGGAACTCACAGACTTTGGTTACGCAGCAAGACGAGCTTGTAGCCGATGCAGGCCTGTAGTTGTAGAAGAGGCACAAGACCCAATGTGCCTTCCTGCAGCCAGCTCCGGAGAACGACCGAAGAGGAAGCAGGCATAGGCTATGCTCCGTGCCGAACCTCTCAGCGAACAGGAGACATTGGCACGGCCGAGGGAAAGACCCATGACCCCGTGGGTGTACACGACCAAGCGACAGGCCCTCGTTGAGCTCGGGGTGTCGTTTGGGGAACAGTATCGTTGCACCAGCCTCCAAACTCGCAGCTCGACTCGCTGGAAATGGCGATCTTTTGCTTTCGGGGCCGCCTGCGAGAATTTCAAGTCTCGCCTGTGTGTGTGGCGGAGGCTTTGAAGGAAATTACCGGACCACCTCTATGCGCGATGTGCCTGGAACATGGCTGTATTTTGCGCGATTCTCAGGATTGGAAATGGTGCCGCTCCTATATTTGGCAGAGTGTCCGAGACATTACTCGGTTCAAGATGATCATGAGACAATGCAATCAGAATAAAGCTCTGGGCTGAGTCCTTGGAAATGAAGCAAAGACTTTCCTGGCTTGACCTCGTGTTGAGTTGACTTGACGCACGACTTGAGGTCATAATTAATGAATTATACTTCTGCACATATTGCATGCATGTGAAAGTGTGGGAAGACGGGGACGCTCCAAAGCACCAGGTGCAACCATAGTGGGTCAGGCCCCTGGCTGGGACGACCCAGGCAGGTATGACGCCGCTGGCTGGGACCCAAGCACAACCCTTGGGAAGAGCTGGTCCCGCATACACAACCCATCACTGCATCTCCCCTACACCTGCGTTCAAGCAGCAGAGGCAAGGAACGCAGCACGCACGGCACACAACTCCTGCGCAGTCTTCTTTGAAAGGCTCTCACGCAGCCAGAGGGGCCATGGCCCAGGCGAACAGCCCGCTGCCAGCAGCATCCACAAACACTGCAGAGGGCACCAAACAGCACCGCCAACCTCGGCACCAGATCAAGCGCTCCTTGACTGAGCTCGCAGGACCGGTCCGCCTGCCCCGGCACAATGACAAAGACCGTCAACAACAGCAGCTTCGAGGCCGCGACCTAAAAGATCATGACGAGCGCCGGCATTCTCCCCGCCATCATCAACACCACCATGGACACCACACCCACAAGGACCGCGATGAGCACCGCTCCGGACTCGTGAACCAGCTCCTGCCAGTGCCAGGCTCGGCGGGAGGCCACCATTTTTTTGGCCGCGCATCAGCGGACATGCCACGCTCAGAGCGAACTTCTTCATACTTTGGCAGCGATCTAGACCGCAGTCGGCGGCCGAGTCTAGTTGGTGGAGGTGGTGCAGCTGGTCCTGGCAAGATAGACATTTCGAATGCTGCTTCCGGAGTGATAGCTGGGGACATACAGAGACGAGCGAAGGGGAAGACAAAGGCGGAGCGGGAGGCACTGCTGCTCCGGGAACGGGCCGATGCTATCAGTCGTGCAAAGTGAGTGATGCACAGCCGGTACTGCACTTCCTTCTGCTGGCGCGAACAACAGCAAGATACGACCGCTGTGCAGGGAAGCTGCAAGTACTTGAGACGCTGAAAGCCCACAAACTGACCAAGTTGCTTGTCTACACAGCGCGCTCCGAACCTCTCTGGCCGAATTGAGCGCCTTCTCCAATGACGCGACCAAAACTTTGGACGACTCGTACTATTCGGTTCTCGAGCGGCTCGGCACCCTCCAGCAAACCATTGTTGCCTTGCGCGAGCTCGCAAGCTTGTCCAGCGATCTCGCCCAATCGTTCAAGCACGACTCGAGCGAGCTTACCGAGGAGATCGAGGCCCAGATACAGCCATTTGGCGAGCTCGACGAGCACCAGGACCGCATCAAGAGCCTACAGCAGCGCATCACTGTTGGTCGAGACAAGACGAAAGGTCTGACCGAGCGCGTAGACCGTGTGCGCGAGCGCGTAGAAGGGTGGGAGGCTGCGGACCAGGACTGGCGAGTGCGCACAAGGAAGCGCCTCAGGGTCATATGGGTGGTAGTTGTTACCACTGCTATCATCATGCTGCTGCTAGTCTTGCTGGGCGCCCACCAGGATGAGCTTCTGTCCGCGTCCACCACAGCTGCGGCAGTGGGAGCAGCATCGGCACTGTCATCAGGTATTAGCTCAGCTGGGGCTTCGGTCTACTCCTCAGCCGTACACAGGCCAGTAACGACGGGAAACTCGGGGGGAGATGTTGGCCCAGACACCCTCGGTGACGCGCTCCCAGCTGAGAGCAAGGCAGAGCAACGCTGTCATGAGGATGATGCCGTGGGTGGTTTAAGAAGACTGATTGATGAAGTCACGGAGGCTTTCCGGGCACGGCAACAGGAGGACCGACCAGATCCGGACGTGCTGAGAGTCCTTGACGAGCTTTAGGCACGGGGATTGGCATAAAGGTCATATGTTGGATTTTTTCCCCACTCTCAAATTATTTTCCTTTTTTTGCAAGATCAAAGATACCCAAATTGCGAGCGAGCAGCATCTCGATAACAGAATCCTCCATCTGCTTTTATCTCTGTGCATTGCCACATGGTGTTTGCCTGCACAAGGAGACAATACAGATCATGATGTAAAATGAGCGGGCAAAAATGATTCAAGAGCAGCAAGTTACAATCATAGAAGCTAGTTCGTTCTACGATGAGCTAAGCCATGCTGCGGCATGATGCGTTGGATTCTAATTCGAGATGACTGATAGCTATCACCCTGGAACATAATTATCTGCATTTTACTCATCTGGCCATGGAGAGCAGTCAAGAAGACATAGGCCGCACAGTCCACACGCACATGCACGCCAAGGCACAGTGACGACGCAAACTAACGGAATCAATTGAGTTTTTGACGGGAAGACCGAGCTTACGGCGATCCATCTCGCGTGCTCTGAAGAGAAAGAATAAAGTGGCATGCCGGACTGCCGTGGAGCGCGGGTGGGTGTGGGGAACTGTCGACAAACAAGGCCTGGTTCCATGTGCCGAGACATCCATCTCTGGGTCTTATAATTGTACACAGCCTCACGAATGGTGCGAATGCAAGCATGGCAGAGCGCTCTTTGATCTTCCCGAGAACGAGGGTGCTGATGACAGCACTTGGCCACTCTAGTAAATGGCATACAAACTTGTGGTATATGTAAACACCAAACGAGAAACGGCACAATTCGCCAGCATGGTCGTAATTCCGAGTGCGGTGATGACAAGGCTTGATCGATGGAGTGCTTGATGGAGTGCCCAGACGGATCGGACACCAAACACTTCCAACGTTGCCGATCATCCATCTGCATGTGGGAGAGTCTCACATTGCCCTCCATGGGCAGCCACAACTGTAGAGATCGGAGCAGCAGCCAAGACATGCATGCTTGAACCTGTGGCTCTGGGCAAATCGACGACGGGGCAAAAGAAGACCAGCAGTATCTTGTCATGGTAATGCAGTGTCGCCCGCTCACGCAGGGAGCCATGGTGGGCTTGGCCGGCAGGACAGGGCTCGAACTCAGCTGGCCAGGGCACACATGCACGATGCTCGCTGTCGATCCCGGTCATCTGGTTCCTGTCACTCCTTCGTGTGTCACAAGGCAGGGATGGTTGCCCTCTTGGCTCGCCATGGGCCAGAGCCAGATGAGATGATCTCATCAGGGTCTCCAGCTATTTTCCGCGCGGAGTGATGCCAGATCCTCCAGGAAGAAGACCGCGCCTGCGCGCGCGCAACCCCTTTGGGCACCTCCGTCGCCGAGGGTGGTTTCGCAAATGGGAGCCTGGAGAGCGAGAGCTGGGTTGCGGCGCTACTGCTTGCTCCAAGGCTGTTGGCAACGTGCCTGGCTGGCAGGGGCTATGCAAGGCGGACAGGAGGTGGGTGACGTACGCACAATAAGCGTCAAGCGTAGGGCACTCCGGCGAGCTTGTGGAGGCTCCGTGTCCCGCTCAGACCGGGACGGCACGCTTGGCAGCGCTTCTGTTGCGGCACTCAGTCACAGCGATGCGTAAAACACACTGCCGTGAGCCGTCACGCCTGGAAATCCGGCATCTCTAGCTGGGCTGTCTTGTGGAGACGAGACCCGCCACCCTGGTCGTTGCCGATCCTGGTACGTTCGGAGGGTTGTGCAGGTGTGACAACCACGTTGGGATGGGTTGTATGCAATCGCAAGTTCTGGTGCCGGACCCTCGAGGTCATGATGGGGGCAGGCGTCACCAGGTCCCAGTGATCACACGCTCTTCTTTGCCGTGGCACAGGCGCGGCAGAATACTAAGGTAGTGATGATGTGATGATGCTCTGGTTGGGCCGAAGGGCGCTCTCTCCCAAGGAGGCTCCCCCCGACGGGCCGCGCGTCGCAAGGCGGCTTGTAAATTGCGATAGTTGAAGCTATGGCGATCTGTTTCTGGGACCGCGGGTCAGCCAGTCCGGGCCACCACGGGAGGTTGACTTTG
Organism: Microdochium trichocladiopsis; assembly: GCF_020744255.1. Taxonomy (NCBI): domain Eukaryota; kingdom Fungi; phylum Ascomycota; class Sordariomycetes; order Xylariales; family Microdochiaceae; genus Microdochium; species Microdochium trichocladiopsis. The sequence goes on from NW_025763546.1 coordinate 2,491,208, forward strand.
AGGACTTACGGCAGGGACCAGCGGGCACTCCCAGGTAATCTCTGGCGCACTATGATAGCACGCTTGGTTGCGAATGGTATGCCCCAGGGTGGATGAGACACGGGATTAAACCTTGCAAACACTGTTAAGCGCAGGCGTCGAGGCGTGAGCTGTTTTCGACCAGAACTGCTTCATGATGAGCAGGGCAGGGGCAGCCCGTGCCCTTTCCTGCTTGCAGGCACCCGAGTGACCTCGGGTACGCGTATGAAGGCGCGCAACGCACCACTCACTAACCTCAAGCAAGGCTTCGAGGCCGTATGTAGGTACGCTTACGCAGTCCTCACAAGCCCAACTGTAACATCGCCCAAGGCCATCACGAAACAGAACCCCATCACGGCAGCCCGGTTCCGGACTGTCCAGACTCCCAACAGTCCCAGCCAACCACTGGCAAACAACCTTGGAACCCTGGCAGTGGTCCCCTGACTCGATGTTCCCTGGCAGGCCCGCGCCATCCTGCCAACTGCGAGTGGCATTGTAATGCCCATGCGGTCCCGCCAAAAGCTGACCTCATCGCGCTAGCTAGCCCAGGCGCTCGACAATCCACGGCGTCGCTGCGCAAGCTCCCAGCTCTGCCAAATAAGCGCAGCCTCCGTCCTTCTTCCCTCTCGCTCTTCCTTATCCTCGAGCTGAAGACCAGCTTCACCACTGCTTGACAAAGCACCAGGTGCGGGCACAGAGGACCACTACAGAGCTTATTGAGCGACCAGCCGAGGCGATCAGCACCGCAGCAATGGCCACAACTACTACGTCAGCGCCGCCCAGCGGCCAGTCTGCCGCCCTGAATGGCGGGGTCCCTACGACGGCCAGCAGCAACCCATCCCACGAAGCTGCTTCTCCCCCGTCTGGCCAAATGCTTACCGGCAAGCAAGAGCACTGTTCGTCGTCCTCAGTCCTGTAGCTCTAGCAGCAGCTTTGTACACCAGTACTAACACAGAATCAGATCTCAAGCGCGAGCTTATCTCTGAGCAGGTCCACTGGGAAATCTCCGAGCTCAACTCCCCGACGGCGCTGCGCAGGTTCGGCGCACCGTTTAAGTCAGAATTTGGCGAGGTCTCTCCTCTCGACTCGGAGCTCCCCTTACTTCGCTACATCTTTGTACACCATGTTCGCGAGTTCCCATTTCTCGACAAGGCCAAGGAGAAGGAGTTTTGGCAGGATAAGTTGCAGATGGTATGTGTTTCAAAAGTCCGCGCTATACGTACAGAGCGCCGCTGATGTCTTTGTTGGATTGCTGCAGTTCCTTGAGTCCTTTGCGAACAAGTCCATTTCATCCTCCGAAGACAGATTAGAAGAGACCAAGCGCCGCAAGCTTGCGATAAAATGCAGAAAGCTGGTGGAGCTCATGATGGTGTCGGGCATTCCCACCTCTTCCGGCTTCGAAGAGCGAATAAGGTTCGCTGAGATGGAGATTGTTGATCGAGACGCAATCGACACCGGTGTGCTCAACACCATGCCTCAGGGAAACTTTATCAACGGCTGGGACGTCAACGTCGCTGGCGTACATATTACTTCAGAGCGACGCAACATTCGGTATCACAAACATGCAGTGAGTCTTATAAGTGGCCCGAATTCGTAGACGGAAAGCTGACTTCGAGTACAGGAATTCATTCTCCGTGCGCACAGGAAAGGCGAGCTCGAGTACTACATCTCCAGACGCTATGGCGACTTTGTCAAATTGCACAAGCGACTACGGACCGAACTGCCTGGAAAGATCTTGCCTCCCTTGCCGAAGAAGAACAAGTCCGACACTGACGCCACTGGTCTCTTCGCTGGTGATGGTGCCGATTCCGACGCTTCTAGTGTGTCTTCCATGTCGACAGTGAATCGGGGTAATGGACTTGCAGCATCAATGAAAAACCTGTCGGTTCGGGATCATCGCCGAAACAGGTCGACGGCGTCCTCCCTTCGTGCATCTCCACGCCCATCTACAGATGGCTCCAGGGCGGGAAGTCCCAAGGCTGAGGTATGTTTCAACGCGAGCTATTTGGAAGAGGACGTGTTGACTAACAACAAATTCTAGAATACGATACTATGGAGAGAAAACCAGCGTATATCATTGAGGGCATTCCTGAGGCAACTGCTGCAAAGCCCGCAAATTGCTGGAACAAAAGCGATCGACGAGTTCCTTACTCTAAACCACATCACACCGACTGACGAAGACGTGGAGGACATCGCCCGGCGGAAAGTCGTTGACGAGAAGAGAGTCGAGGAGCAGAAGAAGTTCTACGAGATCGCACGGAAGCGCGCGGCTGAGCTAGACGTTTACATGGAGCAATTCCGCCGCGACATTGTGGAATCCAATGGGCTCACCAACCTCTTCCAAGAAATCAAGGAGAAGGAGACCATCCCAGAGCTCAGCGTCAAATATCAAAAGTTTGCCGAATGGCTGCGCATAGAGATTGCAGCCGTCGTCTACCATCTCTTCTTGGCTGAAGACAATTCCCCGGAACTGTTTGCCCAGCTCAAGAGGATACACTCACTCATCCCTTACACGCTGCTCAAGAACGTCATCAGAATCGCAAACCCTGCTGCTGTCATGTCCGGCGTCCTCGACCTGTTCCTTGCTCAGCCGTGGGGATCTCGGTCGCTGCTCCAGCGCATCTTCTCGGCGGCTCTCAACGATGGCATCAAGAACTACCAGAGGTCGATCGACGCTGTCTCTGCCAAGATCGAGGACGACCTTCTCGTGTTGAAACTCAAGACGTTCAGCGAGGCAGATGAGCCCATCAAAGAGGCAATTCGAGAAGAAGCTGTTGCCGATGATGTCGACATCATCGTTGCTGCGCTAAGGTCAGAACTGATTGAGCCGGCTCTGACCCCAGAACAGATCACTCGCCTATACAACGCATACGTCGCGTTTAATAGTGCGGTAGAGAATATCGACGCGGAGCTCAAGCAGGGCGCTCAGTTCTTCTCACACCTCAAGCAGCTCATGAAACTCCAGACGCGTCAGCGAGACAAGACCATGATGCTGCAGCTGATTGAGGAGCCCGTCACCTTGCAGCTCTTCCGGGACCTTTTCCACATCTTCTATGAGCCTCTTGTCCGGGTTTACAAGTCGGCGAACGTGTACAACAGCATCACAGACTTCAGTGTGTTTGTTGACGACATGATACAAGTAAGCAGTCTCGTCAGAAGTGGCTGTATCATCGCATTACTGACATTATATCCCAGGTTGTTGAACGTTGCCGAGAACAGGATGCATCAGCCGATCCTAATCAGACCGTCCAGGCCTTTATTGACCTGTGTGCTCGACATGAGCACAACTTTTACAAGTTCGTCCATGAGGTGCATACACACGACAACGGCCTCTTCACGGCCCTCATGGGATGGATCGAAGGCATCCTCGAGTTTCTTCGCAAGGGTCCAGCTGGTGGCTCGATCGACATCAATGCCGTCTTTGAGGGTGGCGTTAGCACCAACCTCATTGACCGGGAAAAGGCTGTCAACGAGATCAACGAGCTCATATCTTGGCAAGAAGCCCGCAAGAAGTGGCACCACGACAAGACGCGTCAGAAGATGGCTGCTGAGGGTGAAGTAGGAGTAGACTCCACATTGCCAGGCATGCCGAGCTTCAGCGCGAGTGACTTTGGCCTCGATGAGATGGACCTCGAAGATATGAACTACGATGACGGCTCTGATGAGGAGGCCGAAGCGGCCGAGGAGGAGGAACTAGATCCGATAGAGGCGGAGCGCCGGCGCCGGTCAAAGAAGCAGGATAGACTGAGGCGAAGCGCAGGCGAGCCTGCCAAGCCGTCTGTTAGCGAGGTACATAAGCTACGGGATAACTTCCTGGCCATGCTCAGGAATGTGCTTGCTCCATAGATAGATAGAACAAAGAAAAGCCGGGCTTGGTCAGCTTCATTCGTCCAGGTTGGGATCCAGAGGTGCAGAGGTGCAGAGGTGCAGAGGGCTGGTAGTCCACGAAACTGTACGCATGGCCTGAGGGGGTAAAGGACTTTGCCATTAATGTGTCTAATGAGACTGGGATATGTCGGCCTCCTGGGACGCTGGACCGCTCATTTGTTTGTACTCCAAGGACTAAAGTCGTCGTTCCGAGACGGTCGGCATGAGGTAGATGAGGACGCAAAGTGAAACATGACGGAAAAGCTCACTTGGTGTTTACACAGGCGGCGGGGAATGCTGTGTCGTTCATTGAGAGGGCCCTCAGGATTAGACATTAAAGGTATGTAAACTACACCGGCTGGCCGGTCATGGAAGCCTCCAATCTTCAAAATGAAGCTCCTCGGCTTTCGACAGCCTGTGTGGTCAGCACGAATACAGTTTCCTGAAAAGTCAGTATGCTAAGTTCCTGGTATGCTCAATTTCTCGGCCATTTGTGCCAGCCCGCGATGGTTACCCGTCCATTTCTCGGGACCCACTTCGGGACTGCCACGAGATGGCCAATCGCCACGCGACCGTCCGATCATTTGGAAGGAGGTGCGTGCTAAGGAATTGAAATCCCCTGATTACGGTGAGCAGCTCATGAGTTACAATTGACACAAGAGCAGAGTTGCAACGTTCAAGATATATCAAAGAAGGGTTCCCGGCGGCTGGAAAGGGACCCACTAAAATGGCCCTACCATAAACATGATTGGTCGGCAAGACCTCGGTTCAAGGGAAGGGCGATCTGAATTACGCCGGCTCCGATTGGCCCAGGGCCGGCACCCGGGGCCATGGGTTGTACTCATCATCCACTGCCCAGGCGCCCGGAAGAGGCGATTTCGACCTCCACCTCTCCCGCTCCCGACCACGAGCAACCCCATCTCCGTCCGCCTGGGGACTTATTTCGCCCACTCGCATCTTCCGCGTGACAACCTCGAAATACAGCGCCGAGTCGTAGCTGGGTTCGTCTGCACCGATCATCTTGCGCGGCGCCTTTCCGACTTGTTCCCCGCAGCCGCTCACGTTTCTTGCAGCGTTCGAAAAAATATCAGCCATGGCGTCTTCGATGGCCATGCGGAGGCTCGCCACTGGCTCTGCCGTACGTTGCATTCCTGGTCACTCCGTTGCGATGCTCGGATGAGAGCGGCGGTCGGGGACATTGTGGCGGTTCCGGCGCAATTGGGCGGCAACCCGAGGATTGCAAGCCGAAGCTCATCATGATCACCCGACCACGACCAACTCTTCCGCGCGCATCATGCCGCATCGAAGTCAAACCTGGCGATGATGTGCTTTTGCTGATGGAAATATCGCAATAGTTCGCGCGTGTCCAGTCCCGGGCGTTCTCCTCGACCCGCCCTGCTTGTACGCATCCCATATTCTTGCGACGACCTTCCAGCCCGACAACAACAGCTCTCTAACTCAATCTTTTAATAGCTCGCATCTGGACAAATAACAATCTCCGTGCCAAGGAGGCAAATGTGCACATCAGCAACAAATACCCGGTCATCGTACGTTTGGCAACCGCCAACCCCCCAAAACACCACAACACATCACGACAGACTCTCACATTCGTCTGAACAGGATCATGAGTACGACGCGATCGTGTGCGGTGCTGGTGGCGCCGGTTTGAGAGCAGGATGTCTTTCTCCCCGTTCCCTGAATGAAGTTCTTGACAAATGCTGACTATATTGTAGTGTCAGTAATTTCTGCGCCGCGTACCGCGGTGCTAGCATAACGGTGGCCGATATTATACTAACAGGACTCATAGTGGCCTTGCCGAGGCTGGTTTCAAGACCGCCGTCATCTCCAAGCTTTTCCCGACACGTTCGCACACAGTCGCCGCTCAGGGTAAGAAGGCCCGAACCCTCTACACAACCACATATGTCTGACACGATTGCAGGTGGTATCAACGCCGCTCTTGGCAACATGCACGAGGACGACTGGAGGTGGCACATGTACGACACGGTCAAGGGTTCCGATTGGCTCGGTGACCAGGATGCGATTCACTACATGACACGAGAGGCCCCTGCTTCTATTATCGAGCTCGAGAACTACGGCTGCCCATTCTCCAGAACCGAGGATGGCAAGATGTAGGTTGATCCTGGGTCTTGTTTGTGTGGCAGACACTGATCGAGATATCCCATGTAGCTACCAGCGTGCCTTCGGTGGTCAGTCCAAGGACTATGGAAAGGGTGGTCAGGCTTACCGCTGCTGCGCTGCCGCTGACCGTACCGGCCACGCTCTTCTCCACACTCTCTACGGCCAGTCCCTGCGATACAACACCGACTACTTCATCGAGTACTTCGCTATTGACCTGATTATGGAGGATGGCGAGTGCCGCGGTATTCTCGCTTACAACCAGGAGGACGGTACACTTCACAGATTCATGGCCAACCACACCGTTCTTGCCACTGGAGGATACGGACGCGCTTACTTCAGCTGCACATCTGCCCACACCTGTACCGGTGACGGAATGGCTATGGTCGCTCGTGCCGGTCTGCCTAACCAGGATCTGGAGTTCGTCCAGTTCCACCCTACTGGTATCTACGGAGCTGGCTGCCTGATCACTGAGGGTTCTCGCGGTGAGGGTGGTTACCTGCTCAACTCTGAGGGTGAGCGTTTCATGGAGCGTTACGCCCCGACTGCCAAGGATCTTGCTTCTCGCGATGTCGTCTCCCGGTCCATGACTCTCGAGATCCGCGAGGGCCGTGGTGTTGGTCCCGATAAGGACCACATCTACCTCCAGCTCAGCCACTTGCCCGCCGAGATTCTTGCCGAGCGTCTCCCCGGTATCTCTGAGACTGCCGCCATCTTCGCCGGTGTTGATGTCACCAAGCAGCCTATTCCCGTCCTGCCCACTGTCCACTACAACATGGGTGGTATCCCGACCAAGTACACTGGTGAGGTCATCACCCTGGACGAGAACGGCAAGGACAAGGTTGTCAATGGTCTGTACGCTTGCGGTGAGGCCGCTTGCGTTTCCGTCCACGGTGCCAACCGCCTTGGTGCCAACTCGCTGCTCGACCTCGTCGTCTTTGGCCGTGCCGTCGCCCACACCATTCGCGACAAGGGCACCCCGGGAGCTGCCCACAAGCCCATTAGCGCCGATGCTGGTGCTGCTTCTATTGAGGACCTTGACAAGGTTCGCAAATCTGATGGACCCAAGAGCACTGCGGAGATCAGACTGGCGATGCAGAAGGCTATGCAGACGGATGTCTCGGTCTTCCGTACCCAGGAGAGCTTGGACGAGGGTGTCCAGAAGGTTACCGAGATCGATGGCACTTTCTCCCAGGTGGGCATCAAGGACCGCAGCATGATCTGGAACTCGGATCTCGTTGAGACCCTTGAGCTGAGAAACTTGCTCACTTGCGCGTAAGCTGACCTGACTTTGATGACCCCCTGACAGCACGTTCAGCTATTGACATACCTTTTAGTACCCAAACCGCTGTTGCCGCCGCCAACCGCAAGGAGTCTCGTGGTGCCCACGCCCGCGAGGACTTCCCTGAGCGTGACGACGAGAACTGGATGAAGCACACCCTGACCTACCAGAAGCAGCCCCACGGCAAGATCGACCTCACCTACAGAGGCGTCATTGCCACGACGCTTGATGAGGCCGAGTGCAAGCCCGTCCCTCCTTTCAAGCGCACCTACTAAGCGATTGCGGTGTTGGCATCTTGGCTCAGGCTCGATCATGTTTCAGCATGCGATTGACCGGATCGTCAATGTCAGCAGATGATTAGTCCCGGAGCAGGAGCGAGAGGCCTCGAATTAATCGCTATCCCGAAGCGGGAGTCTGACCGCTCAGAAGCGAGAGAAGTCTCGGAAAGGAGATGATGAGAAAGCCCCGCCAGCAGTCATACCATGTTGAAGAGTGTGGCGTTGAGAAGGGGCTTGTGTAATCCTAGGCGAGCTCTCAGGCGCATGTGTACAGGATTCGCTTAGCATTCGCTTTATTTTGTCTGTCAAAAATTACAAGAAGTTCCAAATCTGTTGTTCCTGTCCGTGTTCTGTTTTTGGTGAATTTCTCCCGTGGGCATCAGCACATGTTATTTTCCCTGTATCATAGTGTCGAACATTGCCTTGTTGGCAGTTCTGAACAATGGAGGCTAGTGCTTGGTCGCACTGCTGGTACGTGTTGGGATTGCCAAGGTGGTAAGTAAGGCGCTTTGCTTCTCTGGATGAGTCGGGCCCCCACGTGGCGCTGGGTGTGGGTGACACCTGACGGGCTATCAGCCCTGCCGTGCCTGGAACACCTTATCTCTCCCGAGGTCCGTCCCTCTCGTGCACTCGCACTCCTTCTCTCCAAGTTATCGCCTGGCTCGCACGATACCCTTTGTTTTTATTTCCCCTTGGTAACGCACTCTCTGTAACTGCCAGTCCTAATTCGTCAATCCGCTCGTCTCGTGAGCCCGCGGACTTGTCTCCTTGCTGTCAATCAGCCCCACCACCAACGACATCTCGCAAATCTGACTCGTGATAGTCACGTCCACTCCCTCGGCAGCGTGCGTTTTCTCTTCACTCCAGACACACAACCACCTCAGCTGCGTGTTTCCAAGTAGAGATCCACAAGCCTCGCAGTCATGGAGGCTATATCAAAGTGCATGGGTAATCCCTCTGACAGTCAGAGCGCCCAGCCAACCGCCGCCACACTCGTTGCGACGACCGTGGTAGCCACCGTCGCCTTTCTGGCCCTGAGCCGGATCGCCCTGTGGCCTCAACGCCAACGCATAATCCGGGGCCCGGTCACCACGAGTCTGCCTAGGATACCCAAGGCGGAGAGGGACAAGATTGTGTACACGCATGATCACTTCCCCGGCGGTCGCGATGTTGAAACTCCCGTGAGTCGCACTTCAACCCTCGCCCACCTCCAAGTAGAGGTGACCGTCGTGCTAATCATTGCTACGTGCAGTATGGTAGCATCCATGTCTACGAGTTCGGCCCCGAGGACGGCCGCAAGGTTCTTTTCGTCCACGGCATCAGCACCTCGTGCATGACCCTTGAGGACATTGTCCGTCCTCTCGCCGAGCGAGGCTGCCGTGTTATGCTTTTTGTAAGTGACCCCTGCCAGTGATCAGTCCCACCGTGTGCCACCCGTACTCATGGCTTTCAACCCCAAGGATCTCTTTGGCCGCGGATACTCGGACGCTCCCGGAGACGTCGAGTACGACTCACGGCTCTACACCACACAGATCCTCTTGGTCCTCGCCTCCTCGCCCCTGGCCTGGACTGGCAACAACGCCTTCAGCATCGTCGGCTACTCCCTCGGCGGCGGCATCGCGGCCAACTTTGCCGCTGCGTTCCCGCACATGGTCGACACGCTCATCCTGCTCGCGCCTGCGGGCATCATCCGCCCAGAGAACTTTGGCCGCATGACCCGGCTCATTTTCACCTCGGGCATCATTCCCGAGCGGCTGCTCGCGTACCTGACGAAGCGGCGGCTGGGCAAGCCCATTGCCAACTCGGTGGCGAAGCGCAAGCCGGCCGCCATTGCCAGCAACGGCAACGCTAACGGCAACGGTACAGCCTCCGGGCCACCGCAGGCCACCTCGTCGTCATCGGCGACGGGCAGGGAGACGTTCGAGGACGCCGCGCTGCAGGAGGTTGTGGACCCGCTGGACCGGCCGGACGCCGAGCCCACGGCGACCGAGAAGCGCGTGGGCGAGTTCGTCAACTGGACCATCCACCACCACGACGGGTTCGTCCCGGCCTTCATGTCGACGGTGCGCTTCGCGCCCATGCTCGACCAGCACGAGCACTGGCGCAAGCTCGCGCGCCGGGCCCCTGGCACCACGGCCGTGCTGCTCGGCAGGCACGACACCCTGGTGAACAAGGAGGATTATGCCGAAGATGCGCTTCCGCTGCTGGGCGGGGAAGGGAACGTGTTCTGGCGCGTCGTGCCCGGCGGACACAACTTCCCGTTCACGCACCCGAATAAGGTGGTCGAGCAGATCTACGAGTTTTGGGGCTGGGCGCAGGATTCGTGAAAAGGGGAAGGATGGCCAAAAATATCAGAGAGGAAAAGATCTGAGCGAGGTCTGGCCATCTTTGGGGGGCCACCTATTGACACGTTTGTTCTCCCCCCTCTGCATTAGACTTGGTTTTCCGCGTTCAGCCATGTTTCTAGAATCGTCGTTTGAACAACAGGATAGATTGTTGACATTGGAATAAATCAGATGTTTACAAAATCGTTAACGCCGTGTCATACATTATTGGGACATGATCTCGTGCTCATTAAAATGCTCTTTCCTTCCCTTCTCCCAACCAAACCTCACTCACTCTGATCTTAGTGGTCCATAGCATTACGGCCGTTGAGTAGGATCAGGCAAGTCGTCAGCGCAACCACCTCGTCCAGCTCCTCGCCGTTGAGCGCCAGGATCAGGTCCTTGCCCATGCCCCAGGGCGTGCACTGGGCAATCTCGCAGCGCTTCTGGTTGAGGCACTTTTGGAGGTAGCCGATCTGGCCGCCCTGCGTCAGGTCCCAGAAGTAGGGGATGCTGTTCTTGATAAAGGCCTCGTGCTTGTCGGCCAGCTTGTCGTCGACGGGGTACATCTCGATGGCGTGCCTTGAGTGCTCGCTCCCGGGGGGGAAGCGGATGGTCGAGTTGTCAAACGAGACAAACGTCATGTTGAGGTCACAGACCTTCTCGCCCTTCTGGTCGACCATGGTCTTGAGCGTCCGCATCATGGAGCCGCTCGAGGTGATGGTGTACTTTGGCGGCTCTGGCTGCTGGCCTTTTTCCTCGTTACCCTCGGACATGCGCTGGGCGACTTTTGCCGCCTCCTTCTGGAACGAGGAGCTGAAGTCGTCAAAGGGCTTGCGGATCTTGTCGGTGAGCTCGTAGATGAAGGCATCGCCCTTGAAGTGGATACCTCCTTTGACATAGAAGATCTTGGTCGGCTCGAGGTAGACATCCTCGTTGAGGGGGAAGTCGTCGGGGTGGAATGGGTGCGGCATGGCGGCGGCGGGCGTCTAATTCGTTTTTTTGTCTGTTGCGGGTAGTAGTTGGGATTCTGGATCTGCAATTTGGGCTCGACAGGAAGCCCTGTGGTTGTCCTGAAGATTTCTACTGGGCCCCCTTCGCATGTGTATATGATTGACTCTTGCTTGCTAGTTCCTGACAGGTGCCAGGCCGAGCAAGGTCCCTTTTTGTTAACTTTGTGTCGGCATGGCTGGCCGTGCTTCCACTGCGATGCCCGTGGCCGCGCGCAAACTGACGTCACGCAATGGGGCTCCAAACCGGATTTTCTGGCTGACAGATCATGCTGGATCCGGCACGAGGATCCGCCGTGACACATTGTAATCGGACAATTCCTAGAAGGGCCATTTGAAGAACTTCGTCATTCTCGCCTGGGGACCAGAAATTGGAGGCTCGCGTGTGCAGCGTGGACAATTGAGCCGGGCAAGGCCGCCGTTTGCTGTTGGGTCTATGAAGCTAGCGATAGGCCCGTGCTAGTAGCTCTGTGCTCTTATCCATGGCGGGGTCTGTCAAACGGTGGGGTCCCCACTGTAGGCACCTTCCTGCCAGCAACCTTTATGGGTGGAAGCGGCTGTTGCTGGGACTGTCTCGCAGAGGGATCAACGACTACAGATGAAAAGAGATGAGCGAGTTTCGTCGACTTCCAAGTGCTTTTACTCGAAAATGTAAGGGTTCTGTACAAAAGTGTTGGGGATAGAGAGAGATGCATCTCAACCATTTGAGGTGATCCAGCCTGGGCTCAGAGGCAGTCGTCACCACCAGTGGGGTGGTTGCCAGACTCGGGCTACAAGTCGTGTATTGTGCAGTAATCTGACCATGAACCAGTCCAATACTTTGGACTCATGCTTACCCAAGTCTGCAGTACCAGGCACACACGCGACCAAAGATATGAAGACCTGCCTGTTGTGCCTGGCGCTGCTGACCATGTCCAGCGCCGAGCTCTATCTGGCACCGCCGGAGTGCGCCGGTTCGGCGGCCGCCTCCACGCACTAACATCACGGCCTCCGCACTGGGACAAAGACTGGTTGTGGGGAGAGCAGGTGACCTCGGAGACAACAACTACCCCTTTCTCCCAACTCTGGAAAGGGAATACCTAGGCGCAGAAATCTACTACTTCTTGCCCGATTAAAGAAAGACTCTAGATTCATCCATTCAAGCAGTCACCTGTAGAAACCATGGCAACATCGACCATCCCGGCGTGGACCGCCACCCCAGCCAGCGACGCCGCCCGCGTCGAGGACACGTGCAAGACATACGGCCTGACCGTCAATGAGTTCCACGAGCTCCGCAAGCGTTGTGTTGCGGCAAAGGCCACAGCCTACTGCCCATACAGCCGCTTCCGCGTCGGCGCCTCGGTCATCTCTGTCGACAACGCCTACTTCGACGGCGCCAACGTCGAGAACGCCTCATATCCTGTAGGCACCTGTGCCGAGCGGGTCGCCATCGCAAAGGCCGTCACCGAGGGCCACCGCAAGCTCAGGGCCGTTGCTGTTGCCACAGACATCGCTCCCCCCGCCAGTCCTTGCGGCATGTGCCGTCAGTTGTACGTTCTCGGGGCCTGGCTTTCCGACTCTTCTCATTGCTTGCTTCAAGGCTGACAGTCTGGCTTTTTTAGCATCCGCGAGTTTTGCGCTTTGGAGGGACCAATCATCATGTTCGACAAGGATGAGAACTACACTGTCCTTCGGCTGCAAGAGGTAAGCATTCCAGAAGAAGCCTTCTTGCATTTTCAGGTGGCTAACACGGCGAGACAGCTCCTGCCTCTCTCGTTTGGGCCCGAAGCTTTGCCACCAGCAAGCTCGCTGCCTCCGCAGTAATCCGTGACCGTGCTATGATTTGTATCTTGGAGATACCATGGGGCGGCATATGCTGGAGCGGCACAGAACCATTGAAACACGCCAGGTTACAGCACCAAAGACGAAACTCGGCGCACGAAGGCGTTCGGTGCTTACCAATATTTTGAGGGGAATGGTCCGCCCTTGAGTCCCTCCAGGTTTTCGTCGGCTTCGGCATACAAGGTTCTCGGCGGCTGTCGTTGGCCCTATAGATCATACGACGAGTATGCCCGGTGTGAGAGAATGTTGCACCATGTCGCAAACAGCGGGGGCCATAGAGGTCGTTTCAATGAAGAGCAGCGGTGCAGCATCGTTATACCGAGCTTCAGCAAAAGCGTGGCCAAACAGGATACCCAGAACCTGTCCTCTGCGAGTTATGGACCTCTACTGAACATATTGAACACATGGAAAATGTGTGAACCCGAGCAATGTGAAAATCAACCGAGTGCTGGAGACGAATTATGGTTGTTGTTATCGTCCAGGAAAGGGAAATTTGATGTGGACTTCCGGGCCCAAGATGCCCAGCGGAAACGCCTCACTTCGTTCCGGTCGACTGAGCGTGTCTATTGGTGCTCAGCAAATGTCCACAAGTCTGGTCTCGAAAGGCCCACTGGAGACGCAAATGGTTGGTATGGCCCGAATGTTGGTGGTTTTGTGTCATAATCTGACTCACGACAACCAACCATTGGTCTCGCTGAGAGGCTGCAGAATATATAGGGGCCTTTCCATCATCAGGTAACCTCAGGTTTCCCAAACGGCCCACACCTCCAAAGGAGCTAAGCTTCTGAATAATCCACCACTGTTGGTTTGCAATTTGACTTTACCGCCATCAAGCATTCAACATGAACCAACATCGCAGGGTTCACCTGCAGTGGACCGGCTAGTTTGTGGCACCGTGCCCTTGGTGCCAGCGAATCAAGGTCGGCAAGCTGCCTTATAAGTAGCTTAGCATGCCCTAAATTCTTCCATCCTTTTGGACTTTCTCTTCAGGGCAACTGACTTACAACGCCCAGTCTTGCTGCGCACTCCCGCCAATTTACGCAACATGGCAACCTCGAACGAGGACTCAACGGACCAGCCTCCGTATCCCTCATGGTCCGAACTCAAGTGCGCACGGAAGTCTCTCACTTATTCAAAGGGGTACTGGCGCATCCACTGGCCTCTCGAAGGCGAGTATCCCGCAGCCATCTCCGTTGCCGCTGAACGGCGAACAGCAATCGGTCTCGAGCCATTCTACGATCCAACCACCGACAAATGGCATGATATTGCGGACCTTCCTCTCACCACTCCGGTCAAGATCTCCTCTATCACGGCCGAGATGAGGGAGCTCAATGTGTACGAGCGGGACTGGGTCGAGTGCCATCGTTATTGCGCCGGCGCGAAGTTTGTCACTTATGGAGATCTCGACGATGATGTGAGGCCGTACGCCAAGGAAATGAAGGAGGATGGCAGCTGGGAGGAGGATTCCGACACGGAATACCTCATCCGATGCTGCGGAGAGGAGCGGCCGATCGGGAAAAGGGCGTTGACGCTGAAGGTCGTTCCTCCTCCTGAGCGCGACTATCTCACGATTCGCGACTATATAAGCGGTTAGTCGGTACTCTATTCTCTTGCGTATTTCATTTCTTTTTGGGTTTCATAAAATGGGGCCATCTTTTCTGTTTGCTGAACCACTGATCCCATAGCTCTGCATCCTTTTTTTATGAGCTTGCGCGAGGACATCATGAAAGCCAAAGAAGTAGCGCCATTCGAGCAGTTTGATAAGCCCAGATCCAGGAAATGGATGATCCTACCTGGTCCCTTACACAGTCTCTCAATGGGAGACAGATGGCCGACGGCACCCGAGTAGTGCTCAATACTACTGCTCTCTCTGTGGGAAGAAAATAAGACCACATCAGCATACCGACAGGCTTCCATCGCAAGTACCCCCTTCGTCAGCGAGCATGGTTGGAAGATGTGATTCTCTTGGAATTGATAGCTGTATATATTGCGCTCGTAGTGCTGATAGACCCTTCGATCTGCAATTCTCCTGTGAAGGAGAAGATTGCTGTAAGATTGTTGGGCGTAAGAGTATATATGCCAATCTCTTAGGAAATGTTGTTCTGAGGTGGAAAGACAGTATCGAACCAGGACTGAGTAATGAGACTAGCTGTAATAGACTCTGCTACTGAAAGTACATCTAGAACCTAGTTATTTATAGCCTGCGATAAGGTTTATAGATTACATCAAGCTATTTCTACCCTCGCGATAGAAAGATACTCCCATGCAGATCTGTGTGCTG
The DNA here is from genome assembly GCF_020744255.1 of Microdochium trichocladiopsis. NCBI lineage: Eukaryota > Fungi > Ascomycota > Sordariomycetes > Xylariales > Microdochiaceae > Microdochium > Microdochium trichocladiopsis. Next base: position 2,506,225 of record NW_025763546.1, read on the forward strand.
CAGTCGAAGGAGAGCAGTAGGAGCTCCGATTCGCAATGGCAGGACTAGCCACAGCTGTCCCGCAAGCGCCGTTGGAGCAGTCACGAAGGCCGTTCTTGAGACTGGCATTGTTGCACAGGCAGAATGAGTCGCGGGCGGCGCACCCAAGCGCCGGGTACTGCCCGAGCATTTTATTGAAGCAGGCCTCAATCGCAGGCCGGGAGGGAGTCGAAGCCCGCAATCTATGTGCTGGGAGGCTTGGTGGTTGTTGTCATACTTGGTCGTGCTGTGGTTGTTTCTGGGTTGCCGGAGGTCGAGGAGCTCAAATCCGTGCTCGACTCTGTGAATGGCCTCATGGATAATTGGGTAGCTGGCACGGACACGGAGAGGTTGCAGTCACCTAGCTGGCAATTGCCGATCCCGCAAAAGTCGGGGCCAGTACCGCACCGCCCTTGAGCATTGCAGCAGTCACCCCATTTCCCGGCGCACTTCTTATACCCGTGCTGTTTGCCACAGTCGCCGGTGGTGCTCCAAATCTTGTCTCCATAGCAGAGGCCTTCGTAGCATATGCCTGGCGCGCAGTCTTCTTCTCTGACAGTTGTGAACGAGGGATATGGCCCATGTTAGTAGTTGAATCTCAGGGGCTTGTTCAGATGATCTGATACTTACACGGAATCACCGCAAGTGAACGTGTTCGAGTTACAACATGGAAAGCTGGTACCCTACAAGTGGCATTGCCATTGGGAAGACCGCACTTTCTGTCCCAAGCTCTTACAGGTTCGATGACTGACTCTCAATGTTAGCTATTGCTAGCAGAAGCAGCTACTGTCCAGAAACTCGGCACTTACAACCGCGGACACAGTATTCCGTGTTATGGCGGAGGTTGTTGCATTCTTTGTTGACTCCAGGATTCAGCTGGAAGAAAAGGTCGACGGAAATACCGTAGCGTTTGGCCAACTTGGCGCAGGTGCAGCAGTCCAGCTCAGTGTCGTAGGTGTTGGCTGTGTATCGGCAGCTGATCTCGCCGGCGTTCAGGTTCCCAGTCGTAATCAAGGGGTTTGGCCCGACGGGAGTTGGAATGGCAGACTCCGATGTTGAGCTGGCGAGCAAAGTGGAAGCGTTTGTAGGGGCAGATGACGCAGAAGTAAAGATCGGCATGTCGTGTATCTCAAACTCGTCCGGCAACCACCATGCGGGCTCACATTCATCAGCTCGCACAACGCATGCCAAGTGGACGAAGAAGGCGTACAGGATGAGGGGCATGAGCCAGACTCGACCCTGCCCGGCCATTTTCGATATTTTCGTGTGTTTCGGAAGCTGTGAAGTTTGGGACACGATCGTAAGATTAAGGTAGGGGGCAACTTTTTGAAAAGAGACGGTAATGAATGGTCTTTGAGAAGGCAGAATGCTCGAGAAAAGACACAGCAGAGCAGGTTATCGCTTAGATGAAATACAGGCAGTTCCTTTCGACCCCCGTTCTCTTGTTGTTCTATTTTGCACGTCTTCACCTCGTCTCCGAGATATGTTGGTTCGTGTATGTCCGCCGAACCACAATGCACTAGTTTCGTTTTGGAGTTGGACTCGCGCAACCATGTTGGCGAGGCTGACATGCTCCCTGGTGGATGCTGCATAGAGCCGAGCGGTGCCATGTCGGCACTTAGTGAAAAGTTCATCTTTTTGCCAATAAATCTGTGGATAGCTAGCCCCTAGCGCTTCTTGTTGGTCGCGGAACTTTGGTCCCATTTCGTCCTTGACCGCCGCGTTGGTCGACATTGGATCCTTGTGAAAGACAACCCACGAAGCTTGACGTTTAATGGCTGCACAATAGGTGTGCAGGTTATCTGGGACTGGGGCTAGGCATGGAAGTCAATCACCATGGACACCGTGGGGACGGGGCTTCAAGCTTGGTGGAGATGGCGGTGTTGGTAATGGTGAGTATTTCTTTATGCTGTGATATTCCCATCTCAATCTGCGGACACTACGAGGGTTGCCTGGGCTCGAGACTCGTCCATTCCAGATTCGAAACCTCTCTCACAAGGCAAGCATGGAACCTCTGTCGTCTAGTCATAGTATTCACAGTCGGCTCCGCCTCCGATACGGACTCATTGTTCATAAACATGAACTCCATAGCGGCAGCACCAGAAACGTGAAGCACGGGTCTCGTCCTCGAGAACCTTGCGCTCTCAGGGGTCGGGGCGGCAGGTGTACAGTAGATTCAGCTAGTGCAAACTTCTGGGCTCGTCATCTTTTGCGGACCACTGGCTCGTCGGCCCGGTCCACGAAGGTTCGACAACTGCCCGTAGATTCTCTCACGGAAGGAAGACCAATAGTTTCCGCAGATATTTGTCCCTACTGGATCCCAAAGGAAACTATTTTGAGCGTCCCCGTCCCGAGTACGAAGACCAGGATGTCTCAATGATCATCCACGCCAAAGACTGGGGCGGCTCTGGTGATGGCACAACGGACGATACGGCCGCTTTCTAGCTGGCGATTAACGACAGTTTGGACAAGATGCTCTTTCTCGACGTGGGCTCGTGTATTCTTAGATCTACTATTACTATCCCTTCGGACGTATCGATTGTGGGGAAACCAGGTCGCAACTGGTTGCCTCTGGGCCTTAGTTTTCAGATGCCAGGTGAGCTCTCACACTCGTACTTTGATACAATGTTCAGAAGCTAAAGGCGGACTTGTACCCAGCAATCCCAAGGTTCTGATCCAGGTTGGATCGCCCGGTGAGATCGGTACCGGCTGCGAGTCTGATGATGTATCTTGCTCCTTCTTGGTCTGGATAGTTTGAGAACATATGGTTGTGGGGGCTGTCTACATGATTGGGTAAGTCTCCTCGTGCTTTTCCTACCAGAATCATCATGCCATGAGTCCCAGCAGCCAGTATGAAATCAGAGCCCCGTAGCCATGGTGGTGGAAGCACTGACACCCGCTGTGGGCCACCAGGCTTTAGTGCCAGACCTCCTTTAGCCGCACCAATCAGGACCCAAGTCCTTGGGTGTTTCGGCACCTGCCGGGAGGCAGCAGGGCGGCATCAGGGCAACGCGTCTTGCGACTGGGCAGCCGATGCGGCTCAAATGCGTCCCCGGAGGATGACATCACTAGATCAGGGGTGCACGGTGGTGAGCGCCCAGCATCCTCGCGCGCAAACCATGCCAGTGTTTCCAGTGTTGGTGGGTCACTCACCACCTTGGAATTTCCTGTTGATTCTTTGATGAGGTCAATACGAGGCTGGCCTCACCTAATAAGAGTACATCCTACTCTAGACGTTTAGGCCAGACCGCCATAAGCGGGTCAGCACGACGTAGACGCAGAAACTAGGACCTTGCCAAGGTACAATGATCTGCGGATAACGACGGGTTCATGGGCAAGATCATGCCGAAGCTCGTGCCATCTGAGTTCACCCCATTGTGTAGATCGCGCCGAACTTGCTAAGAACCACTGTGGAGAAACTGGAGAAAGTGCGGGTATCATGCTGGACAACAAGCACTCCGGTGCCACACCAAAGCGGATATCTGCCCCGTGGAGGGAGGGAGGTTGTCTGGGGGAGACGAGGGGGATAGCCGCAGAGGAGTCTGGGGGCTTTGTGCATGACCTGCTTATAAGAAGGGGGTCCAACACGACCTCGTTCCCTCCCGAGCCCGCCGTTCTTGTTCTTCTGCATCTCTCTCAGGATCGGCAAGCTGCTGCACTGGACTTCACACATACCAATCTCGAGGGGTCTAAACAGATTTGCCCAACATGGCGAAACTCCCCAAGATCAGTACGTGCCATGTGACTCCCACGGCCCCGACATGGCCTGCCCAGACAAGCATCATGCTGACACTTTCGCACCAGCCAAGCCTTACTTCATAGCGCTCGTCGCTACTGTTGGAGGCATGCTATTCGGCTTCGACATCTCGTCAATGGCCGGCATCATCAACTCGGAGCAGTATATCGAGTACTTTGACAACCCCTCGGGAGTCATCCAGGGTGCCATCGGCTCTTCCCTGGCCGCCGGGTCCGTCGTTGGTAGCCTGATGGCAGGGCCTATTTCGGATCGATGGGGTCGTCGTGACAGGTACGGACTACACAAGCCGTACGGCGACTAAATCGTACGAGCTCTTGTTTTGCTGACAAGCCTCTTCTTTGGTCTCCAGTATCATGTTCGCCTGCCTGTGGTGGATCGCCGGCACCTCTGTCCAGGTTGCTACGACTGGCGTAGGTAGTCTGATCGCTGGTCGTATCCTCAACGGTGTCTGCGTGGGCATCACTTCTTCCCAGGTCCCCGTTCATATTGCCGAGATCGCAAAGCACGTAAGTACCGACAAGGCTTTCGTCATTGCCTCACATCCCGCAGAGGAGACGATGACCATAAATTTTGCTCGATCACACTGACACAAAATCTGCCCCTGCCAACAGAATCAACGCGGCTCACTCGTGTGCTGCCAGCAGATTGCCATCGAGGTCGGCATCCTGGTCATGTACTTTATCGGCTTCGGATGCACAAAGATCCCGGGAACGGCCTCGTTCCGCACTGCCTGGGGCTGCCAGTTCATCCCCTGCGTCATTCTGCTCTTGGGCATGCCTTTCCTCCCCCGAAGCCCCCGGTGGCTGGCAAAGGTCGGCCGAGACGAAGAGGCGATCCAGATCCTAGCGGACATCCAGGCAGGCGGTAATATTCACGACCCGGCTGTCGTCGCCGAGTGGGAAGAGATTGTCAAAGTGATTGCGGCCGAGCGCGAGACAGGTCGCGGCTGGAGGATGTTCGTCCGCAACGGGATGTGGAAGCGGACGCTTGCGGGCATGTCTGTCCAGGCGTGGCAGGTAAGCGCACTGCCCGATGTCGTCTGATGTATCGCTTCCGCGAGCACGTTACGAGCTAATACTAACTTGGGACTGACCCTCAGCAAATGTCTGGCGCCAACGTCATGGTCTACTACATGCCATATGTCTTCCTGATGGCCGATCTTTCCGGTGACACCAATACCATCAGCGCTGGTGTGCAGTATGCTTTGTTCATCATGTGAGTCTTCTCTCCTCCAGGACCAAATCTTTTCTGGACCAGGCATGCTAACGAAGACCAACATAGTTTCACCGTCATCATGTTCTTCTTCATTGACAAGACTGGCCGCCGCACTCTGCTCATCTGGGGCGCCGTGGGCATGGGCATATGCCATTTTGTCGTCGCTGGCCTCCTGGGCGGGTACTCTGTCGACGTCCCCGAGGGCGTCAACGGCAACGCCAACGTGACGATGCGAGTCACGGGATCGCCTGCTTACGGTGTCATCGCCTTCAGCTACCTCCTCATCATTGTCTACGCCCTCACCCTCGCGCCCGTGGCCTGGATCTACGCCGCCGAGGTGTGGTCGCTGGGCACGCGGGCGACGGGCATGTCCCTCGCCGCCACGGCCAACTGGCTCTTCAACTTTGCCCTGGGCATGTTCACGCCGGAGGGCTTCGTCAACATCAAGTACAAGATCTTCATCATCTTTGGCATCCTGTGCTTCGGCGCTGCGGCACAGGCGTTCTTCACCTACCCGGAGACGTGCGGCAAGACGCTCGAGGAGATCGAGGTCATGTTTGCCAAGGGCTCGATGCCGGCGTGGAAGACGAGAAAGGGCGAGTCGCGCCTGGATGCAGAGATCCAGGCTGTGCGGGATCGCAAGGGCGCCGGGGGTTTGAATGGTGGGGATGAGCCGCGCGTGTCCACGTCAGAGAAGGTTTGACGGGCGTAGCTAACACTTGAGGGGGGGGGGCCTCAAATGCAGAAGGAAAGATTCCAGATATGGTCTTCGTTCTTCCGGGTATACGATAGAGGTGTTTGATGTTGAAAACAGCTTGAACCAGCACGAGTCCGTGGGGATTCGTGTCATAGTATCATAGTATCAAATGCCAAAATGACACTGCCATTTCAGCATCGATACATGGTGGCTGTGGCTTGACAATCGTGCCTGAAGAGCAGCTGCCAATATCCCAGGTTGAAGATGTCGTAACGTCGTGTTTGTATGCACAGGCGTGATCGAGTTATGTGTAGGAGATCAGCATCTTCAGGGAGCCTCGAAACAAGGACTCTCTATTAATGCTGGCCTATCAGGGGCTGGCGGGTCTGCATCCGGAGCACGTTTCAAGGATCTGCCCCACTCCCAGGTGCCTGTCTGTGCCTGAATGCAGGCCTGGCCCGCCCGACTGGCGCCAAATCGGGACCCTGGGGCGCAACACGCCCAGTAAACACCAAGCTCGATTCATTGGTGATCACCTCTCGTGCCCCCCTTACCCAGCGAACCATCCCGACAGGCGACGGCAACAACCCACGCCCATTGCAATACCGTCTAACATGACATTGCGGCGATAATCTCGACGAGCCTTCCGCCTGCGACACTGGTACTTTTGCCCTTTCGACTCTTGCGACTGCCCGGTCAAAAAACCATTCCGGTGAACACGACAGCGCCAACAGCACCTCCACGAGACGCCCGCGGCGACGACGACGACGACGACCAACACCCCCACGATGGACCAGGCAGACATTCCCGCGCTGCTTTCGCGGCTGGCCAGCGATGAGGACGCCGCGCGCAAGATGGCCGTCTTCAAGCTGCAGTCCTCAATCAACGACCCTGCCTTTGCCGACGTCTTCATTTCCGCGGGAGGCCTGATCATCCTGCGGCGGCTCATCATGACTGCGGGCGGCAACACGCTCGCCTACTCGCTGCAGAGCCTGACGCGCGTCCTCGAGGTCGACATGGGCTGGGAGATTTTCGAGGGTCCCACGGCCGGCGACCTCGTCGAGCGCATCGTCGAGCTCGTCGTCACCAACCCGCTCGTCAATATTCTCAGGGGCGCAATGTCCATCCTCGTCGCCCTCGTCAGCCACTCGCAGTCCGCGCCCGCGCCGACGTCGCCGACGACATCTACCGCCGGCACCCTCGGCGCCGCCAAGGCCCCCGGCTCCTTTGGCTTCCGCGCCCTCAAGCCCGCCGTCGCCGTGTACCCGCAGTTCTTCGGCCTCGTCATCCAGCAGCTGCACTCGGCCGACCACTCGCTCTGCGCCAACGCGCTGATGCTCATAAACGCCCTGATCCGGGACGCCGTGTCGAACGAGGGCGGCCAGCAGCGAGACGGCGCCAGCGGCGCCGGCAAGTCTGCGAGCTCGGGCGAGGACTGGCCCAAGTTCATCAAGAAGCTGCAGGACCTGGGCCTCATCAAGGCCGTCTTCAACCTCATGCAGAGCTCTGCCCTGCAGGACCTGGCGCACCCGCTGCTGGAGTTCCAGTCTCTGACCAAGCTGTTGCTGCGCAAGTGGAAGGAGGTCAAGGTCGACGTGGAGAAGCCGGAGCACAGACGGGCGCTCAAGGGCCTGCACCTGTCCAGTGCGCCGAGCAGGGACCTCAAGGACCTGGGCAGCACGAACCCCATTGCCAGGATAGAGGAGCTCCTGGAGAACGGCAAGAAGGGCAGCCGCAAACACAACCCGGAGAAGTGGAGACGGCTCGGCTTCGAGACGGAGAGCCCCGCGATGGAGTTTGAGGAGACGGGGTTCCTGGGCATGATGGACCTCACCGACTACGTGCGCAGGAACGAGGACAACTTCCAGAAGATGCTGCTCGAGCAGTCCACGAAGCCGCTGCACGAGAGATGCCCGATTGCCCGGGCGAGTCTGGCGGTCACGCTGACGCTCTACGAGCACTTCGACTGCGACAAGTCGGACTGGGAAGACGTCCGCGGCTATCAGCTGACAGACGCCGACCACCAGGACAAGCTTTTCCGGCCGCTCATACTGCAGTGGTCAAGGATACATACTGCAGGTCTGCACGCGTTCTTCCGACTATGGAAGGCTACCGGGGCCGAGCAATCCGACTTTGACAAGGTCGCCGAACTCATGAGAATATTAGTCGAGCAAGTCATTGGCCAGGCAGGCCGGACAAAGGACGTCATGGAGGTCGAGGAGGAGCTCTTCGAGTACGAGTGCAGCCGGCTGCGGGAGCTGCAGATGGAGCTTCTGGAGCTCTCGTTTGAGAACCAGTGGGGACAGCATCTATACCAGGTCCGCGACGTCCTCAAGCAAGAAGCCCTCACGTTTATCAAGGAGCAGCGCGTGCGGTGCCTGCTGCAGGGATCATGGTTCCAAAAGCCCGCGCCGAGAAAGGAGAGCCGCGCCGCGGCCGACGCTGCTGCCAACGGCGGCGGCCCCGGCGGCGTTGGCAACAGGAGAGCAGCAAACGGCACGCTGTGGCGGTATGTCAAGCTGTCGCATAACCGGCGCTATCTGCACTGGGCGGACTTCGCGCTGCGCACGGCGCAGGAGCCCTCCCTCGACTCGCTCGCCGAGAAGATTGACTTGCGCACAATCAGCTCGGTCGTGTCCAACGTGTCGACCACCAGCAATGACGACGCAAAGAGCGGTGTTAGCGACCCCACGCTCAAGATGCAGCCGAACGGGAACGGTCTGGGAGGTGCCGCGGGGGGGACCAAACACCTCGCCAAGATTACGATATTCAGCTTCGTCGAGAGTGACAGCAACGGCCACCTGTCCGACCACGACGACAGCGAGCATCCCAAGGAGCAGCCGCTGCTCACGCTGCACCCGATCAACCACAGCCTGGCGTCCGAGTGGCTCGACGGCCTGCTCATGCTGCTCGACCAGTCGCCCATTACGTCCGAGACCAACAAGATGACCAAGCTGGTTGAGGACTACGGGATGAAGATCCGCCTGCTCAATGTCAGGATGGAGGCAGCGTATGCCGGGCCGCCACCGGGAGCGGGCGAGGTGCCCAGCCGCGAGGGGCTGGATGATGATTACTGGTATGATATATGATGAGGGTTTGGTCGGCGGGTGGTGCGCGCAGCCAAGAGAGCTATTAGCCAGGGAGCCGCCGCGGGAGGTGGAAACGCACGTCCACGTGTCTTCTCACTGGTCTCTATTATTTGTTTGATGATTTTTACAAGTTCCGGAGAGGAGAGCTAGGACGGTGATAATCTTGGCTGCCCTTGTCTTCGGATTCCCATGGGAGCGATTGTAGGCGGAAGCATTTTGTGTGTTGAGAACGCGATATACCCTGATACAGAGGACGCTGGAAGATAGCAATTAATTGGAGAACTCCGCCTAATCCACCTGAAGAGAGTTAGTTGCATGGGACGTGGGAATTGCATGCAAGCACCACATGCCCAATACCACCACATGAGCTCAGTTGGAATAATGTGCTCACGGGCGATCTATTGACACTGCCGCCCGAGCTGGATGCCAAGTGTGCCCAGCCCCTTCAGCTGTGCTGCACGAACCGGGGGCACTTACATGCAACTCTGCATGTTCTGTTCAGCAGGGGGGCTTGGTTGGAGGACAGGGGAGGGCATTCTGGCGGGGCAGACAGCTCGCACGTACGTGCGAGCTGTCCGGGGTACATGAACCTCCTGTTGTTTCTTTTCTCGAGGTTCTACAATTCTCCTGGGCGTGTTTTGTCTCTCTTTCTCAGCTTTACCTTTTTATTTTCCTCTGCAACGCCAAGCGTTCTCAGAGCAGAGACCAAGTCCAAACAAACTTACAAGAGGACAATTGAAACGACGACCGTTTATCGAGGTGGGACGCCCGCCCCACTATTGGGCAACCTCAGCTTCAGCGGCCACTTCGTCATCGTCCTCTCCTCGCACACTATACACATTTGCTTGTCTAGCGCTCGACCGCCACGACGAAGGTCGCATTACTGATTTGACCCGTCGACTCTATGAGATACCTTCGGAAAAGTCAGGCGTGACGCTGACTATATCGAGAGCTGCCCGGACAAGTCCACCGAGAGAGTCTAATGATCTGGTTCCGCAAGTGACGTCTCCCACGACATGACATCTGAGGCGGTGCGGCCTGGTGGCATGGCTGAGTTACCAGCGGAGCCGGTGACGCCGACCAGGGGCGCGAATCGCAACCACCGTGGGAATTTCAGGAATGGGACATGGTATTGTCAGTGTTTTTATTTTCTTTCTTTCATAGATTTGTTCTATGCTGTGCGGTGACACTTGCCGGCTGCAGGTCGTTGGTCATTACCACGGGGAACCTTTTCTCTCATAACATCATGGTGACCTTCGACACAACCTCACGTGCTTTGCTTGCCGCTGCATGCATTCTTCTAGCGGCTGCAGACTTGCAAATTGTCACTGACCGTCCCAATCACAGGCGACTGCTCCCCGGCGCTGCCATGCCTGTACCTCAAAGCCGCCAACAGCAAGAACCCGGCCAACAATGGCAGGCACTTCTACAGCTGCCAGAAGGACAAGACCAAGACGAACTCGTGCGGCTTGTTCATGTGGGAGGACGAGGCAAGCTCGCGGGCGAGGAACTATCTCCTGTCGAACGGCCGGAGCGAGCTGACCCAGACTCAGCTGCCGTTCACGGCGACTCCAGCCTCGGCGGCGGTTCCTACGCGCACGACGCCAGGAACGGGAGGCGCTAGGAGTGAAAGGAGACGGCCACTCACGCAGGCTACGCTGGAGAACATGCCTATCCGTTCGAGGAGTGGTCGGCGGGCCAGGGACGCTGCTGCTGCGGCTGACGGGCTCGAGGACGGCGGTAATGCTTCTTCAGGGAGCGAGACCGCAAGCGGTGACAGCGAGAGCGGCGGATCGGCGGCTGGGCGGGGAGAAGGACAGCAGCAACGGACTCAGATGGGCGACCACGTTGATGCATCGTCATCATCATCACACACAGCCTCGTCTCGCACCCTGCGCTCGTCTGGCAGCCAGCGGCAGCAACAGCAACAAGCGTCCCAGACGGACCCTTCCCAGCAGGGCACGAAACGCAAAGCACCCGCCGGCGACGACGAGTTCAGCGACTTCTCAGACGGCGAGGTCGAGGAGCTGGCGGCCATCGAGCAGCGCTCTGGTGGGTGGAGCGGCGGCAGCACTGTCAGGACCCGCGATGTGTTTGCTACGCCGAACGTGCCTGGCGGGCGATCCATCTTCGCCTCGTTTTATCATGACGACGACGACGATAACAGTGGAAACGGCAACGGCAACGGCCTACCGACGCCAACGACGGATCGATCGGTCCGGCGTGTCCTCTTTGCTCCAAACTCGCAGCACGACAAGGACGCACAGCACGCACCGGGCAGCAACGCCCACCATCGGCTAGACACATCACCCACGGCGGCAGCAGCAGGAGCAGTAGGAGCAGCAGGAGGCAAACGCCAGCGAAACACCATAGACGGCACATACACGCCATCCACACAGCGCCGTAGCGGCGCCGCCGGCGCCGCCGCCGCTCAGACACCCTCGTCGTCGTCATCAAGGACCATGACGACGACGCCCGGCACGAGCTTCAGCAGCGACCCCGGCGAGGCCGTCAACATCACGGCAGACGTCATGGAGCTCCTGCGTGGGCAGCACGTCAGCCCGGCCGCCCTGGACGGCATCCGCGGCGTGCTCGACACGTTCGCACGCCGGACCGCCGGGTTTGAGCGCGGGCGGGACAGCAGCAGGCGCGAGATCCGGCGGCAGCAGCGCCGGATCGCCGAGCTCGAGCAGCGTGCTGCTGTCCTGGAGAACTCGCGGGATCTGGATCGTGCGGCCCGCAGGGGAGGGACGCGACGGATGGAGGAGTAGCGGTGTTGTGGTGGTTTTCTCGAGCTCGTGTTTTCCAGCATGAGATGACAGGACGAGAAAATGGTTGGTGGCCTCATGACTGACGATGATGATGATAAGACTTGGCTTATTTGTACGGCGTTTTCTTTTTCCACAATACCTATTTGCAAATCTTCTCTTGAATCTTTTCTGTCTCGCGCCACGTTCTTGCACAGATTTCCTCGTAGACATCGTTTAAATGCATTTTTTTCATTCTGTGCTTGCTCTTCACTAATCAAATGGTATCCTGCGAAGCGCCTCCCCTCCGCCCTGTTTCCTCATTGCCTGAGCCGCGGCCAGAGCACTGGGCACCTTGATCCCGCAGCAGTCGCCCCAGCTGTTGAGCTTATGTGCGTGTTTGACGCCACCATGCGCAGCGCATACGTCTCCAGAGTCGGCCTCGTCAGCATCGTCAGCACCGCCGGCGGGCTCCTCGCTCATGTCGGCTACGGCCGGTATCAGAGATCCAAAGAGGAAGTGCTGCATGACGGGCAGTTTCCGCAACACTTCAGCCACAAACATCTTGCGCATGCCACCTTCGATCTTGGTCCAGCTCTTCGCCGAGGAGATGTCGTCGAGCATAGGGCTGTGCCATCGGAGCCCCTGAACAGTCTTTGTGCTGTTGACAAAGTTGACCTGGTCAAGGTAGAGGAAGTCGTGCCCAAACTCCTCCAGGGTCAGCTCTTGGTGTATCGCAAGAGGAGTGATGAATGGATGGTGCAGGAGCTGGCTTGCTCCAAACAAGAAGGGCAGGAACTGATAGTCGTCAAGACCCCAGACTCCATGAGAGCCAGCCGGCTCGAGATAGTAAGTTGACTGAATCGCCCGCATCAGGGCCAAGTACCGGCTGAACACACGGAGAACCAAAGCCTTGAAGTCAGACTTCTGGATGATTTGCAGCTGGTAAAGGCAAAGAAGCCACATGACGAAGTTGAGCTCGTGGCCTGAGCCATAATCTATGCGCGAACGGTTGCCAAACGAGTTATTGAGATATGTCTCCACCTCGGCGATCGCCTCTGGCGAAGACAACCCGAGACTCAAATGCCAGGACGGACTCGCACTCTTAGCCTTGTCCAAGAATGTGCGGAACAGCTTGTTTCCGAATCGTGATCCTTCAGCGTCCTCAGGGGGTGTCGCGAGCACCAGCGCCTCGGCCTCGTCCAGGATCGCCACGAGGTTCTTGACGGCGGGGCTGCAGTCAGCATCCTTGAGGTCCGATGTTGGGGTGTCTGTGACAGCATCGGACAGCCCAAACACGAAGGCTAGGATTAAGTCGTAAGTAAGCGACGACAGGAACAGATCATGGTCCTTAGTAGAGAGAATCCGCCTCGAAGGGACCTGGTACGAGAGCGTTGACGCCGTTGGCGGTGGCGGCAGGGACGGCGTGGACGGGACTGGCTGGGATCCAGCAGGGACCGCTCGCTTCTTTCTAGGCTCGAGCTTGGGTAGCCTCTCCCGGAGATTTGGTAGCGATGCAGCAGGAGCTGCGGGTTGGGAGATCGAGATGGACGTCATGGTGTCTGCGGATAGAAAGGAGGGAGAGATAGAGTGAGCCTTTAGAACACACATGGAACGCACTGACATATGTCCCCGCGGATAGGCAGGCAGGTGCAGCGCAGGGTGCACGCCACGCTCACGCCATGCCCACTTCACCCATCGTCAATGGAATGGTGGGGAACAAAGTGGGTGGCGCCTAGCTCCAGCTTGCCAATTTATCGACAAGAGCTTGCATCGGCATCATTTTTTCTGGCGAAGCGCTCCCCTGCACCTGGGCAGCTCAACAACACCAAGAACGCGCCTTTCCGCAGCCTTGACCGCCCCGGCACCGAGACAGTACCTTACCTCCCAGAGCCCTCTGCCGTCGACGAAAACAATGTCGCACAGCGACCCAGAGGCGCGTCTGTCGCACCTCCCCAAGGCAGACGGATCCGCGACATTCTCGTATGCCGGCTATACAATCGTCGGAGCCGTCAACGGGCCAATCGAGGTTCAGCGACGTGATGAGCTGCCAGAAGAGGCTGCCATCGACGTCGTAGTCCGGCCAGCAGCCGGTGTTGGTGGCATGTACTTCCTTTACAGCCGTCGTGCAAGCTTGCCGTAGCTAATTGTTACAACCAGGTACCCGCGAACGCCACCTCGAATCCATCCTTGAGGCGACTCTGCGCCAGATCATTCTCGTCAACAGCTTCCCACGGACGCTCATCCAGGTCATCCTCCAGATCACCGTGGCGCCGGAGAACGAATACGTCAATGCCAAGGTCTCCCAGGCCAGTCTGGTATGTACTTACTCCAGCAGCGGCGGAGGAATAATGGGCATCTGTAGTGTTATTGAGCTGACACGGCGGCTCATTAGAATCTGCCAATGCTTCCGGCGCTTCTCCAGACTGCCGTCCTGTCACTTCTCTCAGCTGGCGTACCACTGACCGCCACCGTCACTCCGGTGTCATTCAGCATCAAACATAGCGGCTCTGAGATTGTCGTAAACCCCTCTCCGCGCCAGGTCGAAACAGCCAAGAGCTTCCATGTGTTCGCTTTCACTTCGCACGACGAATTGATACTGGCAGAAAGTGAAGGCAGTTTCACGACAAGGCAGTGGGACGACCTTTACAACCAAGCTCGTGCTTACTGCTGCCCTTCCGGCCCCTCTGGCACTGACATTGACATGGATGATGAGCGCAGCCCCGATGTCGACTTGAAGAGCTTTGTACGAAGCACCATGCAGGAAAAGATAACCGAGGACCTCCACTGGAAGACTCTTGGCTGAGGCTATTGCTTGCGAGGTCATGATCGAAACGCCAAGCAACGATGCCCCATGCAAACCCGCGAATCCCACGAGCCAGAGAAAGGTTGTTTGCTGGCTTGGAAATCGAGCCATCCAGCATGAAGAGGGTGGCGGGATCGAAGACCTGACAACAGCCTCACATTCGCCGTCTCTGAGGACAGCACTGCACAAAGGTGCACCGCTTGTTACGAAACCAGCGACACATCTAACATGGTTCGCTTCTTCAGCAACACATCAGATCGGCCAGCGACCTGGGCGCCAGGTCGTAAGCGCTAGATCAAACTCCCCGCAGCCTCAGAGTAGGATTGTGTGCAGCATAGAGAACAGGCTAAGGGATCCCTTAGCGGCTGTTGTCTGGGGTGACCGGGCCCCTGAGTATTGGCATCTGAAGCCTCAGCTCGGTGCAACATCTGGGCATATGCTAGCCGCGTCGGGCTGAAATGGACCCCTCGTCGCTTACGAGAGGGCGTTGTCATGCGCCATAAGTCAGTCATGTTACGCCGGACAATGGAAAGCAAGATGGCCACAGGACTTTGCACCCAGCAGTGTGCCCAGGGCCAAGCGCTGTGCAATTTTGTGGCGTTGTTCTCGTTGCCGGGGGATTCTCCCGTGCACGACTCAGTTTCTAGCAACGTCTGGAAATCAGTCGCCTTACCCGCAATGGAGACCGCACTTCTAACAACGACCAATGAGCTGCTTGTGAGCGTGTGAGTGAATAAACAACACAAGCGGTGCCGCCACCCTGATACCTGGCCCAAAACGGTGTATTCTCCTATCCTGTCGGGCCTGCAAAGTGGAGGAGGGACCGCTCCGCAGCGGAGGTCCCCTGCCCCCAGCGAAACTCGAAACCATCTGAAGCTGCCCTGGACGGGGCCGAGAACCCCACAGACCCGTCGCTGCCGCCGGCTCGACCAGTGTAAGGTGGCATCGAGGTTTGTGTCAAGGTAGCGCTGACAGTGCCAAACTCGGCTGAGACGACAGCAGCCCCGGTCCCGCCTGCTTCAGACTGTTAGCCTTGGCGGTCGCGATCTCAGGGGGGCCATGTAACGGCAATGATCCTCTCGAGGTTCCATCCCCGTCCCGTGAAGCTCGCCGTTGATACTGCTGTGGAGCGTGCAGTCCTCACCGCACTCGCCGTAGGACGGACCCCAGCAGTCGCTTGTAGAACCTCTACCGACACGAAGCGAGCAGGGACGGGAACGTCCCGCCCATTCACAAGCAACCCCTGCCCTGCCTCAGGAATTTCCCTATCGCTGATGGCGGATACGCGGCAGTGCTTGAGACCCCCACCGCCTCGGGACCTCAACTCTTGTCCAAAACAACTGTATCGTGGAGGATATGCAGCCATCAGGTCATGTTGACCCTTGCCCCTGTGCGGTAGCAGAAAGTCCCCTTGGTGAAGATATCGCGGGCACGTGCACCAAGCGTGGAACACCATACCTCATTGTCAGGAGAAGGCCAGGAGCTGTCAACCCTTGACAGAGCTGAATATCGCAGGGTCGCCTATTTAGCTTCGGCTGCACCTGTCGATGCTGGTCCCTCGACCTCTTCCCGGACCTTATAGACTTTTAACCTTCTTTAGATCTGCAGCGCCCTTTTTGGCCCGGCCTCGTGCAGTTTGCAGTGCGAGCAGTTCGGCAGTGGTAGAACTCTGGTAGTTCTCCATCGGTGCGGTTGATAATCTTTTCTGTCACTCACTGTCTGTCCTCCTTTCTCAGCATAGTTTTCGGTCACCGCGGTCTTGCAGCAACACAGCGCCATCTTTCTTCTTCGTCTTCTCTGTCTGGGAAAGCCGCCTCAACGACGCACGCCTGTCTTGCACACGTTTCTTCTTCTTGTGCGCCAGTGTCTCTCGGCCTCGAAGAACAGCCCGGCCCGCCGTTTGGTTCATAGTGCCGATCTAGCGCCCGACCTTAATTGTCGTTGCAACCCCATTTGACGAAGCTGGTTCTTGGTCTGCCTCGATACTTTTGTCGGCCCCGAAACCGACGACGTCACACGGCATCTCTGTGTGCGCTAGCAAGAAGACACCTCAAGGTGGTAGGTTCAACCCGAGACATCCATTCCCTCTCCCGGTCACGCTCTTTCGGACATAGCCATCTCCTCGCCGGCACCGTCACATCTGTGACTGGCCGGGGCTTACCTCGCATGTGCCCACGTGCATGCAGGGCTGCTGTGGAAAGTTCCAAGGCCATGGTGAGGGGAAATGCGGCAATGGCCAATCCGAGGCTGCATGGTACTGTCTGCATGCAGGGCTTGGGGATCGTGCATCCTCGTTGCGCACATGACGAGGCGCATCACGGAGCCACGACGAGTGTGGTCTTGAGCCAGAGACGAGAGAGAAAGGGCGGACGGGCGGCCGAGGGATCTTTGGCGGGACATTGGGGAAAGTGGCACAAGCTGACTCGACATGGGCGTGTTGCATAGCATTCCTTTGTCTCGGATAATCCCCCTGCGCTGTGGATAATAATAAGCTCGACAAGATGGCGGGATTAGCGGCCTTGAACTCCCCTTCGGGCATACACCCGGGTCTCACCCAAAACCCCGTGGCTAGCGGGGGTGCCGCTGCACCCGCTGGCGCCCCTTCGGACTCCGACACCAGCACGCCTGCTCCTGCTCAAGTACAAGACGGCCACCTCTCGCCGGCCGATGCGTCGACGAGGGTCGTCACGCACAGCATCCTCCGCGGTGCCGCACTTGACGACGCGGCCCATGCCGGCCTCCGCTCCGCGCCTCTTCCCACCAACAAGCTCGCTCACGATGAGTCTTCGGCCGTCGACCTAGCTGCCCCAGCCGTCGACCTAGCTGCCCCAGCCGACTCCCGGCTCTCTGCTCCGTCCCACCCTCGCGGCCACCGCAAGACTGCCTCCTCGGTCGACCAAGTCCCGCGCCAGACCTTGATGAAAGCGCTTGCCTCGGTCGCCCGCAAACACAAGCCAGAGTCCCTTTCACTTCCAGCCATGCTCAACGGCGACGCCTCCGCGGCCGCCCAGCGCCCGGCGTCCTCGTCCTCCCAGAGACTGTCCGACGCCCTGGCCGAGCTCGCCGCAAACAGAAACTCGCCTCTGACTGCCATCCCTGCTCTGCAGTCGCCCTGCTTCTACCACACCCGTTTCGATGATAATGTCAACATTGACAAGGTCCTCGAGGAAATCAAGAACGATGACTACATGTCGCATTCCCGCCTGGTCCAGACTGCGACCGGCGTGCGGGAGGTCTCCAAGCAGCTCCAGCGCCGCCCGATCCGGCGCGCAGTCCGCAACGTCATGATCGTCACAAAGGCCAGGGACAACGAACTTGTCTATCTCACCAGAGAACTCACCTCCTGGCTGATCAGAACTCCAAGATATGGTTCAAAGGTCGGAGTCAACGTCTACGTTGATGCTAAGCTGCGCAACTCAAAACGCTTTGGCGCAGCAAGCATCGTTGACGAAGATCCCCGTTTCGAGTCGATGCTGCGGTATTGGTCCCCCGATCTCTGCTGGAGCCACCCAGAGAAGTTCGACCTCGTGTTGACTCTGGGCGGCGATGGCACTGTTCTCTTCACTTCTTGGCTGTTCCAGCGCATCGTCCCACCTGTCCTGTCCTTCAGCCTGGGCAGTCTCGGGTTCTTGACCACTTTCGAGTATGAGAAGTACAAGCAGCACCTGAACAAGATCATGGGCGATGAAGGTATGCGGGTCAACCTTCGCATGCGCTTCACGTGTACCGTGTTCCGGGATGGCGAGGAAGGAGAGCAGTTCGAGGTTCTCAACGAGCTCCTCATTGACCGTGGGCCGTCGCCCTATGTGTCCAATCTGGAGCTCTACGGCGACAACGAGCTTCTGACCGTCGTTCAGGCGGATGGATGCATCTTCTCCACGCCCACCGGTTCTACCGCGTATTCCCTGTCCGCCGGAGGCTCGCTGGTGCACCCTGACCTTCCCGCCATTCTCCTGACCCCTATCTGTCCTCATACGCTGTCGTTCAGACCTATGGTCTTGAGCGATACCATGCTTCTGCGGGTGGCGGTGCCGCGCAATTCCCGCGCCACCGCTTACTGCGCGTTTGACGGCAAGGGACGCGTGGAACTGAAGCACGGCGACTACGTGACCATTAGCGCCTCGCAGTACCCCTTCCCGACGGTCATGAAGACGGGCAATGAGTGGTTTGACAGCGTGTCGCGCACATTGCAGTGGAACACGAGAGCTGCCACCCAGAAGGGTTTTGAGAGCGGCACCAGCACGCACGCCTCGTCTTCGGACAATGGCAAGGATGCTGATGACAACAACGATGAGCCCGAGTGGGACATTGACACCGACTCGGCCTGCTACGCCAGCGAAGACGGCGGCAGCATCAGCGCAAGCCCGCTCAGGAGACAAATGAGTCTGCTGGGCTTTTAGATGTGCTTGCACAACCATTATAGAAGGACCGCACAACTATAGACGGAAGAGAACCAAGAAACGAACCGCCGCGTAGAAAACGTGGTTGACGACAACCTGCACGGTCAGCTGCTAGCTGATCCGGACATGCACAGTTTTTCATCATTTCCTCTTTACATATAAACACATATATACCCCCACATTGGTATAACAGCGAATTTCAGGGACAAGTCCTGAGTGAGCTTTTCGAAATACAAGTCTATCATTCAAAAACACACAATGCTGGCTGTTTCAAGAAGCGAAGAGGTGATTTGCTTGCATCGTGACAAAGTATGTTGTATGGGTCTGCCATCTGGTGTAAAAAGCGCACGGAGCAGGGACGTGATAAGAACGCACATGCCGGATAGGACGCCACGGAAGCATTGCTTGAGCTCGACATGGAAAATGAAGATCCGCCGGAAATGGTGTTCATTCCGTGATCCCCAGGTCCATCTGTTCACGCGTGCGCGTCTTGTCGGAGCCACATCCACAACGGCTTGCTTTTTTCTTCTTGTTGATGGTGCACCACATTTCGAGGCTATGCGAGGCGCCCCGAGGGGTTGCATACGAGGATGCCTGCGTCGATCTAATTTCCTTTTCTACTGCTGAACATGGGTGTCACGTCCTTTGGAGGGGGAGCGTGTTGTACCTGCATCGCCCTGCACGCGACTGCGGGGAAGCCGAATAAAGGCCTGTACAGTATGGTCTTCGATGTACTAGGGTCAAGGCCGGCCACGGTTCCTTTCCTCTCAGCATCGATGATGGTCGAATGAATGAATGACTGAATATCTTGTGCGTCTTGAATTGATAACCACACTTGAGCCATGACCGATCCTGAATCAGAGACCTAAGCACATATCTTCTCCTGAGAGTCTATGTCTTGAAATCATACGTCTGTGTCCTCATACGGACATGTTGCGCTGCGGCGCGTTCAGACTGAAGCGACAAGACAGCATCATCCTCATCTGCCGCTCGATGGATGAGTGAGCACGCGTCATCGTTTCAGGGTAGAAGGTGTTGTGCATCTTCGCGCGTGTCAGAAAGACATGTGGTAATTAGGACGGCGCAAGCACCGACGCTAAGGAGTGTGTGCTTTTGTTTTTTTGTCGGTCTTCCTGTTCTGACCGCGGGGGCAAGGCACCACTGTCCAGAACAGATGCTGCGATGCCATTTGCTCCAAAGGGACACCAGGGCAATTCCCGGGGAGCAGATTGGGCCGAACTACAGGGAGGGGTACTGCTTCTTCTTTATTTAAAGTTGGTCGCAGTGCTACATTGTGGGCGAGCACGCACCAATGCGGCCTTGTTGTGCTTCAGGCGCAAAGGTGCAGTTGACGAGGCCTCGTCATTACACGGCTGCACGGCCATGTCTCGGCGCGTCAAAGGTCTCCAGAAAGTGCTGCATGTATCAAGATGTATTATGCGCCTTGACGGCAAGACAACAACAAATGCTCGAAGTCAATGGTGCGGGTTCTGATTTGAATTAGATTGATTGTGGATGTCCGAGTCCGCCCTGGAGAGGCGGGAGAGCGGACGGCCGTTACTTGAGGAACTGGGAATAAACAACTTTCCTATTTGGGCGGGCAGAGTGTTATGCCATTGGCCGACGCGCCTTGGGAGGCTGCAAGTCACTGTACCTTGGGCAGCGCCCCAGAGAAAGAGGTTGGGCGTGGGGCGGGGCCCGGACGCCCTCTGGAGGCTGGGCAGGCTGCGTCGCGTGGGCTTCGGGCGCTGCACGTCGAGAGATTACAGTGCTCAAGTGCCGGCAGGAACCAGGGCCACAGCGCTGTGACGCGCTGTGAGCCGGGCGGTCGGAGGATGCCAGGCTGGTGCTCAGGTGCAAAGTGGACGCAGACGCGCTTGTGGGGCATTGCTTACCAGCAGCGGTACGTACTGGCCAGGAACCGCGCCTGTGGACCCCAGACCCCAGAAGGCACGACACGCTTTACAACAAACCCACCCCGGTCCCCCATTTCTATCAAAGCCAATGCCACCACCACCACCACCACTTCCTGCCCGCTTCTTTTCCAGACTCTCGCTCTCGTCATTGCAAATCACGCCACTCTCTTCCTCCTCATCCTCTTCACTATACACGCCCGAGCGCTTGCTTCACGTCGGCCTCGTGGGGAGAAGTACGCTTCGACCGCGACAAGTATCAACACCGCCCCATACGCGCTGCATCTGATACACTTTGCCCTTGTTGTGGCTCCTGACAGCTAGCTGTTGTGCTCCACCGCGTCTGGTCTCGCCGCTGGCACCACTGCTCGTTCGCCACCCACCGTCCGACTCGCCATCGAGCCAGTGATTATGCACCGAGCTCGACAGTAGTGCTTTCAGTCGACAGATAGCCGTTGGAACAGTTCTGCAATCCGAAGGACAACAGCCCCGCAACAATCGCGAGCCTCACTATGGCGGACTCTACACTCCCCACAAGCAACGAAAGAGCGCTCTCGAGCAGCCCTTCGAGCATCAGCCCAGATTCCTCTGCTCTGTCTCTGCAATCTTCCTTTAGGCTAGAGTCTGGTTTTCCGGGTCATGGCTCAGACAGCGAAAAGCACCCCAAGGGAAAGCGGAAGAGGACGACGTAAGCAAAGCTCCGCAGGTCACCCCCAATTCCTTGGATCGCCAATGTACTGACCTCTCCTGGATACATCCAGATCGCATGACAAGACGATCCTCGAGACATCCTACCTCGCGAACCCTAAACCCGACAAGGCTGCACGCCTGGAGATTGTGCGGCAGGTCTCGCTGAACGAGAAAGAAGTACAGGTATGTCAAGGATAGTGCTGGACATGTGACAGTCAAGCAGTGTGCAAGTGCGCAACCATGAGTCTTGACTAACAATGTTACTTCCAAATAGATCTGGTTCCAAAACAGGCGCCAAAATGATCGCCGGAAGTCTCGGCCGTTGTCGGCAGAGGAGATTGCGGCTCTGCGGTACGGCGGTGCCGTCCAGATCTTGTCGGCAGACTCGTCTTTTGCAGTCAGCGATATTGCCGATCAGCCCTCGGCATCTTCATTCGATCTGCGCCAAAGCTCGACATCCCCACAACAGCAACCCATCAGCGCGGAGGTCGGAACCCCGCCATCCTCCTCCTCTCCAAGACCAGCCGAGCCAGTCTGCACTCCCGCCCCAGAGTCAACCGTGAAGGCGGCAGCTCAGCCGTTCGATCTGAACTCTCTCCCGTCCTCATCTCAGAAGTCCGAGCCGGAGCGGGTACCTGAAACCCAGTCTCAGTCCTTCTCAACGTCAGTAGGGTATCTGTCGAATCGCTGGAACATGAGCAATTCGTTCTCCACGCCGTCGGCGGCCGCCCACCGTGATGATGATGAGCATCGGTAAGTTACTTTGATCTATGTCTCCACGACCATACCGACTAATAATGAGACAAGGTTTGAATCAATGCCTTCTTCAGCAGAGTCGACGCACCGTCTCTCCACCTCTTCACTTTTTGCCAGCCAGACTTCTTCACAATTTCGCTTGTCACTATCGTTGGAAGGCAAGGCAGAGCTTGTTTCGTCCCAACCCTCCCCGCCGCGGCCCTCCATCTCGCCGATGCCACAAGATACAACGCCCTTGCCACCAGTCCGCTTAAATCGGACTTTGCAGAGAAGCCGGAGCTCACCTCTGGGTGTAACTCTCCCTCCAATTTCAACACTCACAGCCCACCTTCCGCCGCAGCTCAGTCGAGGCCGGTCCCGGGACGTACACGCCTGGGAGTCGTGCTGTGACGCAGACAGCCGTGACGAGCTCACTAAATTAGCCGAGAGCGAGTCCTCAGGCTCGGCTGTTGCCGCTATCAGCCTTCTCCGATCTAGCAGCAGCTCGGCAAGCCTGAGCAGCTTGGTACAAAATTCAAGCGCACCTTTGTCAAGCAGCCCTGGCAACGGCGTTCTTCAGGCAAACTCCAACAAGCGAAATGCGCCACCGAGCAACAGGACCCATGGCCGCACTGGCTCTGGGCATAAGAAACCCAAGATCAGCCGAACGACCAGCAGTGTTGCTATGATGCAGACCTCGGCCTTGCAGCACCCCGACAAGGAGAACGACGGGCTGACACAAGAGGAACTTGAGCCGGAGAAGAAGGCTGCCGGCAAGGGAAGCCTCTCCGTGATCTTGAGTCCGTCAGCTGATAGCGACAAGGAGAACTGGAGCCCGGATGAGGAGGGCAACCCAGCACACAGGAGAAGAGCCTTGCCAGAACTGTCGGCGGCCCCGAAGCTTCCCCCGGTTTTGGCAAGCAAAAACATCCGACGAGCTGGGCGTGTTCTGGGCGAGCACCACTCTTTACTGAACAAGAGAGCGAACACAGCGCCAATGCTAGGCAAGGGTGCCAACGGGAGCGGGAACCGCGACAAGGTCGACATATTCGATGACAGCACAGCTGCCGGCGAGGAGGAAGAGCAAGAAAATGCGGACAAGGAAGCTGCTGGCCCGCCGAAGAAGCGAAACGAGGTGGAACGTTTCATGCGTGGATCAGTCAGCCCGAGCAAGAAGGGCGACTTTGATTGTATAGCAGGCCTCTTGTCTTTAAGTCAAGGGGCCTGGCGGTGATGATGTACTGTTTCTGATGATAGCAGCGGTCTAGCAGAGATCTTTGTGTTCTAATATGCCCACGAATAACGACAAAAACTGGCATTTCATGATTTGACCTGAACTGACAAGTCTTTTGTGCAGGCGAGTGAAGAGTTGGAAAATCTCCGGCCCAAACATTGACAAAGCAGGACTATTGTAATTGACCGCGGCATCGTGAGCTATGCGCTGGAATTCTCGGGCCCGAATCCATCGGGTCTCTACGACGGGAACTAGTAGCAGGCGGCACAGGATCAGGCCTTATTTTCATTGTTCCTGCGACCTATATACTGAGGAGGACGCCTAGACTGTTGTTGCCTCCCCCGACGCGGTTCCAAATGGCCTCTCCCTCTGTGTGCTTAGAAACACCCATCCGCTCAGTCGAGCTGCTGCTGCTGCTGCTGGCGGCGGCGGCGGCCTACTACAAACCCGCGAGCACGCTCTGCACGCCCACGCTCCGCGCATCGTCGCGGTTCTGGATAAACGTCTTGAAGTCGGCCTTGGACAACTTCCTTCCCCCTCCGCCTCCTCCCGCGCCACCACCGCCGCCGCCGCCCCCAGCACCAGCACCTCCTCCGGCCCCGCCCGAGCCCAGGTTCCGCGACCGCTCGCGGAGGGCGTCCGGGCCGATGATGAAGAGGTACCCGATCTCGGTGAGCAGCTCGACGGCCATCTCGACCTCCTTGGTCAGGGGCCACACCTTGAGCGTGGCGACGTACTTTGCAATGTCCTTTGTGACCATGAGGCCGCCGGTGGGGTTGACCTTGAACTTTTTAAAGTGCTCGAAGACGAGGCGCTGCACGGCGAGGGCGAGCTCGCTGGCAAAGACCTCGAGGTTCTGCCCGTCGACCGTCTGCTCGACGAGCGACGTCGCGCGCGCCAGGAAGTCGCAGATGGACTTGCACGTGCCCGTCTCGAGGGACTCGATGCCCACGAGGTCGTCGCGGGGCAGGAAGTCGCCCTTTTTCTGCTGAGCGAGCGACTTGGCGACCCAGTTGACAATGACGTCGATGGTGCTCTTGACCACGCCGCTGGCCTTCTTCTCGATCGCATCGATGCCCATCTTGCTCTGTGCCTCCATGCTCCGGCGCACAGTGGTGTTGGGCTCAGCCAGGCGGATCAGGACCGCCGTGATGAAGCGCTCCATGATGCTCGTGATGGTGATGGCCGGGCGCATGTTTTGTACGTACGTGAGGTCCGGCGTCGTCTTTGTGTTTTCCTGCGAGGTGGCCTTCTCGAGCGCCGCGTCGAGGGCTGTTTCTACATACGTGTGGCCCATGCTCGTTATGAGCAGGTTGAGCAGGATGTTGACGTCCTTGGGTGTCTCGCTCTGGCTGCCCAGCTCCAACGTGCGCCGCACGCCCTCGGCCAACCAGGTCAGCATCCTCTTCGCGTTGGCGATGCTGACCACTCCGTCAGACTCGGACACCTCAATCTCGTTCTTGTTCTTGTCCGAGTCTCGCACACCAGCGACCCTCAACATCATGGCTTTTTGCGTTGGTGTGAGATCGGTCGAGTCTATGCGCTCGAGGTAGGCGTCCTTGGCAGAGGCAATCAGCTGGTTTCCCTGCTGCGCCAGAGAGGCCATGAAACCCGACGGCGCCTTCTTCCTACGCGAGTGATATATATTGTACTTGAACAGCAAGGAATTGTACAACTCTTCCAAGCTCTTCTTCTCTCGGTCAATGTACGAGTTGCCCATCATGTAGGGGACAAATAGCTCCTCGAGCTGTTGGTCCAAGGACTGCGCGATCTGCGCGGAGCAAGCTTCAGGGTGCTCCGTCAGGCCGTGGCTCTTCAGGTCTTCCACCAAAGTGCCGATGTAGCTCCTCGAAGCATGGAGGGACCGTAGGAACGCCAATGATGATATGCTGTCGGCTTTCTCGAGAACCATCTCCAGCCGCTGTTGTATCGACTGCTGAAAGACTCTCTGGATGAATTTGATGAGGACAGTCTCGTAGTAAGGAAATGCCCTCCGGATGATGAAGGACTCTTCCTGCATGACGATGCGCACTTCGTCGACAAGTGACTGCAGACTCGGCTCGACTCCCGGCGGTACTGCATCAGGGTCGGCCAGTTGCTCCCACACTTCTCCGTCCGTCGTGACCTCATCTGCGATGAGCTGGTCCCTATCGATGAAGAACTGATGCTGGTTCACAAACACCGCAATGACGCTTGCGCCACCGTTGAAGTCGTGAAGGACCTTGGCGCACTCCATCATATCTTCAAAGTTTTGCTTCCGGTAGCTGTTGTTGAACTGCTTGAGCAGGTCCTGCTCCAGCGTCTCGCAGAACTTCTCAAGGATCTCTCTGGTGTTGTGCGCCCTGCCGCCCGCCGGGGAATTCCCATTTGTTGAAGCATTCCGGCCGAGGCCATTCGTCTGAGCCCAAGAAGCAGGGTCCAGCCTCTGGCTTATGCGCATCAGCTGCTGGGCGATGACGGCGCAGCGTACCTTGTTCTCGGCACCACCTTGCCTCTGGATGTCCTGGAGTGACGAGAGCTCGCCCGTTTCGCTGACCTGGAGCCAGCACTGGATGAGGAAGTTGGCGTCTAGGGCTCGCCGTCGTTTCCGGTCGAGCTCCTCGAGGCGCTCGCCAATCTGTAGAGCAACATTGCCGTCCGAGCTGGATATCCTGCCTCGTGAAGACGCAGATCCCTGCGGGTTGTTGAGCTGGACATCGAGGTCTTCGAACTGCTGGATGGACTGTTCGAGCTTGCGCCCGAGCGTGTCGAGCGTCTGCTGGTGCTGCGCCTCTGCGCGGCGCACCTGGGACAACAGCTCCGACTCCTTCTCCTGCAGTTCCTCGGACAGGTTCCCTAGGCCTTGCAAGGCATTCTCAAAGGACCGGATGAGGGGCTTCGGGTCGAATGCGCTTGGTGCGGGGCCGGAGCGGCGGTTCGTGGGGGATATTGTCTCTGCGAGGCTGTCGACAAAGTCGCGGACGATGAAGTCCTTGCTGGAAAAGTCCTCGAGGGTGAAGCTGGGACCCTTTGGGTAGAGCGCCCGGGACCCGGAAGCTGGGCGATCCATTGGCGATCAGGGCAGCATGAGGCGCAGCGTCGACATGCGAAGACGTGGGCTGATGCGCCGAGGCCGATGTCGACAATCGATGGTGGTGGAGAGGGGCTGGCAGGCGGTTGAGACAGCAGTGGCCCTTCGAGGGGGTTGGTACTCGGGCGTCGTCGATGCAGTCGTTGGCGGGATGGTGGTCGTGCAGCAGGCTCAAAGGACGTCGTTTGCTGGCGAGGGAATGCCCGTCATGGCAAGGCAGAGGGACGGGACCAAGTACATCGCGGCCCGAGGGCTTGTGGTTGTGATGTTTGGCGACACCACCCGTGGACACCCCCTTGTTCCACAGGAGCTCTAGACTGGCCGCCCGCCCTTGGGGTGTTGCCGCTGTCCGGGGTGCTCAAGTGTGAGGAAACCTCCCGGGTAGGGTTCACTGTACTGTAGGTGTGTCTGGTATGGGCTTTTGACAAACACTACTGCACGCGCCAACTATTGCATTGTCAACGTAATTAAGGTACCTACTACATGCCTAGAACAAAGTACACACTAACGTAGGGTAGCTTAAAGTACGTCCGTCGGCACATAAAAGCAGGTAACTGCCAACGTTCACGAGGTTTGCTGCCTAGAAATGACCTTGGCGAGAGCCTCGTAATTGGCTCTGTGGGTGCTACGTAATGTGTGGCGCATTGTTTGCAAGCTCGCAGATCAACAGCCGTGTTTCCAGGTTAATTAGCGTGCAGGGCTGACGTTGTGCGAGGGAATCTCGCAGGCCAACCACTCACCCGCGCGGATCGTGCGTGCTGCGCCCAAATGCCATGCGGCGGGCCAGTCGACATCCCCAACGACTTTAAGGCGGCACTGTCTGCCAGACAGACTGGACCGACCTCTTGGCCCGGGCCTACGGCACTTCCACTCTTGTTATATCTCGACTCGTACGGCCTGCCTGCCTGTCTTGCTGCTCACCACCACACTCGCTCCCCTCGACACGCTGCCCGCAAACCCGCCCACTTACAGTACTTCCCTTTGCCGGCCCAGCCAGTGCGAGCCGGCAGACACGGCCGCGTCCCTTGTCAGCCCAGCACAAACCCTGCACCCCTCGCATGTGAAGTGCCACGAGCTTCCAGCACCGACCGACTCCTGCCACTTTGACTATAGCACGCCCGTTCGCTCCCGTCCGTGACGGCATCTGCCCGGCGGCCTTTGACAGCACTGACTGTCCTCCTCCGCAACCCAATTGCCTCGCACCGAGAGCTTCAACCTTTCTCCACCGCCGAGTGGGCTCTCTGTCCTTTACACCACACACCACACACCGCCCGGGCCGCTGCTTGTAGTCAACGATATCGGCTCTTTGGTACGGCGAACATGTCCTTCAAATCCAAAAAGACGGGCACCGTCTACCGCGATGACGACAAGCTCGCCCCCAAGGCGAACGCCAGCCTCATCAACATGAACGACCCTATAATAAAGGTACCCCCAACCCAGCCATCGCTCAATTCCGGCAGAGCTCCCGAAAGGACTAACCATGAGCAATTCACGCCAGCGTAACCAACGACTCATTCCCTTTGCCGAGCGCGCCAAGCAGGAGGAGCTCGAATCGCACTTTGGCCTCCGTCGCTTCTTCAAGAACCAGGTCTACGTCGTCCTCTACGTCCTCGTCCACGCCGTCTTCTCCGTCTACATCCGCTTTCGCATCGCGTACAACGCCGTCTCTGGCCAGCTCGCCTCCATCCTCCGCCACCATCACAACGACCCGGCCTACATCCGCAACGATGTCAGCACGCTCAAGCGCATGCCCCAGCATGTCAGCATCATCCTCACCCTCGAAGGGGGCGGCAGGAAAGGCGACGCTGTCGAGAAGCTCATTGACGAGGTTTCCGAAGTCGCTGCCTGGTGCGCCGCTGCGGGTATTATGAACCTCTCTGTGTACGAGAAGACAGGTACGCGCATGCACTTTTTGCTCAAGTTTTCAGGAGATTGGCCATGACTCTTTGACTCATGTATTTTGTTAACACACGCGCGCCACACAGGCATCCTCAAGCAATACATGCCGCAAGTCCACAACATCGTCTCCCAAAAGCTCCGCAGATGGTTCGGCAAACACTCCGGCCCCTCCTTGACCGTCTTTGCGCGCGGCGCCGAGCCCATTTACGGCCGCAACCAGGACCCGATCATGGGCCTGATGCTCTTGTCAGCCGAGGACGGCCGCGAGGCCATTGTCGACCTGACACGCGTGCTTGCCGACATGGCGCAAAAGGACAAGCTGTCTACCGCCGACATTACCGCCGATGTCATTGACAACGAGCTTAGCGAGGCCGTCATGGCCGAGCCCGACCTGCTCATCTCTTTCGAGCCTTATATTGACCTCCAGGGTTACCCTCCTTGGCAGATCCGCCTTACGGAGATTTACTACGCACCGGACAACCACGGCGTGGGGTACCAGGTCTTCCTGCAGGGCCTCCGCAAGTACGGGGAGGCGACGTTCAAGTTGGGAAAGTAGTTTAGGCTCCTCCCGGCCCTTTCCAGTGGCCTTGCATGCGCAGAGTTGGTATAGAGAGGTGCAAGAGGCACAGCTGTAATGAAGAGAACGGGGACCTTGCGTATCTCCAGGAAAAGCTTAGACGGACACCACATGGCGTCAATCTGCATCAAAATGATAATCACCTTACCAGCTCCCCTGCATCGTCATATACGCAATGCTCCGTGGTGATCAGTCTTCAAATGTCCTTCTTCCACGGCCGCATCTCCTGGTTCACCTCATCCCACGTGTATACAGGACCAGTTCCGACGTTGTACCGATAGTAATTGTCTGTCCCGCCCTTGACCATGGCGCGGCGGAAAGTTATGTTGATCCGCCCGCCGTCGGCCTCGTTCTTGCCGCTTCGCTTGGGGATCGAGTGCAGCCAGTTGGCCTGCGTAGTCCCGCGCATGAGGATCATGTCACCACTCCCGAGCGGCAGCTTGATGGGCTTGGCATCGTTGTTGGCCTGCTCGTCCTTCCCAGCCCCGGCCTTTGGTGGGGGCTTATGCTTCATCATAAAGTCCCTTCGCGCACCGAGGCTGAAGCTCGCGATCGCCGGCAAGGGCCCCAGGAAGCGCTCGTCGTCGCTGTGGTACGAGATGCTGTCCGCCCCGCTGGCGTAGTAGTTTACCAGGCAGAAGTTGAAGG
This sequence comes from Microdochium trichocladiopsis, assembly GCF_020744255.1. Lineage (NCBI taxonomy): Eukaryota > Fungi > Ascomycota > Sordariomycetes > Xylariales > Microdochiaceae > Microdochium > Microdochium trichocladiopsis. The sequence continues at coordinate 2,535,720 of NW_025763546.1, forward strand.
TGCAACCTGCTGCGCGCTGCGTGCTGATGCGCAGGTCGTCCAGACACTTGGGGATCGGGCGCGGGTGTGTATACCCCGAGTAGAGCTTCTCCTTGGCCACGTCGACTGGCTTGAGGGTCTTGGCGTCGACCACAATCTTGCTTGCCGTTGAGTCTGCTTGGTCTCCTGGGTCTTCTAGTAGCGAGGTTTCTGATAGGCTACCTTCTGGTGATGTGAGGGACGATGCAAAATGGCTCGTGTCGTCCACTCCAAAGACAGTGGTCCACCGGGGTGTGCGTATGTGCGTCGAGAAGCCTCCACGCTGGATATCGTATTCGACTCTGTAGAAAGGCAGCGACGAGCGGAGATGGTAGAACAGGTCTTTTGCAGAAGAACGGGGTATGTACGGCTCGTAGTAGACTAAGTCTAGATCAGGCTGGTCGTTGATGACCCTTTCGAGACTGCTCGGGAGGGACGACAGCTCAGCCTTGATGTGTTGTGGCAGATGAGCAATGGGGAATGGATAGCTATCGTGTTCTGAAAAGCCAATCTGGGCGTTAATTTCCTTTCGCCCTTCATCAGAGCCGTGAACCGCTTGAGTCGTCTGCCCGTTGCTGGTAGCTCCTGTTGGCAGGTTTATCGCGGACGGCTTCGCCTTCTTGGATGAGGGGCCCCCGAAGAAGGCATCTATCGTTCTCTTCCGAGCCGACATGCTTGCAACTTCGCTATCATAAATATCAGTGTCCCGTGATCGCTCAAGTCTCGTTTCGTTGACCCCAATGATTCACAGATTACCAGAATGCTTGTGCAGCGGACTACGTTGCGGTGGAACTAGAGTCTAATATGGTTAATGACGTGTGCATTAATAACCGGAAGCGTGACAGGCACTCCAAGACAAAAAGCAACGATGCGTACTCTCTGAACAACCGAACACTTTGTCCCAGAATCCCACAATGGGTGACTGCGTCCCAGGCCAGGAACCCTTATATGCAGCCGTCTCTCATGTGGCATCGCAGATTTTTGTCCAATCATGCATCCCATTTCTTAGACGCCGCAGACATGAAAATGAGCGTGGAAACATCAAGTTGGGGCAAGTGGGTCCGTTGCCGCACTTGACGATTCACACCTGCCGTAGCAGAATTATGCTGAAATTTTGAACTTCAGGCCACCTTCCACGGGTCCTGGAATCTGAGCAGGATCACGTCCAGAACAGAACGTGCATGAGAAATTCATAGCGGCCACCTTCAGGGACGCAACACAGATGGCAGTATGATCACTTCGCGCGCTTCGTCGCCTGCCATCCTCTCACTTGACAAGCCCAAGACCACAAAGCTAACCAGAATGATTCACAGCACCAACCAGGCGGCTCAGCAGAGACTGGAACCATGCTGGCCTTCCGCCCCCCAGTCGTGCGGTCTGCCGCTGGTGTCCTCGACCGGGCTCTCTTCTCAAAGACAGTCCGACTGGCTGCAGCGGCAGTTGAGGACAAGACAAAGATTGCAAAGTGGCGCAGGACGCTCGAGAAGGCCAACGAGATGCTCGTCGTGGACCGCCTCCAGGCAATCCGGCCACATCCAGACCCTGCAATGGCCGCCAAGGGCTCAAAATGCTTGCTTCTTGATACCGCGATCAAGCACGACAACCCAGAGACTTGGGGCCCGTGTCTCAAGGAAGCCGTGAGCCAACAAGAAGTGGGCGTCGTCCCATTCGACCTCACTCTGCAATACGACTACTGGAGCTACGAGGACGTAATGTCCTCGCTTATCCCTCCGGAGGCCATTGACGTCCATGATGGCATCCCAGTTGGCTTCAACACAGCTGGACATGTGGCACATCTGAATCTGCGTGATGCATATCTTCCGTACAAGAAGCTTATTGCAGAGGTACTCGTCGACAAGAACCCAAACATCCGCACGGTCATCAACAAGACGGCTGATGTCGGCAATGAGTCCGAGTTCCGCACTTTCTCGTACGAAATCCTGGCTGGCGATCCAGATCTCAACGTAGAGGTGCGCGAGAACGAGTGCACATTCCGCTTCGACTACTCGAAAGTGTACTGGAACAGCAAGCTGCATCGCGAGCACACTCGCCTCATCGACATGTTCCAGCCGGGAGAGGTCGTTTGCGACATCATGGCCGGCATCGGTCCGTTCGCCGTGCCGGCAGGGAAAAAAGGCGTGTTCGTATGGGCAAATGACTATAATCCGGAAAGCTTCAACTGCCTCGAGGATGCCATCAAACGCAACAAGGTGAGTGGCATTACAGTGTGCCGTATTGCGGTGTCTGTCATCAGCTCTTGTTCTTGCATTTGTTCTAACCGAGTCTTTCTGGTTGATAGGTGTCACAATACGTGCGACCATTCAATCGTGATGGCAAAGTTTTCGTCACTGAAGCCGCGGACTCGGTCTTTGCAGCTTTCCAGAACGGCGAAAGTGCGCTGCATGAGCCCTCGAGGAAGGATAAACGTGACCGTAGGCGAGATCTTGCGAACGCGGCCAACCCCAGTGTCACGCCACCAGCGCCGAGGCCCGAGCCGAAGAGCACACCCATACCAGCCACAATTTCGCACTTCGTCATGAACCTCCCCGCTTCAGCTATCAGCTTCTTGCCCAGTTATCGAGGGCTGTACGTTGGCAAGGAGGAGCTGTTTGAGCCTCATACGAGCACCAAGCTGCCCATGGTCCACGTCCACTGTTTCGCACCGAAACAGGTGGACAGCGACGCACCACTGTGGGATGTCTGTGAACGTATCTCAACCGAGCTGGGCGTCCAAATCCAGCCGGGTGACCCTGAGGTCCCAGGAAGGGCCGCCATACACAATGTGCGGACTGTGGCGCCAAATAAGGACATGTTCTGCGCCTCTTTCAGACTGCTTCCAGAAGTCGCGTTCGCCTCGCGGTCCTAAGGAGATCAGAGCTGCATCGGGATCTATAGATGCCTCGGATGTCCATGTCTACTACCTCAGACGTGCAAGTGACCAAAGTTCAGTCAGATTCATACACAGCCAACAAAAAGCTCTTGCACTGAGAACGCGATGAACACCACGACGGGAACCCTTGGTCGTTCTTCAATATGGTTACGCAACAAAATGTGCTGCCATGCCATCAGCTCAAGCACATCTAAATATTGGTTGTGTCGACCGTGCGAACGGCTTGACATGCTATCACACTCCGGTTCATCGGCCACTACGCGACGTGGCATGGCACAAGCGGGAGAGGACCTGCTACCGTGCTACCATGAAGACGTTTTCGCGCACGTCCCGTCCAGATGATAGCTTCTGTCACTTCCCAAAGCTTTAATTTGTGTGGTGAACAGTTGCTACATGCTGCAATCATATCTCAAACACACGGCTACATGGTTTCACTGTAATGCTTCCAGACGCGGTTGTGAGCCGCTTAGAGCTTTATCGTTGCAACACTTGTGCGCACCAGCGGTTTGCGTACGCGGTTAGCATGCACATGCCGTGCGGGATTTGACAACGACAGACCAGAGATCAGCAACCGTATACAGCAAGAATTCAAGCAAGGAGCGATAGAATTCAGCGTCACAAGAGCAAGTTGAACGACGATCTTGTCATTAATTTTCCGTGATTGAATTCTACCTATTGATCGACAAGGACCAAAGATTCCACGCGAGGCCAAGATCCGGCCTGATGTCGGAGGTCGATAAAGTTCAGGCACGAACAGAACGACGCCTAGCTTTAGAGCACTTGCCAATTGCAGCCAGGATCCACCCCAAGAGCCGAAGCCAACAGAACTCTTTTGTTATCAGGCCGCGATATGCTCTGGGAAAGCGATTGACGTGTATCAGGAGAATAAGTGCTTCCCGTGTGCCCGTATCAATTCCGAGAAACGAAACATCGCGTTCTCGTTGCTATCTGATCTCCCTTGTGTTTCACCGATAGCGGTTCCCTAAAGACACTCTGATTGACGGCCTGGGCAAGTAGACGCATCATCGCCACCATCCGAGATACCCGTCTAGGCAAGCCGAATCTGTCGGCGAGCAACACATGGTTCTTCGGAGGAATTGCGGACCTCATGCCAGGCGGACAGGAGTTTGGAGAGCAACCAACGCATCTAATCTGCTGCAGATAAGCACACACGAGATGGGTGCAGGCTTGCTTGTGCAGGCTGCCCACAGCAGCGGGCCCTCGAGGCAGCCAAACCCTCGGCCAATTACACCCAAAACCCTCGCTGCCGTTGGGCCAAATGCACGAGCTGCATGGCGAGCCACAGCTTCAGAAGATCCGCGCGTGGCTGGCCATGTTCCTACAGTGCCACTACAGGCGTCGGCGCTGCTCGTGTCCCCCTCCCTGCATGCGTGGATGCAGTGCATGCATGCAACTCTTTCTGTTCCGCATACAGCAGCCAGCCACAGCGAGATGGTCCGGCACCGTCATCACCACCAACCACTTCAACCACACCCTGCGACAGCCGCCACCGCGTTTCCGCCATGCAGGTGGTACTGCATGTCATTCGCCCTCGCCAGTTGTCCGAACCGCCTGGGAGCAAGCACCAGCAACCTTTGGCGCATGTGGGCGTTGTCTAGCGCGGCATCGCTCATCCTTGGAGCCACAGACGGTATGTTTTCCTGCCCTGTTTTTCATGGCACAGCCTTCTTGCAATCGTACCGATTGCACCACAGTCGGGGCCTCCGTCCTCCCCCCCCCCCCCCCCCCCCCCCCCAAGATTAGCTGCGCATGTCTTATTGTCTGATCGATCTCGTCGCGTCCGGGGATGCGAACCATATGCTTCCGCCAAGTCTGCCTTGTGGGGACCCAAAGCACGACATGCTCCGCCGCCTTGCCAACCTGGCTCCAGCATGATGTAAATCCACTGCGGCTACCATCAAACCCATGTTACTGATGCCGTTGCTCCCTTACTCCTGCTCCTGCCGCGAATGATGTGCGGTGCCAGATCCGCAGTGCTAAGTCTGCTCCGGGGAACGCTGCTGCATTGGGAGCCCCGAGCAGGGTTCTGGCACGGCGCTGGGCGCCGCGTACGAACGACATAGCTTATCGTGCTGGAATAAGCTGCATCGCGATGCAATCATGGTATGAGTGCCGTCTTGCCGGTCTTTGCTCGTCGTCTCCAGTATACCCCCATGCACGGTGCTTTCACTCCGATCCGAGACGTTGATCCATAATTACCAAGGTTTGATACCTGTCACGCCATCCAGGAGCATAGCGCTTAGCCTTTGCCAGTAGAACAACTGGTCTTTTGGTTCGGCCCAGAACGGGGTCTGTCCGTTGCAGCGACCACGAGGCTGCCATCTCCCCATCACCTGGAAGGTCGCCAGTCAGACCAATGTCGAAATTGGGAGCCCTTTGCAACAAATGAATTCCACTGGCCTTGTGCCTCGAGGGGTACGAGCACTCCCTCCCTCGGTGGGCTGAGACCAGCTATGGAAACAAAGCAGGACGTCACTTGCGGCATGCCGCGCAATGTCGAAAAGGCCGCCTTCCGGGCAAGACTCCGTAGGGCAAGACATTGTCATGCCTACAGAACTCCCCACTCCATCCGGACAGCACATACTCCGTACCTCAGGAAAAACACGCGGACTCGGCCAACCGGGAGGGCCAGGTCAGAGTGGGGGGTTCAAGGTACCCGTTTGGCGCGTGCGGCCCGAAGCATGACAAGTCTTGGAACTCTGAGTTTGGCGTGTTTTCCGCGGCAGAGTAGGGTGACAAAGGAGCGCTCAATTATTCGTACATTGCTCGGAGCCGGGTCGAGCGAGCCAGCGCTGACGGCGGCGGCGACCACTGCACGGTTTGTAATAATATGCATGTGAAAATGTTTGGACGTTTTCATTCCTGGGCCCTCCGCCGGCGGGCCGCTCTTTGGAAAGCCGCGTGTTGCCTGCCGTCACCACCTGAAGGATGATACCACCTCCTCTGGCGGGCGAGATTATGGTTGAATGATTACTTGCGCCTTCTGGCTACAAGTGTAATTAGTGGCCAGCACATACGGCACAGTGAGTGTCGTTTGCGATCGCACCGGCCCGACCAAGATGGCGTGGGTGTGTGTCACGATCAGAGAGGGACGGCAGGCGGCAAGGGTGGATAACACGGCGTGCCCCCCCAAGGTTCGACGACGAACGCATCCAAACGGATTGGCCAATGAGGCTTGCCGGGGGAGGGCAGCATGTGGCATAATAGAGTCTCTGTGGTGGCTGGCCAAAGGGGTATGTACACTAAGTACGTATCCTCAGCACTGCACGACGGGCGGCCCTTGGCAGCCCATCCCCGGGGGGAAGGCCGGCGACTAGCATTGGCGCGGTGGCATCGGGCGGTGGACGAGCACCAGGAAGCGGGCGGCGGCGGCTCTCCTGGGCGGGCTCGGCCATGCAATGCAACGTCGGAAGTTGATGAGCGCGCCATGGGGCCAGCAGCTGCCGGAGCGAGAAGACTGGGCCTTGCCAGGCGCAACTGAGGCTGACCGGTCGGGGCCAGGTTGTGGCGGTAGGGCAAAGGGAGGAGTGATGGATCAATTGGCCCCGATGGGACGCATGGAGCGACGCGACCTTCCAAGGTTGATGATGGAGGACAAGCCGGCAGCCAGGCGGGGTAGGGGGGACAGCTGTTGTTGTTGATGCTGCTGCTCCTGCAGGTGTGCAACCACCACCACGACGACCGTGGCCCGCCGTTGACTCTGGCTGCAGATAGCGTGCTTACACAGTGGCATAAGTGACCTACCTACAAACGGGGGGGCCTGCGAACTGATAACGCAGCACGCCTCAAATCACGCAACACATTGCGTGGTGGTGCGCCTTTCCCCGCCTCACAGGCGTCGTCCCTGCAGTCGACCGCCGTCTCGCTTCCTTCCTGTACGTCTCACTTCTGACGTGTACCCCAGGCCGCCGCCACAAGCTTGTCCCTCTCGCCGTGCCGTGCTGTTGGCCTTCCCTCGCTCATTTCGTCGCTGTCTTGCCATGTCTTGTGGGGAATGAGCACAAACAAACTTGGACACCTGAGGGGTCCTCTGTGATCCAGCGGCTCGAGAACATTTACCTCAAGGGTAGCGTAGCCAGGCTGCATTCTAGATCCGCCAGTGGTGCCCGTTGGCGAGCAATGGCTTGCCTCGCCGCTCTTCAATTGAGTTGTTGTATGCTCAGCCCTCAAGTCTCCAGCACTGCCGCCGCCCGTCGTGGTAGTGCTGGGGGTGTGTTGTTGTTGTTGTTGCTGTTGACAGAGAACTGAGACCTGGCCGCCTGGTCGTTCGCAGGTGCTGGGCTCGGAAGTCAATCTGTCTGTCATGCCTATCATCATCATCACCACCAACCACGGGCCGTGTCAAATACAAGCACAATGGCTGGCTTTGCCTGCTTGCAGCATATCATGCATCCAATGGCTGTTTCGCCCTCGTTCCACGTTCCCCCCACGGTTAGCTGGCATGAGGCTGAGACCATCCAACAGTCCGGTCGCCCAAGTGTCCCCTTCCCACCAAGGCTGCGCTTTGCAACTCTAATCTGCGCCATGTCGGGAATTTCACGGGAGCCAGAGAACAACGGGCGGGCGCCTCGGTCTGCTTTCGAACGGGCCACGGGTGGGCCGTGGACGGATAGACGCCCGGTCGGCTGAGTAACAGAAAGCGGGAATCCAAGATTAAAAAAATAAAAAATAAAAATGCGGACTGCTCGGCTGATCCTGCTGCCGCAAGGCTTTGGGTGGAATTCCTTCCGATATCAGTGCTGAGACAATATCGAGAGCCCAGAAGCTCGGAGTCATACCCACCCAGCCGATCCACAATGTTTCAACATGGTTCGCCACAGGCCCAGGGATGAGGTGGTTGTATTGTTGTATCTAGTGATTCGGGAGCCGGGGCGTTTGCGCAGTATTGAACTGTCTATCAGACAGGTCTTGACCAGCTCGGTTCCAGGCCAGTACGAAAACGCAAAGCTTCGCGAGTTGACGCGGGTCAGGATCCCGAAACGGCCATAGGGGTACGGGCAGCACTGTTGCAGCTCCGCATGGGCGCAGGCGGCCGAAGCGGATGGGCCGGCCGACTAGCTCCGAGCAGACACGAGTGCCGTGCCGCCGGAGGTGAGACTGGCCAGGCGGCCAGGCGCCCCTGCGTAAGGTTGCCGTTTGTTGTCATCACCACATGGGCGGGATGAAGCCGGGAGATGGGGTCGAGATTGCGGCCACGCCTGAGGAGGTGGAAGCGGAGCTTGCCGTCAAATAGAAATGTGCACCACATCCAAAGCGCCACCGAGGCTTGTGACACCTTCAGTGAAAGGTCTAGACGGCCCTCTTGCAGACGGAAGCATTCGTGCAGACGACCCTAATGTGCTGTCAAAAGCTCGGGGACGCGGAACAAGTCCTGAGGGAGTTACAGTTCTTTTGCGTTAGTGAGAACCGTGGCTGCCGCTGACAGGAGGTTGACGCGATAAGTTTGGCGTCGTCGAAACTCAGCACAAATCCGTGACGTAAACTTTACGCGGCGCATCCATGACCAAGCCCAGAGTCTCTGGGCCAATGACGTATCGCTTGGCCAATGTCCTTGAGGTATCTCGCCCCAAAGGGTCTTATCATCAACCGGTTCGAGCTCCACGAGAGCCAAAGAATGAGATGTGTGAAGCTCGCCATTGTTACGTCGAGTCGCACGGCGTTCCCAGGTCATGGCCGGATTTGTTCAAACAGCCAAACATGTCGTTGAGCTTCGCGACTATTCGCAGGGCAGTGTCGACCGGCGAGAATCGCCAGTTTAGTCCTCTGCTCCAAGTTCGGAGGAGTGGCGTGCCGCAACCGACCTGTGGTGTCAGAGGTTATTTCTTCTGTTTGCTCGCGTAATTACCCGATCAGCCAATCCTCGAAAATATGAGGTGATTCAAGTGCCGATTGTCGGTCAACCAGAACCTACAATGAACATGTCAGGGTCCTCGGGAGAATGTGGCCATACTCGACGCCAGCAGTCTCAGCTTATGTGCCCCGTACTTGCCGGATGCCCCCAGAACCAAATATGGGAAAGGCTGGATGAACCCTGGCCCCGCGGATCACCTGGAGTTTCCCCGGCTGGCGGAGATTGACGGGCGAGCTTGGCACGATAGTAAGTCGCTTCTCTGTGTGTGGGTTTTCAATTGGCGCCAGTTCTGTACCCCCTCTGTCAGTCAACGTGCAGGAAAACCCCGGCCGAGCAACGCGGGCCACCTTGGTCGCTTGATATCTGAACAGTCATCAAAAGTCTATCCTGCCCTCCAATCCTTACTAGGCCGAGACGTGGAGGCTAGGATAGCGATGACGGATTGCCAATGTTGGCTCCTTTCGAAAGAGGTCAGCATCGTCAACCAGTGTTGGTTAATAAGACTGTGAAAGACTTGCGTTGCTAGACCGGATTGAATGATTGGAAACTACTGCCAAACAGACTTTGCGGAGTCATCACCTCAACTCGTGTCTTATTGCCCATCGCGGGTTCCGAAGGAGTCCAGTGGCGTGGTGCCTACCTCCACGGAGGGGCGCATAGAGACAGGTCGGTCCCTGCACAGCCGAGTTCCTAGGCCCGAGTGACGGGGATTTCCCGGCACGGCTGGAAGTGTCTGGCCGGCCGGCCAGGGCTCGCAGCACGTAGGCGCGAGTCCACTTTGCGGAGTTGCTGACTTTCTCTATGCTCAGTGGTTGAGAGAGCACCGCTAAGGCACTAGGGCAATCCACCATGGAGGGTTTGTTTGAGATCTCCCGTTGGCGCTTCCCCAGCTCGCCAGGGCCAGGAGCCGCAAGGAAGGCACCTCACGGCCTGGCGAGCCGCAGGTTCCTTGGATTTCGATGCCTGGGATATGTGCTATCCCAGATGCTGGATGTGATCTATCCATCACGAGGAGAAGAGGACGAGGAAGATGAAGAAGACGATGGCGGCATTGGCTGCTTCCTTGGAATGGGGAGCTTGGCATTTGCCAACTTAAAATGCATCTTGGCAGGTACGATATGATGCATGGTGAGAAGCAGAGGCCATGGTCTAGGCAAGCCACACACACACTCTCTCTCTCTGTGTCCTCTCTCTCTCTCTCTCTCTCTCTCTCTCTCTCTCTCTCTCTCTCTCTTGCGTTGCATGCACAATAATATGGTCTTTTCTTGGGCTCGAACCTTTGTGCAGAGCCATTGAAGCACATGCAGTGCAGCTGATAGGTTACCAGGCCTGGCGGCGATCGAAGCCAGCACCTGGAAGGGCAAGCCCCGTGGTTTAGGGGGGGCTGATAACTTACGTATCAAGCAGCTTGTGGCCCGCAGGTTTCCCTCGACAGTCCCTGTCTTGTCTCTGATCTTCAGTTTCGCAGTCAAGCCCGGCAGCGTAGATTGATTGACAAGGTTCAGCAGTCTGATCTCTGGGCTTCTATACGAGAAGCAAATGCGTGACCAGCGCACATAAGAATGACGGGACTCCTCTGACCGAGTGCAAGCATAAGACATTGTCCCCGCAGTCCCTGGCCTGGGCAATCTATCTACTCCGCCGTCCCATGGGGAGAAGCCCGCATTAGCCGTTGTTTGTGGCGAGGCAGCACTGCACAATACTGGCTGAGAGACCCCTGCCAGTCTCGCAAGCCAAGACACTCCCCCGCAACGAATTGGCCTCCCTTGGGCGCGAGCTGAACGGCCTTCGTCTGGTGTTCGGACGCAGATGGACCCATGATGGGCCAGGCGCTGTTTCAGCGCCGTGGCTGATCGGTTCGTTGCGAGGAGCCGCCTGGTTGATCCGCAGAGCCTGCGCAGACTTGCAAGGTCACGTTCATCCTCGACATGGCTTGTTGTGCATTGTCTGGCGGGCTGATAACGCCAAGTAGACAGGGGCTGGGTGTTGGCTCCGTGTAGGCGAAAGCAGCACCGAGAGTTTAGGTGGACAGAACTGTGTGTGGCACGGGCACACAGCCAGCTACGAGCACTGGCGCAATGAGCTACGTTGTTAAGCCGGCCACCAAGGAGATAGAGTTACACGCCTGGCTCCACTGGGTCAGTAGGCTGCATGGGCGCGGTCCTGTGGGCAATACAACTTGCGTTGAGATACACCCCTGCCACTGAGACTTTTGTTTATCTTGATCCAAGGATGGCAGCACCTCGTCACTCGTTGGGCTTGTACCAGAACAACGAACAACAGCGCCCAGCTGGCACGTTTCAGGAGCACGACGAGCACCCATCCTCGAGCGAATCGGGCATCGGGCATCGGGCATGCATGATGGATCCCGGGGTTTCCTGCGTTCCAACGGCCGCCTGTGCCGTAGATTACATGCTGATGCAGGACGAGTGGGCAACGGCACGGTGGCCGTGTATCACGCCAGCATGTCTCAGAGGGGGCCCATCCGGCGTTGCTCTGTGGACGTTTTGAGTATCGAGATAAGCCAAGGGAACATGATGTGCTTCCGGCCACGCTGTTGTGAGGCTCTGGCAGGCCACTCGTGATTCAGACTCGAAGCAAATGTCTGATTAGGTGCTCTGCTGCAAACATTTCCAGCCGGGTGCCGACCGAAGCAGAATGCCTGGGCGCTGCCGCGTAACATGCCAGCTGCGTCAGGGAAGGGGACTGACTGAATTGGTATCGTAGGAGGGGACCCCACGGCCGACGGTTGTGGTGTAACCACCAGCGGTACCACCAAGGATGCTGTCTCGATCCCTGGACGGGGTGCGACGTCAAGGGCGGTTCTTCCGATCTGCCGGGATCTCGTCTGCAGGCTGCAGGTGTGCGGGCACTCCGCGCGGGCTGGATGATCGCTGGCGACGCGCAAGGGGGGGGCGACGACCTGGGAGAATGACTGTGCCGTACTGTACTGGACAGGACTGGACTGCTATTATGAGAGGAGCGGAGGGGGGTGGGTCGAAGCAAGCCGGCGCGATGGCGTTGGTGCTAAGTGGCCCTGCCCTGCCCCGGCCCTGGGAGGGAGGGACTTGTTGTGCAGCAGCAGCCCAGTACCCTGGAGTTTCGAGGAGAAAGGCCATGCCACTACCTGCCTGCCTGCCCGGTGTGGGCACCGGCCAAGCCCGCCTCTCTGCTCGCTCGGCTCTCTCTGGCTGGGCTGGGCTGGGGGTCTTGCGCCGCCGGGCAGTCGCCCCCCACACCCAGCGTGCGTTCTCGAGCGCCCACTCCCCCTTCGTGCCATGCCCATGCCGTGCCCTGCCCGCTCCTCCCCTCGACCGCAAAAAACAGACTTTGCCCATATGGACGCTTCCACGCCTTCTTCAACTGCCCTCCTTATCTCTCTCGCTCAACCCGTCCTGTCCAACCCTCACTTCCATCTTCCAGTGCGTCGTCGTCGCCTCCTCGCTCTGCAGTCGTGCCCTGGTCCTGCTCGAACCGAACCCTGTCGACCTGCCTGCGCACGCCAACCTTTGTCCGCCTGTTGCAGACTCGCCGCCCGCCTGAATCGCACCCTTGTCCGTCTCCCTGGTCGCGCACGCCTTCTGGAAGCCCACGCCACGCATTGCCACAGGTTCTTCAGTCCAAGCTCGACCTTCCTCACCTCTTGATCACCACTACTCTCGGCGTCGAAGGCTTCGCCTCAACCTCCCAATCGCCCCCGGCCTCTGCACTTGTCATACTTGAGCGTTTCCAATCGAGTGGGTGGGACACAGGGTCTATGCGGGTGGACGGCGCTCCCGTCAGTCAAGCTCGCATCGTCAGCCATCATTCGCACCTCCCCGTCTGGGACCAGCACGATCCCTCCCAGCCACTGTGACCATGGCAGCAGTTCTTTCGTCCGAAGATCTGAGCATCTTTGGCTCCTCGCCCGGCTTGCGACGGTCTCACTCCCATTCACACTTCTTGTCTCAATCTGGCGACTTCAACTCGGCTCACACACCCTCTCACATCGATGACGACTTCAGGAGTCCCTTCAGGCACCCCGTTATTGTCCCCGGCTCAAGCTCTTCGTCCGGCCCGCCATCGCCGCACGATTTTCACCCCTCAGACTCTTCGAACCCGTCGTATCCGTCCACTCCGGCCTCCAATCTTTCACTAGATGGGGGTTCTTGCGATTTTGACATGAGAGACAAGATGATGGAGGGCACTACGCTGTCCGATTTTGAGGATGCTACATTCTACGCTCATATCGAAGACCTGGAACCACCAGCAAGTCCTCATACCGGAGACTCATACACGGTGTCGCCCACAGAGCCGGATGTGTCGTCGGCAAGCACATCAAGGCCACAGTCTCCTGACCCTGTAGAGCACGCGGAAGACGACACGGCCGCCAAGCACCACCCGACCCAGCATGTTGACTACCTGTCGCACAACTGGAAGGAAGAAGATATTTGGTCTTCGTGGCGCTATATAGTGTCAAAAAGAGGCGACTATAGTAACTCCTCGCGGCTGGAGAATGCATCTTGGAGGACGTGGATGAAGTCAAAATACCGGCTCAAAACTGTGTCGCCGGAAACACTGAACTGGTATGGCTGCTACTCATCTTGTTCTGCTGACTGTTCGTTCAACTAATACGTGCTTAATTGCAGGCTGAAGGACTGTGATGTCACATGGCTGTACGGGCCGCTTCAACCCAGCAACGTGGGCTCTTTGGAGGGAAACAGCAGCCGCGGTCGCACTAGAGGCGCGCGATCTCCATCATTCGGACATAAGAAGCCTATTCTGAAAAAGCGAAGCATGTCTGAGGTTATGCTGCAAAAATCTATATCATCGTCTTCACTACTCAAGCAGGCCACTGCGGCAATCGAGGCCGAACAGAAGGGTACTCGGTGTCGTATCCCACATCGTCCTATTATCAAACGGTCTACTACGGATTACATGGCGTACCCCATGGTATCACACAGGGGCAGTCGCTCCGGCACCAGTCCCCATCCATCCACGGACAACTCTGGCATCGTATCTCCCACTGCTGAGCGCAAGCACATTCATTTTGACGAGCAAGTCAAGCAATGCATAGCGGTCGAAGTCAAGGGCGACGACGATGAGGATGAACTTGAGCCACACAGATGGGACTTTGAAGACGACAGCGAGTCTGATGACGGTGCGATCATGATGAAGTCCACTAGATCAGCAAAGAAAACAGTCATGCCGCGGCGCAGGGCTCCTGCTCCCGTCTGCGACAGCAAAACGATAGCAATGCTACCCTCGACCACGCTCAAGTACCGCATCGACTCGCCTGAGCCAACCGAGACCGCCATGAAGCACAGCGGCAGTCCAGTGCTATCCACCTCATCCTCACAAGAGACCTTGCGGCCATCAAAGCCCGCCAGTCTCTTGTACCCCTACGATGAGGAAGACGGCTTTGACATGGAGATGGGTGGACAGGCTCCAATTTCGAGTCCTGTTGACTCGGTGGCGAATTCATATCGACAGTCATCATTCCACCGGTCGTCCTCGTCCGACAGTGTCCTCGAGGCACCGAAAGGCATGAAGCGGACAGAATCTGGCATGCTGATGCCGGTCGATGAGCACGGCAACGTCCAGTCAGGCCAGGAAGGCATCATAGGGCGTGTCATTGATACCGTCAACACCGCCAAAGACATTGCGCATGTCATTTGGAATGTCGGCTGGAATCGGAGATGATAACCTGTGTGGTAATAGGAGGTGGGCCGAGCCCCTGGCGAGGCAGATCCCCGTTCCGCATCCTCACGATCTCAAGAATGACTTCACATCTCCAGCGTCGGCGGCCAATTCTGGCAAGGATGTGCAGCAAACGAAACGACTGGCTGCTTTTATGTCATGCTGAGCCGATCTCCCACTCCACCCCCGCATTCAGGGTCTCTCTCACCGCATCCAAAGTGGGGTCGTCGCCGCCACTCCATCAGACAGCCGCCATTGAGCGTTTTTTGGTCATTATCTTTTTTGCTTTTTTGCTTTTTTCTTTCTCCCTCCACAGCGGAGTTATGCGTCAATCTGCATCGCATGCTGTTGTGTTTTGGGCGTTGATTTGCTCAACTGAAACACTCTGTATCCCAAATCACACGAAAAGCAACGGGTCTGGAGCAAGGGGTCTTCGGAGGCGGCCTTGCTCTGAAACAATGGTGTTTGAATTTTCCCAATAATGATTAATTGTTGTATTGCAAACTAGATACCTGGAGTTTCTAACGGGCTTGCATTTTGGGGTATGGAAAATGGGCCACGGTCAGGGTTTGGGACAGGCTTATACATGGAACAGTCAGGTATACCTATGTACAAACTGTATATACAGGCAGTGTATACCGCCATCAACCGAGTCGTTCATTGAAACCCTCCGTACATGATGATGGTGTTCCGCAAAAGCTTGCAATGTTTCGTCGTGTCAAAGTGGTGACGGTCATACTCGGCGGCTGTGTGTCCTTCTCATTCAGGTCTGTTGTGGACATGTCAAGCCCGTCAGGCGTCAAAACCGTCGACCGACAAAACAATAGCAAGTCGTCACGACCCAAAACGGCTTTCCAAAGACCAGGAAGAGGAGGCAGCAATGGCGACAAGGAGAACTCGAGGGTGACCAACTAGTCTTTCTCTCTTCCAAGGAGAGCCTTGGGATGGCCAGTCAAATATTTGATGGAGGACATTCACTCATTGGTGGCAACATCTGACGAAAAGTCACTTGGAAACGGCGGGATTCTCATGAATTATCTCTTGCGGTGTACATACCCCAAGGGATATGTATTTTTCAATAATCTATGTGTTGTTGTGGTGGTACAATTTCTTAATCTCCATGATTGGTTTACTGCCCGATTCGTGATGTCGTCTCGCTCGCATGCATGCTGATGTTTCTTGGTGGCGATGGTGATGGTGATGATACATGTTACTTCTTGTTATACAATTTCCACGCTTCCCGTCTTCTTTCGTACACACCGCTTATGCTTAAGCGTACGCCCGTCTACTCTGCCTCGATAGTGTTGCTGGTTTATACAGGTGAGTGGGCAGTGCACCGACCGACCAAGCGCGCTCAAGAGATGGGTGCCGTCACGGGCGAGCTTGACGCCGCATCACCACCGAGGGTGGCGGCCGAGTCAGCCTCGGCGGCGAGGCTGCTGCTCTTGACGACATCGACTGCCTCGACGAGCACCTTGTTTGCATGGACATTGACGTCCTGCAGCTTGACAGTCAGCACGTCGCCCACGCGGACGTTTCCGATGCGGGTGACGCCGTTCAGGGCGTCGGCGCGCAGCACGGCGCTGCGCTCGAACCAGTCGAGCTTGCCCGAGATGGACTGCTTGCCAAGCACGTGCTCGACGGTGAGCTGGAAAGTCTCGGGCAGGGGCGCCTCGTTGAACTTCCACGCCCGCACGAGCGCGTACAGCATCCACTGGTCACCGCCGTCGCCGTTGGTCAGAGCGCGCGCCTGGCGCTCGCGCAGCCGCAGCATCGGCAGGACCCGATCGAGCTGCGCCTTCGGGAAGGG
The DNA here is from genome assembly GCF_020744255.1 of Microdochium trichocladiopsis. NCBI lineage: Eukaryota > Fungi > Ascomycota > Sordariomycetes > Xylariales > Microdochiaceae > Microdochium > Microdochium trichocladiopsis. The sequence goes on from NW_025763546.1 coordinate 2,551,989, forward strand.
CAGGAACGTGTCGTCCTTGTTCCCTACCAGGGACTTCCCGCGGCGCTGCTCTTCGAGAAGCGCGGCCTCGATCTGCCAGTGCACGATGAGGTCAGAGTAGCGGCGCAGCGGAGAGGTGGCCTTTGTGTACATGTCCACGCCGAGGGTCCAGTGCGGGCCCGCGTTGGTCGTGAGCTCGTCGACGCCAACAAGAGAGCGCAGCTGCCGCCATTGTTGATCGCCTGGACGGATTCCCTGCTTGAGGAGTGGGTAGAACACATCTCTGGTGTACTGCGCAATGCGCTCCATGTTACGTGCGGCGTGGGGCTGCGTGCGGTATGGGATTGGGATGCCACGGTCATGGCACCATCGCGCGGCCACTTCACCAGCAAGCTTCATGACGTTCTCGACAATGTCGGTATCTGTCCTCTGTTTGTAGCCGATGCGAATCGAGGGATCTGTCTTCGGCGCCGTTGAGTCAGGTTGTTGTGTCGCTTGGAAATATGCGTCGACTTCGGCCCGAGGCTGGAATAGCGGCGTCGCGCCTCGGCTGAGCCGCCTCTCGTGCATGCGCTTCCCTAGTCTCGAGAGGAGCTTGAGGTCTTCTAGCTGAGCTGGTGTTGGCTCTTCGGTCATGGGTCTGTTTGGTGGTGGCGCCTCTTGCGATTGTGAGCCTATCGCAAGCTGACCTGTCCCCACGACCGGCTCTCCTCTAACTTCGCCAAGAGCTCGTGATACGTTCTCGCCGTTCATGTAGACCACATCTTGAAGAATACCAGGGGTAATCTTTGACTCAAGAATCTGGCCAGACTCGTCTACAAGCGCGCTGAAAGTAAGGCAAGGCCGCTTTGGGGCTAGAGAGAATTTGGCACGCCCGATCTTTTCTGGAAGCATCCGCTCGAAGTTGCCAGGCAGATAGATCGTCTGCGGCAAAAGCTCTGCATACTTTGCCACGGGTGTATCTGGCGAGATGCGGGAACCTGGATCGGCAATATGTGCATGGATCCAGAACTCATCATGCTTCTCTGTCTTCTCCACAGACACGGCATCGTCGATATCTACTGTGGTGTCGGCATCGATACAGAACGCGGTAACACCGGTCCACTTCTTCCTCAAGCCTGCAAACAAGTCCTTTTGCAGATGCATTTCGAGCGGACCTTCGGGCAGCGGACGTATATACCCGCCGTTCTTGTCGATCTCGACGTCTGGAAACCTAGTGGTGAATCGTGCGGGGATCTCCCATGGTGATATCTGGCCGACCTCCTGCAGAAAGGTCCACCCTGTCGAGCCGTTCAAGAGCTCCGTCTCTTGATATCGGTCCACTGCTCGCAGGATCGCAGAACCAAGCGCTTGCAGCCGCGAGTAATTGGGGAACTTGCGGTAGCCACACCACAACTCAATGAAATGCAAGAAGTCGCGATCTGTCCGCGACCATTTCACGGTGGGCACAAAGTTGCCATCTGAAGGACCGATCACGCCGCACGAGGTGAGGGGTCGATGCTTCCGGCTCTGGTCGATAGCTTCGCGAGCGGTGCGGGCAAAGGAGGCCAGCGAGGGCGGAGTGCCCTTTTTGCGCAGCTCGTGGGTGGCGTTGCCCGTCACGGCGGCGATCTGGATGTACTCACGAACCATTTGCTCGACTCGCTGTACGGTACGAACCTCCGACAGAGGACTGACTTCGAAAAGGTAAGACCTACGGTGGCCCGTGGCCATGAGCGGTCGGAAGAATGTCTCGCTTTGCATCAGCGCCCGGTGAACCGCGTACAGGGCGGCCGGTTCGAATGAGCCCTTCGTCTTCATTCCTGCAGGGAGCAACTTGTCCGCAATCTCGTACAGGGTCAGGTAGCGGTGCTTGTGCTGGTCACCGATGAAGGCGCTCGAGGCATCAAGCGTACCCGCGTTGTGCTGATAGATCTCTTCAGACTTTTGCACAAACTCGAGCATCTTATGCAGTAGTACAGCTCCTGTTGATCTTTGCGGGCCGTGTCCAAGATCCTGTAGAGCATTGAGAAGCTCCAGTGGCGCGTCCGAGGGCGGGAGCTCCCGGATGACAGGCTCAATCTCCTGGGGAGTGGCAAAGCCATTGACCATGAAGAGCGTCTTCACCCCCATACCATAGAACCACTTGCCGCTACTCGTATAGTAGTGTTCATAGCCGTTGAATTTGCCCAGGCAGATCGCCAAGGCTGGTCGCCGTGAACCCCCCGAGCTACAACATAATGTTTCAGCATGCAGTCATAGTTTTCCCCTCTCCTGTAAGCCCAAGGCCAGGGATAAGCATACCTCAACTCCACAAGATCGCCCGCCTGGAGCAGGGCATCGTCCGAGCGCAGGTCACTCAGCTCGTCCCCATCAAACAGCGGCTTGGTGATATCAAACTGCACTGTGGTCATGTTCTGCGGGCGGGTGTAGGTGTTTGAAGTCTCGCCCTCCGCGGCGTGGTCCGTCAGCATCGACTGCACCGCGCCTGGGTTCTCCTTCTCCCATGCACGCAGGCGCTCCCGTATCGGCGGCTTGATCTCACGATCCGGGAGGCCCGCGAGTGCTCTTGCCGCAGCGCTGCTCAGGCCGCCGGAATGCCTGACCGTAGCCATGCTCTTGAAAATCACCTGTTAACCTTCTGGGAACATGATACCTCTTCGAATGTTCACCACAGCCGACTGAGATGCAGACCGCATGCAAAGACTTACCCTCCGTGCATCAATCTGCGCCCGTATACTCTCTGCAGCGGATCCGGCTTTTTTTGTCGTCGTCGCTATCGCCCGGCTCTCTTTACCGCTGGAGGTGCGCACCGCACACCTCCAGCACACGTACGATCTCCTGGAGGCCTGCAACATCGTGTTACTTGCAGGGTCTGGTCGCGGATAATGGCCACAAGAAAAAGCCAAAAAAGATATATGTTGTAGGCGACACTTCCGAATGGTCTTGCCGTCACCACGTCGCCCACGTTTTAAGAAATTTGTATGGGGCGGCGGTTGCTAGCGGCTAGCTCTGCAGGCGCCAGCTTGACCCGCGCTCACGTGACTGGAGCTATGCTGCAGGCCGAACTTGTATCCCCCAGCTTTCACGGGCTCCAGGGCTTTCCCAAAGGCTTTCAAAGCCTCCTACAGAACTCAAAGAATCATTGGCATGCTCGATATGATGACTCTTGGTTCCCACATTCCTCAGACAATCTCAACGGCCATGGGCCAGTTCCTTGGAGCGACACAGCCTGCCAGCGTGCTAGCAACAGTAGCTCCACCACAGTGAACTTAGCAAACACTCTGGGGCAGCAGAAGAGTGTTTGACATTACAAGTGCACAAGCGACCGACGAACCACGATAGATACCAACGCGGAACGCGTTTAGACAGTGGACAGGAGACTTTTGCGGTCCCAGCGCTGGGTACGCAATAAGCAAAAACGCAGCAAGTGCGTACAGCGCTCACTGCGCAGATGCGCTGGATAGACGGAACTCGAGTCCTTCGTCGCAGACACAAAGACATGGTGTGAGAAACGTAACTGCATCCGCGACATTGGCGCTTGACATATGTCTGTATCGTGGATTGCCGAGTGTCTTGAGGTTGGCATAGATCACCAGCTTGTATGATAACCTCATCGTCTCGACCACTGCTAACGACTGCCAGCCACAAGCACCAATCGCACTGTACAGCCACAGCCTGTCAGCAATGGCCAGGCTCGCCCGGTCTGTGCAGGGCCAGGATAACAGAAAGGCAAGGAGGACCCTTTAAAATTCCTTCAGACCTTGGGGCTCCGCCCGCCGTCAAGCCACCCCATGTCATGCTGGGACTTTGAAACATATGGGTCGGCAGCCCTCCCCGGCACAAGACGGCGCAAGGGGACCCTTCGCTCGTGCGCTGTGGTGACCCATTTCGTTACGAAAAGAAGGAAACGAGCGCCACGATGGAGCGGAGAAGCCAGTTGGAACTTGTGGCTATGGCTCAGCTCCGCTTCGGAATTCAGGGTCTGTTGACAGTGACAAGTATAGAGAAACAGCCCGAACAACCTGGTCTGCTCACAGAAGGGCCGTGGCGTCGTCGTGATTCGGCACGGACGGGACCGACACGGCTTCGGCGCGAGCGTCAGGTCACTGCCGCGAAGGCAGCATTACTCTGTTCGTAACTGAACCAGTCAGTGGTCGGGAGCATCAAAGTTGTCAGTCCTGCGAGGAGAATGAGAAGTTGAGTTCCTGGCTGGCTGCCATCAGACGATACAGAAGATCTGATGAAGGTTGGGACACGATCGTAATGGGGCGATCTCCCAAGCGACAAACTCGCCTTCATAACCCCTTGCATCTATCTGATCGATGGGCGATGCAAAAACTCCATCTGGCAGCGATAGGCGCAACAAGCATCACTGATCTTCGTATGCTCGGCAGGGCAGCCCAGATTCTCATTGCCAGATCAACGGGATTAACAGTCCTCAATGCCTGGAGCAACAGGCACGATTCGCAACAAGCTCCATCACTCTCATCGGCAACGTGTTGTAGCGGAGCGGCGACATTGTTCCGTTTCCGCTGAGCTGGACCAATCACCCTGCATTCGTGTACAGGCGACGTCAACACCATCACCGTGACACACAGGATCAACTGGGGATAAGAACGTGGAGGAAAGGGGTCCAATCATGTCGGTGTGTAGCGATGAGGTCCAGAAGAGTCCAACGGCGGCGACAGGGAACGTTTTCAAGTCTGTGGAGTGCTACGGAGGACAAAAGGAGAACCTAGCGAGCTGGCAATTTCAAGCCCTGCAGCGAATCTGGACCGGCCGTGCAGATCGGCATGGGCTGGATTGGCGAAAGACGCCACGCCCGCTCGAAGCAGCGATCATGCCGTATGGAAGCGAGGCGGGCGGCAGCAGTGGTTCTCGTGTCCAGAAGGGCCTTCAAGCTGACAGAAGCTGTCGATTCGGAGCGATGCCACTCACTAACTGCATCGTCCACAGGTGATTCCGCGCAACAGGACCTGCAGTCTGACGTAAGCTGTTCAAGTGCATTATGCAAGCCTGGCACACAGTGGAGCTAATGCAGGTACCAGCAAGTGAAGGTGTGGGACGGTCAGAGTACACAAGGACTGGCGCATGGCTCGCACACACAGCGATTCGATTGCAAAATTGTAATCCATACTCGCGGAAGCTCTGGAAAGGTGGTGATCGAGGTACTCGTGCGTTCTCGGCAGCCACAGTCTGGGCTGCTGCGCAAGGTGCCCCAGCAGACAATAGATCAGATCGGCTGGCGCGTCAACCTGATCTAGGCTGAGGCACGGCTAAGAGCTCCACCGCGATTGCCAGCTCACATCTGCCGGTCTGAACACCTTTTAGCGCCGCCAGCCAGATTTAGACGGTGAGTGTGTCTTGGCGGCGGTCTTGAATTGTTTCGTTCTGTCTTGTCTTGTCTCGCTCGTCGCAGCGCGAAAGACTCGTAAACACGACGCGCTGGACGCGGAGTGCCAGACTGGCGGACCGATTCAGCTTGGTGGCTCGAGGTGAAGATTCCGTGCAAAATCCCGTATGTAGTCATTGCTCCCAAGAAGGGTGCTGGCTCACGGATCGCTGAGGAAAGTGACTTGGCCGACAACTTGGCGTGCCGGCAGGCGGTAGAACATTGTGGTACAAAGCAGAATGCCTAACCAGCCTGCCATACGTTCACCGGAGTCCGTGCACACCGCACTTTACAGTAGTGGCCACCAAGAAGACACGCGGAAGACAGAACTGACGCGAATGTCTCAAGCCGTGATCCGGGACTGGGTTTTGGTGCTCCTCGCGGGCTGAACATGGGCGTCGTCATCGCTCACCTTGAAGCGTGCCGGGACACAGTCGAGTGGCGTCGATAGGACCGTTAGTCGGCTGTCGAGAGTGGGAACGCGCTGGAGGATGCGTAACGCAGTTACCGAGGGCGGCGACCACGATTGCTTCCAACAATAGCCTGGCACGGTGCTGGCTGGCGGGACTGGGGCGAGCAATCTCGAGGGCGGCCGGCCCCTATTGCAGGTCTGGCAACACGAGCTGGCCAAGGACGAGGCAGCGGGCACTACTGAGCCTGGCCTACGTGGGGAAATTACCTGCGGGCAGCCCTCCACTTGCGGCAGCCACCACCTGCTCTCGTGCCTGGCGCTAGCAGGCCCCATGCAGCAGCCCTGCACCTCTGATTCGCCGGCCCCTTTTGCAGGACCCCAGCCCCACCCCGGCCAGCCAAACATCCAATCCGTCCAGAGCTCAAGCTCACGACGACCCGACTGACTGACAACAAACCACGACCGACTGGGCCCCGACCGCCTGCCAGACTGCCTGTCCAACAACGCAACGCGCCCACCGCCGCCCGCTCGAGCCCTCCCCACGGGTAACCCGCCCACTGTAGCGTCGTAGCGCTCTAGGTAGCACCTCGTGACCGTCGTCCGTGTCCTATCCATCCATCCTCTCGCCCACGCCTGTCCAGCTCGACTCGACCCATCGCCGGCACTCGCATACCCAGTCATCGCCCCCTTCCCGCCTGCTCCCAGTCAGGCCCCATCCTTCATTATCGTCCGTCCCCAGCCGATCCTTACCATGAACGGAGTGCCGTCAATACGTCCCCAGGCGAGGTCTATCGGGATGGCAATGGCAGCTTGCGGTGGTGGAGTCGATAATTACTGTATGAACAGCCAAGCAGACGGGCTGGGCCGGTTTCAAGGCTCACCCATGAGAAGTGCATGCTGAGCCCAGAAGATGCTCAGTCGCGAAACATGTCAAGCCGACAGCAACACATACAGGGCGAGGCGAGCACGCAATGGTGTTGCCCTTTGAACGATAATGTGCAGAGCACCAGATGCCAGACCTGTTTCGCGACCAGATGTCGGCAGGCACTAACATTATTGCGGTGCATAACGATGCCTGTGACACCACCACGAGCCGCCAGTCCTGGGCTGGTTGCCAACCAGGAAATGAGCAGCGTGCTCGCCTCTTGGCTGGATGGCTACTGGGAGATGAGCCAGGGGAGAGCGTGACCCCGGCGACTCTGTGGCCGCGGGCCACTCTGGTGCGGACCAGGGTGCTGGCCATGCAATATGGGCCAACCCTGCCACCTCGCCGCCGCCAGAGCGCGCGCATGGCCCATCTCGACTTGGCGCCAGACAGGGCCTCGCAGCAGCGCCCATGCGCCGCCGCCCCCAAGGACCATAATAAAACTATTGGGGCGTGCTCCTGCTGCCCGCTGGCCCTCTCCTCTCTCTTCTCCTCCTCCTCACGGAACGACTCCTCGTTGCTCAAGGCACCCCCGCCAGCGTTCGTCCTTCGTTTCTGCACAACCTCACCTACCGCTTCACTCTTTTAGCGGGCATTCGTTTCTCCTGTTGCACGAGCACAGCATCGCCTAATATCTAAAGTTCATCATGAAGTCGACCTTTGCCGCCGCCGCGGCCCTCGTCGGTGGTGTCAGCGCCGCTGCCCACGGCCACGGCCACGCCGCCTTCCACGGCCACGCCGCCTTCCACGGCATCGAGAAGCGCATCGCGGCCGACAACGGCACCTGCGGCTGCACCACCATCTACACCACCTACCACGGCAAGCCCACCACCATCTGGCCCTCGGCTCCCCCAGCCCCGACCACGACCTACACCCCGGCCACCGTCCCGACCCCGATCGTGCACTCGTGCCCGACCACCGGTGTCTACACCTTCCCGGCCGAGATCGTCACCCTCACCGAGACCACCACCATCTGCGTGTCTGCCACCGCCATGACCACGGCCACCGTCCCCTGCACCACCTACGCCCCGGGTACTTACACTGCCCCCGCTGTCATCACGACCGTCACGGACACCAAGACTGTCGTCACCTGCCCCTTCGACATCCCGACCAGCACCCCGGCTCCTCCTCCGCCTGCTCCCACCTACGGCGCCGTCCAGTACGAGGCTCCTCCCCCTCCTCCTCCGGCCGAGACCTACGTCGCTGCTCCTCCTCCTCCGCCTGCCACCTATGCCCCGGCCCCCCCGCCCGTGGCTTCCCCGCCGTCCAACGGCCCCGGCTACACTCCCAAGCCCCCGACTGGCGGTCTCGGCGGTAACACTGCTGGCAAGCCCTGGGCTATCACCTTCACCCCTTACCTTCCTTCGGGCGGTGGCTGCATGACCCGCGAGCAGGTTGACGCCAGTATCGCTGCCATTGCCGGCTCTGGCATCACCACCATCCGCACCTACTCCACCGACTGCGACACCCTCTCCTTCGTTGGTGACGCTTGCAAGAAGCACGGTGTCAAGATGATCATTGGTGTCTTTGTTGACAAGCCCGGCTGCCAGGCCGACCACCCCTCCATCTCTGAGCAGATCGATGCCATTGCCGCCTGGGCTCAGTGGGACATTGTTCCTCTTGCCGTCCTCGGTAACGAGGCCATCATCAACGGCTTCTGCACTCCTGCCCAGATCGCTACCCTGATCCAGACCGCCAAGAGCAAGTGGCCCGGCTACAAGGGTCCTTACACCACCGCCGAGACCGTCAACATCTGGCAGCAGAACGACGCCAAGGCTGCCCTCTGCGGTGCCGTCGACGTCGTTGGTGCTAACGCCTGGGCTTTCTTCAACCTCGCCACCAGTGCTGCCAATGCCGGCAAGTTCGTCAAGGGCCAGCTCGACATCATCAGCAGCGTCTGCCCTGGCAAGAGCGGTTACGTCCTCGAGACCGGCTGGCCCTCGGCTGGTAACGCCATGGGTGCTGCCGTCCCCGGCCCCTCTGAGCAGGCTGCTGCCATCAAGTCCATCATCCAGGAGTGCGGTGACAAGGTTGTTGTCCTCTCTCCTTTCAACGACAGCTGGAAGGATGGCTCCACTGCCTGCGCCTGTGAGCAGCACTTCGGTGTCAGCAGTATCATCAACATCGCTGGCCTTCCCTTCTAAAGAGCGAAAGCATGAGATGCTGATGCTGAGGGGGTAAGCCGTCCATGGCTCTCCCAGAGGCACCAGTCCGATGCCCAAATGTACATGACCGAGTTTCTTTGTTGGATTAGCCTGCTTGAATATAATTTTGGACCAGGACAAATGAGGTCATACATACACAAACCAGACATTGCTTTTTCTCGACGATCCAGTGGTCCGTCGTCTTGGGGAGGTGGTCGACAATCCAAACACGCAAAGCCACGCTTTTTTAGAGATCTTTAAAGGATAAAGGTGCCGACGTTCCACACGCTTGACAAGTCTTCTCTCTCTGTCCCTGTCCTATCCTTCTCTCTCTCTAGCACGCCCTCGCACGAGAGAGCCTAGTCGGGCCAGCAAAGCGGCGGGGCTCTGCAACCATAGCATCATCAAATCCGAAGTTGTCTTTTTTTGCTTCAGCTTTTTTTATTATCCATCTGGTACCTCGTGGTGTTGTTGTTGTGTTTTGTCCCCATCACGTCTTTACTGGCTGGGGGTGTGAGCCCACGCTGTCTCTCGCTTTGGCACACAACTCAAAACTCGTATACACTTTCGCGTATATACACACGTACACATACACAACACGTAGACACAGGTGTCTGGCTGTCACTACTACTGTTCCCGACCAATGGTAGACCCTTTTCTCTTCTGCATTACTGTAAATGATCCTGTTGTGCGTGTTCCCAGCCGCGTGCCGTTGTTGTCGTCTCGTCCTGTGTGGTCTGTGGCCTCGTCATGCATGCTGGGTGCGGAGGAGAGGAAAGATGATGTGAAAACAAGAAGACACTTCCCCTTTTCCTCTTTCCTGCCCTCCCCTTGCGAATCGTCGCCGACCCGTGGTGTAGTGACAGATTCGCATGTAAATCAGTAACTAGCTCGTACAAACTACCCACGCTGAATGATGATGGTCCTTGTGCTTCCGCACATCTATGAGTTACGTAGATGTGTCTGTTCCCCCCCCCCCCCCCCCCACACACACACAGCGCGCTTCGCCATTTACAAGTTGTCGGGCAAACACTCCCGCTTTGTCTATTGTAAGCTGGCTGGTTGCGGAATCGTGTACGGCAGACACAAGCAGCGGCTCATTTCCCAGCCTTTTCCCACATCACATACAGAAACCCCGCCCAGTCTCGATTGTCGTAATAACCGACAGCCGTAGTATCACGGTCAGGGGATTTAATAGTGTGTCAATTGATGCTTGTGCGCGCGTGCGGGTATATCATACTATACTACAAACAAGGTAAATATGACGGCTACATCAGACATTCCGTTCCATGCTCATTCTCTCATCCAACTCGTGAGACAATTGCCAGCGTGGCCAGTGACACCAATTGCATGCGGTTGTGCTCGAGGTATCCACGAGTAAAAGAAAACAATATCTACGCTATAAAGTATGTGAATGCGGTCAGCATTGTGCCACCGTATCGGCCGTATCGGCCCGTATCGGTCGTGGTGCAGGCTGCCCGCCTGCCACAATGATCCGCTCAAAACGGCATCAAATCTCCGTATGCAAGAAATGCTTGCCGGCGATGCTCTGTAGGAGTCTTCGCCATGCCGAGCCCCTCTAGTTCTGCTTCTGACAGCCAGTCGCTGCTGCGCGAAATCAGCGATGAATATACACCATCGTGTCGCTCAGTCGGATACAGAAAAGAGTCGCCAGCCCCGTGGTCGCAGCGGCTCAGTTGCAGGAGGCCGCCCCTGTAATAGTCACAGCATAAAGCTAGGAGTTCTGAGCCTCCGTTGGTGAAAGAGATGCCGCCAATCTCTCCGAAAACATCAAAGGTCTGCTTGGTCTGGAACGTGCCGGCATCGATAATGTTGAGATAGTCGGCTTCTTCGGCCGCTGCCAAGATACGCCGGCCAGATCCGAGTGGCGAGAAGCGCAGGCTCCGCGCACCAGACAGCTCAGTTGGAATGATCGCCACGGGCCGGTCCCAATACCGCGCATCCCATATCCGGACCGTGCGGTCTTGGTTCCCTGTGGCGACTGTCCATCCATCTGGCGCCCAGTCGCAAGCAAATCCAAAATCACTATGGCCCACCAACGTCTTCAGGATGCGGCCACTATCGGCGTCGGTGATGAAGACATCCTGATGGTCGCCAACCATCACACGCAGCCTGCTGTCAGGGCTTAGGGCTGAGCAGTTGATTATACATTCGTACATTGATTCCGACAGATGCTGATTTGTTCCCAGGTCAACAACGCGGAAACCATAGTCGTTCGAGGCAAAAGCCGCGAGCGGAGCGTGTGACCGCCGAGCCTCGTGTATTTGAACGTGATTCGTGATACCGCTGGGATGGTCGGTCAAGCGTCCTTTTGTGGGTGTTGCATCTTCAGTGTTGAGGGATCGGTATCTGAAGTCGCCAAAGAAACCGCCTGCGATGAGGACATCCTGGGAGGCTGTCAAGGTCGATGTTTGAGCATCGCTGTCACTCTCGAATGTCATGGCGGCCTTTGTACTGCCGTCGTTCGGATTGATCTCGCGCACCGCCTTCAAGCTCGGATAAAAGGCTCGCGACCGAGACGAGCAGCCCAGGATGTTGCGTAGCTGAAAGTGCAGAAGGCGGACATCACGTTTGATGCTCATCCCTTGAAACCTGTAAAAGTTGCAATCCGGCCGCAGATGCGGTAATGGCTACCAAGGCAAGAAACAACAGGTGAGCCGACATGGCCCGAGACATGCAGACAATACTCGTTGGTGTGGGTACTCACTATTTGACCGTCAGAACCTTCCCGGTTGACATAATTGATGTAGGTAACCTTGCGCCGCTGGCGTGCGGCAGTCCTAGTGACTTTGAGGCTCGGCCAGTTTATCCCCTGGAAATCGCATTCATCACCTGCGAGGTCCTCGAGCCGGATTCTGCGCGCGTCTTCCTGAGCCAGCTTCAGAATCGCGCGCCTGGCCTGATATCGTGAAACATCGTGATAGACATCCTCTTGCCGAACACAAAGCCAATGGCGTAAGAAGTTGACCACGTCCAGATTTTCTGGCCCGAGAGAGACGGCGTTCGGAGGGCTGATGGCCATCGGATGTGACTGCATCAGCTCGTCGAAATCATCGTGCTCGTCTTGGATCTGCATCATCTGCTGCGTCATGGGCATGCCCACGAGATGGCCGTGGTCTGGAGGGAATGGCGGAGGATCGGGAAGCGGCGGCAGCTGCAAGTGTGGCGGAATATTTGTAGGTATAGTAAGAGGCAACTGCAAGGCGCTCGGTTGTGTCTGCGGCTCGACATCGTCTAGTCCTTCGTCGTCGGACGACAGCTGGGATAGCTCTCCGAAGGCGTATGAGTCGTCCATGGTGGAGTCTACCTGGGCGGAGCCAGCTGAAGAAAGGAACGCGCCACTGCCTTGATGCAGGTCATAGTCATCATCGCTGTCGTCTGGGCTGTGGTCGTCGGCCTTGTCCTCTTCGAACTCGGCCATCTGTGCGGTGGGATTCAGACACTGTAGGAGCCAGTCCGGGGAAGCATCCGGCGCTGCCACATCCGCGCCGTGTTTATAGAGGTTCTGGGTCGTGTGCGGGGATGGGCCGAGTGGGCCAGAGGGCGCTCCGCCGTGCAGCCCTATGGAAGCATGACTGGATGCAGTGTATTGGCTGTGGTTCTGGGCGATGCCGCGGCCGCTGTCGCTGGCGCCGTCGGCCTGGACAGTGTTGAGGTGGAAGAGGGCAGAATTGTTGTTGTTGTGGTGGTGGTGATGGAGGTGATGGCCGTGGTTGGATGGAGGGTGGTGGTGGTGGCGCCAGGCGGAGGCTGCGAGGGCCGGGTGCAGAGAGAGGTGGTGGTCCGTTGATGCGCTTGTGCTGGGCGAGCTTGTTGGTGGTTGTGGCCGGCCAGTTGTGCTGAGAACGACCTGGCCAGGCTGCATGTCTTCGCGGCTACGGCTTCGGGGCAGATCGAGTCAGGCACAAGCAGGATGGTGGTCCGGTGGAGCAGGCTCGATACCTAGGCGCCTTGGACAGCACCGGGTCGTCTGCTGCAGCCGTCAATGATGATGATGCCTCACGGCGACGCAGCTTCCAAGCTGTGGCTACTTAAAATACGTACGATAACGCACTTACTCCCCTTTGCTGATCTTGCGACTGGCGACGGCCTGGCATGTGCAGTGGCATGGGCAGACACAGACACGCCCGACAGGGTGGGAGCCGGAAACAAAACCCCAGTTTCTGCCCGCTAGGGGTCAGGAGAGCCGGACTCGCGCGGCAGCCTGATGACTGATGGTGGTGATGATGATGAGATATCTATCCGGTGGCTTGCTTGCTTGCTTGGGCTGCTGCGTGCCTCAGACACGGCGGGACGGCACAGAGAAGCAGCGAGAGAGACGAGCGGCAGCCAGACGCGGACACAAGCCAAGCGGCGGGGCGGCAAGAGTGATTGTTGAATGGCACGTGAGACTGGTTGGTCTCGAGCTGGGGGGGATGAGTCTGACTTGATATTACAAAAACGAGTCACGGTTGTGTGCTATTAGGACAGAGCAAACATGCTGGGCACGGGGACTGCTCTCTCGTTGGTTCTCGCAGGCCGACTTGTCACCAGCCGACTTGGCTGGGTGTCGCATGGGATTATTAGCAGGATTGGGCAAGCACAGCGTGACGAAGGCGGATGCAAGGATGATGCCTGCAGGACGGGGGCAGGCACGGCGGCCAACCCAACGATGGATGGAGGACTGGGGTCTCTGCTCCCACGGCAAGAGGCAGGAACCAGAGCATCACAAGACGGCACAGGACAGACAGACAGACAGACAGACATACCGGCGAGATGAGACGAGACACGGGTGTTTCCAGGTTCGGCCGTGGCGGCGCCCCGTGCCAGGAGCCATTGTCAGTAATTAACAGGGAGGGACTTTGCTCACCAGAGGCACAGCAGAGGACACCTTAATTCCACCACTCTTGGATGGGACTGACTCCGGGGAGCCGGGCGTGCTCAACGGCTCCGAGGAGGGGATTGCTGCCGTGTAGGAGCGGCGAGGGCAAATACATAGTCACAATGACGGCAATAGCCAGCAACGCCCAAACTCTAAACATTCATGCCCGACGCATCGAATCCGTGGCAGCCACATGCCGCCGCCCGTCCGTCCTCGCGGGATCGATCACAAAACCGCTACGGCCGCACCCAACGGATCGTGCAGGAACCGTGCCCGCCGCCCCCGTCCCCAGCCAGCCTACCATGACCCCTGGCCTCGCTCCGTGACAGCAAAAGCCTTGGGCCCCCGCCCGTCCCGTGTGCGGCACTTGCCGTCGTCGCCTCCGCCATATCGATCGCCGTCTCCCGTCTTCATTCTTCCCACCGGGTATCCGGGACCGCCGAGACCATCCTTTCTCAGCTCTGGCTGGTGGCAACGACCGTTTTTCTTGGGGGCAGCTGCCACGTTTGGGGGCCGACACTAGTGAAGACCGTCATGGCGGTTCGTCCCCTCGAGAGGCTGGCTGCCCTTCGGTCCTGGCGCCGCACAGATGTTCTCGGGGTGGTCAGTAGCTTATCGGAACACCAAGACCATCATCCATCATTGCCTGCCGACACACTTGAAGAATCCAGGTTCGTTATATCGTGAATGCCCAAGGACCTTCATTTCTACGAATCAAATAACCTTTCTCGGGGCAGCACGGCAAGGCATCCTCACCGTTGTCGACCGGCTCACCGGGCGTCCACACACACACACACACCAACCCGTCGGTACCAAACGTACGGCCAGGCTGACTTCCTACACGGCACGCCTTCCTGCACGCTGCGGACCATGGAGCATTCTCCGACGCTTCTTGGCGATGCATGTCCAAACCTTAGTTTTGTTTGCTTGTCTCCGCTGCGCTGCTAACAGCCCCTCGTCCCCGCGGTAACTCTTTTACAGGGTGTCGAGTTTCCACCAGGGAGCGGAGCAACTAACCCGCCTCCCCATTCCGTTTTGTTCATTTTATTTGGCATCATTCTTTCTCTTTCCGTGTTTCTTCCAATTCTCCTGCAATCTGCATAGTTGACATTGCTCTCTGAAACCCGGTCTTCTGTATTCGCCCGTCATGCACGTCTCATTGTGGCCTGACCTCACACTAGGGCAGGTAACAAAAACAAGAACAAAACAAAAGAATTAGCCTGGCACACCGACTAAAACGGTCAAGAGCAGGGCTCAGAAGATGCTCAACAGTGCAGAAACCCCCCTCTCCCTGGGTTTGAGGGTTAGAAAGTTCTGCCTGGTCCCAGCCAACCAACCCGCCCCGCAGCACGCATTGATCGGTATCGTACGAGTCGACAACACTTGCAACTCACCCACACAAACACTGCTGGTTACTGGTTCAAGTCGAATGACTTAGGGGGCTCCTACCCCGTAGGCAACGAGTTGTCCGACCCTTGAGGAGTGATCTATCACATTGCTCCACCCCCCGGCTAGAGTTAGATTGCCATTGCCGCCCAACCCCAGGGGCTCAACATGCATGCCTGCCGAGGTTGACAGGTCATATTGAGCCAGTGGCACCGATTGTCACACTGGCCAGCGTCAAAACTCACAACCGACAGAGGGACGACGAGTAGTATCGGTGGAGCGTTGTGTGTGTGTGTGTGTGTGTGTGTGTATATATATAATAAATATTTTTGATATTTATATCCTCTCACTATTAGTATCGACCCCGAGAGCTCGCAAAGCTGTCTAAGAAAAGCAATGTCGTTGTTGTATTTTCAACCCAGGACGCCGTATTAATGCCGCTTGGTCCTGTTACAAAGGAACCGCAAAGAATGTGTTTTTCCCCTTACATGCCAATGAATGCTGCTTGTGTCATTCGCACACATAGGCCCACGACTCACGTAGCAGCCCTGCGCAAGTAAGAACCAAACAAACATTCGACCAGTCTCAGAGACAAGACAACTACGCGTCCGAGTAGTACTGGTCGTCGTAGTTCTGCGAGTATGGCGCATGAGGGGCACCATGCCAGCCACCGCCGACAACAGATTCGCGCGAACCCCACGGGTTGGCGTCCCGCATACGGCGATCGCGCTCAAACTCGGCCCAGCGCTTCATCGTAATCTTGCTGCTGTCAAACTCGCCCTCGTACTCGAGACCAGCCTTCTTGGTCTTCTCGCCATCCGTCTTTCGAGTCTCACCCCACGAGAAGTCGTCAAATTTCCAGAAAGCATACGTGGGCAGGACAAAGTTCCAGATTGGCAGAGCGAGGAGGTAGATAAGCATCCACAGGACGTAGGACCAGGAGTGCGCAGTGATGATAATGAGGGCACCAGGTAGGCCGAGAATGAGACCAAGCAGAACCAAGGGAATAATCTGTGGTTCGGGTGAAATAATCGAGATGACAACTAGAGTCGAAATGTCAGCTTCTATGACCATTTAATGCTTGCAGACAGGAGAAGTACTTACCGACGTAGATGGTGAAAGCCAGAGCCGCAGGAAGGACAAGGGTACCAATCAGTTCGATGGCGACAACGAACTGCATACTGAAGCAGAAAGTACCACACAGATCCTTGACAAGAACGAGTTCCATGAGGTTGTGAATAGTCGAGTTGATCCAGCGACGGCGCTGGGACAGCAGGACCTTGAACTCGTCAGGAACGGTAGTTTTGCACACGGCCTGAGGGACGAACACCTGCTTGCGCTTCGGGAAGGTGCGCAGCATGAGTGTTGTGAGGTATCGATCCTCTCCGAGCAGAAGCAAGTTCTTCTCGTGCAGTGTCTCGACAACGTTCTCAGAGTAGTGCTCAACAATGTCGGGGTTGGCGAGAATTGGAACCCAATAGTTCTGACCACCCTTGGGGGCCTTGATGCGGTACATGCAGAAACAGCCGGGTAAACAAGTGACACCACCAAAGACGGACTCGAATGACTTGGCCAGGTGATGTGAGATGAAGTACTCAAACACTTGGATAGCCGTCACCCAGCTGGCTTTCTTGTTGGCGATCTTGGTCTCGCCACAGAGGCCCATGATGGCAGGGTCCTTAACCATGGCATTCAGCATGTGCGTCAGACTGTCGGGGAAGACCTTGGTATCGGCGTCAACCATGAGAACAGTTTCGTAGAAATCGGGCGATATTCCGGTGACCTTCCAGAGACCGTTGAACATCTCGAACTCGAGCTCAGTCATGCGCTCGTCGAACATGACCTTCTGGAGGAACGACATGAGAATGACTTGACTGTCGCGCTTGCCGCGGTTACCAGGCTTCGACTTGGTCGCCTCGTCAGGCGTGCCACACTTGATGACAAGCATCATGGGGACACGCTGCTGCTTCTCCACAGGAATGCGCGAGGAATGTCCATAGTCGTAGAAACCGGCATAGATCTTGGCCATGTTGTGGCGCTTGGCGCCACTGGCCACTGCAACATAAGAGAATGCTTCAACCTCCTCAGGTGGCATGGTGTGGTCCTTCATCATGCCCAGACAGATTTCGGGTGTCGTCATGGTCTCACCAGCTCCCTTGATCATACCATCGCAAATAACGAGGATGACCTTGTGGCTGTTCGGGTAGTCTGTCATGGCGATGGAGTCGAGAGTAGTACGAAGACCCATTTCTCCTTCCGAGTAGGCAGTGACAAGGCAGATGGAATGAATCAGAGGGAAACCGAAAGGCTGGTAGTCAGCTGGAGGCTGGGGCACCACGGCCTCGTGGATGAAGCCAGAAGGGCCATAGCTGTCAAGCGTTGGGGGACACCAGTGCCGCTAACATAGGCGTCAGACTTGACTATGCTCGACTTGCTGTCGTTTGCCTGTCTGTACAGGGAACCCGGGTGGAGAAGAGGCCCGCTAGAGGCCTGGCTTGCCATGGTCGTCGGAGCAGCGCGACGAGTATTCCTATCGGCGCCATAAACGGTAGAGAAGCGTGAGGTTGTGGGTAAGAAAGTGCTGGCGCGCTTGCTTGTGCGATCGGAACCACCGGCGCTGCTGCCAACATCGCCAGTAATACGGGGAGGGGCGCGGTAGATGTCTTCGCTCCAATCTTCAATCTGCTTGTTGCGCTTCTTCTTGTCGGATGTCTGAGAAGTCTTCGGTGCAGCATACTTGCGGCTGAGGAACCATTGAAAAATAACTGCCAGACCAAATCTGGCACCAACGACGGAGAGAATGAGCACCAGTGACACAATGAGAACGACCTGAGATGCGATGCAGCCAACTGTCGAAGTATCAACAGTGCCGACCTTGATGATTTCCTCGAAGCACTCGGCCATGAGCTTGTCGTCGGTAGACTGCAAAGCGCGCGTGACATCACGA
Organism: Microdochium trichocladiopsis; assembly: GCF_020744255.1. Lineage (NCBI taxonomy): Eukaryota > Fungi > Ascomycota > Sordariomycetes > Xylariales > Microdochiaceae > Microdochium > Microdochium trichocladiopsis. The sequence goes on from NW_025763546.1 coordinate 2,570,038, forward strand.
CCCCGTAGGGCTTGGTTGGTGGGGTGATCCTTGTTACGGAGGTTCTTCCAGCGTTCAGGAATCGTGACCTGTGTCTCGTCGAACCATTTGAGCAAGTCAAGATCGAGAACGTTCCCGGAATAAACAACGAGGTTGCGGCTAGAGTTCTTCAGATCATCCCAATCGAAGTAGACCGATGCCGTCTGCTTGAGATCGAGGTAGAAGGTATCGCGGGAGTTTTGAGTGGTGTGGCAAGAGTATCCCGTATAGTACGGCCAGGTGTAGTTTGGCGTGGAGGAGCCATCCTGGTTGAAGGCTGTACAGGGGAAGTACCAGGCCATCTCGTCCGGGTCCTGGTCGTTGCGCGGGATACTGGAGCCCTCTGCAAGCTTGATCTGGCCCTTGCACTTGCCGTTGACGTTCTGGAACATGAAACTGCCATCTGTGCCTCCGTACTTGACGGGGAGATCGTATAGGACGTTCAGGAATGACCCATCCTGCCGAAGCGGGATGCCATCGGCGGGCGGGTGGCCGGATCTGGTGAGGTCGTACGCGGTGCCGTGAAAGATCATGTATCCGCCGCCAACTTCGTTGGCGTGAAGGCGCACACTGGGCTGCGCGCAGACCGTCTGCGTGAATCCAAAGGTGAGGTAGCCAACAATGGTCATGATGAGGAGAATGATGCTGATCAGACCCATCTTCTCCCTCCACGCCCTGCGCTTAGCCTTGGAGCGGAAGCCGCAACAGTTGAGAATGAAGTCCGGGCACCACAATGTGACGATTGCGCAATAAACGTTCCAGGCGCTTGGGGGTGAAATCACCTCCTGCGGACCTTGCCGCTTGCTCTTCTTGCCAGACTTGGAGATCTTGCCATTGGCAACACTTGAGCGGCGACGACGCTTGGCCTCATGAGTCGCAGCCTTCGCCTTGGGCTTCTCGGAGTCATGGCGGGGGGCTCTGGGTGGCGAGACATCGGAGGTGCTGTGCAGGGTGGTTGCGCCGCCAGAGACTTCCGTGGTGCCTTCATAGTCCTCGTAGAGAGGGTCGTTGCCTGTTGACGACGGGAGAGTCGCCATCTTGGCTGCGTGCTTGCGATAGTGGTAGTTTGGGTGGTCTTTGTCGATTCTGTTCCTCTCCGGGCGGATGAGACTCCTCTTGCGCGACGGGCCTCCAGCAGAGGCTGCGTGGGTATTCATTGTTGGTGAAAGAGGTTGGCTCTCTGTGTTTCCATGATTAGAACTCCGTATGGTCTCGGCGAAGGAGGTTCCTGAAGGCGCACGGTGGTGTCCCGGTCTCCCTGACCCAACTACGGGTTGGTAGCCACCAGTTTCGACATCATTAGGCCGCTGGTGTCGGGTTGGTGATTGACGATATGAGCTTTGGTCGTAGGGCTGTCGCGCCCCAGGCCGATTGGGGAGGGACATGTTTCTGTCGAGAGGAACGGGCAGGTTAGCAACGCAGTTTCCTGGACCACGAGGTTTGGAGCCAGCAGCGCAGCACGGCGAGGAATTACAGCTCGTGCAACCCAAGCAGTGCTGAAGGAAGCGTGCCAGACCAGGAGCGAATGCCTTAAGGATGAGGATGGAGGCTTGGGAGGATACGTACAAGGAAGCCGCTCAGGGCCAGGTTTGCTATGTCTCAGACGAGGACGGGCGAAACGCGTGCCGCACGGGGGGCGGGCGGTGCTGGGCTCGGGTGCGTGCCAGCTGGGGAAGAAAACGAAGTGGACGAGGCAGGCAGGGGAGAATGACGATGTGGACAGCGGATACGAAGAGGACGGGGCGGCTGGGGAAAACGAGTGTACTCTGCGCCGTAGGTCGACACGGCGGCGGAGACGAGGAGCGGATGAGCGAGAGACTGACAAAACAAACAGCCTCACAGCGACAGTGGCAGCAGCGACAGGCAGGCAGGCAGGCAGAGCGAGCGTTGGCGATGCAACCTTGGGAGGGAACGTGCGAAGACGGGCGCCAGGTTAGGGGAGGAGAGGAGAGCCACCCAGGAAATTTGGGGGCGTCTGTGTTGTTTGGAGGGCAACCGCTGGTCAATCAAGGCACGGCGGCAGCGCCAACCACCCCTGCTCCACACCACGGCCGCGCTACCACGGAGCACTCATTAACTCAGGCACGGAGGATCCTCCAGCAGCTCGTCCAGGGCCGGCCTTTCATGGACAGTCCAGCATCCTCTACGGCGCCCGCCATGCGGCTCAGTGCATTGCGTACGCATGTAGGCGAGCGTGCCGCAAAGATAGTCCTTTAGCGTGCATTTGCCCTGGGCCACAGTCCTTCACAAGCTCCGCGAGGTAAATTGTCTGGCGTTTGAGCACCATTCCTACTTACTCCGAGGCTCTGAGTGGCGACTATCTGGGTCAAGGTACGCTATGCGTGAGACTGCTGCTGCAGGCCAGCGCGAGGCTGGACAGCCTCGCTTCTCACAACTCTGGAGGTTGGGGTTTTCCCTGCACATCACAGCGACTCTGTGGCCGAACATTCAATTCGAGCTTCAAGGCGGCCAGGGGGTTGAATAGTGGACGTGCAGATGCCTACTGTTGATATTCTTGACTGTTTCTCTCCAAGCTCAACAGAGGAATCTGCCCTGGGATAGGAGGATCGACAGGCGCTCGCCTGGCCCGTTGCAGCCGCACACACACTAGCCCCTCAGAGGCGGCCAGCAGCTCGGCCGCACACGGGGAGACAAGACTGGGAGGCTGAGGCACTGTGCTCGCTGGGCTTCTTGGCAGCCCCAATGAAGAAAACCCGGCGCGGCTGGCGCCTCCTGAACGTCTGCCGGGTTCTCGCCCTCGATCTATTTTGGTGAGGCGCGGCCAGGGACGCTCCTCCGCTCGCAGGGCATACCATGACGTGGGGGCATGAAGTTGCCATGTCTCTGAAGAAAAGACTTCGGGGCCAGCTCGACGGGTAAGCCTCGAGCCCTGGCCTGTTTGCGGGCTTCGTGTTGGAACTCTCGCATGCAAATCCCTTGTGTTATGCACATACAGTATGCCCAGCTGGGTCGCTGAGCGCCGACCTGCCTGCCGATCACACGCTAGAACCAAACAAGGTGCGCGCGCAACGTTGGCGTGAGAAAGGGGGCCGGCGGGTGGTGCGATGCTCATTGAGCAGCATGGTGGGATTTCCTGTTTGGGAGCGAGGCGGCCTTCGGTCCAATGGCCATTTCCGATCTCGTGATGGGTTGTGGAGCTGCGCTTGACGAGATTTTTTCTCGTGTTGGAAAAGGGATGGCCTGCTGGACCCCTGGCCACCGCCTCCGCTGATTCGCCCATGGTCTTTCGAGAACCCGAACTAGGCTGGGGGGACTGCCCAGAGGTTACCTGCGCTCAGGATTCCAAAGGCCAGCGGCCCTGGGGGCAAGCAAGGTCGCAACGTGTACTAACCAGGGAATGACTGAGCATCATGCAACCAGCATGTCGCACGGGCAGGGCATGCCACCAGCCCAGGATTGCGAAACCCCACACGCATGGATGGCATCCCTGCCAACGACGTAATCAATCGTGCGCTATCCCACGCACAGCACGACGCTGAGTGAGGTGGTGTTGGCGTTGGCCTGACGACAAAAGTTGTGTGCATGTACCTGCAGCCAGGCAGACACGGCTGCTCGAGGACTTCACCTCCTTGGGCTGCCGACCAGCGCCTCATGACACCATACTCTCTCGTTGATGACAAGGTTGCTGCGTGGAGTGCTGGCCACCGACGGACGTTTGTGTGTCTGCGAGATGCTGAGACATTTGTTTTTGTGCCGTGACTCTGCCTGAAGGTGGCAGGCGCGCCTGCTTTGTTCTCGGCATCCCCAATCTGCATTCCATCGCGTGGTCGTTACAGATTCGGCTCCAGGCCTCGGTGGCTGCTCCGCGCCAGTCCTTTGTTCACTTTAGCGTAACGGGCGTCGTTCCCAGTCTTTCGACGAGGCGCACTTTTTGGATTCCGGAAAGTCTCTGGAATGCTGCTGAGCGCGTGATGCGAATGGGCACCAGCACGCGCCGTCTTTGTGAAAAGCAGCGGTTTATATACTCGCATGATATGCCATCGAGCCGCCAGTCTGGGAAGTCATGAATGCAGCGACGCCTGAGCTGATGTCCAAGAATATAGGCCCGATTGTGGCTCCCTCATGTTTGGTAGCTGTTCCCACTCGAAGGCATACTCGAATCACAGGTCCCCAGCCTCCACACAAAGTACTAAACCGAAGTTTCAACATGGCAGGTTCTCGGAAACTTAGTGTCAGGGTCGCGGCACAGTCCAAACGCCAGATGCTGATCTGCCGAGGGCTCGGCGGCACAGACCAGTTAAAGGTCGACAGGACGGCTTTTGATATTGATCGCCGCGCAGCCTTCTCGTCCAGTTGCGGTCTTGAATGCATTGATTGAGATTTCGCCGAATATCGTGACTTGCAAGGCCTCAGGCTGTAAATGCACCCATTCATTTAACCACCATCGGAGTTTGCAGGGTTTGTTTCGGTGCTTCCTCCTCGGAATACCAGCAAGGGTCTCCGGTGCATTGGATCCCCGGAGCCCAGATGGCCCTGATGCATACTCAACCTCGTATCCCATTCGATGGGTCCACGGCTCGGGGGTTGGTAAGCGCAATGAGGCGCGAGGTGTATCACAGATTTATCTGAAATGCCACGATGGCAGAAGGTGCTCGGCCTGGTGGTGTTAGGCGACGCAATAACAGAAGCGAGCTCAGGTTTGTCTGGCGCATTTTGTGCTTCGACCTCGAGGCATTCAACGCGAGCCTCTGCTTGCGACAGACGCTGGCTGGTCTCTGTTGGCGCCTGGTACGGGGGGTTTTGAGGTCTTGTCGGCGACTTTTGACCGGCAGACATGGGCCATGACGGTCGCAATTCAGACACCCATGGTTGTGGAGAGCTGGCTGGCAGGGAGGGTCGCCTCCCTGCAACCTTGTGAGGTCTTGTCGTAAAGGCCATCCCAGTGCACATCACGCCGGGGATGTGGTCCCTTGTACCAGACCTGGATGCTCTCACAGCACATCGTGAAGCTCACCTCATTGGGGAACTGGATCTGCGGTTATGGGCTGATGCTCTTCAGCAGTCGGCCAAGTACCTTCCAAGGTTATGGTAGCTTGCGATCAGGCACTACGTAGTACAAGACGCTGTCCACTTTGTACCCACGCGTTGCCCACTGCGCTGGTCCTGTCGTCTACCAGGTGCTGTGTTGAACCCCACTGCGGCTGTCAATGCATTCCCCAAGTTGACAAGTTCGGTGGAAGCTTCCGCCCCACTGTCCCACTGAAATTGCAAAGTGAAGGGCAAGCCACGGGAAGCCGGATGCAGAGATGGTTAGACAGAAGTATTAATAGCAATGAACCTGCGCGAGACGAGTTTTACCATCCCCGAATGTTGGGCACTTATCTCGTCTGGTTCGAAGACGATGTCATGGTCCAACCGCAGCAGTCGAGAGGCCAAACGCTTGGCTTTAGGACGGCACAAATACACACTCGGCAGACCTCAGCCGAAGCCATCGTTGCCAAGGCGATACTGCGTATTCAACCACTGTCCTGGCACATCCTAGCGATTGGGTTGACATCGGAAGCATGGCACACAGCGTGAACCCGCCCAGCCTCGTCGATTGCGATAGGAATTGATATCAGGGAATGGGGATGCCCGCTCTGGTGCTAGGCGCCGCAGGCGCCGCGTAGGAGCAACTCGGGCGTTGAGTACGGACGGCCTGGCAATCCAAGGCTGCATGGTGAAACATTGATATGCCAAGAACTCTACCTGTGTTGCAACAGGCTTGGGGTTCATGGTCGTGAATCCTGATTTGATGCCGTGCTTGTTATTGTTCTGGTCGAAACGGATCTGGTGCTCCTGGTGAGAGGTGACTAGCACAGCGGACAGTTCTGCTACGTGTGGTCGGCATCGAGAATCCAACACTCCGGGATTTGGTGCGCCTGCCAAACCGATTCGCACCACCAGACCGGCCGAGATTGGCCACAAAGGGTTCTCTTATGTGCGTCAAAGAGCTGAAACATCCCCTGCCATCAATTATCCTGTGCAGCAATAACGTCATGGCTGGCTGGAGCCGGGCAGGCTGCCTGCTAGCGCATATGATGGCAGTCAAATTCTTGAGTGAGACGTGTAAGTCGGACGAGGCTTCCCCGAAGTCTTCACAGCACCACGTGAACGCTTCTGCATTTTGGCGAACCCAGAGTTCAGGTTATTGGAATGCGACCAGCACTACCAGGAGCTAAATTAGCGTGCGGCGGGAGCTTTCTTCGAGTGGAGCAGCACACCGATCATTTGGCGCATGAGTTAGATGAACAGTGTTCGAGAGAGCGGTTGCGAGGATGCTGGTGGTCCACACCAACCCACCCAGCTGAATGCTGTTTCTGCCTAGGCCTGTGCGTTTCGGGAACTCTGCCAGCGAGGAAGCTTCTGTGTGCATGTCATGCCCCTGGTTGCGAGCTGCCGGGACTGGCGCCTTCGTCCTTTTGTGCAAGATGGCGCCTGGAGCCCTTCTGATATCTCAAACCGCCACAGGAGTGGCGCTTGGACCCTCGTCGAGGCATTACGGCTGTTGTGGCAGGCCCCGCTGGATCGTCCATGGTCCTGGGGAGTTGCTGGTAACGTTCCCAACATGGCAGTAGGCCAAGAACGACTGCAGGAACACGATGGACAGGCTGCTGTGAAGGACCGGGCCCCGGCCACTTGAGCCGCTGCGATGTGAGATCGACGGGGCCACGGCCTCCTGCGGGCGCCAACACGGGCAGGTCGGAGTGGGCGGGGGAGCCGGGTAAGGCGGACACGAGGGAGGGACGTGGGATGCGTCGGTTTGGGTGGCCGGCTGGCCTACGAGAGACCTGTTGCAATGCGATGGGCGGGAGGTGACTTGGACTGACTGACTAGCTCACAGACAGCAGATATGTGCCTGCCTGCCTGCCTGCCTTACGCCTGGCCAAGCCATGGGAGCTCCAGCTCATCGTCCCTGCCGACTCCAATCACTAAACAAATCCCCCCAGCCAATTTCCCGCCTGCCAGCGTCTACGCTACCTTGGCCAGCTGGCGTTGTGTCCTAGACAAAAGCACGCTGGTTTGCCTCGAGGGACTGCCACCCAACAACGACGGCATCGTGAGCGGCTGCGCGCAGTGCCATTGTCATTATAGCCAGCATCATTCTCAACGCCATCCCCATCATTGTTTGCATCGCCTGCTGCAGGGCCGCTCGCTGTCACGCATCTCCCACAAAGGGCGAGCGAGCCAAGCAACCCGCCAGAGTCCCAGCCAGCTCGCCAGCGCCGACAGTTCGTGGGCCGCACCGCCTCCGAGTTGACCGCCAACCCTGGCCCCAGTCTTGGCCCCCCTCCTTCGGCCCCTGTCTTTGTGCCCTTCCGCGCCTCTGTTTCTTGACGGAGCCCGGCTCTTGCGTCAGTCCATAGACTTATTCGTGTTTGATCTAGTGATACCCTCCCACCCCAGTTTTTCCCAAGCCCTTTATTGCCGCTCGCCGCCGGTCCCTGCACATTCTCTCACCCCACGGCCTTTGCTTGTGTACTTCCGACAAGTCCAGCACCTGCTCCTCGTTCTGTCGCCTCTCAGTCCCGCCCATTGGGGTACAGCATATCACCGTCTGCTGGCTGCCAAACACCGCTGTGGCCCGCCGTTTCGCAGCATCTCCCGCACAAAGAGGTTCGCAGGGGCCTTTTCAACAGGTCCCACCGAGCTCGCTCAGGGTCAAGCAAGCACCTGGTGTGGACAACGGAACGGCAACGCAGGACCATCAGTCGTCCTGACACCTAGCCATGGCTTCAGTCACGGCCAATTCGCCGCCCGCGACTGCAGCTTCTCCATCGTCTCCCGTCCGCTCTTTGCACAGGAAGCCCGTCAGCCCTCCCCGCGCGATCCCCAACAACATGCCAGGCAACATCCGCATGGCCCCAGTCTCGCCAGTCCGACTCAACTTCCAGCCAGACAGCCGGGCGCTAGGATCCGATCCCAGTTTCCAACAACAACGAGTTTCCATGTATCTAGACGATCATATTCACGATGCCAGCGACGCCCCGGTCACGAGTCAGCAACCACAAGCGAGGGCGCCATCACATGCGCACTCGTCTACTCTCCCGAAGCAGCGACAGGCCCCACGTGTTGAGCTCGAAAAGACCCTGCCTCCGGGCTCCGAACATTCAGATATCCCCGGCCAGATTGGGAAATCCACGGCGAGCACGGTGAATGGTCAGGGTGCTGGTGAGCAAGATAGGCTCAGCAGAGAGTCTGACACAACCTCGACATCCCAAGTAGAAACTTCTCAAGCTTCTTCGGTGGAGACGAGCCACAGCTCCGTCTCGGCAGGTCCTCAGGAGAAGAGTGGCAGCCAGACAGGCTCATTAAAAGATCCGATACTGGAGGAGGTATCAGTGCCTCAGCTCCAGTATCACCACCAAGCATTTATGCCGCGGGTGGCCAGTGTGCCGTTGGAAATGCATTCGCGCAACTCGTCCAACACGGATCTCGGAGACCCAGGCATCAACCGCCACCTGACGCCCAATTCCAATATCCGCAGAAGCTCCATGCCACGACCGCAATCATCTTATTCTCTGCTCTCTGATGGAGGTCCTCGCGGCAAGTCACCTCTAGCAGCTCGTCGATCGCCAGACGTAAGGCCACAGTCGTATGCAGAACTTCTCAACGTGCCGTATCCACAGCCAGCTCCGGCACCGATCACATTCGACAACTCACAATTGCGCAACAATGTCGGCACGAATGCTTCTTTACTTAGCGCACAAAAGACACTCGAGATGTACAGACAAAACGTCAAGAAGACAAACGACTTCTCCATCCAGTACTCCTTCGCAGTGTTCTTGATTTCGACCGCGCAAGAGCAGGGGCTGAGCCGGTCAGAACCTGCGAGACGCAAGGGGTCGGCCAAGCCTGACACTCCAGAAATCGCCGAATCATCGCCGACCGAGCTTGTGCGAGAGGCAAAGGCCATTCTCACCAAGCTTGCGAGCGCTGGATATCCTTTCGCCCAGTACTACCTGGCTGATGGCTACGCGTCCGGCATATTCAATAAGGGTAAGGAGGATCCGAACTCCGCATTCCCGCTGTTTGTGCTCGCGGCCAAGCACGGCCACGCGGAGTCAGCCTACCGTGCGGGCTTGTGCTATGAATTTGGATGGGGCTGCCGTTCAGATCCCACCAAGGCGATTCAGTTCTTGAGGACAGCTGCCTCCAAGAACCACCCAGGTGCCATGACACGTCTCGGTAAGGCCTGCTTGTCTGGAGATTTGGGAGAATCTCGCTACAGGGAGGGTTTGAAATGGTTGAAACGTGCATCAGAGGCGGCGGACACGATCTACAATGCCGCACCCTACCATCTCGGCACTCTGTACGAGACGGGCTATGGCGAAGACATCTTCAAGGACGAGGGCTACGCTGCCGAGCTTTTCACTCAGGCTGCTGAGCTTGGCCACCCAGAGGCTAGTTTCCGCATGGGCGATGCTTATGAGCATGGGACGCTCAGCTGCCCGCGGGATCCTGCGCTCAGCGTCCATTTCTACACAGGCGCAGCCGATCGTGGCCACCCCGGAGCGATGATGGGGCTGTGCGCATGGTACATGGTTGGCGCCGAGCCTGTGCTGGAGAAGGACGAAGAGGAAGCGTACGAGTGGGCACGGAGATCTGCAGAACTTGGTACGTGTGCTCTTGTCACTACTGACATGACCCCATGGAGACAGAGTATGCCAGAGTTGCTAACCTCAACATCTCGCCTTAGGTTTTGTCAAAGCACAGTACGCTGTCGGTTATTTTACGGAAATGGGCATCGGCTGCCGACGTGATATTCTAGAAGCCAATGTCTGGTACGTCAAGGCTGCCGACGCTGGAGATGAGAGAGCCAAGCAGAGACTGGCCGTGATTCGCGAGGCTGTCAGTGGAGGCGGTCCTCGCGGAGTTCCTATGGATGTTGCTCCTCCGCGCAACGCAAAGATGAAGAAAAACCAATCCAAGGACGATAAAGACTGCATCGTAATGTAATTGTTCAACGGGGGCCGATGGGAGAGCAGAATTCAAGGGTTTCGGCGCAGGCACCTTTGCTTCATGGTATCAGGTTGTGGTTTGGGTTTGGCAGGTACACCGAAGCGCTTCGCACTTTGTTGGTGCTGGTCGTGCGACCATGCAGCACGCATACGCATTCTTGGAAACTCTGAGGGCTGAGGGAGGAGCTTGTCGACTTTTCTATCTTTTTTTTCTTCACTGCTGGGATATCAGGAGGTCATGGGAAAAGGTGCATTTTGTCTCGAGTTTTGCCCCCCTTCATTCGCACCTGCATCGCATCGCTCGAGCTTTCATCAACTGCATCAGCCATCGTAATCGCATCATCGAAAAATTGACGTAATGACCAGAACGGTTCTTTGGCACGTGAATTTGTGACGTGAATACAACTACTGGCCATCTTGTAGTGCCAAGATTATCAAAAGACCAAGACCCCGATTTTGCAGAATTACGCGGATGGGGACTGCTCTTTCACGACGCAAATACTCCACGTATTAAAACTCAGCAACAAAGGGAATCAATAACTTGAAGGGCAGGTCGAAGATGCGTAAGGGAAAAGGGAAGGTTGTCCGCGGCGACAGCTAATGCGGCAATGTGTCAAGCAAGTTGTGTTGACAGAGACATCCGATTACCCTACTTTTGGGACATCAGGAAGTGCACATAAGACCATGACTATTTACGCCAGCATGTCAGAGTGTGGGATGATTATACTTTATATACGCTATGCCATGCAGAGCAGTAGAATGGACAATGCCAGAAACAACAAGTCAGTGTTCTTTGTGCGTTGCAAGTGAGTATGGCTGAGTGCAAGAACCCCCGGACTGATTATGAGGACGAACAAGCAAAAGAAACCCAAGAACGCCTCCCATCGTAACCTCGTGACCATAGCTCGTAAGAAAAGAGACTTTTTGCGATGCGCTCGTCTCAGTGAAAACAGGGCAATGTCATTCCCCCCCATCCATTTACTCTCATCAGCATCATGAAGAACTCCTCTTCGACTCAACTTCCTCCCCTAGCTCGCCGGGGCGTTTGGGGTCGACCATGGCCGAGTATCTTTCGTCACCCCATCTTGCGCCAATGGTAACCCATACATGCTTGCTTGGACCACTGTGGACCGTCTCACGACAGCCCGTCCATTGCTGCCGATGTTCACGGGACATCCGGCTATTTCCGATACCACCGTTCATCACCCATTCGCGGATAATGCCCCGGATGAACTCAATCTTCTGGCGAAAGTGATTCGCCGCGGGGATACCTTGAAGCATTGGGTTGATTTCAGGCCGCTTACGCGTCGTGTTGCGGACAGGTCGGACTGCAGGCTTGGTCGCGAAATTGAGAAGTGTCTGCAAAGGGTACGACAGAACGGCACGGTCATCCAGCGCAGACTCGTCCAGCTCGCCGGTTGCTGCAAGCTTCTCTGCTGCCTCTTGGGGAAGGTGCCAGAAGTGGCACCACGTCCCTTCGGCATCAAGAACGATCTTCGTGTGATCAGGGAAATTGAACTGGGAGTGACCGTCTGCGAAAACCCAGCAACCGACATCACCGATGCGCTGGTAGAATGTCACTACATCGCTCGGCGGCATCGACTGCACTGCGTCTGTCTTCGGTGCGTGGATAGAGCCAGAATCCTCAGATACCTCTTGATCCCGACCATATGCCATCATGTAATTCGCAAACTTCTTCCATAGAATAAGAAGCTCACGCTTCCGATAGTCGTAGATGTCTCGCCCAACTGGCACTTTGCTGGGCGTGCCATCCTCGTTGATCGTGATTCTGAATTGTGAGGGGTTGACAAACACGGTCGATATGCCTCCTGCACCGTTGTTTTCGTAGAACTGAACCGAATTGGCCATGGGCACAATCTGATGGCGATCCGGGTAGCCAGGATCGTGCCGGCGTGCGCAATGTTGTTCAGCCTCGCGCACGAGAATGCACGAGGGTGGGAGAGTCACCGTTTTGCCCCCCCTCGCGCTCCCCGGGATGCTCCGGAGGACGCACCCAACACCTCCGTCGTTGAGGATATAACCGAGGCCAAACTTGTTGGAGTAGTCGACCCATTTCACGACAATATGAGGTGAGGAAGGTGGTGGGCTCTTGCCCATGACGGCCATGGAGCGAGAGTTTAGGGCTCTCTCCAGCTCGGCCTGCAGTCGCGACAGGCGCTCAAGTACAATGTCTGGCTTTGTTGTCGGGACTGACATTCTGCGCTCGTCCGGACCAAACAAAGTTCCCAATGGTGGCTCTGCAGGAAGCGCCCCAGATTGCTGTGATGGCTCCGGAATGGCCCTAATACGTTCAGTGCTCGAGCTCTTCTCCTCGATTACAGGAAAGACATTGTTGGAGACACCATCCAGGGTCCTCGTGCGAGTCTCAATTGGTCTAGAACGCGAGGCCGATGTCCTGACGGTCGGTTTTGAAGCCGGCTTGGCCAGGACGTCATTCGCAGTAGAGCTCGTGTTGAGCTCCCGTCTTGCACGAGTGCGGAGACTTCCAGCTGTCACGGCAGGCGCCGTTGGTTCTTCCGCCATCGTTTGCGAGCGCAAGGCGGTGTTTGTCTTCGCGGGCTTGTTCTGAGCTCTTTGTTGGGCCGCAAAGCTTTGGGGAGGTGCACGAAGGAGGCCAGATGGACCGTCGTGCACCGCTGCGGAGGTCTCCCCATGGCGGACGGACGCCTGCATAGGACCAACAATGGGACCATCGAGGAGCCTCTGCTCCCTCCTCACTTCGTCAAAGGGCCTATAAACAATGCCTTCGGCCAGGGGGATGATGGGAGTCAGGCCTGCCTTCTCCTCAAGGGCCATTTCTCTCCACGTGCTTTTAGGCGTGGGCCTCTCACCAGCCCACGGACCGACCTCGCATGCTCTGCACATATCCTTGAGTATCCGCAGGTTGTATGATGCCATTTGAGGTGTCAGCTCGGTCGCATAGAAACGTTCCGCATCCGGAGGGTAGTCGCGCAGCTTGGGAGTGATCTCTTCGGGTGTCGGAATGTGGCCAGAGAGGAAGAAGTCGTGCTGAACAATAACATCAGGCTCTGGGCGGTGGTCTGGCTCTTCGAGCATGGACGCCACCAAGTCTTTGGCTTCTTGCGAGATATACTTGTTTGATGTCTCTGGCGTTGGCCACTCGTAATCACGGTTTCTTGCTCGCCTGTAAATCTCGTCGGTTGTGGACGACTGGAAGGGAGGCTTCGAAGTCAGCATGGCAAACCTAGTGTGAATGGGTTAGCGGCTACACTTTCATTTTAAGCGTTGACGTAGGCAAGACATGGTACGCACATGATGATGCCCAAACTCCAGAGATCGACCATGTGGTCATGGCCTTTCTTGCCCTTTTCGAGAATTTCAGGGGCAATGTAGTTTGGAGTGCCGCAGAGCGTGGTGCGGCGGATTGTCTGCATATCCTTGCCTGTCACGAGCAATGCGGCCAGCCCAAAGTCGCCGATCTTGGCATTCATCTGCCGGTCGAGGAAGATGTTGCCCATTTTCAGGTCTCGGTGAATGATGCCTTTGCTGTGCATATATCTAATCGCACCAGCAATTTGAATGGAGTAGAATCGCACTTCGGGCTCGGTCAGGCCCTTTCGACGCTTGACCATATCCATAAGGGATCCGTTCGGGCACAGCTCGAGCACGAGGTACGTGCAGGCATCCGCCGAGAATGCTCTCAGGAAGTGCACAATGTTCTGGTGCCTCATCTTGGAGTGAATCTGGAGCTCGGTTTGGAACTGGACGACGGTTGAGTCAGCAATGGCGATTCATCATCATGAACAGTGAGTGAGCGGACGGACCTTCTGCTCCATTTTTGGGGCCATTTTGCTTCGGACGATTTTGAGGGCGTAACGCTTCTTATTGAGATAGCCTTCATAACAAATGGCAAACCCGCCTTTGCCGAGCATCTTGCCAACCTGGTAAGAGGCTCCATCCTTGCGGTCTGAGCTGGGAGGCTCGTAGACAATGGGCGGAGGCGGAGGCGGGTGCTCCTTGTCCTTCTGGGTCTGCTTGGACGCCAGGGCTGCTTTGACCTTTGCGGCGGTCTCCTGTGCTTTGGGTGGGCGCTGGACGTTGACGTCGCGGGGAGTTAACGCGTCAGAATCAAGACCGTGCTTTGCCGCCGAGACTCTGTCCGCCATCTGGAAAACAAAGGTAGCGGGCAGCCGAGCGGGCTGTGATGGGCTAAACTTTCGAGTGGTGGACGACGACGGGATGATCAGGTCATGTATATAAATAGAGCCGACGTCTAGAGAGGAGGGCTGGCGTGTCAGTGTCCATGTACCAGAGGCGCGGCGGTAGTAGTCTTGACAGGCGGTCGTTGAAGATGCTGCTCAGGGACCAACGGACCATAAAAGACAATAGCAAGCCTAAATATCGAGTGTTGTGGATGTGGTAGGGACGACAACAACTTCCATACGGCCAGTCGCGGTGTCGGTAGGGGTGAGTGGCTTTGGCGAGAGGATGCTCATGAGGCCACAAGCCTGGGTGTCGTTTGCCGGTGAGGGCTTGTGATGGGCGCAGAGGCGAGGGTCGTTGTAGCTTGAAGAACAACAAATCCTGGAGCTGCGACTGCTGAGCAACAACTTTGAGATGGGGATTCTCCAGCGCGCGCACACACACACGACTGCCATGCCATGCCAAACACGCAACGAATCAGGGGCCACCAGTCGGTGTGGGGCGCGTTGCTCCGGAGCAACGGCGGGTCAACCCCTGCTGGTGCCTGCCCTGTGGACTGCGACTGCGGGCGGGACCTGGCCGAGCCAAGCTCCGTCGGCCGCCGCTGCTCCCGCCCACCAAACGTCAGACAACCCTGAGCTTGGCCACAGACTGAACGGCCCCTCCACAGCACACTTTCTTCTTTGCTCTGGAATGGTGTCCGGCCGCGACGACTGCTTCTATGCTTCGAGTCACAAATACCACGAGTCGAACCGCCCGTTTCACCGCTCCCCTGCCGGCACTCCCGTCCATCCGGCACAATCGCTACGTTAGTCCCTCTACGCCGCCTTCGGGCACACCGGCCTCGACATCCACGGCCACCCACACGGGTCCGCCTACCGCCATGGTTGCCCTCCCGCTCTTCAAGCTCGGCTCGCTCTTCATTCGACACATTTCCAAATATGGCGCAGTACGTGATGTCGTCGTTTTTGGGCAGTTTCCTGCTCGCCCGCTCAAAAGACTCCCCGGCTGACCGTAGGCACCGAACCCCCGCAGAATCGTATAAAATTACAGGCGCACGAGCACCCCGGCTTTCGCAGGTTCGCCGCCCGCTACGGGCAGTACATACACCAGTTCAACATGCGCATGAATGTGTCCCTGCTGCGCGACACCGCCGCCGAGCTGCGAGCCAAGGAGAAGGCCCAGGCACCCACCGTCAAGACCAAAGAGGAAGTCGAGAAGGAGGAGAGCAGAAAACTGCGGCCGAGGACGGGCACTACAACCACAGAAGAGGGCGCCAAGAAGAGAATGAATTTCCTTCAGGTCTGGCGCCGTAAATTCCGGCCCCTGCCCGAGGAGAAGGCCGTAGACCTCTTTGCTGACGTGCTCGGCGACGCCTTCATCCTCTTCGTGGCCAGCGCCATCATCCTCTACGAGTACCAGAAAGCGGCCCAGAAGCCCGACGCCAACCACGAGAGGATCAAGGAACTCACCGCCCGCTTCGACGAGCTCGAGCAGCGCGAGGCGAAGCTGCTAGAGGCCGAGAAGCAGCAGCAGGAGCGCGTGCGACTGATCGAGGCGGCGCTACAGGGCTTCAAAGACCCGGCCACGAAGAAACCGCTCTTGGAGCCCTCGCCTTTGCCCGTGGCACTGCCGGAACTGCGACCGTCTGCAGCTGGCGGCGTGCCTCCACAGAGCCCTCCGGCAGCGTAAAAGTCTCCTCCTCCGCATTTCATTATAGATTTGTATTATAGCAACTCTGCATATACCCGGCGCATGGCGGCCTATGTTTCAACCTTGACGGGCAACCAGGGCGCACACTTCTCGGAAGTATGACGCTGGTGTCTGAGACAAGACGATTTGGGTGGACAGTTTTAGACATTTGTGCTTTACTTGCTTGTATACCATCACCACTTAGCTCAGAGGATATATTACAATTACGTTCGAGCGATTCTAGAAATGCTACCAGAGGTCATCGTGACGATATGCCGCTCCACTGATTGATGCATGTCTCAGTATCAATGGGAACACTTTGCTT
This sequence comes from Microdochium trichocladiopsis, assembly GCF_020744255.1. Classification (NCBI taxonomy): domain Eukaryota; kingdom Fungi; phylum Ascomycota; class Sordariomycetes; order Xylariales; family Microdochiaceae; genus Microdochium; species Microdochium trichocladiopsis. Next base: position 2,586,220 of record NW_025763546.1, read on the forward strand.
GTTGATTTCACCACTGCACGAATACATTGAAACTAGCCCCAAACCTCCACAGCAACGCTCACTAGACTCTGCTGCACATGTCAAGTACAAGTCTATATTGAAATCAGCCTTCTCTTAAGGCTTCCCGGGCTTTGGCATCTTTACAGGGAACGGATAGGTGTTATTGACTTGTGTATAAAACCTACCGCGATATCAAATCGGGCAATGCGCGCACCTCCCAAAGAAGCGCTCCACGGGCGCCAACCGTGATGAGAGACATGCACACAACGATCGACAGGCACGGAAGGAGCAACCCGTGTGATGTACGAATTGATCGACGCAGACCACCGGCATTCTAAGTACAAGTGTTCAAAGTCGTGCACACAAAAACACCACCAAGACTTCTGCCCGCTCAATGGACCGAACATACGAGACCGCTCCGGCCCTTGAAAGCGTCAAGCCCGCCTTTCAAGCTGTGCAGAATCAATCTTGGGAGACAGGCCCGTGCGACAAAAACACATGTTTCTTTGCGCCGCCGGCCCTTTCTTCACGAAAAACAGCCAGCAGCTTCTAGATCCCTATCTTTGTCGCACCATGGACAGGCTTCAGTTCTGCACCAGTCTCCGCCAACGCCCAGCATGCAGTAACGCGGTGATGGCCTTTCGCACCGCCAAATGGAGAGGTATGTATGGAAGCAAGTCTGTTTGTACATCATACTCTCCAAGGCGTCACAGCAACTTTCATGAGACCTGAACGCTTACTCTACTGCAGAAGCCAGACTAGAGACCCACGATGCCGCCATGCTCCTCCCAGCCCAGCAGTCTCGCCAGCTGCACGAGTCTGTGCTGCGCGCGAGCTTTGTGTCGACGAGCGACCTTGATGTCGATGACGGGACTACAGCAGGCAGTACATTTTCGGCGGGTACCTGGCAGCGTATCGAGCGGTTGTACTACCTGAATGGCAGCGGCCAAGATTCGGTCATTGTGTTTGTCCTCGAATATGCTAGCAAAGACAATGCCGCGTCTAGTAGCCGTGCGATGAACCTCTATACAAAACTGCAAGCCGAGTACGTCATGGGACCAAACCTCGCTTTTTACATCATGTTGAGGTCTAGCCACCTGACAATGCCCATGTCTGTCCTCAGCCTCATGGAAAGCGATCTTGTTATCCCCGTCGTCCCTTGCGCAACGTGGGAGCTAGTCCCACAGACACTCGTAGCCTTCCATCGACAGTTGTGCGTCAACCGCCGTCCAAAGCTGGTGCCACGAGCCCAGAACAACAACGCCTCAATCGAGCAGACTCTCGAAGTGTTGCGGCACAGTATCACCCACAAACCACTCTCGGACCACAGTATCCACGTACTGACGGACCTGACGACTGGATTCCGTGATTACTTGGACAAGCTCGACGACCCTGAAGCACAGGAGAAGATCTTGGGGTATCTCGGAGAGGAAGGGCAGCGGGCGCTTGCGTTTTGGCTGGAGGACTTTGTAATGGAATAGGCTAGCGCTGTGGCTCTCCAGACTTGAACATATTTCTCGCGCGGCAGAGCCCATTCCTGTTGGGTCCTGCACTGAGCGCCATCATGGGTGGCTTGCCTGCGCGAACCTTTCATGGCAGAGCTGACACGATACCTGCACAGCTTGTCCCACGCTCATCTACTCTACGAGTCTGATTGTGGCGTGTTCTTTGGAGCAGCCTGAAGTCACGCCTTGGCAGTGTGCCCGTGGTGTCTGTGCTTGGAGGTGATGGCTCAATACGTCGCTGACCGATCAATCACACTCTGCACAACCATTTGATCCTAATGGTCCCAGAGGATATTTAATCCAGGAACTAAGAAGTATGTGCCCAAGGGCCGAAGCTGCATCTGTCCGCTTGTGACAAGGGCATTTGGCCAAGCGCGGGCCTGCATGTCTGGGGATGCGAGCCTATAAATAAACCTGTGCCGTGCTCATATGATTCCGCATACACTAGGAACGGTGACATCTAGGCACGCCGGCGCGCACGCCAAGGACGTGGTTGCCTGCAGATTGGCATCCAACAGGGACAAGTTTCTGGGTTCGCCCACAGCCCCGAACATTCGCACAAAATTTGACTGTTCTTCTACCTGTCAGGAGTTATGAACAGGCCGCGAAGGGTTTTGCCAGTAACGGATGCGCAATAGAGACATGCGGCACCTTGGGGAGAACGAAGCTCGGAGAAGGCATGACGGCACGAGAGTGGATCTCCAGCTGGATCTCATGTTACTCATGGCAGCCACGTGCGCAGAGAAATGCCCTGGTCCATCAATTGAAGCCAGTCACGTCGAAATGCTCCGGAGTCTTTGATCGGCCAACAACGAATCATGTACATGAACCAAGGAATCAAATTCCATGCTATTGCTGAAAGCTGTGGATGGTCCAGTCTGGCGGCCCCCAATGGCCAGATTCGGTCGCCCCCACTGTCACGGCCTCGCCAGCTCATCTGAACCAATAGAAATAGCCCTCGAGCCGCCGACTCGCTTGATTGGGAAATTGTGTACTGGGCGCGTGCCGCTAATGCAGAGCTTTCCTTTTGCTCACAGGTCAAAGCGAGATCCCCAGATCTAACGGTCCCCGAGCTTTTGCTCGGCGGTGGTTTTGTGGATTCTTGATAATTGGTAAGTCGTACGGTCCTGTTTGGCGGTGAGATGTGGCTTGCCGTATTTGGGTCATGTGGCCGTCTCCCATTTTTATCGGCTCGTGTCGACCCGAAATGGCCGCCACAATCACTGTCACCTAATGACATTGATCATGTTTGGGTGCTGGATGGTCACCGAATGGCATGTACTGCAGTTGCGCATCAGGTCTGACGCAAGCCGGGAAGCGCGCATCTTCGCTGCAGTAAAGCGCGAGGAAGAAGCTGCACGCCGCACGTCGCATGTCGTACATTCATTCCTGGATGTGCATGGCCTGTGCAGAGTTGCGACTGAGAGCAGGCTGCTACTGCAAGGAGACCCGCAACACCCTGGCCTCGGAGTAGAAGTGCTGAGTTCGTCAGACTAGAGCCTGTGTTTCCAAACGGCGGCAAGCTTCGGCTGACTGCCGTCTTGATTCCAAACAAGTGATCGGGGATCGTCTCGTCCCTGAGATATGATGGAACAATCGTCCCAAAAGTTGGGTTTGAGACTCTAGAGTGATCGCTTGCAGAAAGCTGACGAGTTCTCTGCATCATGAACCTCGTCAAGGCCCAAGCTCTTACAGGGTTTTACGCTAAGACACCTCCTGTGGGCAAGGATGCTGACCAGGGTACACCCCGGCCACAAAACACAACGTGCCTCAGCAGTGCCAGGCCCGACCATGCGGCTGTGTCTTGAGTTGTCTTGATTTCCGGAGAGCTGGAGAATTCTCTGTGAGAAGGAGTAACGTGGGAGGCCGTGATCATCGCCTTGGTTGCCGTTCTGCCCATGATTGAAGGCAGTCTCCGACAGGTCTGGGGCGCAAGGTGCGACGTGCAGATGGCGCCCCCCCCCCCCCGCCCCAAATTGTAGACGGTACCGAACCCCAAGGGATCGGCTTCTGACTAGCGATCATGTGGCTGAATGCAGCGATCTGATCTTGAAGACCGTTTTGCGCTGATGTCTGCAATCGATGACTAGCTGGGCGACGCATCTCCACCGGCTAACGGAGATCGCATGCTGAAACTAACAGGATCGAGGCCCAGTGATGTGCATTTTGCTGTATGCTGCAGAATCTGTCAAGGGTTGGCCCGCCGGCTGCAGACGGAGACCCTGGCGGCGCACCATTGTCAGGGACCTGGGAGGCCGCAATGGTTCTTCCGGCTCGAAGTTCGAGGCTCCTTGACTTGGTGAGCCTGGGCAATGCTTATGAGTGTGGTCGGCATCGACAGACGCAAGCACAAGTCTGCAAGACCTTCGGTCTCTCGATGTCCCTAAGAGGGAATATACTAATGAGTCGTAGGCGGTGCTTACGCCGGCCGAGCTTGGAGGTAATCAGCCGTGATGAGGCTCTTTCAGACGAGTGGGCGAGCTGCAGACACGGAGGAGGAGAGGAGAAGATGTGTGGGGCGGCCGGGCGCTGGACGACCCCCCGGCGACACTGCAGCGACGAGGAGTGTCGCACCTGCCCATTGGCCAGCGCCTCCTGTAGCCGCCAGGGCTGCCCTGCCCCACGCGGCCAATCACCTCTGGGGGCGCCCCCTCCACCGTCGGCAAGGTGCTGCCCTCGGCCGCATGCGCCGCTGGCCACCGCCAGCCACCGCCCACGGTAGCCGCTCCACCTCGGCGGCTCGACAACTTGGCCTCGCTGACCTGGGCCCGTCACGCGCTGCCCGTATTGGTCGCCGCTGGCAGCGATGGATGCACAATCAATCAATCAGCCAGTCAATCTATCTACGTCCCGAGTGCGCTCGATCCTGGGCGCTGGTGCATACATGGCGTACATACATGGCTGTGAATGTTACAAAAGAGCAGCGTGCCCTGCGCCTGGCAGCCCTGCGTCCCGCCCGTCTCAAACCCGCCCAAGTGCTGCCCCCTTCGTCGTGCACCGCCAGACAACCCGACGCCGTTGCCGTCTCGGATGCGGCCCCTTGGGACACGGCCCTGCCCTGCCCATGAGCCCCCTATGCCCGCTGTCGTCCCAGACCGTACCACCAGAGCCGGCACATCAGACGACGCCGCCGCCTGAGCTCCTGCCTGCGCCCCTCGCAACGGCATCCCATCCCCCCTGCTCTCCCGAGAGCACCTGAAGCAACACGGGGGAGACCAAGGAACCGCTGGCAAACTGTGGGCTCGCTCCCGACAAAGTCCAGCCCAGCACCGCCGCCGCCCGTTGCAATATAGCCAACCGCCGGCCCGGTCTGCCCACGCCTACTGCCGCCTCCTTCTCTCCTCTCCCCTTCCAGTGCCTGCCGCATTCGTTGTTCGCTTCAACCACTCGCTGTCTTTTCTTCTCGCCTCGTGTGTGCAGGTCTGGTTACCTCGCAGCACTTCGATTCGCTTCTCCGCCCTCGACTTCTTTCTTCTTTCCGGCTCCTTTGGTCGTATTCTCCGTGCCGGGCACTCGTTTCGCATAATCCTTTACCATCTCTCAGAGGGTCGATCCTTCGCCAATCGTTGTAATTCCTTCTTTAGACGCTAAGCTTTTGGGTCGCCTTTCGACTGCGAAGATACGAGGAATCGGGAAACGGAAAATCACCGAAAAGAGAAGAACAGAGAAGCCGTCGCAAATAAGACGCCTCAGAAGGGATATCTCTCAACCTCAAGTCAGCTACGAACACATCTGCAACAGCAAAACGCGACCGCCGCCTAGACCCGCCAACCAGCAACAACCGTCAAGATGGGCAGACTTATCAAGAACCACTGGGCCCGCCTGATTGTCCTGACCGCAGCTTCATGTAAGTCGTACTCCCCCCCTTTCGACGCCCGCACGCTCAGATCGGGAAAGAGCCTTCGCGACTGACACGCTTATTTTGTTGCCCCCGTTCCAGACCAAGTATGTGCTGCCGTGGAGGGCTTCTTCTGGCCCAAGATCTTCTTTGACTTCTTGACAAAGTCGCTCAACCCGGTCGTCATGCCTCTGCCGATACTGCAAGTCATCAACCTGGTCATGGGCCTTGCCATGATGGCCTGGGAGTTCCCCCTCAAGCCAATCGCCGGCTCCAGCATCCACCGCAGCCTCGAAGCCCGCCTGGCCGTCCTGCCGCTCGCAGCGCTCGCCTCGATCCTGATGTACCAGAGCACCAACTCGGCAATCTACTACGTCACAGCCATGGTCGTCTACTTCTGGGCGTACAGCGAAGGCGAGGTATGTAATGCAGAAAGCACCATCACTCTGGCAAAAGACGCTCCTCATGCTAACTCCCCCCGTCTCTTTGTAGATCATCTGTGCAAAGCCTTGGAGTCTCCCCCAGCGTGGTCGCCCCGGCAAGGTGTAAGAGAGAGAGAGAGAGAACTTTAGAAAGGGGAGAGAAAGAGGTTTCGGTCTGCTCGATGTTGGATCTCCGCTTTTGTACAATTCAAGATCTCACGACCACCACCCCCAAAGAAATCGAGCAGTTACCAACCACCAAATTTCCCGTTTTTCAGCCAAAATGCTCCAAACCGCAACCCGAGCAGGAGACCCGTGCACGTTGCTGAGCTCGGCTGGGCATGTATTGGCTTTTTTCTCGTCAAAGGGGATGATGAAACCCCCATGGATTGATGGATGGATGGATGGATTGATGGATAGAAGGTTTCCAAGAGCAGAGCAAAGGAGGGGGAAGCAAAGCAGGATTTACATGGGGGTGGGAAGCACACACACAGGTAACCCCCAGGCCTTGTGGCTGGAGGAAAGGGCCGTGTGTGGTAAATCTTCCTTCTCTCAGCCGATACCCATATTCTGGAGGATGGATTCTTGCTAAATGTTCAAGTTTATATGAGAAGAAGACGGGGCAGGAGAGACTCTATTTTGAAATTACCAATTTTTTGAATCACCAAAAATGAACAAAGACAAAAGAAAATATAAAAAAAAAACCGGGCAGGAGAACATTTACAAATGAGAATACCCCTGAACTGACCAATTTGCCGGAGTACGGCAAACTGGGGCCATACCGAGTTGTGTGAGCAGTAAAATCACACCATCATAGCCTCGGGGGAATACCCTAGGAACAAACACTGCAACTTCGTAGATTCATCCCATGCTCGCTCACGCACTCTTCACTCAAGTCTCCTCTGACTATCACATTGGATGATCGCGATCTCCTTGCTGAAATGAGAGCCCCTGCTAGCCGGACAACGGAGACGTGCGTAATGTCTCTCATCCCATGGCGACAGAAACTTTGATTGCATGGACCAGAGACATAACACAATATGCCCTCGTGTGGACTGTGCCGGGATGTGGGACTGTCAAACACATGGAGCTCGTCAAACAGCTTAATCAAAGTGGCTCAAGTCGCTGAAATTGATTCTGTTTGGCTATTCATATCTCATGCGTTTCGCATTATAAGATTACAGAGTTGGGAAGTGCTTGCTGTCAAGGGCTTGTCCCTAGGGGCTTTCGCTCCTGGTAAACCTTCGAGATCGCAGAAGATTGAGATCCCTCTTGCACTAGCACCAGCCTTGACCTGGCGACAACGCTTTTCGTCTACAGCCTCCTGATAGCTGGATAGCGTGTACAGTGTCGTGCTGTGGCGAGCCTATAGAAATGCCTGCGCAGCAGAGGAGGCGCGCGAGGCTTTCTGTCTGGCCGAACCGCTATTCTCTATCTAGAGGGCTGGCTAGAGAGTTGGGAGCCCTGAGAGTCGTTCTTGGGACCTTGGCGCTCGGGGAACTGTAGAGTAGCGATCATTAGCACGTGGCCATTATTCAGAGTGAGTAAGCACTCGAGAACAAGAATTACTGACCTGAGACTCCTGAACTGTGCCCTTCTCCAAGATCACCTTGATGACATCGTCCTCGCCGGAAGTGCCAAACTCGTTCTCAAGGGTGGCTTTAGACGCATCGTCGAACTGGCCCTGGTTGCCTTGCCTGTAGAGCCGATTGTGTTAGCACCCTGTTCTCTTCACTTATCATGAGGTTTAGTGCAGAAGAAGCCAAGTTATCTCTGGAGTCTTCACGCGTGTGCGAGTAGAGTCACGCTCAGATGCCCCATCCACTGCACCGCTCCCGTTGGCATCATTTGGGGCACACGACCGGTCCAATTGCCCGGTCTGCTGGAACATCCTGCCGTGGAAGTCACGAGACATGCGGAGGCAAGCCCAATTGGGTCTGTCCCGAAGAGCTGAGAAGAGATTGCCATTGGGACTTACTTGTGGGTGATGAAGATCTTGAAGGCCGATATGAAGTGGGCGAGGGGGACGGACTTGTCCGACTGCCACTTCTTGTAGGCCTCGAGGTCGTCAAGGAAGATGATGAAGTCCTCCTCCTTGCCCTTGTAGTGGACCTTTGTCTGAGTGGTGGCGCCCTTGACCATGTTGACGGTGTTTGTGTTGGTAGTGGGGGAGAGGTAAGTCTTGGTGAGAGTGAGGGTGAAGTCGTTAGAGAGCTGCGGTTCTCGAGCTGCTGCAGTGGTGAAGTTGTCGTAAAAGTATGATGAGTTTGGGAAGGGGAAAGCAGACGGATGGTGTGAAAGGGCGGGGGAGCTTTTAGAATTTAACGAGTCACACGTCCTTGGTCTGGCACCGGCGTTGACGGCTGAGGGCGCACCCCGCGGCAGGTCGTGGCAGGTGCGTCCTTAGCTTCGTCCACTCTTGCCTGGCGATGCCGTGCTCTGCCGTGCTCCCGTCATGCCAGAGCTACGTCATGAGACAAGGACAAGCAGCCGGCGGGCCCAGGCAGGCCGGCACCTGCCTGCTTATTTGGTGTGGGGCGCCCATCACGAGCTTCAGGAACATTCCCTCCTGGTCCCCAGCCCACATCCAGCCGCGCACGGCAGGCAGCACGGAACAGCATTGTACCTGGGCCCTCTGTTGCACATTACGTCCGCCCGAGCATTCCAGGCTGACCCAATTGCTTGCTGCGGGCCAGGCACAGTATCTGGCAATGTGCACGCGACATCGTAGCCGACTGGTTGTTTTCGAAAGCAAGCTCCTTCCCCGCAAATAAACAGCTTGCTTCTCTTTGCAGCATATGTACCCACAGGCCACGGAGTGACGTCATTCCCCGCGACAGCTCTCCACATCCACGTCAGGCACTTTGACAGCTGTACGCTAGCTTTGTTCCGTGGGACTGAGCACTCTTGTTGGTGGACGAGCAGGTCAGAAACTGACCCCAGCACATTGCTGCGTAATATTCGTCTCAGAGATAGTCGTATGCTTGTGCTGTGTTTCCTAGTATTGTAACGATGCTCACGTGTGGGTGAGTACATACTACGCTCCCAACGGCCCTAGTACATGAACTCCGGCAGGCCATGTGAAGACCTGCATACCGGCACTGATACAGAGCCCCTGGCGCTATTGCGCAAGCATAAGGCGAAAAGCGCATCCCCCACCTATCGGAAAAGGCTGCGAAGTCCTGACGACCTGAGCTCTCGGTTCAAGGTCTTCACCCGAGCCCACTTTTTCCCCAACGGTCCATGTTGTTCTCGTACTACAGGCACTGCCCGATGCTCCACAACGTTCTCCTTTTCTAGGATACGTGACGAGACAGACTTGATGGATAGCCTTTTGTGCCGGCTGCTGTTGACCGAGGCCGTCCGAAGGATAGGGCTTCCACAAGTCAGCATGTCCTCTCCCCTCCTCAGAACTTCGTACGACTTGGCCGACTTAAAGCGTGGTACGCTGTCACGGTGAGGACCAAGGTCGGATGCGGCCCCACTGTCCAAGGCGTGCGGAAGACTGCTTTTGCTTCGTTCGGCTTCATCCCTGATCATGGGAAGTCCTGGCTCGGGCTCTTCAATGTCCTCCACCGAGGATGTGTACTCGCCACAGCTCGTCCGTGGCACGACCCTGCCGCTGTCTTGCTTCTTGGCTACTGGCCCGAGCGGTGTTGTTCGTTTTGAAAACGAGCTAGAGATGCTTGCCACACTGAGCTTGCGCATGACGGTAGATGCAGAGTTGCGCACCAAGTGCTCACTTCTCGAACGACTCGTCATGCCCGGGAAAGGCAAGGTCTCCCTACTCCACACATCCGCAAGCAAAACCTCCAACCTGACTCGCTCAGCTATAGCAGGGGCTAGCGTGTTCCGCGGACTTGTTGTGAGTAGTGATTGTGACCGGCTGATGGTCGATCCTGATGCTTGAGAAGAACTGTCTTTGATTGTTGTTGTGTTTTTGAGCACCACTTGGCACAGCGCGGATTTGGACCCAACAGTAGTTGCTCGCTGGATAGAGACGCGACGAGCAATAGTTCCTGAGTGCTTGTCAGTAAACCTCTTCGTCTTCATCCAGGGAGTCTGGGTTCGAAAATTACCAGGCTTGCCAAAGATCGTCCCAAGGCTTTTGATGTTCAAGCTCATCGAATCTGAGGGCGCAGCCTCGCAGACGCCGAAATTTTGCTCAGGATCGGGCCGAGTGAGGCGTGAGCGCCATTCAGACTCTTCCTTCGGATTACAGGCAGTCATTATGATTTCGTACAATTGGCAGTCGTGCTCAAATACAAGCTTCCAGGAAAAGGGAGCGGTGTGGCATTGGAGTCCTGGACAAATGTCAGCACGGCATGATTTCGTGGTCGGCCTGCGGCTTGGTCTCACCTCGCCCATTGTCGACTTCCTCGATCCGAACTCCGCCGAGACCGACACACAGCCGAATGAGGTATCTTTGATCGCCTTTGTCGGCCGTTGCAAGGCAGAGCCGGTCCTTGTACAGCAGCGAAATCATGTAAACCCCTTCGACCCCATTATCACTCTGCCAACAGACATGCAGGACCCCACAGAGCTGGATCTGCCCAAAAGACCGGGTCTTGGATCGGGACGCCGAGTCCATTTTCTGTGTATGCTGTCAATACTCTTTCACGCGATGTGGTGCACGACCTACGTACCTGACTAGGGTAGGCAAGGCGATCCTGTAACAGCCATGTCTTTTCCAAGGAAGCCTTTACGTCGGGATCATCGGTTGCTCTGTTGATCTCAGTAGTAGCTTCTCGCAGCCGGAATAGAACGTCCTCTATTTCCATATGCGAGCCTGGGCAGTCGCATGCCGGGGTATACTTGAGCAGCTCTGAGAACAGTAGAGGATACCGGCAGACTCTCTGAATTGGGTTGACGAGCAGATCCGCGATCGTGAGGGACTTTTTGAAATCGTCTAGGTTCTGCTGTTCCGAGCCAATAGAAGCTGCGAGCGCTTCAAGACCCCTTTGGTATGACTCCCATCCGGGAATAGTCTGATTAGCTGATGCCAAGTCCTTGATCATCATTTCATACTTGGCACCATACTCTTCATACACGAAGAATCGATGTGTTCGACGCGCAAAAATTCGCGCCACCTCTGCGGCTACCACCGGGTCCGCAACCATACCGCTGCCAGCCTGCGACCTTCTCTTGTCGCCTCTATGCTCGTCAACCGAGTCGAGACTGTGCCAGCGGTGATGGCGTTTGGTTGGCACCACACTGGAATGTACCCCCAGGGCCAAGCCGTCGGCTGTGGGGAACTCAGAGCATGGAACCACCAAATGGAGTTCGCTAAGCATTTCTTGATGAAGTTCCACGATCTCCGTGAGATTTCTGTTTATTGATTGCCGGAGCCCTTCGTGGGTGGTAGGCATAGAAGCCAGAATTGTGACATAGACGTTCATCAAAAACTGACATCACTGATATAGCTTTCCTCGGTGCTCAAAAGCTCTTCCAAGATGCGCCGACGTTGTAAGGATCGCTCGATGACCTCTGCATCTGGGTTTGCGCTTGCGTCGAAATAGCTGTCTTCAGAGAATCTGGGGGCCGGTGTTGAGGCTCGGCTGCTTCGTTCGGTCCACCCATGGGAAGAGCGTGCCGGCAACCGCCTCCTGGGGGCCATGAGACTGGTGCTGGCGAGGCTGATACTAGCACTGTGGACAGCTGTCAGGAAGGCGAAGGAGGATCCTGACGACGACTGTCTCGTCAACAGGTGAGGACGAGAGTGCTCAGGATGGAGATCGTTTGCCCCTCTGGAGCAATCTGCGATGTCCAGAGCCGCTGACCTTCGAGCCCTCCTATGCAGGCTCTGCATCCATTTCTGAAAGGGTCTGTGTCCAGCCGCTGCATGAGTCCCCGCCTGGCGTTCGGCCTCGACTGCGACTTCAATGGATGGTATAACCACGCCTGAAGGCCTCGATATGTCTTCTGGTGGGCTTGTCTCCGGCTCAGGTCTCTCTGTGCAAGCTTCCCACGTGGCCTTAGCATCGAAATAGGAGAAGTCGAGACCGTCCAGATCAATGTCCGAAACTGTTTTCGTGGCGCGCAATGGCGATATGGCAGCTGCGTACTCATCCATGGCTTGCCTAGAGACGTACAGAGAACAGCTTCGAGGCCCATCTCGCGGGTGGTGGTGGGGGCTTGCGACGGCGGCGGCCATTGTTCAAGCAGTCTGTTCCAAGAAGGTGAAGATAATTGGGGGTCCAAGACAGCCAAAAAGCATCAAAGCATGTTGGTCATGATGCAGAACGAGTGGAGAGCAAGAGAGGCTGCCCTGGGCATGTCGGGCCCCCAGTAGACCTGGCGCGAAAATGTGAGGACCTGTGGCAGAGCAGCTGTTTGGGCCGGTCATGTGCGTCTTGAGGTTGAGACGGCAACAGAGACAATGGCAGGCACAGCGCTGATACGGTCCTACCTGCCGATCGAGGGAGTCAACGTCACCAAAGGGCAGGAATGTAGGGCCGAGGGGTGATATGGCAGCAGGCCCATAAACTCAAGCCACAGTCAGCCTGTGTTCTCGTCAGGTGTCTAAGTACAATACACTTTGGGCGGCCCCCGTGACAGGCTGATGACACTTATCTTCCGACTCCGGATACCGACACGAAACTTTGTGCAATGGAGACACAGCCTGTCACTGTATATGAATAATGTCTGGGAGAATAGACAACGAGCAGCGGATCCCCTCCACACGGTAGGTGAGACACGTGTAGGTCTATGGCACTAAATTTCGAAGGTGGGAGCACGAGAGACTGGGACTGGTTTTGCGAAATGCTCTCTCGAGAGAGGCTGCGACCGTGATGTGACGAAGAAGAGCACGAGACAAGCAAAAGCAGTCAGAACGCCGGTCCTTTGAGAAATACACTATCGACGCGACAATCTCCCGCGGAGAGATAGTGTACGCCGGCGAGCAGCGTAGACACTGTATTACGTTCTCTTTTCGGCTGGGCCGGCCTGCGGAGGCGTTGCTAGCACGGGAAGCACGACAAGGCGGCCATGCAGGCTTGCTGCACACTAGCACAATGTGCATCACGGCTAGCGAATTAGCATCGCTACAATATGCGTCATAAGGGGTAATGTCTGCCCAGCAAAACATTTCCCATCAGGGAGATCCAGGATCCACAGATAACTCTGGAACCTTGTCGACAGCGACATCGACAGCGTCATAGTTGCAAATCATGCGCGAAAACGGCGCTGTAGGTGATGAGGAACAACAGATCCGCCGTGTCCGTGCTCTGGCGTAGTGCGTGGCCATTACAGAGAGACACTGGAACCACCAAGTTGTTCGGCGACCATTCTGCTGGCTTCGCACCTTCAATATACCTCGGTAGTCATCTGAGGACTCCCATACGATGAAAAGCCCGAATGGCGGTTCTTGGTCATCCTGATGCGCGTGCATGGGACCGTCAAGGGCCCTGCCTTCATCGTTCTCACCTTGGGCGACTAATTAAATTAGAGCCCAGATCCCATCGTGATGCCTTGGCACGTCGCTGGCTCCAATGGAATGCAGCCCTGAGCTTGACGGGTGTTTATGAGCCCCAGTCATGCAGGGGACAAGCGCCGATCTGCCGCACCTGGGCGGGTCTGTTCCTGTTTCCCTCCACCTTCCACAAGCTCGGAGCCCGGGCTTCCAGGTTGTGGCTGGTGGACTCGAGGTCAAGCCACACAACCACACCAGCCACAGTTCGAGTTCGGCACATTCGCGTAAATACTTGACCCAGACCCACTTTTGATACCCGCCCCACCAATTTGCCCACACCAAGGGTTATTGGCAAAATCAGCCCCGTGCAGTGAAACTTTTCGGGCCCTTCCTCCCTGACCTTGCCTTTGAGGAATCTCCATCGACGATACTAACGACAACCCCCATCTAGCGACATCACCGTCAACAACCGCAGAGATGGCCAAGGAAGCTCCCGCCCGCTCCGGGCTCACCATCGGTCTTAACCGTGGCCACGTAAGATGAACCACCCACACCGCCCGTAGCATCACCACTTTGCCCACATCCGAACCACACAACACCTACTCTCCGTGCGCACGGCAAAACCTGCGAGCAAGAGCCAGAAAGCGACCGATCGCCGAAAAGCCCCGCCGCAGCAATGTCTCGCGCGAGAGAGAAGAGGAAAAAGAGTGAAGAAGGAGGCAAGAGATCCGACCACGAGCGCCCCCGACGCCGCTGTTCGCGAAGGGGAAGGAGGAATGAATAAATGAATGGATGGATGGACACACACATCATGCATACATTACATACCAAACGGAACCCTTTCACGACCACCGTCTCACCTCGTGGAGGATCTCTGCTCTTGCTACATTTCTGCGTCGCATCCCACACGCACACAAAAAAAGTCATGGCAGACGATGGACGCTGGGGCTGACTGGAATACTTTTGCTCGTATAGAAAACCACCGCTCGCGTCGTCAAGCCCCGTGTTTCCCGCACCAAGGGCCACCTGAGCAAGCGCACCGCCTTCGTCCGTGACATCGTCAAGGAGGTTGCTGGGTAAGTCTTTATCCCAAGAAAACTGATGTGCTTTTTTTTCTTTTTTTCTTCCAATTCGAAAATAAAGTTACTAACGTGGTTCGCTTGTCAGCCTTGCCCCCTACGAGCGCCGTGTTGTTGAGTTGCTGCGCAACAGCAAGGACAAGCGTGCCCGTAAGCTCGCGAAGAAGAGGGTAAGCATCCAGCGCTGTTATATCGACTTGATCGCACAATAGTCAAGCTAACAGCATCACAGCTCGGTACCTTCGGCCGTGCCAAGAAGAAGGTCGACGAGCTCCAGCGCGTCATCGCCGAGTCTCGCCGCACTGCTGCCCACTAAGCAGGTCCTGATCCATCTTTGAAAAGTAACAAAAAAACTTTCGAAATGGGCGAGACTTTCATGATACTATCCCTCCCATGGATCATCTGAAATGAAGATCACTGGGAGAGGTGGATCATGCGTGGCGGACAAGATGTATCTGCTGCCAGGCTCTGCAGACGGCAGCCCACCGCGCCACGAAAAGGCGTGCGGGAATGAAGAAGAAAAAAAATGTTGTTAAGGTCTAGATACCAACAGGGACAAAAATTATGGCATGGTCCGGCGTCATTTTTATGGAAGGCAATTGATTTTCTTTCACGACTCAAGACCGTGAGCTTACACTCACATACGATGACTCCTCTGGTGGAATTGCCTCCGTAGATGATATCTCGATCCGACAATGATATACCAAGTTCGCACTGACAATGTTCTGATGACGCACAGCCAACGGCGCGGTGTACAAGAACCTCCTTCCTACGTACATGTATCGTGTCACCAATTGTAAAACTTTTTTGGATAGCATCTGTCCATGATACGTTGGATTACGCTGAATGGTCTAGCAAACAGAACGCTATCAAGCCCAAACTCCATACAAATGCGATGCTTCCCATGTCGTCAATCATCTTATTTTTTGCTGAAGCCTTTCAGCCACTTTGGCTTTTTAAAGCCAGATCCGTCACCACTAGCGCTTGGCTTGCTCTGAGCCGGCATGCCTGTCATGGATGAGCCGTTGCCAGCCTCGTTCGCCTTGCTCGCAACATCAGGTATGTCTGGGATCCTGACTTGTTGCGCTTTGCTGGCAGCACTATCCTTAAGAAAAGGTTTCTTGCGGATCTCTGGGGACACGCTCTCGTCCCACACGAAGTTGACGAGAGTGTTGGTGCGCAATTTGTAGCCAGTGATCAACTTGCCTGCCGACTCATTGGTGTCTCGAATGAGCTCGCGAGGAGGGATGACAAGCTTAAATGCCGCTGTAGGATTCGCCATCTGTGACCTGACATCGGCATACAAGACGCTACCAGTATCATCCTGGCCGTATTCTCGCTCGAACATCGTGTTGTCGGGATGCCTGACTCTAATCAGAATTTGTTGCGTCTTCGCCAGCGCCTCCTTTTGGGCAGCAGCTTTCTCCTCGAGTTCGCGATCGGAAAGCAGCCGCTTGTTCTCTCCCAACGATTTCAGCAAGCTCTGATGAGCACGGGCCTGTTCGATACCAGGAACGAAGGCCTCATCCGCATCTTTGTCGACAGCGGCTGCTGGCGCGGTTGAAGACGGCGCTTCGTATATTCTAATAGGCCGAGCTTCTGTTGAAGTAGGAGGGGGCCCGACGACCATAGTATTTTCATCGCTGGCTTGCTCTCTAACTGGTTCCTCGCTCCGTGGTGTCGTTCCGGAAGTGAGTTCCATCTGTTGACCAACTCCTGTCGACAGTGTCGATTCATGCTGAGGCGCAACAGGTTGAGAAGAGGCGGCCTCTGATTGCGAAGTACTCTCCGTCTGGGTGTTAAGAACTTCGCTCGACTGTGTCTGTTGAGTCTCGGCATTCGCTGGCTGCTTGTCGGCAACGTCCTCCTTGAAATACTGGTCTATCTCAGTAGTCGCTTCGAAGAAGGTCCTCTCCGTCCTCTGGAATGACAATCGAAGCAGAACTCCACCGGTGTTGTAGCCGAGCTGCGACAAGGTCTTCTGGAAGTCTGTAAAGGTGGACAGCTTCTGGGTGTCATTGCCTAGCTGGACAACAGGGGTCTCGTAGTAGAGCTGCCCGCTGCCAGAGCCATTCGCCGTCGCCGGGATTCCTCGCTCGGTGAAGTTGCGTGCTCTGCCCTGGGCGTCCTTTTCGCTCTCGAACTGACGCAGGACCTTCCATATTGTGTAATCGCTAGGAAGCTTCTTCGTGAGCCTGCCTCCCTCGGGAGGCGGAAGCTGGAGCGCAACGCTGATTGGTGTTGGAGTGTTTGAGCGAGCGACAAGTTCGAGCCTTGCGCCCTGTACAAGGCCGGAAGTGCGGTATGTGTGGGAGAGGTCGACGAGCTTCGATTTGTGCCTGAGCTGGAAGCGTGCCGGAGAGACCTTGAGCTTCTCGCAGGCCTGCTCGAGAACTTCGGTAAGGCGGGTGCTGGGGTTGACCTTGATGACGACTTGCCGGAGGTCAGTGCCGACGACCTTGACGTTTGACGCCATCCGTGGATGAGTGAGCGTGACGTTGCGAGCAACAAATGTACGATCCGTCTAGCCAACAGCTGAGTCTATTTGCAAAGAAAGGCGCTTAGGTCCGTGTTTCCGTGTTGGCAAGCGGATGCCACTTGGAGGTTTGGAGGGCTGGGGGGACTTGTATATCGAAGCGGGAAGTCGACCCTGGCCAGAGCATGGCATTGTCAGGTGGGGGAGCAGGTGGCGCAAGCATTCGTGCCTGGCCCGGTGCCTGCGGGGGAGCTTCGAAGGCCCTGGAAACGGGTGGGCAAGGCGAGGATGGTCGCTAACACGCCCAGACAGCTGGCACCGCAACGCAAGCACACAGAGAGGCATCACAGCAACAGGGCGGCAGTAGGTAGATGGCGAGCACGCCTCTGACGCAGGAAAGCTTCGAAGCTGTTTATGGTCATGGCATTCACGAAGAACAGGGGACCTTTGGCTGAGATGCAAGATGCGGTAGTGGGTTACCCGGCAGCGGGCAGCCTGCGGCAGGAGGGAGGCTGCGCGGGGCGGGCATCCTCTGGTAGGTCGTGCGTGCGTGCACCTGCCGCGACAGCGTGTTTGCCTGTGCGTGCTTGCTGTAGCTGCTGTGGGCACCACCCGCCAGGCCCGCCGCCTTGAGCGAGCTACGACAGCTCGACAGCCTCGACGTCAGCCGCGGGCGCCTGCGAGCTGCCCGAGCTCCCAGCACCACCACACCCCAAGCCTCCTCCACCCGCATCACGACAACCAGACGACTCCAGACAACCTCACGTCGCCTCCCCCGAGTCCCTGCCTGCCGCTTGCCCTTCAGGCTTCAATTCCACGTCTGTCCCATCGCCATCCTTGGTGCGGAGCCGTCGACGACCGCCTCTCGCCAGCCTTCTGAGGCCCTCGATACGACCGCATAGCCATCATGGTGAGTAGCAGATCTGGTTTATGGACACAGGAGAACACGGAGCTAACCCGCCGATGCTGCGATATAGTCGTCACCGTTCGATATCAGTATGCAACACCCTCCGTGATGAAACGTGCACCTCCCAGGCCACCCGGCCACCCGGCCACCCCTCGAAGCTCTTGACAGGCCTAGTCCGGGAACAACACAGATGGCTCCTATCCACAAACAGCATGCTGACCAGCTCCCTCAATAGATGGCGGCGCCTGTGTGGCCATGGTCGGAAAAGACTGCGTGGCCATCGCATGTGACCTGCGCCTTGGTCTGCAGGCTCTGACAGTCTCCAACAACTTCCCAAAGATCTTCCAGTACGGCGACGTCTTCCTAGGCCTGACGGGTCTCGCGACGGACGTCACTACCGTCTCAGACCTCTTCCGCTACAAGGTCAACATGTACCGCCTGCGCGAGGAGCGCAACATTGCCCCAACCACATTCGCCAATCTTGTCTCCTCTTCGCTGTACGAGCGCCGGTTCGGCCCCTACTTTGTCAGCCCCGTCGTCGCCGGTCTCGAGCCCAAGTCGGGCAAGCCCTTCATCTGCGGCTTCGACTCCATCGGCTGTATCGACTTTGCAAAGGACTTCATCGTCAGCGGAACAGCGAGCGAGCAGCTCTTCGGCATGTGCGAGAGTTTGTGGGAGCCCGATTTGGTACGCGTTTACCCCACCACCCTGCCCACGCAGGCACATTGCATCCGATCGAGATCTGCCCATACTAATTGGATGCTTCACCAGGAACCTGAGGATCTCTTTGAGACCATCTCACAAGCGCTGCTCAACGCCGTCGACAGAGACGCGTTGTCCGGCTGGGGTGCCCACGTATACATCATTGAGAAGGACAAGGTGACCAAGAGGTTACTCAAGGGACGGCAAGATTAGGCATTCACAAGATGGCGAAATAAACTTGAGCCACAGCAAAGAAGAGAAAGACACCCAACATAGATCTTTGTTCTTCCAGACAAATCTGACAAAGTCACCTGCTTTGCTGACGTGAAGATGAGATGCAAAACAGCGGGTCCTGTGAGACAAGCCTAGAGGACAAGTCTGGAAGCGAACAGGCGGAGTGACGTCTCATCGTAGTGACTATGCTAATCCAGTGAGCTCGTATTTTCTGTCCTTCTGATTGTTCCGCGACATGACTCTGCCCAGAGGCCTGTGCCCTTCCAGGCATGTAGTGTCGGGCAGCTCATCTTTTGTACTCTTGATGTTCCATTCCCTACGCTTAACTGCTGTGGCTCATCCGCCTTTTCGTGTGCACTCATGGGGGTTCTGTGTGTCGTTGTGGTGAAATTTGATGTATATCTTTTCTCTTCTTCTTTTTGTCTATGAACCTCTCTTGCTATCGTATGCATATGCTCTTGTTTACTCGCGGCAGCCACATGCCTTTGTCTGTCCATGGCCTTTCTAGACTTGAATTCTTTCTGACGAGATATATATTCTACAAAGGACTGATGCAGATGCTGATGCAGATGCTGATGCAGATGATGAGATATGTGGGCAAGGATATGGTAATGGTTCAGGGGGGGGGCATCTCTCTAAGCATGCACAGTCCGTCAGTTTACGCCTCCTTCTTCGCCTTGACAGCATGGTCTGTCGTCTTCTGGATGAACAGTTGTCTCTCAAAGAACTTGAGAATCTCATCGATGAAACTGTGAAGAAGATCGTTAGTGGGCATTACAAACAAGGAACAATGAATTAGTGGCACGACTGGAACACTCACATGACTGGCGCGCTGATGATGAGCACTGCCTTCCACTCATTCCAGTTGAGCGGCAGAATCGAGAAGAGACTCTGCAGGAACGGCGTATAGAGTAGTGCGAAATGCAGGGCCATGGACAGGCAGATGGCGTAGACGAGCATCATGTTCTCCCATAGAGGCAGGGTCAGTAGGGACTCGCTGGACGACAACGCGTTCATAGCGTTGAACATCTCAATGACCACGAGAATCGAGAGCGAGACGGTCGATGCAGCCTTGGCCATGTCGCCGTGGAACATGGAGCAGCCAATCTCGGAAAACTCGGCCGAGCAGCGGTGGAAGTGCGAGAGCTGGTAGAAGCTGATCTGAGGGCCCTCGGGGTTATACATAAACCACCAGGCGTAACCAGCAACGGTGGCAACGCCAACGTAGGTGCCAATGACGAGGTACCGGAAGAACAACCAGCCGCCAATGAGAGGCTCATCACGCTTTCTCGGGGTGCGTCTCATGATGTCGTGGTCAGGAGGGTTGAAGGACAGAGCAGTGGCAGGGAGACCATCAGTGACCAGGTTGACCCAGAGGAGCTGAACAGGGACGAGAGCCTCTGGCATGCCAAGAGCCGCGGTGACGAAGATAGAGACAACCTCTCCGATGTTGGACGAGATGAGGTAGCGGATAAACTGCTGGGTGTTGTTGTAGATGGAACGTCCCTCTTCGATGGCAACTTCGATAGTGGCGAAGTTGTCATCAGCCAGAACCATGTCCGCAGCCAGCTTCGCAACATCCGTTCCAGAACCCATGGCAACACCGATATCAGCCTTCTTGAGGGCAGGGGCATCATTGACACCATCACCAGTCATCGCGACGACCTCACCCAGGGACTGAAGGAGATCAACAAGCTTGGACTTGTGGCTGGGCTCGACACGCGAGAAGAGTGAGGCCTTTTTCGCAGCCTCGAGTTGTTCGGAAGGGCTCAAGTTGTCAAACTCGCGACCAGTGAAGCTCTTGCCCTTGAGATCTTCGTACTCGCCAAAGACACCAATTGACCGGCAGATGCTCTCGGCCGTGTTGCGATTGTCTCCAGTGATGACGATGACTCGGATGCCGGCATCCTTGCACTCCTTGATGGCACCAGCGACTTCAGGGCGGGGAGGATCCAGCATCCCAACGAGACCGAGAAGAGTCAGATCCTGTTCAAGCTGGGCGTACTGTGCGGTGGACTTGGCAGAGGTGATGAGCGGGCTGGAGGAGACGTCGTCGATGCTGGCAAGGGCAATCACTCTGAGGCCGCGGTTTCCATACTCAACAATTTCGCGTGACAGAGTGTCGTAGATCTTGCTGCTCATCGCAACACGCTTTCCATCAGCACCGACCAGAGCGTGGGAGCAGCGCTCGAGAATCGACTCAGGCGCGCCCTTGACCAGGAGCTTCTTCTTGGAACCGTCCTTGACGAGAACGGACATGCTCTTGCGATCGCGCGAGAATTCATAAGTCGCCAAGCGCGGGTACTTGGAGTCGTAGTAACCGCTAGCATGGTGGACACAGGCCTCAGGGTTCGAGTTGGCAGGCGCGCAAGGTCCAATCTTCTCAGCCAAGACACGAAGGGCTCCCTCGGTAGACTCGCCCACATTGGTGAAGTTGCCGGTGCGAGCGTCGTAGTTGAGCCGGGCATCATTGCAAAGAGCGGCGACCTCATTGATCTGGCGGATAGTAGCCGAGGACTGTGCAAGGTCACGGACAACCTTGCCACCACGGAGAACGTCACCCTTGGGGGCATAAGTGGTACCCTGCACATCCAGTTCCTCGAGATCAGAGCCGTTCTCGGAGAGGTACACAACTTTGGCGACGCTCATCTGGTTGGTGGTTAGGGTACCAGTCTTGTCCGAGCAGATGACGCTGCAGCTGCCAAGAGTCTCAACAGAAGGCAGGCTGCGGACAACGGCATTCTTGGCAGCCATCTTGCGTGTGCCGAGGGCGAGACAGGTAGTGATGACGACGGCAAGACCCTCGGGGATAGCGGCGACACCAAGGGAAACGGCGATCTTGAGGTAGTAGATTGCGCCCTTGCTCCAGTGTCCGTGGCTGGGGTCGGCAAAGTTGGGAATGTTGATAAGCCAGACGAGGATGCAGATGACGGTGATGACCTTGGCGAGAGAGTCACCAAAGTCGTTGAGCTTCTGCTTCAGCGGGGTTGGCTCGGAGATCTGGGCAGTAATGCTCTCGTGAATATCTCCAATTGCGGTGTTCGAGCCAGTCTGCACAACGATAGCACGGGCACGGCCAGTGACGACAGTGGTTCCAGAGAAGAGCATGTTGATTTGGTCCTGGAGGACAGCCTTGTCATCTTTAAGCACGGCATGGTCGTCTTTGCCCACGCTCTCGCTCTCGCCAGTGAGAATAGCTTGGTCGACCGCGAACGAGTTGCTTTCAATTGAGATTAGGCGGCAGTCCGCCGGGATACGATCGCCGACGGTCACAGAGACGATATCACCAGGAACCAGGAAATCGGCCTTGATGCGCGAGATCTGACCGTCGTTGCGGATGACACTGGCGAGGGTGGCTGAGTATTCCTGGAGAGCGGCGATGGCCTTCTCGGCACTGCTCTCTTGTGAGACACCAACGACGGCATTGAGGATGAGGATCGTGAGAATCTAGAGGCAGGAGACAGCGCATGTGTTAGCAGGTGACCCTGACAACCATAGCAGGCCGCTCGGCAAAGAGGGAATCGCAACTTGAGGTCGAGGGTGGCAAGTACATACAACGGCAGGATCGACGAATGCGCTCCAGCCACCCTCGTCCTCGAGGAAGGCGAGGAGGAGGGAGACGGCAGCAGAACCGAGGAGGATGAGGACGAGCTGATCCTTGAATTGCTCGAGGATGAGCTCCCACAGAGGAGTCGGGGGTTCTTCCGGGATTGCTGGGTCGCACGAGGGACAGTTAGCATGCAGTCAGTTTGCCGCGGCCGTCAGCCGTCTTTGGGGGGTTGCGTTCTGGGGAGGACACCTACAGTTCTTGCCGTGCTTTGCGCGGAGAGTGTTGACCTGCTCGTCGGTCAGGCCGGCGTCAGCGCTGACGCCGAAGCCGGCGAGGACCTTGTCGATAGGCTGCGCGAAGGAAGCCTCCATGGTTGCTTGGACGGCGGAGGCACAGGCGGGCAGGACAGGCTCGAGAAGGAGAAGGAGAGGACCCTTGAGTATTGCGTGATCCCGGGGACTGGGACTGCGACACGGGAAGCTGAGAGTGGGAGTCCAATGCGGCTCTGCCCTGGGGGGGAATAATATGTGTCTCTACTGGGCCGGTGCGCAGCGCAGAAGGATTGGCGCAGTTGGGGAAAAAGAGGCCAGATGTCTCGAATGCGGGACGGAGGGGTGGTGTGTGGTGGTGGTGGTGCCTGGGGGCCCTGCGCCTGCTGGGTTTGGTTCTAGCGTCGCCGGGTTTGGGGGTTTGGAGTGCTGCGCGGATGGCAGCTGCTAGCAGCACTCTGGCAACGAACGGATGTTGCCGGCCAGTGCCTCTCTGCGTGCGACAATCTGCTGTCTACTTGGTGCCTGTCGAGCGTCATTAGAAATCAGAGAGAAGCCCATCGACGCGGAAGGTGGCCGGACTGGGGAATCTTTGTCTGCTGGGGTGGTGGGACCCTGCCTGCATCGCCGACTCGAGGCCTGCCGCGCCGCCGCAAGCAAGCCCGGCAAGGTACGCACCAGTCGCCGCCACGCACAGTCCAGCACACCCGCCCAGGCATACCCCACAGCCGCCACGTTCTGGCCCACGCACGCATCGGGGCGCACTCCCCGGACTCGACAAATGCGCCACGAGACAAAAGCTCCTGTCACCAAATCCCAAAGTCTGCTCTCATCTCGGCAAGAAGCTTAGGACCATCATCCATGTCAGTCTGGAAACTCTATACGCAGTAGGCACGGAGGAAGAGGGGCCCTACTATCTTGTCTCGTCAAGCTTTCTTCATGATTACCGTGCGACATACAGCAAGCCTGCAAATGATTGCCACCTGAGTCGTGGCGTTCGACTACCCCCTCCTGGTTTGTAGGTGACCTGCCCTCTAGTCTTCCCTGACAACACCTTTGTCTTTCCCAGAGCAGACCCGGTGGACCAAGTCCAGCTTTTCCAACACCCAGCCCCCAAATGTTCAACGCTGACCACAACACGCGTGTCAGCTGTCCGAAGCGTGCCCTTGTCGGTTGCGCAGTCCCCACGAAAACGCGCGGCTGTGGGGTCAACCTGTTCGGCATCACGGCGGCACGCCCCTCCCAGGACGTGCCGTGTTGCCCGTCCTTGCCGTCCGCTTCCGTGAGCACCAATCGGGCCTGATACTTCAGAGATGACCTCGGGATATTTCAGGACTCGTGCCGAGGCGAGCCGTCGTCTATAATCTATACGTGCCATTGATTTTGTGTATTCCAGATTTCCATCGCTTCATGTGGGTTTCAAGGTCTCCCAGCCATTCATGTCGCTGCCCTCGTCACTGTCCAGCAGATCGATAGGCTTCCGTGGGATGCTTCTCCCAGCCGGCTGATGTTGTTGATAGGCTGCCTGCGCATCTGAACCCGCAAACGTTCCGGCTCGTCTGGGTGGGACCGCCTTGCGCTCAAGCTGGCCAAGGCCCGGCAGGCTGACGCCGCCCGGTGGTGATGTGGGTCCTGGATGGTGGCCCGTCCCGGGGGCCGTGCCTTTCAGCGGGAAGGACGTCGTGCGCTGCATCCCGCCCGTCAGATGTCCCTGACCTGTTGCCTGAAGCCTTGAAGTCAGATCAGAGATCTTTCCGGACGGCGGTCGCAGCGGGGAGGTCTTGCCCGGGTCACCGGTCATGGTAGCTTCTGACAGCCTTGGGCTGGTCGCGGGGGACGTTGTGCTTAGATGTGCCGGTTTGCGCGCTACTGGTGGCGGCTTGGACTTGTTGCCACCCTGCGTAGCTGTGCTGCTCCCCGTGCTGCTCAATGGGACAGATTCGGAACTGCCTACAGAAGTGGTGGATAAGGGCGCGGCGGGAACCGCATTAATCTGGGCACCTGTGGTCCGACGAGGTGGCGGCGGAGGGGCAACTTCGACTCTTTGCCTCGTGGCGGGCGTGTCGTCCGCCAGCTGCATTCGCCCAGTCTGTCCTGCCAGCTTGGTCGAGTCGAATGGGGGCGGCAACTTGCGTGGCGGAATCGTGGACGCGCTGGCTGCTAGTTGCATGGAATGACCAACATGCTCGTAAGGTGAGCTGGACAATGATGAGAAGGATGACAGCCTCGAGTTGGACCGAGGAACAGCAACCCAGTCAGGCTCCTCAGTGGGAGTGAAAGGATTCGCAGGTCGCTTGGGGTTCAATGTCATGACGGAGTCCTCCTGGTTGTTCCCTGAGCTTTTAGGCGGCGCGATTGTTGATTGTGCCATCTTGCCGTTGTCTAGCCACCATCGTTGCTGGTCCGAACTTGCAGGTGGGAGCCCTGGCTCGATAGGATCGTAACCGATCAGATCTTCATCTTCATCTGAGTCCTCGCTCAACAAGTTCGCGACGGATTGTCCCACTTCGGCCCTACGCCGCTCGTACAACTGCCGGCTGAGCTTGTCGCGCCTCGCCTCGTCCACAATACTGACAGTACATTGAAACGTGGCGTACACAGGTCTGTGATCAGAGAACCTCAGATCAGCAGAGTTGTAGCATAGCTGCCTTATATTCGTGCCTTTGCGCAAGATGCGATCTGTCCAGGCGGGTATTCGAGCTTTCTCGCTGATCTGGTGTTAGCACACGCTACTTACTGTCCATGCCAGCGCCGCCAAGACTTACGAGGTGTCGTATCGATCTGTGCCAATGTCAAATTTGTAGGTTGGCATGAAGGTGATGCGAGCCTCAGAGTAGTGCGGAAAAGAGAGACCAGCAACCATTTGAAGATTCAACTGCGATGCTATTAGCAAGGGAGCCGCACGAGCGGGCTGAGACGGTAATGCTGAACGTACTTGATCGTTCTCGTAGAGCTTTTCAATATCCCTCCTCCGAACAAGTTCCATGGCTCTCTCGTAAGTCAAACCGACACGGTAATTGAAATCCCCCAGCCAAATGACGGTGTCTAGGTCACTAGTCAGTCCTTGTATTACACTTTCGAATCAGATGGAAACCATACCATGATCGACAATGCCTCTGTTCCTCTGAAACCTGAGTCCGTGGTCGATAGTTGCATAATCTCGGTTCCGTTCGTCGTAGTTTGCGAATCCTGCCGCAAGATGGGCAGTGACGAAACATATTTGGGTATTGGCGTACTCCATTCGGATACCGACGGCACCCTTGTTGCCAGCAATCCCCGACATGCCTGTCTTCTTAACACTTCCCTCGACGTTCTTGATTTTTGGCAGTGCAGAAGACTTTACGAATATGCACAATGCAGCACCTACAAGCTGTCCGCTCCGAAGGAGGACATAGCGCTCGCCATTCAACTCATCGGCTCTTCGATTGAGTGCCGTCTTTATAGCCTTCTCCCACTGCTGCTTTCTTGTTGGGTCGCTGTTCATGATTTGCTGTGCACTGAGCTCGACAATCTCTTGAAAGCCAACAACCACAATCTCGGGCTGCTCCGAGCCGAGCTCCGGAGGAAACAACCATGGCGAAAGGTCGTCTTGGATGCCAGTTGTCTTGCCATTCAGATTGAAAGTTCCGACCCATCTATGAGACTGTGTCAGTAATGAGAAAATTAAGGGCAATAACTATATGAGCGTACTCACATGTTGACGGTCTCTGTCGAAGAATACTCATTGCTGCGTTTCGCAAGCTCGTTGGAGATAAAGTCACTGATTGGGTCGAAGAGTAGCACAGGGGCTTGCCCGACTAGCCTTCCAAGCAAGAGATCAATGGTATTCTGCCTCGCCTTGTCGGCAAAGTTGTTGATATAGAGTCTGGTGGCACTCTTTCGGGCATCGGCGAAAGCACCGGCGAGAGACATCTTTCCATGCCGAGTGAATGAGGTCTTTAGAGCTCCTGTTCCAGCATAGATTCTTGAGAGAGCGTCGCCATTATCGGCCCAGAGGGTAGAGTGTCTCATCCAGAAATCTGAGGCCGCGTACTCCCCACGGTGGTTGAGGAACGACTCGACGGCCAGCTGCGAGATCAGGGTTTGGATGAGATTCGTCCGATCAAGACAGTCTAGACAATTGGTCCTAAAAATGCCCTCTTGCTGAAGCACCACCACCAACCTCCGGCGATCACCCAGCTCTCCACCTGTTTCATACATATCATCTGTTTCCTCAGCAAGATAATATGCGAAGCCATCGGCGGAGTTCTCTATGTATTGTCGAATGCCTCTGGCAGCTTCATAGCCAGTCGCTCTCGTCTCGGCATGGAAGTCATAGTCTGTGTGCCGCAGGAGGGCATGATCAGCATCTTGAGTTGTTCCAGTGCGTGATAGTGGACTGTGCCGGATCCCATAATGGTACAGCTGGGTCAGCTGTGCCTCTTCAGGCTTGGTGGCGCTGAGCAAGTTGACAACATGTACAGCACCGTACGATTGCTCTAATTCTTCAAAGTGCCTGTCGAAAGCAGGCTGGGCTCCATCCGCTGAACGTGTGACAGTGATCTTCTGCTGCCCCGGAATGAGTCCGGCAGCTTGCTCCCAAAATACTGGCACCGAGCCTCGAACTTGGGCGTACGAGAAGAGGACACCCGTCGGACTCCAGTATATAGTTTCTGTTTCGACAAAGTTCGCAACGTGGCCATCATCGTCGATACCTCGACTGTTGAACCGAGTGCCGGCCCTCTGACAAGATAAACGCGAGACAACCGTGAGGAAAGATGGTCGACCAGTGTTTGCAGCTCTGAGAGGTGCTGCGGACTGCGGGATTGTCATGGTGAGACAGAAACCCCGTATGGCAGACGTGAGTATCCGTGAAGCATCCAGCGCCTCGCGCTCGTGAGGCCGGAGCCGTGAGCGAAAGCGAAGCAAAGGATTGACCATGAACGAATTCCACAAGAAGGCGTCGTCAAAGTTGTCTATGTTGAAGGTGTCTGAATCAACGGGCCGGTCTTGGAGTCTGTTCGTCAGGTCGAAATCCGTGCTATAGTAGAAGCTTCCATTACTAAGGAGCTTCTGCAACTCCTGATATGGGTACTCGATCTCACCCTCCCTCCTGGCCAAGTTCTGGCCGTAGACGGAGGCCGAGTCAGCCGTCTCGGTATCGTAGGGATTCAACAAGTACACATTGTCGTACGCTGCGCTATTGAGACAGAAGAAGTTGACGCTCACGATGCGCTCCACGGTCTCGCCAGGGCGCAGCTGAGCGACTCTTGTGGCGTGAGTAACCACACAAAGAAACACATCCTGATCTATGGAGATGAGACCAAGAGTTCCGTACACCGGCCGAGGAGTCAAGGGCCTGAAGTCCGCCAACAGGGACTTGGTAACCGGTGCAAACTCGACCATGCATTTCGCCGTGTGATTATCGGTGCGAGGCCGTGCAGACGGCACCGTGGCGAGCAAACCATCGTTTATGGCTTCCGAGGTCGTAGAGCTGTGGCGAAGGATGAGGGCATGCGTGGGAGTCGCTATGGCGATCGCTCGGTGTGGATAGTCACGGATCAGAAGCTGGCTCGACTTTTCGGACGAAGGGATAGACGTTGTGCCAGTGGGCGGACCGGCGATATGATGCTGCTCCATCGTGCTACCTGTTGGAGAATCCGGCGATGGGGATTGTGCCAGCAGCTGCTTCAAGGTCCGATTCAAGCCGTATCGAGTCGAGCATTTGCCAGCATTCGAATTCGTTGGCTAGGCTTGGTTGGCTGCGCCATTGGTGTGCGTATCGAGCTACACCGGCTTGGCTCGTCGTTTGAAACCTGTTGTCGTGGCTTGAATGCCCACGTTGATTATTTGTGTGCTCTGCGCAGCAGTCAGCTGCCTCCAGCTTGGGCGCAAGTGCTTATGACGTTTTGGTTGGCCAGCCTGGCTACTGCGCTGGGACCCCTCCGCCCCGTTTCCACTGCCAAGCTGCGCCAGCATACGCCTGTTCTTCTGGAAACACCCCAAAAATGGCACGAATACTGGTGTGTGCTGACACGTTTTCTTGCTGCCCAGGTGATGTCCATCCTGTAATTTCCCAAGCTGCTTCCATCCTGCCTGTCTGTCGGTTTTCTACGCCAGATTGCCCATATTCACCCTTGATCTGGTAAGAAGCATCGTGCATGCATGGCAAACGTGTGCCGACATCCAAATTATCTTGGACAGCTCAGCAAAAGTACGGTTCTGCCAAAGACTTTGAGACGCTTGTCTGCGACCACTCTCCTCGAGAGTTCATGCGCAGTGGTCGGTGTCTGACTCTTGTCTGGATTTGCTTTTGTTCACGATAAAGGTCACGGTACTCGTCGATGGTCTAAACTAGCTATCATGGATCGGCGCCCAGGGGATAAGGATGTGTTTGCAGCAGGCCTCAGATTATATAGTTAAGATCATTTCCAAAATTTTGGATATCCCTCTTCCTATCATAATATGTTTTTGGAGTATCATCATTGACCTGCTACAAGGGGAACACGGAATGAAACAGCAGACCAATAGAATGGCGAGAAGGCCTGGGCCCTCAGGGACTTGGCCCATACTCGAATGCGATCACCACGGACACGGCGTCCACCATCTCATCTCGAACGCGTCCGCGACGATAGTTCACGCTCGATGGTGGTTGTGCACGAACCTACCTGACAAAAGCTTTGACAAAATGATGTGCCAGTTTTCAGGTCACACAAGGCTTTAGCGGGCATTCCGGTAGGCGCGATCTCCGGCGAAAGGCGTCCCGGCTCCTGAGGCGTGCCATTGTGGTGTTTGATGTCTGGCGAGAGGAGGATGCTTGCTGGTGAAGAATGAACAAAATTTCTTGCATGGCCGATGGGGCTGGGATATTAAAACCAATGGCTTACGTAACGCGGAGTGGTTCCTCACACGACGCCAGTATGTGGGGCTCTCTGCAGCGCCGGCCGCAAAAAGCAGGCTGACCCTCTTTCTGATTCGCCCGCGCATTTTCCTGGTTCAAGCGCGGCTATCGCCAGCCTCGCGCCTTCCTCAGCCACTACCTCATCATCGCAAACACAAGTCCATCAAGCAATACTGCGTATCGCGACGAATCCTCTGCGCCACGCACGTTCTGGTACCTTTGCGTCGTCACTCTGCAGCGCCGCTTCCGCAATCATGTCGGACTTCAACCAATTTGGCGCGCCTGAAGATGAAAATGCAGAGATCAAGACACTCGCGCTTGAGGTGGTAAGTTGGTCGCAATCCTCCGTCCGGCCCCGGCTTGGAAGACCAGCAAATCTTGCCATGACTTGACCCGTGCTGACTTTATTTCTTGCTCACAAACAGGAAGCCGACACCGACAATTTCGAGTCCTGGGAGAAGCTCATCCGCGCATGCGAGGCCCAGGAAGGCGGCCTGAACCGCAACTCGAGCCCGCAGGCGCTCTCTACCTTGCGCGACGCCTACGACCGCTTCTTGCTCAAATTCCCGCTGCTCTTCGGGTACTGGAAGAAATATGCCGACCTTGAGTTCAACATTTCCGGGCCCGAGTCTGCCGAGATGATATATGAGCGTGGATGCGCCAGCATCACCAACTGCGTCGATCTCTGGACCTCGTATTGTTCTTTCAAGATGGAGACAACACACACCCCACACCTGGTCAGAGAGTAAGTATTGAGAAGGGCCTCCTCCTATCCCCATAACCATAATTCATCGGAACAGCACGGCCTTGTGCGCCTCGAAACCCTTTCCCGCAACAACCACTCCGTGTTGTCAAGTCACACCATGAAACAAGCGCAAAATCATATTTTCCGATGGTGAGAATACCAGCAACAGCCAAACTTGTTGGGGAGAATCTCACAGTCGTATCTCAGGCGCTGATTCCCGCGGAGAGTCACATGTTGCACCTTCTGTCGCCTCTTCTGCCCAGCGCTACTACGCTTGGCGGCATGATGCCGGATATGGATCGCGCACATTATGCACAGCTTTCCTTTGCCTGTATTGCCGTCCCTCTCCCATCCCATTCCAGTCGCTCCCCTTTAGTTTGCGTTAGCTGACATAATATCACAGGCTTTTCGAGAGAGCTGCGACTTGCGTGGGCCTCGATTTTCTAGCCCATCCCTTCTGGGACAAATACCTAGAATACGAGGAAAGACAAGAGGCCCAAGACAGGATATTTGCCATCTTACAAAGAGTAATCAGCATTCCCATGCACCAGTACGCGCGATACTACGAAAAGTTCCGGCAGCTCGCCCACACACAACCATTGACGGAGGTCTGCGAACCCGAGACCTTGGCTCGCATCCAGGCTGAAGTCAACGCCGAAGCGGCAGCCTATGGTGCTGCAGCGCGCTCAGAAGCTGAAGTCGAACGCGACGTACGGACGAAGATCGATGCCATGTATTTCGAGATATTCCAGCACACACAGGAAGAGACGACAAAGCGATGGACATTCGAGTCCGAGCTTAAGCGCCCTTACTTCCATGTCACAGAGCTTGAGCATGCTCAGCTGACCAGCTGGCGACGATACCTGGACTTCGAAGAAAGCGCAGGCGACTATGCCAGAACAGCCTTCCTCTATGAGCGGTGCGTTGTCACATGTGCTCTGTACGACGAGTTCTGGTTTCGTTACGCAAAGTGGATGGCGGGACAGCCTGGGAAGCAGGAAGAAGTGCGTCACATCTATATGCGTGCCTCGACAATTTTTGTCCCAATCAGTCGCCCTGGCATTCGGCTGCAGTTCGCATACTTTGAGGAGTCTTCTGGCCGTGTCGATGTGGCCCGCGCTATCCATGAGGCTATCTTGATGCAGTTGCCTGACTGTGCCGAAGCCATCATTTCGTGGGCCAACCTCGAGAGGAGGCAGAGCGGACTTGATGCTGCGATTGAGGTACTCAAATCGCAGATCGACTCCCAAAATGTTGGTCTCTTCACAAAGGCCGTCCTTGTGAGCCACTGGGCCTACCTTCTGTGGAGGACCAAGGGGTCAAGTGAAGAGGCGAGAACCGTGTTCGTCAAAAACATGCAGTGGTATGCCGATAGCCGGCACTTTTGGCAAAAGTGGATCGATTTCGAGCTGCAGCAGCCGGCAGTTGCCGGAGAGGAAGACCAGCAATCTGAGCGTGTCAAGCATGTCTTCACTGAACTGGTCACGAAAAGTCGAATCTCACCAGCATCCAAACAAGAGCTTCATCTGTCTTACATGGCGTACCTCCAAGATCGGGGTGGCAAGGACGCGATGAAGGAGTTCTTGGCAGTGGATCGCGAGATATATGGGTAAGTTTCACAGGACCGTTGCGTGCTGCTCTGCTTTCACATGGGGCTAATCACCTTTCAATGTAGTCCCTCCTCTCTGTCAATGCTTGACAAGTCTGCCGCCAAGGAGAACGGTGTGAGCAGTGGACCTCTGGACGAGGCAACGAAACTCAAGGCCGAGAATCGGTACCCAGGTTACTACGAGTACTACGGCGAGCCCTTGGGTAGCGGACAAGGCAATGCTCCGTTCGCCTAAACCTCACATTGTCTCAGATACCGAAAGGGCAATTCTGATGACCCCATTCATTTGGCTGCGGCAGACAATTTAACATGGAGAATCTTCGTATCCAACGAGCTGCCTGCCTTGTTCGGCACTGATATCCGAAGCTGAGTTTCATCTCGTCACCTTTCTGTACATTTAGCCACACTGGATTGCAACAAGGAGAACGGACGAACTCGCCCGTACAGGGTCGTCGTCTTCGTGGCATCCAAGTACTCAGAATCACGACGTCGGCTCTAGGCACTTTGGGGTGGAGATTGGAAAGCTCAGCACAGACCGACCGATCATGCTGCAATCTGCGTCTGGCATTGAGGAATAATGAATGGATGGGTGCCTGACGGCAATATAGGCAGCGCACAAAACATAACATTGAGCATGAACTGTAGAATAATTCGAATACCCAATACCACGGTCAGTGGACCAAAGATTGGAGACCTGCTCTGGACTTTTTGTGTGCATGATGGAAACAGTGCAATATACCAGGTCCTGTCCTTGGCGTTTGGGCCACTTTTCTCTTTGAGGCTGGTGAGAGGAGCAATCCAGCTTTACGCGGAACGGGATACTTGGCCCCTTCAAGGCACAGCAGGCGTTAAGCTCCGTCAGCCCTATCAGAGTAGGCGTACCCTGCCTAAAGACGAAACGCCGTGGAAGCACCAGAAGCCAAATACGAACAACAACAAAAAAAGAAAACGTGTCTGTCCAGCAGGTGTGCAGGACGAGTCTTCACGAAAAAACAAAGAAGGGGAGTTTGTTCTGGGCAGACAGGGATGACAAATGCTCCATGCCTGGGCTGTACGCAGTGGTGTATACAGATAGATGTTACCTGGAGCATGATCGTAACGCGACAGATGACCAAAAAACCCAGCGCAGTGTGTGGTAAGAAGTCCTGCCGACGGAAAAATGGAGGGAGGCGACGACGCGGCGAGACCGAGTATCCACCGCGTCCCGTGGCTACTCGCTTCCGTAATACAAATGCGCGATTCCGGGCAGGCGAGCGCATATGCACAAGCGCCTGGCAGAGGATCTCAGATATGATTGAAGAAGAAGAAAGAGAAAAAGAAAACTTTGAAGGACCTCTCGCCACATGGCGCAGCAGCTCTCGGCTTTGTCTTGTTCTCGGCTGTTGGCGATGCTTAAATTGGGTGGGTCCAAATAGACAGACAGGCACAGTCGACAGACCCGTCACCGACCCCAGAAAAGCACGAGGTCAAGCCGAGACGGAGAAAGGCGGGCTTGTGCTCACTAATGCGAAAGCGCTGGCAATTGGTGAGCCGAGCCGAGTGCTCCGCGATATCAGTGCGTGCGGGAAGCCCACACCGCACGCAGCAGAGTCGCAGACAGGAGGTCCTTAGTCATGAACCTCGTTGCCGCCCCAGCCCAGGCAAAGCTGTTGAAGAGTGATGGATGGAGATGACTCGTGGATTATTCTAGGCTTCGGGAAGCATATTCCTTCTTCCGCTGCCGTGACGGCCACTGGCCTGACGGACGAACACGTGGAGGGAGGTATCGGCCCCTGCCAGCCGTGGACCCAGGAAAAATCGACGTTGGCCCCAAGTTGAGAATAGCTGAGCAGCCGAGCTGAACTCGGCTCGCTCGCAGTGGCGTGTGCCAATGACATGTCATGCAGGTACAGCACCGTGCTAAGTCTTATCTCTGGCACCTCAAGCAGCCCGCTTGGGGAAGGGAGTATCACAGTGCGGAGACAGTGCCCATTGTCTGCGCAGCGAAGGGATATGGAGATGGCGTGTTGGGGGCTCCAAGGTTTCAAGGACTGGACCCGACAGAATGACTCTGCAGATACTTTCGAGACACCCGACCCGACAGAGGCGGAGGGCCCCTTGTGAGAAGATGTGGGCTGGCTGGGGATGTCCCACGGAAAGGACCCTCCCTCATCGCTGCCAGTCCCCTGTCCTGCTCCCTGATGGTGGGACCCGAACAGCATGTGCGGTGGGCCGACGATGCTGACCAAGCCAATGGCATCAACGCCATATCAAAGAGCGTCGTCTGCGATGCGGCCGGCGCCGCTCCGCGTGCGAGAAGATGGACCCTCGTGCAGGCGGCTCGTCTGGCAGTTCTCGAGTTGCCGGCCTGCTGCTGTAGGCAGGTGGTTCGGCCAGGCCCTGCAGTGAGATCAGAGGGTCCCCGTTCCGAGCGCTTCTGGGTCGCCTTTTCCCACTTCTTCCCCGGACTCGCCATCTCGTGCTCCTTTGCCTCGTCTTACCACTCCTCCTCACCTCCGTACATTCCTTGTCGCTCCCGCATAACCCTGTACAAGGTGAGAACACCTCCACAAGCATATCCGCCTCCCCAGTCGATCACCACTTGGGACCATCATCTCTGTCTCTGTTTCTCTGCCGATCCTCGGGATACTGGCCATTGTCCTTTTCCGCAACCCCCACTAACTAACATCCGCCACCCTTCTAGATGTCGGCTGCCAACATGTCCCGCCAGGCCCTCCGCGCCGCTCTGCGCACCACTTCTCGTAGCGGTCTCTCGACTGCGTCCCGCCAGGCCTTCCGCCAGAACGGCCGCCGCTTCTACTCGGCCGAGGCTCCCAAGCAGGCCGGCTCCTCTTCCGGCCTCCTCTGGCTCGCCGGTGCCGCCGCCGTGGGTGCTGGTGGCTACTTTGTCCTCGGTCAGGGCTCCGGCTCCCCCAAGGTCTTTTCCGCCACCAAGGAGGACTATCAGAAGGTTTACAACGAGATCGCTAGCCGTCTCGAGGAGAAGGACGACTACGATGACGGCAGTTACGGCCCCGTCCTCGTCAGACTGGCCTGGCATGCTTCCGGCACATACGACAAGGAGACTGGTACCGGTGGCAGCAACGGCGCCACCATGCGCTTCGCCCCCGAGGGTGACCACGGTGCCAATGCCGGTCTCAAGATTGCTCGCGACTTTCTCGAGCCTGTAAAGAGTGAGTGGCGGGCGCGCACTTCAACGCCTTCAGATAGGAACATCACTGACTGTTTCGCTCCTCCACAGAGAAGTTCCCCTGGATCTCGTATTCCGACCTGTGGATTCTCGCTGGTGTCGCCGCCATCCAGGAGATGCAGGGTCCCATCATTCCCTACCGCCCTGGTCGTTCCGATCGTGATGCTGCCGCCTGCACGCCCGATGGACGTCTTCCCGACGCTGCCCAGGGCAGCAAGCACCTCCGCGACATCTTCTACCGCATGGGCTTCAACGACCAGGAGATTGTTGCTCTTGCTGGCGCCCACGCTCTCGGCCGGTGCCACACTGACCGCAGTGGCTTCGAGGGTCCCTGGACCTTCTCCCCCACGGTCATGACCAACGACTACTTCACACTGCTCCTCTCCGAGAAGTGGACTCCTCGCCAGTGGAACGGCCCTTACCAGCTCCAGGACAAGGGCAAGACATTGATGATGCTGCCCGCTGATGTGGCTCTGATCCAGGACAAGGCCATGAAGCCGTGGGTCGAGAAGTACGCCAAGGACAACGAGCTCTTCTTCAAGGACTTCTCTGCCGTCATCACCAAGCTCTTTGAGCTCGGTGTCCCCTTCAAGGAGGGTGTCGAGCCCTTTGTCCTCAAGCCCACCAACGCGTGAGAGGGTGTGCAGTCAGTTTTGATTGAGTTCGACGGTGGAAAAGAAGGACATTATGATACCACGAGATTAGAAGGTGCTGTGCCTGCACCGAGCATAGAGGTGGACATAGAGCGGATATAGAAGGAGAACCTCGATGGCGAGCTAGTCAGACCTTGGTGGACCCTTGAGCCATAGATGTATGCTTGTGTTAGAGTAGATCAACAAGCCGTTTACCCGCTACAGGAAATGCGCACAGTCGTCTTGTGATGATGTTCGTGACTCATGAGACGATGGAATTTGGGGGGAGCAAGGATGGTCTGCAACACCATGCCAAAGCTTCTCATTGGCTCGCCCTAGCCTTTTCGTCCCGTTGGAGTAATCGATACACTGTTGTTCTCCAACGTGGCGAAGAGCTTGTCCAACCGGATTTCGCCTCAACTCTATTCTACGTGCCTGCAACGTGATTGCGCCGTGATTGACTGTGTCCTGCTCTGTCCCACCACGGAAGCTGCGAGATACTGGACCAAGGCATCACGCCCCCTAGATTATAACAGGTTTGACAAGAAATTGAAGATGATGCTGGAACATTTGTACGGGGATTCGCCTTCGTCAGCGGTCCTCATGTGCGTTGCGTTGATGAGTGGGTGAACGGTGCCCCACTATGAAGCTCGCCCGACGTCGGGAGCTTTTTCTGGCAGCAACCGACAGCCATTCAGAGAGACTTTTGATGAACTTGTCATCTACAACTCCAGCATCCAAGTCACCAAAGCGACACACTTGACGAACCACACAGGCTTCTGCCAGCCAGCGGGCGTACTGGAAAAACTTCATTTCGGGACCTGCATGGTCACAGCCACGACCACCATGCGTGCCACCGCAACAAAAATGTTCCCGACCTCTCGTGCCCTCGCGGCGGCGGCGGCGGCGCGCCGCCGTCTCGCCCAGCCCGCCGCCCTGCGACCTCTGCAGCGGCAGCAGCAGCGCCGGTGGGCGGCGGTCCACGACGTGCGGTTCCTGGCGACGACGCAGGCGCCCTCGCGCAGCGTGACCGAGAAGTACAGGGAGCAGCTGGAGCGCAAGGCCCGCGAGGAGGGCCACGGCGGGGTCGCGGAGCTCAAGGAGGCGTACAAGGACAAGATCCACCAGTACCGGCGCAGCGACGGCGTCGAGTCGGTCCCGGGGCTGGACGCGCTGCTCTCGGACGCGGAGCCGCCGAGGGGGGCTACTGCTACCGCCGCGGCATCATCGCAGAGCAAGACGACTACTACCACCACCACTGCGGCCTCGCCCGATGGCCTGACACAACCGCCGCCGCCACCACCACCAACGCCATCACAATCACAATCCGAGTCAACACCGACACCGGCCAAGAACAAGAACAAGAACGCCGCGATCAAGCCCCTGTCCGAGATCCTCGACCTCTCCAAGGCGCGCGCCCTGCCCGAGAAGGAGCTGAGCGCGATCTGGCGGCTCCGGCACGCGCACAAGCCGACGAGCCTGTGCGCCGTGATCCCCAGCACGACCTACGCGCACCTGGAGCTCACGGCGCGGAAGCACCCGATCTTTGTCCTGCCCGTCCCCCGGGGAGCCGACGTCGGCGCCGAGATTCACTTCCTGCAGTGGGTCTTCGACGCCGAGAGCGGCACCGCGACGGTGCTCTTCACCCAGCTCGCAGAGTACAAGGCGCGCGGGGAGTGGGCGCAGCCGCACACCAGCGTGACGCACTACTTTGACCGGGACATCGCGCGGGACCAGGGGGTCGTGCTCATGGCGGGGAGCCTGGTCGAGGGCAGGGGGGCCAGCCTGGACGACGCAAAGTGGCTGCTCATGCTCATGCAGCGGTTCTACGGCGGCGAGGGGGCCGGCGGGACGGGCGTCGACGGGGCCAAGCGCGAGCTGCTCGAGGCGTTTGGCAAGGGGGACAGTCGGTTCACGGTGGAGAAGCTGCTCGAGGAGAGTGAGCGCCTGGGTTGATTTTGCCCTGAAGCAGCCCCGTTCCGGGGCAGAGGAAGTTGTCTGCAAAAAGAGCCGGAGATGTGTTGTTGTGTAGGCTACGTGTGAGAGTAAGAATGAGCTTTGGTTAAGAATCCCAGGGCCGGACATGAGCTAGGGCAGATTGCCCCTTGTACAAAAAAAGAAACCACATCTTAGAAGGATGGAAACACGTATACTAGAGTTGAGTCTATATATACTAGTCGTAGCCATGTGCCAGCCAATATGTTTGGTATCCGTGCATTCGAGCTCAAGTTTAGATGCCCAATTTCCTACACTTTCCGCCAGAACTTGTCAAACAATATATATGGATACGTACTCATATATAATTCCCAGCCACGCCTGTGATTCAGACGCCTCCCTCCAAACCCATCCGCTGACTGCACACGCACGGCTACAGCTTCGCCCCTTGCTCCACGCGATCCTCCTTGCGCGCCATCTCCCGGACCACCCTCCGCAGCAGCTTGCCGCTCGCGTTCTTGGGGATCTCGTCGACGAAGCGCACCCCGCCGCGCAGCTTCTTGTGCTCGGCGACCTGGGCGTCGAGCCACTCCTGGATCTCCCGGGCCTTGGCGTCGGATTTCTCAGTGCCCGGCTTGAGCACGACGTACGCGCGGGGGACCTCGGTCTCGCGCTCCCGGTCGTGCGCCGGGATCACGCAGGCGTCGTCAATCTGCGGGTTGCCCAGGAGCTTGGCCTCGAGCTCGGCGGGAGGTACTTGGAAGCCCTCTGTT
This sequence comes from Microdochium trichocladiopsis, assembly GCF_020744255.1. Classification (NCBI taxonomy): domain Eukaryota; kingdom Fungi; phylum Ascomycota; class Sordariomycetes; order Xylariales; family Microdochiaceae; genus Microdochium; species Microdochium trichocladiopsis. The sequence continues at coordinate 2,624,377 of NW_025763546.1, forward strand.
TTTGTGCGTCACCGTTAGTATAAGTATCGTATAGATGTAAATGACTTGAGTGGAGCGATTCTGGAAGGTGAGTACCCAGGTGCGCTAGCCACGCGCGAAAGGATAACCAAAATGGGCCAAAAAGAGAACAACGTACTGTACTTGATCAGCTCCTTGAGCCGGTCCGTAATGTAAAAATTGCCCTTCTTGTCGTAGTACCCAATGTCGCCCGTGCGGAAGTACCCGTCCTTGCTAAACGTGTCGGCGGCGAGCTCGGGTCTGTTCAGGTAACCCGGAAACACATTGGGTCCCTTAACCCACAGCTCGCCCTCCTCGCCCTGGGCAAGCTCGTTGCCGTCCATGTCCACAATCTTGGCGAGGATGTTGGGCAGGAGCTTGCCGCACGAGCCGTTGTACTTTGCCCAGTCTGCCACGGCGCCCTTCGTCAAGGTCGGGCTCGTCTCCGACAAGCCGTACCCTTGCATCACGGGGATCTTGAGCCGCTGCCAGACCATCTCCACGAGCTCCTTGCCGAGCGGGGCCGCGCCAGAGTTGAGCCACTTGACGCTCGACAGGTCGTACTTGTCCACGAGCGGGTGCTTGGCCAGCGCGAGCACGATGGGCGGCGGGATGCACATGTACGTGATCTGGTGCTTCTGGATGATCTGGCACGTGCGCTCGAGGTCGAACTTGGGCATCACGACGACCTGCAGACCCATCTTCAGTCCTTGAAGCGCGATGCAGGTGAGGCCCTGTAAAGTGTTTTGCGAGAGTTAGCGATTTGTCCGCCAAACGCGTAAGAAGAGAGTCGTTGTTGTGGCCGAAAAATGGCGAGTAGGGGATAGTAGCAGGACGGGTAATACGAGCTGCCTTGAGCAAGAATAACTCACGTAGATGTGGAAAAATGGCAGAATGGCGAGCTGCTTGTCGCCCTTGCCGTCGGGCTCGCCCGTGTGGTGCAGGCCGTTGTACTTGCCGTCCAAGTCGAGCAGCTGGACGAGGTTGGCGACCACGTTTGTGTGCGTGAGCATGACGCCCTTGGGCAGGCCTGTCGTGCCGGAGCTGTACACGAGGAACGCGAGGTCCTTCTTGGGGTCGAGCCTGGCGCGTGAGCTGGGAGAGATCTTGTTGGCCGTGTCGCGGATGCTGGTGAAGTGCTTGAACTGCTGGTCCCGGCCGTCGCCCATGAGGATGATGCGGTCCAAGGGGATGCCGGCCTCCTTGGCAGCGGCGGTGGCTATGGGCAGGAAGGCCGCCTGCGTGATGATACCTCGCGAACCCGAGTCTTTGAGCTGGAACGCCAGCTCGGTCGCCGTGTAGGCCGGGTTTGCCGTCATTGCGGCGCCGCCGCACCACAGCACGCCAAAGAAGGCTGGCGCAAAGTCGATCGTGTTGTTGGAGAAGAAGCCAAGTACGTCGCCCTTCTGGAAGCCCCAGGCAGCCCGCAGGCCCCGGCCGAACTCGAGGGCTGTCGCTTTGGTCTGCGCCCATGTGTAGGAGCGCCCAGTGTCTGGGTCAATGTAGATCTCTGAGTGTCGTCGCGGCGGCCAGGTCAGGTTGCTGTGATGAGACCCGTGTGGCTGGCGTAGATGCACGTACCTCTGTCCTCGGCAAAGGGCTTTGACTTTTGCTCAAACTGGTATGTCCACAGATCCTCGTCTGGAATGACGACGTCTGGGTAGACCGCCTTGACCGGCATTGTGGACGATTGGGATGGCAGCCTTGCAAGGGTGAGTGAAGGGGGGCAATGACCGAATGAGGGCAGGGGATGCAATTGATATCAGGACCTGGGACTGGGAGAGACTGCTCAGGGCGACAATGCCATGAGGGAGGAGGAATGGATGTGTGTCTGTGTGTGTAGTTGTGTGTGAAAACCAATAACAAGGCAGATTGGATGGATCATCGCCATGCGGAGAAAGACCACGAGACACAGGGGGGGGGGCGCCGAAGCAGCGAGGGCCGAGTGGATGCGGGCCCGTTCCGCGCCTGCCCGGGATGCCGTGGAGTGTCGTGGGTAGCGCGTGGGGTTGGACGCCGCCAAGCATTCCCCACCTTCTCCGCACGGAGCTGGCCCCAGTCTGGGCCTAGGTCGGCGTAATCGGCGTGGTCGGCGCAGCCCCAGCCTCTCCGTCACGCCGACATCGTGCACACACACAGCCCGCGCGAGCGGTGAAATTCGCGGAAGTGTGCGAGTGGGTTGCTCTGGTGCAATTTGTATTTCTATGTCAGACAGGAGCTCTATACGTTGAATCCACGACCTTTTGTACTCCACGCTCTGTGTGTGTATCCTGTATCCATCTAATCGACAACTGCAAATCCCATACATGACACAAAATGCCCTACTCCCGCGCGTCTTTGGTTGCATATAGCCGCATCGCTGGCCATCACGAGACTGCATCGCTGCTCGACTGCTCCCCTTCCGTCTGGCTTTGTTCTTTTGGACTCACCCACGCCTCTACCTCCTCACACCCAGCCGGCACCCGGCACTTGTCCCTGACGTTGCACGTCTTCCACAGCACGTCCCGCACCTCGTCAAAAACCTGCTTTCGGGCATCCATCGCCCAGATGACGTCCAGGTGCTCGTATCCCTCAATGACCTTGCTGTGGACAACCTTGACATGGGGCTCCCGGCCATTCTCGAAGCGTCGCAGCAGCCTCTTGCCGTCGACCAGGTCATCGTTACCTGCGACCCAGAGCGCGAATGGGCACACCTGCTCGTTGTACCATGCTGTTGATCCCTTGAGGCGTCTCCTGCCAGGCTGCTGCTGCTGCTGCTTGCCGTGCTGGTCTGCCAGAGCACTGCCGTTCTCCCGTCCCTTGATTTGAACAGTGCCCAGAGTGCCCATAGCCTCGTCCTCTTTCTCTTCGGCCGTCCACTGCTCCTTGGTGGAAAGGATGCACTTGTGCTTGGCAAAGCACTCTCTGCCAAGCCACCATCTCATCGACTCGGCGCTGACGTACACAGGCGCGAACTGGAACATCCGGTCCTTGAGCTCCCTGTCCCACCGCGTGTCCGTCCAGTCAAACAGAAACGAGAACACCTTGTACCCGAGCCAGCCGTAGATTTTCGGATGGAGAAGCGCGTGCATGTCCATCATGAGTGGGATGAAGGCATGTATGCCAAACATGATGCGGAAGGCTGCAGGCGAGATGATCCGCACTGGAAAGCATTGTTAGTCTGATCCAACAGGTGACTTCGGCGCTTCTTTCATCACTTACTGAACTTGAAATACATTTTGCCTATGAGCGGACCGGCATATGCCGCAGGCGCCAAAGCACAGAAGACGGTGAGCTTTTCTCCCAGGTCCGGCCTCTGCTCCTTGGCCAGCGCCACAAACGTCTGTGTTGTCCCTTGCGAATGGCATATCAGTCCGATCTTGTCGAACCCCGTCTCGAAAAGCACACGCGAGGTCAGCGCCGCAAGATCGTAGACGCCCATCTGCCGAATGTTCCACGCCCACATGCGCGGATCCGAGTATTCCAGCAAGACATGTCTTGGCTTGAAGCCGCAGCGGTTGTTGCCGAGAAAGACGTCATATCCGGCCTTGCACAGGTAGAACGCGAGGGAGTCGTCGTCATTGACACAGTATGCGCCCGAGCTCTGCAGGAGACCATGCATCAGGAGTACGGGGAACTTTGGCTTCTGGTTGGGGTTCCGGAGTCGCTTGCGCTTGGACCCGGTGAACGGGTCCGGCGTGCGGTATCCTCGCTCCTCATCATCGAGCTTTGTGTATTCGCGCGGGTCGTAGACGTGCCACAGGTCAATGATGAAGCCGTCCTCGGTCTGCACCTGGATCTCCTCGATGTCGAGGCCCACCCTGCGCGCATAGTAGGCCGGGTCGCAGACAATGGGATCAGGTCCACCTTCGGTTGGCGTGAAGTTACTGCTGCTCGTTTGCGGTGTCCCTTTCTCGTCGCTCGTTCCGTTGGTCGCCCCCTCACGCGCCGCCTTTTGCTTTACCCAAGCCTCGTTCTCTTCAGCACGAGTCCTACTCCTCCGCAGCTCTTCTTGATGAAACGGCCGTTTTGTGTCGGGGTCTTGCAGCTTGAGCCGCGACCATATCCTGAGGCACAAAGGAGGTATACTCGTGAACAGCGCACCCAGCACAATGACGGCGAGGAAGGCGGCGCTCAAGAAGAATGCCGAGACCCGGAAAGTCATACATTGTATGTCTCTCAACAGTGACGGCGGACCGTAAAGCGGGAGTGGTGGGAACAACGGGTTGGTGTGTGAGGGCGGTGAAGAAGCCCCCAGGGCGGCCTCGCTCGGTTTGCGGCCCCTCCTGCCCTGGAGCTTCTGGTTCGTGGCCTCTTTGACCTTCTTCAGGTGCCCGGTAGACTGGCTTCGTGAGCGCCGCCGGACTGGACTTCTCTCCTTGTCAAGGGCAGCCTTGAGGGCGTTGAGCTTGTACGCCTCGGGCAAAGGCACGCCGGGGAGACGGTGGCCATCGGCCGTGACGATGACAGGATCCTGGGGAGTCACGAAGCGGGCCTCGACGGCAACGGACTCTGGGTGCTCCTTATCGTGCGAGAGCTGGTGCGAGAGCTTCTCCGACTGATGGGCGTAGTCTATGGCGGCAGCTGCTGTGGAAGAGCCGGAGGGCTGTGACCCAAGCTGCATGGTGCCATTCATGTTTGACAAGCACCTGACTGGCGCCGTGGTTGAGTGAAGATGCTGGCGAGGGCCGGGGCCTATTAATGACGATTTGTGAGCTGCTCCCCCACTTCCAAGATTGCAATGGCGGGAAGCCAGCATGGGCTGCGATGTGAAGCAGGTTTTCCAGGAATGCACAGGGCGGGTCTGTCGAGTCTGCCCGTCCGCGCCGTCGTGTATCTCAAGTGCGAGCAAGGGAGGCACGCCTATAATGAGACATGGATAGAACAAAAAGGTTTATAAAGTTGAGCTACGGTGTTGAGCAACTGGGAGGGGGGGGGTAATATTAGACGCAGCGTCACCAACGCAACGACCTCTACCCTGGCGAGATGGACATTATCCAGACTCAGCCGCATCGAGGCGAGTCAAGGGGCCGCGGAGCTTGACAAGCGGCCCTGGCCGCCACACACGCGTGTTGCCGCGCCGCGATAACGCTGCACGCACGCCATGAGTGTAAGTGGGACCACTCGACATGTGAGGCCGCTTCTTTTGCCTTCGTTGGCAACCAACCCCTTGGGCTGCGCAGTGGTGGGTGGGCGTCATGGCCCGCGCTACGTCATGAGGCAGCGCGCATGCAAACATGTGCGAGGCCTTGTACTGTCCAAGTAGGTGGCGCATGGCGCTAGGACGGCTTGGGCGATGGTGCAGTGAACCACTGAGGCGTGCACTCTCTTTTGCTCCGCTCGCAGCGCTCCAGAGGCGAGACTACACCTGTCAGTCCGCCAGCTCGGCAGCCGCGCCAGGCTGAGGGACTCGTGGTGGGAGCCGTCGATCACCTGGCGCATCGTCTCAGATCGCAGCTGTCAAGGACCAAAAGATCCGGTCCGTTTGCTGGCTGGGGTCGCCACAGATGCCACAGGCATGATTCCCCTCCTCGAGCCTCACCCTCGTGGCATTCGGTCAAAAGAGGCGATGTCCTCTGGGGGGCACTCGATGTCACTGGTCTGGCCAGGCCACACACGCCTGCCCAGATGAGATCCTTTGCGCAAGGGATTGCAGTTGCCAATGACGCCATTCGAGCAAGACGGTATGTACACAAGTGTAAGTACAATTCACCACTGGAGCGCTGCGAGAAAGCGCGCGAGGGTGTGGTGCAGCATCCCAGTCTGAGGCGCCAGGTCTCGTGGAACACATGTCTTCTACACTAACGTGTTTAGCCGAGGGGAGCAAATCTGGGTGGTATTTGACAATGCTTGGCCGACAGCTCAGAAAGGCACGCACCACCAGACCGGCCTCCCCGTGGGCAGCGCGGGCTCGACGCTATGGAGGACCCCTGAATTCCCCAACCCCAAGATTGCCGGCCAGTGGTCAGGGTTAGCGCACTTAGGGGCCACTTGCTGGACAGTCCAGCACCACATACCACCAGGCTCGGCTGTCAATGCCTCGGCGCTTTGCCAGCCGGGGTCCTCCTCGCCTGCCGCGCCTGTGCCCGCGCCGCCAGCTCAGCCGAAGCAGCCCTCCAGCTCAAACTCCCCTCCACCAACGGCCACCCTCTCCCACCACGGCAGCCCGGTGCTTTCGCAAACCCTTCCAAGCAGCCCGAGCACGCGTGCATCTAATCCCGACTGTCGCAGCTTGCCCTGGGACGGCCGATTGACCGGTTTCATGTCCCGCAGCAGTCTGGGCACAATCCTTCAGCTCAGCAAGCCGTGCAGCTTCATGTCGCCAGCGGCTTGACGGCAGCAATCTCCAAACACCTTGATACCACGCGACGCGCCCAGGCCAAGACAAGATGGCTGCGCCATCTCGCTCGCCAGACCCCTCTCGTAGGCGAAGACGTAGGAGAAGACAGGACAAGGCGGCCATTTCGGCACGCCTTGTTCTTGACGGGCACGTCAAGGGTGATGTGGGCATCCTTTCGGACGACCTTTTTGCAGACTTGTTCCCTCACCTACGGGAAGGTATGCCTTGGAAGAGACTCCCGTCGATTGCTCTACAGCGCGCTCTACAGGCCGTATACTAACAGTTTTGTCCCGGCAGACGAGGCCGCCGACTCCGGTACCACAGACACTTCCGACGTCTACCATGTCGCCATTGCGCCGTGGACACCCACATCCAGTCCGCAGCACTCAAACTGGACCATCGTACCCATTGTCAAGTCTTCGGCTCTTGCCCACTCGACCGTCCAGTTCTCGCCATCCTCGATAGCGCTCCAGAGCTTCGCGACAACCCTCCAGCGTATCGCCCCTTCAAAATTATCCAGTCATAGTCGTAATGGCATCGAGGTCTATGTCCTCGACGTTACGGCGCTCGCTCTCGACACAGTGTTCGTCAGCCTGGAAAGCGATCTTGTGAAACGACTCGAGAACGGGGAGGGCACCTTCTTCAACGAGCACCCTCCAAGGGGTCTCGATGTTGTTGCTGCTGGCACCCCCGCAGACCGGCTGGCCGCAGCCCTCCGCATCGCTCTCAGCACGCTCAAGGTCGTACACAATGGCGACATGTTCCCGCTGCCGCTTGCGCCGCACCCCGTCACGCACACCCCGCCAACCCCTGGTGTCGTAACGCTTTGCGAGCCCGTCGCACAAGGTGTTCTTGCCCCAACGACCAAGATCGTGTTGACGAGAGGTGGCACGCAAACCAAAAAAGATCGAGCAGTACGGGCATTGAGGAATGGCGTGCGCCAGGACGATGAGGACACGGCTAATGACCAATTCTACTCCGCTGCCGAGGAACGATCGAAGACAGATGCCCCTACCGATACCGGTGACGACGTGACAGAGACGGAAACAGAGGTATCGGATCTCGAGCCTGAGGATGACCTGTCTGATGACTCGCTGGACGACATGATCTCGCTACAAGCTCCGGCACTACCGACCACCAACGTCAGCGGCCTTTCCACGATGCAGCCAGGTACACCCATGACGATCGGCCGAGGGAGGAAAACCAATGGCATTGCCACGCCCGGGTCCGTGTTCTCGAGCTTTACTGCAACGACTGCCCGGGCTGATCGACCCAAGGGGCGGCTCTTCAAAGCACAAGGCCTCATGACACCCATCCCGTCAGACCTTCTGCACCCGAAGCCGACTGCAGCTGACGATGAGGAGGCTCGCATCTACGTAGACATTAGTTCCCTGACGCGTATAGGGTGCTTCTCTGGAGACTGGGTCCGCGTGGAGGCATCAGAAGAGCCGCCGGCAAACGGCAGTGGGTTGTTTGGACTCGGAAGCTTTATTCACTCTGATACGGACGAAGCTGTCAGCCGACCAGCCAAGGTATACGGCCTTCCTGAGGGATACTCGCACCGCCCAGTGACGAGAATACCGAGCTCAAAGCACGATAATGGCGTCCGCAGGCCTTCATTCTTCGAGTCACAGATCCAGAAGCCGTCCGGGCCTACAGCGTACATGTCTCCATTACTCATCGCCAATCTGGAAAACACGCCGTATGTGCGCCTGGCTCCACTGAAGCGGCTCGCGTATCCTCGTCCTGGTCAAGCCAAGATTACGGGGGCATCGCATCCACCGTATGCTCGGGAGGTTACCATTGAGCAGATTCGCACACCGCTCTCCTCAGAAAAGGCTCTGCAGACTGCCATCCTCGGTGGGTTGAAGAGCCACTTCGCAAAGAGCATACGGGTGGTCAAGACGGACGACATTGTAGCGATACCAATTGACACCCAACTCGGACGCACGATACAAGATACCTCGGCATCTAATAGTGGCCTCGACGTAGACGACATCATTGCGCTCGAGGCTTCGAGTCGCGCCCGCTCTGGCAATAAGACGAGACCTGATGGTGTCGCGTGGTTCAGAATATCTCATATCATCCGGCAGCGATCCGACACGACCGAAGAAGGGGACGATGAAGAGGACGTATGGGGCGGCGTGGCATGTGTCGACACGGGCACGACCCAAATAGCACAGTCGGGAAGTGGCACAAGCGTGCTGCCAGGCACAAAAGACAGCAGTTGGCCATGCTACTTGGGCATCGAGGAGTCGCCCCAACTCGAGCAGCATGTGCTGTCCTCTGCTGTACAACAGCCAGCGCGGGGTTTCGTGTCGCCCTTGCGGCGCCGACTCCGCGAGCTCATGGCCGCAGCCACTAGCAAAAGAGCCATCCACCTCAAGATGCCTCCGGTGGCGATTCTGCTCGTGTCGACCCAGCGCAACATCGGTAAAGCCACTGCTGCCACCCAGGCTTGTGCAGACATTGGCTTGCACACCTTCTCAATCGATGCCTACGACATTGTCAATGAGAGCGGCGCGGGTGGCAGCGACGTCAAGACGGAGGGATTCCTCAAAGCTCGTGCAGATCGCGCAATGAGCTGCGGTCCGGAATGCTGTGCTCTCCTTGTCAGACACCTCGAGGCCCTCACGGCAGATCGAATGGTGACCGCGATGAAGGAGGTCTTGGCAGACGCGAGAGTACTTATTGCGACGACGACCGAGGTGGACAAGGTGCCGGATGGCGTGCGGGGTCTTTTCACCCACGAGCTGGAGATGAGTGCGCCAGATGAGGGCGAACGCGAAGGCATATTGCGCAGCATCGTCGAGAACCGTGGCGTGTCTCTGGCACCGGAGGTCGAGTTGAGCGGCGTTGCTCTCAAGACGGCTGCGCTCGTCGCTGGCGACTTGGTCGATGTCGTTGAGCGTGCGGTTCTTGCGCGTGAGGCGAGACTTGAGAAGCTCTCCAAGAAGGCCTCCATTGATGGAATGGCTGTCACCGTCCGCGACATTCAAGTGGCAGGAGGATCATCCGCACGATCGCTGATCAAGAGCGATTTCGAGCTCGCTGTCGATGCGGCTCGCAAGAACTTTGCAGACTCGATCGGCGCCCCAAAGATCCCCAACGTAACATGGGACGATGTTGGTGGTCTCAACAATGTCAAGGACGCCGTGCAAGAGACCATCCAGCTGCCGCTAGAGCGGCCTGAACTCTTTGCCAAGGGCATGAAGAAGCGCTCTGGCATCTTGTTTTATGGTCCTCCGGGAACGGGCAAGACACTTTTGGCCAAGGCCATCGCCACGGAGTACAGTCTCAATTTCTTTAGTGTTAAGGGTCCGGAGTTGCTCAACATGTACATTGGTGAGTCTGAAGCCAATGTGCGCCGCGTCTTCCAGCGCGCCCGGGACGCAAGACCCTGTGTAGTCTTCTTCGACGAGCTCGACTCTGTGGCGCCCAAGAGAGGCAACCAGGGCGACAGCGGTGGTGTCATGGACCGTATCGTGTCGCAGCTGCTGGCCGAGCTTGACGGCATGTCTGGCGGCGATGACGGTGGCGGTGGTGTGTTTGTCATCGGTGCGACCAACAGGCCTGATCTGCTAGATCAGGCCCTGCTGCGTCCTGGGCGTTTCGATAAGATGCTGTACTTGGGTGTATCGGACACGCACGACAAGCAGCTCAAGATTATGGAAGCCCTGACGAGGAAGTAAGTGACCCTTCCCCAGACAGAGCCCGCATATGTCCGGATCTAAACTAACAACGCTACAGATTCACTCTGCATCCCCAGCTCCAGCTCTCATCCGTGGCAGAGAAGCTTCCTTTCACGTACACTGGTGCCGACTTTTACGCGCTATGCAGTGACGCCATGCTCAAGGCCGTCACGCGACAGGCGGCCGCGGTGGACGCCAAAATTCGTGCCCTCAACGCGGCGCGCCACGAGGACGAGGAGGACAATCATCACCAGCGGCAGCAGCAGAACCCCATCTCGACGGCCAACTTCTTCGACCACTACGCCACGGCCGAGGATATCGCCGTCATGGTCACGGAGCAGGACTTCCTCGACGCCCACCGCGAGCTGATTCCCTCCGTCAGCGCGGGCGAGCTGCAGCACTACGAGACGGTACGGGCTACTTTTGAGGGGACCAAGGACAAGAAGACGGCCTCGTCGTCTTCTCCTCCCGAGGCCCAGTCACAGATGAATGGTCATCATTCTCAACCAGCGACGACACAGCATCTTGTCGTCGCGCGCCCTTCGTCGTCAAGGGGTAAGGCCAAAGACAAGGGCAAAGGGAAAGGGAAGGCCATTGCCACGGCGAGCGACGAGGAGGACGAGGATGATGATGATGAGCATGAAGGCGGCGCCGACGGCGTCAACGGCAGCAGCAACAGCAGTGGGAAAGGCAAGGGAAAGGCCGTGGCGGCCAAGTTCCAGAACGGAACGGCCAGCGATGACGAGGGACTTTACTGATCTTCCTCTTCTTCTACGCAAAACGTCACTGGGGAAAGCGGAGGCCCGGACAAAATGGGAGACTCCAAAAGAATATATACCATGATGTGGCCCCGTCACATAAAATCACTTTGTTGTGTACATGTATATATGGATACTTTATAGGCGGCCAGCAACAGCAGGACGCGCACGGGAGAACGGGCAGGGGTCTAAATTCTTGGCCAATGGCTCTGTCTCGGTCGCGACGTTGCATTCTGCGGAGACGTGATGTACGTCAAAACGTACGAAAAAAAAAAAAAAAAAAAGAAGAGAGAGCATTGTCCGTACTTGATTGGCTCCGAAGGCTGCGCTGTTGAGCAATGACAAAGAATGATGACCATGTCAAGTTCGGGCAGCACACAAGCTTGCGGATAATCACAGGGCAGGCAATGTAGGTGCGTGGACAGAGAGTAGTGTTGGGTTGGAGATATGCTTCGCTTGTTGAAGAGAAACCAGGGAAAATTGACACTCGCCGCCGCCCGCTACAAAACATGCATACAACTACATCACCCCCTGTCCTACGAACAACTTGTTCCCGGTCGTTCTGTGCTACTCCAGACATCGCAAAACATTGCTAGGACTTGGCAGCAGGAGCAGCAGTGGCAGATTTGGCTGTTGCGTCCGTCTTCTTTGCCGCCCCGGCGGCTTGCTTCGTCTTGTCATCCTCCTCCTCCTCCTCCTCATCGTCAGAATCATCGTCCTCGTCCTCGTCCTCGTCATCATCATCAGACTCCTCTTCAGAATCGTCGTCGTCAGACTCGTCCTCCTCATCGTCCTTCTTGGCAGCTGGTTGTACTGTGTCCTTCTTGACCTCTGGCTTCTTGGCTTCATCCTTCTTCACTTCTGTGGCCTTGCTTGGCTCGGCTTTCTTGACCTCTTCTGCTTTCTGCTTCTTGCTGGCCTCCTCATCTGAGTCGTCCTCATCCTCGTCGCTATCGTCGGAGTCGTCTGAATCGCTCTCATCCTCGTCCGAATCGTCGTCAGAGCTCTCGGCAGCCTTCTTGTCTTTGGTTCCAGCAGCAGCAGCAGCAGCAGCAGCAGCAGCTCCGGCTAGAGAGGTTGTCCCGGCCGCCCACTTGCCAGTCGTAGGGCTCTGCAAGCCCTTGTCTGCCGATCCTGTGGGTCCGCCTCCAGACTTCCAAGCTCCTGATGTGGGACTTTGAAGTCCGGCAGCGGCAGATTCCGTCGGTTTGGTCGCACCAGGCTCCTTCTTGTCCGCCGATATCGTGAGGTTACTGACGCCCTTTGTCGCAGCGGCCACTGCCGGATCAGCCTTTGCGGCTTCGTCCTTCTTTGCTGCTGTCTTTGTGGCCGCACCGGTCTTCTCAGCTGGTTTAGCAGCAGCAGCCTTGTCGTCAGCCTTGGCTGCCGTGGTTGCTGCCGCAGCGGCGTCTTTCTTCGGCTGCGCCTTGGCCTGCAGACTATCCGACTTGAGCTGCTTGGCCTTTTGTGCTGCCTGCTCGGCAAGCCCCCGCATCGGGTCGTTGGCGGCGGGCGTCTTCGGCGCGTCTGTCGGCTTCTGGTTCTCGGTTTTGGTAGCACCGGCGGCGCCGGCAGGCACTTGCGAGGCCACGGGCTGTGCGACGGGCTTCTTGGTCATCCGGGGCACCATTGCGGCGGCCTGCTCCTTTGTGGGGATGGTGAACTCGTCATGATAGATCTTGACATGCTCCTTGAGCTCGCCGTACTCGTTCCACTCTTCGATCTCGACCAGGTCCTGTTTTGGGGTTTGAGTCCAGGGTCAGTATTGTGTGCATGAGGGTGCTTGTTGCTGAGCAGGGCACTGTGCCCAGATGTGGTGCTGCAGTTGCGACAACAGGAGGAGGGCGCTGCTTACACCGACGAGAAAGCCTTCCTGGAACAGGGCGGGGAGCTTCCGCTGCCGGCCGGAAGGATCCTTGCCGGCACGGCGGCCCCAAAGCTGGCGAGCCCGCGGGTCGACAGCTATATCGAGGGCCTTGAAGGGGACACGGTTGGCGCGGAGGATGGTTTCGAGGCGCGAGGTGGCAGTGACGATATGGGCTGAGCCGGCGGTGAGTGAGGTAAAGATGTAGAGGGCCGGGTCTTCCATGAGGTCGTCGGGTGCTTTTGTCGCCATGGCTGCGATGACGAGAGGTCGCCCCTCGGTGATTAGGAATTGAAGGCGGCCTTTTTCGTCGTGGTTGGGAGCGCTGCGGGCCGGTGAGGCGGTGTATTACTGAAGCTTCGAGTGCTCTCTTGCTGCCAGCAGCATGGGCGAAAGGCGCGGGGTGGCGTCTGGCGGGTTGGTACGTTTAGTGGTGGTTGCTGGTGTTGATGCTGTCGTGGCCAGTGTCGAGTGTCTCACAGACACATCACATAATTAGGGGCTCGCTGGCTTGGGCATGAATCTGAGACCAGACTACCCACTTCCCCACCTCGTGAGGAGTGCGCTGCTCCTGCCCAGGTGCCTCCCCCACGCGCCGTATCAATGGCGGGGTTCAGCGCTGTACGTATCTTCTCAAGGTGCGTCTGGTACATACGTTTACCATACCCGGAGCAGCTGGAGCCAGCTACTTTAGCTAGCACATGCTGCTGCTCTGCTTGGCGACCAAGACACCTTCACCCACCACCAAGGGACCGCCTGGAAAAGAATCGCCTTATCTTGGTCCCCCGGTCAGAGCAGAGACAAACGAGCCAACCGGTCCGCACCCGGGTCGACCCGCTCGTCTCACGGTGCAACCTCTGCGACGGTCAAAAGTCCCGGCCGCCCATCGTCGTCGGTATGCATCTTCGTCCTGCTCCTCTGCCGCGGCGGCCAAGAGCTGTGGCCCTCCCTGCCTGTCGCGTGGCCAGACCCCAGTCTCCCAACGGCTGCGGGGGAACGTCCCGGCCGCGGACCCCCCCTGGTCATGCAGCTCCGGCAAAGGCCTTCCTTGCCTTGCATGACATCCCGTTATCCCCGTCCCGGAAGCAGCCCAAGATCGCGCCAGCGTCTTCTTCTAGCCTGGCGACAAGATCACTACGCCCCCAGTCTTTCTTGACCGCTCCCAAATATCCATAGACTCAATGATGGTGGCGGTGGTGGTGGCGGTGGCGGTGGCCTCCGTCCTCCATAGCCCGGGGGTTTTGAATCACACCGACGCGCGTGCCACAACAACCATCACTACACTCCTCCACTTCGGGCCGGAGCTGCTTCCGTGCCGGTGGCTGCGCTGGAAAGGGGCTGTAGATAGGGTTGACAAGAGAGCGACCGACCCTGCGTGTCACTTGCTAGTGGCGTGCTTAGTGTCGTGGTTAATTGTACCGCCAGGGGCCGCCTCGGCTACCTTTCCCTTCTGTTACACAGCCATGATATAGGTTATAATAAGCACGCGCAAGGACTTGGGTCTGAGTGTCACAACTTTCTTGACGAAGTTCCTCCCTTTCAAGTGCCGTTGCCTGGTCTTTCCTGGCATTTTGACTCGCGTCCACTCCCGACGGCGCCTCCTTGGTCTGTCCCGTGCGTCTCGCTTTCCAGACGAGGATATCGTATGGAGCCACTCCGGCGATGCTGCGTGCTTGACATGGTCCGGGGGGCAACATGTCCTTTGAAAATCGGCTACCGCGGTGGCACTTGGAGAGATGCGTGGCGTCAAAGTGCCGCAATCCCAGCTTGGCACCAACGAGACCCTCACTGATATGAGGTGATTTACTGGCACAGCGTTGTTGTCAAGCTCACGCGGCGGTTCCCATCGAAGCTGTGTGTCCGTTGTCCCGATCATGACAAAAGCGTCCCAAGATCACAAGGGTAGCCTGGTGTTCATAATCCATGGTAATAGGTTCCCATAGCATCCGGAGAATGCCTCGCGTGGACCTCAGGATTGGCCCCGAGTACAATGTCCAGGCCCTGCTCCACATCGAGATCCGACGGCACTGCGCTCAGTTCTGCAGCGTCAAGGATCGGGCTCGCGGTGAGCTAAGATCGCCCAGAGATCATGTCAGGCATGACTTCTGCCTTCGTGCTTGACATGAGCCAATCAAGCGGGATAGAATTGTCGAACATGATTCATGGCTTCGAAACGTGCATGGATGGGATGCAGGGAGACCCCAGACAGTCTACCTCACTAATTATGGCAGCCACATCCGCCGGGAACCTATTGGGACAGCAGTCGACTCTGGAAACCTTAAATTCCGGGGCCCTCGACCTCGAAACCAACGCGACGACGCTTGGGCCTCGCCGTGGGGGACGCAGGCCTGGCCTATTTGATCAACGACAGAGGACCGCAACCGTCAAAGCGGCGGAACAGTGCTACCGACCTGCATCGTGCCCAGGGCGTGCAGTCCGCCCCGCACCGCTGGATTCACGCTTTCTAGAGGCGGAAGCAGACGCGTGTCAGGCTTCAGAAACCCCGGAGGAAATCTCGAGTCAGAACCAGGGGCCGCACAGGGTTTCTGTGCTACGGCCAAGCTATGACAGCCTTCCTGATCGAGTAATGTCGAGGCACGTCGACCAGGTGAGAGGAGCTGCGTGATACTTTGACGGGACATACATTCAGACTTTCCGTGTAGGTGGCGTTGCGTCTTGAGCGTTGAGAGGTACCACCGATGTGCCATGGGACCATTATGTCGGCTGGTCACTAGTGGTTACGCTGGCATGTCTTGTCAGGATTCACTTCGTTGCCCAAGCTTGCATTCTCGAGCACAGGATACTCAGCTGGCCAGGATCCAGGCGGGGTCACAGTTTCAGATCCGTGTCTCGCCGTGCCTCGTGAGCTATTTGCTATGTGTCGTCCGTGTTGAGTCCTGATGGTCGTGGCGGGGCGAGCATTGGGCGCACGGAACACACGACTAATCATCTAACCATCATCGCAATCAAAGTCGTCCGAAGCGGCGGGTTGTGGGGGCGTGGGCACGCGCTAAGTGCTCTCAAAATCTCTCATTGCCGACAAGAACAGGGATAGCCCGTGGTTTCGAGACGGAATAATTGCGAAAGGGCGCTTGGCGGGCCAACAGAGTCCAAGGTCCAACTGCATGTAAGGTGACAGACAGGAGATCAGTCTCAATCCAAGTTGGAACTGAGGAGGGCTGCCAGAGACTGCGCTGATCTACTCTAAAACGCCATGGCAAGTTGTCATATGATATCTCAGTGGACATTGTGTCATACCGTGATCCCAGTGGGCCATCACAGCCTCGCATTATGAGCCAGAACGATGCTAGCACGTAGACATTGGCAAAGCGTGAGCCCGAGCCAGTGGAACGCCCTCACAATGCCTTGCAGACATCTCAGGCGCACCCCTGTTGGACCAAACGGTTGAGCCAGACTGGTGGACTGTTGATGACTTCAGCATGATGATTGCCAACTTCGCAGGGGTAGCTGATTGCTCAATGCCCCGTAAGTCATGCGCGTCCCGGGAGTCGCTCCACGGAGTCGGCAAAATACGCCGCTTATTGTGGACACCGGAACAAAAAAGCCCTAGTGCTCGAGACCGAGGAACCCTTGGCAGCGTCCTCGAGACTGGTAGCTGGGTGGATGGAGCATCGCTCCGCCGAGCAGCGCGAACAAGCTGATGGAAGGCTCTATAGGCTGGGGCTTCGGTGGTATAGTTTGCAATCGATGCCACTGCAACAGTCTTCGGGGGGCGCCCCGGACATGCAGGGATACTTTCGAGCGCTGATGCTCCTTGATGCTTGAAGGTCCCAGCACAGTCCAGTCGGAGATCTTATTGAAGCAAAGCAGGCGGGCTGAGATAGAGCACAAGAGGGCATCCTGGGGTCCCCTGTCACCAGCAAGCCTCTCATTACTGCGGATGATTTCTTGCACCATTTGGGCTAAGCGTTGAAAGAACCACCCTGTGCGGGATAAGATTCGATTCGACATAGGTTGAGATCGTGAAAGGGTGACTTTCCTTGACGTCGTGGCCAGCATGAGCTTTGGGAGGGGCTGCCCGCTGTGATATAAAACCCCAACGTCCGGCACGTTCGGGTATGCGGCTCGCCTTGACAACTGTCTCTCTGCCTGTTTGCCCTCATCAGTCCTTGTTGCCGTAAAGAAGATCTGCTACTATCCATACCTGGTCGACCTTGTCTGCAGGACGAAAAGGGTAGACACTCGTAAGCAAGCTCACCTGTTTCCGCAACCCGATCGCGTGTCGATGCTATTGACTGATTCAGGCCCTCTAGCTTCTCTGACAGGCTCTTATCATCCACCATCGTTTATACATCAGGAACAGCGAGCCAGCAAATAAGAAACAAACGAATAAGGAAACCAAGTCAATATGTGGATGCCATCCAAAGATGAGGACGCTGTGGCCAGGAAGACGGCTGTAGGCGGTCTCTATGCCGAGATACAATCTCGGTCAGTCGAATCCATAATCAACCCGGCGGAATGGCATGACGAATGCTTCGACAGTTCCGACTATGATCTTGGTCGAAGCCCTCGTCAGAAGTTGGTGTGCCGAGGCGCCTTGAGACCGGGCGGACGCTTGCGGCGAAGCTCGATGTCGGTCGATTTGCCAGCCGTGATCATGCAGTTGTCACTGCAGCGTTGCAGACACTGGACGCATGGCCAATGTGGCTGCCAGAACTATGTATTGCGCGGCGGCGACCTGTGCGAGGAGAAGTGCAAGAACAACAAGTGTGGGTTTGAATAAGCCGTCCGGGCTCGGCTTTTTCCGTGAGCTGCAGATCTGGAGCGAAGACTTGGTGGGTGCCACGAGACGAGTCCGGGAAGAACAACCGCTCAAAAGCAGGACAGGGTCGGACACAGGAAGGTTCGAAGGTGCAGTATTTCAGATCATGTAGCTCGCTATGCGCCTGGTGTATCATGCAGCCCTCGGGGAGAAGTGGCCCGAACCGAGCATGTCATCCCTCATACCGGTGGCTATAGGGTTGCCAGGGTTGGCGAAATCCCTGCACTGCATGGATGGTACTTGACTGTAGTGCTGTCTGTAACAGAAGAAGCAAAAGCATTGTTCGCGATAGGTTCGGGTGCTCTCCATTACCTCCTCCTGCTCGGAAGTCCCAGTACGTCGTCGGTGCGGTCAATCCACTCACACTCGGGTATACGAGAAGTACCGGGACCTTTTTGTTAACCCTGGAGACTCTATC
Source organism: Microdochium trichocladiopsis (assembly GCF_020744255.1). NCBI lineage: Eukaryota > Fungi > Ascomycota > Sordariomycetes > Xylariales > Microdochiaceae > Microdochium > Microdochium trichocladiopsis. The sequence goes on from NW_025763546.1 coordinate 2,642,208, forward strand.
TGTACAACACCGATCCGCAGAAGATTCAAGACCCGGCCCCTCTCGGTCGACCAGCCCGATGCGACTGTGATTTCTCCTAACCACAGGTCGCAGCATACAGCCCAGCAGGGCATGGAGCTTGGCATTGCTTGCGCATATGTGACACTGGATCGTTGTTAGTGTTGCTTGATAGTCCCCGCCCCCTCAAGGCCTGCGTCGTCAAGAAAGGGGAACCTCCTCTCTCATCAGTGTGAGGTTGACCCCGGTCGCATCTCGGGACAACGAAGGATGCCACTTGAAGCGATACCGCTGCGGCTCGCTGGCCATTTGTTATACCACAACTGTAGTCTTGTAGGATTGGTCAAACACCCGGTACATTGTCTGTGTACGCTAAAGTTGTCAATGAGCATGGCTCTGATAGCTTGCACAGTTTTGGACCGCTGGAGTTTTCTGCCAGTTTCGCAAACAGGTCTAGGTCCTCGAAAACCGCACTTGGTCGACGATTGCTAATAGTTAGGAATGAGCCATACTTGGTATCGCAGTGGCCTTTCTGCACGAAGATGATCGCGGTCTTGTCGCCGCTTGACACCTTTCTCCGGCTGGCAGAGGACAAAGTGATTGATGGGGCTCACATAATATGGTGCAGTCCGGTATATAGGTTCCTTCGACCTTACCTACAGGTGGTTCCTTGTTGTAAATTTGGTCAAGTTGGGCTGTCTCAGGCTCTTGCTCAAGGGCAAGTTTGTGTGAAGACAAGAGCCCCCTGTCGTTACAAGGCTGGTGTCACTGCCACCTTGGCGAGCTTGACGTTTCCCTCACCTACCTCCTTGCTTGATGCTTGACACGCTATGATGCGGGGAAAACAGAATTTCACCGACGATGTCATTGCAGCGGAACTGCATGCAGTGCAGAGAAAGAAAGAAGGATTTCCCTCTTTGCGCATCAGTTGACAGGCGCACAACCATCCCAAGGTCAAGATGCTGAACCTGGTGAGCCTCAAGTGAAGCGAATGTTCGGTTCTGGATCGACGCAAGCACCATTACTACTCTCCTCAAAGCTGTCGATGGACCGAGATAGGGCATTCAGTACGCATATGATCAGCGCTTGCGTCTCAGAGCCCCTCGCGTCTTAAGGGTCTTGCCATTGTGGACATGTGCGACGGCCCAATGGGTGGCCGTCAACGCAAACGAGCCACCCAAGGGATGAGTCAGCAATTGAGCAGCGAGGCCGCAACGGTCTGCATAGACTTGGTCAGCTTCTTGTTGTGACATTGAGGCGGCGCTGGCTAGACATCAACCTCAATGGGCACAATCCACGTCAAGCAGTGCTCACAACGGTCGAGTCTAGCTTCCTCAGGAGGTAGGTATCGCTATTTCAGCGCCCCATGCACATGACGCAGAGCTGGAGCCACGCAATCTCAAGGAGAAGCGTGGAAGGATTCTAAATGGTCTGTGCTACACCAGGAGCTTTCACTATATAATGTTAGATGCCATGAAAGCTATTAAGCTATTGATGGAGGAGGAGATAGGGTCAGGTACTTGAGAAATTAGTTTCACAAAAGTGGTGCAGCGAGATACTCTTGGGCGCTCTGTAATGAGATGTTGGCTGGGCAAATCTAGAAACACGAGAGTGCTCCTGGTTCTGTGGTGGACCATCCCAGGAACAGAGATGGTGTGCACGGAGACGACAAGGCTCTTGCTTGTCCTGCGGCCTTGCACCACGCCTCTGCTCGCGCACAGGCACCGTCTCCCTCCCTGGGCAATGAGACTGAGACGCTGAGAAGTATTTTGCGCTCTTGTCGTTCCTGAGCTCCACTTCCTGTGAGTTGGCTTGCTGCCAGCTCAGCAACCACGGCCGAGAACATTCGAAGCCGTTGGGATTTTTCTTTGGTCGACATGCCAGCCCAGCCCAGCCAGCAGAGCTGGGCTTGCAGCGAAGCTAACCGGGATCGACAGCGTAAGGCAAGGGTGCCTGCATCAGCCGGGATGCTGGTGCTCAGCATGCTATGCAAAGAGTCAGCCAACTTGCCGCCGATTCGGGCTGATCGTGGCCCTGCCCGACAGTGCAAAGCAGGTTTGACTCAGCTCCAGTGACGGCGCTACTGCAGGTCCCGTCGCCGCGCCACCGCCGAAGTGGCTCCCGATCCACAGGCACAACCCATTCTGCTGATGCAAGTGCACAAATTTTGCACAGCGCTTGCTTGGTCGCTGTGGGTGAGTCGTCAATGGCAAGCCGAGCTGCGTCGGCGTCGGCCTGAGCGAATCGGATCGGGCTGTCTAGTTGGGTGCCAGCACACCAAATACCCAATTAGTCCATCACGGCAGTCTCTGCAGTCTGTTTGCTTGACTCGAAGCTTGCTTTGGTGTCAGGTCGTGATTGGAGTGAATGGCCAAAGTCTGCCGCCCCGCGCGGAGTCTATCTTTTGCTCTCTTTACCGTGGAAGGCGTGGGCAATGACGCATTGTGTGCGCCCTTGGCTGGCTCCTTGGGATGACGATGGCCATTGGCTGTGTCGCTTGCAAGGACGGTCGTGATTATGTCCTGGTAGCATTCTGACGACACTCGTACGAAGCAGGCCAAGGATCAGTCTGTCGAGGTGGCTCTCTGGTCGCTGGTGTCTCCAGAGCATGTCCTGCTTCACCAAGGCGTAGGCGGAGGCCGCAAGGCACACCGACGCGGGCATATGCCGGTGCGCGGGTGCGCTGTGTCGTGGCAGGCGGGGGGGACAAGATGTGTCGAGGTGTGTGTGGTCCTCGAGCGAAGACTCTGATCGGGCAGGCTGCAGGTTGCTGCAGGGCAAGCGCAACACCCATGCCAGGTACGGACCTGCCCTGGCAGGAATCCACGCAGGGAGCCAACAGCCGGTTGGCTGCCGCGTGGCCCGGCCCAGAGGGTGGCGCCCAACCGGGCCTAGCCTTGCTGCGGGCCCCATCAGCCCCGTCGCCTGCTGCTCGAGAGCTCCTCCTCCTGCTCCATCCTCGGCCGCTCACGGTCCTGACTCTCTCTTCTTCTCCTCCTCCTCCGCCAGTCCGTCCTAGACCCAGCTTTTACGCTCTTTCAATCCCACCGCGGCTCTGAAAATCACGCTCTTTAGCCCCCGCCTCACACTCTTTTGCACGCCTCTTAAACCCAACCCACGTCCCACAAGGTTCACCCTCGATCTCACTCCCACAAAGTCTATTTCCGCCCGTTCCTGACTCCTGAGACACTCGCCCCTGGCTACACAACAACAAAGCCTATTGTGCTGCTCCAAGACATCACGACGCAATCTGCATTCCAGTCTCTGCTCTACCAGCATCAACCACTCCACACCAGTCAAAATGCGCGTTCTCAGCATCCTCGCTCTCGCCGCCGGCATCGTCTCTGCCAACTACGAGGTCACCTCGTACAGCACCAGCACCCAGTACCTCACCGCCACCGTCACTCTGACCCAGTGCAACCCGGCCAACCCTGAGTGCCCTCTGTACACGCCTCCTCCCACCACGTCGTCGAGCACCTCGACCAGCTCGACGACCACCAGCAGCTCCATCCACATCAACACCACCAGCGTCTTCACCTACCCGGTCCACAACACCACCTCGACCAAGGTCTACCCTACCACCCACCTCAACTCCACTGTGGTCTATCCCACCGCTGCCTACCCTACCACGGCGCCGCCGTATGTGCCCACCACTGCCAGCCCAGCTCCGTCGCAGCCTACCATCCCCGTCGGCGGTGCTGGTGCTCTCGCCGTCCAGTCCGGCCTCCTCATGGGTGTGCTTGGTCTCGGTGCTGCTCTCCTCGCTTAGGCGAGCATGCTTTGACCCGCTAGTCCTTGACGCGGTATCGGCCTCGACCATGGCGTTGCGTGTTTCAAGCGCGTGAGCATGCTTTCTTTGGGTTTCACTTTTCTTTCTACCACTCGTCCAAGGCTATAGTCTCCTATTGCCTCTCGGATGATACTGGTTCTATTATTCTCTGGGGACGGTCGGCTTGTTGTGCTTATTATTCTCGGTGTTCTTCCCCTCGCGGGGGCTCGACGTTCTTGTTTAATCACTGAGAACGTGGTTGCGTGGCAACAGTGTGCCTGCGCGACACATCGCCTCGCAACCAAGCCCCCTTTTCGCAGTTTGATACCCATACCTCGCGGTGGTACATAGCATCAACAACACTGCTATTGGAGTTTCTTTTTGGTTCAAGGCCCATGCTCCGAGGGTTATGTACAATTGGAAATAGACCTGGATATAGAAATGGTACATTTTGGAAACGTGTCTGATTCGTGGGTACAGGGCTTTGTGAACGTGATTCCTGAATACTCGAGTTGTTCGTGCCTTCATGTCTGGTCCAATTCATTCGTGTCGTTACAGCCGTGAAGACTGTCAAGGAGGACGAATTCTTATCTTGCCATAGACTCTTTAGAGTCCGCCCACGGGCCTGGAATGAGAGAAGCCCGACCCTTCCACATTTGTCGATATGATCAGGCGGCGTCAGAGGACTACCAAAATTCGTCACCCGAAATACAAGATCCGATCAAGGCAGATGACCGCGCGTGGTTCGCTTCCCATTACTGATGTCGCCCGTGAAGGCTGATCGAGCCCTGAACTGGTGCCCATTCATGTGCAGGCCAATGATGCCCAGCTCAAAGATGACGTGAATGAGGCAAACTCCTGATGACCACGACTTTGTCGCGTTTCATACGACCATAGTGCGATCTATGCCATGCGTGCAATTATTCGACGTGACAACCACGGTATTAGTCCAGATTTTGCTTGCCTTGCCCTGTTTGTTGTAAGGTGAGGCGCTCGGCCGCTCAAAGGAGCCAACCAGAAGGCTTCATCCGCTTGCCGACTTCTCCAACAATTTCTGCGCCCTTCGCAACCGGGCGGCTTTCTCGTCCAAATCGAGTGCTGGTTTGCCCTTGTTTCCGCTACCACTGCTGCCGTCACCACTCAGCCACGCCAGCGTATTGGCGGAACGCTCCGTGGAGGAAGCATCGCTGCTGTCGATAAGAACTGCGCCGTCGTCCTCGCCATATGTCGTCATCAACTCCCGTGCATGTGTGCTCGTTGCCGCAAGCCCAGTAAGCCCTTGCAGAGACCTCGTCGTTGATAGCTCAGCTGGTATAGCTTGGTGCTGCTGCTTGTTCCCCCGCAGGCCGACCGATGCACCGAACTTGCTGAGGACCGACGCTGACAGGAGGGAACCGCCCTTCGTCTTGCAGGTCAACCCGTCCGCCGAGACGCTCACGTCGATCGGGTGGCAGCACGTCCCGCATGCCCTGCTTTTCCGGCCGCCGCGATCATCATCTCTGCCACTGCTGCGCGCTCGCTGCACGGTCGAACTGCGGAATGCCGTGGTCCACGAGAGCGACCTGCTCGTAATTGAATTCGCCGGTGTAGCAGCCGAGGCAGCAGGACCGAGCGATGAGGTCGGAGGATGCGGCGCTGGCTGGACCGCCTGGATCGAAGCAGCAGCAGCAGCAGCAGGCGGTACCGCAGACCCAGGCCGCGGCATCGAGCACACGCAGCACATCCCGTAGATCCCGCCCATCCACTCGACGATGCGCCTTCGCTCCCACCGCGTGCAGTACGCCTTGCTAATCGTCGTCGTCGTCGGCGTCGTCATCATTTCCCCCGCGCCGTAGCCTTGCTTCGCAATAGTCGTGGTAGAAGCTGCCGTTGCCACTGCCGCAGCTGCGTCTGCTTCGACTACACGAGCGTTGCCATCGTTGTGCACAGCTCCTGGTATCACAGGTCTCCCAGTGGCCATTCCCTCACTCCGCTGCTGACGCTTCTGTGCCTGCTCATCGTGTGGCCCACGCCTGCCATAATCACGGGAGGATGCTGTGCCGGATTGAACAACAGGCGCAACCCGCAACGTAGCATCGCTGGCGCGGGACATCCTCAGCCGGCCCTGCTGCCACTTTTAACACATTGGGGGCCCCTGACCTGCGCACCCTGCAGCCGGATCTGCAACTCGTCCGCCGAACCTGATTCGTAGCAGATCGCGAGCTGTGCAAAAATCACGTTGGTGTGTCTTGCTACGTTAGAGTGCGCATGCCTGTGGTGGGGTATGGCCGTCTTAGGTGAACGGCGGAGCAGGTGCGCTCTGCTACGATAGTTTAGGGCGATGCCCGCATTTCGACACATTCTCACCTCCGGTAACGGACATCAAGCTCGACCGCCTTAAGTTCAAGGCTGCAGAGCAGGACTTGGGCATAATGTCCTGACCGGTTCTCGTGATGTCTGATCCCCGTCAATCTTTTACAGAACTCAGGCAAAATGACACAAGTAGAAGGTCTGTAGCAACATCACTGCCACATCCGCACTTCCGTCTATTAGAAACTGCACAGTCATGGCCAGAGAATTGCAAAAGAACAGATGCCTGCTGGTTGGATGTCCGTTTCATCCTTTGGTCGTCAGTGAGGTCTATGGCTGGTGCTATCTTGCTATCTAGAAGCTGGCGAACGGCAGCGAAGCGTTGGAGAAAGTCAACACCTCCTCCCTCGAGGATGTCTTGACGTTCAACCCTCCCAAATCAAAGCGCTTTTTCGTCTTTTGTCTCGAGACTGCGCGACTTGTCGTCATAAAAGTCTTGCTCCGTGTCGAGCTCAACATGATTATCGTGCCCCGTCGTCGTATCCACATGTCCTCACCAACCGAGCGCGTGAGTGCCGGGAGACGATTTATCGATTCGCCTTGCCACGCCTCGGCTGGCTCATCCTTCGTTATATGCCGACTATTTACAAGTCATCATCGTTGTCGTCGTCGGGCAGGGGCTGGTTGGCAGCTTCGTTCATCTCCTGCTGGTACTGGGCCAGCAGCGCCTCGTCGACCTGGGTAGTGGGAGGAGCAAGAGCAGGCGCGGCAACGAAATCCTGCAGGGGCACATTAGGTCATGGCTCATGCGTCGTCTCAGCGCGCCGGGTGACCATCTGGGGTGAGAGCTTACAAGGGTGGGGTTGCCAACAAGCTTCCGGGCGAGCCACAGGAAGGGCTTCTCGAAGTTGTAGTTGGACTTGGCCGAGATATCGTAGTACTGGAGGTTCTTCTTGCGGTGGAAGGTGATGGTCTTGGCCTTGACCTTGCGCTCCTTGACATCGACCTTGTTGCCGCAGAGAACGATGGGGATGTTCTCGCAGACACGGACGAGGTCACCTGGACAAACAGATCTTGGTTAGATCAAGTTTCTTCGATGCTGCTGTCGCCTGGAGCTCTTGGGTCGACTTACGGTGCCAGTTGGGGACGTTCTTGTAGGTGATACGGGAGGTGACATCGAACATGATGATACCGCATTGGCCGTTGATGTAGTAACCGTCACGGAGACCACCGAACTTCTCCTGACCGGCGGTATCCCAGACATCGAAGGTGATTTGGCCGAAGTTCTAGCGCGAGCGTTAGAATGGACGCATTGTAAAAGCTCGCGGACTGTTCCTCATGATCGGTCTCGCGGCGGGTGGGGCGTTTAACTTACGGTTGAGAAGCCGAGAGGGTGGACCTCGACACCGAGGGTGGCCATGTACTTCTTCTCGAACTCACCAGTCAAGTGGCGCTTGACGAAGGTGGTCTGTTGTTGAAAGAGAAACAGTCAGTCTGGATGTTTGCACGCGATGAAACGGCACCTGCCGATGCGCGATCGGGACGGAGAGGGGCAGGTGCCGCATGCGACAAGCTGAGGAGCTGGTGACGATGATGCCCACGGGACATACCTTTCCGGTACCGCCATCGCCGACGAGGACGAGCTTGAAGGTGGGAGTCTCGGTAGCCATGTTGCTGACTTGGCCGTGTGTATGTGGTGTGGTGTTGCGATATAAACAGGAACCTAGGCGGATGCGGGCTTGACGTCAGTGGGGGATTCTGCAGGCTCGTGGTTACTGCGAGGAGACGCACAACGACAGCTGGAGATGGATCTCGAGTGTCTGGAGGCAGGAGCAACGTGGGAGTTCGTCTGAAGGACGGATGCGTGGGTGGTTTCCTTGCGGGTGCGTACCTTATGGATAGGGGCGTGCGGGAATGAAGAGGGTGGGCTGGGCTCCTCGCGGCGATGATGTGAAAAGTTGTCGGTCAACAAAGAGCCTGGCAGATCAACCGCTAGCCCGACTACCCCTCCGTGAGGGTGGCTAAATTTTTGCCTGAACGATTTTTCTGTGGCTGGTGAGGGACCCAGCTCAGCGCCGACAGCCCCCGTGTGCACGGTTGTCACAGGCAAGCACTTTAGACAGGTGTGGCGCAAGCTCCCTATCAGCTACTACAACAGGCCTGTAGAGGTGGAGCTCAACCTTGAAAGCCTCCAAGGTTGCAGGTGACACAAAGCGCTTGCAAATGGAATGAATGCTATGTACATCTACCAGAAGCACCATCGGCAGTCTTTTATGGTGATTTAGGCTTCGTCTTGGGTACCCAGATTATGAGTCAGATCTGGCTGTGCTGCTCCTCATTCTCGTATTTCCGGGCGCAAGTGTCTTATCGTACAATGCCAATGCAAGGCGCCCAATAGCAACAGACGTGAGCACCTTGCCACTCCATTGCCCGAGCGGTTGCTGCCTCGTTGCTGCGTCAGTGCTGACTAATTCTTCACCATTACAGTGAAACTTCCTGCCTCACAATAGGCACCCAGCGCACTTGCCATTGATGCAGCCCGATCCAGCAGAAAGGATTTGTCATCTTGAGTCGCTGTGTCGACCTAAGTCATCATTATCGTACTGTGGCAGAGGTTGACGGGTCTAGAGGTCAACCTCGACATCAGGCAGCAAGCTACATTGGGCTCATTGACGTCCAGAGTGTAGTACACGTGGAATGTGCTGAAGTAAGCAGAACGGCTCTTTTCCTGCCGTGTGGATCATGGACCAAGTTTGTTCGTGGCTATCGGTATGCATGTCAGCACCAGGCGGACCATCTCGACAGATTATGGCGGCTGGAAGCTCTTCGGGGAATCAAGGCTACAGCCGTCACATTGGGAGGATGTGGCATCCCAACAGTCCTCGGCCACCCCAATCAGAACGAGGGACCAAGTTGAGTCGCAACTCTTGTCGCTGTCCGCCGTCTGAGCGTCGCGATACCTTGACAAGCACTCGTTGCTGAGGCAAAGAATTAGTGCACCTGCCCGTCCGTGACTTCTCTGGACAATCTTTATGCGAAAACTTACTCCCTGATTGCCCTGGACGCACTCAGCCACCTTCTTCAGGCCGTCGTTGTTAGCCTTGTTCACATAGCCGAAGTTGCGGATCTCGTCGCCCGCCTTGAGCCCGGCAGACTCGGCCGGGCTATTGGCTGCAACGCTGTTGACTCGGGCAAAGGGTTCGTCGAGGGTCTCTGGAATCGAGTCGCCCATCATCGTTGCGGCGCTTGTCGCCGTTGGCGCAGCATCTTCGGTGTCTTTGAGACTGGCAAAGTGCTCGTGCAGATATTTTTCTATCGTGTTCATGAGGTCCTTGTAGTCGTTCCGGAGGTAGATAATGCGGGACCGGGTGGTTCGGACTATTCGCAGACCATCAGCGACACACTCCCCGACAGCTGAAACTCGTGCATACATACTCTGCGCAACGTCGATGTCTGCCCGGGGAAACCCGTCCGCCGTCGTAAGCGGCGTGTCCATGTTGACTCCGTGCTACAGCAACGGTCCGCAAATCAGCAATTCAAGTTCCGGGCACTGAGTCCACCTGGAAGCTTGTGCACACACCGAATCGAGAACTCCGCTGAGTGCCTTGAGTTCGGCCTCCATATTGTCCTTCTTGGCCTGGAGCTCCGCGAACGAGAGATGGGCCGCATTGCCGTTGGCGAGAGGCCGTGACGACTCGCCCGACGGCACGGTGGGTGCGTGGATGTTGTCCATGGCTGCGACGAGGTCGGACTTGCACGTTTACTTCGTTCAGATCATGATGTTCCGAAAGCGTAGCAGCGTGGAGCTGTCGGCGAGCTCAGGGCGTTGTCGTGAGCAGGCAGAAAGACGCGTACGACTTCGAGGCGGTCCTCTGTAAAACCGCAGCGTTTGGTGAGCTTCCCCATCTAAGCGTACCTACCCCGCGCTGCATCGTTAGCGCCAGAATGGTCAACCCCCAATTCTTTCACTGCAAAACCACATACAAAGAACCCGGCGGAGGCTACACCAGAGACTTCTTAATGCCTGTAACTCCATCATTGCTACTTTACATGTCATGTTGAGGACTCGTCTCTGCAGTGAGATATATCCTGCATACAGTTCTCACGGTAGACGACCCTCTGTAAGGCCGATTCCAGATACTGTAGTTTCCTGAAACTTTTGTGGTCCGATTGCGCCCACAACGCCTACAGCCAACGACTCACGAGTGCCATTCTACCTTCCTGGGGACAGTCCAGCCAGGAGTTTAAGCTGTGCTTCAGCATGAGCGCCCTCATCATACATTGCACATTGCTTCTTCTCGTTGTCGTATCCCACTGACGAAATGCTTGGCTTCCTTTCTGACGGCGGTCTCAAAGCTCCACCGCGCGGAGGCGGGACAAGGGACGACAATCCCTGCCCCCTTGCTCGTCTCGGCACTCCAGCCCATGACATCATCGGCTGCTTTCCCTGGCCGTGCCAGTGTGTCTCACTTGTCGACCCTGCATAACATATTATCATTAACCCCAGGGACGCCCCCGACGAATGGTCGGAGCCTGCGTGTCCCTCCCGCACACGTCCAGCTGCCCGATGATGGCATATCCTGGTGGCGGGTGCAGGCTTCCCCTCCGTTCGTCGAAAGCAGTGTCGCTGGACATCGATCGATGGACGGGTAGAGAGCGGTCAAAGTGCCAGGTGTTGTCATATCAGTCCGCGTCACCGGTCCAGCCCATCCCGGCCTCTTGGGATGTGTTGCCCGAGGGAATAAGCTTAATCCGCAGTTGTATTGCGCCACTACTCTTATGTCCTTCAAGCTGCCCACATCCAGGGTCATAAGTCCCTCTTCTTCACTTTCCGAAGGACCACCTTAGTTTTCCTGCAACACCAGAACGCCTAACCGACAACTTTGAAGAGCACTTGTGCAAGACATCGATCTCTCGATCAAGACCATATTGTCACATTCCCTTCCCCCTTGTTGACCTTGGAGATCGCAGCCTTTCCATCCTGCACTGGGCCTTGTTTCTCCCATTTGACAGGTCCAAACTCCAGGGTTCGGAGATTTTGCCGTGCCTTAGCCCAAACTCTAATCAGGTCGCACGCAACTCAACACAACACACACACACACATAAACACACGTACCATCAGTGGTGGAGAACACCACCATCCAGTACAAGCAAAAGCACTATACTTCTGGCAGACCAGCAAACAAATCACCTTACACCATCGCCCACACACATCATTTCTCGTCCCTGTTGCATACTTCACCAAAGCCCGAGAAGCACCCGGAAACGAGGCACACGAGACTGACAAACCCACCACTCTCTTGCCACCAAGCCCCAAAAGTTTGACGGAAACCCCTTCCAATCATGGTCAAGCGGGACAAGGTAGACCCACGCAAACTCCTGCCGTCCCGTGCGGACCCGGAGTCGCGCGGCACGCGCAAGGAGCTCGAGAAGCAGTTCGGGTACGGCTTCGCCGAGCCGCTCGCGCTGGGTCTCGCGGCCGTGGGGCTGATCTGGAACATGGAGAAGCAGGTCAAGAAGTGCGAGGAGCGGAAGGAGAGGCAGGAGAAGGAGTGGCGGGATGGCAGGGAGGAAGACGGCGAAGCTCGTGGCTATGGAAGTCGGGGCCGAGCCAAGTCGAGTCGGAGACCTGCACCTCCACCGTCCTCCTCGGCCGGGGGCGGTGGTGGGTCGAGGTCTACAGGGAGAGGAGAGGGAAGGGGTGGGGGAGGGGGTTACTACTATGACGATGATGATTATGATGAGAGCCGCGATGGACACCATTCGACCCGCTCATCTCGAGGACAGCGGCGTGACGGCTCCTATTGTCCTTCCCGGGGACGGGGGCGAACAGGTTACGACGATGACCACTACTACTATCACAACTACCCCCCTACGTCTCGCAGGGAACGGTACTTTGTCGAAGACGTGGACGGCATCCCGCGAAGCGAGCGCAGATCTCGTGGTAACGGAGGTTTGGATGACAGCCGCAGCTCGTACCCCGGTAGCAGCGCGGTCAGTGGCACCACGACCGATGCTACGAGCACCACCGCCACCGCGAACGGCAGCCTGTACTCGGAAGGCCGGCGCCTGGCGGACCAGTATGATGACGGGTTCGAGAGAAAGAGATATGACAGCATGCCGACTGAGCCGCCCCTGGACGCGGGGCGGTCGGATCGGCGGAGGAGGAGTCGCAGGGATTCGTGGTGATTGAGAGTCGTGTACAGTGTTGTATCTGCTTGCATGTGTCACGGCTGAAAGCGTGGAAGTATTTGCTTTTGGCATTTCGTACGAGATATATGAATGACTTGATGACTTGATGACTTGATGACTTTTTAAACAGCTTGTTATGGAAGTATGCCAGAGAGTATCTCGTTGACCTGCGGAAGCACAAGCAACAATGTGCATCTTGGAGATGTGTCTAGATAATCTCGCTCGCTTGTGACGAGGTCTAAATCTACAGTGTATACACATTCGACATTTGTTTTCTCGCTCCTCACGGAGTCAACGCCTTGATCGTCTGCTCCGCCACCTCCGTGATGATGTCAACGTGGCTGTTCACATGCTTTTGCTCGACGAAAGGTGTCGCCGGGCAGTGGCGGATACAAAAGACGTCTCCGACAACCGTGCTAGACAGGAAGATCCTGCCGTCGGCAAGGATGGCGTCATACACCGTCTTCGTCAAGGTGTTCTGGGCTGCTGTAGCAGCTGCCACATCGGCAGTCTCGGCGACCGTGCCCCGGGAATTCTTCACCTTGAACGTCGTCAGGGCGAAGCGAGGCCCGGTGACAATCTCGAACAAGTCACTCCGCTTCTTCATGCCCTCGGCAAAGCTCTCGGACAGGCCGATGTGCTTCCTCACGTGGGCCTGCAGCCCCGAGATACCATAGGTGCGCAGCACGAACCACACCTTTAAGCTGCGGAACCGGCGCCCAAAGGGGATCTGCCAGTCCCTGTAGTCGGTGACGAGCCCCGAGTCGGAGTGCGTGTTGCGCAGGATCGCGAGGCTGACGCTCAGGGCATCAATGAGATGCTTGCGCTCGCGGACGAAGAGCAGGCTGCAGTCAAAGTTGACAAGGAGCCACTTGTGCAGGTTGGTGTTGAAGCTGTGGAAGCGGTTGAATGCCGACGTGAGGTGCTGGAACTCTGGGCAGATGAGGGCCACACCAGCATAGGCGGCGTCGACATGCACCCAGATCTCGCCCTTGTCGCCGCCAAGGTTACTGCGGTTCTCTGCGGTCTTGGGGGGTGCCAGCTCCGCGAGCACGTCGGCGATAGAGTCCATGTCGTCGATGGCGCAGGTGTCGGTCGTGCCGAGCGTCACGGTCAGGTAGAATGGCTCCAGGCCCTTTGCACGAAGGGCTTCGATGGTGCTACGAACCTCGTCGCCTGTGAGCTTGTAGCTGTGCTCGGCATGGACGGGAATAGAGCGATATCGCACGCCGGCGATCTGCGCGGCCTTCTTGGTTGCACTGTGAGTGGCAGCCGAACCCAGAGCGACGAGCTTGCTGCGCCGGATGGCAATGGCGTCCTCGCGGGCTTCCTCGTCCACGATATGCTCCGTAGCCTCACGAAGATACTTGTCCCGGGCTGCAACCATGACGGTGGCAATGGCCTCGGAGGCTGTGCCGTGAATGACACCTCCGCCCTGTGTTGGGCCGGTAGAGAGATAGTCCTCGGGCAGGTTGAAAGCCTTGGCCAGCCAGTCGAGGACGATTGTCTCGAGCTCAGTCACGACGGGCGAGCAGATCCAGTTGAAGGCGGCACCCGTAAAGGCTGACGAGTACATCTCGCCCAACATGGCTGGAAAGCTGCTTGATGACGGGAACCATGCCAGGAAGTTTGGAGACTGCCTGTAATGCAATTGATCTCGTTTGTCAGTATCTTACTTTGGGTTACCAGAAGCGCGAGGAAGGAGCTCTTGACTGACCAATGGGTGATGCCGGGCAGGATCTTCGACTCAATGTCCTTCTGGATGTCTGCCCACGGCTCTCCGTCTTGCGGCGGGCCGTCTGGAAGCAATTGTCGAAGATAGCCTGGCTGGACATCGGGGACAACTCTACGCTCCTCGACGGTGTCGTAGTACTTGACGACTATGCATTTCGTAAGCTGGCCATCCCACCCGGCTCATGACAATGATATTCTCTGCACTCACTGTCGTCAATGGACGCGATCGCAGCCTCGCGGAACTGCTTTGAGTCCATCTCGGAAAATGACGTAGTGACCCGACACCAATGGCCTTGCCTGGGACTCGCTGGTCTTTGATCTGGGTGAAAACTGGTATGCACGGACGTCAATCGATCAATCCCGTGTATCCCGGTGCTTCCAACAGGTCTGAGAAGGAGGGTTCAATTACATGCTTGAAAGTTTGGAGGAGAACACCTCCACGATGGAGGGGGAACATTACCCCGTATGGGTGGTGGGGTAGCCAGGAGGAGTCCACGCTACAGTAAAATCGCCATGTTAGGTCAAGATCAGCCAGTGCTTTTTGTGTTGTGTGCCAAAAGAGGTATCACGGAAGTATTGCTTCTTAGTGTCTTCTACGTTGTAAATCAGCTCAGTTTTGTGCAGGACTACCTGATATGCATGGCCCGTCTTGCAGAACATGGCACCGGCCGCACAACTCGTTTCACAACGAACTCGCTGTTCCGCGACCAACGGAGCAACCAACACCAAGTTAAATAAACCCAGAACAATACATGGCCAAGCTTCTCATTCCTACTAATATGAGTGCATGTAAATATGAACCAAAAGTATGATCGATGCCTTCATCTCCATGTCACTCATCCGCCCTCATGGCGGTCCACTTGACCGTCCAAACATATAGGCGCGGGCCTAGGCCATTGTCCGTGAGCCTCTGCCTCTCACGGCAACCAGGGCAAGCCGCATTTGCCTCGCGCTGGCCCTTGGGGCAAGTCGTACAGCGCATGCTCCAGTATGCCTTGTTGCCTCTCCAGCTCATCTTCTCGACCGGACGACCTCCAGCACAGAGATATCTCTTGTACTGTTCACCTGTATCCCCAGCGTCTTTGCCCCCTTCAGCAGTAGCAGTGCTCAGCTCTGATGGCTTATGACCTGGTGCCAGGGGGAAACGCCACATGACAGCCCACTCGACAATCTTGTCCATCTCGCCCTTCTTGTCTTCCGCCGTCTCAAAGTCAATGGTGAGCGTTCTGAGATTCGTCATCTCGCGGAACGCCAAGCCCCAAGAGTCCGGCTCGAATAAGCCGAGCTGGTCCTCCTGGACTCCAGCACAGGAGTCGTCCGGCTGGGCAACCTCACCAACGGCGCGCTTCCTCCGCCTCTCTGCCATCATCTCACTCCATGCCATCGTCCTGCCCATGTCCAACGCCATCTGTGCCTGGTCACGCACGCTCCGCCGGTAAGGGCTGATCTTGAGGGCGCGGTTGCGCTCCCAGTCCCACCAGTCTGACCGGCGCAGCGTGATGCGCAGGTGCCGCAGGGGCGCCCACCACATCTTGCTGTTGCTCATTCCCGCGTCGTCAGCCATGAAGTAAGGGTACCGGTGCCACGAGGTGGAATTCTGGAGATAGTGATGCGTGTCCTCGAGCCAGTACTGCTGGGTCAACAGCCTCACTTGGCGCGGGTACAAGTCCCGCTGCTGCTTTCTCGGCTCTCCGGGCTGTCCTCCGGGGAGGATCCCGGGAGCGGGCCTGCTCAGCCGCTGGGCGAGATAGGACTGCGGATCGCCGGTGTAGTACGCGGCGTCTGGGTCGTTGCCGCGGATGCAGTAGAAGACAAACTCCTTCTGCTGCAGCGGCAGGCTGTGCGTCTCGAGGTACACCCGGCGGCAGGTGAGGAGGAGATTGTAGTGGTCCACCACGGGCCGCGTGTTGTCAGGCCGCAGCCAGTCGAAGCCCTCGCCGACCTGCCGGCATTCGTCATTGTGGAAGCCCCGCTCAGTGACGAGGTAGCTGGTCTTCCGGAAGGGCTGGGAAATGGGGAGGAGGTCGTCCAGGACAGGCACGGGTTCGTGATCATAACGGACATGTGGATCGTGGGTGAACTGCTTGGCGTGCGGTGCGGGGGATCCTGTAAGTGCGTACTGGAATATCAGGGTCCGGATTTCGGCGGGGATCCGGCCATTGTAGAAGGGCGAGGTGGCCTGGGGGTCAATTGGCTGCGTTTCGAGGTGTTCGCACAGGTTGAAAGTCTTGTCATCAGCTTGACGATGCTGCCGACTGAAACTCGAAAATGGGTTTGGCAGCATGGACATGGCGCGGTTGGGCATGGACATGGACATCGGGTGTCCCGTGCCAGCCATTGCGCTGGTCAGTCGTGTCAGCGCAGCACAATGCCGCCTCCGCGTGGAATTGGTGCAAAGTTGAATGCGATTTCCTTTTTGGCACGGGCAAGAACGAACAAGAGAAAAACATCCGAGAATTGGAACTTGTACGAACGACCAACGTGGGAACTTGCATCCAACATAGTGCAAGCACCCCAAGGCATAAGTGTGGTGGTGCTCTCCCCCAAGTGGATCTCGTGGAGCACTAGGCAGGGCTTAGCTCTAGGCTGCAGCTCCATCCGATGCTACTTTTCAATCCCGCATTCCCTGTTTTCCATTCCGGAGCTTCCCCTCCCATTCCCGTGACGGGCTTACAACCTTCGCCACCCGTGTCCTGGAGTCGATGTTTTACTTTGCCGCTGGCCTGAGACATGTGCGCGAACCTGGTTGGTCGACCTAATCATTCAAATCGAGCCTGCGGAGGTGTAAATCACTTCGTTCATGTCACATTGCCGTTGAATGCATAATGTGACCAACGGAACGGTGGACAGAAAAACTTGATGCCATCATTCTTGTGTCTAAATGGAGCCACCAACGCCAGTTCCCAAACGAATTTTTGAACAATATGACATGATCGACTGTATGCAATTGCGAGCGCCGAAGTGCTCCTCCCGAGCCCAGGTCAAGTGCAGTCCATTTCCTAGCAGTCTGCCTCGAGGAAGGTCTCGAGTTCGTGACGACCATCGCAATAGACATTCTGGCAACTCGAGGAATCATCCGCTTAAGCAGTTTCCGCAGCAGCCTCCTTAGTATCAACCTTCTTGGCAGGGCGCTCGTCCCCGTGACCTTCACCGTCGCGGGTGCGCTTGCCGTTCTCCTTCTCGCCTTCGCCGCTGATGTTGATCTTGGGACGGCCGACGTCTCTGTTGTCGCGCTGCTCCGGGTCCCGAGTGCCGTTCTCGCGGCCACCGTCCTGGCGATCGCGGCCGCCACGTCCGCGGTTGCCACCCCTGCCACGACCGCGGCCCCGGTCGTTTCGCCCGCCGCGACGGTCCTTGAAGCCATTGCGCTGGTCCTGGTCGCGTCTCTTCTTCCAGTCGTCCGAGTCACCACTGCGCCCACCACGGCCGCCACGTCCACCACGACCCCCGCGAGCGCCGCCACGGGACTTGGAGTTGTGGGGATCTACACGCCCCTCCCGGATGTCCTCGTTCTTCTGGTCGATGTAGGCCTTCTTGGACATGATGAGAAGGGGGTGCTCCTTCCACTGGGGCTTGGGGTCCAGAGCCAAGAACTTCTCCGCGGTCTCCTTGTCAGCCCACTCCACAAAGACGGAGCCCTTGAAGGCTCTGTTCTCAGCGCGCCGGAGGCGGACAGAGTTGATCGCGCCGTATTGTGTAAAGAACTGCTCAATGTCAACCTGCGAAGTAGGCTCCTCATCGCCGAAGCCTTTGACGTAAATGCTCTGCTCCTCCGCCTGGCTCTGCTTGGAAGGGTCGAAGGGGACCTTGCGGCGCACGGTCTCCTCACCCTCCTCGCCCTCCACGATGAGGACTTTGCTCTCTTTGAGAGCATTGACAACGGCCGAGTAGGGCTGGAAGCGTCTCATGCGCTTGAAGCTGCTGATCTGCTTGACGGGGACGGCCTTGTTCTCGGCGCCACCGACAAGGTCGAAGAGGAACTTGTCGCTCGGCAAGTTGCTGTTGCTGAAGTAGAACTCGACCTGCAGGACATTTATGTATTAGCGGAGCCGCGACTCTCTGATGGCGGGCGTGGAGGGGCAAGACATACCTGGGTGCGGATCTGCTTGGGGTCATCGGTCTCGGGCAGGACCGAAGGGTCAAACTTGACGTTGTTGCGGAAGACCTTATCGTCCGCAGCCTTTCTGCCGCTGACTCTGAGCATTCCTTCAGGTGCCTGGTGTGCAGAAGAAGTCTTGTTCGCGGAAGGGGTCTGCTCGGTCTCCTTGTTGTCGGTAGTCGCGGGCTCGGTCGTCTCCTCGGTCGCAGGAGCTTCAGCGGGAGCCTCCGCCGGAGGGGCCTCGACGGGGGCCTCGACGGGCTCTACAGCCTTGACTTCCTGGTCGCTCATGGTGGCGACAGTTGTTTGATGGGCGACTAACAGCTGACTCGGCTGGTATGAACGACTGCAGGACGGGCCGTAATATCTGATGAGAAAAACAACACGCGGTTAGTCACAAGGCCAGTCATGTGGCGTCTTTGATTCTCCAACTGGCTTGTGAGGATCGATTGATGCAGTATGGTGCGCGATCGGCCGCAATCATGCGTGGACAGGCACGGCCACGGGCGAAAAGAGTCACCCGGCAAGGGTGCTGAATCACAGAGAGTGCCGGGACCGGGACACCAGACTGAAGAATGGTTGCGCGCAGGACATACCTGTTCGGGCTTGTAGTCACAGAACGAGGAATGGCCGATTGGATGTCGTCGACGCTTCCCGCGGGATTCCTTTTCGTGCGGTCTTTGGCAACCAGGCGTGATATGCAGTCGCAGGAAAAGAATTGGCAGCGAGGCTCGCGCACCCTGGAGCTCTCCACCCAAGGGTTTTTTTCTGCCGCGCGCGCCAATGGGCAGACGTTGCTAGCAGCAGCCTTTCGTGCAGCAGCACGGCCCCAGGTCTGCACATCGAGGCGCTTGGGCTCCACAGTTGCCCAGCCCGACCCCGCTGGTTGTCTTTGGCAGGCGGTCGATCGTGAGCAGCGCCAGCCTCGCGTCTCACGAGGGCTGCCTCGAGCGGTTGCTGTCGGATGACCTCATCATCATGATCATCAAATCATTGACGAAGACTGAGCAACTGGATATGAAGTTCGCGGAGCCTTGCCCTTTGAATTGATGTATAAGATTGCCACGGCTCCCAACATCCAAAGGCACATGCAAAATACCAGTGGCATGGTAGCCAGTTCTGGATGCTTATCCCATTCGGTCAGGCCCTAGCTCTGTAGAAAGCCAACATGAGAAGCACAGCTCGGCGCAAGGAGGGAGGATCAGCTCCCTAGGCACATCTCTTGGCTTGAGATGCACGTTCGAGCTGTGTCAGGCAGCCGCCCTGTTGTGTATAGAAAGCGGACCTCGGGAAGCAGCTCGCAACGATCAACGAGTCGAGGACCTTGAACGGGTCTCGCCTCCCGACCGTGCATGATAATTGCACTGCACCCAGGGCAGGACAACCTTGGGAACACCGAGTTTGTGAGTGGCCAGGTAAAGCAGGTCTCGTCAACGTCCCGTGGACAGTTCTAGAGCCTTCAAGCCTATGGGATGGATGCTAGTCTAGATGGCACCCGCAGCCCAGGCGGTGCGCGGGGCCTTCCGCAGCTGCGTCTCCAGCCAGGCGGCAGTTGCAGCTCTGTGCTGAGCAGCACTCCCAGCCCAGGGGCTGGCATTTGCTCCAAGAACTGGCAGCTCAGTAGCCTCAAGCCCTTCCGGGCCGGCTGAACTTACTGCCTGTAAGCACTGAATCATAGACGCACGCTTATCAAACGGCTCCCTCCGCCTCAAACTGCACCAGATACCAGATCCTCGTGCTGCACAGCAAGCTCGCGCTGGCTTATCGCCCATCCCAACTGTCCAGTCCCAAATCACTCTTCATTCCCTCGAGGCAGGCAGCTGATAGCCATACCTCCGCAACCGTCTCAGAGACACGCACGACTTGCATTGCACAGGAAACCAAACACTGAGCCCACCTCTCCTCCAAAGCTATCCTGGCATCACTGCTCTCCCGGGCCTCTAGAGGCGGCAGGGTCACCTGTCCATGATCTGAGCAGGAGCGCCTGCGTGCCGCATCCTTGTCACCGGCAGTCGGAGCCCTCCGCGTGGTCTTTGACGTGGTCCACATTCCCAAGCGCACTATCGAGGCTGGTCTGCCGTCTATGCATCAGATCCCGCTCTCGTAATGGAGCCACCGGCCCCCAGGTCCTCGTCGTTTGAACTCGACAGCGCAGGCAAGCCGGATCCATCTCCGTCAAGGAAGAAGCCGCGGAGGAGTGCGGATCCGCACAATCAAAAGCGCCGCTGTGTGTCCACGGCGTGCGTCGCATGCCGGAGGCGGAAATCAAAGTGCGATGGAGCACTCCCGAGCTGCGCGGCATGCGCCAGTGTCTACGGCACCGATTGCGTGTACGATCCCAATTCGGACCATAGGCGAAAGGGCGTTTACAAGGAGAAAGTCGACAGCACCAAGGCAAACGAGTCAACCTTGCAGATTCTCATAGAGGCCATCCTCAACGCCGCAGAGGATGATGTTCACGAGATTGTTAGGCAAATACGGACCTGTGACAATCTTGATGCCATGGCCACATCACTTGTCAACTCTGGCCATGGAATTGACCATACAGCTAGCGACGATGACACTGAGGTCGACCATGATTATGCGACCACTTTGCCCATGGAAGGGGAGCGGGATTTGGCCCGCAAAATGGGCGAGCTACGGCTCGAGAACGGCTCAGTTCGATTCATTGGAGGAACGTCTCATCTCATCTATCTTGGCACAGAGATGATGCCTCATGGAGATGCAGAGGCAGAGGAGTCTGTCATGGTCGATGCAAATCCCATCACAAGCTGGACAAATGTGACAGAAGACCCGCAGGTCGTCATCCACTTGCTCAACATGTACTGGAACTGGCATTACCCATACTTCACAACCCTTTCCAGAAGCTTGTTCTATCGCGACTTCCTGAAAGGGAAGTCCCAGGTCTCGGCACATAGGACAGCTTACTGCTCTGCATTACTGGTCAACGCCATGTTGGCTCTTGGCTGCCACTTTACCAACGTCGGTGTAGCATACGCTGTACCTGGTGACAGCTGGACAAAGGGCGATCACTTCTTCACAGAGGCGAAGAGGCTCATCATGGTCAACGACGAGTATGAAAAGCCGAGACTTACAACAGTACAAGCGTTGGCTCTCATGTCTGTGCGGGAGGCGGGTTGTGGGCGGGAAGCGAAAGGTTGGGTCTACAGCGGCATGAGCTTCAGGATGGCTCAGGATCTTGGTCTCAACATGGACATTGCCGGTGTTACCGCCCAGGACCAGCATCTGGACGAGAAGGAGGTCGATGCCCGCCGTGTCACCTTCTGGGGTTGCTTCCTATTTGACAAGTGTTGGTCCAACTACCTTGGCCGGCTGCCGCAAATACCGAAGAACTCATTCAACGTTCCAAAATACGACGTATTTCCCGATGAAGATGCTCAGGACTGGAGTCCCTACACGGATACTGGATACGATGAAGTCAACAAGCAGCCAAGCAGAACACGCGCTGTTGGTCTGCAGCTGCTGAAGCTGTCTGAAATAAGCAGTGACCTTTTATTGTTCTTCTACCATCCGAACCACATCGGACGATCGCACAGCAAGTCGGTCGAGTTGAAGAAGCTGAGTGAGCTCCATCGACGGCTTGAGGATTGGCGGAAGGATTTACCAAAAGAGCTTGAGCCGAAAGATGGCCAGCTCCCAAACGTCATCTTGATGCAGTAAGTAATGTGCTAATTATGGATCAGACCCACGATACTAACATGACCCAGCATGTTCTTCCACCTCCAGTACATACATCTCTTCCGCCCGTTTCTTCGGTACGCTCCGAATGCGTCGCCGCTGCCATCCCACGTTTCCCCGCGGCGAATGTGCACGGCGAATGCGGGTGCCATTTCCAAGCTCATGAGGCTTTACAAAAAGACGTACAACCTACGACAAATATGCAACATAGCCGTTTATATGCTTCACTCTGCATGCACTATCCATCTTCTCAACTTGCCTGAGAAGACGGCGAAACGAGACATAGTACACGGTGTGAAGCATCTCGAAGAGATCGCCGAGGATTGGCTATGTGGTCGGCGCACGCTAAGCATAATCAGCGTGCTGGCCAGGAAATGGAATTGCGAGCTCCCAGAAGAGGCCGCGCAAGTTCTACAAAGGACGGATGAGAGATGGGGATTTTTCAGCACCTCAGACGTACCCTCTCCCAGATCGCTCCCGAGGGTTTCGCCGAGCCCAAGCCTCCGAACGCACAGCCCGGAACTTAAAAAAGAGCAACAGAGCCCGGGTCACAATCAGCCTTTGAACATGCCATCAACTTCGCCTCCACAACCTCCACCAACGGCCAAGGGCGACTCGGCTTTTATGCTAAACTTGCCCCAACGCCACAGTGTACCACAGATGGGTGCCAACACGGCAGAGCCAGCAAGAGGCGCCTCTGACTATTCTGCTCCGCTGTCCATCGACAATTACACTGAAGCCGATTGGCGTCCAGTTCCAGTGGGACAGGCAGCTCCTTCCGACTTTAACGCAGGTTACAACCTCATCCTTCAGAGCGTCACCTCAGCTCCAGTCTCATCCAGCACGACACGAAATCAGACACCAACTTCAGCATATGCCGTGGATGGAGATGATTGGTATCTTAAAGACGGTGCCAAATGGCAGTCCGGGTTCGACGCGTGGGATATGAGTGCTGCTGCTCCTGGTGCTGGCACCGAGCAGTCGTCAATGTTTATGTTTGGCGCGAGCGATGGGAAGACCGTGGGAACGGCACAGCGCGCCAGTGACACTGAGGCAGGACCCTTGCGGGATTTTGGCTTCGAAAGTCTCGCTTCACTGCCGGGGAATCTCGAAAATTGGGATTTCACTGGGCTGGATTAGAGCACTATTACTGTGACAAGAAGAATTAACATTTTATCCATCACGCCATCACTTCTTGGCTGATAAATCTACACTAATGTTTCGAAAAGATAATAATGATCGAAAACCCCAGCCTACTTATCGATTCCCTGCCAGCATCAAGTTCTTGGTCTGCAGCGGATGACCTTCCAGACAGAATCATGTTGACATCCCTTGGGACAGATCATGTGCAACAAAGGGACCGAATTTCATTTTGAAGTCCGTAGGTGTAGATTCAATATCGTGAACGCCTAAAATTACAATCCAGAGTCAATTCAAAGAAACGTATCCTATGGCCACACCGTGCTTGCACGATACTACTACTTCACGGGTGACTGAGTAGTCCGCCTTCCTCCTAGTCCTGGTTGTCTTCTGTCCTTGGATCATCCATCTATCTGCTTTTCACCTCGGTGCCAATAGCTCTCGTGCCTCTTGAAACGGTGTATCGACGTATGTGTGAGTGAGAAATTCCCATCGGAAATAGCAAGGGCAACACAGGGCCGAAACCCACATGCACGAGATCTAGCGGCCAAGACGACCACGAGCAATCTCTGTGGTGAACTAGCCAGCCAGCCAATCGCATCTCCAGTTATACTTGAGTCGACCATGGTGTGACAGCTACATAGTACACAAAAAAAAAAAAGGTACTTTGACATCAAGTCAGCCACAGCCATTTATGGAGTCAACACTTCCTACACCATCAGCACCGCCACCGGCAGTCATGACACGAGCACATGTGGAACACCAGTAGGCGTAGCGGTCAATAACAGCCTTACGTGCCCCATTTTCTTGTTCACAGCTGCGCATTGCACCATATCTCCCCCGCTGTGTGCCCTTGGACTTGAAGCTGAAGAAGGCGATGCGTCCGCCACGTGGCACCCCTCTCTCTCTACGAAAGGGCTCTTTTAGTCTCCGAGATACCCAGTTCCGAGCGACACTTCACCAAATCTAGTCCACCACCACGCGACGTTTGTGACGGGGGACAGGTGGGCGTCCCATAGGTGATGATGATATATGCCCACCCCATCCAGGCACACACACACACACACACACACACACACATACACGCCCAGGCACGCGCACCAGATATCCCGCCTGGCCGACAAGCCTGTAATTAGATATTAAAAAGCGGAGAGAGTTGGGGTTACTCTACCAATTCTCCGGAATCTTGATGCGGTTAGCATTGGCTGACCTTTCGTCCCGTGCTTCCGTGGATGGGCTTGGGCGGTACTTGCCGTGGTGCTCTTCTCCTGCAGAAGTCGCGGGGAAAAGTTAAGTCAAGCTTGCGAGTTCTAGGGGGGGCCCCAGGGTTCTGTGTACCTGAAAGGCGTTGTCTCTTCTCGTTACCTGCCTTTTCCCCCTGTGAGGGTTTCTAAGGGTTCGGTGTAAGGGGGTTCGGGGAGATGACGCTTTGACAAAAACCAATGTTTGTGTCTCGTCTGCCTCATCTCCTCGGCTGGAAGAAGTCCCCGATTTGAGATGACAGTGCCAGTTCATGTGGCGTAGATGACGGGACGTGGTAGGCAATTTCGGTCCTGGGCGAGTTGATCCTATAGAGCTCAAGCACGAACACCCGCCACTACGGAGGCGATGTTGCTCGCCCAGTTGCACCACTACAGATTGACGAAGTGCTCCTCGAGGCGGAGTTGCACGCCACCACCAGCGGCGGCAGCAGCAGGAGCTGAATGCACGTCGGGGTGCTGGGCGCAGGGCGACGGAGTACGGCTTGGTTTGGAACTAAAAGGCTGTGAAGCCACCCTTGTAATGTCCATCCGCTCGGCCGGAGGGCCACCACACACATGCGGCAAGGAAACGTGCTCAAAGATCCCCCAGCGGTGGCTTTCGGATCTGCTGCCCCAGGGCCCCTGTAAGGCGGGTGAGCTAATGTACACTTCTTTACTTACGTCCGGATGCCCACCCGCATTGTTGCTGTCGTTGGGCGACAGCCATCTCGAGGACCCGCCCCCGGATCAGCAGCGCGGCAGCGAGCCAGCACGCACCCCGTATTGGGTGTTGCATGTCCTGCAGGGTCTCCTCGTCTGTGGTCTGGTCCTGTGTGTGCGGCACTACCCCAGTCTCACGTCCTGTGAGTTGCCCTAGTGGCTGCGGATAGCCTTGATTTGAAAAGCCTGCGGACTCATTCTTGATTAGTAGCCACACAAGAAAAGCCAACAAGAGCTCTTTGCACTTGTTGTGCAGGGGCTGCTTTTCCCCTGTTTGCACCGCAGTGTCACCAGGCATCTTTGCTGCGCGAGTGAACTGGCCAGCCTGGTCCAAGCCAGGAGGAATACGAGTAACACTCTGTTTGGTTAAACCATGACCGGTTACATCTCCTGTCGAATTGACATACCGGGATCCAGTATGTTTGGAAATCATTGAGATGAGCCATGTGGATGTGCCACTTAGCGGCCCAGGCTGTGGATTTTAGGGTTCTCTACATTGACGACAGCTCAGACCTGGGCGATATGATGGTGTTCAATGCTTCGCAAGGCAGGTAAGACTTACGGGGCCTATTCTTGAGAAACCTGGGTACGTGGTGTCAAGTCCATGGCAGAAGAGCGCCGGGCTAATCCGTTCGCACCAACGAAGCAGAGAGTACAATCTAGAAAGAGCTTAATCTCCACAATGTTCTGGGTTCCCTCCAACGCGCGAACGCCATAAAGGAAGGCCGGGTTGCCAGGGGTCCTGTATTTGGCCTTTGCCAGGGTGGGTGAGTTGGTAGTACTGCGTATGATTGGGATTGTCGAGCAGGGCGAGATGAGCTCTAGCCTGGCCGATCATCGCAGGGATTAGTCCTGCAGATGAAGCGTCTCAGTTTGATGCGTCAAGACTACATTGTGGCGTCATCTTCATGTTTGTTTGGTATTATTTGGAAAGGCCGTCACATTCAAGCCGGTCGCTGGTCCTTTCTCTCCACGGCCGCCCACACACATTTGTCGCTGACCGGAGCCGATCCTGACCTCGTCGCAATATATACTTGCATACTGAGGCTACTCATTAGTCTACATGCATGACGAAACCATGTCATCGGTGTAGGCATTGTCGTGGAGAAATTTCAGACCTTTTCGGCGCCCTCAAATCACAGGCATGTCTATGGGATCTTGGGACAAGAGGATATAGATCCTCGGCCGGAATCGAAGAAATGACGGGCGCTTGCCGCGAAACTGGCGCTGTATGCTGAGGGCTTTGTGCCACTCATGATTGAGATTATCACGACTGGTGAGGCCTTCCAAGGTTGTTCTGCCCAGGTGTGAATGTAGAGTCTGTCGAGATTACTCCATGATGCAGTGTGCTGCCCATCCCTGGACAAGCAGGGCCTGGGGAGTGCGGGCCGCTCCCCGGGTTGATTGGACGGATCGCCGGCTTAAGGTGGAGCAAGGTTAGTTGGTCGTTCGCCATTGTCATAACTCGGTCAGCAAGGACCGTCCAGCATTTCCAAATCCAATACCTGGCATGACTGCTTTCGGATGTCTAAGAACAATCATGAAGGCCTCGTGACAACCACTGGAGCCGATCACTGCTCACACCAGCATCCATTCCCGATGGATGGCGCAGACGGCGTGTAGGGGCAATGCAGTCCGTACGATCACAACTGTCGAGGTCTTGACTGCCAACAGCCCGGTCTGACCCATGTATTGCATGTCAGGTTTCGGCATCGTAGCGACGTGATTGTCATTTTTCACAGCGCTGTGCTTGTCATCCTGGTCCTTCTTTGGTGGAAGATGACATCCACACCCGCCTGGCTGGGTGAGGGAGACTCAAGCACTCCAGCACTTAGAGCGGATCCGTTTAAGCGAGCCAGTCGAAACAGTCGACCATAAGCCACATGGGCGTTCTGCTCGCAGCACCAAGCCAGGACGGTACTAGTGAGAGACTCACCGACAGCTTGCGGACCTGCGTCTATTTAAGAGTCCCGCGAAAGCATCGGGTGCGGTCGAATCGCCACCCGGGCCAAGCCTGTTTTCCACCAATCGCATGCCGCGGTGGATAGAGCTCTGCAGATGACAAGGTAGCCCGGACCGACTCGCCGACGCCTCCCAGGGGTACGGCGCCGTTAAGTTGCGTAAGTCTCCACCCGACAGCCATGGTTCGTCGGCCACCAGACACACCAAGGACCGATGAGTGGAGTGCTTGCATCCACGATCTCGTGGATGAAAACCTGGGCCAAGTCAGAGAATGCAGCGAATGGCCCAAGTAGGCGGCTTTCTCCAAACCTCAAAAGCAGATGCCACCCCTTCGTCTTAATAGCCCATTGTATTGACCGGAGAGAACCTTGCATCTGTTCGCCTTGACGCAGCTGTCGTCCGATCTACCGGGCCGGCCTGGGCAGTCCTCCGCGTTCCAGAGTGCTGTTCCTTGCGTATGGGGCAGTGGCCATGGAGGATGGCGCTGAGGGGCCCAAGGAGACTGGGCTCGGCTGTGCGCAATAATATGGCACCATCCGCCTCGCATTCAAGGTGGCCGAACAGATCCGACAATTGATGAACATCCATGCCGCACTTGTGCTGAATCCGAGATTGCCATCACCTGCCTAGCGATCCACCCCCGATGGTGGTGATGCGCGCCTGGGACAGCCGCGAAAGCGGTACCCAGAGCTCGAATGGACGGGAAGTCTGACTGGCAGTGTTGGTGGCCTGGCCTGGAACTGCGATGGCAGAGGGCGCGGTGAAGTGTGTGGCAGGAGTGATGATGGCGGTGATCCTCCGCATGCACCCCAGGCGGTGCCCGGGTGGGCCACGCGTGCATGGCACCTACAGCCAGCCGGGACGGCCTACCGGAGCTCTTCCCCAGGCCTTGCAACTGGAGCCATGACCACTCCTGGCGATGGGATGACGGTTGTGCTTGGCGCAGTCCAGGGAACAGAGGCTAGGGCGCAAGCGGTAGGTAACTTTTCATAGCTTTCTCTGGCTGGCTGGGATGCCTCGAACGTGATGTGGATGTGGATGTTTCCGCACCTGGGCCGCATCCCGCAAGCAGGTCCCGCCACCACCACCACCACTCACCAGCGCCAGCGAGGATGGCAGGTCCAGAGAGTGACGACGGTGAAGAGCAATGTCGAAGCGGAGCTGGGTGCGTGTAGTTGGGTTGTATGTCCCCTTTGCCTCACCCCAGCTGTGTAATACCCCAAGCTGGGGGTGGACGGGACTGGTGCCGGCGAGTCACGTCGTGCCTGCCTGCCTGCCTGCCTGCCCGGGCGCATGGGATGGGAAGGGAACCCTGGATCGTGCCAACCCAACCTCTACTGGCGTAAGAACCTCGAGGCAGCAGAGCAGCAGGCCAGACACTGTCACGAGCGTCCCGCATCCCCACACGCAATCCACCTCGCTCTGTGCTTGGCCCTTTTTCCTTCTCGACGCCTCCGCAGCGCCCACCCCAACGGCCGCCGGCCCACCCCTCCCCTCCCCCTCCCTCGTCCACCAACCTCATCGCCCCCAGCTCTGTCCAAGTCCGTCCCCTCCCTAATTTTATGGACTTGGAGACCCCAGGGCTTCTTCTGCACGGACGGGGCCGTGTTCTCGGGGTGGTCTTCCATGTATGCTGGCTGGTGTTGTTCCGCACACGGGCCCCTCTACCGCCACCCTCGCTCGTACCGCTCCTCGCCGCCGTCTGCCCAAGCACTCTTTGCCCCGGCCTCCAGCCTGTCCCCACCTCCAACAACAAGTCAAGAACCCCAACTTGCAGATCGACTCATGGTCCTGCAGCCGTGACCCTTTCCCCCTCGACTTCCCCATACTCATATAACGCCTCGTCAGCAGCCGGGGCACTCGCTCACGGCAGTCCTCGTTTCCAAGGTTCTGCTCGCCGACCACGCCTCTAGTCCTCTGCTTGGCCGCAGCTCGGCACCCACGTCAGCCCATCGCCTTTGCCTGTTCATCGCCAACCGCACGGGCACAAGCTCCACGTCGCAGTCTCTTCCGGTTCACAGTCTCGCTCTTTGACACCTGGCTTTTGGTCGGCGAGATTTTCTCAACCAGTGCTATCGACTCCAATTTGCCCACAAAATAGACGTGGATTGCAACTACTGCGGACGTTTCTGGGAATCGCCATCCGGACCACCTCACGAGGCCCCTTAGCACCGACATGGAAACCGATCGACTGTGATCCCCTTTCACCTTCTGGCGGATATCCCAACGACCTCATCACTAGACCCGACCTGGGCTAAAGATTTGTACCACAAGATACAACGCTAGACTCACAGGCTCACGAAATGCTGTCAAATCCCCTCCAGAGGTTCTCGCCCTACCACTCGCTTCAGGCGACCGGCGGGCTGGCAAATGGTGCACATGTTAGCCAGAACCACTTCCAGCAGAATACCTCGCTCCGCCATGGCAATCAATATGGGGTTGCCCACATGCAACAACAAGTAGGCGTGCAGATACCACCACTTGCACGTGCAAATCCAGCAAAACACCGGCACCATCCTTATGCCGACACTGCGGCAAAGTCAAATGGCAGGTCGGGTGTCGTACGAAGACGCATCAGCCGGGCCTGCGATCAGTGCAACCAGCTGCGCACAAAGTGTGATGGCCAGCATCCTTGTGCCCATTGTGTTGGTATGTATCCTGTCGTCTTCACATGCACATCTCACTCTAGGACTGACACATTTCATCCAGAGTTTGGGCTCGGCTGCGAGTATATGCGCGAGCGCAAGAAGCGGGGGAAAGCCTCTCGCAAGGACCTTGCCCAGCAGGCCGCAGCTTCCAAGGCTGCGTCATCCACCGAAGATAATGGCGGCACCTCTCCCGAGGCCCGGGCAGACGCCGCATCGCCATCCGATACACCTGCCGAAGAGACGAACGGCGATCAGTCCTTACGACACACCTCTAGAGAGCTGGACGACAGTCTTGAGCGATTGCCGACCCAGGAGACAGCGAGCCACAACCACCCAGCATCCGGCCTGCAAAGCCTGGCCGAGCTGAGCTCGCACCAACCACATATTCCCACAGAGCAGATGACCATGGAAGGTACCCAACTAGAAAGTCCAAACACGATGGCAATGGCTGCATACGGCACAGTCCCAGACTCCTATGAAGGTGCAGGCCTGAGCCCAAATATGCTGTCGAGGCAGGGCCCAAACTCCTTCAATCCGGGGTCAGCTCAGCTCGCGGACTATCCAAATCTCCCATTCGGAATGTCTGGTCAGACTCCGCCCACATACTCTGCTGATGGTCACGTCACATTCCAGATGGACCAGAATCAAATCGGCGGGTACTCGATGCCAAGGGATCCCGCCTCTCCCTCCTGGATGCCCATGGCATCATCTCCGAACCACTACCAACCACAGCTGGCCCAAAACAAATATTCTCAAGTTCGATATCCTGTCCTGCAGCCACTGCTCCCTTATCTGAACAATATCATCCCGATTTCGCTAGCTTGTGATCTCATCGAGCTCTATTTCGCAAGTTCATCTTCGGCCCACGCCCACCCGATGTCACCATACATCCTTGGCTTAGTCTTTCGGAAACGATCGTTCCTGCATCCACGAAAACCTCGGGTTTGCCAGCCTGCCCTCCTCGCGAGCATGTTATGGGTTGCTGCTCAGACTAGTGATGCTCCTGCTCTTACGAGTGTCCCTTCGGCTAGAACTAGGATATGCCAAAAGTTGCTCGAGCTCACAGTCAGTCTGCTCAAGCCATTGATTCATACGCCAACGGGAGAAGGGTCTCCTTTGACAACGGCAGTCAACCATGGGGTTGCGCTCGGGGGACTTGGCGTCGCTCTCCCAGGCAGTATCAGCATGGAAGGACTTGCAGGCGAGTTTGGCGCTTTTGGGGCAGCAGGCACACTTGACGACGTTGCGACTTATATACATCTCGCGACGGTCGCGTCTGCCAGTGAATACAAGGGCGCAAGCTTGCGATGGTGGAACGCTGCCTGGTCTCTGGCAAGGGAGCTCAAGCTCGGACGCGAACTGCCATCCTATCCAACCATCAACTCCAACGATCACCTCGACGCAGACTGTGATGCACAGCAAGATGAGATTCTTGGCGGTCGTGCCACCCCTGGCTCTGCCACCGAAGAAGAACGCGAGGAACGAAGACGCATTTGGTGGCTCGTCTACATCGTCGATCGGCATCTTGCACTTTGTTACAACCGGCCACTGTTCCTCCTCGACGTGGAGTGTGAATCTTTGAGACAGCCCATGGACGACACAGAATGGCAGAACGGAAGCTTCGAAGAACGCCCAATCGACGATCTCCTCAAGGCCCACCATAGCCGGCCTTGTGGTCCCCCAATGAAGTGCTCTGGCCACAGCATTTTTGGCTATTTCCTGCCACTTATGACCATCCTGGGCGAGATCGTGGATCTTCACCACGTCAGAAACCACCCACGCTTCGGCATCGGCTTCCGGACCGCCCCGCAATGGGACGAACAGCAAATGGAAATCGTTCGCCACCTGGAGGATTATGCGCAAAGTTTGAAAGAATTCGAGCTCGGGAATTTGCAAGGCCATCCGGACGAGACGAACAATGACTCGACCACGAATGATCACGGCGATACTCATTCGCCATCGGGGCGATCCGTACACACCAACTCCTCGAGGATGACGGAGTCGGACGTGCAGACCAGGATAGTCACATCGTACGGAACACATGTCATGCATGTACTGCATATTCTACTGACTGGGAAGTGGGATCCTATCAATCTATTTGACGACAACGATTTGTGGATTTCGTCCCAGGAGTTTATCGATGCAACGGCACATGCTGTCTCGGCGGCCGAGGCCATTGGCAACATTCTCGAATACGATCCTGGACTAGAGTTCATGCCATTCTTCTACGGAATTTACCTGCTGCAGGGCTCGTTCCTCTTGCTCTTGATTGCAGACAAACTTCAGGGTGAGGCCTCGCCAAGTGTGGTTCGAGCTTGCGAAAGCATTGTAAGAGCCCACGAGGCTAGTGTGGTCACCCTCAACACGGAGTATCAGGTAAGCTTCATATCGACACATGACTAGATGCTTTTGCATTGATGTGCCAGTGCTGACATGCTTTTCCCACAGCGTAATTTCAGCAGAGTTATGCGCAGCGCGCTCGCACAAGTGAAGGGACGTGTCTCGGAAGATTTGGGCGAACAGCATCAGAGGCGTAGAGAACTTCTTGGACTCTACCGGTGGACCGGGAATGGCACCGGTCTTGCGCTGTAGTTGCTGGGTGGGTAATGGACTTGCAGAATTCGGATCATGGAACACTTATGAATGTACAAAAATGGGAACGATGTAGCATGGCGTTTGGATACAAATTATCATCTTGGGAACTGGGCCGGCGCACGTAGCGGCAAAGGGAAGGTTCTAAAAGAGCTTGGTTCAACGAGATGTCGAGTAGGTAGCGCTCGGTGTTTTGGTGTCATTTTGAGAGACGGAGCAATCTGTCGAAGTTTAGCAAGCAGGACAAGGATTGGAATTGAGTAATATCTCCTCAACTGCATACCGCCCGGCTTGTGAGCGATTGATAGGCCTGTCTAGTCTAGCACTTTGTGCTTGTGTCCAGACTGGGGACACGGCAAATGTTCACTGGTTGACGTTCTGTGTTCTCGAGGGCCACACCAGGTGGGGCTGGCTTGTGTTGCACTCTATCTCGTCTTGCCTCGTCGCAACCTTTAGGCGGGGCATGAACAACCGCTCCCGCTAGACATGAGCCACATTGAGCTGGTACACGTCACCTCGCCTGCCAATACCCAGAAAGTCTCGGAAAGCAAAGTCCGGAACCCACAACAAAACTTTTAGTGAGGCGGGCTCAAGTGCTCCTTGCTGGAAATCGAGCATGGCCACCACCGAGGAGAGCAAGAGGCGTGCCGAGGAGCTCGTTCCGCGGTTCCAGTTTGAGAAGGTCCTGAACCATGGTGAGTGACTGGGCCTTTCGTTTCTCAATGCCCGACCGCTTCATCTCACGATGTGTGCGCTCTGAAGAGTGTTGGGATCACCCTGATGCCGTCTTGACGAGCTATTGCGCACGGAAAGATAAAAACCCCCCAAAAATAGTATTGCATGGTGGTTTTGGTCTTTGACTACTTCCAGATGCCGAGAGCGGTCACGTCCCGACTCCCTTGTTATACTTGCTCGCATATCTTTACCACGCCAGTGGTGGAAATGATATGAGCATCGCGATCAAACCCGCAATTCATCCCCCCTTACTGCCTTTCCTCTCAACCCAAGCCTGCCGCTAGACTGAGCGGGAATCTGTCGTTTTACAGCCAGCCATAAACTAATCACTATCCCCATGACGCGGGATCTAGATGGAGGAGGACGCCGCATCACCCTTCTCGGCGCAATCGACCAGCAGCCGGCTCTTCTGATCCTGGATCGGGCCCCCTTGCCCGACGCGGAAGAGTACCTTTCGGCTCTCCCAAGCAACCTGCGCAGCCTGGCGAACCTGGGCAACAACGACATCTACTCGTGGTTTCTGGCCTCCGGCGGGCCCGTGTTCACCGTTGGCGACGGCGACGACAACACTAGCAGCAACAACAAGAAGGACAAGTACGCCGACTTCAAGATCGACCTCATCTGGCCGTGCACGGACAAGCACATCAAGAAGCACAGCCGGCAGGGCGCGCGGGCGGTGCACGAGACGCCCCAGATCTACGCGGACCACGTGCGGCCGCTGATGGAGGCCAGCCGCGCAGAGGGCCGGCTGAACTGGGTGTACAACATCATCGAGGGCCGCAAGGAGGTCGAGGACGTCATCTACCGCACGCCGCTCGGCCGGGACGGGGACGAGGGGTTCCTGATGCTGCCGAACCTGCACTGGGACCGAACGACGACCGAGGCGCTGCACCTGCTCGGCATCGTCGAGCGGCGGGACCTGTGGAGCCTGAGGGACCTCCGGAAGAAGCACATCCCCTGGCTGCGGCACATGAAGGCCAAGATGGTGGACGCGACGGTCGCGACGTACCCGGAGATCGAGGCCGACCAGCTCAAGCTGTTTGTGCACTATCACCCGACGTACTACCACTTCCACATCCACGTGGTGCACGTCATGCTGGAGCCGACGGGGACGCAGGGTGTCGGCAAGGCCGTGGGACTGGACAGCATCATTGAGCAGCTCGAGGGCATGCAAGGGGACGAGGAGACGGGCATGGACACGGTCACAATGAACTATACGGTGGGCGAGGCCTCGGAGCTCTGGACTGATGTATTTCTGCCGCTTAAGCTCAAGACCTCCGGTAAATCTTCTCTACAGCAATGACCAGGTCATTGACGCCGGCGCCAGAGGGGCAGTCGGACCATTCCCCATCGTCCCTTATGCAGTAGATCTGCTCGTCTAAACGGACGGTGCAGCTCTTCGTCACTCCAGCCTGTTGGGGATGAGAGACAATGTCAGAATAGAGTAGACAACAGCAGATAAAAGGCACACCCCATGATGACGAACGGAGACTTACCGCGGCCGTCCTCTGAACACTGCTGCGCAGCATACTCATGCCCAACGCGCCATCGTCCTGGGCGGCACAGTTGTTGAGCTTGCCAAAGTCGATGCCATGCTCGAGGGCACAGTCCTCCACAAGCTCGCGCTGCGGAATGAGCTTGTAGTCACGGGTGAGGCACATGGTGAAGCCGAGATAGATCTTGGGGTCCGGGTAGAGGTGGGCGGCGCACAGCTCGATAATGTTGCCCATGCACTCGTTGGGGCCGTGCTTGCACTCGACGCCGTCGTTCTCGGTCGGGGTGCCGATGTACGACAGCGTAAAGTTGACCTTGTCGTAGACGCGCATCATGGCGGGGAGGACGAGCTCCTTCAGGCAGTCCTTGGCGTCGGGGCACTTGCTCATGATGTGCGCCTCCAAAGGCACAAGGTGCGTGTTAGCGGATGGCAGATCCGCATCCGGTGTGAAGTATGGAAATGCCGGGGTTTTGAGCGTCTTCTGCGGCACTGGCAGGGGGACGTCTGACGTGGACTGGTGCACGACGATGCGGCTGACACGGGTCGCGGTATACTTGCCGCTATAGAGGCAGTAGAGGACGATCGTGGCGATGAGGAAGAGGGCGACGGCGCGGTGCCGGCGGGGCGCGCGTCCCCGGACGGGGAGCTTCGAGTCCTCGACGGTGGGGAGGATGTTCTTGGCCGCCATCTTTTGGGTGGGAGCGTTTGGGCGACTCGGCCAGCGAGGCGGAAGGGCGGGTTTCTGTTGACGATGGATGATGGGTTGGAGTTGTAGTCGGCAATCCACCAGCCCCAGCCGTGCTGTACGTGCCTGCATGCAAGAGCACCCAGGCACACACCTACGCTTACCTAAGCGGCACTGTCTCAGATGATTTGCCAAGCACGCCCATTGCTAAAACAACGGGTCTCGCACCCCGGATTTACCAGAGACATACGATTCTGGAGGCATACTTCGTGCTTGCTCTGACAGCTGCTGGACTTTGGTATTATGCACGTGTGTGTATCTCACACACACAGCGTCGTTATCACCATTGAATCAAACTGACTGCCGTCGAAGCAGACCTTGAGTGCAGGTGGTCCGCAGCAGCAAACATGCAGGCAGTCACGTCTGGGAGGTTGTTCGTTCCTTCGCACTTTCCCCTCCCGGGCGGTGACTGACAGGACGGACCGGACCCGCCTCGTGAATTTTGTTGCCCGGCTAAGCTAATGCACGATCCGCCATGCCATGTCCTCCCCGACCTGTCCACATTTCACACTCTGCATTGTCATGGTAAACCAGCTTCGCGAGAAATCAGAGCGCCACAATCTTGCTTAGCTGCAGCTGCAGGACCCTTTGGAATCCTTCAGGAATCCCGTCGCAGCGGTCGGCTCCCCTCGTTGCGGCGACATTGTCCAGGCAAGCAAGCCGTTCGGCCAGTGGCAGGCGGCTACAGTGCCCACCAGGCCCGCTGCCAGACGTAACGTCACCTTGCAGGCAGGGTCCAGACCAGCGCTTGCTCCGGTTCCTGGCTCTCAACACCATCACAGCCAAGCCGGCAGGAAGGACCCTTTCGATCGCCATCCCAGCTCCCGCAGCTCACACGCTGACCCTGAGACCCTGATTTTTCTGCGTCCTGCGCCACTGCCATTACGGGCCCAATCCGCAGCAACCGAGAGCCATGTTCGACTGGGCCACGGCCAGATCTAGCTGAGGGCGGCACCGTACCCACTGCAGCCCCATCGTGACGCCCTCATCCACCTTCCAGCCACGGCTAATCTGCTGTCCCTGGCTGGACCCCGAGAAAGGGACTTTCTCACTGCAGCGACTCCTCCTGACACGACGCTCCCCCACCTCTGGCCCAGGGTCTTGCCCAGATTTGGGATCAGGGTCCTCCCGGACAATCAGCCCCGGTCTGCACAAAGCG
Source organism: Microdochium trichocladiopsis (assembly GCF_020744255.1). Taxonomy (NCBI): domain Eukaryota; kingdom Fungi; phylum Ascomycota; class Sordariomycetes; order Xylariales; family Microdochiaceae; genus Microdochium; species Microdochium trichocladiopsis. Next base: position 2,678,424 of record NW_025763546.1, read on the forward strand.
TTCTGAGAAGCAGGAAAAACGAGAGGGACGACAAGGGCCGGCAACCAAGATTCCGGGCATCGAACACGAGGGCACAAACGGCTCGACCTAGTGGTCATTGCTTATTTATTCATGGGAGACTGTCATCAGGGCTACCGCCACCCGTCTCACCTTCTCGTCCAAAGAACCTCGGAGCTCTCAAGGTCTCTATCCAAGCATCCAGATAGGAAGGTTACCCATAGCCTCCAGCCCTCGTGGTAGCAGCATCCCGACCACAAGGGGATTTAGGCCCAACCGAACGGACAAGAACAGCAGCGATGGCTCCCTTCAGCGTTGAAGACTATCTGGCCCCCCTCCAGTGTAGCACGGAGACAGCCCATCAATTGTCCCATGAGATGTACCGGACCTTCCAGCGCTTGTCTGCCGAATCCCTCGATCAGTTTCTGCCTACCCCCATTGCGGAGTCTATACTGCGGCCTGCAGATGGCCAGCACACTGGACGGTAAGATCCCTCATCACCTCACCAGTCCTTCACGCCTATTGCCACGTCCTTCAGCTCATACTGACCATCGTGCAGGTATCTTGCCATAGACATGTAAGTGCACTAGCAGCCTGCTGGTATGGAATTCATAGACCTTGCTGACAACCACGTAGTGGAGGGACTAACCTTCGCGTCGGGTTCATTGAACTCCCGGGGAATGCGGTTAAGCGCAGACTCGTTGCCGATCAATCAGATCCCAACCTTTCTGCCCCAGACACAGGATCGCCACCTTTTCAAAGGCTTCTCGAGAGGTCATGGCCGATTCTGGAACACCTGAAGAGCCAGACTGCTGAAGACCTGTTCAAGTGGATTGGCACTTGCATCGTTGAGGTGGTGCAAGCAGGCCGCGATGCCTTCAACTACTCTCCAGAAGACGAGCTGCCAATGGGCGTCACCTTCAGCTTCCCGATGGTACAACAGACACTCTCGGACGCCACACTTATGACGATGGGGAAGGGCTTTACAATGTCGTCCAAAATGGACCTCGCGACACATTTGCGCAACGGATATAAGGCTTCCGCTCCCGCAGACCTGCCGAGAATCACAGTGTCAGCTATTCTGAACGACTCCGTAGCCACTCTTGTCTCATTCATACACCAATCTCAGGAGCATAAGGCTTTCAAGGCTGCCATGGGCCTGATTGTAGGCACAGGCTGCAATGCCACCATCCCGCTGCGAGATGACACACTTCACCCTAGTAAGAAGCCCAGCAAGATCGGTGTTGCGGCCACAAGCCAAGCGGTTCACGAGAATATTGCTGTCAACACGGAATGGAGCATCAACGGTACTGCGCCCGCTCTCAGGAAGTTTAAGCTCGTTACGTCCTGGGATGAACAGCTAGATGCAGCAGGTGAAGCACCCGGATTCCAGCCGCTCGAGTACATGACCGCCGGTCGGTACCTGGGTGAGCTTGGCCGCCTGATACTGCTCGAGTACATGATTGGCCACCTGGGTCATACTGTCGACCAGATACCAGCACGTCTTCTGGAGCGCTTCGGCCTGACCACGAAATTCCTCAGCCACTTCCGACCAGATCACTCTGACACTGACTTGGTTCAGACGTTGGAAACTGAATTTCCCAGCAGCACAGCCGCTACTTCATTTGCCTGGACTGATGACCTGGCGCAGGTCTTGTATCGTACAGCCAAGGCCATCGAGCTGCGAGCTGCGGGCATCATTGCCGCTGCCATCGTTGGCCTGTTAGCATGCGCAGGTGACATACCACTCCGGGGGGCACTTGAGAACAAGGTGGCACAACAGCAGAGTACTGAGCACTCGTCTGCTGAGACGAGAATACTAGGCGTCGGTTATACGGGCGGCTGTATAATGCACTTCCAGGACTACCTGGAGGATGTCGAACATTTCCTTGCAACCATCTTGGAGAGAGAGTTCGGCAAGGACCCTGCTATCCGCATAGTGCTCAAGCCGTGCCACGATGGTGGCATCACGGGTGCTGGCGTCCTCTGTGCTGCATCACTGCGAGCAGCGTCTGTTTCTACTGTTGGCTCTGCCACAGCGGTTTGCGCATAACACAGTGTTCTCTCACTAGTTGCCTTTCTTGTTTCTGCGCCTTTGAGGGCTGCTTTTTATACCCATGGCGAGCGCACGGGGCATACAGACGACAGCGAGCTTTATTGGGTTTTGCATTGGGTTGAAGATTATGATGCGATATGATGAGCAATACACGAGCTATGAATTACAGAACAGATTTTGATCATCAATGGAGACTTGCCTCGCTGGTACAATGAATGTCCAGGTGAAAGCGTTCTTCGCGGGGTGCGAATAGGACAACCATTGTGATGGGCGTACGGTATAGCTGCACGACTGGAGATGCTCCCTCTATTCAGCAGTTCCCTACTCGACACAGATGTACAGGTCTTCTTCTCCACTGCCAAACCCACGTAGCCTTGCCGTGATTCTTTTTTGCATTACCAATCCACTGGCAGTAGTACACATATATGCAAGATTCGGGCAATAAATACGCCAGCCGTCCCCAGTCCATGGTGGAAAAAGCATCATGATGAGGAAGTCTACTAATGATACCCATTCACTCCGTCCTGCGCGACAAGCGCGTCCAGCTCCTCCCTGTTGCGCCGGTACTCCTCCTGGGCCTCGCGCTCGCGGCGCGTGACGTGTGTGACCTCCTCCATCAGAGCCTCGCGGCGGCTGCGAATGGTGATCTCCTCGGAGATGGAGAGCGTGCGGAACGCGCTGAGCGCGGCGCGAGCCTTTTCCAGGGCCTCGGCTGCCTCGGCCATCTTCCCACGCAGCATCTTCGCGCGCTGCTGGTACCCGCCCAGGTGCAGCGTGAGCTTCTTCTCGAGCTTGGCAGACTTTTCAACTGTAGCCATGGTGGACTCTTGGACAGACTGTCGTGGGTGGGGAAATGGTCAGTAAGGTCGGTTCATAGTTGAGGGCATATTTGGGCCGGAAAAGAGAAGTGGGAAAACTCACTGCTAAGGCGGACTTCATCGCCGCAATCTCCTCCTCGTCGTCATCGTCCTCGTAGCAGCCGAGTCCTAAGAGGATGGCGTTGCTGTTCTCTCGGTTGAATGTCGCCTCAACTTCGGCAGGCTTGATGTCTCCTCTCGTCTCACTCAAAATCTGAAGACGGGCTTGAGCCAGAGCGTCGTCGTCAATCTGTTGCAGGGGCACTTGTTTCGCTGCAACAGCAGAGTTGACGAGAGGGTATCGGGCTGCATCGTGAGCAATAAGCAGAGCTGCTTCCTTTGCCACCATGGCTTCCAACGGATCCGCCAGAGCTGCAGCACTCTCCAGCAATGTTGAGAGCTCTACACGTTCTGGCCTCGGTAACTCCTTCTGCATCACCTGGGTCCGACGCCGCCGCTCTAGCGCCTCTTGCGCCTCCCGGATCATGCGCTCTCTTCGGTCGCGAAGTTCCGAGTCTTCCGGCAGGTCATCGACGGTTGTAGGCTCCTGTTGATCTTCGGGAAGCTCAAGGTCCCATTCTGTCTCCTTGGGCTTCGGCAAGGATGCGAGTCCGCTCCGAAGTTGGTTCCTTATTGCCAACTGATGCCTCTTCGCGTCACTTCCCGTCGGTGGTAGCATCTCCCCTGCGGCGTTGAGAGCGAATGAATCTCGCGGTGTCCGAAGAGGCGTCTGACCGACACGGTCAGGTGTGGCCAAGACACCATTGGCTCCATTTCTCAGAGGTGTCGCCATAGGATTCGGTGTGGCCATAACCTGCTTTCGTGGTGTAGCACCCTCAAAACCTGTCGAGGAGGCGCCCTCAAAGAGCTCTGCATTATCTCCTCCGAGAAGGGCTGATTGATTCTCGGTCAGCGCCCGAATGTTCCTAATCTCATTGGCAACCCGATCTTCCTGTGGTGGCGCCATAGGAGTTCGAATCGGCGTCTGCCCAGTTAACGTCGAGTATGTGTTGACAAGCCCGCGTGTGGCGTCATTTTCGCTCGACTGGGCTAGCAAGTTTGCGCGTTCACCCATCATACCCATTTTCACAATGTCCTCGAGCTCTCCCTCGCTGACTTGAGGCGCCGGCAAGTTCAGTGCGCGCCGTTTACTGCTCCGTTCTGCTTCCCGGATCTTCTGGGCTTGTCCGGCCTTGAGTGCCGCTTGTGTCGCTGCAGACGTGCCATCCTTGTCATTCTTTCTCCTCTTGCTATTTGGGTCCTCGTCCTCGTCTCCCTTGCGTTTGCTCCCAATCTGCTGCTTCTTGGGATCGAAGGCAGCTCTCTGAAATTCATTGCGGGCTTGTTCATCGTTGGTGTCGTAGAAACCGGGGGCTGGGGCCTTCTCGAAAGGAATGTCGGCATTGTAGTCCATCTGACCTGGCTTGCGGGTAGTGACCTTGATGTTGATCCCGGCCGTCTTGAGCTCACGGCGCTTCTGCAAGGCCGCAAGGCGGCGGGACTCCTCTTGCTGCCGCTCTCGGGCCTTGCGCTTCGCCTTTTTGCCCTGGGTATTGGCCAGACGAGCACGAGCTTCACTCAGCATCTCCTTCTCATCCTCGTCCATATCAATGGTGTCGGGCTTCGCGGGTTTCGTCTCGGGGTCGGGATCGATCTCGCCGGGGCGCAATTTCCTGACATCTTCTGCTGTGGGAGCTTGCGTCTCGCCGCCTTCGGGTCCCGTCAGGCCAAAGGCGCTGGCCTCCCGCTGCTCGGCTTCGTCAAGAAGTTTCTGGTAGCGTTCGAGGCACTGGTTCGCAGTGCGGCCGACGATTGGGGCGATGGTGCGCCATTGTGTTGGCATAAGCTTTGCAAGATGCAGCAGCTTTTCGTCCTCCTCTTTGCTCCATTCAATCTTCTTGATGCTCGGATCCAGCCATTCGCTCCATCGGGCCTTGCACTGCTTTGCCGACTTGCGCGGCAACAGCGAAGACACTCGCGCCCACTGATTCAGCCCATACTTGGACACAGACGCCTTGAGGATCTCATCCTCGATGTTGGTCCACACTCCTCCCTTGACAACGGGCATCTTGGCGGTTGCTATGGTGGTCGGGTGTCCGTGTCAGCCGCGCGACAGGCGCGTGGTGGCGGCTGCGTATAGCCGGCAGAGAGGGTGGCGGGTGAGGCAGCGACCGTCAGCTTCGCTGGCACAATAGCTGGTGGGTGTGGGATGGCGGCGTTGCTGAAGAATTGCCGGAGGCGCAACTTGGCAAAAGTTCGTGACGGAAGATCTGTAAGGACTTGCACGTTGCACGCACGCAAGTGTGCAGGCGCGTGCTCCAGTCGTGCCTGCAGACAGTGCGTAGTGCTCAGGTATAGGCAGAATCACGCACCGTGGGTCCCACTTCCCAACGACATCGACCACTCCCAGCCGCGCGCAAGTGCGCCTCCAAACAAAGTCACAACTAAAGTCCAAGCCGAACTCGTCCTTGGTTGCAGCCGACGTGAACATTGGGAGCTCTTTACTTTAATTGCTGTCGTGAACCCTCAAGAACATCGCGTGTTAACATGAGTCAACGAGTATTGAGCGCCGCCACACTCAACTTTGACATAGTCTAGCTTCCAGCCGCAAATGGACTCCTCTGTCTGAGCTTCTTGCCATAAAACCACAAGAACACTGGTCCCGGCCAACCGATCGCCACAGCGCACGCGGCCAGAACCGTGTTGGAAAAGCCCAGCCCTAGGCGCGCGTACATTTTGGGCACGAACAACGGAAATGCGAAGCCCGCCAGCCCTCTCAGCACAGTCGTGGCTCCCACCGCGCTGGCCGCGTATCTGGTGTAGACGTCAACCAGGAATGTCTGCACGCAGTTGAAGCCGATGATGGAGCCCAGCCCGAACACAAAAGCGCCAATGTTGGGTCCGATCCAGTGCGTCTTGTACTCTGCTGTCCAGCCATAGATGAGAAGCCCGATGGGCGTAAGAACGGCGCCAGGGGCCATCATCAAAACACGGAACTCGGGCTCGCCAACACCGCCGTTCCTCCTCTTCATGGCTGCGTATATCCGGTCCTGCAATCGTGCGCAAGTCTGCGCTCCTGCCCAGAACCCCACACCCAGAGAGATATAGTTGAGGCCACCAATACTGATGCTCATACCATAGCCATCAGGTTCGGGCCCGGACCAGAGCCCCGGGAAACTGGACAGCATGATGTATACAACTCCGTACAAGAACATCAGGTACATCGCCATAAACTGAACAATGACCTGGGTCGCGAGCATGCGGAATGGTCTGCTGATGGCAGTGCGGATGATCTCCCCCGCTGTCCGCTTGACGCTATCGAAAGGAGTGTGCAGCTCCGTATTCCCCGTCTCCTTGGCAAGCTTCTTCTTCTTCCAGGCCAGCAAGACTGGAGCATAAGTCTCACGCAATAAAAAGAGCCCGGCACACTGGATCAGCGCATCGAAAATGGTCGTGGCGTAAAACGCCCATCTCCATTGCGCATACTGCACAATGAATCCACCGCAGATAGGACCGAGCGCAGGGCCGAGAAGGGGGGCCAAGCTGTACACCGACATGGCACGACCGCGTTCTTCCGCCACGAACAAATCTCCCATGACTCCGCCACCTGTAGCAAGAGAGGCCGAGCCAGTCAAACCTGCGAGGAATCTGAAGACAATCAGCTGCTCCTTGTTCTGCGAGAGACCGCAGCCGAGATTGAACCCAAAGAAGACGGCGTTGGTGAGCTGTAAGACAATGACTCGACCGTATATCTCAGATGCGGGTCCCCAACTGTGGTTGGTAAACCTTGGGGTCAGCAACTATCCCCAACTCAAGACAGGACAGGCTCTTGACGAAGGCTGACGAGGGACTTACAGGAGAGGGCCCACAGAGAAGCCCAGAATGAAGATGGACAGCGTGAGGAACTGTATGGCGGGATCGTCGATGCCAAAGTCTTTTCCGATGGTCGTAAGCGCGGGTGCTATGATGGTTGACGACAAGGGCGACATCAGAGTAAACATGGAAGTGATGAAGACAACGACCCATTTCCGAGCAAACGGCCAATTTTTCGGATTCTCGCCGGGGTCGGACCATGTGACCAGGTTCGGATCTGAGGGATCAGGTGCCGTGGTTGTCTTCTTTTCCTGAAGCTCTGGGCCAAGCTCGACTTCGGCAAGATCAATGCTCGGACTAGGCTCGTGCCGGGTTTCTATACCATCGTGGATCAAAGAGATGGTCCGGGATGGGGTTCGTGAAGGTGATCGCGATCCACTCAAACGCGAAATGGTCCGCTGTAAACTAATGGGTATTGCGACGCCATTTCCGTCTTTGTGGGACGTGATCGAGTGTCCGTCGCTGTCGCTGTCCCCGTGTACATGGGGCTTCTCGATTTCGTCGGCGGTCCTTATGACGTTGTCTGCCGGTGGAAATTTGGGTGATGCCATGGTCGTGGAAGCGTTGTGGTTCTCTCCCTCGTCGTCATTTGCAGGGCTGTTGCCTCCCATTAGGATGATGAGTCTTCTCTGTTTGCCGAGTTGCGACTGGTTCTGCTGATAACGTTACTTGGACAGCACTTGACACTCTTGCGACAAGGACGTCTTTGTTCTGAGCAAGCGGCCATGGACCCGGCAACATGCAGGTGAGAAAGGCTTGTTGTGACGAACGACCAGCCTGCTCGCCGTGGCGTTCCAGTCACGATTCATGACAGGAACGCGATGTATGAGCGAAAGGAAGAGCCAAGAGGGGAAATCCCCGAACAGATTACGCTGCTGATCCACTCGAACGCAACACCAACGGCCCCCAGCATCGCTAATCCCGCGTAAACCCTGCCGCTATCTGGGTGCGAATTGCCTGATCTGGTAAGGCGGTTACGGGGGCGGGGCCGAGTTCGGGGCCGCCCACCGACTTCCGGAAACCGGGGGTGGCTTCCGTGTCGTGGTGCTTGTTTAGAGTTTCGGCCTGTCGCGTGATTGCAAAGTTGCCGACGGACCACAAGCTTGTCGACGTCAGACTCTTTGTTTGTCGTAGACTTTGTCAGCTTGCAAGGCATTGATTCTACGACTGCCGTCGGACACAGGGTCATATCACACAACCCATGGCAATCTGCAATGCCAGGGGCAGCACGGTCTGTCCACAGCCGGACTGACTGGTCCGCATTCGGGGCCCTATGCGGGGAAGGTAAGCATGCACTGCATCGCCTCGCCACTCGTCACTAGATTATCAATCCAGATAACATTATGCCTGGGAGGAGGGGTTCCAGCTGGACGCGCTCACACTGGGAACCTTGAACAGATTGCTGGTCGGCAGTGTGCCAGGTATGTGCATGCATCTGGGTTTGCCTGCAGAAAAAGGGGCAAGGGCGGTGAAGCCATACGAGATGGATGCCACTGGGTGTTTGCGTGTGTACAGAAGACACGGGTCTCTCCGTCGTCAGCAAGGAAAACGAAGATCGCTGTCGGGAATAGGACTGAATCCAGCGAAGTGGAGTTGGTGAGCGTTTTTGTCACGTCGCGGATGGACGTGGTGGTGGCCTCGGGTGATGTGGCTGAATCGAGAAAAACGTGCAGCTGGCTCGAGACATGACACTGGCAGTAAGACCGCGCACCTTTGGGCCCGGAGGCTTGGTCCCTGCTATGCGAGACTGGCAGATTCCCATCTTCAGAACTCTCAGGATGTATTGGTCCCTCTTCAAAGGTCGACTACACGTACCTAGCGTACTTTGGCTGGTTGAGAGTGGAGCGCCACACTGTGGCTCAACGAACGAACAACAATGAGGCGCCCCATCAACGAGAGAACTTGTTTCCACGACCTGACCTGGCCTGACCCACAAACCAGACCTGCCTCAGCGGCTGACCTAAGCACACCCGCCCGCAAGCCAGCGTGTGCGTGCATGCGGCATTGCACTCCAAAAATTTCGAGGGTATCGCGCGGCCAAAGAGGGACGGCAGCAGCAGCAGATTGAGGTGCGGCCGGGCAGCAACAACAACGACGACGATAACACCAACACTACAACCGCCACCATGGTGAAGCCCAGGAGGTTGCACGGCCTCAAGCGGCCGGTACGTTCGCCCCTCCGTCCAGTCCAATTCCACGGCATTCGCGATGCCCCCATTCACGCCTGCCGGGATGAGCACCAGGAGCTTTGCTACCCATTGACTGGCGATGCAGCTGCCCCCCTCCCCAGCAGGAAAACGCCTCACCACATGTGCAGACATTGCCCCTCACCTTCATAGACCCGTGTGCTGACCATTGGGGCCCCCGTTTGCCTCGGCGTACAGAAAATCCGGCAGAGCTGGAACAAATACAACCTCTACAACATCTCCGAGGCGCGGGCCCCGGGGCTCGGCAACGGCGCAAAGGACACGTACTTCCAGCAGAAATGGAAGGCAAAGGGCCTGCTGCGGGCGTACCATGGCGAGCACGTCGTCGAGCGCAAGTGGGCGCGCATGTTCTCCAGGCGGCTGCTCGGCGTCTCGAGCACGAGCCCAGAGTACCTCGCGCAGAACGACGGCTCCGAGATGGCCCGCGGCAAGGGCTTCGGCCTCGCCACGCGCCCGCGCGACGTCCCGCAGAATAAGAACGGCGCCGAGACGCCCTACATGCAGATGACGTTTGCGCCGATGGAGCGGAGGCTGGACATTGCCGTCTTCAGGGCCATGTTTGCCAGCAGCGCCAGGCAGGCAGCGCAGTTCTGCATCCACGGGGGCGTCAAGGTCAATGGCAAAGTCGTACGTTATATCCCTCTTCCCCCCTCCGGGCCTTTGGCAGTATCTTGCACCCACACATCAGACTGACTCCCGGAGCTTCCTCACCCGCCAGATGCCGTTCCCTTCATATCAACTCAACCCGGGCGACATGTTCCAGGTCGACCCGGAGCGTGTAATGTTCGCCACAGGCCTGCCCAAGCACGGCACGAAGCCAAGGCGGCCACGAGATCAGCACAGACGCGGCGGCAAGGCCGCCAAGGCCACAGGGGAGGAGGAGGCCGCCACTGAGGAAGCCAAGGCGGAGGAAGAGGCCAACGAGGAGGAGACGTCAGGTTCGGCAGCCGAGCAGGACCCGGACACGACAGACCTGCCCGAGGCCGAGAAGCAGGACATGGCGCCCACGAAGCAGGAGATACAAGGCCTGATCAAGCAGGCCAAGGAGGTGCTGTCCGAGCAGAAGCTCACCGTCGCCCAGAAGCGCCGTGTGCGTGACTTCATCAAGCAGTCGAAGCCTCTGCTCGGCAAGAGCAGCCGCGCCAGTGCAAACCCGGCCGAGATCCTGGAGCAGCTCTCAGAAATGGTGGCCGGCCTCAAGGTTGAGGACAGCAGCGCCGCAGAGGCGGCGGACAGTGCCACTGACCAGCAGCAGCAGCAGCAGAAGAAGCAGCAGCTCAGCGTGGACGACCTGAGCCCCGAGGAAAAGAACCGGCTGCGCGACCTGATCGCGCAGGAGCAGGAGAACCCGCACGACCCGAGCAAGCCGTACCTCACACCCTGGAAGCCGCGCCCGTACATGGCGCCGTTCGCCTACATCCCGCAGTACCTCGAGGTCAACCAGAACATCTGCTCCGCCGTATACCTGCGCCACCCCGTCGCCAGGAAGGGCCTGGCCGAGGTGCCGACTCCTTACGACCAACAGACTAACCAGCTCGCATTCAACTGGTATCTGCAGCGCAAGTAGATAAGGACTGTCCTTGCCTACCTTGTCGTCGAGCAAATGGCAGAAGTCGACAAGCGATTTGGCTCGTGGCATCAGGGACCAGAAAATGTACAATAGGCGACCTTTTACACTCACGTCGATCGCCATCGAGCATCATCACCCCGGCTCCAATCACCACTACCTCCACACGTTATCCCGCTGATGCAAGGGTGAGCAAGCCTGGGGAGGAGGACCAACGTGCTTGTAATGGGGCTGTATATAAACAAAGACGGCGCAGAGGAGGACGCAGAAGCGGCGCGAAAAGGGGTGGGAGAGGATGTTGGAACGTTACCGACTACAGCTAGGACACACAGTACCTAGACTTTGGGAAATACCGTATCGAGCATGTAGAGTCCTCGTCTCGGCTTCTTTCCACGATGTATAATACCACTACAATATACCAAAGGGGGTGCGTTGTACCACCAGAAAGAAAGCCATCCACCCAATCACGCCTGGGACACAAGTTTTGAACTCGTGGCACTCTCCCTTTCTGAAATCCTTTATTCTTGAGTCCGGAGGATTGACGTGCAGAGGACACACTTGTTATGACTAAACCCTAGCCTTGGTTTGCCACTACAGGGTGATCGCCTGTCAAGATCAAATGCATTGAGGTGGTCATATTTTGCGCCTTTAGCCATTGAACATCTTCCACGCATCATCGGCATGCTTGAACTCCAAATCGAGACCTGCGCAAGCCTGTCGATATCAGCCCACGAGGATTAGAGCACCTCAGATCCAATGGCCACCAACTGTGGTACACTGGTTCTGCAAAGCGTTGTTTGGAGCGTACGCCGAGCATGGAACAACACAATTATCACTTGACATTTCCATCAGTGCAGTTAAGGGGAATTTTTCTTTTTGACACCTAATTGCTACAAAGACATCAAAGGAAAGGAGACGAAGAGGCAATAAACAAGGAAAACACAAGATATGTGAGGACATAAGGAGACCAGTAGCGGAGGGACAGGCTCGTGTGATCCACATGTGAATGTGTACACATGGTTGGTGGCCACTTCTTTCCGGGCTACGCTCCTCGGTGGAACGAACCACGCGGAAGAAGGCTGCCACTGCGAACCAGAGGAGCCTCCCTTAAAATACAGCATCTAGTGGGGGGAGGGTATGCTCTTTTGGTTTTGGATGGTTGAAACAAGACATTAAGAAGAACTTGCGTCCCTTTGATGACCACGCCAGTCACCCTGCTGTGCCACCAGTTCCCGGGTATTGTATCGTAACGTGTTCGAACAACGAGTGGAAACACCGCATCGCAGCGAATACAAAAACGAGGCGGCCCGGTCCGACCGATCTCGCCATCGTTGGTATTGGTGTCATGTCGTCGTCAAGGTTGTAGGTATTGGATCCATCTGGGCCTTGCTGCATTGAGGGTCGCCTTGTCTCTGGTTACAGGTTTCCCATCCAGGCTTTGGTCACCCCTACGATCTGTACGATGATCACTCTTCCCTGTCGAATCGGAAAGTGTGACCATGCACAAGATGGTAGCCTTGGCAGAGCACCTAAACCGTACCAGGATGAGATCCGCTTGAGACTCTAACAAGCTTGATGTGAGGATAGTGTCGACGCTAGACGCAACTGACGTAGCAGTCCCTCAGATGGATAGATAGATTAAATGGAAGTGTGCATGAAGAGCAGAACGAAGAAGCGAAGAAGGAAAAGGCAGCATGGGTATGCAGATAGTGTGACGTAGAGAGCGAGTGCCCAATGTCATGACGCCTATCGCAAGGAGAAACCCTTGCGCTTGCCTTCCTTCTCGAGCGGGCGACCACTCTCAATGCGGGCCTTCTTCTCCTCAAGCTCCAGTCTTTGGCGATCGAGCTGCTCCTTCATCTCCCTATGACGAGCATAGAGCTCCTCTTCACTCTGCTTGAGCTTGCTCTCCTTCTCGGCAACCTTCTGCTGGAAGACCATCTTCATCTCAGCCTCCATCTTGGCAAGCTTCTGCTCGTGCAGAGCACGCTCCTCTTCCTGCTTAACAGCAGGGTTGACCTCCTTGAAGACACTGGGGTCCTGTGCAACACCCATGGCGGTGAGCTTGTCGGTACGGTAGTTCTCGTACAAGTTGTTGTTGGTGTGTTCCTTGAGCTCCTCCATGTGTGTGCGGATGAGCATCTGGCGAAGCTTGACGAAGTCGCAGTGCTCCTCGTTATCGACCTCGATGGTACCCCAAGGGTAGCTGCGGCCACGAACCTTGCGGCCATCGGCGTTGGTGACCTCGTTGCTGGCACCCACAACGGCGAAGGGAACCTTCGACATGATCTCGTTGTTCTCAGCAATGGTCTCCTCATCGTCGAGCTCGTACCGAGGGCCCTCGAAGATCTGGATGCCATGGTGCTTGATGTCGGCAAGGATCTGGAGCAGAGAGTATGAGTAAGTGACTTGCCTCGTGGAAAGACTTTGTATTTCATTGCACTTACGCGAGACTTGAAGCTGACAATCTCTTCGTCGGTCAGAGTGTCCGACTTGGCGATGACAGGGATCAGGTTGACCTTCGTGTGGAGGCGGCGCATGACCTCGATGTCGAGGGGCTTCAGAGAGTGGCCGGTAGGCTGGATGAAGAAGACACAGGCGTGGATACGGTTATCGACAATGTTCATGCGGTTGACCTTGTTCTCCGCATCAAGGTAGGCATCGAACCGCTGCTCAATGTTGTCGATGATGGGTCTCCAGGACTCGTCGTTGTTGACGAAGTCGCCAAAGCCGGGGGTATCAACAACAGTCAGGCGGAGGCGGACGCCGGCCTCCTCGATATCGGCGCTGATGGACTGAATCGAGACGGTCTTGGGAATGATGTCCAAGCTGGGACCCTTGCGGTCCTTGGGAGGGTACAGCGAGGTGTTGAAAAGAGTGTTGACGAGGGTCGACTTGCCGAGGCCAGATTCACCTAGAGACACAGTCAGCGAGCGCCTCGAATTCAGACTTGTCGCAAGAATGTACTTACCAACGACCATGACGTTAAAGTTGAAGCCCTTGCGAACACTCTTGCGGTGCCATTGGTTTGGCAGGTTGGCAAAGCCGACGTAACCGGTCAGCTTTCTGCGAACAATGTTCTTGCTGTCATTGATAGGAACAGATGAAGCTGGGGAGCCTGTGTCAGCATTGTTGTGCAAGATTCGAGTTATCAATCAAGGCTTCCTACCATTGGCGGCAATAGGCGAGCTAGCGCCGGAATCGACTGAAGGCTCTGTGAAACTATTAGCTTAAGCCCGGAGACGATTGTAAATAGGAGCCATGTTAGTAAGAAGCAAGAGCGGGCAGTCGGCAGTCGTGGCAGAGTGTACCCGGAAGATTGTTGTAGGCGTGGAGTTCATCATAGCAGACTGGTGCTAGCGGAGCCAGCCTTGGCGCGTCGACCACCAGCATGCTGCGATAGTGGCGGATTGTCGCAGGATCTTGATTCTCTTGATCAGTTGGCAGCGCCACACTGACTGATCTAGCCGACGTTGCGGTGATTGTTGACTTTCCGCTGCTACTCGGGGGTGATGTCGGGACAGATCTGGTGCTACCGGGCTGGGAATCGAGCTGAAAGCTCCGGGCTCTCGCTTTGTTGTGGTGATTCAGGAACGGCGCCATGTTGTGATATCTCCCTTGTGACAAACAATTGTCCGTGCGCGCACACACACTCAATGACAAATGTTCTTAACAATGGCCAGGTATTCCAAAGAATCAAGAGTGGATGAATCGACCAAACCGATCGGAAGCCGGCCGATAGGGGAGGACGACCTCTGGGGTGGATATGCCGTGTTCCGTCCAGCAGACAAAGATGAAACCGACATCGAGGGCAGGCGTTGACGGTACGCGAGGGGAAGTGGCACCATATCGATGATTCGTGGGAAGGAAGTTCGTTTGAGATGGACGTGGCAGTCACGAGACTGACCCGCGGGCCCGGGTTGCGAATGCCGGTGGCGTACGCTCTTGCTTCTTCCTCGCTCTGGCAACAGAGAAGGAGTTGACTTACCCATATCGAAAGATGTGTGAGGCGATGATATCTAAGCGATGTAGAAAGAGCGTGCTAGGTCTATGATGGGCGAACCAGTTAGCTTGGCGATAATGGCGACAACAATGGCAACAACGGTTTTTCTCGGGAGGGTCAGATTGAGCTCTCAAGGCTTGCAAGCAACGACGCCGGCACCAATTGATGCAGTAAGCGCCGAATAGGAGAAGCTGCTCCGGTTTGCAAGTCTTTCCAGCTCCTCCCAGCATGCTGGAAGAGGTTTTTGGCTGCAGAGCAGGGAGATTTGGGATGCGGTCCACGACAGAGTGATCGAAGTGAACCTCTGTGCTTCCTCAACCTCTACTGCGCCCAAGCCGCACACTTGTGATGTTCTTCGGGGAGGTGCGAGTGGATGTTGAAGGAGGGAGATGGACTCACCGGCGAGGTCGTCGCGTTTCAGTGCGGCTGCTCAGAAGCGGCGGTACTGGCCTAGAAGGAAGCTGTTCGGGCTGGAGGAAGACAGCTGTGCGTAGCGGCGGCGGCGCAACAGCGAAACGATGGAGGCAAGAAGGGCGGGGTGAAAAAGACCTGACGAGCGCGACGGCGACAGGAAAGAAGGAGACGAGGCAGCCGTGACGATGACACGAAGGGCTGGAGGAGTGGTCGTGGGCAGGGGGAAAAGTGTGACCAAAGGGTCGTCGCCAGGAGAAGGGGGTGCTCCTAAGTGCGTGCGTGCGTGCGTGGTGTGTGGTGTCTCCTGGCAGACGAATGGCCAGGAGCCAGCAAATTAGCTGCACGGCAGGCCGCGACCCTCGCCAGGTACCGTCCCTGCGCCGTGCAGGCGCGCAGGTACAAAGGGAGATTGGGCGAGCTGGGGTCGCACGTCTGGCGCGACGGGGACGTGCGGGCCGGGGAGCTCTCCTGCGCTGCCCAGCCTGTGTTTGCCGTGTCCACTCTGCGAAACACCCACCCACCCACATATTATCTACACCACCAGCCTGTCCTGGCATCACACCAACGAAACACACTCGGGACCTCCAGGCCATCATCACTCTCTCTGCAGGCGGTATGAACAGTAATCGCGGTGGCTAGCGCATCGCCCTGCGCTGTCCTGCGCCGCTCCCGCCCCAGTGCCCGCGTGCTCGCCGTGGCTCAAGCAATAATTACTACGACAAGAGCAGCCACCCACCGTCCAATGCCTGGATTCCGCCGCAGCAACCTTGGGAAGCATCCACTTCTTCGTGCCAGCGTGTTCTGTCGCGGCGGCGCAGCGCGATTTCGTCACCACATTGGCTCAGCCAGAGCTCGGCAGCTGCCGACGGAGCACTGCCATGGCGGTATAGGACGCATGGAAGTCTTGACACATGTGAAATCAATGCCGCGAGCAATGAGAGCTTTCCTGGACCATCTCGATGTTTTCGACAACCACAGTAGGAATTGTCTTCTCCTGAGTTGACCAGCCAGAACATCCCACGTTCCCCAGCAAGCCTGGCTGATCCCAATCCCTTGGGGGGGTCACCCACTTTCCCCCTTGTGACCGGGGTGTCCAGGCCAGCCTCTAAATGCCAGCGCTGGGCTTTGCCAGATCGCTTCCTTTTTAACTCGCCAGCCAATGAGCAGCCAATTATCCAATCTCAACCTGGCGGACTGCGACGCCCTCCTCAGACCCAGACGACAAAACTATCCGGCAACTCTGCTTCCGTAGCGAGACCTACAACAAAGTCTCGAATACCTTCGATACGTCGAGGTCACCGAAGAGTTTCACCACCAACGACACCCAGCTGGGTCAAGTGACAACAAAGGAGCTGACGCGTGAATTGACACAGGTCGCAGTTACCAGCCACGAAAACACACTCCAAAAATGATACGGGAGGACCCTCTGCCTCAGCTCAGGGCCGACTGAGTATCGAGCTCGGGCACCAGTGCACGCAGAGCGCACTGCACCCTGGTGTCGTCCTGTCCTGCTAAGACCCCTACCTCGTAAACCCCCTGCGAACAATAGGAGTCGACCCCTTATTAGAGCCGCTGCCCAATTCTCCGATGTGGTGTTCTTCGCGCATACATGCATAGGAAAGGGAGAGCTCAGGAATGCATTGCACGTACTTTTGTCTCGCCAGCTCGCGCGTCAGGCGCACCCCGCACTGCGAAACAGTACATTTCTGACCACCTGCGGGCTCAAGAAGCGACGTTCTATTGGTTCATCGTGCACTCGTCTGGTCTTGGTCCTCGTATTGCCCTGTTTTGGCCACGCGAAGTGATTAAGCTCGAGATTGGCATGGAGAGTGGAGCAGAACCTCGGGCCGGCCACGCCACTTATGTCGTGGTGTGATGCATTGTGCCTCGAACCATGGGTTTTTGCCCTGGGCCACGGAGTTGAAAGGCCGGAATTTAACGGCAGACACGGAGGAACTGCGTCTCGGGAAGCAGTGTCTTTTTTTCATGTGTGATGTGATTGCTCTCTACACCTTTGAGAGCAACCGAAATCCACAATTACGATCCGCTGTAGTACAGGCAGGCAATGCATCATCCAAGGGCCTGTACTTTTGTTGGAGGAAACCTACGCTCGTCTATATGTCGATGAGACAGTGCCAACGTACTGGCCATCTTGTACTCTGCCAGGACAGCTTGTCATACTTAAGGCAAGGTCCCGGCGCCTGTGCGACTGATATCATGTCTCCTTCGTGTGTCATCGAGGACGGCGCACAAGGCGTCAAACTCGGCGCAACTCAAGCGTCAGTCACCGCCATAATTTTGATGGCCGCGATCTTGATCAGGGGCTTGTTCGACAGATTGTTCGCCAATCGCCCCGTACCAGCGCTGATTGACACAAGTGCAGGAACTGGCCCGGCGAGACCTATTAGACCCGACCTTCCTCACCTCATGACATGGAGACCAGCAAAGTCCTTGTGTGGTTGGGAGGTCTAACAGCCGAGAGAGCCAAGACACATCTTAGCCATTGTCACTACTACAGGGAACCTTAAGATTTGTGGTTTTCGGTCGCAGCTTCAATGATCGTCGTCGTCATCAATCCTAACTGTATTGTACTAGAATACTAGTTTCTTGGTATAAAGAAAGCAATGACCGTAGGTCTGGTTCCAAAAATCCCCATCAACTCCCCATGCGCTGCACGCCGCGCGCATATATGCCCTGCGCCTGATACAAAGAAGAAAGAAGAACACTGGGCTGGTAGCCTGTATTATCCTATATAGTTCACCTGCACGTTGAGTCGTCGCTTTACACAATATGAAAATGAAACAGAGAAAGGCTTTTAGTCCCACCCCACAAAACTGTTGGTCGAGGACTCATACGAAGGCAGCGTCTCGTCGCTTGACGAGTAGTCCGGCACTGTGGACGTCGGGCTCGGCGGGTCGCTGTAGCTCGGGAGACTGCTGCGGCGCAAAGCCCACGTCAGTCTTGACGCGGCGACGCCGCCGCGGAGACGGCTCATGATGGTGCCGTTGCTATTATTGTTGGCGTTGGTGGTGTTCGTGGTGGTGTTACCATCACTAGCAGCCGGAGTGTTGCTAGAGGTGGTGGTGAAAGCGAAGAGGTTCTCCACGAGTCCCGCAACAGCGCGGAAGTGTGCGAGATCCTGCTCCATTGTGGTTGACTCTTCATCGCTTTCTGGCTCGCGGTGCGAGGTTGAGCACTCCGCTGCATGTTCAGTCGTGGGCGCGACCCAGGACAGGCGGGAGGAGTCGACGTGGTGCTCTTCGTGGCCCTGATGTGCTTGACCGGCGACATCGCGAGCAGCTGCTTCCTTCTCAACATCATTGCCTGCGGCCCGTTTGCGGCTTGTTCGTTCGTGCAGCCAGCTACAGATGTTGGCAAAGATCGCTTTAATGGCTCGGAGGCGAGCCTCGCGTTTCTCGCGCCATTCCTTTCGGGCGGCGCGACGGGCACGGCGGCGTTCACGTGCCTTCTCAGTGCAGGCAGCCCGGATGGCAAAGATGACGGCCACAAGCAGGAGCAGAGATGAGCCGACAGCCGCCGAGGTCTTTAAGGGGCTGGCTGTTAGGCTTGCCGTCGACTATTTGAAAACGGATCAGCACATGTGTGCACGTGGATATCGGTCGGTATACTTACAAGTCGCCATGCATGGTCTTGCTTATGTGTGGGCTGTTCGGGATATGGCGCCTCGTTCGAAACCGAGTCTGATGCTGATGTCAACACAATCGGGCTCTGGACTTGTTGTACAGAGGCGCCGATGATGGGATACATCATGGTCTGATATGGTCACAAGGCGTTAGTAAATTGATGCGAAGTATTTGCAGCCTACGAGTGGTGACACACCTCTTCGTCCTGCACCGGGGGGGCGTGTTTTTCCGGTGTGCCTTCTGCGGCTACGTCCGAAACATCAGCCTCCGGGACATTGGGCGGAACAATGATCATCCCATTCTGGTCTCTGTGAAAGCCATCGCGGTGTGCGCCAGAGAGATAGGTTTTGAAAGTGTCGTAGAGTGTTATGACGAAGCACTTGATATTGGTACAGTCGGATAGTGATTGAGGTGAGGCGAACGTGGATTTCGGGAATGACTTGGCAATGAAAAACTCCTTGGCAGCGATTTCAAATTCGAGTCGGGCAAGCCGCGCGTTCAGGATTTCGAGCTCATACATCTCTGACTGGAGGCTGAATGGCTTGTTCCTCGGCGTGCCTGGTGCGAGGCGCCCTGCCGTCGTGGTAGGGACTCTTATCACTGAGAAGGCGCCGTCCACCAGGGATACGCCAGTAGGGGCCAACTGCTGGAACTGCACTGTGAAGTTGAGGCCCTGTATCTGGTAGCCATCAATGTCGATGATGTTGAAAGTCAAGATTCGCTCGAAGTGTTGACGGTCGTCCACCTGGACACAGCTGTAGCGCCATTCCGCGTCGACTCTGGTGCCGTGCTTGGTAACGATGGTGCCAGCACCCATTCCGTCCTCGTCCTCATCCAGTGAATTGCCGTCCAGCGTGACATTGCTGTGTCCACATGAAGTGTCCGCTTCCGAGACCTCGAATGCGAGCAGCTTTGCACATCACCCTGGTCAGATCTGGGTGGACATTGATTGGCACGACTTGGCGTAGACTTACCGTCCTGGGAATGAGAACATCTTCGACGACTTTTGTCACGTCAAGGTCGATGAATGCTTGGGGTAAGGTATTGTCTTTGGGAGAGGAAGGTCAGTCGAGATTGATACGTCCCGGCCACAGCCGGGGTCAAGGAGATTGAGGCGGCTTACCACCGTCATTGCTGCCACTGAATGGGAGAGCCGACGATACGACTGAAGATGCCAGCACAATGGCTGCTGTCCGCACGAGGCCGTGCATTGCAACGAGCTGGGCACTCGGCACTATTCGCAGCAGACGCTCAATGGAAGCAGCATGAAAACGCGATGGTTGCGAAGGGGAGGTAAGGCAAAGTGACAGGACTTGCTCGCATGACAGTAAGCCACGTCGAGGGGGCGCCGGGCTATCGGCAGCGTAGTCACAGTCACTGGCGAGGGTGCTGACGCAACGACGACAGACTCGGCCGGAGGCAATCAAGCGTCCCGAGATGTGCGTGCTTTCAAGACCTTGTGCTTGTAGTAGGATGCGGAGGAGCAGCCCTTGGGAAGCATAATTGAGAAAACCAAGGCACACGGGTTCGCAAACAGCGCCAACGAGCTGAGGAGCGGCTGACAGCATATGAGACCACCGGCACACCCGACCATGAGGCACGGTGTACTGTAATGCGCCTGTGGCCGCTAACTTAAATGGCTGCCTGGCGCAAGGGCGACGGCTCTTGCGCGGCGCAGCATGCAGAGTCTCAGCTGGAGGAAAGTGTCAGCACCCACCCACCCTCGTCTGACCTGTCAGGTTGCTGCAGCTCGTTTAGCTCCGAGGCTGTGTCCTGGTTAAGCTTTCAGACGTACGGGCGTGGGCCCTTGCTGAAACAGAAAACAACGTCTGTGCCATTATCTATATTCTTTGCTTCATCTCGTATGGAGCTCGTTAGGAGCTCGCGTGGCTGACATCTCTTGAACGCGCCCAGGCAAACAATGTGTTGTTGGGAAAGCTTACACACACATACACACAACAGCATCTTCAGGACCTTCAGAGACTATGATCCGAAGAATAGCTATGAAGAGGGCATAACCTTCCGCGCCATCCATCATGACCTCGCTGGTACTTGAACGCTTGAATGATTGTTATTTTGTGAGACCGGCAACATACGAACCCTTGGTATTGCTGATGGGTTCCCTCGTGGTGGAGACTTCAGGATTCTAATAGTGCGGACCTGGACTGTCCGCAGGGAGACCTCTTTACCTTAGGTAAGCGCAAGCGGCCCCACCATTCCATCGTTGCGACATGACGAGCTCGTGCCCATCCATGCGGGATGCTGTGGTTGTCGCCGCATTTCCAAAGATATTTCACAACATCCGTTGCGCCTCACTGCCGCAACGAGGCTTGCCAAGATGGTGCGCATGGCCCTCTCCAACCATATCCTGACATCTTGCTGACTATGCGCGTTGCAGTTACCCTTAGGTCTTCTCAATGCCGCGCAAGGCCACCCGATGCTCGTCGAGCTCAAGAACGGCGAAACACTGAACGGCCACCTCGTCCAGTGCGACACCTGGATGAACCTCACCCTCAAAGAAGTCGTCCAGACAAGTCCAGTACGCGTGTATCCCGCCAGAGATAGCCATTGACGCGCAGTTTGTGCCGGTCGATTCACTGACACCCAGAACAGGAAGCCGACAAGTTCGTCCGCCTCCCCGAGGTATACGTCAAGGGCAACAACGTGAGTCTTTCAACTGGGTCAGAGTACTCGTGCACGTTCTGACGCAAGTGCACACTGCAGATCAAATACCTCCGCGTCCCCGACGAGATCATCGACCTGGTTAAGGAGCAACAACAGTCGCACGGCCAGCAGGGCGGATACAGAGGCGGAAGGGGAGGTGGGCGAGGTGATCACGGCGGCCGTGGCGGTGACCGAGGCGGGCGCGGTGGGCGCGGCCAGAGCCGAGGAAGGGGAAGGGGACGTGGCGGTGCAGCCTGAAGTGTTGCAAGTACGGTGGCGACTTAGGATGAACTTACCATCTGGAAGCCCTTCCATGACAAGCATGAGCACATCGCAAGACGGCACGGCAACACCGCCGGCACGGGGACTGCTCGATAATTGCGCTGGCGGACGTCTCTATGGGCAGCATTGATGTGTCACACTCAGCCCATGAATTATCTCTCACGCAGAAGACTGGAGGGCTCCGGTGTGAGAGCGAGGTTCCATGATGTGGAGAGCACTGCGTGGCATACCGCGGTACAATTTGCAGCTGCATTTTGGACAATTGCCAACATACCGCGGCGCCGGGTCTACCTGCTGACAGACCAGGACGAAACAGATTAAGCACTGAACATTTCAGCATGCTAGTATATCACCATATCATGCCACAAGATGATGCTAGTGCTCCGCTTGATCATGCTGTAGATTCTTTCAAGTGAGGCCAGCTGTTGATATATGGAACCAAAGCTTTCCCAATATCATGATCATGCAATGTTGGTTGGGCGAGCAAACACCACGAACTCATGGTGAACCGTCGAGATCGTGGTATTGTGGGCTTATCGATAGCTCCACGCTCTCCACGTGCGGCTGCCGGCACTCACCATCCCACGTAGCCAGGACCGATAATACTCGGCGCGTCAGGTCTTTCTGCGCCTAACAGTGCACAATCCCGGCCGAGCCAAATGATGGGAAGCCCGCTTGTCTACGATGGGCTTTGGCGGTGTCTCTGCCCCTCTGTGGGCTTGAAGACGCTCACCAAGGCCCTACGGCGCCCTCGAGTACAGCCGATCGCTGCTGTGCACCGAGCCACTTTTCGCGATCACTTCCAGCGGCGGCACACCAGCACCGGCATCTCGAGCAAGCGTGATCCAGCAGAATCCACCGACTCCGGATCCAGTCATTTCTCTCGAACGCGCCGACAATACCTGGACCGAGCGGACAAGCGCGCACCATGGCTCAACAAACTGTTGTCCATCAGGCCCGACGCTCCGCCGGAGCAGCTCGACGGGTTCTCGACACAGCATATATACGATGCGCTGAAAGAGCTACAGAACATGGAGGGAAGCTATCGTACGATAGTTACACTGGTGGAGTTCCTCATTAGGGTACGGAAGGAGGCGCCCAATGCGTTGCTCTACGAGGCCCTCATTCGTGCCAATGTCGACCCGTTCCTGGGCTCGGCCAGAGTCGCAAAGGCATTGTTGACGGAGATGTCGAATGCTGGCATCTCCACAACTCCCGCAGTCTACAATGCGGTTCTTCAGGTTCGTCCTTTCCAAGAATTGCTCTGTGCTGCCAAAGATCTTCGCTCAATTCTTGACACCCCGACAGGTCACAGCGATTCATCCCGACTATATCCTCCGCTCCAGAGCACTCCTCGATATGAAGCATCGGTGGTACAACCTCACCCTCGACGATCGTATCAG
This sequence comes from Microdochium trichocladiopsis, assembly GCF_020744255.1. Lineage (NCBI taxonomy): Eukaryota > Fungi > Ascomycota > Sordariomycetes > Xylariales > Microdochiaceae > Microdochium > Microdochium trichocladiopsis. The sequence continues at coordinate 2,701,391 of NW_025763546.1, forward strand.
CGTCATTCTCGGGCTATTACGTGACGGGCAATATGAGCTCGCGCTGGAGAATTTGGAGGAGCTGTCGAAGAGTCCCGTCATTATCCCGCCCTGGTTGTTCAGCATCTTCCTGGTCAAGTTTGGCGAGCTCGGCTTCCACACCGAGAGCTTCCAGCTGCTGCAGCACGCAGTCAAGATCCATAATGCACAGCGCTCCCTACTTTCGTGGGCTTTCCTACTGGACGTGTACAGCAGAGATGGCTTCTACGCAGGCATCACGTACATTTGGGAGAGGATGGTTGCGCCAGGCCGATTGAGCCCCTCAGATGGCGTTGTTCTGCAGGTTCTCAATGCTGCATCGCGGCAAGGCGACGTAGGACTTGCAACAACTGCCGTTCAGTTATTGACAGAACGAGGCCGCAAGCTCGGGATGCACCACTATGAAGCTCTAATGGAGGCGAGCCTCAAGCGCAATGACCTGGAGAAGGCACTCACCGTAACATGCCTCATGAGCGGCGAGGGTCTCGCCGTCGATGCGTCCAGCACCAGGCCCATCTTCCTCACCCTGCAGGATTCAGAGACGGACACGGATCGGGCTCTGCAAATTCTCGGCAAGCTTCGTGCCCAGAGAAGCGTTCCAATCGCGTCATTCAATGTCGTTCTCGAGGCTATCATCTCCCAGCGGGGTTTCCAGGCCGCGTTGGACGTGTATCGTTCGGTGCGGAATTTCAGCTCAGACCTGCCGGACCTGAGGACATTCCACATCCTGCTTAGCCGCTGCACCAAGGAGACTTCGCGGAACTTCATCGTTGCCGAAATGGAGTCTTTCTCCGTAAAGCCGAATCGGGCCACATACAACCGGCTGATCCGCATCAGTGCGCGACAGCAGAACTACGAGGCAGCCTTCCGGTATCTTCAAGACATCAGGGAGCTGCGCAAGCCGTCGGAGTCGCTCAGTAACGGGCCTTGGATGGGCCGGGCGACGGCTCTTGAACTGATCAAACGCTGCATTCAGAATCACGACCCTCGGGCGCAGGAGCTGCTCGAGGAGAGCCGGGCTCGAGGGATGGGGCTGGACGCGGAGCTCGAGCAGTTCGTCTCTGGCTTCCAGGGCAATCTGGGTGGTGATGCAAGCGTTGGCACACAGGACCCTGCATCTATCGAGGCTGTAGGCCGGGCCCATTCCTTAGCTCACAGGGACCCTGGGACGTTGCGTGCGTTGAGCGCAGTGGCCTGAGTACCGTGGCCATATGTTATTTTCTGCGCAAAAGGAAATCCTCGCGGAGTCTTGTACACGTCAGGCCGTAGAAGACCTTCGTATCTACCGAATGCTCAAAACCTGAGACTTCATGCTAGCCTTGTTTCGTAATCAGTTTGCGGCCATGTGCCCAAGTCCAATCGTGAGGGGGACGCAAGCTCTTGAGATTTTTTAGTCTTTACAGCGGCCTGTGAACAAGTTGGAGCGACTCATGCAGCTCGGACGCAGCTCCGATTCCTGACAAGATGACAAAACCAAGATTACGAAAGCACAGCAGTCGTGATGTGACGTGCTCAAACCCAAAAAAAGAACGGCACCACTTAGGTATGTCCAGGGCCTCAAGGTGCCCCAGAGCCCCCACCGCCCCAACAAGCGCCCGAAGTGGAGAACCCTGTTTTGGGAGAACGAGCCTTGCAATTATTAAGCTCGGAGGAATACAAATGGGCAAAAAGTTGGGCCAGAACGTTGATTTGCTTCTGCGTCTTGGCTCATCAGATCACCCTCGTGTATTCTTTCTCTTTCTTACGAGGCCTTACGTGGGGGAAAGGGAGAAGGAGGCAGAGACGGGACGTTCCGTAGGAGCTGCTTCCTGGTCTCCCTGCGGCCTGCCCCGGTCGTCAAAGCACATTTGATAATTCTGGGAAAGGAGGATACATTCGTACATACGCCTTGCTGGATATGGCACATGCCGAAGCATCTCTGGCGAGCCACTTGGCACTCTACAATATCATCGCGAGAGACAGCCCTCAAACACCACAATCTGCGGGGGAAAAAGGATTTCGGATGATGTGTGGTGGCGAGGACAGCAGCTTAAGCTGACCATGACTCCTCGCCGCATCCGGACTTAAAGGATATATGCAGCATATTTGGCGGTCGAGAGTTCCGGTCGAGAAGATGGCTTCTTTTCTTATTTCCTCGCCGATTAGGTTGGCGTTAAGATAAGATATTGGGGAGGGTTTGCGTCATTGGATCGCGTGGTATCAGGACGCAGCCATGTCTGGGCTCGAAAACAACCATACGAAGGGCCCTTGCAGCTTGTGGGCGTGACTCAGGCCGGGCCAAAAGCCTGCCACGTTCCATAACGTCAGCTTCCGTTACCTTGGGTTCTGTGATTGGCCAAGATGGCTTTCGAGGGTGCTGTCTTCAGCGACCGAGCGGTATGACAGAATAAGTCGGACGCTCATACTGATCTCTGACGGTACCGGATCAGGATTCTTTTTTGTCCACCGCCTGGCAGCGTGAATCTCTGTCAGCAAGCAAGCAACGTGGGCGTGGTCCCAGCTGGGACATGATGGCAGGGGGGGGCTTAAAAACTGGGACCCCCTTGCCAGTAAGGTGTGCCCTATGAGGCCCTCCAGGGCTAGTTTGGTGCAGATCGACAGCACTCTGGCGGTGGCAGCTTTGTAATCGCTCCCCCCCCGGCAGTTAAAGCCGGTGCGCACCAGTGCTTGGCCCGTATCCCACTCTCGTGGCGCCTGGCAATGGGCAATTATCCCACCCGCGCCAAGCTCTCTTCTGCTTAACTCCATCGAGTTCCAGGGCCCTCCACGTCTCGAGTCCCCCGTGCCGATGGCTTGGCATGCGGCTCTAGCTGCCCGCGTCCAGGGCCCTGTCCCAATTACCAATGGCGGACCACTGCCATCATCTGTGATCTCCCGCCTGGCACTTTGCGGCTGCAGCACGCCATCCTGTCGGTGGGTGCAGACTGCCTGACATATCAAAATATGCACGGTCCTGGTTTGAAATCCGGTGCAACTCCATGCCGTGGAATCAGCACGCATTTGGCGATGCCAAGCAGACAGTCTCGTTCTCGTCGCTGGCAAGATGCATATAAGACATGTCCATCCCATCTGTCCTGTCCCATCGTCTAAAACAGCATCTTCAATACCAAGCCTTGACAGCATTGCCATAACCTGCAAACCCTTCCATTGCACCGGCAACAACAAGCAAGTGCCTTCTGTGTACAGTCCTTCCCATAAACACACCACACCACGGCAGCCACCATCGACTTAGACAGATAACAACAACAATGTCGGCTTGGTTCCGCGAGACAGCCGCGGGAAAGGCGATTCGCCTGCTCTCGGGCAACAAGTATCTGCAGTATCCCGAGGAGAAGCCCGACTTTGAGTTCCCAGCAGAATGGCGCCACATCATCGAAGAGAAGACGACGCCTGCTTCAAGGACTTCCCTCTCAGAGCAGTCACGGCCTGCCAGCTTGTCTGACGCACGCGACGAGGAGAACCAGCGCGAGAAAGCCAGTGACATCGAGGGCGAAGCGTCGTCACAAGACGGGGATGTCATCATGCCGGCAATCACACAGACAAAGTCCATCCCCATTGCTCCCCGCAAGACAGCAGACGGCCACATCTTGGTTGACTGGTAAGGGATATTTGTAGATTGCTGTAGGGAATGGCCCTCGGCTGACAGTCATCAACACAGGTATCGTACGGATGACGAGGAGAATCCATACAACTGGTCTCGAGGCACGAGGATCATGGTCTCCAGCATCATTGGCTTCTACACATTCATCGTCTACCTTAGTTCAGCCATGTAAGTCATTATTCCGACCGTCACAGGACGGCTTTCTCCTCACCAGCCGACCAATCAACTTACACGATCGGGCGCAGATACACTCCTAGTATTGAAGGCGTAATGGAAGTATTCCACGTCAACATCACCCAGTCATCTCTCGGCCTCGCCCTGTTCGTCCTTGGCTACGGCATCGGTCCTCTGATCTTCTCGCCGCTCAGCGAACTGCCAAACATTGGCCGAAACCCGGTGTACATCATCACCATGTTCCTCTTCGTCATTGTCTCGATCCCGACCGCGCTCGCCTCCAGCTTCGAGGGCCTGATGGTTGCCCGTTTCTTTCAGGGGCTTTTCGGCTCACCCTGCTTGGCCTCGGGCGCCGCCACGATGGGCGACATGTTCGGCATGAAGACGCTTCCTTACGCCCTGGTTGGCTGGGTTTCTTCCGCCTACTGTGGCCCAGCTCTCGGCCCGCTTCTTGCTGGTTACTCCGTCCCCGCAATGGGCTGGCGCTGGTCTCTCCTCGAGATCATCTGGGGTGCTAGTCCCATCTTTTTGGCCATGCTGTTTCTCCTCCCCGAGACATCGACCCCGGCGCTGCTGTACAACCGCGCCACCCGCCTTCGTAAGATCACGGGCGACGCCCGGTTCATGTCCCAAGACGAGTTGAACCGGCGCGGTCTCACAGGCAAGGAGATCCTTGTCGACGCCATCATCAAGCCTCTCGAGATCACCATCAAGGATCCGGCCGTCCTGTTTGTCCAGGTCTACACGGCCATCGTGTACGGCATCTACGTAAGTCTACGAGACGTGTTATAGACACGCCACCACACGACGAAGCCACGGGCTTATGGCTAACATTTGAAACCCAACAGTACTCCTTCTTCGAGGTCTTCCCGCTGGTCTTCCCCGTCTACTACGGCATGTCGCTGGGTCAAGTGGGCCTCGTCTTTCTGTGCATACTCGTCTCCTGCCTCATCGGCGTGGCGATATACGTGGTGTACATCTACTTTTACATGAACCCGCTGATGGACCGGCTCGCCCCTGCCGAGCCACGACACGAGATCCGGCTGGTGCCCGCCCTCTTTGCCGCCTTTGGCCCCACGATCGGCCTCTTCATCTTTGCCTGGACCGCGTCCCCAGACATCCACTGGATCGCGCCCACGATCGGCATCACCGTCTACGGCGCCGCCGCCTTTGTCGTCATGCAGTGCATCTTCGTCTACGTCCCGCTCAGCTACCCCCAGTACGCGGCCAGCCTGTTCGCCGCCAACGACTTCTTCCGCAGCGCGTCCGCATTCGCGAGCATCCTCTACGCGGGCTCCCTGTTTGGCAACCTCGGCGTGGCCAGGGGCGTCACGCTCCTCGCCGGCCTGAGCGTCATTGGTATTGTCGGCATCTGGCTGCTGTACTACACTGGCGAGCGGCTGCGGCGTCGCAGCAAGTTTGCTGTGTACGCTGCCGAGTAAGATGATGAGTCTACGTTTCTGAAACAGGCAATCGTCGAGTAGTTGTCGCCTTATTAGCGATGAGGTGGGGTCGGGGGGAGGGGATTGGTGATAGAGAGCAAGCCTTCAAAGAGAAGCGGGATTCACCCTGAGGATGAGTCTGTCAATACCCAAACTTATGCAGGAGGGTTTGCGCTGGCATAGACATCACTGCATTGTAGCATTTTACGGAGTTGGCCGACTGGAGGACAGGTAATAGGAGGAGCTCACTCAAGACACATAGACGGATACCCAAAGAAAAGAGATAATAACTAAGATCATGAACGATGACTGCTCAATGTTGACTGGTCTCAGTGAAGACATGGTGGAGAATCCGTATCTTGCCTGCACTGCCTCGGATATCTTGATTGGTCGGACCCTGCGACGAGGGTCCACACATGATGTGCCTTCCCAGGCGCTGTCACTGAGCGGGCACCCTGGAAGCCCCCCCGAAAAGTCATTACGCCATGGGCAAATTCTGAATATACTCTGTTGACAGAAAGACGGTAAAGGCGGTGACACTTGGGAATGGCGTCTCCGCAGCTCCGCAGCTCAAGATCAAAACCCCAAAATGACTGAGAAAGAATAGGTGAAAAGTGCAAGTCTGAGAGCAATGCCATCCTCAATCTAGTCGCCAATACCACAAAGGAACCGCCACGTCCGTCATTCAAGCAAAGCTGGCAATCACATGCCCAAGGAAAAATCGCGGTTTGAGTCCTTAATCAGAGACCGCATGGGCATTTGTCAGCAGCACAGAAATAGCCGTCTGACTTGCGTTGTGCTTATTCTGCTCAATTTTCAACGGTGAGGAGGGGGGGGGCGTTGTGCACCCGCCCCCAAAGACATTTCTTCTCCGCTGTCTGCGTTCCTTAGGCGGCGTTAATGGTGTATCGAGATGTAGGGCGAAGAATGCTCGAGAAAAAAGACCTACCATGTCACGAGACAGGCAGCTGGGTGGTAAAGACATGGAAAAGGAGAGAGAGAGAGAGAGAGGCATCAGCCTGGATTTGATAACAGAGGATAAGCAAATGGACTCCCTCTTACCTGCATAAGCCGGGGGATACATACGCTGGCAACACCTTGACTAAACAATCAATGGGCTCTCCGTGTTTTGTGACACTAGTCGAGAAGCACGTCCGACCTGGTTGTTCTTTCCATTTCCCCTCTTTTCTTCTTCTCCCCTTTGAAGACGGGGACACATACAATCCCAGGGACATAGCCAGGATTGTGTCATTGTATGTGTTGGCAGCCGGAAATCCCCAAGCCTACTGCATATGGCGGAACAGTTGGGGCCGCAACATAGCACGTTCGGCCCGAGGCCGGGCATCCCCTCCTGCATCACAACATTCACCGGAGGGGATGATAACGATGAATGGCCAAGCCCTGCTGATGAGAGTGGCTGAAGCAGACAACAAGGCTACTTTTTGAACACCAAGGGGATTTCGGGAGCGGGGCATGTAGCGAATCGGAACAGACTCGGCCGAGGGCGTATCGAATGAGGAATTGCATGCATACTCGCAATGATAAGCTGAGTCCATCTGTATCGTGGCTGCCTGGCGTCAAGCGGTTCAAATTGTCCCGGCTGATCAAGATGGCCTTGTTGTGGAGGGCGTGACTCTTGATGGTACCTCTCTTCCTCCAATGTGATACGTCCTTTGGGGGAGAACATACACTAGGCATGTCGTGCAAGAGCGCCCTCTCGAGCCACCTTGTGTTGGTTGGGCCGCCTTGTTCACACGATCCCTGTGCCACAACATGGAGGCCACACTCCGAGAGGTTGCACACGCAAAGACCTCTCACTCAGGGGCTGCGTGCCGCATCGAGGATGCACGGCGTGCAGCTCGCCCTTTCAGATCCCGGCACTAGCGAACCATCTCCAGCGCCTCCCTGCCGGAGCTACGTGCACCAGGCTGCTTTGGGCTCGCCCTGCCGCTTGCCCAAGAGTGTTGCGAGCCGCGCAAGGTTTTCCCGCTTGCCTCGGCGGGGAGGACTGGTCCTGGTCCGCCTCGAGCAATTCTCGAGGGAGGTCCCGGGGGCCCACTCCCGGCCCGAGAGTCGGCATGCCGCACCGGGCAGGCTCCGGGGTCGGCAAGAGCTCTGATTCGTCGGAATCTCTAGCGAACACGGCGTCCGACCTGGCCTTGGCCGAGTTGGAGGTGCTTTCGTTCTGACTTGTGCTTCCCCTACGGTGCGGACGCAGCTGAGCTTCGTAAGCATCGTGCTTGGGGCAATCCATCGGGACGTTTCAAGGTACGCCTTCTTTGCCAGCCAACGCCCTCGTGCAATCGACAAGCATCGCGCGGCCAGTCTTGCCAGTTTCGGGAGCGAAGCCTGTGGCGGGAAGCAGCCAGTCCACTCTTGCACGCTAGGCTTTGTGAGGTGGCTTTGCCCCACAAGCGCTTGGTCAATTCGAGCGAAATTGACCAGGAATGGGCGCCACGCCTGCGTCAGGAGCCATATGACTTTCTGTCGTTGTTGTTGCTGCCGTGTCAGCTTCGGGCCGAGGGCTGTCGACTCTTGTTTCTGGTCACTTGGAGCTCCGAGATAGGAGCGGTCAGATCGTCCTGCCCCAAACCGGGGAGCCCAACTCCCAAAGGCCAGCAAGGGGGTATATAACCCGGTGGTGCCCGCGAACCTTAATCGTAACCTGCCTTGTTGCACTGTCTAGGAGCACGTCGCCCTCCCCGTAACGACACAAGACAAACCTCCATCATGACTGCTTCGCACGGCTCGACAAGCAACGGAGAGCACCTCCCCTGCGACAAGGTGAAGAAAGAGTCTACCGCAGTCTTGTCGCGAGATCTTCGGGTACAATTCCCACGCATTGTTGGCAGCAGCGGAAACTTTCTCTCGCTCAACGATGGCCGCAAGATCCTCGATGCTTCTGGGGGCGCAGCAGTTGCTTGCATCGGCCACGGCGACACGCGTGTCCACAAAGCAATGCTCGCCCAGCTGAGCGAGGTATCTTACTGTGCCACAACCTTCTACTCCACCGAGGCATACGAGAATTTGTGCAGAGAGCTTGTGCAGACAACGAAAGGCCACATGAGCCGTGCCTACATCGTCAACTCCGGTAAGCCTGGCCCTTGTATCGAGTTCAGCATGGCTAGAGAGCTGACAAGGTGACAGGTTCTGAGGCCATGGAGGCGGCCATGAAACTCGCCAGACAGTACTTCTTGGAGAAGGCCTCCCCCGAACCCCAGCGGACCAAATTTATTGCCAGATTGTCAAGTTACCATGGCACCACCCTTGGAGCACTTTCACTTGGTGGGCATGCTGGACGTCGAGCAAAGTTTGAGCCGATGCTGCTGGAAGGGACCTCCAGGGTTTCACCCTGTTTTCCATATCGATGCCAAGCGGAAGGGGAGGACGACGAGGCGTTTGTCACGAGGCTTGCAGATGAGCTAGACCGGGAATTCCAGAGAGTTGGCCCGGATTCCGTTTGCGCATTCGTGGCAGAGCCGGTCGTTGGTGCGGTAAGCAGTGTAACGCTTGGACTGTGTTGGGATTGCAGCACTGACTGAGACGGGTAGGCCCTCGGATGCGTCCCCGCAGTTCCGGGCTACTTCCAAGCGATGCGTGACGTCTGCGACAAGCACGGGGCGCTCCTCATCTTGGACGAGGTCATGTGCGGTATGGGCCGCACGGGAACAATGCACGCATGGGAGCAAGAGGGCGTCGTCCCGGACATACAAACTCTTGGCAAATGCCTTGGTGGTGGCTACCAGCCCATTGCAGGTGTCCTTGTCGGCAAGAAAGTGGCGCACGCTTTGGAACAAGGCACTGGGTAGGTTGATTGCGGCCCATGAGCTTCACCGAGTCCATGCTATGGCTGACCAGGAAATGCAACGCAGAGTCTTCGTGCACGGCCACACGTATCAGGGCCACCCGGTTGCGTGCTCCGCCGCGCTGGAGGTCATGAAAATCATGCAGACGGAGAAATTGGTGTCAAATGTGTCTGCAATGGGGGCTCTCTTGTCGAAACGCCTGCAAGAGCAATTGGCAGCTCATCCGAATGTGGGTAACATACGTGGCCGTGGTCTCTTCTGGGGTATCGAGTTCGTCGTCGACAAGGCCACAAAGGAGCCATTCCCTGCCAATGCCGCCATCGCGATGAGGCTTTCCGAGCTTGGCCTTCTTGACCCGTACAATATTGCCGTGTACCCTGGGTCGGGAACTGTTGATGGCGTCCAGGGCGATCATATCATTGTGTCGCCGCCGTACAACATTACAGCCGAGGATGTCGAGCTCATTGCCGGCAAAGTCAGGCGTCTGATTGAGAACTTCTTCGCGAAGGAGTCCAGTTGATTCATGCGCGTTCGGCTATGGTAAGAGGAATTGGAAATGGCAGTATAAGAAGACCAGATTGCTGGTAGGAATGCGTAGCACGTTTGATTATCTGGTCTTCGAAGGTTGATGAGTGTCATGATCGAATTGGCGGGAAGGCCAATTACAATAGAAAGAACATATAATGGAAATTGACCGGCGTTCAGAGCCTCGTTGCTGAATAGAGCACCCTGTGGCTTTTAGTCGCTCTGGGTTGTTATTGTTGGCATGAGCAATGCGGAGGATTGACGGCCCAGGCCGTGGATTGGGTCTTGCACAGTGTCGTGAGTGCGTCAGCTATTTTGGACACGTTGCTCGGAATTCCCCTGCAGGGACTGTACTCCACCTCCACAGCGCAAGAGCAGGCCCCACCACGACTCCTGTCCTCTTGGGATACGTCAAGCTACATGTTGCTGTGAACAACCGGACGCGACAGCTCTATCATGGCGACAATGGCGGTCGGGCTCGCCAACGGGCGGCATGCTGCCGACGAGGAGGCCCGCGCCGAGGTCGACGTCCTCAACTCGCGTCTCGACAAGACGACCCAATTGTCCAAGAAGATACAGGCTTGCCTCGGCCGGCTCGAGGCCACCGGCAAGAGCGTTCGCGATGTATCCGGACCTCTTAACGGAGAAACCAAGAAGCTCCAGGTCTTGGGGAACAGTACGTCTATAAGTCCTCAAGACTGACGGTAATCCTCGATTGACCGGCTTATGCTCTTAGATATCGATTCTGTCATTGCAGCCATCGAGAAGCTCCGCCAACCCGCCGAGAACAAGAATGATGAAGAAGCCATTATTCGACAAGGCCCCGAGAAAGCAGGCTTGTCGATGTACCTCAACTCGATCAAGCGGCTGAACAAAGCCCTGGCCGATATGAAGGCCTCGAATCTTCGTGCCAACCGAGATACCATGGCCGACCTGCAGCGTCTCATCAAGTCCGGCAACACCCAACTCGAAGGTGCATTCGACAAGGTCCTGCGCGCACAGACACCGCGATCTATCGAGCCTCTGAACTTCATCACCAAGAACAATCCATTCCCGCTCATCTCACGGGACCCTGTTGGTCAGCTAGGGCTCATGAATGCCTACGTGTCAGCCAACACGGCAGGCGAGAACCCCCTCGTTAAGATCTATGCCGAGATCAGAGGCCCATACCTCTCGCAGAGCTTAGTAAATCTGGCATATGCTAGCGGGAACACTGCGCGGAAGAAGACTGCCGATGCGATATACAAGTCTGGTACAAATGGCATCGGCATGTATGCTCAAGCCATGGAGGGGCTGCTCGTGGCTGAGTACGAGAACATATGTGGCATTTTTACCAGGCAGGATTGGGGACCGGCATTCCAGACAACAAGCCAGTCGCCACTAGCAGAGCTCGCTCGCACCGTACGAGAGCTCAACAACCACATCAAAAGCCACCTGACGACCGACTGTTACCTTGCATACGAGGTTGTTGAGATCATGTCAAGCCTATCGAATAACCTGGAAACCCGGACCGGGGAACTCAAGGCCACCTTGGGCGCTGCACTGCGACCTGTTCGAGACACAGCCAAGGCATCTCTGGGCGAGCTCTTGGAGGAGACGAAGCGAAAAGTGTCCGCCATCCAGGCGCTTCCTTCGGATGGCGCCCCATTACCCGTGGCTTCCGAGACCATGACGCGTCTGCAGACCATGGTAGAATTCCTCCGGCCCATCTCGAGCATCATGATCTCACTCGGCGATGGTGGATGGAAGTCAGGCGCAGCCGCGGCAAGCAGCACTGATGCAATCCCAAGTCTCTCCTCCTTTGACATTGGCGCCGATGGAAAAGAGATCTTTGCCCACTACTGCACGGACTCCATAGACGCACTGATGCTGGCTCTGGAGCAGAAAGCCAGAGTGCTGCTCAAGGGCAAATCTGTACTGGGCGTCTTCCTCGCGAACAACGTCACAATCATAGAGCGCATGATTCGAGACTCTGATCTGAATCCCCTGCTTGAAGGCAAGCTCGGCTCCCTGGAGGGCTGGCGCAAAAAGGCGAAGGCGCTCTACTCGGAAGCTTGCAAGGACGTTTCTATGCATCTGTTTGATGTCATTCACACCAACAGGGCTCAGAGGCCTCCGTCTGGATCTATCGAGTCGGCTTCGATCGTGAAGAGTCTCAACAGCAAGGATAAAGAGAGCATCAAAAACAAGTTCCAGACTTTCAACACGAGCTTTGATGAGATTGTGGCTCGTCACAAGACGTATAGCATGGAGAAGGAGGTGCGGCTGATGTTCGCAAGGGACATGCAACAGATCCTGGAACCTCTGTATTGTCGTTTCTGGGACCGGTACCACGAAATCGACAAAGGCAAAGGCAAATATGTCAAGTACTCGAAGTCCTCAATCGCTGCTGTTTTCCTGACTCTATATTGAGCCAGCACCTCGACGCCTGCATCGCGGCCATCAGGATACGAATAGGGGCCGGTGAATCCGCGCGGAACCCTCGTGTTTCTGGGTCGACTCTACCTGGTCTGTGGCGGACGCTTATCGCTCGTCTGACTCTTGCATGCAGGAGCACTGGCAGGGAACATCCTACCAGCACACCACCTGTGAGCGAACGCTCACCTGACTAGGCCCATGGTCGACATATCCTCAGGGTTGCTCTCAATGCTTCAATGCTTATGTAGCAGCCGGAAAACTGCCCGATTCCCAAGCCACAAGCTGATGGCCAGCCTGGCAATCGACCAGTCAGTGTCCAGTATAATGTCGTACTCGGGAAGGCGAAAGACGGGTTTATCCGCTCAAGAGCTCGTCAGTATGCTTTGAACACATGATCAGGCTTGGTCAGAATACATTTGGCACCCGCAGCATGCGTATGCATACATCCTTGCGGAGTACGTCGCCCATTCGACAGCATAGCCCGAGCAACAGTGTGCAGTAGGACAGGAGAAGGTCAGCCATGGTGGGCGAGCAGCACCCTTTTGGGGTCATCTGCGTCGTTTGTGCATTAGTGGCATGCCGTGTGGTGGATAGTCCGGGTCAGGCCATGGAGGCACACAGACTCAACATGTAGGAGGGCGCGGCTCATGACTTGAGTCTTGTCTAGCCTGACTTTGCCTCGAACAACCGAGACGGTCGTGGAAACGAGACGCCGCGCTGATTGCAGGACTACCTCAATTGTACTGACTGCAATCAGTGTATATCTACTTTTTGCCTACGATACCCAAGAATACGATTGAACGAGACATTACGTATACTGAGTGCCGACCTTTTAGTAGCCGTATTGAGCAAGAACGATTGCCCGAGGGTAGGTGATATATATACAATGTTCGAGCCATCGACGTGGCTTTCGTGAGCACAAACTGCGATCCTGTGTTTCTTATACCAGCTCCAAAATCCTACAAGTAATGGCACGAAACAATAGGCATGTCAACAACGGATTGGCGCCTTTTATTCCGCTGTGATATTTCTTTCCAACGGGTTCACTATTTGCCGACGACCAGGGTCTGCTTGTACCGATACTTCTGCTTCCTAATTTCCGGACCGATCTCTCAATTCTGTATCATGGACGACCTATTCCTGAGTTGGTGCTAGTCTCGGGCCACGCCACCCTTATTGGAGTGTGCTGCATGCATCGTATGCCTCCAAATTAGCATTATCTTTCAACAGCATGTGTGCGGGGGGGAACCTAGCTGATGTTTGACATCCTGACATGGCCCGGACCGTAGCGTAATTTCCGACTACTTTCCTGTCATCCCGTTCCAACAAGCCTGTCGCAGGCTCTCACTTGCCAGTCTCGGCAATGCCAATCAACCGAACGAACGTCTCGCACCGGATCTCCAGCCAACCGAGACTGCAGATTGAGTCTCATCAAGAACTCCACGACAAAGACTGGCCGTTGAAGTTACACTGCGTCCGGAACCCTCGCTGTCTGTCCTCCAGGGTTTGTGGCTTGACTACCCCCTTGCCGAGAATGTACCCTGATTTCCAAGGGCCAACAACTAGGGTACACCTCGGCAACAACACAGTCAAACATGAACCCCCATCCCAGTTCTTCGGCATGCACAAAGAGGCCTTGTCGCTGCGGCGTCGCACCCCGGCCTCCGATCTTCCCTGAATGGCACCTGCGACTGGTCTTGGAGGCGGACAGATTTCCGGACTGCATCTCACGGGGAGTGCGAACTCGATATCGATGCTCTTTAGCATTGGAATACGATCCGACTTGTCATCATCACGAACCTCGTCCTGACAGATCTTCCTTCGCACCGGCTGCTGTTGCAACGGCCCAAACGCGCTGATCGGTAAGTTCAAGAGAGCCCGTGCTTTATACAGAATTATGCAAGGTGTTTGTGTCATGTTCACGCGAAGACATTCCCATGTTGCAACTGCCATCCCCGACAAAAACACTCCTGCATATACCTCGCGTGTTGCTTCGTCAGCTCTGACACCGCGTCACCTCGATTCAGTGATCGTATGATTGTTGGCCTCGGCGCCTCCTTGGTTGTTGAGAAAGACAGACACTGGCGCAATGGTCGCGACGGCAAATACCGCACTGACCTCAGACTCACCCTGGCACAGGTCCGGTGCGCGCGGGATCTCGATCTGGTTCTCGCCGTTGGGGGGATGCGCTGGTCTGTTTGCTCCACGCGTGATATCTGAGCGTTCCCGGCCTTCAGCTCCCGCTTCGCTCCTTCGGCAGGCCTCCTGCTTGCTGTTCACCGAAAATGGCGATACTGGTTTTGACCAGAGCCTCGACGCCTCACACCTACAGACGCACTGTACTTGCAGCCTCTCCCAGCATGGCAGGGGCCCGTGTGGGATGAGAGCATGGGCAAGTGACACAAGATATGCTGGCAACTCCATGCTGTGTAACGCGACAACTTTCGCCCGCCCATTGCGGAACCCTCCCCCCGTCTTTCCCATCACTAAGAGGCAACAGTAATGTGTGAATTTTTCTTTTACCGAGCTTACCGGGCCCCCTTAGCATCTCTCAGCTTTGGTACCTCGCGGCTTTTCAAGAGGTTCGGTGAACCATCAAGCTACCGATGTCGTCAACCCTGTAGACGAAAATGTGCCCTGTCTGTGTATGGACCAACAAAGAAAGTTACGGAGCTACCCCAAAAGCCTACCTCAACGTAGCCATGGCCAGCATCAGGCCCCTGAGCATTAACTTATGCCCTTGCTGCCTCCAAGGCGCTACTGTCACGCGGTGCCTCGAACAAGGGGGGACCCCCCCGATGATCTGTGTGCCCTTGTCCTGCGGAAACAAAACACACCAGCCCTACATACCCAACCCAGGGGGGACGACCAGCCAGGACGAACGAGTCGCGGAGCTTCCCGCGCAGGACGGGCGGGCGGGAAGAGAGGCTGGGACGTCCCAGCTAGCTCGGCCGGATGACGGGCCTCGCATTTTGGAGAACCACGCAAGGCTGCGCCCCCTAGCTGCTGCTGCTGTAGCTGCTGCTTCTGCTTCTGCAGCACTGCACAGCACTGCAAGGCTAATGCGTGAGCTTTGCCGCTTTCTCTTGCTTCTGCAGGAACACCCCCCGCGCGCGCGGAATCCTTGGCCCGGACGTGTGCCGTACAAGGTAGTTATCCGAGCCCGACAACAGGCCGCGTGGTGAGGAGCTATCGCGAGAGCAGTCAGTGGTTAGTCTCCCCCCTCTGACTGCTAGCTCTAGGCCACCTAGCCGGCAGAGGACGAGGACACACACACACACACGGGGGGGGGGGGGGGGGGGCATGGCGAGGCGAGGCTGGCAAGGCTCCAGCAGTCTTTCACCTCTCACCATCATGCAGCAACGAGCATGGGATGCTTGTCTTGCTCCTCCTGTACTGTACACGTACGCACGCACGCGGCGGTACTGGCTGTCAGCAAGTGCACAAGTGTCGGCCAGCATGCGGACAATGACCTCGGTCGACTGTCAACAGGCAGGCAGGCAGGCAGGCAGACTGGCACTGCACTCGACATCTGTTCTCGCCATCCCTTCACCATGGACCGCCTTTGCAGCAGCCCATGCGTGGCCAAAACATCCAGACAGCAAGCACAACACCAGTTCTGAAGCTCTCTCTCCGAAAAAGAGGAAGCGCCTGCTCACACGAGCAGGACCGACAGGACAAACCGGTCTCGTTTCAGCAACACAATTTATTTTGCTTTTTCCACCACCACCACCAAAGTCCACGGCAAGTTCCATCAGGCTCCTTACCTGGGCGGGACAAATAATCCCCCTTCCTCCTCCGACCTCCCCATCTCGTCCGTGTCCATCGGCCGAGACTCACGTCGCACACGGCCGAGTGAGTGTACATTGTCGCGTGCTGTAACTACCTTCACTCCCCCCTCCTTTCTCATGCTCTCGCCCTCCCCTGGTGCTCTCTTCTCATTATCAAATTGTCATAATATATATATATGTCCAATTTCAAAGTACTGTACCTGTGGCGGCCGCCTCGCGGAGCTTCCCCTCCTAGTGCGACACATCACTGCGACCCCCGCGTGTCAGCCGGCATATGTGTAAAAGGCAGAGGGAGAGAGACGAGAGAGAGGGATAGGGACAACAAAACAGAGCACACCCGTGCTGTCGCCCAGGTCCTGTGACCGTTGCCCCCGTGCTGTAAGGAACCGTGTCCAGCACGGCAAATGCTTACACCTCCCTGCCTGCCTGGTTGCCTGCCACGTCCTCCGTGGGGGCCTCTCGCTTCCCTTCCTTGCCGGCACCGTAATTTCGCTTTTGCTCTGGTTCTGCAGGGAGGACGCCGGAGTACCGAAGATGACCGAAGATATTCAGTGTAGGCGTGTGCGTGGGCATTTCGAGATCCTTCACTGGGACTGGGACTTCTCCTATGGTTGATGGATCGGGGGAGTCGTGCGCATGGGCGTATCAGGCCCGCTGCTGGCTGCGGGGCTTTCGAATCCTCCTCTCTCGCCTGGGACAGCAGCCTGCTGTGCCCGGAACCAGTAGGACATCTCCCGTATGTGTAGCAAGTCATCTGTATAATCTGCTGCCTTGGCAGGTGACGAGCAGCTTATCCGTTACCAATGTTGCTGGCGGTTGGCCTCATGATCGAAATGTGGTAGCATCAGTTATACACATTCAGGGAATTATGGACATGGCTGTTTGTGAAGTGAAGACAGCCATCAATCCAGTTCACAGCAAAGGAACAGCATGAAAATGCCAAGGTACTCTGAAGTCGTTGCAATGCGTCGCATTGTGCTCATGGTCCAAGTGACCCCCTATGTTACATGCGTCCTTGTTGGACAAAAATAAACGCCTACATGATGGTATCTCTCGCATAATAAGGACAAAGTCAACTGGGATCCGGAAGAAGGAAAACCGAAGCCTAACTGAAATCAAAAGGCAAGAAAGACAGCCGAGGCTGTTCGAGACAAAGAGTGCTTGCGAGGATCGTGGGCGGGTTTGTCCAGGGACAAGGACCGCCCCACGATCCAAGTGCGAGAAGAAGATAAATAGTAACGAAACGAATGGGTATGTCTTGTGTCATGCTGCGCTCACGCTTTGTTATGCCATGCTATACAACGCTCAAGGAAACCAAGAGAAAACAAAAATCGTGGACATCGAACCACATGGGGTCTTCGAAAAGATGTGGGGGTCGTCGTGGGGGTTTGATTGGGTGCTGACCAGGGACTGAAATGGTCCTTTGTGTGGGCACAAGTCAGGGAGAAATGCCAACGTGGTTCACGATGCAAAATTGTTGTGCTGCAGGTCGTGAAATGGAAATGGAGGGGGCGGCTTGCGACGGCTTTGACCATCGGAGCACTCCATGAACAGCAGAACCGAGGGCTTGGTGCCCGAGGAAAAAGTTGTCGTAGGGTTCCGATGACACGTGTGCTGCATGATCATGACCATTGCGTGATGATGCCGATAAGAGGGCCGCGGCCAGGGTGGCGGGTCTAGATTGCCCACGAAGGTTTTTCTGGCTCCTTCGAGTTTCTCGATCGTGAAAAGGGTTGCACTGAGTTGTCGAAATTCGAGCCCCGCACCGGAAGGATGATTGGGCCGAAGGCACCAGGTGAGCACCCCCAACTCTGATGTGCCCAGTTCAGTTTGGACAGCGCGGACACGCGTAGTGGTCGCTGCAATAGTCGTGGGTGCCAAAGTCTACTGCCTTGCAGCAGAAAGTGCAGCAGGCGTTGACGAGCTCTTGCACCTCCTTGATGGACATGGCGACAGAGTGTGATTGAGGGCAGAGCGGTTGCTGTATTGGTTCGTGTGCTGATCCAGAAACCCGTGGGCGGCCGTCTTTAGCGAAGTGCAGCACTCAGTTGGGAACTTGTTCAGCTTGTCGAGAGTCTTTTGGGGAGATTCTACCCAGGAAGTTGTGTATGTATGTATGTACTGTTCCGGGGCCGCGTTTCTTGGAGAATGGAGTACGAAGAGAAGAGGATGGTGATGTCGAATGGTAAAGATGAAGGATGGGAGTCTGTTGTGACTAGTGGCTGAGGAAGCTTGTGTTTTTGATTTCTTGGTTCCAGGACAAGCGTCGATCGAGGGCGAAGCCCGCACCTTATATGTCCATCTCGAGTGAAGGGAGAGGTGAACCTTGTTGGAGATTGACACGAAGCGTCATGCTCGGCCAGTGGATGCTCGTCACAGACAGGGGCCCACAAGCTGCCAGAGCACATGGCAGGGTTGGCGCGGCGGCAGGACCAGGGTTTGGGGTGCAAGGCCGCTTGCTGGCTTGTACAGTACTTGCCAGGCCCTGGGAATCGATAAAATCAGAATAAAACCAATTGCAGGGCAGAAGCGGGATAGTTGCGGGTGGTGTCCTAGCGGCACAACTAAACTGAAGCATGTCTCCGAAGCCCAAGGTGGGAACGTTGCGGCCAGGGTGCTAAGGGTCCACACAAAGTTTTTGCTCGGCCCTGCCCTCCTCCCCAGGCCGGGCTGTGGAAAGGGGGTCGAGAGGGGTGTGGGGAGTGAAAGCCGAGCCCTTGTCCAGAATGTCTGGGAGACGCCATAGTATTACCGGCACTGCGGCTCGACAGCGGTGAAGGTCACGAGGTTTGGCGTGACGCTCCCTGATCCGGCGCAGGCGCGACACCACAGGCCAAACAGCTCCACGGATCGTGTACTCGACGGCTCATTGGGTAACACGTGCGAAGACCGCTGTGCAGCCAACAAGGTGCCATGGCAAAATTGTCCGGTCGTACATTTGACAAACCCAACAGCCTTGACCGAGGGCCTACGGTGATTCGACAGCGCCACAGGAGCACAACCCTCGAGTCTCGGGCATTGGTGCCTGCGCACAAAATGCAAATCGAGCGGGAATATTGTGAGTGGGCCAGTCTGCGCAAGTGTTTGCATTGGACAAGCAGGGATCCGCGAAGTTTCTGGAGGGCTTCTACAAGAGAGGGGCTTGCCGCTGTGGTTTTTGTTTGGCCGTGGTCTTGGGCGTGCGCGGCGGTGTTGTCAAGATGCCAAATTTGGACGGAGGGTGGTGGAGAAGTCTTTCTACTTGGCCACTTATACACCACAGCGCTAAGCAGAACTCGGGATTTGTCGCTCTCTCAAGACTTGACAAGTGGGAGCGCTGGAGATCGCTGCTTCTGGCCTTGCGACATGGTATGACGACCCATCGCGTGGACTTCGCGTCATGTCTTCCAGCTCTGCCATGTCAGCGGTGTGTCTTGATGCCTTCGAGCCACTGAGCAGCCGTGCAGACAGCGCAAGCAGGCTGAGACGCAGGTCACCTGGAAGCCTTTGCACATGTGCGGCTTAATTTGGAATGTGCTGTCTCACCCGAAGCGTCGAGCTTGCTGACAAGCTTGGAGCAGGCTCGGCCAGCCTTGCAGGATTGAAACCGGTGAACCCTGAGAGCCAGTCAGTCCCAAACAGTTGCAACATGGGAGCCTATCACCTCGACGACCCCATTGGCGTGCATGCCTAGCGCTGTGCCCGAGTTCGCCCTGTGGTGGTGCTTTGCCAAGCCGGTTTTCTCGTGCCACAAGCAGCCCTGGGCCTTTGGTCGTGGTTTGGGTCTGATTCTTGACGGCCCACGCACGCCCATCAGACACTGGCTCGAGAGGGGTCATTCTGCACTGGTCGTGGGGATCCGAAGTCGGCTTGCCCTTGTGGGACGGGCCGTGTGCTGGTCTGCCCTTGAGATCCCGCTAAAGCCAGAGCTGCCGCCCCATGGTATTTCTGCTTCGGCAGCGAACAACAACTGGATCCTGTTTGTGTCAGAAGAGGTGGACGGACCCATGATGGATGGAGCCCTGTTGTTTCTGTGGGACGGGAGCCGGCGGCTACGTACTACGGTAGAGTGATTGCGGCGCCGACGGAGCGAGCACGAGCACGAGCCGCCGCCAGCTGTTCTTGAGTCACCACGTCGGTCGTCGACCTCGGGAAATGGCGACGATGACCTCAGTCGGCAAGGCGGACCAGGGACGCACGCCCGACCAGGATGGTGCAGGCAGACGCCCCCAAGGTGCTGCTGCTCGGGCGTCTCATCAGGCGCAGAGCCAGTTGGTTCCGCCGCCGCAGCCTGCTCCTTCCACACAGCCGCTGCGATTGTTCCTCGCTCTTTCCGCTTCTGGAAAAGAGCTCCAAGCCCGCCCGCGCCAGCACGTGCGGGGACCTGCGCGGGGTCCGCCGAGCGAGCTGACTGTCCCGCGCCCGAAACCCTTCCCGCCAGCTTGACCTGAAGCAGACATGAAGGATGCATCGTCACAATCCTCTGCTCCATGTACAGTGCTGTACATCCCGGTCCGACACGGCGCCTCACCAATCCCCGACTTCGTGCAGAGTCGAGGCCCACTCGCCCGTCTCTAGAGCATCGAAGCAGCTTAGCATGGCACGATGACGTGTCGGTCCTCCGTGACCTGCATTTCGCTCTAGTCGACAAGTGTTTGTTGCTGGGTTTGTTGTTGTTGTTGTTGTTGTTGTTGCTGCCGTGTCATTGCGTCGGACTCGAAATGGTTATAGGCCTAGACGACCCATGCAGCCAGAGCTGGCTGAATCCGTTCCCATGGGTGGCTTTGATGTTCAGTCCTCATCCTACACCAGTGGCTGTGAAAGTGCATCTTTCGGCTCCTTCAACTCGAACCCTTCGTCGCCCGGCTCGACCGGCACAAGATCCACGTTTAGGAGACTGCCATCGCCGTGGAGCACAACACCTCAAAGTCCCTGAGGCCCCGCATCTGTCGTGCCACCCAGCTGCAACAGAGTCATCCTGCGCCACGAGGAAGCAGCCGAACATGCAACAGCAATCTTCCTGCTAGCCAGCATACATATGATAGCGACTACCGCGAGTCTTTGGCGAGTCACAAACCATGCATGCGTGGAGGCAGAAAGGAGCCTCAGCACTCGTTCTTCTTTTGGCGTGCCGGTGCCCGTTTGGCGGGTCTCGATCTGAGACAGTACGGCTCGGCGATGAACTGCTCGGCCGAGCGGACAGCTGTGGACAAGAGTGATGACCAGCGAGAAGCAACGCAGAAGACCCTTGCACAGAAATCAACCAGCCGCCACGCCCTATCACTTGGTTTGGCCTCACAGACAGTGCTCCTGGCAACGAAGGAGTGAAAGCTGTCGAAGGAGCGAGCCTTGAGAGCTTCAGACAGAGTAAATGACCACGGCAACCATCTACCGACCATCGTGGCGCGCAAAACTTAATTCCTCCCTCCTTCAAAGGAGCTCAGCGACCCGCACTCACATGCCAAGGTGCCGTGGCTGTGTGATAGATGGAGGAACGCGCGATGCGGCGCCCACGAGGTCGATCCGACGCCCGACTCTGCACGAATCAACGAGCATACTCTCCACACGTACTAATCGTCATTTGGCGTTATCAAGGTCACGACTCATGCATGCATCATCACGACGTTCGCGCAGCAGCGCGAGGAGATGCGTGATCTCGCAGGTGGAGTCATTCAAGGCGATCCTCCTGCTTCGAGGCACAGATTGGCACAAGTGCGTGGCAGTCTGTGATAGGCGAGCAATGAGCCAACCCAATCGCTCATCTGAACAACGCCGTTGCACCTCCAGGTCAGATCATCAACCAACGAGACCTGCACATGACCTCTCAGCTGCACCATTATTCTCTGCCGTAGCCTTCGACCTCGGCACGGGGAGTCAAAGGCCACTCTGGTCCCATGCTTCAGAACATGGTCGATATGCATTGGTGCAAGCTTAAGATACACAAATCTTGACAAAGTTGCAGGATGAACGCCTGCCATGAGCCTTCATATGTAATCCTCCAGGTCTATGGAGTTGTCTAGAATTTACTCCGACTAAGAATGAGCGTGAGAACAATCCGTTGCCCTTCCGCCCATTCAACCTCGCCACCTTTTAAGCAAACCCACAATTCGCAAAGGAACCTCACCATTGCAGGATGCCGTACTAGGTATTCTCTGATGAAGCACAAGCTGCGCAGCACTTCATTATAGCGGGTTGCATCAATTGGTAACAGGCTCTTTCCTTGCACAAAGTTTGGAAACACTATGCGAGCACCAACCTTGGTCCATCCCGGACCACTAGACTAGCGAAGCACCCACAACAGCTGACTGGGGGGAACATTCATACTATGGCAAGTGTAGCGCAGCTCAATGCGAACTTCAAAGAACTGATCTGGCTTGAGACCCTTTGATTCGGCCTTGCCGAAAACGCATGAAGGGGACCCGTAATTCATGGTGGGAAAATGGTATGATGGCACGTTGGCATGCCACGTCCTCCTCGATGGCCATCCATTAAGAGTGAGGACTTGCCAATCTTTCGTACCAACTAGGGTACGAACGGTCTATTTGAAGCGCGACTTGCATTTACACGTGCTGGAAGGACAATTTACCGCGTCGAAATCTCGTCGCCAACCAGCTCTTCTCCTTGTCGTGGTGATCACACCCGCGGCAGTTCGGCAGGTCGCCACGTTTTCAACGTTCACTCGCGCTTCACTAGCCCAGCACAAGTACTCATCCCGCATGAACAACGTTGTGACGCGCATGAAGCAAGTTCGGAGCTTTTCTTGCGGAACCAAGCCGAATTGTGACAGCCTCCATTATTGAT
The DNA here is from genome assembly GCF_020744255.1 of Microdochium trichocladiopsis. Taxonomy (NCBI): domain Eukaryota; kingdom Fungi; phylum Ascomycota; class Sordariomycetes; order Xylariales; family Microdochiaceae; genus Microdochium; species Microdochium trichocladiopsis. The sequence goes on from NW_025763546.1 coordinate 2,723,946, forward strand.
CAATTCGCGACGGCGTAACACCTGAGTCGCCGCGCTTTTGGAGATACAAAGTCACGACAAGCAGAAAACCAAGGCTCTTCGTGTATTTTAATCGCTTCCAGCTCCTTCCCATATCTTCTCTCATTCGAAGCCGTTGACTGAGCAAGTGGCTATCCCGAAAATGATGTACCCCTGGACTTTCCGGAGTTTGGGCACTAATAAACCAACAACTGTTGTCAGTCAATAAGGTTTGTCAAAGTTCACGATCGGAATCTTTGCGAGATACATCCCTCGAGCTAAGGACGCACCCCAGATCCGAGCATCAAAAGGCTTGGGGCAGCACAGACAGCACGATCCCCTCCTTCAGACACAGTGCTGAATGGACTGACCGCCACTGGGCTGATGCCACGCTAGTGGTGGCGCCGTCGTCAAGCGGCACCGACGGAAGGGCTACTGGCGCTGCTTCCGGCCGTCGACGCACCGGGCTATCCTGGTTTCATCCAACTGCCGTAGCTCCTCGACTTCTAATTATGCTCGAGACGGATTCTTCTGATGCCCACCAGCATGGATCAAGGGACAAGCGCTGTCTGCACTTTTCATGCTCGAGGGATTTCGGCTCGACCCACATGGTCACGCTAAGGGATTCATGCGCCCGAGATCATGATCGTGTTTATGCCAAAACCAGAACCTGACTCCAGAATTTGCTACCGTTTTCGGTTTAAAGCTCATGTGCCGAGCTGGCTAGCAGGTATTAGCGCTTGATGTACAATGTGCTCGAAATGTACTCCTACCCAACGTTCTCGCTCCCGAGGAAACACTTCCGCGCCATACCCCAACCCTGCCTGATCTCCAGCCTAGGCCCGTGGTGCGATGGCACAGATTCCGGCTTTCGCGCGCACACACATACGACTGTTGCGCCCGAGGGACCCTGGGGTGTACATGCATTCGTATGCACCGCGTCACGGTACATTTCCCCGACGCGTGGTTGTCCTTCCCTAGCGGTTTATTCGTCCGCGCGCGTCCTATCTGTGCTCTGGGTCTCTAGTGGTGGTGATCATTGTTACAGGATGTTGAAACTGTAGAACCAGCCCAGCGATTGTGTTGTAGTAGTGAGCTGGTGATCAGGGGTTGGACAATGGACGCTCCTTTACATAATGGCGGTCTGGGCCCCTTGCAGCAAGGTATGCAGCAGCATCAACGGAAGCGTTGAAGAACATTCAGCGGCGCCACATCATGTAGTACGTGACAACCGTCCGTCATACATGTGCTACCTTGCACTTCTGTCAAGATAAAACGAACAAGGGGAAGAAAAAGGTCCAGGGGCAGGCAAGACCTTGAGGGCGTAGACCCCGGCAGAGCCCTGGTTAGGTCAACGACACCAATATGCATGCCTCTCTCACCGTGCAGACTCGCATGAGCTGGTGGTCACATGACGGGTGGTTCCTGCCTTGGTCTGGATTGAGCTGGCACCCCCCCGCCCCCCGCCCCCCCCGGCCCGGCTGGCTGTCTTGACCGCTTCACAGGCCAGCCTCTGAGTCGTGCCATGCTTCTGCTTCTCAGCCTTAAGCTGCAATCCATGTCGTTTTGTTTCGTGCATGGTTCGGTCACATTTCCCAAAATGGTGAATAACCTTTGAACTGCAGCTTGAATGGGCTTTTCCGCGGCTTCTCGAAGCCCGTCGTTATTGTTCCATTATCAATTTGTGGCTCTGGCTTTTTTTTTTCTTTCCCTTATTTTGACCCGTGATCATTCCGGAATCCTGGGAATGTAACTTTAGCAGAACCTCTTCAGTTGTCAATCGTGGTAACTGGTAGGACATGGGTTCCCTTTTTGATGCATCATCATTATGCGAATTATGAATTGATAGAGGATTATTGATGGTGTAATTTACTTCTCAGAAATATCACGATTAAATGCATCAACGCCCAAGACTACTAACACCGCTCCCGAAAATATCATCCTTCCGCTGGCCCCGATGCCATACAATGCTTGCGTCACTGCCGCCAGCGCCACGACGTTTGAAGTACAAGATACGGTGCTGGGGGATGAACTCCTCGTCCGTCTGCTCCGACTTCCAGGCGTCGAGCGCGCGCTCGCGCACGCCGAGGAACCGGTCCTCGTAGCCGACAATGTACTCGCTGCTGTCGAGGTCCGGGTCCCAGCGCAGGCGGTTGATGACGTCGGCCGAGGAGCGGAACTTGCCTTGGTACGCGGGCCGCGTGGGGAGCTTGCTTGTTGCTGCTGCTGCTGCCTTGCCGGTGCCGCGCTTCTTCTTGCTGGACTTGGCCTTGTCTGCGGCGGTGGTGAGAGCTTCGAGGTCATCGTCGACATCCTCGTCGTCATCTTCCTCCTCTTCGTCGTCGTCGTCGTCGTCTTCCTCGTCGTCATCGTCATCGCCGATCGTGTACTGACCCCATTCGCGATCGTCCAGCTCGAGATCTCCCAGATCCTGACGGCTGACGACGGACGCGCTCATCCAGCTGGACTTGGCGTCGTAGAACCGCTCATCACCCCTGATCTGGCTCTCGAACTTGGCCAGAGCCGTCTGCAGGGCCCCGAGCACAACCTTGGACTCGTCCTTGGTCATCATCGTTTGTGCTGGCTCGGCGGTGTTCTTCTGGCTCGGCTCGAGTCCTGCGAGGTAGTAGCCCTTGTAATCTTGGATGTGGCCGTCGGCGTCACGGGTGGCGGCGGTGGAGGTGGTTTCTCTGTCCACAAAACGGGCTGGCCAGATTCTTGCATGAACACCAGGCACACGTCTGTCGATATCTGTTGTTGCAGTCGCAATTATTAGCAGGAAACTCATAGACATAGAGAGAGAGCACTTGACACAAGACAAGACAGTCACGATCAAAGATTCAAAGGACTTACCAACAAGCAGCATCGTACATCGCGACTCAAGCCATCCGACAAAGCCCGTACCCTTGGCCAGGGAAACGCCCCAGAACTGAGCTTCAATCTTGACATAGCTTTTGAAGGAAGCCAAGAACTCATCGGAGCCCGAAGCCTTGATACCACCTCGTGGTACACCCGCGGCACCCACTGCCTCCCCGACCACGTCGTTTGGCCCGGAAGCCCCGTCCATGAAACCGGACCAGGTCATGCCGGGAGTCGAGAGCTGTGCAGCTGCACGCCGGAACTCCCCGGCAATCGTCTTTGCTGTTGGCGCAGATGCCGCGACCGCGACGTTGAGAGCAGGGCCGTGCCAGCCGAGAATGGCCAGGGGCTCCCGAGCAGTCCGCACATAGCGCAGGGCGCGACCGCCGCCGCTCTCGGTGTGGAAGAACGGATCGTACACGGCGTGGCTGGCCCAGTCGAAGTCGGCATAGTAGTTGAAGAAGGTGGTCAGGATCGTCGCGGCGGACATGCTCGCAGTGTGGCCCTTGAAGTTGTGGCATATCATCTTGCAGACGCTCGAGAGCATGATGGAGATGTGGATGCCGCCCAGGTAGCCAAACTTGGCCGAGTAGATGCCGCGCTGCTTCGCCCACAGCTTAACCAGGTGGTAGGCAGTCCGGAACGCGGCAAAGTCGGGGATCGTGCGGCGCAGGTAGTACAGGTCGCGCATGGGCTTGAGCTTCGCGAGGGCCTGAGAAGACAGCTGGAAAGTCGGGTCGTTGGGGGCCACGCGCGTGGCGTAGGGCCACGTCTCGGCGATGAAGGCGGATGCGCAGTACTGCAGGTCCATCTTGATGCCCAGGACCTCGAGCTCGAGCATGGTGCCCGAGTGAGCATGGACCTTGCGGACCAGCCGGACGCTGCTGACCATGGCTCCGTCCTTCTCGACTTGATATCGCTGCTGCTGCTCCGCCTTGCGGATCCGCTGGACGGCAAGACTGAAGAAGACGTGTGAGCTGACCGGACCGATGCAAAGACAGTCCACGTCGGACGAAGCTGTCCAGACACCAAGGCCGTACGAGCCGACAGGAACCATCACAAAGGACGGCTGGCCTCGCGTGCTCGACGTTGCGGTGGTCGTGGCTGCAGCAGTGGTGGTGTTTGAGTCGGCTTGCAGGACTATCTCCTTCAAGAGCCGGAGCGCCCTCTCCCGCAGCTCAGCTTCTTGAGCACTAGGCATGACTTGGTGGCGGTCGAGGCATTGCTTCAGCTCCGTGACATCCCTGAGGGACTCTGGAGCCTCCTTGACCTGTATAGCAGTTGCCAGAGTGCTGTTGTTGCTCTCACTGCTGGGACCAGAGCCCGCCGCACTTGTCGAGATCTTCAATGAGCATCTTACGCCCCAGTGATCACTTCCGTACGATTTTGCTCCCAGTGACTCCTCGGGGTCAGCTTTCGTCGGGTGCCGAGGCCCCAGAACACCAAGATCTTGCCCAAACATGTTGAAACCAGCAACGTGGAATGTGTCCTGTCCCTTGACCAGAATTCGATCGTACCGTTGTGGCCTTCTGTTGAAGCCGCTGCCAACAATCTCGGCGGCCAGATCATTGGTCAGGGGATCGAAAGTCGCACCGTCCTCGCCCTCAAAGGCATCGTCGTCTTCTTCATAGCTGGTCTGATGGTCGCCTGTCAAGCCTGAGAGCAGCCGACCATCGCCTCGCTGAATCTTGGCTGTGGCCCAAGAGTCGACGAGACCGGCATCAAACAGGCGGCTTTCGAGGTCGTGTAGATATGTCACGGTCTGGGGGGAGATTGCCCCCTTCTGCCGAGCCATGTCAATCGCATGCGCACTGGTGCTGATGTTGAAGTCTCCGGTTAAGATCCAAGGGTTGTTGGGATGTGACTCTTCCAGATATCTCAAGACTGCTTGTAGCTCGAGCTTCTTGGCAGTGACAGAGCCATCGGTCAAGCCACATGTCAGGTGGACTGTAGCAAGGACCAGTGGAGAAGAGGGTGTCTTGCCAGAGCCTCCGTCTCTGCTAACTGGCGCTTGCTCGGCCAGGTCTGGAAACTGAGCCACGATCGAGGTCTTGTGGCGCCGTTGAAATGAGACTCGTTTCCATGTGAACCGGAAACGACTGAGGATGACAACGTTCAGATGACTTGGCAGCGGTTCAAGATCGTCCTGCTGAGGAGGACCGTGGGACGCAAAGGAGTAGTGTTCGCGGATGCTGCTATTGCCGAGAAGATATGTGAGAAAGTCATCCGTGACTTCCTGCAGAACGAGGATGTCTGATTTCGCTCCCTTCTCCAGAATATTTCTAACCAAAATAGGGTACCTCTGGTAGGAGACCGGATAGAAGAACTCTGCCAGAACATTGTAAGAGGCGATACTGATGCTTGTTGGGATGGCTACAGCTTCGATAGAGACATTGTTGCTCGCGTTGTACCTGACCCATCGCTGCTGAAGTGTATCAAAGCAGTAAGGTAGCTGGGAGGAGGCGTCCGTCTCCGCCTGCAACTCCGAAGCGTCTTCACCAGTCTTAGAAGTAAGCTTGACGTGGTTGTAGAAAGGAAGCGGCTTTGGAAGGACATCCACGGACATGGCCTTGAGGTCGATAATGCCCCAGGTTGTCATCCGGTTCAAGGACTTGGTTGTGGCAGTGGCTGGACTCTTCTCCCGTACGAGGATGTGCAATTTGTCCATCTGCCATGGCTGTGTTGGTAGCAGGCCAGCCTTCTGTACCAGAAAATGATGCGAGTCTGAGTTGAGGTCCTGGCTTTGGCCGATGGTCATGTGCATCTGGAAATTGTTCGAGGGCTTTTGGGATAGAGATTTCAAGATAGCAGTGCGAAGCCTCGAGACAGCTCGCTTCCTATCTGTGTCGTTGTCGGACAAGAATACGGTATTGTCATTGCGATGCGGAAACACTCCGGTGGAGTTGAGATGGACTGTGGGTGTCGCAGCACCATCATCCCGCCATGATGTCAGGCCAGAAAGTATGTCTCGGGACGCACGCTCCAGGGCGTCTGTTGCCACAAAGGGGTATAAGAGGTTGACATGCGGGGGCCACTTCTCATAACCTTTGTCGTATAAGCTGCGTAGCCTGTCCAGGCATGGCCAGTTCTCCTCGTCGGGAATCCAGCACAGAGCTGTGTCGTAAGAACTCAAGGCCACAGAGGCCGACTCTGACGCTATTTCTTGGGTCCCTGCCATGTCAGGTAAATGCTCAATCGTGAGTTGAAGAAAGATGGGAAGTGGTCTTAAATATGGAAAGAAGACTAGGCGAAATTGCCAACGCGCTCGCTGATGTGCAGGAACAGGGTATACACAAGAAAGCTGGATGAAGTGATTTGTATCAAGAGAAAACACACAAGCATTCAGTGTATGTAAGTTGTAGGGCCGAGACAGGTCAATATGTATAGAGCCCGGGTACCAAAGCATTGGTTCGCAGTCGACTGCGGTCTTCGTATAACAGTGGCGGGGCGCGGGAGACGGGCTCTCGTCTCGAGTCAACCAGGCACAGCCCCACCCTGCCCGGCGATGCAGCAGCACTAACTAAGTGCGCTACTGTGGACATGTTACGGGACTCTCAATGCAGGTCCCGCCATTCAAGCTTTCCAGTTGTTGTTTCAACCTTGCAACCAACCAGGGTGTGACCAAAAGTCATTATGATTCATCCCGAGCTAGAACTACCTGGCTGCATTGTGGGTTGTGCGTGCTGGATGACTGTGCCGGGGTGCTCTGTGAGTCACTCTGCTATAACTTTAGTGGAACTCGCGCTCACAGCCACCCTGCCTTGCGCATTGGCCGGCTGCCGTGGGCCCACGGGAACGCAAAAGCTTGAGCTACCCATATATTGAGACTCAGACTTGGCAGCGATTCTTTGCTTTAGGCAGGATGGTAGCTGTCTTGCCCAATCAGACCTCCGTGCCGTGTGGGTGGTTGTTTCAAAAACACCATACATATCTGTTCCGTGACTGCAAACTGGTTGCTTGGGTTCGAAATTGTGTATTAGACGGTTTATCCTAGTCGTCGCAAACAGCCAGCAACGCCTTTAACGCCATGCATCCAAAGTGAAAGAGAAAAAAGGCAGCAGGAAAGATCCATCCGAATCATCGCGGACGTCTCAAGCCGTTCATGCTGGCATGATCGTCTCCCCACTGTTACTCTGTTAGTATTCCTCCCAGTTGATTCCAGGCATCTGCCTCCCTTTGCCCTCCATGATGAACTCAAGCTTGTCCTCGTTGGTGATCCAGCCATGCCGCTTTGTCACGACCGCGTACCGAATCGGCTCTTTCCACTCTTCCCACCACGTTTTCTCGCTCTGCACAAGCACCTTGCGGCCCGAGTCCCCATTCCTGGCCGTTGCGAACGGCCAAACGGCCTTGACGACCTCATACTTCGCCTTGCCCGCGAAGAGCGTGGTGACACTTGTGAAGAACTTATTGACCTTGTCCGGGTTCTGCACAATCACTTTGGCGTGGGTTATGGGAAACTGGACCGTCACGACGCCCTTGTATTCCGTAGCGGCGACCAGACTCCGCAGTTGACCCTCGAGCCAGTTGGTGTCAAGGTTCGCCACGACGCGCTCGAGCATAAAGGTTTTGACAGTCGCCGGGTCCTTGCAGAAGCGGTCACACCACTCCTCGAGCCCGCCGTCAGACGTCAGGTCCGGCTTCAGTGCAGCCTGTGCGCCGCCGCGAAACGCCATTTCATCGGACCCAACCAAGCGAAGATAGTCCATTCGTAAGCCGGGATCCCGAGGAACGAGCAGGTTGAAGAGATTCAGCTTGACGTTGAAGTCGACCTTGTTCCCTCGCTTGCCTTGCAGCGTGATCATGGGCTTGGGCGGGACGGCGGCTAATGTCCGTACCAATCCGGCCAGGGCTCCAGGGTTTTGGGACAAGTAGCTGGCCTTGCTCGTTATTGTTGTGGTGTCTGTTGACATTTCAAACAGCGGCGGCAGATATTGCCGATAGTCTATCGCCGGCAGGCCGGGATAATACTGCGGGCCCAGTGGCACCGCGCCCTGCTGCTGTTGCTGGACATGAGACTCGAGGGCGGCGTGAGATGGGCCCGAGTAGGGCGGAGGCATTGAAGTGCCTGCTGCCCGCTGAGATGATTCATTGTGAGGATTACTGGAGTGGTCTTCATCACGGGGTCGATGGACTGGCCCAGCAGCCTGTGCAGACTTGTCGTCCATCCTGGGCACGTGATTGAATTGTAGCAGCCGCTGAAAGTATGGTTCAATAATGTCAGGCGCTTAACGGCTGTGGTGAAGTTGGACTCTGAGCAGCCTCCAAGGGTGGGTTGATGAGTAGTTGAATTTCGACTGATGCCAAGATTTGAGCGAGGGTCGGCTGAGGTGTGGATCGATTCATATGTGATCCGGATGGCTTAGGCAGCCAGAATAAGTCGGCATGGTCGGTTGCCGTGTAGATCAGCTGAAGCTGCAGCAAGCCATGAGCATAGCGGAAGATTGCACAGCACGCTATGCCCACTGCGGCTGGCACAGCCACTGGCCAGCACCTCCACTGAATGTTTTATTCTGGTGCCTGCCCCAATGCTGGTGGGCTGCCTCTCGCAGTGCTCTCCTGAACATTTGCACACCGTCAGGTTCCCCTGTTGTCGGAGGTGATGTTGATACAAGCTGCTTGAGTGCTATAAGAATTTCATGGTTCCTCCTACCGGTTCTTGGCTGAGCTTTGGCCACACCGCAACAATGGTTCAATTGAAAGCACATTGGGCCGCCGGCATCACTTCAATAGGAGAGGCCAGAGCACCGGCAGACATGATGCAGAGCTCGAGCTGGCAGATGCTGTAATCTGGACATCGAGGATGTTGGGCAACACCAGGGTGGCATAGGAGGGCCGGGTCAATGGGGGGTCACAGGCGCTTACGTAACACAAACCACTTTACGCGCTTTCGCGTCGTAGAGATTACAGACGCGCTTTTCGCGTTCCCACTGCCCCTCTCCCTTCCAAGTTGCCGTGCAACCGCCATCTCGAACCCCGGTATTGACCTCACAACCACCCCGCCGACTGTTCACCAACTCACCAAGTCTGGCCCTGAGAGGTGCAAGCCGTGACAGCGCTATCTCTGAGCTCTCCCATAAACAGAAGCGGCATCGCATACGGCCACCATCGGCCAGATTCTGGTCACACCGCCACCAACATGGACACCTTTATGCTCCGAGACGAAGCGACAAAGGAGCGCATTCGTCTCGCAGAGGAATTCCTCGATCCCCGTAAGTCAATACACCGACAGCCAGTATAATACTGGCAAGTGTTCAAGTGCTTGCAGGTCTGACTGATGGGCCTTGACTATAACAGACGACCAGCATGCGCGAAGTTACCGATCCGACATCATATTGATGCTCCAGAAGAACCAAAGGCGCCTTGTCGTCAACCTTGATCATGTGCGGGACCACAACTCAGAGCTTGCCGACGGTCTCCTTTTCGACCCTTTCGAGTACACTCTGGCGTTCAACCACGCTCTCAAGGAGATTGTGAAGACGCTGCCGCAGGCTAGGCCAGATCAGACCGACGCCGAGGTCTTGTATTACTGCGCCTGGGCCGGCAGCTTCGGCTTGAATGCTTGCAACCCGAGGACGCTGTCTTCTGACCATCTGAACCACATGGTCTCGATTGAGGGCATCGTGACAAGAACCTCTCTCATCCGCCCCAAGGTCGTGAAGAGTGTCCACTACAACGAGAAGAAGAACATCTTCCACTACCGGGAGTACCGTGACCAGACAATGACAAATGGCCAGACGACTTCCAGTGTGTACCCACAAGAGGATGACGAAGGAAACCCACTTCTCACAGAATATGGCTTCTGCACCTACCGCGATCATCAGACCATTTCGATACAGGAGATGCCCGAGAGAGCACCGGCTGGCCAGTTGCCTCGGGGTGTGGATGTCATCCTTGACGACGACCTGGTGGACAAGGTCAAGCCCGGTGACAGAATACAGCTCGTCGGCATTTTCAGAACGCTCGGAAATAGAAACACCAACCACAACAGCGCGCTCTTCAAGACGGTTTTACTCGCCAACCATATCGTTCTGTTGTCCTCAAAAGCTAGTGGGGGCGTTGCCACTGCGACTATCACCGACACCGATATTCGCAACATCAACAAGATCGCCAAGAAGAAGAACCTGTTTCAGCTTCTTTCGCAGTCCTTGGCCCCAAGTATCTTTGGCCACGACTACATCAAGAAGGCCATCCTTCTGATGCTCCTTGGCGGTATGGAGAAGAACTTGGAGAATGGAACTCACTTGAGAGGTGACATCAATATCCTCATGGTTGGCGATCCGTCGACAGCCAAGTCTCAACTGCTGCGTTTCGTCCTGAACACGGCGCCTCTCGCCATTGCCACCACTGGCCGAGGCTCGTCCGGCGTCGGTCTGACGGCTGCTGTCACATCTGACAAGGAGACTGGCGAGAGAAGGCTCGAGGCGGGAGCCATGGTCATGGCTGATCGCGGCGTCGTCTGCATTGACGAGTTTGACAAGATGTCTGATATCGATCGAGTTGCTATCCACGAAGTCATGGAACAGCAGACAGTAACCATTGCCAAAGCTGGAATTCACACGTCGTTGAACGCCCGCTGCAGTGTCATCGCTGCGGCCAACCCCATATTCGGCCAGTACGATCCGCATAAAGACCCGCACAAGAACATCGCCCTTCCAGACTCACTTCTATCCCGTTTCGACTTGTTGTTTGTCGTTACAGATGACATTGAGGACACCCGGGACAGACAAGTCTCAGAGCACGTGCTTCGCATGCACCGGTATCGTCAACCTGGCACGGACGAGGGCGCCCCAGTCCGAGAGAACGGCCAGCAAGCACTTGGTGTCGCCCTACAAAGCCAAACCGACACGCAGAAGCCCACAGACGTGTTCGAGAAGTACGACGCGATGCTTCACGCGGGCGTTACTGTCACTTCTGGCCGTGGTGCCAACAAGCGTCATGAAGTGCTCAGTATCCCTTTCATGAAGAAATACATCCAGTACGCCAAGAGCCGTATCAAGCCAATCCTGACGCAAGCCGCCTCTGATCGCATTGCCGACATCTACGTTGGCCTTCGCAATGATGAGATGGAGGGCAACCAGCGGAGGACATCCCCTTTGACCGTTCGTACTCTTGAGACTCTGATTCGTCTCGCCACAGCCCACGCCAAGTCCCGCCTCTCCAACAGGGTCGAAGAGCGTGATGCTGCTGCCGCCGAGGCTTGCCTCCGTTTCGCCCTGTTCAAGGAAGTGGTTGAGGATGAGTCGCGCAAGAAGCGCAGGCGCACACAGCAAGTCGAGTCCGACTCTTCGGAGGAAGAAAGCTCGGATGACAATGGCGACGACACAGCTCACAGAGGATCCACCGCTCGGGCAAGTGCTGCGAGGTCGAATCGGCGCAGCCAGGTCAGCGCTGGAAACCGTCGTGCTCGAACAGCAAGCACGCGGAATGGCAGCTCTGTTCCCGCCAATGACGAAGAGGAGGAAGAAGAAGAAGACGAGGAAGAGCAGGCTTCCGCGCCTGCGACACGCCGCTCGGGTCGGACCAATGCCGGAGCCTCCTCGAACGCTCTTCCGACGTCGCAATTGTCGTTCGCTTCCTCCATTCCCGCTTCACAGCTTGAGACGCAGGAAGACGACGAGGATGAGGAAGAAGAGGAGGATGAGGACCTCGCCTCGGGCGCGGCAGCGCTCAACATCAATGCTGAGATCACTCCTCAACGGCTCTCGACTTTCCGCACCGCGCTCGGCCAGCTACTCAACACGGACTTATTCGATGACGACTCGGCCACTGTCGGCGACGTCGTTTCCGCCGTCAACAAGCGCCTCGGTGGCTCGTCGCAGACCTTCACTCGCGACGAGGCGGTCAAGGCGCTACGTAAGATGGACGAGGCGAACCAGGTCATGTGAGTTTCCTTCTTTCCGCAACACTATTACGAACCCCTTTCGTATCTGTAGACCTTGATACTAATGACGATACGTGTGTTAGGTACACTGAGGGAGAACTCGTTTATAAGATCTAACCGACTCAGTCTCTCGTCCTTCCGGCAAACAGGAACTGGCTGAGCAGGAACAGGGAATCGGAGTGGTTGCAGTATGAATATAGACAAAGCGATGGCGTTTGGAAATGTTTGGTGTGCCATGTCAGGAAGTGGCGTAAGTGGTGGGTGTTCGTTGGACAGCGGAACGAGGTCACAGGCTGTTGTCATGAAATGCCCAGGATGACAAGATGTGCAATGAAACGCGACGACGATGGAACTAGTCCGGCATGAGATGTACAATAAAGCGATGACCCGAGCCGCTTTGGCGCCAATAAATGGTTGACGTGATGTCTGGCTGATCTAAATTCTCTTTTCACCACCCTCATCTAGTCTGTCTATAACCTTCTAGCCTCTTTTTGGTGTGAATTAGGGCCAGCTGCTTGCCTGGGAGTATATCGCTGGCCTTCATGTTCGTTTACGCCTGGCTGAACGCCAGTCTCGTCTTGAACTCTTCAAATCTGTCCTCGACTACAACTCCATTCCACGTCTCTCTTGCAGCTGTGGGTGTCGCATCCGTGTTCTCTGCCACCGCAGCCGGTGACGTCGCCTCTGGCCCTGTCGCCTCCTCGACTTGCAGAGCTTCCGGTACGGCTTCTCCCGTCTTGCTCTGTTCTGTGACTTCCCTGCCCAGGACAGGTACGCCTACTTGCTCGATCGCAAAGCTGGCCGCCACTGCACCCCAGGCCGCCGCCTCTTCCAGGCTCTTCCCCCTGGCCAGGGCGACGGCCAGTCCGCCCAGGAACGTGTTGCCGCCGCCCGTCGGATCCACGACTTTTTCTTTGTCCGTGTGGTACGCCGGGATCCAGCGCTCGACGCCAGGGTCGACTTCGATCTCCTCCCGCGACACGGACCCGTCACTGTCCTGCATCAGGCCGGCAAAGAGAGCCTCCATGTCCATCTCTGGCCGCAGGGGGCCGTGCAGGTGTGCCGCGGGCTTCTTGCGCCGCCCTTCGCCGGAGCGGGCTTTCCGCTTGCGGCCTCCGTTCCTGGCCAGGTAGCATCCCTTTTCGCCCGCGCGAACAACCAAGGAGAAGGATTGCAGCGGCATGCTCCCGAGGAGCTGCTCACAGGCACGCTCGACCGCGCGAGTGCTGATCTCGCCGGTCTCTGGATCGAGCCCGCTGTCACCCATGAAGCCAGCTAGCTCCGAATGATTTGGGCTGCAGATGTCGACCAGAGGTAGGGTATTTGTGCAGTTGAGCAGTTCGTCGGGCGTGCAGAGATCTGGGACGGGCTCCCATATGAAGATGGGCTTGGGCAGGTGGTTGCCCTCGGCCGTGGTCAAGTCGTTGCGCCGGGATCTGATTTCATTGACCAGCTCGCGACAGCGGGTTGGAGAGCAAATGAGGTGGAACGAACGAGCCCTGATGAGGGACGAGTCGAGGTCCTCCGCAGTAAGCCTCACCTTTGGGGTTGTGTATTTGAACGCGCGGTTCTGGTGCTTGTCATAGCCGTTCCAGCCCCTCGTCGTCAACCGATTTGGGTTGTCCCTCACCAATACTGAAGTGTTCCATGATGAGATTGTGTTCGCGACGCTCTCCGGAAAATCGGAGCCCTTGTCGACAATCCAGCCTACGGATTGTGACAACTGCGCTGGCGAAAACAGACGGGCCCCGAGAGCTGCATATGCACCTGCTCCGCCAAGGATGTCTTTGACTGGCGGTTTAGGAGGAAGATACTCAATGTCATCTGCAAGCATGTTCAGTGAGAACTTCACGCCGAAGACCCTGGCGAACAAGTATACAACACCGTGGAAAGCGGGCAAGGAGCATCCTCGTGTCGAGAGGGTGGGACACATGTGGTGCTGATTCACGGCAAGGATTCACGAGGAGAGCTCTTACCTATGATGAACATGCCCAACGTGACGAAATCTATCGAATCGTTGCAAGAAGTACCGGCTGGTTCAACCTGGGATGACACCACAGGTTCTGCCTGGTCTGTCATGGTGGTGCTGGCTTGTTGTGAATCAAGGTTGGTAAATCGCAAAGGTGCTTGGAGGTTCCATAGGTCGACTTGGCGGTCAGATAAGCACCAGCACGGTGCTCTGGCAAGCCACGGCCAGATCTGACCAGCTTGACTGACGGCAAATTTGTTCTACAAGACGATGTGAGGCGAAAGATCACGGCAGTCGAGGACTCAATGTAGGTTGCACGATAATCGGGGCGTGGAGGACGGGCAGACAAGACGAGATTGTCAGAACGAGGCCATGGACCCTAGTGGGGCTTTGTCATCTTAGTTGGTAGGCTGGTCCCTGAGTCGATACGGCGATTTATCTGATTGCCGACAGCGGACTGGTCGCCGATGAGGGGCGGACGAGGCCCGCCAGCAGTGAAAATTGTCACCTTGACGTAAATTCCAAGAGCCGCTGGGAATTTTGCATGCCGTCGTGGCTGGCGTTGATAGGCGAGGTCGGCAGGCCAGCGAATGATGACGCCTAAGGGGTGAGAGCGCCGTGATGGCCCAAGGGCTCAGCCAGCTGGTGCTCCGAATAGAGAGGTAGGTGTGCGGGACACTGGGCAGCAAGACCAATGCGGGCTGGCCGGTACGAGCAACCTGTGGTCGGATGGGTCGACGGCCAAAGTACCTTCAGGTACGTAAGTATGAGAGCCGCCCTTATGCAAGGGCAACGACGGCCTCGACGCTGGTCATTGTGTGTAGTGGGGGTTGGTGACATTGGCTGTACTTGGTGGAAGCACTTGAGGGCAGCAGCGTACCTGATGGTAGGTACGTACGTAAAAGGTGGCAAGGCCCACTCTAGGTAACTCAATCCTCCCCCCCGGCCGAGGAATCGTCACCTCCAGGCAGCTCCAGGCAGCTCCATATTAAGACAGACCAGACACGGACTCGGTGCTAAGTTAGTGCTGCCCCTGGCTGGCTGCGATCCACAGCCCAACAGTGTCATCTCCAGCAACCACCCAGCTTCACATACATTACCAGCGCCCACAACACAATTGCAGCCCGTCTCTGCAGTGCGTCTTGTCGCCACCACTTCAGCAGTCCCTTGCACCGACGACCAAAGCTGCGTGCCAGCTGCCCAGCACCACCCGCCGCCATGGCGTCCAACAGCATGCACAACTTGACCACCCTCATCAAGAGGTGAGTGACACCCTCAGCACCAACTGCCAGCGTCATCCATGGATGTCGAAGCTGACGCCTCCCCTCCCACAGACTCGAGGCTGCCACGTCACGACTCGAGGACATCGCCTCCTCCACGACCGAGCTCGCCCAGCCCGCCTCCCTCCCGGGCTCGTCCCCCGCCCCGTCCGCTCCCGCCTCGACACCCGCTCCCAAGGCCGCGCCGGTCGAGGAGCTGCCCGAGTCCATCGAGGACTTCGACGCCTTCATCGCTTCCTCCGTCACAAAGTATGTCGACGCCAGCAACAAGCTCGGCGGCCTCATCGCCGAACAGGCCGCAAAGGTCCTCGAGGGCTTCCAGAAGCAGCGCACCTTCCTTCTCATCACCGCAAAGGCCAAGAAGCCCAACATGAGCACCGAAGCCGCCCTCTACCAGTCCCTCATCAAGCCCATCCAGGAAGCGCTGGTCGCTGTCGGGGACATCAAGGAGAACAACCGTGGCTCCTCCGACTTCGCCCAGCTGAGCGCAGTGGCCGAGGGCATCATGGTCCTCGCGTGGGTCACTCTGGACACCAAGCCATTCAAGCACGTCGAGGAGTCGCTCGGCTCGGCGCAGTTCTTTGGCAACAGAGTGCTCAAGGAGCACAAGGACAAGAACCCGGACCAGGTCGCCTGGATCCAGAGCTTCTACCAGGTGTTCAGAGATCTCACAGAATACGTCAAGCAGTACTTCCCCAACGGGATCCCCTGGAACCCCAAGGGCCCCTCTGCGGCCGAGGTCGCCAAATCGGTATCGTCGTCTGGATCTGCCGCGCCGCCGCCGCCCCCTCCTCCTGCCGCCGGGGGTCCTCCTCCGCCTCCTCCTCCTCCTGGTCCTCCGCCTGTCCTCCAGATCAAGGAGCAGGCTGCGCCACCTGCAGCTGGAGGCGGTCTTGGTGCGGTCTTCAGCGAACTGAACAAGGGCGATGCCGTCACAAAGGGATTGCGCAAGGTCGACAAATCGGAGATGACACACAAGAACCCCTCGCTGAGGGCAGGCTCGGCTGTTGGTGATTCATCTATCCGGGGGAAGAGCCCGGCTCCTGGCAAGAAGCCCAAGCCCGAGAGCATGCGTGTCAAGAAGCCTCCCAAGATGGAGCTCGATGGCAACAAGTGGACGATTGTAAGTAGACCCCGACGGAGAGCTCTCACATTTCATGCCATCACACCAGAAGCTAACATGGATCGTACCAAGGAAAATTACGAGAAGCATGCGGAGCCCATTGAGATCGAGGCAGAGATGTCGCATTCCATCCTCATCAGCCGCTGCTCGCAGACGACCATTGTCATCAAGGGCAAGGCCAACGCCATCACCATTGAGAACACACAGCGCCTGTCCCTGGTCATTGACTCGCTCGTCTCCACCGTCGACGCCGTCAAGTCGTCCAACTTTGCCCTGCAGGTCATGGGCACGCTCCCGACCATCCTGCTCGACCAGCTCGACGGCGCCCAGATCTACCTGAGCAAGGAGAGCTCGAGCACCCGCGTCTTCACGAGCAAGTCTTCTGGCGTCAACGTCAATGTCATTTCGGGTCCCGACGATGACTACAAGGAGATCCCGCTGCCCTACCAGATCTGCTCGTACTACGACGAGAAGAAGGGCGACATGGTCAACGAGATTGTGGAGCATGCCGGCTAGACGACTCGGCTGGGGATGCGGATCGCATGCAGGGGAGGAAAGCAATTTGGATTTCAACACGGCAAGCTAGAAGAAAGTCATCTTTTCTGTGCGGCAGTACAAAGAAGTGTATATATGGTCAGAGGTGGTCTGTGAGATAGACTTGTGTAGATCTCAGAACAAGCATGCGTGACAAGTCTGCAAAGATGCTACTAGGTACTTGAAGTAGTTTTCCTATATATCTGTGCAAAGTCATCAAAGCTGTCATCAGGGGCGGGAGTTCTCAACATTACTCTACCCATCACGCCAGCACGCGAACATTGCATTTACTACAGACTACCAAGACAGGCATCTCAGATCTTTGGGCTTTATTTCTTTCTTCTTTCTTGACCTCTATGCAGGGAAATCTATATAGGTTATGCTTACAGGCTACCAGACAGATTTCTCGTGGGTTGGTGCCGAGATGTTGCCCGCGTGGCCCTACATTCCTCATCCGCTGCCACGTCTATGCGGTATGTTTCTGTCGAGGCAAAGCAAACAGAAAAGACATGGAGCTGGCTCGCAATCATTCGTGGCTATATACAAGTAGTAGTGGTGGTCTCGTCATGTTCGTGTTCGCCGGTGGTAGGCCACGCGCGCGAGCCTTTTGTGTGTCCACGGGGTCGCTATGCAAGTCGTGATTATCGCGTTTACAGCTTGGCCTTGGGAGCCTCGAGGGTCGGAGCCAGCAGATCGCGCATCTCACCTGCGGCTTCATTGAGGTAGTGGCTCATCTTGGCGCTGCCGAGGCCCTTGGAAACAACATTGAAGTTGATGCTATTGGCAGGACGTTAGTGATCTGGTATTGTCATCCACACGCGAGACATATGGAACTGACCTGTTTTCGTTGATCATGTAGGCGATACCGAAGCCGGCGTCAATGACTTGCGACCATCCGTATCCGTTGAAGAACTCGGAGCTGAGCTGACTGGTGGAAAGAAACCACGAGGAGCTGTAGCCAAAGGCAGGGTCCTTGTAGATGGTGGGCAACTCCTCGCCCTCCTTCAGACACTTCTTGAGGCCAAACAGATGTCTATCGACACCCTTGCCATCAGACGCAGCACTGATGTACTCAATGTGCGCAGCGGTCGCATTCTTAAAGAGCGCAACCTTGTCCTCGTCCGATACCGTAGGATCGGACATAGAATTGCACCAAGCGACACTCTCCTCGGAAACGGACCGGCAAGTCTCTGTGCGGCCGAGCTGGAACCGACGAGTAGCTGCCGACTCATATGTAGGCCGGTTCTTGCCGTACATCTTGTAATAGGCGAGCTGGATGATCATCTGGACGTAGGCATCGGGGGACGTCTTGAACTTCTTGATCAGGCCCTTGCCATAGCCCTGGTAGGCCTGCACGGCGAGCTCGTGTTGGCCAATGACCTTGTTGAAGTCCTTGACGGCACGGTCAATTTCGGCCTCGACCTCCTTGGTCACCTCAAAATCGACAGCGACAGGGTCGTGCAAGTTGGATCGCACAGAGGGGTTGCTGAAGTCCAGCTTGTTGTTGAAGATGACATCGTTGACGTAGTCGTTGAGGCGGTGCGTGGGAGTGCCGTCCATCATGCTGTGCTCACCCATGAAGCCGGAAGTGCCGTTGTCGTTGACAATGAACTGCAGGGGCTTGTCGTACCACCGGTTCTGGCCATCGCCGTGCCAGTACTGGTGGGCACGCTCCTCGTTGGTCACAGGCGCAGCGTCGTCGAGGCAGACCAGGAAGGCGGACGCCTCGATGGCCTCAAGGGCGGCGGCGTTCTTGGGCGACGCATCGAGAAGCACAGCACGCGCATCGGTCCAGACGTCACGGTTCTCGGAAGTCAGAGCGCCGACGGCGGGAGCGCGCTTGGCGAGCTCGTAAACCTTGGCAAACTGAGCCTCCAGCTCAGAAGTGTTGAGCTGCTGACCATCTACCTCATAGGTGATCTTCCAGAACTGGTTCTTGCGCACGGCAATCAGGTACTTGTGGTCCTTGGCCTCAAACTTGACCGGATAGTCGGCGGGTTTGGCGGCGACTCTGCTGGCGTTGAACATCCACTTGTAGCTGTCCATGCAGATGGGGAGCTTCTTCATGTACTCGGGTTCCAAAGTGCCGTTGTCAACGTCCTTCTTGAACTCGAGGACCGCGGTCGAGATGGCCGCAGCACGCTTGGCGGGGTCGCGCCGCCTCCGGTCGTCGCGGTGGGAGTAGAAGTAGCTGACGTAGGGGACAACAGGGTCGCGGTAGGAGAGGTAGGCCGCGTCGTTCCACCATTCGTAGATCCAGTTCTTGGTTTTGGGGTCCTCGCGCTTGGCGACGAGTCTCTGCTGGAGCTGCTCGCCGACACCGCCAGGCTTGATGAATTCCTGGACGGCTTTCGTGCTTGTGGCAAGCTCTGCAGGGCTCAGGAGGGCCTTGAGGGTCTTGACGTAGCGGGCGGCTGTCTCCTCGAGTTTTGGCACAGGGAGCTTGGGCAGCGACTCTTGGTATCTCAACATGGGGCCCTTGGACTTGTCCTCGACATAGCCTGGCGCATAGTGGGGTTCTCGTTAGCTAGACGCTCGGTAGGAGTTGTCGCTCGAGCCGGGCTACGGGCAAATGGGGATTGGAGCAAGGTGGGCGGCGCATTCTCTTACCCTGAGGCAGGGAGCTGTTGCTCCTTTTGGCGGCGGGAGCCATAAGGATGCTGGTCTTGTAGGTAGACTGGAGATGGCGGGCAGAGGTCCTGAGGGCGGTAGCTGGTACCCTGTTCTTTGCCAGTTGTGCCCACATCCCAGCAGCTTGTCGGCGCAAGAGATGGGGAGAAGGGGAGAGGAGGAGGGGGGAAAAGGAGAAGAGTGGAAGAGAGAGGGCGTCAAGTAATCAGAGGAAGCGTCACGGAGAGCCGAGGCCGAACGGGGACGGAGGTGTGGTAGCAGCGTGGCCGGCAATTAATAGCATGGGCTAGGCTGGCTGGTTGGCTGGCCCCGGTATGTTTGGAGTGGGTGTGGGTTTTGTGTGTGTGTGTGTGAGAGTGTGCGTGGGGATGAGCGGGCAGGCGGGCGGGCGCAAAAGGTGGAGGACGAGGCCGTCGCGAGAGCCGTGCAGCCGCGGTGAGACGGGGAAGGGGCTGCCCCAACCAGCCTAGGCCGCGCCGTGCCATTCATCGGTCTCAAGGCAAAAGTATCCTCTTGCCTGGCAGGCCAGACACCCATCAAAAACAACAGCCAAGTCAACGGGCCATCATGCATCATCGACTCTCACCCCAGCAGACGCAGCCGTCTGGAGGAGACCTGCCTGGTGACAAGGGGCAAGACCCTCACGGCTTTTGGATGTGCTTTGGCTGCGATACCAGCGCATTCCAAGTGTACACATTGCGTTATCGGCTTGCCTGCTTCTGGCACGGGCATCGGTCTCCAGCCTCGATTCTCTCTTACTTAGCGTAGTCTTGCAACAAAACAGCACGCGGCCAGGCGGCCTGGCCCTGGCACGGCCCCAGCCCATTACTCGCAGCTGTGCCGAGGTTAAAAGAAGCCGCCCACTCGTGCGGCGGCCAGTGGGCAGCCATGGCACCGAATGAACCGGCCCCCACAGACGGCCCTTCTCCAGATCTTTTCCCCATCCCCCCCCCCATGGCCCAGCTCGAAACCGACGCCGAATTCCGCCGTGGGGTCTTACCGTGCGGGCCCCCCAGTGCTCCGGCTCGCGCTTGACTGTGTCCTGGGAACCGCATGCGGCCCGGCGGGTTGTGACGTCGGCCGCAAGAAAGCCCGTCTCTGTAAACATAGCCACAAGTCCACTAACACGCTCTGATCAGTGTGATCGACAGACGCCTGGTTCTCTTGTCCTGGCCTGGGTATGCTCGTCCAACCCGTGGCTGAGCCATTCATTCCATACGTCACGGACCGCAAGCACAACGCCTTCCAACTGTGGTCGTCCAACAGAGGATGACGATGGAGATCAAAGGGCACCGGCCGGCTCGTGCCGTCCATCGTGTCAAGGCTCTGCATGCTCGTGATCGTCTGACCGTGCATGTGCCGTTGGCAAGCGGCGAACAGGCACAGCACGTGCACATGCAGGCCGGCCTGCATCACATCAGCGGCTCAGCGTTTTTCACATGTCAAGCGCCCTCCATACATACAGCTGGGGCCCCACACAAAAACCGCCCATGCACACAGCCCGTCAAAGTCCGCCAGAGCCGCCATCGTCTGGGCGCCCGCCCCTGGGCAGCCCGCTGCTGTCAAACTGCCCACGGCTCGGATCCGACGACATGTACGCTACACAACATGGCGGCATGACGATCATTGACACGGCTCAGTCGTCGCGGGAATCCAGGGCTCCTTCAAAATCGTACCTCCAAGTTTCAACACCACGCATTTCCGCATGCACGGTGTCATGACACTTCACCCGACGGCACATGGTGATAGTCGATGTTGGGCTCGTGTACAGCAAGCCCAGTCGTGATATCGACCAGTCGCACATACTTTCTCTGGAGTGCCCCTGGACCCTGTCGATCCAATTCGTGGCACTAAAGAAACACTCCATACACGTGCTGTCATTCCTCAGTTACTCTCCTTTCCTGTTGTTACCCCTTGCTTTACATCCCTCAAGCGAGTCAAGACTTTCAGCCAGGATGAGCTAGCCGCCCCCCTGCGATCAGTGGACATAATCAGGTTGTCCACAGAATTCGCCAACTGAAGGACATGAACATGCCCAATCGTCAGAGAGAAACCTCCATGCACCAGCGCACATTCTCATGACAGGACTAAGTCAAGCTATCCTATATTTCTAAAGTTTGGGTAAGGCTTCAGGGAAAGGCTTATGAACGAGAGTCGTGAAGGAGACGCAAGTATATACAGATGAGAGACAGGGAATGTGATTGTGTCCTCGTCGTAGAACCATAAGGAACGGACGAAGACCCGTGGTCTCTGTTCCAGAGTATCATTCGCCTACCGCAACATACCCGCCCACCGCACGATGAGACCACAAACTCCATGTAGTCCCTTCTAAAACAACACAACTGCCCCCAAAACACCCAGCCACAATGTCATCAATATGCTCAGCGTCCCGAACCCGCCTATTGAGGCGCTCAGCCCGGACGCCGTGCCGAGCAAGGCCTGAGTCTGCCCCGTCGCCGTCGCCGCCGCCGCTGACGGGAATCCCGTTGTGCCCACTGGATCCACGAGCGGCAAGACCGTCTGGACTATGGTGACGACCACGTCGCTCGTCACGACGGCCTCGGGGACCGTCAGTGTCACTGTGCTCTCGTTCTTCGGCCCACAGGCATCGCAAGTCTGCGTGATCGTGGTCATCGGCACGGTGGCCACACCACCACCAGCCTCCTCCGGGTTGGTCAGCGTCGCGTAGTACCCGTACTCGCACAGCCGGGCCGGGTTGGGCGGCGGCGCGCTGCAGATGTCCGTGTAGGCGACGCGGGTCACCACCACGCCGTCGGCGCCGTCGCGGCCTTTGCCCGGCGCGTCGGGCGGCGGCGGCTCCTTGGCGAGATTGCCGTAGACGGTGAACCTTCCTGCGGGTCCCGGCGAGGCCGCAGAGTATGATAGCTCCTTGCGCCCTGGCCCGCCGCAGAACTGGGAGCCGTCGCCAGGGCAGGGTGTTGTGCAGCTCGACGGGGTCTGCGCTGAGGCGTCCCCGAGCTCTGAGGCGCAGTAACAGGTACTGCAGACGTCATGGAAAGGGTTAGTCAGAGTATTTTCGAAGGTATGGATATGGCAGAGAGAGAAAAAGAGAGAGAGAGAGAGAGAGAGACTTACTCTGCCTGAACACCCGAGTACCGTTTGCCGGCGGCCGTGCATTTCGATATACACATCGAGTTGGTCATCGATGTCGAGTTCATCGCCTCGTCAAAGGTCGGGTAGCCGTCATCAGACTCGAAGCACCCAAGCAGGACGTAGCGCCCGATGGTCTTGAGTCCGAGAGGACCTGTCGTGGGTGCCGGGGCCTTACTGAGGGTCACGGTTTTTGTGAGGACATTGTGGGCAGCCAGTTGTGGCCTCGCGCTGGGGCGAGGGGAGCTCGAGTCTGGCCGGGAATCGCTCTTTGCCCTGGGAACCTTCTTCTGGTAGACGTCGATGTATCGGACGTCCCAGTACCTAGAGCAGTGTGGCAACTCTGTCAGTGGCCGAGATAAGATGCTGAGCCATAGTCACAGCAAGGGGAAAGCGCGCCGCTTACGCTTCAGTGTACGCTTCGGGGTGTCCGGCAACGTATGCCTCGCACGTAGACGCGAGCTTGCCGCAAGACTCTGTCTCTCGCCACAGACCGCCGGCGTAGTTTCCGCAAAAGTTCTGTGTCTCAAGTCGTGAGTATGTTTTACCATGCCGAGCGCATGCTTTGTGTTTCAGAGGGGGCCTTACGATGTTCAGGACAAGGCTCATGTTGTAAAAATACGTGTCGGCATCACAGCCCGATCCACCAAAGAGGGCGTGTGGCAGGCCCCATCCGGACGGCTGCGGGCGGCCGACTTGGATATCCGCGGGGACGCCGGCTCGCGGAAAGTGCCACATCTTGAGGAACTCGTCATCCCACTCGAGCGCGTAGACGCCTCCCCCGGCGGCGTTGAAGGCGTCGCCATATGATGTCGGATCCCGGGCCGGTGCTGCGTAGTTGCACCCAATCTGTCCTTTCTGCAGAGGTGCAGCAAAAGTGGTGGTCTCAGCATCAACCGATTACAACCTGCCCCCGTCCGTCCGGCGTCCAGCTTCCACTACTCACCTGCGAATCGCACTGCTCGGAGCCCTGGCTGCCCAAGAATCCGCCTTCTGGCAGCGCGCAACCAGAGTCTGTGTGCGCCGAGTACAGGTTTCTGATGGCGTTGTTGGCGCCTTCTACAATGCCAATCTCCCCTCCCTTTGGCCATGCGTCGGTGTTGTTGTTGAATGCCCAGACTACAATAGAGAAATCCTCGTTAGCTGTCCGACCTTCCCGCCCCCCTGCTGCAAACCATGTTGCGATTGCCCACTCACAACTAGGCCAGGAACCACACGAGGACGCGGGCATGTGCTCGAAGTCCGCAATGAAGAGTCCATGTGTGAAGCTGTCCCTGCTTGTGAGCATGACGCTCGGCCGGCCAGTATCGTTTGTCGACAGAACAGTGGTCGAGTCGACGCCGAGTCGCACATGGTTTCCCTCTTGGACAGATACGAGGCCATGGGCCATTGCACTGTTTTCGTCGAGATAACTAGGCGGTTCTTGGTCAGATTTGTCAAGTCAAACCTCGAGTTGCAATGAGACCAACTTTACGAATCCATTGCTGCGGTCGTCCCCCGTGAAGAAGTCGAAACTGCTCAGGAGACTGGCCCCGGCGTAGTGAGATGAAAGAGCGTAAGTAACATTGGAAAGAGTGGAAGAAGCCATGGCGGCTTTGAGCTGGTCAATGAATGTAAGGAGAGCAAGCTTCTCCGGAGAAGAATCGAAAAGAGAGGCTTTTGCCCGAAGGCAGCAAAAAGAGTGGTTGACGTTCCCAGTTGAAGATCTCACGATACAAGCATGTCAGGATGCATCGAAAAGGGAAACGCGTCGGAGCGGAAGGCGAGGCGCCATCTCCCATAAATGGCAGGGAGTCTGTGGGTCGATGCCCTTGGGGGGTCTGCTGGTCTGTCCAGGCGCAAAGAATGCCGTGGTATCATCGCTTTGGGCTCTTGGTTGATCGGGGAATGAAGATGAGACCTTCGGAATGGCGCAAAGAAAGGTGAGACATTGGCTATCTAGTCGGCCCCCAAAGTCGCGAACAGTGTCTACCGCGAAAGGGGGGGCCATGACATGGTCGTCGGGGATACATACGAAGTTCTCTACCCAAGGATTTGGCTCTCTGGACTTGGTTATCATGTGTTTTGATTACCTGTCATCTTCGTCACTAAACGAAAAAGAATTACCGGAGTGCGCAGTGATACGAAAATCGATGCGCGTACCAAGAGTGGACCCGTGTCGACTGTCGAACACACATTCCAAGGGCACTGCATTCAATCGCGTGCACAGTGATGGGCTGCGTGCGAAGGGGGGGGTCCAGTCCAGTGCTCCAGCAACCACAAGGCCGATGACAAGCACCAGTCAAAAGGACACGATCTGGCCGAGAACGATCGAGTCACGGTGTTCCATGGCAAAGCTCAAGCGACCAAGACCATGGTTTGCAAATCCGGATGGCCGTCCCAGCACTGGGGCCGGCAGCAAATTTCACATGAGCTTTTCGTCCTCGTGCTCCTCTTCGTGTCCGTGTTCCCAGTACTTGAGCTTGTCAACGTTACCGCAGACTAGTGATTATGATTACCGGTCAATAGGTATAGCCCACACCTGCGACTTCCTCCATTGTGTAGAAAATCAAAAAAGACAGTAGCAGAGGACTGGATACTGAGCCATGGTCAAGTGCTTGCCATGCAGTTTTACAGGATAATCGTGAATGGGTCGTCTTTCACCAATTTCCCTGTGTTTCCTGCCTGCACAGCGGCATTGATCATGACACTGCCGTTCGGCCTGACACCGCCCAGCATGAGCCACTGCCACAAGAGAGCCTTGACGTTCAGCAACAGAAAGCGAAGTGCATCAATCCAGGCCATAGAAGGGATCATGTCGTAGATCGGACCGTGAGCCTGCCGCCCCATGAACTTTTCGTACGCTCTTTGACTGTCGTCCCAGTATGCTCCTCGCATGCCTCTGCCCCAATGGACGTGGCCAAAGACGTGGACCAATGGCTTGACACGCCATACCTCGGCGAGTAGACTCGGACAGCCAAGGCTCAGGTCCATATGATGAAGCTTAATCTGTCAGTCACGAGACCTGTCTGCTGAGCTCCTTCACGATCAAGGGAGAATAATACATACAGGAGGTGTGTGGGAGATCAGTATTTCCGTATCTCGGGGGACCGCACCTCTCCACGGGTCGTCCTGAGAGAGATATTGGAAGCTGTTCCATGACATTAGTACGGTATCGTGTAGCGTAACCCAGCCGGTCCTTGCTTCCAAATTGGCAGTACTTACGCGTTGTCAGAACCACCGCATTTAGGGATGCCTGGAGCGCCGTAAAGATTGAGGCGGCGGCCATTGCTGAAAGACAGCGCCAGGGCATTGTGCTCGAGATAATGGACGCCTTTGAGATTCAGCTTCAAGTTCCTCAGTGCGTCCTCTTCCTTCCTGGCCACCGGGTCAAAGTAGTTGTCATGGTTACCAGCGACGAGCACCTTGTGCTGGTGGGGTAGAGCAGCCAGCCAGTCGATCTGGCGTTGGATGGACGCGACGGAACCGAGACTGGTCGTGTCCCCGGCATGGATAAGCAAGTCGCCATCAGGGACTTTGGGGACCAGTGAATCGTGGGTGTCGGAAATGCAGACGACGATCAGAGGGCGGCCAACTTTGGGGGGCCGCACTGGAATGCCTCGCAGCCATATGAAGAGGAGATGGAACCAGTACACAACCGCCTGCAGCGGCGACTTTAGAAAGCAGTCGAGCAAAGTCGGTGGTTCCCATTTGCTTGAGCGCCGGGTGGCAAGCTGCTGCAAGAGGCCCATCCTGAAGTTGACAAGCCCTCAGACCTAGCTTGGAGAGGGCGGGATGGGCTTGGCCAGGGCGCTATTTCTCCTGGTGGTGGTGATGAGGGCCGGCAGGTTGCGGCCCCTCTGGGAAGTCACCCCGTGGGTGTCTGGACAGCGAGACAGAGGATCCTGAATAGAGTAATTGTGGAATGCGGCTGGACCAAGCATGCATTGCATCTCGTTGGCTGGCAGGCTCCAAGGTCGAGGGCGGTGCGTGACGATGTCATCATAACGTGCACCAATGTTGAGCTGGGACCCACGAGAGCTGCTGATCCCTGCCAGCGCGCATGCTCGTGGTCGAGATGCCACGCGATGCCAACTGACAGCGTGCACGCACAGCAGCACCACGATCCGGCCAGACTGTAGAGTCTGCTGACTTCTGAAGAGGCGAGACGGGCGTTGCGTAGGGAGCGAGTCGAAGATTGAGTTGAGTTGAGCGCCGGGCAGGGGGACCGCCCGGATCGTCCCTGGGGATTGCAGGAGTGCTGCTCTGATCCCTGCAGGCACGCCCCTAGCGGGCGAGGCTCTAGCGATCAATGCCTGCTCCAGGTCCAGAGCTTCCCCAAAAGGCGACCCCGCTCATCGCAGAATGACGTTGACAACCCACCCCGGGCTCAGAAGCAGCTCCCGCCTTGGAAATCAAGCTGGCAGCGACAGTGTCGCGGTCATTGGTGTTGCACACACAACAAGGATACCAGATCTCTTGTCTCAGGCTTGTGCAGCAGCTAGCAAGGCAGTGATCAGCCTGCTTCCAAGCAGCTCTCCAGTCTCGGTGCACTTGACCTCAATTCCCTCTGGAAGCCACCTCTTCTTGCCTGCCAGATCACGCACCGAGCTGCGACAACACCTAGGCCTCATTTCGTCTTCTCACAAAGACATCCCTAGAGAGTGACAGGCGATAGCACGAGACGAGGCACCATGTCGAGTCTCAGGAGCCTCTACGCCAAGGGCGACGACCCGGGCCTCAGAACGAACATGGGGTAATTTTCCCCTCCTGTTTTCGGTCTTGTGAACATGACAATCATGGACTCGTGCTGACCTTCTCCCCTTCTCACAGTGTCGACTACGCCATCCATTACAAGATCCCCACCGATTCCAAAGAGCGGGCGGAGGCTGAGGCCGCTTTCACGCAGCTTGTCGAGGGCCTCACCAAAGTCGGCCTTGCTACCGAAGTTCGTGATGGACACGACTCGTCCCTGCTCATCTTCGTCAAGGTAGCCTCTGGCCAGTATCTTACGACCCAGATCTACCGCGAGCGTGTCCAGGATTGGCTCTACGGCGTTCGTGCCGCAGCGCCAGACAAGAACGTGGCTGCTGCCTTCGAGGCTGAACCCATCAGTGACGCTGAGCGGCTGCGGTTGGTATACCTGCTCATCACAAGACCCAAGAACGACGGTGGTGCTGGCATCACCCCAGGATCGGGGCAATGGAGCCACGTCGCTTCCATATTCCCTCTGCATGATCATGGCTTCAACAAGCAGTGGATTAAGGAATGGAGTTCAAAGTATGTCCTGACCGACAAGGACCTGCACAACATCCGGGACCGCTTCGGCGAGAAGGTTGCCTTCTACTTCGCCTTTTTGCAGTCCTACTTCAACTTTTTGGTTGCGCTTGCTGGCTTCGGGTTTGGCGCCTGGCTGATCCTTGGTCGTTACACCTTCTTGTATGCCGTGGTCAACTCAGTCTGGACTGTTGTCTTCTTTGAGTGGTGGAAGAAGAAGGAGGTTGACCTGGCTGTCCAATGGGGCGTGCGCGGCGTCTCAAAGATCCAACTTCCTCGAAACGACTTCAAGTGGGACCACGAGGCTGCTGATCCCGTCACTGGTGAGGCCGTCAAGGTCTACTCCCCCATCAATCGCTTCAAGACACAACTGCTGCAGATTCCCTTCGCCGTGGGATGTCTCGTCGTTCTCGGGGCTGTGTATCTCTTCTGCTTGTCAGTAGAGATCTTCATCTCACAGATCTACAATGGCCCATTCAAGACCTACCTAGTTTTCACACCAACCCTGATTCTGACTGGCGTGCTGCCAATGCTTTCTACGATTCTTGGCAATTTTGCAGAGAAGTTGACGGAAGCAGAGAACTATGAGACTCAAGACGGTAAGTGTCACGCCTGCCTAGCTCAAGTCTTGCTTCTCCTTTGCTCTAATACAGATGACTAGCCCACGACGCTGCCCTCGTACAGAAACTGTTCTTTATCAATTTCATCACATCCTACACTCCGCTGTTCCTCACGGCCTTTGTATACATGCCGTTTGGTAACCTTCTAGCCCCGTATCTGGACATTTTCCGTGTCACCGCTGAGAAGATCTCGACAAAGGGCGCCATCACCACTCAGGGCTTTGAGATTAACAAGGCCAGACTCAAGAATCAGATTGTCTACTTCACTGTGACAGCTCAGCTCGTCAACTTTGCACTCGAGACCATTGTCCCGATTGTCAAGCGCAAGGCAACGCAGCAAGTCGAGAAGATGACGTCAAAGGAAGCCGCTGCTGCGGATCCTGAGGGCGAGCATGCCTTTCTGGAGCGTGTACGCCATGAAGCGAGCTTGGCGACCTACGATGTGACTGGCGATCTCCGCGAGATGGCCGTGCAGTTTGGTAAGATGGCGCCGCACATTTGGATAACTGCATTAGTGGGCATTGCTAACGTATGGTTCTCTGGCCAGGCTACCTTTCATTGTTTTCCTGCATCTGGCCGCTTGCTCCACTTTCGTTCCTCATCAACAACTGGGTAGAGCTGCGTTCCGATGCGATGAAGATTGCGGTCTCTAGCCAGCGGCCCATTCCCTGGCGTGCCGACTCCATCGGACCATGGCTCAACTCACTAGGGTTCCTATCCTGGCTCGGTAGCATTGTGAGCTCTGCCATCGTGTTTCTCTTCAACAATGAGAACGAGGGTCCCGGTGGTGAGCCGTGGGAGATTAAGCTCTGGGGTCTTCTGCTGAGTATATTGCTCTCCGAGCACATCTATCTGGCACTGCAATTTACTGTACGCTATGTGTTGAGCCAGATCGAGAGTCCTGGCCTGCAGAAGGAGAAGGCCGAGAGATTCGCTATGCGCCGGCGTATGCTGAAGGAGAGCCTTGGTGAGGAAGTTACCCAGAAGCCCAT
This sequence comes from Microdochium trichocladiopsis, assembly GCF_020744255.1. Taxonomy (NCBI): domain Eukaryota; kingdom Fungi; phylum Ascomycota; class Sordariomycetes; order Xylariales; family Microdochiaceae; genus Microdochium; species Microdochium trichocladiopsis. The sequence continues at coordinate 2,753,202 of NW_025763546.1, forward strand.
CCCGCCCACGGTGCAGAGCGGTGAGAAGATCACTCGCAAGGCACTCGAGGAAGAGGCCAGGGAGATGTCTGTCAAGGGATCAAGCCCTGAACAAGCGTGAGTCGTCCAAGGGTCCTGTTCGGACTCAATTGAGCTAATTATGTCCTATAGATTCTGGCACCGCCAGCAGGGGATGGATGAGACCGTGCAGGTTGGTCGGCACATCTTCTCTCAGGTAAGTCTCACCGCGCCTTGCCCACGGGAACGTTGCTGACTGTGGACGTAGCATGCTTCGAACAAGACGGCAAAAGCTTGATTGGGTCCAGACTCAAAACAACAGCCAGTATCGCTGCATGATCATGGCCTATCCAAAATGCTGGACTATATTTCCAGACTGTAAAGCGTTGCAAGCGAGGAGGAAGTGGAGGGATAGAGATTGTGATGGAAGAAGAGTGGGAGAGATGGTGGACGCGTAATTGAACACAAAAGCGAGTAATGGACGGTCATAACGTGACCTTTTTTGAGTTCACTTGAAGGATACAACTACATATTTATGGTGCGCCGTATGGTATGCGTGATTGACAAAACGTTGCCAAGATCCTTGTGGCATCTTGGATAGACCATATTGGAGTATGAATACAGTGTGGACACTGTATCTTGGCCTTCCCCGGACCTCGGCACTTACCAGGGCAGGGCACCCTTTACCATGCAGCCGTACGTACACTAAGTCCGTAGCGTATGGATGTAACTGCCCACTTCCCACGACACCCGACGATAAACACCAAGGCCCATTCATTGTCGACAGCGCAGCGACCATCAGCGCGAGGACCGCCAACGAGCTGCATACCGGCCTCCACCACCTAGCACTTCGAGCCGCCCGCACGACCTACCACCTCCACCGCGAACGACGATTGCTGACGACACCTCAAACCTGCGACGTCAACCTCGGGTGGCGGCCATCCCGACGAGGCGCGAGCACAGAGCATCCCGACAAGCGAGCGCGGCTCTGCGAGGTCACCGGCGCCATGGAGTTCATGGCGGCCCTCCGGGGCTCGTTTGACGACCAGAAGCCGTCGCTGTTTGAGCTGCTGTCGGAGCAGCAGCTCAGCTCGCTGCTGCCCCCAACACTGCGATACCTTTTGACGGTGGCGACGCAGCGCTACCCGCGGTACCTGCTGCGGCCGCTCAACTCGTTTGACGAGCTGTACGCGCTGCTCATGGTGCTTGTGGAGCGGCACTACCTGCTCACCCGCGGCGGCTCCTTCACCGAGCACTTCTACGGGCTCAAGCGCGAAAAGGCGCTCGAGGCCGAGGTCCCGCGCGCGGCGGCGAGCAGCCCGGCCGTGGTGCGCGACACGCTCAAGCTGACGACGGGCGACGTGTGGAAGAACCTCGCCGTCATGGTGGGCATCCCGTACCTCAAGCGCAAGCTCGACGACACGTACGAGGTCGAGGCGCCGCGCGCCCTGCTCGGCTCCAGCTACACGCGCATGCCCGCCAACCCGTCCGTCAAGCAGCGCATCCTCCACTACTACAAGTGGTTTGTCCGCAACGTCTACCCCAGCGTCCACGCCGCCTACTACTTTGCCATCATCGCCTTCAACCTCGCCTACCTCTTTGACGGCTCAAAGTACCACAACCCTTTCCTCTGGCTGATCGGCACCCGTGTCCGCCGCATGAACGGCGCAGACTACCACGCCATCGAGCAGCTCACAAAACCCACCGCCGCTGCCCTGGCGGGTGCGGGCCGTCCGGCCCCCGGCGGGTTCTTCAACCCGCGCACCCTGGGGCCTCGCCTGCTCGGCAGTCTGAGCGTGCTACTCCCGACGAGCATATTCGCGCTCAAGTTCCTCGAGTGGTGGTACGCCTCCGACTTTGCAAAGCAGCTCTCGCGCAAGGCCGCCGAGACGTTGGAGCTGCCTCCACCGATAATATCCGGGCTCGGCCTGCTGTCACCACCGCCAGCATCACAATCAACATCATCATCGAAACACCCCGCCTCCACCAATACACGCAACAACACAGACAGCGAGGAACCCGCAACCCAACAACCACAACCACATCCCCTCGCCGAGAACGCCCCGATAGCAACCCCCTCCCTCCTCCCGATCCTGACAGTCCCCGCTCCAGAGGACTCCGAGGTCTGCCCGATCTGCGAGGACGACATGACGACGCCGACCGCGTGCCAGACGGGAGTCGTGTACTGCTACACGTGCATCCACCGCTGGGTCGAGGGCGCCCACCCGAAGCAGGAGGCGTTCATGGCCGGCGGCAGCATCAGCGAGCCCGAGAGTGGCGGCGGCGGTGCTGGTGCAGCTGGTGGCAGTGGCAGCCGGGAAGGGAAATGGGAGAGCGGCAAGGGCCGGTGTGCGGTCACGGGCCGCAGACTGCTCGGCGGGACCGAGGGCCTGAGGCGGATCATGGTGTAATAATAATAACCTACGCACGAGCATTGAGACATTGCTCGGCAAGGAAAGGGAAGCTGGAGGAGGGGATTGGACATTCAAAAGCACACAACATGATCAAAGGTTTATGGGAAGCAAAGTCAGGATTTCTTTGGCGCGCTTGGCCTCTGCACAGCGCTTGGTCGCATTGCACATACATGTGCCCTTCGGTCACGCTTGCTTCTCTCCTCCCCCCCCCCCCCGGTTCTTCCTGTACAGATACACATTTAGTTCGGATCGTGGCTATCATAAGCGGGCAGGCGCGGCATTGCAATTCTGCATATATTTGCATAGTTATGTTGACGGCAAGTTTTACAAATGTATACATACTGCACATGTCAATATACCTCTGCTTTTGGAAATTGGTATCGTTGGTCACTGTGATTTTTGTCATCACAAAATTCCAGGCTAGATGACTCCACCGCGGCCCCTGTAGGGAACTCTGCTGGCCTCCAGGCTTGCTTGAGTGTTTTTGAATTCCGTGTATACCAACGTAGGTACACACACTTAGCGCAGGTACGATATCTCTTGAGATCCTGGGGACAAAATTTCAAGGCAGGTAAACGAAACGGTGACGAAACAGACTCGCCTCCAGATATCTCCGACCCGCCTCTGAACGACGTGAAAGCTCCCAAAACTATTTGGCCCCGGCAGAAAAGGCGCCAGGCATATACAGACTCCTGAACTCATGGTAAAATGTGGCATCCAAGAAAGAGCAGGCAGAAAAGGGCACCGGCCCGAATCGTCAGTCCCTCTCCGTCCAGATGATCTGCGATCCGATAATCTCGATGTCGGTTCCGTCGATAATTTCAATCTCGGGCAGGCTGGCCAGGAAGGCGGCCTGCGCAGCCTCATCAGCCTCTGTCATCTCGCCATCTCCGGCTTCTTCACCATCTCCATCACTGTGATCCATTGCCTCGTCGTCATCATCCTCTCCCTCTTGATCGTCTTCATCCTCATCCTCCTCATCTTCTTCATCGTCGGTAATAGGTTCATAGTCCTCGTCCATCGCAACATCGATGATGGGCAGGAAGTCGTTGAGCATGACGCGCTGCTCGTGGTTGCTGGCTGCTATCCGGTCTGAAATCTTCCAAAACGCAGTAGGTCCAACGGGCCCACGCGGGTCGTAATCTCTGTAAGTGGCAGTCAGCATACGCCCCGACTCTATACAGCCGTGGATACTGCCTCGTCCAAGGCCTCAATGTTGTGACTGGGGTTCAGGAGGCCATGATTGGGAACGGCAAGCTTACCTGTCAAACCAGTTTCCCAGGACGCCGCGAGAAGACTTGACGCCACCAACTTGCACACTCTCGCTCTTCCACCGCTCAATACCCCCGAATATCGAGACTGTTGTCCATCGTACCTCGCCTTCCTTTGTCATCCTGACAGTGCCTGCAACGCAATAATTTGGTCAGCAGTTTGCCAACACCCCCGACCACCGGCCAAACACACCTCGAATAGCAATCATACCTGCCAGATCGGAGTTCGCATTATCGTCCCAGGTGTCGTCCAGCGACCGCGAGATACCCCGGAAGTGTACAACTGGCATATCCTGCCCGTCGTCAGGGCCAGGCTCCTCAATTTCCGTAACCGCAATTTTCATCAGGATCAACCTCGTGGCCTCACCCACATCGATGGCTGGCCGCGGCACGTCAGCTGGTAGAGGGTGCGGTTCCTGGGCGAAGTTGTATGCAAAGAAGTCGTTATAGTCGAGGAAGCACACGACGCGGAGCCAGGTGCCGTTGATGCCATACGGGTCGTCCAGAGGCCTCTTTTTCTTCCTCTCGCCATTTGCATCTACTTCTTCCTCACTGTCCTCGTCGTCGTCTGCTTGCGAACGGAGGGCTTGTGGGGGCATCGAGATTGGCCTCGAGCAGTTCTCACACTGCACCCGCTTCTCTCCATTTTCGTCCTTGTCATCGTCATCCGCGAGCATCGGCAAGCCCATGTACGAGTTTGGCCACACGCCCGCAAAGGGCGTGGCCCAGAAGTTCTTGTATATCGGAAACGACTCGAGCCCGAGCTTCTCGAGGTTCGCGCCGAGAACAAGCATGATAGCTTCGACCATCTCCCAATCCACCTTCAAGGTGGCGTCGCCGCCCTCCTCGCTTGTGCCGCTGCCACCCATAAAGGGTCCCCACTGCGTCTGTGGCGTGTACTGTCGCAGGTCATATACGCGAGAACAGGCAAAGGGGCGCATCCGGCTCTGTCGTGTGCGGTGGGACTCTGGATGAGCGAACTGAACCGGCTTGCCGTACAGGCAATGCAGCTTTGCGCTGCGCATGCGGTCCGTCTTGCGCGGATCCTGTTCAATAATCTCGTCCTTGCTGTCGTTGCTGTTATCGCTTCCAGAACCTCCGGTAGCAGCACCACCGTTGCTGTTGTTCCGGCCACCATTGCTGCCGCGGATGTTGCTGTTGCTGTTGGACTTGTAGATGGTCTCCGCCCGAGCACGCTCGTATATGGACGACCTGCACAGGAATGCTGCCTGGCTCGTCTCGTCGGCGAATAACGAGGCGAGCACCTGGGCATTGCGAGAAACCGGATGCGTGGCCGAGGTGGAAGCCCTCGAGCCTTTTGTGGTTGCGTTTCTGAGTAGCGTGGTGACCGTGTCGTACACGAATGGCAGCTCCTTCTTCTGTACCAGGGAGTCAGCGCGCCCGTCACAGTCGTGGGAATGCACCGAGGCACGAAGTGCCAGCTCCCTTTACCTTATCATTCACTCTTTTTCGCCCACAGACGACTTGTAGTCTTACAAAGTCCTTGAGCTGCTGCTCCCACTGTACGTTGGGGGCGATCTCTGGTGGCGGCGTGTCGAGATGGGCCAGGTAGACGGCCTTGTAGAGCGGCGCGTTGTCCCGCACGGCATAGCTGAGGGCCTTGCAGACCTGAGGCACACTGGCGAGATCCTGTGGCGCCACATGGACGAGGACGTGCTGAATGATTTCTGGAGGGAGCTCCGTGAGGAGTGTCATGGCTGTGGATTGGGCTTGGCGGGGTACCGTGGACGGCCGGTCTCTCTCCTTGAGAGAGTTTCTTGAGGCCTGGGAGCCGGCGTCGCCTGCCGGGGAGATTGGCCAGTTGTAGGCGAAAAGAAAAAAGGATCGGGTGCTCTGCCTTGTCAGAGGATGTGGCTTGTGAACAAGGGGTGCATAAGTAGCCGCCCCGGTGCTGCCTCGTGGCGTATAATGCCCGTAGACAGCAGGTGCTGATTAGCGGCAGGCAAAGACCCGAGTGAGGCTAGCCGTGTGTTGTTAGTCGAAAGATGCTGGCCGAGATGGCAGCAGCCCGATGTCTTCGTGTAGATGACGACCGGGTTGGACTACGGACGCTGTGGACCCTGTCCAGGCCAGCCCTGCGATCGGAAAGAGCGCCCAAGACGGACTGCGGCGCAGGACTACCTACTTGGCGTACCCAAGGCAGTGTAGGGAAGACGAGGAGGAGGATCAGGGTACATGGAGAACAAGGGCGTGGAGTCGAGAAGAGGAAGATGTTGGATGTTATCACTAAACGTTGGAGCACGCCTTGTCTCCGCACACACCCACAGACCATATCCACCCACCTGCTCACCCGCACGCACATGGCGCGAAACGAGGCTTATCGCCGACCCCGAATGCAGCAGCAGCAGCAGCGGCAACAACAGCAAACAGCACCTTGCCCCGAGGCGGGAATCAGCCTGCGGGTCATCAGGGCGGGGCATGGCCTGGGCTCTCCGCGAAGTACAGATCCTACTGCTACACAATGAATGAATGCGCCTCCGGGTGTAACCCAAAAGCTGTCGAGGTTGACAAATGTCTACCTCTGCTTCTTCTCAGCCAAGAGCGCGCACTTAAGGGTTCTCTAAGTGCGCAAGTACGTAAGTACGGTAGGGTGAGCTAGGTCGCTGCGGGGCACCAAGCAGCACTGCTAATGCTGACGCTGTTGCTGTGGGGCCGCGCCGACCGCACCACCAGCGAGATGCTCCTCCTCCTCCTCCTCCTCCTCTACCTAAGCACAGTAGCCTTCCCAGGTCGTTTCTTCATACTCAGCCTGACGACCACACCGGGGGCGAAAGGGGGCACACAAGTACGCGCGCCGCACCTGGAGATGACAAGGCGACGGGTGTATCTTCGCTTACTCATTTTTGTCGGCTTGGAACCAGGCGTCCTCTCCAGCACGATTGGAGCAGAACATCCTGTCCGCACATCAAATTACAAATTCGCCATGCTCTTGAGCCCCCCTCCCCCCCACAGTCCGCTTCCACTGACTTGCGGAGCTATGTCTCCCTCAGCTCCGGAGCTAACGGGGTTAGCACGCCAGATCTCCAGTTTCGCAGGCCCAAGCGGCACATCCCCCACACACGCAGTTCTTCGAGACATCGCAGGCGGACATGTTCGTCTCCAATTCTGTACATTCAAACTCAAGGCTGCGCCTTGTACGGGGGTATATATGTGGAAATGGGGAAAAAAAGAAAAATGCATCTCTAGGCAGGTATTCCTCCTGCCATGGCTGCGCAAAGTGCCAATATGCCCAAATGAGCAGTAAGACTTGGAAGCTTACCGGGCTCAAAAAGTAGAGCCCCGGCCTGAACAGAAATAAGTGTTTGAAGTCGTTTGCCAAAATCGTGCCACTCCAAATCGTCACCATCGCAAAATCATAGGGTTCGCTGGCTAATGCAACAAGAACACGTCATGGCATCGTCCCCCGTCTGGTCGTTTTCTTCCCCCCTCTAACCCCCCAAGGATGGCTCTATCATGGAGCCGGCGTGGCGTTGAGCTGGATGCAGTTGCTCAGCAGATTCGCGCCCTCGTGCAGAAGCTCCCACCGCGTCGACGCAAACGAGTCCTTCAGTACCATCAATAGCGCACTATTCTGGTTGATCCCTCGCATCAGCTTCAGATCCTCTGGGGAGCTCACTGACCCAAGACGTTGCAGGTAGTTGCGCATCTGCTCGACCTTTTCGGGCTGTGAGGTTGGCACCGGTGCCTTAGGACACGGCCCCTCCAGAGCATATCCGTAGCACCAGATGCACAAGGCGGCAAAGTACATGACCCACGGCCGGTTCAGCAGCACATCGTCTCGAGCAACGTATGGTACTCCGGACACGCTGCTGGTCCCGTCGGATTGCGGCGAGCTGGTGTCCTCCTTCAGCAGTACCGAGCAAAGAAACTTGAGAGCGTAGAAGGTCGCATCCCTTGCTTTTGCCGATGGCGCCCACTGGTCCTTCATCCGCCTCTGCGCGCTGTTCAGATCGTGCGAACCAATGGCCCGCCCAAGTAGCCGTTTGGCCCTTGCAAAGATCTGGCAGTCCACTATGTCCACGTGCATGGCCATGTGGGCCAAGTGGTGCAGGACATTGCGACTTTCAAACACGACATATGAATCGCCTCGCTTCTCGTAGCTGTAGGGATCAGCTGCCGCCTCGATGCGCTCCAGCGACTTGTCGAAATCGGTCTTCCAAGAATCAAAGGCCCGTGTCAAAGTCGACCGCCATTTATCACGACCTCCCAACGCCTGCGTGATGCCGTTGCCCAACGTGCTGATCTGCAGGTCTCGCTGGTTCATGTGCCAGCTGACACTGAGCAACCCGGCCATGAGAATCTGTCGTCCGAATGGGTTCGTCCGGACCTCTTGGTGGCCCAGCGTCCGCTTGAGGCCTTCGAGAAAAGAAATTGGCTTGATCCCATTCGACATCAAGTTTGACTCGATCCTGCCTACCTCGGCTCCACTAGTGGCTTTCCAGAGCTGGTCGTCGCACGGCAACGGGAGCCGCATTTCATGAGCGACCATGACCGTCGAGTGGCCAAACATGGTGGCATGGATCGAGTCCAGGAGGAACGCAGCAAACGCCGTTCTCCGTGTCGTCTCGTTTGTGATCCAGTGGTTCCACCACTCATCGGGTGTTTGGGCTTGGGCCGAGGTTGACGAATGGCGAGATCCATTCATGCCAGACTTGTCGTCCCGGGGATTCGGCGGTGAGTCCATTGCAGATCTTCCAATCAATGATCGGCCCCTGCGCATCAAGGTAATGGTCGTGGCATGATGAATGTGAGCTCGCTCATGGAGCTCTCTTGTCGAGTACATCTTCTCGTATAATTCCAGCAGGATCAAAGTCTGGAAGATCCAGAGTTTGGCTGGTGGCCGGAAATTGACATCCATGAAGATCTCCCACCTGAGATGCCACGCCAAGAAATTGGAGAGCTGAGCGCCAGCCCTAGTCACTTGAGGGCTGTGGGTTCGATCAAGGCAGGCAGCCCCGATGGAGATGACGGCAAGCAAGAGTAAGTTTGGCGTCTTGTCGGGTGAAAAGGTCGGTTTGTGCAGTATTGGCATCTGGTCGCTGAAGTGAAGCCAATAAGAGCCAATGTACTGTTGCATCATCCTGCGACTCAGCATGTGAGTGTCGTCACCCCGGTTGCCCTCGAGTATGTTGTCGCGTTGACGCTCGACTGGCGCGTGATCGTTCTCATGGAACCTGTCCTTGATGAAATCAAAAAGTTCCTGGCTCTTCTCCTCAGACAGTAGAGACTCTGGCAGATTCTGGTCAAGCAAGTTCGTGACAGACATGACTTGCTGCGGCTGGTTCGACGGTGGAAAGAAGCCAAGCGGCCCTCCATCAGGTCCATAATATGGCACGCTATACTGTGTTTGGTAGTCGCCATAGCTGCAGGGATATAGTTAGCACGCATCATCACTCGCAACAGTGCAGCAGAGTAACGTACCTAGAGTATTGGTTGCCTGACATCATTTGCCCCATGGTGGGCGACGCGTCAGGAGCACCGGTGCTGAACAGGTACGCCACGAGATCATCAGGAATCGACGAGTATGGTGACTTGTTGGAGAACCCTTCACCAAAGACAGGGATCGTTGTCGGCTGCGCCCCAATCTGGTCTAGGAGCATCATGTCGGCGGACGCTTGGTTCTGGCTCGGATCGACGTAATCGCCAGCCGGATCGGGCTCAAAGCCATGGGATGAGTCCCGCATCGCGTTCGACACCGGCGCTGCCGAATAGTCGGATGGAGGCAAGGAGAACGGCGGAAAATTCTGCGGCGCGACATATGGCATTGCGGGCGCAGATTGTGGCGCATGTGACTGAGGACCATGATAGGCACCGTGCTGTGTCGGCACCGGGGAGAGCACTCCATAGTTGCCACTGTTGCTTCGCTGAGCCTGCCGGCGAGTGTCAGGCGACTGGGCACTTCCGTGCCCGTTTCCGTACGCGGCTGATTCTTGACTCTGGTATGTCGCGACCCCATTTGTAGACACGGCGGGCGCATATCCCACCGAAGCGCTGTTTGCCACCGGACTATAAGAACCAGTACTGCCATCCCTGTGTGTTTGGTACTGATAGCCCGGCTGCTGTGTCTTGAGGAAGCCGCTAGAGGGGCGCATGGCTTCTGGTGATGCTGGGCTGTTCGTCATGCCGAGCTGAGGTCTAATGGACTCGACTGGAGACGACTGACCAACCAACGAGTCCCGCCGACTCAATGTTGAGCCCTTCGCCGAATGTCGATCTTTATGGCGGTTGCACAGGTCCAAGCGCACAAATGTGCGGTTGCAGTCCGGGAAATCGCACCGGTATATTTGTTTTGGAGCGTGATTCAGCTGGTGCCGATATCTGAAGGGCAAGTTAGCATCAGTCCATCACAGCTGACAACTCGCGCGTGGGAGTCTGGTGGATAGACTTGCAAGTGTTCTGCACGGGAATAGCTCTTCCCACACCCTTCGGTCGGGCATTCAAACTTCTTTTCGAGGCCCTTGCGGCTACGTCTCCGTTTCCGAGCAGGACCACCATCCGAGTTGGAGTCGCCATCGTTCTTGCCCTGCCCATCACCACCCTGGTCACTGTCATTATCTTCCGAGTGCCTGTCCTCCGAGAGACCCCTCGCTCGGCTCCGGTCGACCTCCATTTTCGTCCCGTGCTGAGCCCCAACATCTTGCATAAGTGTCATGGCTGTGTCAGCACGTGCCCGTGGCAGCACTGTCTGAATCTCTGAAGACTGCGACAGGACTAGCGAAATCATGATTCAGCTGTCGACATTGTCCTTGGGGAGTAGACACGATCGGTCGCGCTCTGGTGCTCTGATCTAGGCATGCGAGGACGGCAACAGGGACTGTGCGCAGCTCGTTGTCAGCACGCGGGTAAATGCTCGCCGGTGCTCGTTGGTGGGTTGTCTTCGTGCCAATCTTCCGGTGCTGCGCCTGACAGCGCTAGAGGTCGTGATGGACAACCTAGGACGAAGATTTTCGCACGAATCTCGTAAGGATCGAGCCGCCTCGCTCGGGAGCAAGAGGAGAGTAGCTGCACGACTTGAGACGAACAGCCACCAACCTTTTGCTTGGCGTCTGGTTTTGAACAAATGCAAAAGGATGCTGTGGTCGCTGGGTAGTGAGTATTGGCGCAGCCGAAAAGCTGCGCTGGTGCGTGTGGAATCGACAGACAGAAGGTTCCGCGGCCGAGCACACTGCAGCAAAGGTGGTGAGACAGGCGGGCTTTCCGAGCCAGCAAGTCGAGGTCGCTGCTTCTTTGGGGGGCGACGGCGTTGTTGTGCTACATGGGGCGCGGGGGAACTGTCAAGCGAGGCCGTGATACCACGAGGCGGAAGAAGGATGCTCGCCGCTTCAGCAGAAGGCGGTTGAGATGGAGTCTGGAGGGAAGCGGTAGTTGCGCAGGCGCGTGGTCGACGAGCCGGGCTGTCTATTATTGGAGAACGGGTTAATGGGGGGCCGGCGGGACGGGAGGAGAGGCCCGGCTGGCTGCGCACTTGGGCGGGCTTGTCCATGATGAGGAGGGTCATGAGGAGCTGCCGCCTAGGCTAAGCTAGTGCGGCTGCCACCCTCCAAACCCACCCACCCCGACGCAGCCGCGAGCGGGGGTCCGTCTGTGATGTGCACCCACGGCTGCTCGGGCCCTTTGGGCAAAAAGGGCGCCAGCCAGCCTGCCAGGCGAGGTGAGACCATTTCCTGCGTATGCCACCGCATGCCCCAGTGTCTTGCGCGTGCCTGCCTGTCTGGCTGTGCAGGCGACCCCCCGGGCGGCATAGGGACATTTGCTCAAGCGGCCCACCACGCGCACCTATCGAGCTGCCCATGCATGCCCGGGGTCCTCCTGTTGGTGTTGCGCGCTCGCTGCTTTCGAGCATGGGGTCGAGTGGGTCGGCATCACCAGTTGCGTGCTGTGGTGTCTGGGATGTCTTCCCAAGGGTTGTTGCAGGTCGCAAGGGCCCGCTGGCCTGGGGAGGGATATGGCCGGGGCTGCGCAGAGGGGTCTCGCCTTGCCGTGTCGTATCTGATGTGGGCAAGCAGAATCTGTTCCGTCCCTCTCTGAGGTTTCCGGTCCGTTCCTGAACTTGGCTTCACGCAAATGCGAATGCCCTCGGCAGATCACCCATATTTGAAGAGTCGCCAGGTTGCGGCCGCCGTGGCCCGGTAGCTTCCGCAACATGCCGAGTGTGCCCCAGAGGAGGGGAAAGGGACTGCAATCTACACGTTTTGTGTGACCCGAACGACGGACACCTTGGCGCGCTCCGTTGCCCAAGCAGAGACTCAGACAGGTCAAGGCTTTTGCGGGAAAAGACCCCCAGTCACCAAACACGACTTGCGCAGAGAACTGTGGAATGAGCGCGGAAACGGCCAACCATGGGCAGCTACTCGTCGTCAGCGACACTTATGCAGTTTGACAGGATTAGGAGCGCGCAGAGGCGCGTGCCCGAAACGTTAATGGTGAACAAAGGGACAATGGAAACGAAATGTGCCCTATTGACCACTAGGGCAGCAACAGGGCTTCGAGGCCCAGAAATCAACCATGCTAGAGATTGAAAGCCCCCAGTGCCAAGGCGTTCGTCGTCGGCCCTAGCGTAGTGTACCTATGTCCGTCCTTTCTCAAAGCCAGGTGGCCCGGCGCAAGACAGCCGATTCCAGACTGTCAGAGTGCCGAATAGAGGGTTCTAAAACTTTGCAGTGCAGCCCCGATGAAAAGTGTGGCAGACCAAGCAGTGTGTTGGCTAGGTGCGCAACCAGGGTAGTGACCCATGGCCATGGTGCTTCCATGCTGCTGTTGTTGTTGTTGGTGGTGGTGCCAGCAGCTCAGGGCAGTCCGAGCCCCTCCACGTCGGATTCCAGAGGAGAATCTGGAGGTGGGGAAGAGTGGTGGAACAATGGCAGATCATGGACTCCTCTACGTGCGCCTGCGGGAAACGCACTGGTCACCGAGGGAGCCGTGCGGCTTACGCCCCTGTGCTTTCGAGCCATGACTGTGCATGCTCCAACCAAGCTCTTGTCTCGAAATCTGCAGTGTGTTAATTAGTTCATATTCCCGCATCACCTCGATGGTGGCTGTCGGCCGCACTCCACTTTCCCTTCGGGCGGCACGCGGACAGGGGTGATGGCTGGGGAGCGATGCTGGACTGGAGATGGTCGTGTGGCATGCCGATGATCGAGCAGATACTTAGTCTGTACTATGGATGGTACAATCTTGCTGGGCGCATCCACTGGGACCGCTGAAGTTTGTGGCGCTGCTGGCAGCACCAGCTGGTCTGCAATGTTGCGTGAAAGAAGTCTTCGCATGCTTGATCGGAAGCGATGTCGCATGCATGGGCCGCGCCACGCGACGGTCGAGTCTCCTGTCACGGCGGCCAATGTTATTCGAATGTGGGTGGGATGCGCTCACAGCAAATTGGAGAGCTTGTCTTTTGGTTCGCTGTTCAAAGCAAAACATGTTTCTCTTGCCGTGTCATGCAAGGCACAGCCAACTTGTGAGCCGCGGTGAGACCTTCTGCTGTTGTTTGGATGCCAGTGTCCAGACCTGGACTGTGATACATGCTTTTTACCAGGGAGCTCGATATCGGCCGAGCCAATCTGTGGTCTACGTCGCCAATGCAGTGGATGCTGCCCAGGAATAATTCCACAAATGACCAGCGCTGGCTTTCATGAATCCAACAGCGTTCGACCCCCGAGGGCTCGTGCCGACTTCGGGCATCAGGCAAGATGGGCAGCCAAGCACAAGTGGTCGTAGATAGAGCCCGCGTACCAGGGCTGAAACGACTTGGCCCTCCGTGGAGAAACCGAGACAGAACAAATGTTGTAATTTCAATGGCACCGCGCTCCCTGTCCTCGAGGCATGTTCCCTCTTCTGGCAAGGAACTCTAGGGGCACGCGTCTCGAAAGTCGCTGGTGCTTCGGTGAACCCCCACGCAAGCTCCGTTGAACGCCATGCTCGGCTGTCGGTGGGATGGCTTCCTGGACCCTGGAGGCTGCTGGCCTGCAGGAGAGATGGCGATCTGACCATGGTGCTGGGAAAAGGGCAGAGTAGTGCCTGGACCAGGATATGCCTGCCAGCTGAGGAACAAGTCATGAACTACTAGCGCGGAGGAAAGGGCTGTAAGTCGAGGGTACGGAGTAGCGGCCACAGAAACAAGGATGCGGAGTCTCTTGCATGCCCTCGGACAAATCGCGCCCCCAAGCTGGATCGAGGCTGCGATGCCAACTGACTCCCGTCTTCCACAGAGTATTTGATGATGACCTTGCGCAATGCCGCGAAGCGCGGCCCCAAGTGGGACAAGGGACCGGCCGCGCTGAGCGAGGAAGCATCTCATGTCTTCAACGACGCCAGATGACGGGTGGATCGTGGAGTTGGAGCAGCATGAGGTGCCAGCGCGCGGGTGCCTGTCTTGCTTGTTGGACCTCAATGGCCTCGATGGCTGCGCTGGCCTTGGGCGCTGCGTCAATTTTGCAAGGTGTGGCAGGCGCGACCAGTCATGGGAATTTGTCAACGACCATCTGGCCCGGACAGCCAAGATCCCCAAATCTTGGCTTCGTCACGCCTCTGGACACAGCCGCAGGGGCCATCCATGCCCTGCTTGCGTCCGCCGACTCTGGTTCGTCCGCAACCCATCAAGTGGTTGGTGCCAATGTCGTCCGTCCTCGGCGGGACCTCGAAAAAGCAATCGCCTGCAGCCTCTTTCGCCTTATTGAACGTCACCTGATGATGGTTGATGCGCTACCATCGATCCGGCCCCACGCGGATGCATGACACTCGCTCCCTCCTCACGGTCCATCCGCAATAGTCACCGATCCTGGCAGCACATCAGCCGCCTGTGGGCTTCGGCGGCTGCCGATGGAGGCGCCGGCAAGAACCGTGCCGTGACCAAGCCGAGCCGTCAGCATCCTTGTCGTCGACGACAACAACGACAACATCAAGCCTGGCTGTGGCTGCCCCTGTATTTTACGCTACGTGTTGAATAACGCCTTCGTCCTACGCCGGCTTGGCAGTGGGCGTCGCAATCTGCCAATCTGCTGCAGAACCACCGGCAATTTCATAGTAAGACAGCAGACATGGCGTGCGAGTTGATATCTATTACCATGCCAAACACGAATGGAGATGTTGGTCATTGAGTTAACAATCACAACAATTCCAACGCTGATTAGGCTGTGATGATCAATCATATTTGGTAAAGAGCAAGCGGACTCATGGGCCCGGGTTTACCGACAGTGCAGCACGCCCAGGCAACTGGCAGGCATCTTGATGTGCCTGCCAACGATGGAAGCCTTTTCGCCGTCATCACTGCCACACAGAATTGGTATCTGCGAGACCGTCAAACATGATATTGATCCCACAGCGATGCGGACGAGCATCAAAAGCATTCTTGCAGCTGAGTGTCGTGACTGCCCTTGGGAGAGCCACTCTCGACGCAGATGGTTCTGGGGCTTCATCAATCATGCATTTTCACTCAAGCTATTTTCAACCCCGTTCACTTCCAAGACAAGATATAGAACCGAACAGTTGTGATACGATATGTGTTTGGTCACGAAAGAAGACTGCATCATGGTCCATTACTTCTGGCTCGTGCGTGATGAGCTCTCTCATCCTTCCAGCACAAATTCGCCAGGGGTCGATCCCCCATCTCTCGCCGCTGGACACTGTTCATGGTGCTTTTGTAGTTGGCAAGGGCAGTAGATAAATGGATAGAGAACCAACCTGCAAAAATTCGTGGATACCGCAAATTGCGATGCCGTCCAACACTCACTATCAGCTGTTTTCCGATCCTGCTCACATCGCATCCCAGCAGGACTACACAGATCCCACGGCATACTTACCACCTACGCCCAACAGACTGGATACCTCGCCTTTTCGTCATTGATGCGACCTAGGCTTCCAGGCTCCCGACTCACCGGGCTAATTTGTGTGCAGCATATCGCCCTCTCAACCGCGGATGTCTTGCAGCTGCTGGCATTATGCAAGCATAATCAGCCATGGCTCGAAACATAATTTCCCCTGGAGCCGCGGGCTGCTTCAAGACTTGAAAGTGAATGACCGGTGTCCACCGCGAGACTTTTCTGTACTTCCGGAATATCGAGAGAAATGACCAAACTCTGACTAAAATCCACCCGGTTTCCGGAACCGCCAATGGTAGCTGTGCGAGTCGCATCAATAAATCGGGCGTGCTTGCGCGCACAGCAGAAAGGTTCGAGATGAGTTGACTCCTTACGGAGTCTTGCCAAAGAGCAGGCCCTGGTGTCGAGCTGTTTACATATCTATAGAGCCAATCGCGTTTCTGAACTATTGGCTAATTTGCAGATAGGTTATGTATGGGTTTGGCCGGTTCCGGCTACAACGGTGGTGCCAGCCTTTACCACATCCTTGCGCTGGCCTTGCCAACGGCTCGACTCCGGCTGCGGTGAACTGAGATCGGAGAAATTGTTGAGTAGGAGGG
The DNA here is from genome assembly GCF_020744255.1 of Microdochium trichocladiopsis. Classification (NCBI taxonomy): domain Eukaryota; kingdom Fungi; phylum Ascomycota; class Sordariomycetes; order Xylariales; family Microdochiaceae; genus Microdochium; species Microdochium trichocladiopsis. The sequence continues at coordinate 2,769,317 of NW_025763546.1, forward strand.
AGGCTCCTGTACGGGAAGCTGTTGGCTGAGCACACTGGTAGGTAACTTCCCTTTCGGGGATGTTCTAATTGCCGGGACGTATAAAGAGTTGGCGCCTTGAGCCAGTGGTAGCTCACTGAAAGTCCATGCTAACATCTAGAGTTCCGTACATCCGGGAGCAATATTGTAGAATCGACCTCGACTAATGCTTTGGATCAGCATTCCCTACTTATCCTTTCGATATACCATAGCACGCTTGGTTTTGCACCAACTCCTTGCGGGTGGGTTCATTCGTTGCCAGTAGAGCCCTTGTATATTTCTGCAGACTTCAGAATATTCGGGACATGGCCAATTTTCTATGTAAATGTTGTGTAGGACTCGGATGAATTCCATGGCTATCCAGTTTTTAGGTGTTGCAGTGAGCATTTTATAAGAGTACGTTAATGTAATTGATGACCCAGTATGGGATACATCTGGGGACTACTATGTTTTCCCGACTTGGTCCTTAAAAGAATCCTTCCAAATTTGTATTTGCCAGGGCACGTTGTGTTCATAGGATTCTGCGTGTCGGACGGGCCTACGAGGCGCATGTCCAAGTTCTTGGTCAGCTGTAAATCAGTGAGAATGCGTGTCTAGGACGCCCTGTTGGAAGCGTAGAATACCAGAAACCATGGTCAACTGATTGATATCTTGTGTCGAGACTGCCGATGACTTGGAGCCGGTGTGGCTATGTGTTGTAGTTAACTCTGGGAACAGCAGCATGTTCTCACAAATGTATGGTCTTGGTTCGACCTCCTCCGAGGTCATCGATTGTAATATCGCCTGGTGGTTGCGCTGGCTCATATGCTCACCAATGGAGGGAACTAAGATGAGCACGCCGCGGCGCTCGACGCACTCCAGATCTATAATTGCTCAAGGAAATCATCCGAGGTGACCCTGTCTAGGTTGTATGGGTACGGATGTGTGCCTGTGCAGGTACAGATATTAATAGTCTACGCAATCGAGACGACAACCAGACGAGATAATGCTAACACCTTCGACAAGGCAAATAGGCGAGAGATCGGATTGCCGCCATCATGCTTTGTCTTCGGCAGCCGCCATCCCGAAGGCTGTATTCGGCTCGATCATGCCGTCAAGATCAATGGCCCCAAAATAATCGATTAGGGTTGGGACGCAAGACTTTGACGGGACCAGCTCGGCGTAACTGGGGATGGGGATGGGGATGGATAACCGATCAATCAACCAATGGAGGTCTTTGTGCTTGGTGTGCTCAAGGCCAGATATGGCTGGCATCATTCACAAGAATCATTCAAATTGGTCGCGAGTGTGCTCATCGAGCCTCGCAGCCGATGTTGGGAAGTGGGCGAGCCCCTTGGTGCGTTTATCTACAGTTCTGCCGCCTGCCCTGGAGAGGAAAGCGATAGTGCATCGTTGTGCCGTAAAGTGTAATGATGGTGGGGGGGGACTGTGCCGTACAAGATAATGTCCGGGCCGGGCAACATTGAGACCCTTGGAGATGCAGTGGCATTCGCGTGTCTCCCTTGCTAACCCGTCCAGTTTAGTGACCAAACCAAACCATACCCACCATGGGTTTGTCTTGGGACCCCCTCCAAAGATCCGCAGAGTCATTCCGCGCGGCTCAAGTTTGTCGATGCCCAGGCTGGGCCAAAGCTTGATTCAGACGTCATGGCTGCAGCGAGACAGCAGGCTGAGCACACACGTGCATTGGGGCACTGCAGGCTCCCCGTGATCTGTACGGCCACGACCCGTCTACGGACGGATCCTGCCGCCGATTCGCCTCGGTAGCCGGCCTGCAGTTGGACCTGGTCGATCTGGGCCCGCACATGGCTTCCCAAGGTGCTCCTAGGAACGGACGGACAGCTTGTGCACGTACACCGGTCCGACGCAGGCGAGACGGGCGCATGTGAGGCTGAAGGGGCGCAGTTGAGCAGTGCAGTCTGCCTCGTGGCCATGGGGTAGCTACGTAGCAAGGACAACAGACCGGCTGTGATGCACGACTGGCTGCACACAGCCTCGCGGATTGACTCGAAAGGAAGCCTGTGTTGCCGCCACGCCCGCTCTGCGCGATCCTGATGATCTATGCTGGCAGCCCTCGGGTTCCTCGATGTTGGCAAGGATGTTCCGATAGATCAAGGAGCTTTGTTGGTAGAATCGAGCCATTTGCATCCTGTACGCGGTATGTACTCCGTAAGTCTAGCGTTATCAGGCTGCCCCGCCGGGGCCCACTCCACAGCCTGGCAAGGCACTGGAGAAGGCTGCGCGAGTCGTTAGTGCGTGGTGATGTCTGTCCAAGGGTCCAGCAGCTGTTGGAGGCCGACACTGGCTGACCTGGAAATGAAACAAGTCCCAACTGCGGGCAGGCAGGCAGGCAGGCAGGCAGATGCAAGCCATCAACAAGAGTCGGCTTGGCCTACCTATCTAAGGCAGGCAGACTTGGGGCCTGGCCTGGCTGGCGGCGAGTTGAGACGCCAGGCGTGGGCCAGCACCAGTCGAGTGCTGCTCCACCCCCTCGCCGCCCCTCTGCCGCCCCGCCCCCCTGGGGTCGCGCCTGGCGCAACGGCGAATGAGAGTCGCGATGATGTGCAGGCCGTGGCCATTATCAGCAGCCTCACCCCGGAACCCTGCCTCTGCCACCAGCCAGTCCTGCGTGGCCATCGCCTGCCCCTCGGCTTCAGCTCTCTGCACTTTCGCTGCGTGTGCCGCTCCTCATCAAGTGCATGGCCACAGGCAGGCCAAGGAAAACCCCCTACCCCCAGCTCCTCCTCCGCCCACTCAGGGTACTGTGCTGCCCAGCGTCGCACCGGAGACTTGGGTGGCCATAACCCCCGGCTGTCAGCTCCGTCCCTGACGGCCTCTGCGTCCCTACTATCGGTTGGGGGCCCGGCGATCCTCAGTACACGCCAAACACCGCTCGCCCAAAGCACCGCACCGCACCGCAGCGCACGGCACCACACGGCACCGCTTCCTTGAGGCTCAGCCCGCGACCTGCTTGCCAGTATCAGGAGCACTCTGTCCCAGCCCGCCCCGGGTCTTGGTGTCGCTCCGTCGCAGGGCTGCCCGTCCTGCCTGCCTAGTGCTTGTCGCACAACACCACCGTGCTGTCCCTGTCCTGCCTAAACCTCGACCTCGGCGTGTCCCTCTCTCCCAGATCCTGCCAGCAACAACTCCAATTCCAGCTCGGGCTGCCACGCAAAAGCCAAGCCAATGTCCGGCACTGCGACGCCAAACGAACCGCCATAGATTCCTCCGCCCCCCAGACGCCCTTCCCATACAAGACACCTACAAGCTTCTCTTGGCAGCCTTCCGCGACGACACTATCGGAGCCTGCATGTGCCTCTTGTTTCACCCCGCCACTCCATCCGTTCTGACCAAATCGACTGCCGGCACGAGGCCGGCCACACTGCTGTTCCTGTTCAGCCTGGTTGCCATTACCGCCACCATCTGAACGTGCTTCGTTCTCCACGCAGGCATGGCAGACGAGGTCGAGCGCCTGATCACGGCGCCTTTCAAGGAAATCGTGGAAAAGGGCAACCTTGCGGTCGAAAATAGCAAGGACGCCCCAGAGGATGTCGCCAAGGCCATGCTGAAGGCCGCCCAAGGCCTGATCAAGGAAGGCGATCGCGCCCTCAAGAAGATGGATCCGCTATGTGAAAGACACCTCGCCGATTACGGAGCCAATTTCGTGATAGCGATCAAAGAGAATGGTAGTGTCTCCCAGAGCATCTTTCGAGTGCGCAAGCCGTGATGCTGACCTAATGAATTCGCAGACGATATATCGCAGCACAGATACGAGCTGGAGAATCTCCTGTGGGACTTCGACGACTATATCGAGGTGGACGGCTTCGAAGCATCCAAGTTTGAGGAACTGCAGGGCGCCTCTCGCAACACAGCGCCAAGAATACTTCATATCTTGAAGAGAATGCGACTTACAGCACCCGAGCCACCTTCACGACCGATTTCAGAGATAGCCAGCAGGTCAGCCGGCACTGGAAGCATAGCAGCGAGCGACGGGCCTGCCACAGGCATGATCATTGGCTCTCCTTCACCACTTGCAGTCGAATCCCCAGTCGTAACAGAAGCCAAACCGGAAGCGCCCTTTTTCAGTGCAGTCGCCGGTCCCGATCAAGGCCTGGATGGCACTTCAGGCACAATTCCTCGTGGAATTCCTGGAACGGCCACAACGTCCGCCCAGTTCTCTGCGCCTCCCACCCATCCTCCATCCGAGCCTCCTCCACGTCCGCCATCGGCAAACCCGTGGGATGTAGGCCGAGCACCCCGGACGAAGCCTGACTCACAAACTCCCGGTCACATCCCACTACCGAGGCGTGCGCCAATGTCCGAGTCGCCAATTCTCCATGCGATGAGCTCTCGTGGAGACCTACTTGACTCCTTTAACACAACCAGATTGGATGATACCACAGCCGTCAGCGCTGCAGAGGAGGTCGATGATTGGCAGCTTAGGGCTGCGTCTCAAAGCATTGTAGCTCCTTCAGAAGCCTCGAGAAGTCCGGATATCAGCCATCGCTGGACGAATTCGACGCAGGACTCGTATGAGGCAGGCAGTCCAGCCAGACAACACTCCGTTGCATACAACGAATTACCAAAGACTTCTAGGACAATGTCGACTGGAACCGATCACTCTGGGTGGCAGTCGCATTCCTATAGCTCTCACTGGAGTTATGCGCCGTCTGAAGTGCCCCCTCCCATGGGCTCACCTCCCCCCGTGCCAAACAGATCAGCCACTCGCTCTAGCAAAAAGAGTCTTGCTTCCCCAATCCGACAGACCTCACTCAGCGGAGAACGCCCTCCACATCGGAATCGGCAGCACTCCACGGACTCGGTTAATAGCTCCGTCCTGGATGTTCTAGAATATTCCAGCAGCCCCAATGCAAGCGTGCAAGGTGGTCCGCGATCATCAAGCTTCTCAGCTCTGTCAACACACGGGTTTGCGGCAAATACTGTCCCTCGCGGTGGTGTGTCTACGCATCCCATCCTGTACGAGGACACAGATGTGGGCTCTTCTAGAGGAAGTGACACAAGGTCCACAGCTCATGCGTCAATGGCATCAGCTGGATCACAAGCAGCTGGCTTGGAAGTGGCACGATATGCGGCCAGTGTTGAGGAAAAGATACCGGTGGAGAATGACGAATACACTTCAGGATTAAATCGGATGATGCCTCCCCGGCAATTCGACACCAGCATTGGCCCTCACAGTTCGTTCTACAAGCTGAAAGGCTTCTGCAAAGGGGCGGAGGAGATGCTAAAGGGCAACTCCACCTTCAAGAAGATGAAGCGACCCGTAGGCGTGAGTGTTGAGCGTCCGCCCTTTTATATCATAAGTTCTTCCTAAACTGACTGAGTATCTCGCAGGGCTTTGCCATGAGCATCGTAGGGAAATGCGCCAGCTGCCTCTTTGAGCTCGATTGGAAAACCGTTGAGGGCGACCTGAAAGGCGATTGTGAGTATTCAAACCTTGTGATTGAGATCCCCCAAACTTGCGCCAGATTACTAATTTCTCTCGAAAGCCACCGGAAATTATGTCGCCAGCGGCGTTGGCTACCGCATCAGAGCTCTCCAGAAATGTCACTTGTCGAGTAAAGCAATGGACGAATCGCTATTCGCCTGTCCCTTTTGTATACACATGGGGAAGACGATGGAGGAGAGCGACGCGACTGTCTTCATGTCCCAGAAGGACTTCTTCACTCACCTGTCCAGGCACCCCCGCCCACTTCCTGCTGTTCCCGGACTTACTGTCATTGAGACTGAGGAGATCCCGGACAACCTCAAAGACAACTTCGACCTTCACTTCCCAAGGCCAACGGTAACATCAGTCATGACAGGCATCGTTCCTGAAATTGCCCGACTTCCCACTGCTGTCGCGACCGAGACAAAGAAGGCCGTTTTTGGAATGTCCAGGAACCCTCCGGATCGGGCGCCGGTCCTCCAGTTCGCAGTTGGTGCCCGCATTGTCGGGGTTGAGTTTCCGGACAAGTACAACGGGCGCTGGGGAATTGGTTGGCATGACGGCACCCGCGGCGCTTTTGAGGCTGATGCGGTACATATCGACGCCCCTGCCAAAGATGAAGTCCGCATGCGTGGTGACAGCAGTTTGCAAGCCGTCGCTAAGTGGAAGTGGAGTCAGAAGGGCGACGACAGGTGGCTCAAGTTTGACAAGGGAGAGGTTATCAAGAACATCAGCTGTAAGTCTCTGACACACTTGTGGCTGGCGACAAAAACTGACCAGGCATGTATCAAGGGGTGTATGATGACCACTGGTGTTGGTCTGGCCAGAATGCAAAAGGCTCGGCCGGAATCTTCCCGGCTTCCCACATCGACCGTATGGCCCTGAAGTCCATCCAACCAGGCGACAGCTCCAGCTCAGTTAGCGAGAAGAAGAGCTCTCTCATTTTCGGGCTCCGAAGACCATCTGATCGTAAGTTTGGATCATTCGGAAGCAGCAACAGCAGCAACCGCTCCCCGACGTCAAGGATCAATATTTACTAGAACCCTCGGCGATTTCTTTGCCTTTTCTTTCTATTACAGTGTCATTTCAATCGTTTCTCTCAAAGAACGATAGCGCCGTGTCGAAGCCGGGCCTGTTGAAGTTTTCTCATACGAGCCATAACTGATTGGCGTTCAGGACGAGGGATGTAGTTCATGAGGCGTCAAGGGCGGGTATGACAAGATCATTAGGGTGTTTTGCATCTATTGCATTCATTGGATGAGTTCTATGAGGTCCTATGGGGTTTGTCTACGAAGCGGGCATGGGTTGAGCTACTAGGTTCATTGCAGCTTATGGCCATTTTGATTTTGTTGTTTCTGCTATATACCCTTTCACTTTTCCTGTATATAACCTTCTCCGCACTAGCTTGGATAGATGTCGTCGAAATCACCCCCCCAAAAATAGCAAAGCCATTTACTGTTTGGTCATGGACGGACATTTTTGTCCGGTTGGACCCACCGAGCTGGCGGTGATATGTCTCCTCTCCTTGTAACCGCCGACGTCAAGATGCACCACGGGATCATTCTACAACATCCCAGAGCACAATTCCTTGTCCCACTTTCGATCTTCGCGCGGGTGACGGGTCGAGGCGGAAGTAGCCGCTCTCGCTCTTGATCGACATCAATTACTTGACGGTTGGAGAGGTGAGCAAATCGCAGAGAGGAAAGACGGGACAGAACCGTGACGTCATCCTGCTTGACGGTCAGTATCTAGCGTGCTCATGCCACCACGAGGCACACATCACCAGTTGAGGGACACCCCCCACAGTGTCATTTATTGCTGCGTTGATACTCAAATCCACGAGCTCCTTCTCCTCCTCGTGATCTCGCCTTTCTCTGCCTGCCCAATTGATCTCTACCAGAGCTGAAAACGGGGGGCACAGGAAGCTGGTGAAGACTGCCCTGGCATTCCAGCTTCGCACAGCTACAGTATCCTTGACTCGGCATACCAGACACACAAAGGACGGCAGCCCAAGGGCAGCAAACCAGAAAGACGAGACGAAAAGGGGAGGGCATGGAAAGAGTATTTGATGCATACGGCCATATAGGTTGGAGCAGCAGGACAAAGAAAAGGTATTTACAGCTATACTCACACGCAGTATATGCACGAGTTCCCAAATATCTTGAACGCAGGGCGCACCACACAGCGGCAATTCCTGCCTCGCACTCGTGTAGCTCGATATCTGCATCGTCGTCTTTTGCCGCGGAACAGGACAGGACGATACTTGCCGCGGCAGCAGCAGCAGCGGCACCATCAGCGGGTCGAGTGCGACCGAGGATTCCGGCCTCTGGCACCTGGGTCTGGTCTCGAAGCATCTTTTACCACGCAGGCCGTCTCGCCTCTCACCGCTGGTGCCATCAACGCCGTGAGAAACAAAGCTGCGGGTGGAAAGAACAAAACTCCCACAGCCAGAACTTGTGGGAATAAGTCCTCTCCTACCACCACAATCACCAACATCACCACCACCCCCTTCACAACACTAGCCGCAACAATGAGCTGGATGGACTCGTGGTCCCGCCCTGGGAAATCCCAGGCCGTGCCGGCGCCGTACTACCTGCTGCCCAACGGCGGCGAGGAGACGCCGTACTGCCGCTCCTGCGGGCGGGTCATCAGCTCGCGCAAAACTCAACAGCAGCACCAGCACAAGCACCACAACAGCAGTCAGAACGCACCGACAATGTCTTCCGCCGCCATGGGGACGACGACGACGACGACGACGACGACACATGGCGGCGGCGGCGGCGGCGACACCGCAGTCAAGTACTGCTCTGCTCGCTGCCGGCACAGCAAGCCCGGCAAGCTGGACCGGGAGATTGAAGGGGTCTTTGTCAAGCTCCTGCAAGGGCAGAGGCACGAGGACGTCGCTGCAGCAGTGGTGGCAGCACGAGCCAACACAGGCGGCGGCAGCGGCGGCGGCGGTGCTGGTGGTGGTGCCGGGGGTGAGCGCGGTCATCATGATGCGCCGAGCAGCGCAGACCACATTCGAGAAGAATCCCAGAAGATGGCACCCGAGGACAACGGCAACGGCAGTGGCGGCGGCCAGGTATCCGCGGCGGAAAGAGTTTCGGATATTTCAGCAAAGAGTTCAGATCCGGCCAAGAACAACAGCAGCAGCAGCAGCAGCCATCACCACAAGAGACAAAGTCCAAGGTGACCAAGGGGGATGGCCGGATCCTCGTGCTGTGCGACGACGTCGAGGAGATTGTGTTTGGGCGCCAATCGAACCCGGCCAAGGTGTACGGGCGCAAGAAGAACCGGGCATCGCGCGTCATCCACGCTCGTGACGACGACGACGGCGGCGGCAAGAACAGAGACACCGCTGCAGACAAACGATGTCCTTCCTACGGGACTACCAAGTATCAGACGGACAGCGGAGACAGCGCCGTCGAGCTGGACTACGACCTTGACGATGAGGAACACAGTAGCGGGGACGAAGAGCATCACCCGCATGGAATTCACAGATCTACGAGCAACAGCAACAACAACAGCAACTACAATGATAACAGCAACAACACCAAGACCACCAGCACTGGTATCGACGGACACACGGCTGCCGCGTTGTCAGTACGAAGTGGCACGAGGGTCCGACCTGCGCAGATCGTATCCGAGGTCAACGGCAGCGTTGGCGGCGAAAAGGGCCGCGCGGAACGGTCGGAGGAGACGGAGGAAATGGCACGGCGGCGGATCGAGGGCCAGCAACGGGCTCAGCGCAAGGAGATGGTGCGTTGCGCTGCGAGGCGTGGCGTGGTGTTTGGCTTCAAAGTCGGCCTGGAGGGCGTCGCAAGTACAGGCGCCGTGGGAGCCCGCCATGGTGGTGAGATGGATGGCAAGGCAAGCGCCTCCAGCAAAAAGAAGAAAAGGTCGGGGAGAACCCCAGGGGCTGAAGGCGCTGACGACACGGACGTCCCTAGCGGTGCTCCTGTGATGCGCAAATGCGAGGCCGTGATGCAGGGCAAGGTAGTCGAGCCGAGTTACGCGAAGGGAAACTGGGGCATTCGATGGCGCGAGGACTGACGCTGGATAAGGCCGTGTCTCCTGCATACGTAGAATGATCTTGTCATGTATTGTTCTGTAGCTGAGCCATGACTTGCTTTCCGCACCCGTGTCTGCATGTCTCAGTCTCACTGGGAAGCCAGGGCGAATCGCTAATGCCGGCAGATCGCTGCCTCGCACGGCTGGTGTATTCGCTCGGTAGTGATGCTCATTCCGCCAAGTCCCGAGTCCTGGTGCAATGAGATGAGGCCTTGCCCGACAGGGAGACTCGTCATTGTCCGACCGGGGCGGATCGTCCAGAGACAGATTAAAGATATGCACGAGGCCGAATCCGGGGCGTATCGTGCCAGGCCGGGCCCCGTGCTTACGTGAGTTGCCAATCGTCAAAGGAACGCACATCGTCTGCAAGGGCGTGGCGGCCCATGTCGCCCCCCATCCATACATCTATCCATCTTGACAGACATGGGCAGTCCTGCTGGGAAAGCACCTCGTGCCCCCCCTGGCCTCCCTACCCGGCCTCCCTGCCCAAATCATACTACGCCTGGTATTTAGCTATCCAGATACCTTTTTCCATGATCATAACTGGAATTTTTCTCATGCCGTAGTCGATCTGGGTCTGTGCAACAGCCTCATATAAGGGAGGCCGGGGTGACCCTGCCCTGCTACCCATAGTCAAAGACCACGTGTGAGCAAGCTTGGGGGTACACGTACTGCACCTCCGGCAAAAGATGTGGCGTAGATACTCATCAAACTGTGCCGGAAAGTTTTCATTGCGGATCTCGACCAGCCGTTCCAGCACTTTTCGCTGACGACTCCACAATCGTGATGAAAACATCGGAGGCATGCAATTTCATCGGACATATCTCCGCTGCGGCAGGCTGCCCATTGTGTGGGGATTGCCCTTTACCGTGCGCCACATGAGCGCCACACCATCGTTTCCATGTCACGGATGCCCAGAGTTCATGGCGACCTCTATGGCATCGTGTTTCACCCTCTTGAGCAAAGACTAGGAGGCTGGGTATCGTGCATGCTGTGGATTTCTCCGTATGCGAGGTCAGATAGATATCTTCGTCATGGCACCTGAGTGTACAAGACGGGGACAGAGCATTCTCCCGTTGCCTTCATGGTTGCTAGCACAAAACGTTGATCCTGGTCGGGTGTTGTGATGACTTGGGACAAGAAAGGATGTGAAATTGTGCCAATCAAACACTATTGTGGTTGGACGTCGAACCGCAGCTTGGTCAATACTGTAGAGGCCTGAGCTTCGCAAGGCTCCGGGCTCCCCTACATGCGACAGCTGAAGACGCAGAGACACACGCGCTGCGCACCAGGGGTTCCTTGGCAGGCGGGAAGTCTCGTGATATCGAGTGCTTGATTGAGTATTGTCAAATGGTCTTGCAAGCGAAACAGCAACAGTGAAGCCCCGTCATGCCCCCAAGATCGTTTCTTTCCCTAGCTGGTGGCGGGGGCTGCTAGAGTTATGTCATCCAATAATTTGTTGCGGAACCCACTCGATAATATGCAGCGGAGACAACCCGCCGATCAATGCCCGACCTCAGCACCAGGCGCCTCGGCGTTTTGCTGTCAAGCACGAACACCACGGGTCCCACTTGATACATTCCATGCCACAGCGTGTGCTTGACATAAGGCTGATGAAGTTTGTCTCTCGACATGAATGTCCCGATTGACTGCCCGAAATGATGTCTGTGCTCTGAAACATTAATGGACCAGAAGTGGAGCCACCTCGGCCGTGAGCCCTTCCCGTGGTTATCATCTTGGCATGCCCGCCGGCCTCTTGGCTAGAGGAAGATGCCGTTGATGGCGGCTGATGCCACGACACAGTGCGGCATCACAGATACCGCAAGCGACACCTACAATCTGTGCTATTGGACTCAGAAAAGCCCTTCGATAGCTCTCCATTGGCATGGTGCTTGCGTAATGCTCTCCGGCAGTGAAGGCGTCTTGGCTCAAGCTGCACCAACGGTTTCGAGGGTCCGATAAGCGAATTAACGCGCTTCCAAGCTGGAGCTCTTGAAGAAGGATGGCACAGCAACTTTGATGCTACCTGACGCCAACGTCTAGGTCGACTTAGAGAGGCTAGTCTTGAAGAGCACAGCGGAGAGTCGTCAGCTATCCGAGGCACGCTGCGACAAATGCGCCAAGTTCGGGAGACCTTGGGTGCGGTCAGAGTGGAACGAAATGCCATGCATACAATGCCTGTCGCTGTCGGACGGAGGCGGTCCCCTGCTCGACCCAGAGACTTGGGAGCTCTCGGCGAACCCACACACTGTCCAGACTCGGGGTGAGCCACACGCGAAGCTGAGCTCGGGTCGGTTGCATCTGAGCAAAGGCATCGCAGTGAGAAAGCGCGACGGGAAGTTGACTTTGTGGGCCTCTTAACGGTCCGAGAGGGACGCCCGAAGATGACCGGACTCGACCTGGGGATACGAGCGCGCTCCGCCGGGGACACATCCGGTTCCGACCATTCCCAGCAGGCTGTAAGCGGGGTTTGCGATCTGCGCGTGGCCATCTGACTTTTGAGCTTGACAAGACCTGCCTGGAGTCGCGGTTGAGTACCATAGTAAGCTGCTAGAGAAAAGAGAGTTTGGCGCCGACAACTTGTGGGCGCCGTGGGTGGATCGATGGCTTCCGAGGTTATGACGACGAGAGGGTGTGGAGGTGTCTTTGCATGCAGTGCTGCTCGGCAGCGTCGAGGGCACCCGGGCGGGCTGGCAGTTGTCAACGTACTCCGTACGACCCCAAGCTATCGACGACTGATCGTCGTCCGGCTGGGCGGGCTGCCAGGCCTGTGACGAGCATGCGTGTCGTCGAGCCGATGGCGTGGCTTGAGTGCTGAGTGGCTGGGATGCAAGCGGACTCGTGGGATGGGCGAGCCGGGGGAAGCAGCCTCTGCAGGGGAGGCCCAGTAATTACAGTACATAGCTGATCAGGGCTGCACGGGCGGAGCACCAGTGACGCTACCTGGGTCCGTTTGGCCATGATTGGCGGTGGCCTGGCTGGAGCTTAAAAAACCTTGCCAGCGCTTCTCTGGTCACAATAATTGATAGATGATTGCGTGAGCCCTGCTCAGTGTCGCTGCGAGCTTGCAACCTCGACCTACAGGAAGTACTGGGTACATACCTTACTTAGCTAAGGTAGCGTACGTAGCTTGTTGTTGCTGCGGTGGCCGAATCTGGCGGAGCATGCACCAGCCTCGACCAGGAAGGCACGTCAATCAATGCAATGCACGCCGCCTCCTGCCTCTGGCGAGCCGCATCAGCGCACCCACCTGCCGCTTCCTCTCTGGCCGCACTCCAGGGTCGTGGTGGTGGTGGTGACGATGATGCGATTGCTGCGCTGTTATGTCCGTACGTACGTGCACCACTTGCTCGATACGCTGCCGGTCTTCGCAGCTTTGCTTATTCCCAACCACGCGGCGGAGACCAGTCCCCGGGGAACACCCTCGGCGCGTTGAACTCACCTTGCGTCACCTGATAGCAGATCCTGCCTGGTCGAAGCCGGGGTGCAGGGCCCTGCTGGAAATGGACATTGAGGACGTGGAGCCACCCGCCTGCTTGGCTCAGCCAGACCAGACTCGAGGGCTCTCCTCCAGCCAGACAAGCCATTATTCATCGATCCCGTGTCTACCCAGCCTAGGCGAGCCTGGCCCGCCACTTCCGTCCGCATCCATCTTTTGCCCGCCTCTTTCCAACCTCCACTTGACTCTCCCACGCTGCATATCTCCAGCCTGCGCTGCTCGCACGCGACTCCTGGCTTGCCCGCCTCGCCTCCCGTCCCGCTCAAGTTTGTCGCTGCTTCACACACTGCGTTTTGCAGCTAAATCTTTCTCCCACGGAACCAGGGACCAGGCCACGGCACCCACCGCCAACGACAGCCGCTTTGCTCGAACCGCATCAAAGCTCATCTGTGTCCGCTGCCGCTGGTGCGCTTCTGTTGATCGAGCAGCCAGCTCGACAAGACCAGGCCTTGCCTCGTCTCACAGCAAGGGTCTCTCTCCCCTTTGCTCCCGAGAGCGTCGCCTTGTCCCGGCATCCTGGCCTTCTAATGCTCCCGGACCATCCTGCGTCCTCTGCCACCTCGCACCAGAAGACGCAGGGCTCCGTATCCGCTGGGGTCGTGTCTCGACTCACTCACCCCAAGACCAGCTCGGCACCGGCAATTTGGACTTGGTCCGCAGACCGATAACCTCTGTGCTCGTGGTATGTAGCGCCAATTCCTTGCAGTCCCACACGCAAAGCACGCCCTCACAGATCCCAAGCTGTTGCAAATTGCGCATGCGCGTGTGCATGCGCTTTGCAGGGTGTCGGTGAGGGCCATTCCTACTGCTTGGCCATTCGTTGTGGACATGAATCTTAGACACATAATCCTTGTCTGCAAGCCACCGTTTATCTCGCAAAGAGGAGAGGGAAAAGTGGGCGACGGAGCTGCGACTGCGAGTTAGCTTGACAGTATTCAGCTCCACTGGCTGGTGCTCCAGAGCTTGCGGCACCACTAGCCCAGCACCGCCCGGCCCAGCTCCGCTCGAGCTAACCCACGACTCTGACCCAGCTTCCGGCCACTGAACCCTCTTCTGTCATCTCTGCAATGTCTGTCCATTTCGTCATTCCGACCCATTCTAACCTCTGCGATAATCCAGGCCAGCAACCACGTCGCACCTGCTGTCCCTAACAATACCGTCTCCCGGTCCTGCGAATTGAAATTTCGCTGTCTTCGTCCATCACCAGATAATGCGCATCGCGACGAGTCACGACGCCTAGAAACAACATCACGGGCGTCAACCGAACCTGTCAACACCGCTGGGAACGTTGTCAGTGAACCCGCGATACTCGCAACAGCGCAGCAAAGCCCGCCTGCGACCACCATCAGCCATCTGCGACTCGTTGTGGCTATGCAACGCGGCTAAGAGCCCACGTATTGCTGCTACACATCACAACCGCCCACGCAGAAACTTTTCGCAAGTCTGCAGAAAAGCTGCCAATCGAAATCCAAGCGAGAACATTGCGCGCGGCCTCAGAAGGTCCCGCAGCCAGATCTGATCATGGGTGGCTGCATGAGTTCAAATAAGGAGGAGGAAGAGCAGAAGAAGCGGAGCCAGGCTATCGACAGAGTATTAGATGAGGACTCGAAACGTCTCCGGCGAGAATGCAAAATCCTCCTGCTGGGTAAGGACCTGTCACGATCATCAAACCGTGCAGACTGAGTAGCGAGGCAACTGCTAACTGGTATGACCGTGCAGGATCCGGAGAGAGCGGCAAGTCAACGATTGTAAAACAGATGAAAATCATCCACCTCCAGGGGTACTCCGAGGACGAGCTCTACAACTATCGACCTACAGTATTCAAAAACCTGGTGGAATGCGCGAAGGCCGTCATCATCGCAATGGACCAGTTCGAGATCGAACCCAGTACAGAACCGATAAAGGAGCATTGCACGTTCTTGCTCAACTATTCGATCGAATCCGGACCCCAAGCTCACGTTGAACCGGACGTCGCCACAGCAGTCCAGGCTCTTTGGCACGATCCATGCATCGATCAATTAATGGAGCATGCCACCGAGTTCTATTTGATGGACTCAGCCGGATAGTGAGTATTTCTACGCATGCACCAAGCTGGACAATGCGCTAATCTGCCCGCCACAGCTTCTTCGACGAGGCCACCAGGATATGCGCCCCTGACTATCTCCCTAGCGAAATGGACGTCCTGCGAGCTCGAACAAAGACGACAGGTATATACGAAACACGATTCCAGATGGGAGCTCTCAGCATTCAGTAAGTGTATCGTCTTGTGTCTCGAGATTTCTGCTAACGCCATCACCAGCATGTTCGATGTTGGAGGCCAGCGTAGTGAACGCAAGAAGTGGATTCACTGTTTTGAAAACGTCACCTCAATCATATTCTGTGTGGCATTGAGCGAATATGATCAGGTTCTCCTCGAAGAAAGCAGCCAGGTGAGTTAGCACTCTGTGTCGTTCTCGCATCTTGACATTCTAACGCCTGTCCATTGATTTAGAATCGCATGATGGAGAGTCTGCTGCTTTTCGACTCCGTTGTCAACTCTCGTTGGTTCGTGCGTACGAGCATCATCCTATTTCTGAATAAGGTCGATATTTTCAAGGTGAAGTTGCCAAGGTCGCCACTCGGAAACTACTTTCCAGATTACTCAGGCGGCAACGATGTCAACAAGGCTGCCAAGTACTTGTTGTGGAGGTTCAATCAGGTTAACAGAGCTAGTCTAAACCTCTACCCACAGTGAGTCTACTGACAGATATTCCAAGTCTTATGAGCAGCAGCGTCTAACCTTGCTTGCCAGTTTGACACAAGCGACCGACACTTCAAATATTCGGCTAGTATTTGCGGCTGTAAAAGAGACGATTCTCAACAATGCCTTGAAAGACTCTGGCATCCTGTAAACCATCCGACCCTGGAAGTCGAACTGGCGGCACAATTGGTATTCTTGCATCGCATCGGCGTTTCTGTGTTTGGCGGGAACGCTCGATCCATCGTTTTATATATTGGTTTTATTGCATGGCGTTAGGGAGCCTAGCGTTTGGGTACGACGATTGGAACACGTCTCTCGCGGTGAGACGTGAGGACGACAACACGTGAAGTGGCCAAGGCTGTCACTGGGATGCGCAGCTTGGCAGAACATAATTATGATGTCCATTTGGCATGTGTAATGTAGGTAGAAAAGCTCCCGAGCACGTTCGCGTGTTCTTCGATGAAAATCAGTTGTGGTGAGGACTTTATGTCTGATTTAATCATCGGGGCCATCCGGGAGAACCCTTGGATGGGAAAGTGCTTGATGTCACCGCCCACTTGAGCACGTAGATGGTTCATCACCCATTGTCTCGTATCAGACTCGTCTGTACTGGGCATGTGGCTCTAGGACTAATGTTTTAAAGGATACAATCCGGCACTGCTCCCAAGCAATGGGAATCAGTCATCGCCTGCGGGTTTCCAGGCGAGCAATCAGCCACACCTTGGCACGCTCCGAGCCAGCCTGGGGAGAGACAATGGAGCTTGGGAGAGGTACCAGGGCAGGACTGTTTCTATAAAGGCCGTTGTCAGAAGATCTAATGGGATTGAGCCCCCCCACAGCACTAGTCGACAAACTGGCAACCCAATGGTGTCAGGTCGTGAGTGGAATCGGCTGCGGCGGACCCAAGTGGAGGAGGCAGTTCAAAGGCGGGAGACCTTCCGCCCAATGCAAGCCCGTCAGTATCTTCATCATCGATTTCCACGGTCTGGCCGCTCTCATGTGGGTTCGACACAAAGGGCGTGTCTACGGCGATCTGCCGCCCAGCGCCAGGGATGAGCCTTTGTGCTCGTCGCGGAGACGGAAAGGCATGGTTGAGTTGATGATGTCGTGTCCGTGCTGGTGGGCAGCAAGGGCGGGCTTTGGCATTGTGGTGAGGTCACCCGCTCTGCCCCCAAGTCGATAAACGAGCCATCGCCGATAAGAGGAAAAGCCAGGCACACGAGGATTGACAAGTGCTGGCTCGCGGATGGACCAAAGCCTCCCAACCCAAGTGCACCTGCATGCATGGTGCCCTTGGAGCCAGTGGCTTGCTGGCGCGGCCGCCTGCGTCTGTCTGGTCTTGTCGATTGCGGTGCTCCGCATGCGTCAGGTGAGTGGATCAGCACGCACACCCAGCAGCACCCGTGGACCTACCTAACCCCGCATGAGTTTGAGCTGGGGGCCCAGGCATGAGCTTCCCCGCCCGCTGAAGCTTGAGCTCCCCCAGCTGTTGCCCCGCCGCCATAGATGGGGAATCGCGGGGTCCTGAGCTCTGGATTCTGGAGGCGGCCCAGCAGAGAGCCACGACGCGTGTGCCATGCCATGCCATGCCATGCTGACAGCTCCTGAAGTCCATGCTGGACCTGTGGCATCAGAACGCGACCGGATGTCTTGAGATACAGACATGATGGTCTCAATGAGTACTGACATTAGCCGGTGCAGGGCGGTGCCACTAGGTCTGTCGGGCGGGCCTGCAATGGGTTGCCGACACATCCCGACAGGGTTTCGTCAGCCACGACACTTTGTTTTGCTGGGATGACTGCAGCTGCACCATGTTGAGCAGGCGTGCTTTTGCTGCAGCATGCTTGGCCAAAGTCGTCATTGTGCCTCGACGCGAATAGCTTGCTTGTCCTGCTTGTGCCCCCCTCCAGCCAGGAGAGCCGATATAAGACAGGGCTGACATCAAGCAAAGAAAGCCCGTACCAGACCACCCGATGCGTGAAGCCGTCCGGCTGAGGCAGAAGCTGAGCATTGAGCGCGGCTCTAGGAGGTCGAATTGATGATCTTTGAATTGGAGAAGTACGCCATCGGACGAGCACCATGCTAGCACTTGTCTCCCCCACCCCCTCAGATTAAGCAAATATCAGGAAACAACGGCGGGAGGCAGAGCAACGCCCGTGAGGAGCATCGTCCCATTGTGTCTGCACCAAGCTCCCCCGCCCCGTCCATGGTGTGTGCAGGGCGGCAACACTGGCTGCAGCTCCGTCGTGTTAGCGCGCGGCCTGGCCCTCCGGACCCGTCGACCCCCGCATTCCAGGGCGGTTGCCCACCTGCGCTCGTGTAAGCCAGTCACCACACCACGCCCATACGCCACACCACACCACACTCATCACGCCTGCCGTAGCACCGACCTTGAGCTTGCCCCGAACCAACCTTGAAGGTCCATTTGGCTTGCCAGTGTGTTCCTGCCCAACAGACTGCCGAGCCCGTCCGTCCCTACCCCTCCACGTCCTTCCTGCCGCTCGCCGTTTCTAGCTGGCCCTGCCGTGTGCTGTCCGCTCCCAGCTTATCTGACCAATCTTGCTCCTCTCTTTGTCCAGCTCAACATTCGATCCATCTTTTCCTTTCTTTCCACCCTTCTCCTCTTGGTTCGTTCCACTCAATTATCCTCAGCTTTCAGCTCTAATTGCTCGCTCGCTCTACCGCCAAGCTTCATCATCATGGCCACCGAGCAGAGACTGCCCTCGCGTGAGCGTGAGCGGCGCCCGTCCGTGGGTGCCCCGATTGTCGACATCAGCGGCTCTGTTGGGCCTGCTGGCATCTCTCGGCCCAAGCACAAGCGCACTTTCACTGGCTTTGGTGCTGGAGAGATCAAGAGTGTTGAAGGTACGTCCTTTGCCAACATCTTGTCCAGCATAGTGGCCTGTTGCTGAGATATTGACCGTCTCCAGCCTCCATCCCAGAGCCTCAGCGGGAGGCCTGGACCAAGAACCAATTTGACGGCTTCAAGAACAAGGACGAGTTCGAAAAGGAAGTGGTCCGCCATGTCGAGACCACCTTGGCTCGCAGCATGTTCAACTGCGACGATGTTGCCGCATATTCGGCCACCGCCTTGGCCTTCCGCGATCGCCTGATCAAGGACTGGAACAAGACGCAGCAGAGGCAGACATTCACCGACAGCAAGCGGATATACTACCTGTCTCTCGAATTCCTAATGGGCCGAGCTCTTGACAATGCCATGCTCAACGTGAAGGGCAAGGACATTGCCAAAAGTATGCCGCAAATTGGATGATTCATAAAGCAGCCACATACAGCTAACATAATGTCAAAGGTGCACTGGATGAACTGGGTTTCAGAATCGAAGACATCATCGGCCAGGAGAACGACGCTGCCCTCGGTAACGGCGGTCTTGGCCGACTGGCCGCTTGCTTCCTTGACAGCATGGCCTCGCTCAACTACCCGGCCTGGGGCTATGGCCTGAGATACCGCTATGGAATTTTCAAGCAAGAAATCATTGATGGCTACCAGGTCGAAGTTCCGGACTATTGGCTTGACTTCAACCCCTGGGAGTTCCCACGCCACGACGTGACTGTCGACGTGAGCCCTCATTTCTTTTCCTGCAGATATGTTCAGATGCTGATCTTGAGTCCAGATCCAATTCTATGGTCATGTTCGCAAGTCACAGGATGCCAATGGCAAGACCGTCGCCAATTGGGAAGGCGGCGAGACCGTGACTGCAGTCGCTTACGATATGCCCATTCCTGGCTATGACACGCCCTCCACCAACAACCTACGCCTGTGGTCGAGCAAGGCTGCCAGTGGCGAGTTCGACTTTCAAAAGTTCAACAGCGGCGAGTATGAGAGTTCAGTGGCCGACCAGCAGAGAGCAGAGACAATCAGCGCCGTCTTGTATCCAAATGACAACCTCGACCGTGGCAAGGAATTGCGTCTCAAGCAGCAATACTTCTGGGTAGCTGCCTCGCTGTACGACATTGTTCGTCGCTTCAAAAAGTCGAAGCGTGCCTGGAGAGAGTTCCCCGATCAAGTCGCTATCCAGCTCAATGACACACACCCTACACTCGCCGTTGTCGAGCTACAGCGAATCCTCATCGACAAGGAGGGACTTGAGTGGGACGAGGCCTGGGCTATTGTGACTGCGACTGTAAGTACAAGCACTTCAAGGATTATGATATTGCATTTTCTGACTCGCTCTTGCGTAGTTTGGCTACACAAACCACACGGTCCTTCCCGAGGCGCTCGAGAAGTGGCCCGTCGGTCTTTTCCAGCACCTTTTGCCACGCCACCTTCAAATCATCTACGACATCAACTTGTTCTTCCTTCAATCTGTAGAGAAGAGGTTCCCAGATGATCGGGATATGCTCAGCCGCGTCTCCATTATCGAAGAGTCGCAGCCCAAGATGGTCCGCAGTAAGTGGTTGCTCCCTGTACTAGCTAAAGTAACAACAGGTCGCAAAGTGCCGCATCGGCCTGCTCCCGCTGTGAGCTGAGAATAACGTATCCCGATGCTGACAGCTTGCAAATAGTGGCGTATCTGGCTATAGTCGGCTCTCACAAGGTCAATGGAGTTGCCGAGCTACACTCTGACCTCATCCAGACGACAATCTTCAAGGACTTTGTCAAGATCTACGGAGCCGACAAGTTTACCAACGTGACCAACGGAATCACTCCCAGAAGATGGTTGCACCAAGCCAACCCCCGACTTTCGGAGTTGATTGCTAGCAAGACGGGAGGCTACGACTACCTCAAAGATCTGACGACACTGAACAAGCTGGAGCAGTATGTGGACGACAAGGCCTTCCGCAAGGAGTGGGCCGAGATCAAATATGCCAACAAGGTACGGCTGGCGAAGTACATCAAGTCAACCCTGGATATTACCGTCAATCCCGCCGCGCTCTTCGACGTTCAGGTCAAGAGAATCCATGAGTACAAGAGACAGCAGCTCAACATCTTTGGCGTCATCTACCGCTATCTTCAGATCAAGGAGATGAGCGCCGAGGAGCGCAAGAAGCAGGCTCCCCGTGTCTCCATCTTTGGTGGCAAAGCTGCCCCTGGCTACTGGATGGCCAAGCAAATCATCCATCTGATCAACAACGTTGGTTCCGTTGTCAACAAGGACCCTGATGTCGGTGATCTGCTCAAGGTCATCTTCCTCGAGGACTACAACGTCAGCAAGGCCGAGATTATCATCCCCGCATCCGACCTCAGCGAGCACATCTCTACCGCCGGCACTGAAGCATCGGGCACGAGCAACATGAAGTTTGTCCTCAACGGAGGTCTCATTATTGGCACTTGTGACGGTGCAAATATTGAGATTACCCGTGAGATTGGCCAGGAGAACATCTTCCTATTCGGCACCCTGTCGGAAGATGTGGAAGACCTTCGTCACAACCACACATATGGCAAACATGCCGTCGATAGTGGTCTTCAGAAAGTATTCGACGCCATCACGAGCGGCAAGTTTGGAGATGCCAACGACTTTGGTGCTCTCGTGTCTGCCGTCCGCGACCATGGGGACTACTACCTCGTGTCTGACGATTTCCAGTCGTACATTGATACACAGAAGATGGTTGACGAGGAGTACAAGAACCAAGAGGAGTGGGTGAGCAAGTGCATTCGCAGCGTTGCGCGGATGGGGTTCTTCAGCTCTGACCGCTGCATCAACGAGTACGCCGAGGAGATTTGGAACATTGAGCCGTTGGCCGTCTAGAGATTACATCGATGATCTCGATAGAAAGGACAAGAAAGCGGGTGCTCGAGAAGTTAGGACCTCAAGTTTGTGTGCTCCTTCAACCGCCACCAAAGCTCGCTCTCCACAGTTCATAGTAATACAAGACAGCATTACACGTGTAGTACAATTCAAGTCCAGTCTCGTGATGCCTGGCGTACCTATTGTAGTCGGAACTCTGTTCTCAAGGGAGAGGGTGTGCATCCAGCACGCGCCACGTGGCTCATGGCTGCACGAACGAGCTATCGAGAGATGGCGATGACGACAACCATGGGATTTTGCGTCGAGCGTTGTGTTTGGCGATGCTCGATTGACGGGCGCCAGCGGGACCCAAACCAAGATTTCTCACCACGACTCGCGGCACGGAGCAAGATGGACCAGTAAGAGCAGCCCATGAATTGGACACATCGGATAAAGACCCGACAGAACCAAAGAGAGGAGGGGCCGGGGGCAGCCCCAGCTCCGGCCCGCATGGGCATGCCAACATGGGTATTGGGGGCATGGGCAATTGACATTGTGGGCGGGGGGAGGGCCACTGACGTCATTGTGAGGAAGAGGCGCCATGCGCTTCTGCAAGGTTCGACCTATTCACGTTGCAGGGATTGGTTCTTTTCCGGGACAGTTTCCTTGGAGAAGGGGCCGATTGGCCTTCTTTGGCCGTGATACGACAAGGAAGATGGAACTATGACGTCGTGACGTTTATTGCCCGAACATGTTTGTGTTTAGGCGATTGCTTTGTGACTGAGCCAAGTGCCAACTGACCTTTTTTTTGTTTTTTTTTTGGTGTCGTTATACTTCAGCTTAGTTCTGGTATGCTCAAGTGCAGCAGCGGCATGCATGCACTTTGAGAAGGTTGGTAAGACCTCCATGGTGGAAGAGGACCTTCTTTTTTTTCTCTCTTTGATCTCTTCAAGTGATGATTTGCTGCAGCCTTCAGGAGAAGGGGAGGGAGCCCCTGTTTCCCCACTTGCTGGAACTTCCCTTGCGAAAGTCTTGGCTTCTTCTTGGGTGTGTGTGTGTCTGTGTGTATGTGTGCAAAAGCTTCTGCCTTTTGCGCCTTTCCGGCTCCGGGTTCGGTCTATCTTGCATTCTTTATGTCTCAGGAAGAGAGTGGCCCGGGGAATGCATGCAGCAGCAGTAGTCGCGGCAGCAGCAGAAGCAGTGTGTCCAGCGGGAGATCGGGTCAACCCACCCCAATGGGACTTTTGGATTCGTGCATGCCAATTACTTTGTCGATTTTGGAGCCGAAAAATAAAAACGTGATGCCTTTTGCCCCCCTCTTCAATAGTCCTCCTGCTGGAGTCTGTAATGACTTCATGGGGACAGACTGTGCCCGCGTTGACCTGATGGATATGTTCACAAGCCTTAAGTATCTTAACTAGGGGCAAGTGCCTGGTGCCTGGTGGTCCAGCTAGCAGAAGAGAGACCAGTGGCGACCACAGGGCAGTCATATGTCAAGGCCGTCACAGGAGATATAGCTAGCGTACTTAAGGTACTGGTTTGCGAAAAGAAAAAAATACAGTACACGAGAAAGCTGCCGCCACACGGAGGAGAATGGGGGGGGGGTTGTTAGAGGGGGGAACAGAAGAGAGAGGAAGACATGAAGGGAAGGGAAGCGGGGGGATCGAGTTGTTTGGAAATGGCATGGAGACGGTGCCGAGTTGTCGAGACGGCAGGGCATGGAGAAAATCAGGTTCCCATCATGATTTTGAGGACGAGGAGGAAGGATCGGCGGCGCGGGAGATGGACCATCGACGATGCGTGGTGCCTGAGCCCTGGCCTGGCGAGCCGAGCGAGCTGGAAGAGAAGCGGAGAGAAAGGGCAGGGGGAGGGAGGAGGTGTGTTTGCGTGGCTGCCCATGGACGGTCACGCGCTGTGCAACCGGCAAGATTGACTGACTGAGTAGCTGACTGAGTAGCTGACTGACTGGCTGACCGGGTTGGTGTCTGGTCTGGTCTGGTCTCCGATGGCTGGGCTGCGTGCGGACGTGCGTGTTCGAGAAGGGGGCTTGCTGTCGATCGCGCGGATGGCAGGCTGTGGGCAGCGAGGCATGCATCGGGACGTAGACTACCTTAAGGTAAGGAGAGGCAGGGCCATTTCCTCCGGAGGGAGCGTCGAGTGCCTGGCTGAGCGGTGCTTTGGGGACACGGGGATCGAGCGTGGGCCACGATCGCACACCAAGGGCTCGATCGGCCCGGGCAGTGGTCGAAACGGCGCAGGCGGCAGCCCGGAGCCCCCAGCGCTGGGGCGGCGGCCGGGCCCCGGCACTTGCCCGCAGGCAGTCAGCCCCCCAGTGACAATTGCAGCAGCAGAGACAGTGCAGTGCCACTGGGTGAGGGGCACGCAGCGTGTATGTACCGAGTCTCTTGGGTACTGCCTGTACCACTCGGGCAGTCACTCGAAAGCAGCCAGCTGCGATCGCGATCGCAGTCTCCGTCCTGGCTGCCCGTTGTCAGCGGCTGGCCCCAAGCAGGCAAAAAGAGGCACGCAGTTTTTTCTTTCCCCTGCCTGCCCTCCTGTCTCCGCCGCGGTTCCTGCTTTCCATGTGTTTGTTGCGTGTTGCGGCCGTGGTGTCTGTCTAACTATCGGCCTGTCAACTCACCATCCCCTCCACCTACGCTACTTACCTGCACGCCCGTCCGATCGGCTCTCCCCTCTCTAATCACTCCTCGTCTCCCCAACCTGCTGGCGCTCTCCATTTTCGTCGTCTTTAGACTTTCCCATGTGCCTCGAGAACCTGTCTTTCCTCCCTCCTACCTCTTCTCCAACTCGCACAACAACGCCCGCCGCCGTATAGCATCCTCTATCGCGTGCTTCCTCGCCGCACAGCTGTCTCCGTCCCACCCTCTCCCCTGACAGGCGCCCCTCACAAAAAACACCACCGCGCAATCCTCCTCCTCACCAGAACCACCACCACTTCTTCGCACGCCGCTGCCAGCGCGCCCACAGTCGCTCCTCCTCACGTCCGGCAACAGACACTGCTGCTTCTCCATCCTCCAGCAGCGCAACTCCGCCCACCAGAGCATCCCTCAGGACCACTTGTACACTCTACTAAAAGGTTGCTGTGCTCCAAGCCGAGCACCGCCTACTCTCAAAAATGGCCGAATTCGTGCGCGCCCAGATCTTTGGAACTACCTTTGAGATCACCTCGAGGTGCGTCCTTGGCTCGGCGACTACTATTGCCATATCTACGGACCATGAGAAACTGACTTGCTATGCGCAACCGGCAGATATTCCGACTTGCAGCCTGTGGGCATGGGAGCCTTTGGTCTCGTCTGGTATGTTTCTCCCCCGCACAGCCGGCCAGCAGCAATATTTCTGCCCAGCGACGCTCGTCCTCGCGCTCCAGTTGCTAACCCCGTGGTCACAGCTCCGCCCGCGACCAGCTGACGAACCAGAATGTTGCCGTCAAGAAGATTATGAAGCCGTTCAGCACTTCGGTCCTCGCCAAGCGAACCTACCGTGAGCTCAAGCTGCTCAAGCATCTCAGACACGAAAACGTCATTTCTCTGAGCGACATCTTCATCTCCCCCCTTGAAGACATGTAAGTTGAGCCTCTTGGACCACCCTGACCATCCTGCGCCCACAGACCCGGTGCCCTCGTGGGGTTTGGGCGATTTTTTAGTTTTGTGCGTGCGCGGTGCTGACCATTGGCGCGTTCCCGAATAGCTATTTCGTCACCGAGCTTCTCGGCACAGACTTGCACCGGCTGCTCACTTCGCGGCCTCTTGAGAAGCAATTCATCCAGTATTTCCTCTACCAGATCATGGTAAGTTCCCATGTAGCCACTGCAATGTGCAGAAGCCATACAGGGCTGCTTGCGCACGATTCCAGGCGTGGCAGCCCGTGAGCGGCACTTCTGCACAGCGCGGACCATCGCCACCATGGTGGGGCAAGCCTCACGATATACTGACGTCTGCCAATTGCAACAGCGGGGTCTGAAATACGTTCACTCTGCGGGGGTCGTCCACCGCGACCTCAAGCCCAGCAACATCCTTGTCAACGAGAACTGTGATTTGAAGATTTGCGACTTCGGCCTCGCCCGTATCCAGGATCCCCAGATGACCGGCTATGTCTCGACGAGATACTACCGCGCCCCCGAGATTATGCTCACATGGCAAAAATACGATGTCGAGGTCGATATTTGGAGTGCCGGCTGCATCTTTGCCGAGATGCTCGAGGGCAAGCCTCTTTTCCCCGGAAAGGACCACGTCAACCAGTTTTCGATAATTACGGAACTGCTCGGCACTCCCCCCGATGACGTCATCAACACAATCGCCAGCGAGAACGTAAGCAACGGATGCTGTGTAATTGCAGAAAAATTGATTTTGCTGGCTAACAACGATTTGTTTTTCGCAGACCCTGAGATTTGTCAAGTCGCTACCCAAGCGCGAGAGGCAGCCTCTCAAGAACAAGTTCAAGAACGCCGACCCTGCCGGTATGTGGTTATGTAATTATTACCCCATTGTGAGCAAAAGCCTGACCCCGGTTTAGCCATCGAGCTCCTCGAGCGGATGCTGGTCTTTGACCCCAAGAAGCGTGTCACCGCGACAGACGCGCTGGCCGACGAGTACCTCGCGCCCTACCACGACCCCACCGACGAGCCGGTGGCCGACGAGAAGTTCGACTGGAGTTTCAACGACGCCGACCTGCCGGTGGACACATGGAAAATCATGATGTTAGTTCTTTTGCCTCTTGACACATTTCGGGGCGAGCCGGGAAATCTCGTTTTGACACCGGATAACTGACACGGAAGCACATAATTTCTAGGTACTCGGAGATCCTCGACTACCACAACATAGAGTCCAGCATGCAGCAAGGTGACGGCACCGAGTTCGCCCCGCAATAATGCAGAAGAAAATACCCCCCGAAGGTCCACGAGCTAGTCTCCCAGGGTCGTCTTTTCAATATGGCACAGCGAAGCTTTCATAATGGTCGTCGAGTTTTTATGATATCACGAAGTGAAACAAAGAAATAAAGCACATGATTGTCACAAGAGACACACAAGACACACACCCTTGCGAGTCACATACACCCGAACGAAACAGACACACAAACACACACAATAGGCCCCGGCGTTTCGGCGATGTTTCTCAGGTCCAAATTTTTCATTCTGTCCTTTATCGCACTGGCCGCAGGTCCCATGAATTTGTCGGGAGAGCAAAAGGGTCCATCCAGGGAGTGAGAAGTAGCTGCATATAGAGTACACGAAAACGCAGCGAGGGGGAGAAAGAGTCCCTCGTGGGACGGACATTCTATGGAGGACTGGAAAGTGGTCCTGCTTAGTTCAAGAGTGACGTGCGGGCAAGTGTGTGCTTGTGGGACGGGTCACCCCCGATATGGGCTCCGTATTATAGTTTCTTGCAGATATCACAGCCCGCAGGTTCTCTCTTGGCTTAACTTTTCTTTTTGGTTAGTCCCTTCGTGGTTGGCTTGCGCAGCAAGCTTGTCGTGAATTAACACGCCAGTCACTTGTTCCGGGTTCGCTTGGAATAGATAAGTGACGGAGGGCCAGCATGACACGCATAAAGAGGGGGGTTCTCCGCCCGAATAGCTCCTCACGGAGAACAGGGTGGGCCCCTGCATCTTGTTGCACACCGAGCAAAAGTATACTCTTCTTAACTCGCTATGCTGTGGAACGGGCGTGATGTGCCGACAAATGTGCAGAGTGCACCAATGCAGAGGTGGGTTACTATTTCACAAGCGATTGATCGGGCTTGAATGAGTTTCAATCAAGGAATCATGTCTTCCTCATTCGTTCAAAGCCAGCGTGGCCCGTGTGTGCACGCGATATATACAATGATCTAACTGATTTCGTTCCTGAACCCAAGAAATTGCGATGCCGATGCCGATTATGTGGATTCGATGCATGTCCGTGCCTTTCATTAAGCTTCCGAGTGTATGATACGAGACCTTCACTGCCGCGTTTTGACCCTTTCGCAGCTCATCTGGTCCATCTGTTTATGGCTTGGGCTCCTGGCTCGCAGAGGACGTACTGGGGACTGGCTCGTCGTCCGCTGCCGGCTGTCTGTCACCCTGCATCGACGTACCGGTCGCGGTCGTCGCTGGCGCGGACAAGTCTGGTTTTGGCTGTTCTGCTGTGGCTGTGGTGTCCGTACTTGAAGTCTGTACGGGTCGAGGAGAAGCAACGGCCGCAGATGACGCGGCAAGAGGTGCCGATGGAGCATCTCGTCTCCTCTCAGGACTCGGCGGCGCCGTGGACACGGACTCGCGCCCACTGTCGGACATTGCGCTGTCAAGCATGCTCTCACCAAAGCTGTCCTGCGTTGATGGCCTCACGGCGCTGTAGCCGCTAGGCACTTGCGCTGTGTCGTTATTGTCGTTGAAGACGCCAGACCGCATCGAGAATCTGGGTGCGTGCGGTGTAATAGGACTTTGAACCGGCGTTGTTCGCTCCGAGTCGGTGGATCGCGACTTGCGTCCCCATGCGGATGTCCATCCCCCGCTGCCGCCAGAACTGCTGTTGGTAGATGAGGTATTGAGCGAAGACACCTTTTCGCTAGCACTTGGCCGGCCCCAGGCTTGTTTGTGCTTCTGGCTCGCCCACGATGTCCAGCTACCAATGTAAGCACCAGCTTTGGCGCCGACTGATGATGTTGCAGTTGAATTCATGTGGTCGTCATTATGACCCGCACCGGCAGGAGGGAGTCCCGCAGATGGAGGCGGCGATCTTGCCTCCTCAGCGCGTCTTCTTTGTGCCTCCCGCATGGCCTCCATGTCAGAGTATAGTTTATTGAAGATTGTGTTTGCCTTCTCACGCCCAGCTGCGAGATTGCGGCCAAGGACCTCTCCTGCGACTGCAAATCGTTCGTCCAGGTGCATATCTTGAACCTGCTGCTGGATTCGGCGCTGAACGTCGTCGACGCTCAATCCACCCGCGCAAGGGTGCCTGGGCTCGACAATATCAAAGAGGTGGGAGTCCGTGTTGCATACCCAAAGGCGATAGTTATTCGTCCTTTCCCATACATCAATCCAGTCAGTGTTGAAGTCGTGTGCCGGGTCACCTTCGATATGTGGCAGCGCGGCTCGGGGATTAAGTGAGTTCTGTGCCAGGTAGTTATGGTACTTGACCGAGGATATTAGCGACAAGAGATACTCCTCGAACTGCAAACGGATGAACTCCTCGCTGCCGCGGTAGCCCATGGTCTTAGGCCGGCCAGGATTTGCTTCATCCCAGGTGTCGTTAACCTCCTGCGTGATCGCGTCAATCCACCGCCTGTCTGCGTGCGATAATGCCAACGCGGATCGCAATGAGCTTGAAGTGATGTTGATTGTTTTGTCATCGAGGTTGATGAGGATATCGCTGTATCGATCTTTCTGCTGTAAAAGAAGAGAGTTCGTGCTTCCGACAATATATGATTTCGTATTCTGGTCTGCCAGAAGATCAAGTTGCTGCAGCGGTGTGTAGGGACCAAATAAGCTACCCTACTCCGGATATTAGTAGCTGGTTGAAGCTTGTGGTCATCAAGATCTGGTGGTGGAACTCACCTGTCCGAAAATTTGAAGAGGCAGTCCCATGTAGGCAAGCAGAGACGAACGATCACTCGTCCGCAAGCTTGTAGGCTGCTTCAGATTCTTCTCGTAATTGTTAAGCTCTGGTCCCGCACAATCCTCCAGGTTTCGTAGAAGTCCTGGAATAAGAGACACAAGGGAGAACTGCATCATGCAAAGACGTTCGCAGCGCGATCCGAAGAAGAGCATCTGTGCACGATAGTGTTAGCTGCCGCGTTGTGAGTGTTCGAGGGTCTCAATCGCACCTTGTGCTGAAGCAAGCAACACTTGAGCAGGACAAGAGTCTGCCATTTGAACTCTCTGACAAGCTCTCTCAAGCTCATGCCCAGATACTGATCCCTATCAGCCTCGCTCAGCTGCCCACGCTCCTTTTCTTCCGCAAGACTGTCCTGAAATCTGCGCAGGATTTCAACGTCGGTGAACTCCCGCTGCAGAAACCATGCACTTGTTACGACGGAGAGACGTTCTCGAAGCATGCCGAAGAATTGCGGCGTGTCGGCAATCACCACTACTGCCTTCTGGACCGTCGATCGTGTTACCTCGGGAGGTCGATTGAGGAGCTGGGAGGCATCGAGTTGTCGTGTGCATGAAATTCCGAACAGCGAAGTGGCCGGTCCGTCGCCCGTAGCAGGCCGTAGCAGGGTGAAGTAGGAGAAGTCTTCTGTAGAGCTGTTCGCAGACTGTCAGCTGCAAATCCGGACAAGCACTAGAAAGTATCAGATTACCTACGCGTGAGCACCGTCGCTAAGAGCCATGAAAGGCAGGTTCGGCCAGGCCCAGTCCTCTGCCGGATCTCTGCCTTCTTCGACGCCAAACCAGCGTTCTACCTCGGGTCCTCGTGCATGGTGGAAGTCGACCACAGCGACAAGCGGCGTGAAACCTTTCTGGTTGCTTTCCGGCGTTCTCGAGCCAGGGGTTGAGGCTGTGGTGGCCGCGGCATCGACGCCAGACATCTTGGGCGAGAGGCCGCTAGGGCGTCGTCAGACACGAGCCTCTTTGCTATTGCCCCAGGTGCCGGGGCGAGAGGTGCCTGGGATGTGCTCGCGGAGCCAATCCTGGGTATTTGGAGAGTTGATTGCGTTCGAATGATGTTGTCTTGAGCTGAGGTGGATCAGCGTGCTGGAGGAGCGAATAGACCCACTCTGGTGTCTGGGCGAATGGCGGCTCCTCGTGACTGGCACAAGCTGGAGGACTGCGGGCGGCAATCGCGTGGTTGTGAGGGCTGACAACCGATAATCCAAAAGTAGGCTGACGAGGGCGGTGCCGGTTGCCCGCTGCTTGTGGGACGGAGTATCACGAAAGATGCTGGCGGGGCTTGGGGTCAGCCATCCAGGAGGAGCTGGGCCTATAATAATAAATTAGTCGCGGCTGGAAAGCTGGGGCCGATGCAGGAGCCAAGCGCAAGGTTGAGGGGGCTATTCCCACGCCGCCACCAGATGGTCCGCTTCTTGGTCCAGTTGCGCCTGGCTGTTGGCGTTAATGCACTCACGTGATCGGCAAGCTTGCACAATTCAGCGATATCTATGTTGTACTTCTGGATGCGGATGGACTGGAAGGTCAGCGATGAGGGTACTTACGCTACGTAAAGTAAGTAAAGTACTTACCTTAAGATACCCGACATTGTGAGAGTGAGGCACGAGAACCTGGAAAGAGGCTGCTGCGACTGGGGCTAATGGGTTGCAGCCCTCTACACGTGCATGGGTGATCCTTGGAGGGGAAAGGGAAGGACGCCGCCAAAACTATGCGCCAGAGGAGCCGCCACTCTTGGATCTTTGGATGAACGGCTCAGGTGCCAGGCCGGTCATTATGCAAACAACCACAACACTCCGATATCGAAGTCGACACCAGCGGGCCCGTCCTCGCGGCATCTTTTGGATTCAAAGGTCCAGTTCCCAGGCGGCGCCGCCGTGTCTCACCACTCCTCAACAACCCCTGCGCACCCAGCAGGCATTGCCGGCAACCTGGCAGGCCCACGCCGCCTGCGCAATGCAGCCCTGACGTGGCGGCATGCCAGCTGTCCCGCATGGCATAACTCAGCGCCGCCGCAGGGCATGGCCATGAGACCGGCTTGTGCGGTCAAGCACCCACTGCAACAAACAAGAGACCCATCTCCTGTCATGGACGACGGAGGTCCGAATCCGTCCTTAAAGGCGAAAAGGACGGACCTGCGCGCTTGTCGCCTGCCACTTGCTCATCCTGCGCACCCTTTCCGAGCTACAGTCTCCCGCTCCCGTGGTCGGATGATTCCAAGCTTGGTCAACGCATTGGTATCGTAAGACGTGACTTGCTCGGTTCTGTGCGCCATTTCAGTTCCATGGCCACAGAGCTGATATGCATGAGTCTCGCTTTCTGCTTCATCCAAACATGTCGCCAGGTGGCATCCTTGCGGGTGACCTTGTAGGTCATGCCAACGAGGACATCCCCTAATATCACGGATGCCCCCCGAACCTTATCCCATAGCGGACAAATGCAGGGTCCAGTGGCTCAGCGGCGCCTCTGAGCCAGCTCCGAGGGGATGAAAGCGTAATCGATAACGCGAATCGGCAAGTGGGACCCTCGCCCAGGGGCCCGAGGCTGCGTCATTGGGTCCTTGACCGCTGGCGCCCCTAGCCCGCGCGAAAAGAACATGGGCAAAATTGGCCCGACTGAGCAGGTCGCAGCATTCACACCACGCACCACCGCCGCCCACTCGGCAGGCCGTTGTCGCTTCCTCGTTGCTGGCCCACGTGCCCCGTCCACTCCTCCTCGATGATCCTTTCCCCTCCGCTTCTTTCCACGTCTCCTGCCCCCTCCGTCTTCTCTTCTGTAGTCCGTCGACACTCTGGATTTGAGCCTCTCCACGTCTTGTCAATATTTCCATCCTCACCGGTCAGACTCAGCAATAACTCAAAGTTCCGGCGCTTAGACAGTTTGACTGCCCTGCACTGCTCTTGTCGACCAACATCCCAGCTGCGAAGGCCTCTTCCTCCAGCGATCTCAACGGGCATCAACCTCTCGTCGACTTGACCGCACGAGGTTTCACCCAAGATGGCACCGAAAAGCAAACCAAACCACGACGAGACCAAGTCCGAGGGGCTCAATGGGAAGGAACGCAACGGCGCGGCCTCGAGATCGACAAAGATGTCTCGAGGCGCGAGTGCCATGGGCTCAAATCACAAGGACAAGGATAAAGACAGTGCTGGAGCCAACGGCGACAAGACGAGCAACGCGGCACAGCGCAGTGCTGCTGCTACAACCACATCTTCAACCGCGGCGCCTCTGCCAGCAGTCGCACCCCCTGGCGTAAGCCCGACCTCTGCCATCCCTCATGCCCGCACAACTTGTCAGTGGCTAACTCAAGGATTGTATCGGATCTCTAGCTACAATGGTCAACCTTTGACCGCGACGTCTTACACGATTACCGCCGCGAGTACCGCCTCGACACCCCGACCTGCTTCTCCAACTCATACCACCACTGGATCCTGTCGAGGCCGGGCATTGGTCTCCGATCACCAACAATGGCTCGCCGAGCCGAGTATCGCCGCCAGAGCAAGGACGATCTTGCCAAAGTCGTGCGGAAACACTTCAATGGCTTGGGAATTCAAGAAAATGACGTTGTGGTCAGCTTCTTGCACAAGGTCCGCAATCCCAGCATCGCGCGGCCAAGGAGGAACAAGCTGGCACCACACTCGTCACCTCTCCCATGATGACTTCCCAGTCCAGATGCTTGGAAGTCTACGGTCAACAACAACTTTGTTCGCCTCGTTTTGGTTTCCGAATATGTTGGGTTAAATGTCCCATTGCTTGACAGTTACGATACCAGGGTTCAGGGTGGTCGATTTCTTTCTTAGCCTGTTTGGGAGTTCTTCATACCTGGGAAACATTTCACTTGTGTTGAGTCCATCAAGTACAGGAGTTAACTGGCGTCAATGGTGTTATAGAGCCGGTCCGGGCTCGGGGAAAAGCTTGTTCGCATGTAATCATTCTGGCAACAGCCATCATAGCATAGCCGTTCAATTATGCCATCGGTGCTTTATCCGCAATTGACTTGCTCTACCTTGCCCATCGGAGGCGGGCGTTTTGACGTGGTTTCAAAGCAGTAAAGATCACGCCTGCGGGCTCTTGTGCTGAACTTGGCTTCAAAGTGACTTCGCAAGAGGCAGAGCGGCTATACGCGAGACTGGGACTAATATGGAGGTTCCCAAGCCTTGGCGCGACTGGATTGTGACGCGATGCTAGCTGCTGCATGATTCCATTAGTGAGGGTCTATTCGTACGTAACAGCGCTAGCCGCTGCTGGCCTCAGGCAGCAAAGCAGAATTTGGGTTTGGGCCGGCGGTGATTGGCTGAACCTCGACGATGATTGGAGAATGTTCCTTGCGACTCCCGCCGAAAAAGTTGGGGCGTCATTGTGCCAACCCACCGCCCCGGCTCAAGATTTCTGTTGTCCACGATCCTGCTGCCGGCATCCGCGGCTGAGACCTATCTGTAACGCACGTTTTCTCGCCCTCTAGTCACCACAACTCCCGACTGACGCCCGGCAAGCACACCAAAGTTCTAAGGCCCTGCGCAACAGCGCCCGTTGTGTCAGTTTCGACGACCATCTCCAAACTCTTCTCAGCCGGACCCGCCCGACATGTTATAGACCGACAATAGCCACATAGACTCTGCCGCATTTCATTCCACGTTACACAATCATCACCAAACACGAACATCATGAACTCGCCAGCGATCTTCACAAAGGCAGCACTGCCTAGTCGCGTGCTGTCTCCTGCCCACATCTATCGCAGGCAGAGGCTACGGGATCACTTGCGCAAACGGCCAACGCCGTCCCAGGCTTCCATCTCGACGATATCCAAACGACCTGTCCCGGCCTCCCCAGATGCAGCACACCGGTCGAGGCTCCAGCCTAAGGTGAGTGACGCTCCCGAACTTGATAGCAGACATCCGAGCTTGACACATACTAACACTCTGTCGTATTGTAGCAAACATTCCATGCGACATCGGCCTCCTATGCCATCAAGGATCCTTACAAGGCTCTGGGAGTGAGCAAATCCGCAACACCCGCCGAGATCAAGAAGGCCTACTACGGCCTGGCGAAAAAGTACCACCCAGATACCAACAAGGACCCTTCCGCCAAGGACAAGTTTGGCGAGGCCCAGTCAGCCTACGAGATTCTCTCCGACCCCAAGAAGCGCGAACAGTACGACCAGTTCGGCGGTGCGGCCTTCGATGCGAATGGCGGTCCTGCTCCTAGCGGAGGTAATCCCTTCGCGGGGGGCGGCAACCCTTTCCACGGATTCGGCGGACAAGCAGGCGGCTTTGGCGGACAAGGTGGCTTTGGCGCCAACTTCAACTTTGACGACCTGTTCTCGGCGTTCACGGGCGGACGGGGTGGGCCGTTCGGGGGCGCCGGCGGCGGCGGCGGTCGCGGCGGCCGCAACCCTTTTGAGCAGGAGATCATGGTTGGCGACAACATTGACGTGCAGACGAGCATCTCGTTCATGGAGGCTGCCAAGGGCACGAGCAAGACCATCAACATATACCCGCTCGTGCAGTGCGGGACGTGCGCAGGCAGCGGGCTGAAGCCTGGCACCAAGCGCTCCGAGTGCAAGCAATGCGGCGGCTCCGGAGCGCAGGTGCACTTCATGACGGGCGGGTTCCAGGCGGCCTCGACGTGCAGCGCGTGCCGCGGAACGGGCCAGGCGGCGCCCCGCGGATCCGAGTGCAAGACGTGCGCGGGCGATGGTGTCGTGCGCGAGCGCAAGACGATCAACATCGACATCCCCGCGGGAATCGAGGACGGGATGAGGTTGCGGCTCGATGGGGAAGGCGACGCGCCGAAGACGGGCCAGAGCGGGAACCCGGACGTCCGCGCCGCGAGGGGCGACCTGTACATCTTTGTCAAGGTCGCGTCGGATCCCAAGTTCAAGCGTGCGGGCAGCGATATATTACACACGGCCAACATCCCGCTCACGACGGCGCTGCTCGGTGGCGAGGTGACGATCCCGACGCTCGACGGCGAGGTCAAGGTCAAGGTTGGCACAGGCACCAACACGGGCGACAAGATGACGCTCGTAGGCATGGGCATGAAGAAGGTCGGCTCGCGGCGTGGCGCCACGGGCGACCTCAAGGTCGAGTTCCGCGTCGCCATGCCAAAGTATCTCTCGGCCAACCAGCGGACCATTGTCGAGATGCTGGCGGACGAGATGGGCGACAAGACGGCCAAGCGGATCATGAATGTCAACATGAATGCGTAAGTCCACTCTCACGCCCCTGTCAAACTTCCTTCCCATCACGAGAGAGAGAGAGAGAGAGAGAGGCGCACAAAGTACAGAGTTGCAGTGCTAAGGTCTCGACGATGTAGCTCCCCCTCGTCATCACAAGCCTCCAAGGACGACGACCCTGCCTCTCACCAGAACGAGGGCTTCCTCAAGTCCATGTGGCACAACCTGACCAACCACCCTGCTCACAGACACGATCCGGATGGCTCCGGCAGCAGCACTGGCACAGACGGCACCAGCCACGAGAAGCCGAATTCGGAAAACAATGGCGCGAAGGGCAACAACAATACCGACGGGGGCAAGAAGCAGGCCGGCTCCGGCTCCGGCTAGTGAAGGGCTCGCGTTGTATTACAGGCGGAGGTGTAACCGCAGGAGGCAATTTGTGAAAATGTACTATAACCTGAAGAACGATTGGACGACCCTTTGTACAAAAGAAAAGAACAAAATCCCCACAGAGCACCGACACGGTTCCAGAGCGGAAACATTCTAGACAGCTAGTGAGACAGGAGAGATTGGAAAAATGCAAGCGGATGGAGGACAGAGGCCGAGTCGAAGCACGCACTGCTACACTGCGGGGCATCAGACGAGCAGCAGCGTCAGGTTCACCGTTGACAAGGCCATCCGGTGCTTTGTGTTCTTCTTGTATCATATAAAATTTAAGGCGAACTGTTTTTTGGTCATAGATATTGAAGCGTATGTACAGGCCGCGGTCATGCAGTTATGCGTGGGTACTCGAGATGGGATCAGTGCCAGCCATGGTTGGGTGCGTGAAGCGTGAAGCTCTGTATATAATCCCGAACGCATAAACGAGAGCAAGCCTTGCCCCTGAGAAGCGCCCAGTGTGACGACTATCCAAACATGTTGCGTCTGTCCTGAATTGAAGCCGGGCCAAGCACCACCGTCGGAGTCCTTTCGCTAGGCCCAAGGGGATTTAGCTTGGCCACTTCAAGAATTGCAAATGATATGGGTGGCCGGGCCTGTGCTATCTTTACATGTCCTTACGTGGAGAATCTTTAGCAGCAGTGCGGGCCCTGGGTTGGGCGACCCTGGAACTTCAGAAGTCAAGATAAGAATCAAGGGGTCCTCGCGGATTCCCGTGGTCGCAGAACGGGCCTGCTTGGCTTTGGGGAAATTTGACTGCCGTTGCGGCCCAGAGCTTGGGAGCCGAGCGCGCGTGGGGGGAGGGGGGGGCTTCTTTCGTGTGCGGGCTAAATTTGGAGGGCCTCTTGACTCATGATGCCCAGGCGCCATCTGAGACCGAATAGCCCATACAGAGTTGCCTGGGGCATTCTTATGGCTGTTGCTAGGTTTGTCTGAGCGACTTGCCGTGGCCCCGGCGGCACTTCTTGAACGTGGAAGCGAAAGCCGTTGTGAAAGTCCAATACTAAAGGCACATTAAGCGCCGTCGCCGGCAATGTGGGGCGGGGCCTCGCGGCAGCCGCGGGGGCATGAAGCGCCGGGGGCCGACCGGGGTGGCGGGACAGCCAATGACGTACGGGAGAGGGGTAGTTGCAGCGCCGACCCATCACATGCGATGCTGGGATCTGCCGCCTGGATGAATACACTAAGTGAATATGGTGCGACGGGAGCTGGCGCCTCAGGCAGAACTCGGGCTTCGTTCGTCTGCGCATGGCAACCTTGCCTGCCAATGGGCCGTCTTACATGGACAATCGTCTTTTGGGGGGATTTGGACTAGATAGTTTGGCCCCGTGCTGGCCGCCATATGCGCTCTCGTGAGAGCCCTACCACTCCAGAAGTGTAGCGCAACTTATATGACGCCCGAATCTGCAGCAGCAGCAGCAGTGGCCCAGACCAGGGCCTATAACTGACGGGGCCGGCAGCCCGTCACTGCATGCAGGGAACACCGCTGACAGGCTGCCGGTTATGAGTGACCGGCCACTTGCAAGCCCCCAAACGACGTTCATGGGAGCCGTGTGACCAGCTTGCAGAGGCGCGGGAACGAGGCTCAGGGTCGGTTGGGCTTCGTGGGAGAGAGAAGGGACGGACTTGGACACAGCCCGGGCATCACTCCCTCGACGGTGCTGGCGTTGTTTGTGCTTCGAGCAACCATGTCATGCATATAATTTCCAGGAGGCACAGTGGATGGGGGACGGAGCGTGACAGGGAGAGCTCGAGCGTGAGAACGAGAGAGCATGTGTTGGTGGTGGCCTATCCCAGGTGATGATGTTAGCCATGCCACCGCCTGGCGGCCCCACACTGACTCTGAGGTGCCCGCCCGCGGTGAGCACCCCTCCAAGTCCGGCGCTCCAAGGCCCGCACTCCAGGCGTGTGGCTTCTCCAACTTGGCGGCCCTGGCCCAACCGCCACTGCACATCACCGTGCGATGTGCGCTAGGGGAGCTCACGCTGCTTCAGAGCTGCGAGCCCAAAACCACCCGCCCCTCTGAGAACCACGACACACTGGCGCATCTCACCCTACCCAGCCATCCCAGTGTCGACAGTCATCCTTCCCGGCGCCTTCCGGTCCCGTCTCGAGCTGCCAACTCCTTCTCCGCCGACGCAGAGAGTCGCGGTAGCACCCCGTCCGTCTCACTTGCTGCCCGACAATCCCACTGCGCGTCGTGCGCCGGCTGCCGCCATGCCGCAGACGCCCATGATCTCGGTGCCGCTCAAGGCCACAAACGAGATTGACTGGATAGGCCCTCTCAAGGCCTACATTCGCAACACGTACGGCGACGATCCGGAGCGCTATGCCGAAGAGTGCGCAACCCTCAACCGCCTCCGCCAGGACATGCGGGGTGCCGGCAAGGACAGCACCGCAGGCAGAGACCTGCTGTATCGCTACTACGGCCAGCTCGAGCTGCTCGACCTTCGCTTCCCAGTCGACGAGCAGCACATCAAAATCTCATTCACATGGTGCGCATCCCGCCAGATACCCAGCGCAGTCCTGGGAAAGCTCGGCTGACATCTTGCCTCTCGGTTTACAGGTTCGACGCCTTTACGCACAAGGCCACTGCCCAATACTCGCTCGCGTTCGAGAAGGCGTCCATAATATTCAACATCTGCGCCGTCCTTTCGTGCCATGCCGCGTTGCAGACACGGTCCGAGGAGTCTGGGCTCAAGACAGCATATCACTCCTTCCAAGCATCTGCGGGCATGTTCACCTACATAAACGAGAACTTTCTGCACGCCCCTTCGTCCGACCTCAGCCGAGAGACAGTGAAGACCCTTATTCAGATCATGCTGGCACAAGCACAGGAAGTATTTCTGGAAAAGCAGGTGGCCGACCAGAAGAAGAACGGACTTCTGGCCAAACTCTCGAGCCAAGCTGCCGATCTCTACCAACAGGCGGTAGAAGGGACGCAGGAGAATGTCAACAAGGCTATATTTGAGAAAGTCTGGCTCCTCTTCGTTCAGGTAAGTCGAGTGCCCGGGTGTCCTATTCCTCTGACTTTTGTTGCGAGACTCACAACCAGTCGCTGATTGTGTGTTGACAGATTAAATACAACCTGATGAGCTCTAATGCGCAATACTACCAAGCTCTTGCCGATGAAGACGCCAATTCATACGGCGTGGCTGTCGCACGGCTCATGGTGGCTGAAGTCCAGGCGAAGGAGGCGAGCAAGATCGCCAGCAATTTCCCCAGTTCCATGGCGCCAAGCACAAACATGACCTCAGAAACGGGACCAGCACTTGCTGAGATCACGAAACGAAACCTGACAACTATCCAAGAAAAGCTGCAAGGACTTCTCAAGGACAACGACTACATCTATCACCAGACCGTGCCGGCTGAGGCAAGTCTCACGGCGATTCCCAAGCTACCAGCGGCGAAACCAATTCCTGTGAGCGAACTGTATGCCGGACAGGATATTCAACGCATCACAGGGCCAGATCTCTTTGCCAAGATCGTGCCGTTGGCGGTCACGGAATCAGCCAGTCTCTACGACGAAGAGAAGGCAAAACTTGTCCGCGCCGAAACTGAGAGAGTCGATCTAGCCAATAGCGAAATGGCTGCGAGTCTCGACTACCTGCGACTACCTGGTGCCCTACAGGTACTCAAGGGAGGTGTGGATCAGGAAATACTGCCTGATGAAGATTTCCGGACTTGGTGCGACGACGTTGCTGGCCACGAAAATCCAATTTCGATACTGGACACTTTGAGAATCGACAGAGACTCCATCATTGGCACCCTTGACCGATGTTCGAAACAGCTTGACATGGAGGAGAGTGTCTGCGAAAAGATGAGATCAAAGTACGAGAGCGAGTGGACTCAGCAACCAAGCTCGAGACTTACTACTACGCTTCGAGGCAATATTCGCAATTACCGAGAGGCCCTGGACGAAGCTTCGCGCAGTGATGGACAGCTGTACGCCAAGTTCCGCCAGAACGAGGCAGACATTGAAGAAATGCGGAATGCAGCGCAACACGGTCGAGTCGACGAGCTGTTCCAGCGAGCTATACAGAAAGTCCGTGGCAAAACGAGCAACTCCGGAAGCCCTATTGGAGGCGAGGCAAACCTGTTGGATACTGATTTCGAGGATGGCGGCATGAGCGTGGCAGAGCAGATCAGCAGGGTGGAGGACATCTTGAAGAAACTGAACCTGGTCAAGCGTGAGCGGAACCAGGTACTCAAGGACTTGAAGGAGAAGGTTTGTCCCCCCCCCCCCCCCCGTGCGTTCATTTCCGATGACCAGTCTCGGTAAGCTAACTTATCTGTTGCCCAGGTTCACAATGACGACATATCCCAGATTCTCATTCTGAACAAGAAATCCATTTCAAACTTTGAGACGCAACTCTTTCAGCAGGAGCTCGAGAAATTCCGGCCGCATCAACAACGCCTGCTACAGGCCAACCATAAGCAGTCGGCCCTTATGAAAGAGCTTAATATGTCCTTCAACTCTCTTCTGCAGGATAAGCGCGTGCGGTCCGAGCAGACCAAATACGAGACCATACAGCGGCAACGAGGGTCGGTTGTTAACAGATACAAGCGAGCCTATCAGGAATTTCTCGATCTCGAAGCCGGGCTGCAGGGTGCCAAGAGATGGTACAGCGAGATGAAGGAAACGGTCGACAGCCTGGAGAAGAATGTTGAGACGTTCGTCAACAACAGGAGATCAGAGGGCGCCACTCTCTTGAGCCAGATTGAGCAGGAGCAGGCAGCGAACAAGAGCTCCCAAGCCGAGCTGGAACGGGAGAGGTTGCGTGGTCTGATGGACCGAATGTCAATAGAGCCCAATGTTTCAGGCCCGGCCAAATCCTCGAGTCGACCGACGCCGGCGCCGCTCAACTTCAGCAGCCCAAGCAACTCTAGCTACCCCCAAACGAACTTCGGAGGCCAGTACCAGCTTCCTCGGTCCCCACCTCCAAACCAGGCCACCTACCCGACTTTCTCTAGTCCACCTCCGCAGTCGACATATTCCTCCCCAGCTCCGCAGCAGCCCTACACGCCATCTGCCATGCAGACGACCTTTGGACAGCAGGCCACATACAACCCGGGCAGCTGGGGTCGCAATCCTGGACCGACGTCGCCGCCACCCAACCAGACAAGCTTCAGCCTGGGCCCTGCATCACCTCCACCCACACAGACATCCTTTGCCCAGCACCAGTATAGCACGTACGGCAACCACCAGCAGCCGCAACAGCCGCAGCACATGCAGCACCAACTCCAGCAACAACCGCCGCCGCAGCAGCAGCAGCCTCAACAACAGCAGCAAGGCTACAACATACCGAGCAACTTTGTGCCACCTCCTCCCCCGCCAGGCCCCCCACCGTTGGGTCCCCAGCAGACATTCCACTACGATCAGCAGGACCAGTTGCAGTCGAACCCTTATGGGCATCACCAACAACAACAACATGGTGGCTACGGCCGACAGAGCCAGCCACCTCATCAACAACAGCAGCAGCAAGATCCCTGGGCAGGACTGAGCGCTTGGAAGTGAGAGAGGGAGAAGAGAAAAGGAGAGAGCGAAGCTGTCCTCTCTACAGCCTGGAAGCACCTCCTTTTGAAAACTCGCAGAAGGATGCCTGGTTGGTTGGTTGCGCACGGGGAAAAAGGGCCAAACAACAAAGAACCCCGGCGCTGTGGGCAGTCTCAACAGCCCCGCTGTAAACACGGTGCTTGCCAGTATATAGATAAAGACGCGACGCAATAACAATGATTGAATTGACATGGCGAACCTGTGAGCCGTCGCTTGATTGTGAAAATGCGTCCCGCTGGGCTGTTGTGCTAACGGGCGGCAGGGAATTGCTCTTGAAAAGCAGAGGAGCTTCAACAGAATTCCAGCATACCGATGGGCAGCATGGTAGACTGATTGAAGGCCGATATTATGCGGCTTGCCTCGCGGGCCGGGTTGGTGGACGGGACCATTCCGCCAACGTGATACGTCGAGTAATGCTGATTGACGAGCTGTTTTGAAAGAGTACTTGAATCACAATAGTGCTACTTTTGGAACGTCACTTCTGCATATCTCACACACAGACCCGCGCCAGTTCGCCATATGTGACGGAGCCTGGTAGCCTGCCGAGACATAAGCTATGGGTTGATTGTTCTCATGCATTCGTCTCAAGACTCGTTACTGTGCTCAATTGGATGATGTGCCTCACTTATCCCTTTCCCAGCCGGATTTGCCGCTACCCGCGGCACCCTAAAACCCAGAAAACGGCCGGCTGATGCTGAACAACTAATAATGCGCATAAAGCACCTATCAAATGAAGTCTGGTGTATGTACTCCTTCCCAAGCCCTGAATTTGGCGTCTCAGGCGAGGTAACCAAGCTCATCATCTTCCAACCGCTCCAGATACTCCTTGTCAAGGAGGATCTCAATGCATTTCTTGATGTCGCTGACCTTGGGCACGAAACGCGACTTGATCTGGTTGATGGTCTCGCTCACGAGCTGGGAGTGCTTCATCTTCTTTCTCGCCTTCATGATGCGGACAATGGCGGACTTTATTCCAGACGTTAGCAAAACATTATTCACGGTTAGAATACTCTGCAAATCTGGACATACCTGCAAGACCAACTGTCTGTCCTCCTCAATTGTCTTGTTTGTGTCGACTTCTTCTTGCTTCTGCTCAGACTTTGTGGCGACGTTGAGGTTCACACGGATCTTTTTGCTCTTGAAGTCGTAGTTGAGATGGAATGTCTTGCCAGGACCGGGTTTGTCCCCGTCCGGCTTCATCGTCAGAACCTTGGCCTTGAGCAGGATACCGATCTGTGGATCGAGGACGTCGTTCGATAGCTGTGTAGCAGAGGAAATATCTTCATACGTCTGCACATCCTTGTCGTTGAACAAGAGCAGAACAGCCATCTGATACACGCTGACTTGGAACATGTATGGCGCCTTCTGGTTCTTGCAATAGCTGGTTTTGACCTCGCCCTTGCAGAGCTGCCACAGCCAAGTCAACTTGCGACCTTCGTGCTTGTTCTTGTAGAAGAGTGTAAATCTGTCGAGGTCAGCCTGCACCTCCGGCGGCGGGTTGAACGTCGTGTTAGGAGGCGTCAACGGCCAGAAGCTGGTGCCCAGAATGGAGTACGACGAGTCGAGAGATTGCTTCTTGTCGCTGTCGAGTCCCTTGCAGTGCTCGCGGAAGCCTGTGTTCAGGTCTTTCGAAGTCTGCATATCTTGGAACATACGTTGCAGCTTGTTGGTGTACTCAAAGCCGCACGCCTCCTTCAACTTGCTGATCATGCTTGTCTCAGCATCATCGGATGACGAATTGCTGTGTACAAGACGCCGGGCCAACATTCTGGAGTAGAACTTCTGGAAGACGTCCTTGTCCTCGATGTACTTGAACACCGTCATGATTTGTGTGAGGGTAGCATCGAGTTCAGCTTCCTCAACACCAGTACCGCTCTTGCGGAGAAGAACGTCGGTGTATTTGGCCAAGAGCTCGGGGGATTTGTTTGAGCCAGCCTTGCAGATGTCGTTCCTGTTCACAAACTCTCGGCAGGCATTGTCGAGAGAACGTGTGAACTCGGGTTCGTCCCTGAAAGCTCGCTTGACAAGACCCTGGTACAGCGTGTGCGTCTCAAGGAGTGCCTCGACATAGACCTTGGGCTCGAGTTTCTCGGCGTCGGATGCCACCTTCGCAACGGCAGCCAGGCCAGCATTGCGGACATGGGTCTCAAACTTTTGCCGCAGGGGATCGAGCCCGTCTGGAATCCTCGACAGCAGGCTGTACATTCGAGCCATGTCCTCCTCTCGGTGGTTCTCAAGC
The DNA here is from genome assembly GCF_020744255.1 of Microdochium trichocladiopsis. Taxonomy (NCBI): domain Eukaryota; kingdom Fungi; phylum Ascomycota; class Sordariomycetes; order Xylariales; family Microdochiaceae; genus Microdochium; species Microdochium trichocladiopsis. Next base: position 2,812,788 of record NW_025763546.1, read on the forward strand.
AGGACCTGGAACTCTTCCCTCAGGATGGCCGAATGGTCGGCGATGAGCGCCTTGTTGCAAGTCTTTTTCAGAGGCAGCGCAATGTCCTGGTGCAGGTACATCTTGACACGCTCCTCCTCCTCATTCAGTCTTGTCTCGGCCTTCTTCATATACTCCACCACACTGTTCTCGGCGACGAACTGTTTGGACTCGCTGACGTAGAACTGCTCGGTGGCTGTGAGGAACGGCCCCTCAAAGTGTGTCCTGTACACATCGAGTGTGGTCTTGCTTGCGTCGTGCTCGTCCAGGCCAAGAGACACAAATGATTCGACGACCTGTTTGATCTGGCCGTGTTCGATCGTCTCGCCGTTTCTCTGCTTCTCCACCAACTTCAACACCGCTGACATGACCTTCTCGTTGAGCGTCGTGAACAGCTCACTCCGCCATTGAAACAAATGCAAAGTGTAGACGTCGTACGTGGATTTCTTGCCCTCGTCCATCTCGCGCTTCACCCAGTGTCTGTTCAGGTAGCGGAACAAGTGATGGATATATTTCGCCGCCGTCGTATATCGATCCCATTCGCGAATGTAGAATGTGAGGAGCGCTTCGTCTGTGTATGCTTTCGACTGTTCGGTAAGTTCCGCCAGGTGGTTGTTCAGGTACTCCTTGAGCTTCTTGTAGAGATCCTCACCCAGAAGGTGGGCTTGACACGACGTTAGCAGAGCATTCCGAATGCAGAGAGACAAGCTACGGATAACGGTATGTGGTGACTTACCTCCACGATGGTGCTGGCCGACACCGCCAGAGCTGAGGCCGACCGCTTTTTGAGAGGTGCAGAAGTTGTGAACGGCGCTGAGATGAGCACTGTTAGCAACACCATCGAGCAAGTGATAACGAAGGCGTTTGGACTCACGTGTAAACACCCATGTACTATTGAATGATTCTAGAGTCAGCTACGAGTCACCAACAAAATAGAGCAGCGCTGGCGGTTAGACATGGCACACTCACAGTCTCAAGATCCATGCCGTCCGACAGATTGATCATGATCTTCGATATGCCTGCTTCCAAGTAGCGCCATCTGGACAGCTGGTCGTTAGTCACTGTGCGTCTTTGGTCTTCATGGAGGAGGGGCACGGGACGAACGTCGCGTCGATGTCCTCGCGGTTGGGAGCCGGAGGCATCTGCACCGGCGGCCGGGTGGCGGCTACCGAAGTCATGGTGAGGGAGGTATGGAATGGAGTTGCGTATCGATGCGGATGGAGAGAGTGCTGTGCGTAGCGTGGGTGCGTGAGGTGGACGGCGTTGAGGTTCGTGGGCGGCAGACTGGGGTTGTGATGACAGGATGAGGTGGGGAGAGTCGGGACTGGATGAAACCGACACGGGCGAGCGTGTCGCGGGCTGGAACGTTGAAAAAGCAGGCCGCCTGCGATCACAGGCCAGCAGTCGACAACAGGAACGGTGAGTCGAAAGAGAAGGTGTCACCAGCCGAGACGAGGCGCGACCAGAGAAGGGATGATGAAATGTGCAATGGTGCATGCGCCGGGCAGGAACGACGTGGGGACTTTGAGGAGGAAGGCAGCAGGCAGGTCGGGCCCGGCGGCGGTAGGAGGGTGACTGCGCGACTCCACTTGCCGAGCGAGTCGCAGTCCTGATACGTGCTCCGCAGGGCTGCCGTTCCCAGCCAGCTTGCTCAGCCTAAGGCTGCCACGGCGGGGCAAACAGGCAGCATACAGTAGCTCGGTACTTGGATTCACGTTGCAGGTGTGCTGCTCACCTAGGTACCTGGCTGTGTAACACCCTCAGGACCACCCAGATTTTGTCTCAATGCGATTTCCATTCTGTCTGGAAAAAGAACACTATTTAGAGATTCAGCTAAATACTGTATGAGGACAAAACTCTTGACGAAACCTGCAAAGTTCCTTTTCGCTGATAACCCCCCAACTGAGGCTCGTGCGTGACGGACGATGCTGGACATGTGGCCCCTTCGCCACCCAATCCTAAGGTCGATTTCCGCAATATGCAGTGTTTTCGATGTGGCCCCTAATAGTAGCAAGTGGCGGCCGAATACACGTCTTGCACGATGCGCAGCATATGTACGGAACCACGAACCACGAAGCCAGAGTGCAGATTTGAGTATTGTTTGAGCTTATGAGTATTGTCCCCAGGATATCCCAGCTGCGGCCAACCAGTCCAGACTATTGCTGTTTGCGCCACGCAGCATAATGCCATGACTCCATAACTCCTTGCCAAAAATGATTCAACGTGACCGAAATAGCGTAGACCGATAGTCTGAAATTCGTCTCATTTTCTGATATTCATCCTCCCCTGCTGTCCATGCCACAGCCAAGTACGATACGTCCTCATTGCACCTGCAGTTCCTTTATACCGCCGAGCTGTTCAGCAATCCGGAACACGCTGATAGTGAAGTTGAGGATCCATGAGATAAGACCAACAGTGACCAGAGCGGCTAAACTTCGCGCCAGACGAACGTTAGTCTCCTCCGCATCCATCGCCGCCTGAGTGGCACCGTTGGCATCACCAGAATGATATATTAAGGCCTCGAAAGCCAGTGCAGTACTTGCGGCTTTGAAGGCAATGAAGAGCACGTCCAGTAGCGAGAGGCCGACTTTCTGAGCGGCGCGGCGCAGGCCAAGAGGCTTCCCTGTATACTCGTCGTACACCATGTACAGAATGTAAGGAATTGCAATGGCGTCAATGATGATGGCTACTACAGCCTGTGAGGTCTCGGCAGTGTTTCTGGTGGGGATACTCGGGTCATGCCATCTTCTGAAGATCTGGGTCGCAACGACAAGTGCCGATATGGTGGTGACGAGAACGACGAGGCGGAAGGTGAGGGGTGCCATGGGGTGGCGCAGGGCGAAGTCACGAAGCTTGGCGATGATGGTTTTCTTCCGGGACTTTTTCGCGGCCTTTGGATCGAGATGATGATATGGCGACTTGACTGGCTGGTCAAGCCCGGGCATCTGCGCCTGAAGTTCTTCGTACGGAACTATTTGCGACTCTTCACCCTGACTGCGGCCATATGCCGACGACTGAACAAAGTCGCGCCACCGAGCATATGGATCCTCATGGGGATCTCGGTAGCCCAAGCCCATAATGACCGGATCAGCCGTCCGGAGGTGGTCCCATCGCCGCCCAGGCTTGTCTGCCCTTTTCCTCAAGAAGACAGGCAGCTTTGACACATGATCGTACTTCTCGTCAACCCAGTCCACGTAGCCGTCTTTGGATACCCTACGCCTCAAGTGATGGGTGCGCTTCCCAGAATCTGTGCGAGCCGCGGGTGGCGGCGCATTGGGCTTGGGCGGCTTGGTCGAGAGTAACGCGTCGTCCTCCCCATGCGCGCGAGGGTCATAGACCTCGACCCACGGAGGCACTGTCGCCCGAAGCTGGTTGGCGTCCTTGCTCGGCATGGCATGAAGTGATGGTTGGAATGCGCGCCTCGGGCTTCAAGAGCGAGCCCAGGCAAGCTGGGTCAAGGTTGTTGAGCAACACGGGGGTCGATGGCCACGTGCGCTGTGCCCTCAGACGCGCGGGGCTGTGGTTCCGAGACGCAGGATCCGAAGCGAAAAGATGGAATCCGATGTCCGGCTTGACGTGTGGAAGTGGCAGTCGGTCGAGAGGATCGTTGAGAGACGAAGGCTGGTGAGCACGGGTTGCGGTGTGGTGCGGCACAGAGCATCTGCACGAACAGCCAGCCAGCAGGCGAGGCACGGCTGGGCTGACACGCGGGCTGAGCCAACCCCAATGAAGAAGAGCGAGAGAGACAGGAGAGTCGTTGTATTACGTCATGCCGCATGGGTTGAGAAGTAGCGATACCAGGAGAGAATATTAGAAAATCACGAATGAAATGCAATGGCGAGACGGAGGAGCGAGTGACGGCAGCAGGCGCAGGCGGCGGCGGCGGCGTTTGGCCGTGCTGGAGCAGAGCGCGGCCAGGAGCGTTGGATGTGGTTGAGGGGAGAATGGGAATTTGCGGCCGGATGCAATGGAGCGGATGGCTCGGGCGCGGTTGCCAGGCAGGTAAGATTGGCTGGCTGGCTGGCTGGCGCTGCGGCTCAAGCGCGCGAGAAGGGGATCCGAGCGAGGCTGGGTCCTGGTTGGGGGCGCCGAGCCCTGGTCGAGCTGCCCAGGGCTGACTGCGTTATTATGTCAGAGGCCTGGCGCACCCAGGAAGGGATCCTTGCTGGGTCCTGGGGAGAGCCCGGGCGTCATAAACTGGGAACAGCTGGGAGGTACAGCCATTGGCCCCCAGCACACGTTGCAATAAGCTAGTGCCGGCTTGCAGGAAACATCAGAGACGACCCCACGCGGCGGGACAGAGTCTCCATCCAGCCTGGTCCGGCGCAGCGTCGAAACACGCATCATGACTCTCTCCCTGCTGGACTGAGAGGCCTCTTTTGCGATGGACATACTTAGTGTACGTAGGCACCAGGCACCACCGCTCGGGCAGCACCGCCACGCCCAACAATCGCGCCGCCCGCCTCGCTCGCGTGGGGCAGCTCTTCCAGCCCATGGCGAGATCGGCCATAAAAGTCTGCTGGCCACGATGAGGCCTGCCTCAACGTGGGCGCATCTCTTGGTTGGCAGGAGTTTGGATCGAGGGCTCCAACCAGGGACCAGGGCCCCAATTTGGGTGCATTGCGGGACCACGATCGAGCAGAATCCCATGCATTAAATACAAGGTTAAATGCCCACGTCGCTGCTGCATTGCGGCCTCTCTGGATCTTTCGAGTCCTGCTCTGCTGCATCCCGTCTTCACGAGAAGCCTTTCTGACTTCCTCTATTCTTCGCAACGACACACTCCTCAAAAAAATAAATAAAAATACACATGAGGTGAGCCCCGGTTAGTTGGCAGAAACCAAGCACCAGAGCACGAGCTTAGCGCAACCTTGGGGTCACCACGTTCCGGTAAGCTTTGAGCTGCAGCCTGTGATCCTTGGCGCGCCAGCCCACTTTGATTACATCATTTCTGTCACTGCAACAGCCTGTCTGCGCTCGATCTCTGTTCCTGGCGCCCGCCTCTTGTTCACCACCAACTAACTACAGGTAAATCGGTCCTGGCCGCGCAAAAGAACCGGTCGTTACTGTCCGACCTCGCGCAAGCCCGAGCTGCGAAGATGCGCCTCTTCCTGCTCCCCATATCGACCCGGCGCACCCTGCTCTACGCCCAGAAGATCCATGTCGTGCCCTCCGAGAAGCAGACCATTGCAGACAAGGTCATCGTCCGCGCCACGAAGCTCTGGGCCGGCTGGGAGAAGAAGGAGAGTGGCTGGCAGCGCAAGGTCGTCGACTATGGCAACTACGCGCTGCGGAGGATACCCTACGAGGAATGGGGCCTCAAGTCGGTCCCGCCTCTGTCGACACGCCGCCGCGAAGAAGAGACTGTAGGCAACTACAAGGCTCAGCTCATATACCCTGACTCGGTCATCCCGACAACAAAGGCTCTACAGGTCTTGCACACGCTCGGCACAGAGAGGGAAAAACTGCACAGGACGAGACTCATATGGTCCCTGATTGGCATGCCCATCAGTGCGCCGTTCGCCCTTGTGCCAGTGTAAGTACCGCCCAGTTCTTTGTCAGCGACCGACTGCCCTTCAAGAGGCTTGAGCTCACACACATTTCTACCTGCAGAGTACCCAATCTTCCATTCTTCTACCTCGTCTACCGTGCGTGGTCGCATTGGCGCGCCCTAGCCGGGGGCAAGCACATTCAGTTCCTCATTGCGAATACCCTGCTGTCACTGGCTCCGAATCAGACTCTCAGCTCAGTTTATCCGCCGCTTCTCAAGGAAGGCACAGACACTGCCCCAGGCAAGGACAAGGAAGAGTTACTCATCACGCAGGCCAAGGGCCGGGAGCTCGTCAAAGCCCTCGAGATTCCAGAGCTCGAGGTGGAACTGGAGCGAGCGATCTGGCAAGTCGAGAATGCCATCAACGAAAAGCACCAAGAAAGCGGTGCGCAGCAGGTTGTACCTCATCCTAAGGAGAAACCGAACGATAACAAGAACTCATGACCACATCACGCCAATGAATTATGTATCAACAGAAGGGCAGCATGCATTATGTACAAGACAGACTCATACCCGACGCTTACGGATGATAGACGATGAGGGTTGGTCGGACGGACAGCAAACGAAATGCGGATAGACGGGCGCGGCGGACCCCTTTTTGTACATTCGACAAATACCACTTAGCATCGTCTGGTTCACAGACAATCCGTCTCTACTCATACTTTTAGCCACGGTAATCATAGCGAAATACCAGCTTTCTGCGATGTGAGATATGTAAGATTTCTTACGGAAGATAGGGGTGACCGCGGAGAATCGCTATCAAGACCATGTATCACAGGGTCAAATAGTGTAGACGACATCACCACAGGCGGGAGGAGACGATGCGTCGTTCCACCATTCCAGAAAGCGAGGGATCTTAACAAGAAGGTCTAGACTATTCATATTCGTTGACCACAGCTCTCACTTGGGAGATGAGATAAGAAAACCGGGGCACTAAAATGCTTCGAGTAGTTTGCATTCATGGTCGGCATGAAACTTGAATTATCGGCAGATGACTGAGGCACCGGTCACATTGTGTCGCATCGCCTATCGCACCACGGCGTTATCCTTCAGTATCGTGCAAAAAAAGGCTTGTTGTCTGGAACTAAGCAACCTTAAATCCCTGGCGCCAGCGACGAGGGTGTTGGGCTAGATCTGGAGCCCGTCTGCGCTACCATACCACCGCAAGTGGTAGTGTGCCAGAGCCAGCGGCGACTCCGCATGCACGGCGTGCTCAATCGCCCTGCTCTTATTGCTTGAGGGGTTTTGAGTGGTGGCCCTAAACCAAGTTTGTTATTGCGTGTTATGCATGGCTATCTAAACGTACGTTCGCGTATCGTGTGGCAAAGTCTCGATTGGTTGCCGAGGGTGTGGTGCTCGAGGCGAATCAAACACGCCTTCCTTCCTCATGTCCGTCACTAGCATTCTTGTCCAGCTTTCCTCTTCTTACCAATCTGGACTATCACTGGTTCCCCTTTCTTTCCATCGTCTGTGTCATTCGTGTTTCGGTAGATACATCAAAAATGTACCAACAACAATAACAAAGGGCTGCGCGGGTCATCGACGATTAAGACAAACAGTTCCTACCACGTGGAGTGCGATTGAGAGCAGCGAACAGCTCCTTGCTTGCAGCTGTCCTCGCTTGGCAGACATTGCCGCAGGCGCCGGCAGGATGTCTGCGCCGGGATCATCTACGACGGCCGTTGATCGGCAGCAGGACGACAATAATAAAGATGCTTTCCAGCTCAAGCAGGTCGACAGCCAGTACATCCGTGCCTTGGGGCCTCTGAAATTGAGGGGGCCAACAGATGATATGCCGCAGTGAGTTCTGTGCTGTGACCAACCCTCGCACACATGCCTTTCCGAGATTGAACTTTATAAGCGGGATATTGACATGTATTTGACAACAGGGACTGGTGGTTCTGTGCAACAGCCGTACCTTTGATAGCAGCAACCCAGGGTCCGTTGTCCAATGTGCTCTCCATTGCGGCACTGGTCAATGTCTGGCGAGTGGTCCTCCCGAATAATGGCGAGTTACCTGAGGGCGCCGACAACTTTGGCACTCCCCTACGAGATCCCCAGTGGTAAGGACGCCGTCGCCTCAGCGAAGACCTTGATCGCCTCGCGAATACTACAACACCTCATGCGTTACGATGCGTCACTGACATCGCCGTCAGGGAACTCACATGCAACGGCGTTTCACTGGCGTGCGGGTTCCTTGGGAACATCTTCCTTCTCCTCCACTTCATCGGTCGTGTGCGTTATATCGTGGCACTGCCACTGTCAATCCTCTTTTGGTTCTTAGCCTCCGGTATTGTAAGCATTGTGATATCTCTGTCCACCACCCATTCAGCTTTTAAACACGCTAAATCCCAAGCTGCAAAGCTCATCGCGATCACTGTCAGCTTGAGCATTTATAGTCCTCCGGTAGGTCCCGGCGAGATCTATGGACAAGGTTACTGGCACGCCATACTGGCTGCGGGCTTGTACATGCTTGGCTCTTTGATGCTCATGGCGAACATGGCTGGATATCTTCTTGGTCACTACCCGCAAGATTTCGACCTTAACGACGACCAGCGTACTCTAATTCTTCAGACCACCATGTATTTTGTCTGGCTTGCGGGTGGTGCTGGAATTTACGAGCGTCTTGAACAGTGGTCCAACGCAAATGCATTATACTTTTGCCACGTCGTAAGTGATTCTTTTGTTCACGCCACAATTCACCGTGCTGACTTGCTTGGCAACATCTACAGAGTATTCTGACGATTGGATACGGCGATGTTGTCCCCACAACTAATGCTGGGCGAGGCTTCTTGTTTTTATACGTCCCCATTGGCGTGATCCAGCTTGGTCTGGTCATCAGCAGGATCGCCAAATTTGCTGCCTCAATCTCGTCAGATAACATTGTGAAGAAACACCAAGACCGGCGCAGGGCCATGACAATCGATCGGTCAGTCACTTCGGAAAAGGAGCTCCGGGAGCGCCTTGGACTACGTAGTATACCGAGGAGACCATCCACCGGCTCAGCCATTTCTCGTTCCGGCTCCTTGTCAGGACTCAGCAGATATGGCAAGTTCCAGCAACGGGGTAGAACACTAACCTTTTCGGAGCACCAACCCACCCTTCGCCGCGCTCTCACTCTTGGAGACCACGCTGGCGAGCCGAAGGGGAGGCTCTCGAGAGTGCCGACGTTGAGCGACATTGCACAAGGTCTGAAGAGCGGTCCTAGGCGCCGGCTACTGATTCTCAAAGAAGACGAAGACCGCTTCAATGCCATGCGAGCCATCCAGAAGGAGACCAGACGCTTCAAGTCGTATACGGCCCTCATCCTCTCTATCATCGTGTTTGCCATGCTGTGGCTTCTGGGTGGCGTCATATTCATGCACACTGAGGCCAGATTGCTTGAGCTGACGTATTTTGAGAGTTTGTACTTCTGTTTCGTTTCGCTATTGACCATAGGGTATGTTGGCAGATGGACCCGTGACAGAATCTGGCCTGGTTATTCGATTGCCTACTAACGTGGACATGTGGATCAGTTACGGGGATATAAGTCCAAAATCGAATATTGGAAAACCGGTGTTCATAGTGTGGTCACTCATTGCTGTACCTTCACTCACCATCTTGATCCAAGCAATGTCGAATACTGTGGTTTCTTACGTCGACCGCAAAACAAACTGGCTCTTGCCACAAAAAGGGTTCCTCAAGGTCGTTCTGGACGCAAATCCAAGACTAGGAGAAAGAATTGCAAGGCTCATCGACAGGCACAACGCGCAAAAGAGAGTAGAAGAGGGGTTTCAGGTGCAAGATCCGGACGAGGCTCCAGACGTCAACAACATTGAAGATGGGGACGAGGAAAGGGGTTCTGAAACCAAAGATGGAACGAAAATGAGTGAGGCTCAGAACAAAAATAGATCACCTACTTCATCGGCCTGGGACAGCAATATGGGGCGGCCACTAGCAAGCAACAGACAACACCCTGGCTCCGAGAAGACGGAGGTATTGGGGAGCAACTTGGAAGAGCGTCGATATGTGGCTATAACGGCACATGATTTTGCGCCACAGCTTTCAGCAGCCATTCGGCACGTCGCCCGCGATGTCAAGATGCATCCGCCCAAAAACTATACCTTTGAGGAATGGTTATATTTCACCAGGTTGATCCGATACAGCAGCCGTGAAAGCCTCAAGAAGGCCACCACAATTGCTCGCAACAAACTAGACGAGGGAGCACTCGCCAGAAACGAGGAGGATGAACTTGTGGCGCTAGAGGTTGCGAAGGATGGGGAAATAGAGGATGACAAGGTTGTGGAGGACAGCGGTCTCATCGAGTGGGACTGGATTGGCGAAGACAGTCCAATGCTTTCGGGAGTCTCTGAAGCTGAATGGGTGCTTGACCGCCTTTGCGAAAGCCTCACCCGCTACGCACGATGGCAGTCTCGACGAGTAAGTGTGCTATTATTAAACCAAGGCCCTTGATTCCGCGACATGAAACCGGTCTTGTGTCCAGACTAACACGATGCCATTTTCTGCAGCATGAACGTGCTCACGGACACAATCAGAAAGCGATCGCATATTTTACAGAACCCGTTGGTCTCGACGAGAAGACTGGAAGGAACAGATCAACGAACAATGAGAAACAAGCGACGGATAGGAGACAAAATTAAGAATGGGTCTTGAATTGAACCAAAAGTCATATCTGCATGAGATGTCTCTACGATTCGGTGCCCATTTGACGGTACATACTCCTGCAGCCAACACGATGCGCCAACTAAGGTTTAAGCTTGTTGTTGAGCAAAATGAATATGCCCTCTGATAAGCAGCGGCGAACCGAAGCCGGTGGTCGCGAGGAGATGGAAACGATCTCGGAAGCTGGCAGGACCGCCTGGAAGTGGTGCCATGAGACACCTTTCCACCTACAGGGGCTGGCTAGAGCACTCGCCATATGCCCAACGGCATCCGGTATCGTGACTTTCCGGCAATGGGGACACCCAAGAGTGACCAATGACGTAGAAGCGTCGAGACGAAAATGACTCTGCCGTCCTCCCATCTCTGACACTAACCCCTGTCGACCCCGTCTTTGGCTCAGCAGGTCGAGAATGGAGTTGAGACGGGGGTAGCATCACGAGCGGCCCATCCCAACTATTATGTTGCCATCCCATTGTCGCACTGCAACGGCGGGCGATGACTGCTGCGCTCAAGTCACTGGGGCACACGTTGCATGATAAGTTGAACCCCTCCCGGTGTCAGGTTCAACTATGCTAGGCCACCCCTGCTGCTCCAGACTGCTCGTTTGGGCCTATAGCAATAGCCCGGTGGTTCGTCCCAGGGACCTCAGGGGCTTGCAAGTATCAGACCCTTGTCGCAGCTTTGTGTGCCGTTGAGCCCAAGTTGCCCAGCGCACGGCTAACAGCTTAAAAGCTTGTCTTATGGAGACGCACCCCGGCCTGGCCGCCGCAACACCCGGCACCGGATGAGTTGCATCTGCCCTCTTCGCCTAACCCAAAGGCTTGGGATGGAAGAGACGGCACACTGGCGCCCGGTCATCGGTAGTGCCGTGCATGATCGCCGACAGGGATGTGACCCCTCTGTGTCCCCGGCGACAACTCCGTGACCTCATCGTCCGCCAAAACTCACGATGCTTGGCGAAGGGGAGTTGGACGAATCACGTCGATGACTGTTGAATTTGCGGGCAACTCAGTCACAAAGTATTTGCCCGACGCAGGCACCCCAGGTTTGGCATGGGTCGGAGGTCTGACCAGACAACCCCTCGGCAGCGTCCAAAGCCTGCCGTGAGGGGGATCCTCCCGGGCAAGCGGCACAAAACCTTCCTGGATGGCCCCCTCCCCATGAGAAAGACGGAGTATTGTGTCGAAACACATCCGGTAAGGAGGTCTACTGTGATTCGGATCCTCGGAACGCTCCCAGCAAGGTGGTTGACAGTCTTTGCAGTCTCCTGAGTAGCTTGCGGGTGAGGATCGTCAGAAGTGGCGTTGACACAACTCTGTATATATAGACTCTACTCCTCCCCCTTCTGCTGATCATGTTTCCCTTCATCATCATCATCCAATCTGACAACGTCTCCGAACCCCCTCTTCGCTTCTCTTCCATTCTTTCAGAGGTAAGCTTAATTCCTTTATCCTAGACCTGACTCGTCCCCGAATCACGATTGCTGACAATGAAGAACAGCTGTGCTCTTTGTTAATCCTTTTGTCTATCTTTTGAGCTGGTCTCTGCATTGATCTCAAGCGTTCTACATTCTCTGATATTCAACGATACCCACTTTGCAAGCACCAGCAGCTCCGTTCCTTCACATCCTCCAAAATGAAGTTCTCTGCCATCACCTCCGTTTTCTGCCTGGCTTCGGCCGCCCTTGCGGCTCCTGCCGCCCCTGCCTCTGTCGAGGAGCGCGCTCTCATTCAGCTCGAGCCCTTCAACAACTTTCGCTTCGTCAACCTGGATCTCGCCTACCTCCAGGCCATCAACGGCTTTGACCTGCAGTCCTTTGTCAACCTGCAGCTCAAGAACAACCTCGACCTGAGCTCCTTCCAGAGCCTCTTCCTGGAGGACGCCTTTACTGTCAACAAGATTCTCCAGCTCCAGCAGGTCGCCATCCTCTCCCAGCTCTCCGCCATTGGCGCATTCAGCAACATCGATCTGTCTCGCGTCAAGCTTGGTGGCTTCAACTTTGCCCAGATCGCCACCATCGCCAACTTCCCGCTCAACACCTTGATCAACACGGTGCTCCAGCCCCAGCTCAGAGTCGTTGTCGACCAGACTCGTGAGTATTCCCTCCTCTGCTGCACGCTTTGATGCAAAGACATGTCACTGACACGTCGGTCACAGCTCCTCTCACCATCATCATCTAAGCGATCAATCTAACCCCCCCCCCCCACAACATCTCGAAGCGAGGTTGGGGGGCTTGTTCTCATTGCCCATCCCCGTCCACAACCGACTCCAGACTCCGTTCCACGGCTCCCTCCAAATGGCGGACCACTTCGTTGTGTGCTTCTGCCTCGAGGACCTCCTTGACAACAACACGAACCTGCCCTCGCCACTCCATCCCATCGGGCCCGGCGCCCGTCGGACAATGTGTGCATATCTAGACCCCCATCCCCCACCCCAGGCCCCTTCGTCTCGTGGCTGGTGGTTGTGATATATGGGATGCCTCTGAACTTCCTATCACTGTTTTGGTGAATGGGAGGAAGGGGGCGTCATGTCCTGGTGACATCGGTTCGTGGGTTTTTCAAAGGATGTCCGTCAACATCAGGGTTTTCTTGGAGAGTATCGAGAGTATCGAGAGGATAATCATTCCATGGCATGATACCCAAGCGGAGCATCAACACTTGATAGGAGTTATATCTCGCCTAGCGAACGAAAAGAGAATTAAAAATATAAAAAATAAAAATGAAGGCACTGGCAACAATGAAATCCAGAGTGACCCTTAGCTTTCGAATTAGAAGACCTAGCCTGCTTACATCGGGTTCTTTACCTTGAGATAGAGGTCTGGAGCCGGCTTTGACGTATGGACGACCGTTCTGATTTTTAGCGTTTCCTCAAATGCCTACTTTGCCAGCCCCTTCACGATATTGGTGTGACTGAGAGCGACAGCGATGCCTCCAGCTCTGCCGTCCTCGTCGTCCTCGTCGTCCTCGCCCTCTTACACCGAATAACCCTCATCGGATTGTCCAACTTGGCGCAAGAGAAGTCACAGCCAAGAGTCAGTCTACTTGGTAGACCGAATACCTTCGTCCAGCTTCCAAAGGAAGGCTCGATCCCACAGCCATTTGGCCTCGAGCCAATCACAAAACGAGAGGATTAGATACTGTGCTGACTAGCATACACACTGATGCAGGCACGCGAGCACACGACCCCGGAACATGCCAAGTGCCGTCTAAGCCTAGTCAGTTATGGCACCACACTAGCTAGTCTACTTTGCTCGAGAAACCGACTCCGAAACGAGATCCCGCGGGATCTCGGGATCCAGGTGTCTGGGAAGATCCCCGGTCGCGGGGAAGGAGAGAGAGAGAGCGCGAGAGAGAGCAAACATGCATGTGCATCTGGGGAGGGGAGTTGACTGCAACCGAGGATGGTGTTGTTGGCGGTCGGTTCGACTTTGCGGGTCAAGGTCAAAGCAGTGTGTTGGCAGGGGTCCTTCTGTAGGACGATACACATCTACATCACAGCAGGCACAGGTTGTGTGATTGGATAATAACTTTGAGGTCAATGACCCCATTCGCAGTAATACTGACCGGTACCCTCTGAGTGTGTGCTCATCCGGCCAATGTTGGATTATGTACCAAGCTGGAGAGCAGAATATGTCTTCTATTCCTGCCCAGGCAAGAGAGTGAGCACCCCAGCGTAAGTTTCCCTCTCACCAATAACCAGACCAGTCTTGGACCAGCTCTAGTGCAGATTGTGTGACAGGTAAGTAAGTGATCGGCAGGGATGGATCGACTCTCCACGTCTGCGAGATGTCTCCGGCTCCCACTTTGTCAGATTTGCCGTGATGATTGGATCAAGGCGTAATTAGCTGCTTAGACTTTCCGCATGTAGTCATCGTTTCCAGTCCTTTCTGCACCATTGGGGCAGAATCGACCCATTTGCCTGCCCTGCGTAGCAGCCAACGTGATGGACTTGCCTTACGGGGCAACTCGAGAGCCAACTGACACGTACGCCGCGCACACACAAGCACAAAAGGATCTGCATCGCCTTGGCACTGAACCGCGTCAACCCGCTTTGGGGGGGCGATATAACATGCGGACCCACGAGTCAACAACTGTCATTAGTTTTCACTGTGATGGTGATATTTCGCGGTCGGGCGTGGTCCGTGAAGCCACCCTCGACCAGAGACTGCGAGCAGAACCCAGAGCGGTCAGACCCAATGGACGGCAAGAAGAGAGCCAACAACAGGACAAGACTTTGTAGCCCACACCACCGTGGGAACACTAAGAGAAATTCTGCGGCGCCCCACGTGCCCTTGACATGCTTCTCCCGGCCTTCTTTCGCCACCGCTAATAAGCTCGGCCGCACTCCTCCCCCGTCGTGGATCTGTACTACAGATGTACAAAGCCCACTCTTTCACCCCGAGGCGGCCTCGGCTCCACCCTGCTCGGTGGTTGTCGCCCATCTGCCGCGCCAAGGCGGCAGTGTGAGGCACAGCACACACCTTATGTTGTGGCGGTAGGCAAGCCTGGAGAACGTGGGGAAAGTCGGACTCCTCTCGCTTGCCGCCGCAAAGATTGGATCGTCAAGTTTCTCCAAAGATGTGAGTCAGTGTGCTTTGCTCATGGGTGTCCCTCCTTGTGCGGGCCCCAGTTCCCAATTGTTGTCTGCTCCCTCTCCCTTGGAAGCCCCCTTTGTAGGGATACGCATTGCCTCAAGCGGCTGAAGCCGCGCTGGGGACATCAGTCCCTGTAGGACAATCCATGCCACGCTCGAGAGCCCATGTCAAAGGTAGATGATGCTGCATGTCTTGGCTGATCTGATCGCCCATGTCCCTGGGCTCTATGCATTAAGAAGCAGGGGTTCTAAGCAACAAAGGCTGGAGAGAGGGTCCCGACCGAAAGAGCGCCTGCCAACTACGCCTTGTACGTTTCTCTTGTGTGTTCCGCAGTGCACACCACTTGTGTTGGATGTTGCCCTGTTCCCTGCCAAGACATCCAGGGGACAACGCTGGGCCAGTCTCTCACAATGCCGCCACGTCAAAAGTCACACCTCCAACGCGCTAGCCGCGAGCTTAGGCTCGTCGTGTGCCGAGAGGACTGCTGTGGGGATTACGTTCTCGCGGGGCCCGGATTTGGCCGACTGCTCGGGTGGTCTGGTTCTGTTGTGGGGTCGATGTGTAACAACCTGAGCTGGATGAGGCCGACATTTGTGCCGGCCGGACCAGCTCGACAAAAGCGAGGATAGTTACGCCGAGACGGTCACTACTCTCACGGCAACTTTCTGCCGAGATTTGCAAAAGCTGTCATGGTCCAGCCCTTGAGCTGTCAAGACAACGGCTAAAGCTCGTCTTCAGTTTCTGGCGGGCTACTGAGCTCGCTTTCGTCTCCACTGTGAGGACTGACGCTGTCGTAATCGTCGTTCTCGCCAAGAAGCAAATCCTCACTACCCTGGGCTTGTGTTGACATTCCGGGTATACGTGTGTCGTCATCTGATATCCAACCATATACATCATCGTCGCTATCAGCGATCTCGAAGCCAGTATCGTCCAGCTTGCGCTTGTGGTAAGCCACATCGTGGAAGTCTTGGCTTGGACTGTCCCGAACGTTCCTGATCCCGCTCTGGGAATAGTCAGTCATGACATTTTCATAAGGTCCAAGTGCCACGGCATGGAAAGACTCACTGTGGTGATCTGAAATGCAAACACTTGTCCGATGACTTCTGGAACTGCTGTTCCATTGACTTTCTGGATTCCGACAAGGCTGGCACTTCGCGACGATTCCTGATGGCCGATCCAGTCTTTGAACACTACTAAGCGTGTCCCCAACCCGGCTTCGAGTGCAGCGGAAGAGACGGCTGGCGCGATGATCGCACTCCGGTCTGCCTGCATCCTCGTGGCGCACTGAGATATGATGACGACGAGAATTTCCTTTGCGGCAGCAAGCTTCTGCAGACTCGATATTATGAACTGTATAGCTTGTAGTCGTCTTGACGAAGCACTTGGGCCTGAAATTCGCATAGTCAGACCACGCGTCATCCAGTGTCACGATTGGCCAAAGAATCTAAGAGTGATACTTACCCCTAGGAGTCTTCTTCGTTTCCACATTCCTGGGATACGCATGGTTAAACAAGGCGGAGAACGAGTCAATAACCAAAAGCGAGGTGCCATCTGGAATAGCAGAGCTCGTCGGTTTACACAGAAGCGCAAGCAAATGAGCCAGGCTCGGGGTGGTGAAGTGGTGCAACGCATCCAAACTATCCAGGGAAACCGGGCTGGTCTCTGCGTGGTCTTCAGCTTGGTCTATGTGACCTTGCAAGACATTGTGAAATCTCTGTCCGGAAATGGGATGAAAGCCATCTGAACTCGCCGTCAGTCTCGCAAGCCTGTGTGCTGGACCCAACATAAATAAATGTCCAACAGGATTTGGTGAGCTACTGACCAACCCAAACGACCTGATGCCCAGATCTGATGGAACTTGCCGCGAGCTGAAGTCTACATTGAGTGAGCAATCTCGTTCTCCAGACGTCCGAAGTCATGCCTGATCTTACGCAAATGCTGTTTTACCGGATCCTGGTGGACCCCAAATCTCGACGACTTGGCTGGTTTCAAGCCCTCGAGGAGCTGTGGCCTGGTCTTGTCCACTCACTGAGAGCAAAGGGGTGAGGGCTTCGTCAAGGTCATCGAGGCCCGTAGACACAAAGCGAGACCGCTGCTCTCCTAGGTCGTCCAGAACTTGCGCAGCAGAAACAGTCGGCATCCGATCTGCAAGGACATCAGCTGCTGGCAGGAGCGGCCACGACAGGAGTATACGCACGGGTCGAGCTCAAGTCGAAACTGGCCACGTCCTGGTTGGTGCGCTTTGTGTCATCCATCCTCCCTTCACGTGACTGCCAGCACACATGATGATGCCCGATGGCTCCTTGTACTCTGGCTCGCCGTGAATCTGATCCTGATCTGCCTTGTCGTTGTCAAAAGTGCCGCGAAATATCATCGATGAATGCTGCACCAAAGTCACGACCACGATGCAACCTGCAGACGTCGAGGAAGCCAAGCGACTGCTTCGAGGCACGAAGCCCGATTAATTGTGGAGACGCGGGGGTCCACCAAATCGGCTGCACCTCGCAGGTTGCATCAGCCATAATCACTTCAAACATGTTCTACTGCGTTGGACAAGAACTTCCAAGGCCGGACTGGTAGCAAAGCACCACGCAGTATGTCCCTCTTCTTTGGGAGCACAAAGTCATCGACCGGGCAGGCCACTTTGCATCCTTGGATTGGAGCCTTGGGAGCTCACCGCAATCTGCGCTTTCACTTGTTCCGCCAGAGCCTCAAGGCGACAGAACCATGTGGTCTCTTTCGCTAGGTTGCAAGCCGACAGCAATCTTGATTCACCAGCATTGTCCCCGCGGTCTGGAGGCCATGGCCTTACCCGTATGATCAGACGAGCCCTTTCGCCAGCTGGGTCTGGACCGGATTAGAGCATGATTGCGCATTTCATGTCAGCCACATCGACTCCTCGTCCAGGATCCAAACCTCCTAGGCTTGCGCCTCAACATGGGGCTTGAGAGGTCTAGAACGACGTCGCGGCGTGAGCATGGCACGCGATATCCGCCCTCAACATGCAGACGAGAGGAGACCATGCCACTGCCGCAAACCCGCTATCACGTCTGGAAGCGCGTGACCATTGCCAGCGCAATGTGTGGAGGTCGACGAGATCTGGTCCAGTCCACCTGGGCTATGCCCAAACATCAAGTCTGCCCAACGACGGAAACCCCAGCGCAGGTGGCGTCTGAAGGCGCTGGTGACACTCGGCCGATTCAATCCAAGCAGGTTTTGAGAATGGCGGAGACTTTGAGCCGAAACTGCAAGGTACACCAACGCCACCTAAGCCTTAAGTCTGCGTGTGCCATGTCTGTGAGAAAAGTTGCGTCGATTCTTTCTGCGACTCCGAGCAGCTCATACTTTGGGAGGGAGGACCTCTTGAACACCGTGGACGTATTCTCGGCGCAGTGACCATCGAGGTCCGAGGTCAGGAAGCTCCTCTCCTCATGGGACAAGACGACAGCTCAGAAGCACCACCGTCATAATCGCATGAGGAGGCATACTGTGCTGAGGTCGTGCACCTGATACCCCACAGACGGAGCTCCTTTTGCAACTTGTAGCAGCCACGATCGACCATGGGAATCAAAGACCTCATTCGAGTGCATGGGGTGACTTGGCCCCGGTGCAGGCCAGTGCTTCGGCGCTTCAGAGAGCATGCCTATCATGCCGCAGGGCCCTTCTTCGGGGAAACTAGGAGCCCGCGGGCTCCCTAGCCTTTTCATGCCAGCGGCCCAAGAGAAATTCTCGGACCTGCCGCCCCCCGTGAGCCTCCGCCCCAAACCGCTCTAGAGGCCATGCCAATTCCACATGTGGAGAAGCGGGCCTTATTCGGAGTGGTTCGCTGGTGCGGAGAAGGGCCGAAGCCTCGCTCTCGCGCCTACGTCCACCTTATTAGCGCGAGGTCAGCCTTGGTAACATGTGGTTCAGGACGATACCAGACCGCCAGCTATGTGCCGTCCAGTACATCATATCTATGGACCCAGTTTATCCAGAAAAAACCTTGGGAGGGCGCACCCACGAGGGAGGTTCCCAGTCGGTCCGACATATCGCGCAGCATTGTGCTACACACTGAACATGTCGGGGATTTATGAGCCTGGCCACCAATTAGGTTGTGTCCTGGACTCCGCACTTTGGGAACATTGGTGGCAGGTTTAAGGGATCTGCATTAGAAGTCATGATCGGGGCCGTCCACGCGAGTCCACGGACGCGTTCTCACGATGCACCTCCAGTAACGCTTTCTGTTGGTTTTAGGACAATATCCGAAGCCGGAATGTCAGGTCAACCCCATGACGCTGACCACGCCATGGGCAATTTCCCGGTGAGGCATCATGCCCTTGCTTGCGCGAATCGAGTCTATTAGGAAATCGTCCGTCATTCGCATTCACAGTTTCGCAAATCCGATGTTCACTGCCGACGAGCACCTAGAAGACAAGCCGGAGTGATACACATCGCGACAGAAGGATGGTGTCGTCGATTACCGTCTGAGAATGTTCACAATCAACGCATCTCGAAGGGGGACCTCTAGCTGGAATCAAACCTTAGCACGGACTATTCCCCAAGTCTAATCCAGAATTCAGTAGCAGGTCTTGGTGCAGTTGTTGGAACATAACGCTTGCTCCCGGTCCTTTCACATGTCAGAGCCGGCAAAGCAATCCATCTGAGCACTGTGCTTCACAGGCATTACACTTCAGCTTCAAGATACTCTGCCAGCTGCAGGTCTGCTGATGCCTCTAGGCCACTGAGCATATTCGCCATGAGGAGGCTAACTTTGTGCATGAGCGATACTTCCCCAGATTTGTGACCCCCAGTTTTAGGTCAAAGAACTGGGGTTGGCTCACAAAAGGAGCATTTTGCCGGGATGATCTGGCCCTCGGGGGATCACGGATGATGTCAACCCCCAAAACAAGGCAGACGGCCTGAATATGTCATTCAAAGGCTTACGCAGGATGGAGACTGAACCTCCTAACCTGATAGCAGGCATAGTATTCGTATGCCCACAAATTGTGACTGGGCACAAAGCGACAGAACGAGCTATCAGAAGCATATGCGACAGATTATGCGACGCCTTGGTTACTGGATGGCGCCTCCCAGCAGCTGAAACTCAGACCTTGCTCGCAGTTACTGGCTCGAACTTGCGAACAAGCCCGAGCATTCGCCCAGCACAAGCTTTCCACGGTGACTTTATCTTTACATTCAGCTTTCAACTCGGCTCAACTCTGGCTCATAGCCAACCCCAGCTCTTCCCCGTGGCGCAATACCCGCCGAGCTCGCTAGCCTGTAGTTCGTTATCTTCTAGAGCTACCCCACCCCTCGTCAAGACCCACGCCCGATAAATCGCGATTTTTGTTGCAGAAGGTGTGCTTGCGGAGGATGGAGTATCCTAAGGCGGATGATGAGATGACCGAGCGCTGTGCGGCTTTGTTTTGTGAAGCTTGTCGCTGCGAATGCCCTCAAGCATGCAATCCTCCACGGCGAACGCACTGGGCCTCCTTGTTTGCTGTCAAGTCAATTATGCATCGGTGCTCACCTCTACAGCTCAGGAGCTGACAACGAAGCGGACGGTACAATAGCCGCACACGGATATTTGCAGAGGCTTTAATTTTTGCTGAGAGATGCGTGCACCGTATTCGACGATATAAGTGCCTGGCACTGCCCAGTGCCTAGCATAGTGCCTAGCATGGCGCCAGCACAGGCGACAGATAACGACAGAAATGATGGCATCCACCCCGAACGGTCTGGCCAGTCAGTCGCCGCCGAAGAATGCCCCGGAACTTCTTCCCCAGGATCAGCACATGCTGCAGCTGTCCCCCACACTTACGGTGCGAACACATTGCTTCACCAAGTCCACTCTTGCTGTCAATTCGCGACCAACGGGAAGGATAAAATGTCCAAGGTGCTTGCCAAGAGACAAATAGGCCGTGGACGATGGCAGTGAAGGCGCCCCTACAGAAGAGGCAAACATTGCATAATCAGCGCCCCAAGAATGTGCGTTAGCTGCTCCACGATGACGCCAGAGCCCACGCATGACTCGAGTTCTGGCCCAAACGTTGCAGCGAGGTCGACGTACGGAACATATCTGGTGCTCCATTGACGGATGCCACCAGGGCTTTGGCCCATTTTTGAGAATGAAGTATCACTGGGCGAGGTCGACGAGGTCAAATATGGGGTACGGAGGTTTCATGATGACCGCATCAACGCGACGATCCGACTGCGCAATGGTCAGGGTGACGTCTTTCCCCTGAAGCGAATGGAAGACAGTCGTGGACTCATCTGCACGATCGCTCTGTTGTCAACCTCCCTCATATTCTGATCATCGTCAGGGGTCACGGGTGATGAGCACGCGCAACGCCGAGAGACTTATGAGCTGCCTGCTGATAACGGCACATGAGTATCACCAGAGTCACTAGTGAACAAGGTTGTGGGGTGGCACACCCTCACGCTCTCCTGGCAATTCGTGGGGTGCCGACACAAGGAGCGGGAAGGGACGAAGCCTATGCTGTACTCCAGGCGAGTCCCTTTGGGGGGTAATATCCCTTCGCTGCCAGGGCAAGCCTGCTCCCAAGCCTCACACTTTACTGTGACACCCACGAATCTGGAGAAGATCCCCCCCGGGATGGATGCCAAGACGAATGAGTGGGCGCGTGCTCGCCTCGAAACCACCACGCAGAGGGTTTTTGCACGGGGGCCCAGCAAGGCACTCGTCACACCAGCTGGCTGAGCTGGAGGAACAGGTGTTTGATTGCGTGTGTCGTGGCCGCGAGCCTCGACACGCGCACAAGCAAGCAGGCACGACGTAAGTCGCAATTGCGAGTCGGGGGTTTGCAGCAGCTTGCCAGCTCGAGCTGACTTGGCTAGGCCAGTGCACGACTAGACTCGAGCCTAGATCTATCTTTGAATCTGCGATGGATTCGTCTCTAGATTGCCTCCTGAGCTTCGGTGGAGGACTAGCCAAACCGGCCAATTGTGTCAGCGACTAGCCTGCTTGCGACTCGGAACAAGATGAGGTTATCAGCACGCAAGAGGAGATTCGTGGATGGCCCTTCCCGTCTCGTCTGCCGTCCCCCAGACGGGGGAAGAAGTGGCAGGGCACAAACAGTGTGGAGAGAAGCGCCAGTACCCGTGCGCTTGCTTGAGCGCTTCGAGACACACCCACCACCCCCTTCTTGGCCAGCCCTGGGTCAGCTATCGTCAGAGCCGCCCCAGTCGACGCCCACTGCGCCTAACAGAGAGCAATGGGGGCCCTGCTTTTCCAGGGAGCTCTCCCCACACGACAGGTGCCCGCCCTGACGATAGTACCGGAGGATCGCCGAGGGACTAGGCCGGGCAGACCTGGAGGTGCTCCGTTCAGCAGGACATTGATCTGGTGGGCGGCGGTCCCTTGAGACGCAACACTGACCTATCGATGGAGCAGGCCGTCCACGGCGCATAAAGGGTAATTTATCTCCTTTGCCGGACCCAGGAGCGAGCACGCACGAGAGGCGTTTGGGCACAGCTCGACGAACCCTGAATGCACCGCCGGTGATGATGATGTGGTGGTTGGCAACCCGGCCCAAACTTATCGCTGGCGGGTCCATGCTCGTTGTTTGACGGGGAAGGGGACATGATTCATGATGTGCACGACAGTGATGGCCATGCGCCATATGATATGGTGTAGGCATGGTGTGCGAGCTATCAGTGTCGACTTTGGGGGCCCGCCCACGTGCACGCCGCCGACATGTCAATCCGGGGCAGGGCACACACACTCGGTCCTGCATCGTTTGGAGCCGGACACCTTGAAAGTCGAGTCGTGAAGCACAGAGGAGAGAGAGGATAATAAGCCTTGGCCTGCTCGAGGCATGCTTGCTGAGGCGTGCACATGCAACTGAGGGCACAGAAGGCTCGATTGTGGCCGGGAATATGTAGACGCACCACCCACGCCCCTCCCTGAGCCCCCCCGCCTTGCTTGTCCACGCCCCCCATGCGCCGACCCCCACTGGGCCTACTTTCTCCCCGAGAGCTTTTTTTTTTTTCTTCTGTGCTGCCAGCACAGCGCGGTTCTTTTTCTCTGGCAGGACTTCCACGCCACCCCATATTTTTCGTTTCCGTCACCTTCGGGACTACTGCGCTCGCTTTATCACCACCCCCTGCGTTTGGGTTCTCAGCCGAACATGCCCGGGCAGCTTCAGCAGGGCAGCCAGCAGCAGCGGCAGCATGTGCGTGCCCAGAGAACGGGAGCACGTTTCCTCTGCCGTCAGCCTGAGCGAGTTGCGTAATCGCTGCTTTCGCGTCCTTCAAGTAGCTCCGATGGCGATTCCCGTCAAGGGGAGAGAACGGCCATCGAGTACGTGCTTGCTCTGTGGATAGAGACATTGGCTGCCGAGGGAAGATGAGTGGTACGCAGCGCCACGGGCAGCCAGCCAATCCATGCTCCGAGTGTGCGATGATCAGAAGCGCAGTCAGCCGTGGGGTGTTGAGCCCGAGGACACGAGTGAGGCCCCAGCGAGGAGGCTCAGTCAAGCACGAGAACTGGATTGGGAGGAGAGATGCAGAAACACCTTGGGGGCCAGAAGACGGTGCCACCACGGCCGCCGTGCACAGTGCTTGAGGCCAGCGCAGTTGCAGTGCCTGAACGTGGCTGCCCGCCGTGCTGGGCACCACTAAGGGGCCCCGCCATGGACCGTGAGTACCCCGGAGGGGCGTGGAGGCAGCGCACTGGGGACGGGAGACCCGAGCAGGTACGTACCGCGACCCCCCTCCCTCTGTCCCTTCGTCCGACACACCTCCCGCCCCGGCGCTCGCTCACCTGGCGCACCTGCGTGCCTTGCGCAGGCTGGGGCTACCTGCCTCCAGGGCAGTGCGGCGTGCATGTGTCAAGCAGCCTGACTGGCGCGGGCGCCCGCCGTGCAAGATCTTTTCCCGGCCCGCCGCCCTCAGAGACTGGAGAGGCCACCCTCAGCGATACCTGCCTGGGCAGGAGCGACGCTCCCACCCCCCTCCCCCAACTTTTCCTCCTCCCTGCACCTGCCTGCCTCAAATACCCCCCGCGCCCCCGGTTCTCGACTTTTCCCGCATCAACCCATCATCAACCACCACCACCACTACTGCTGCTCGCCAGTCTCACCACTCAACAACCGCAACAACTACTCGGGCAACCGCCACCAGCAACGCCAGACCACTAGCTGTTCACCATCTTACACTTGCTGAGAGCATTTGTGCCAGCTTCGACTCGACTCGAACCAGCCGGCTCAGATACCATCAAGTCACCGCCCACCGTCCTCAGGATAGCAACCTCGCCGTCTTGGCCGGCGATCACATGCAACGCTCACAGTCAGCGGTGGATTTTTCCAACCTGCTGAACCCAGACGCTCCTCCCGCGACGGCTCAGGCCGACTCTGCTTCCAGCAACACCACCAGCCAACCTCAGGTCGACGCCGACGGAGATTCAAGCATGGCTTCCGTCACCGTCATCCGGCCAAACGGCCCCCTCCCTGGCGGCCAGGCCACAGAGGCCACAAACGAGCTGCCTCGCCCTTACAAGTGCCCGCTCTGTGACAAGGCCTTCCACCGCCTCGAGCACCAGACCAGACACATCCGCACACACACGGGCGAGAAGCCTCATGCCTGCCAGCACCCTGGTTGCAGCAAGAAGTTCTCCCGTTCTGACGAGCTCACCCGCCACTCACGGATACACAACAACCCCAACTCGCGCCGGGGAAACAAGGCCGGCCAAGCTGCTCACCACTCCATCAACCACTCATTGTCGCCAGACTCGGGCATGATGGGTCCTCCTTCCGGCCCTCGCTCCATCCGCTCTGCTCCCAACTCGACCCTGGTTTCTCCCAACGTGTCCCCTCCCCACTCGTACTCCTCGTATGCTCTGCCAGGCCCTGCTCACCACTACGGCCGTGATTCTGGCATGGGCATCCTCGGCCACGCTGCTCACCAGGTCGAGCGGGAACACCACGTGCCTTCTGCGCGTCACCACCCCTACTACTCGCACAGCATGCACAGCTCCCGGGGTCATCTTCCCTCCCTCTCCGCCTACCACATGTCAAGATCCCACTCCAATGACGAGCATAATGATGACCACTACAACCACGCTGGACGTATCTCAAAACGCTCGAGGCCTAACTCGCCCAACTCGACTGCTCCTTCGTCGCCGACCTTTTCGCACGACTCGTTGTCGCCAACTCCTGACCACACTCCGCTGGCCACGCCCGCTCACTCGCCGCGACTGAGGCCTTACGCTGGAGTTGAGCTGCCCACGCTGCGCAACCTGTCTCTGGGCCACACTCCGGCTCTTGCCCCTCTGGAGCCTCAGATGGAGGGCAGCCCTTACCACCAGCCGCCCCCGCCTACCAGTGCCCCCAGCCATCGTTCTGGCGGCATGTCTTTGGCCGACATCATCAGCCGGCCGGACGGCAGCAGGAAACTTCCCGTCCCGCAAATGCCCAAGGTCGCGGTCCACGATCTACTTGGCCCCTCGGACACCTTCAACCCAAGTGGCCGGAGTTCTGCCACCGGCAGTCTGGCAGGAGGCGACTTGATGGATCGCGCCTGAGTCTTTGGAATTTCCCCGCCGCACAGCCCTGCCACCGTCCGATCACAGGGTCATGATTGATGATAATAAGGATATAGAAAGTACAACATAGACATGGGGCGGCGTATTTTGTGGTTTTTCTTTTTTTCCCCTGTGAGTCCGGCGTGGCTCGATTCTCTTCTCTGTTCCTGTAGGGATAGCTGGCGGTGCCGTTTGGGCAGCGTTCGGGCACACCTTTGTTAATGTATTTGGCCGCTAGCATCGCTAGCCTGCTCCCGGTTGATGGCGCACTACGGAGGTTTTCTAATGGTCTGAAAATACACCTTCAGTCTGTTTTCTTATTTTTGGGCGACTTACCGGGCTCCGCCCGTCCAACGTGGGCACACGTGCGGCATTGGGATTGTGTGATCCCAGCAGGCGGCTTACATAGACCTCTTTTTGTTTTTAAGACAACCCTCATCGGCGGAAATAGATCTCTCCTCCATAACCCAAAGTATTACATAAATGTTGCCTCACTTTTTGAATTTATCTTTTGAACCAGTGACGCACTTGATGCCATCCATTGAGACCCTAGGGTATTACATGATATGTTCGCTCATGAGAGCTGGCCTCCCCGCATCAAAGTTTGTTTTGAAATGTCGAAGCGCAGCCGCAGACACAACCAGAGCCAGGAGGCCAAGGCCAGTGCCAGTACGTGTCCGTGCGTGTGTGGGGGGGAGGGATGTGGCAGGGATTCCGTGGCTGGCTGGCTGACTGGGGAAGGGAAGGGAAGGTAAGGGAATAAAAGGAAGCGAGAAGCAAAGAAAGAAAAGAACGAAAAAAAAAAAAAGGATGGGGGGAGTTCCAATAAGCCGCACAAAAAATGATGACCCCAGCCAACCGGACGAGGAGAGTTCCCCGGGGAGGAAAAGCAAAGAGACGTGGGGAAAGAGAGTCTACACACACACACACACACACACAAAAGGTTGTCTGTCCCCTCCCCCAGAACAGAGAAGGAAACCAGGGTTCGTTCATGCTGGTGGTGGTGGTGGTGCTGCTGCTGGAGGCCGGGGCCGAGGAAAGTCGAAGCGAAAGGGCGAAGCAAAGCAAAGTAAAGCGAAACCACACCACAGCCAAGTTCTTGGAGAGGGGGGGGACGCGAACAGATGTAGCACAGTAGAAATAACATAATGTACCACGTTCTTTTCTCTGATGATGGCTCGTTCCGCGCGTGGTACGATCCGGAGAAAGATGACGTGTTTCTGGTGGGAAATGTTTACGGGTTGTTCCATAATGCTTCTCTCTGGTGCCCCACCCTATGACTGATGTTCGGCAGGCGGTTGACCGTTTTGTTGGTATGTAATGAATGAGAGGAGCGCCAAATATTGCCAAGTTTCTTGTTCAAAACACCACGTGTAGATTCTGAACAAGACGCACTCCGTGGCACAATTGACTTGAAGGTCGATGAATGAGGTGCGTTATGCGCGGTCACGAGGAGGAACAGGGACGGGCGGAAACAGGTCGATCCTTAACGTCCATTTATCGATCCATCCCGAGTTTTGCATGCATGTTGGTGACAGAATGTACGTAAAAGAGCCATGGAGATGTCCCGCTTCCACATTCCCTGCGACCTTGGAATAGCATGTGCAACTTGACACGAGACTTTGACGTTGCTGTATCCTCCTGCCCCATTGCTGAAAAGAACCCAAGTTGGTCATAACTGCAGTGCGTGCAAACTAGGCAAGTGACCCCATTCGATATGCTCTGCGCGTGTGACGCCGCGGCAGCCGAGAAGGGCGTTTTGAAACACGAGCGAGCTATTCTCCCAACCGCAGCCGTGCTTCCCCAAGAGGCTCTTGTACACGGATATCTCCGGTGCTGCCAACTCCAAAAACTGGAGAGAGGCAGGCAGGAGAGAGCATACGAGAAGGTTCAGGCGGTTTTTGAGCGGTGTATGCTGCTAGCCACTTCTGACGAGATGATTTCGCCTTCCTTAAGGTTCAATTTGGTGGCTTACACGAGCGCGGATGTCTTTTAGTTACGCGCAGAACCCTGGACACTCCCATGTAAGGAAAGTCGTAAAAGCAAGTCTTGGCACACTGAAAGCTGAGAGGAATATTCCAGCGAACTGACAAGCGCACAAAGCAGCTGAGGCGCCAGACGGCTTGGAAATTTGTGAGGCATACGGGCACTGTGCTTGCGTGGCAACGGACCCATTGGTTGACTTACACGTCAGCTGTGTTTCACGCCCACGAAGGACTTACACGAGGAGTAGAAACGAGCCCTGGCAGAGTTAGAGAGAGAGACTGAGAAAGACTGTCAATCCCTGGAGACCAACCGGGGGAGGCAGCCACTCGCTCGTCTTGTAGCACATACGAAGCAGGCTGCGCTCACTCAGCCTTGCTGCTTACGGCGAGACGAGAGCGCAACCCTCTCAGTGAGCTGCTGGCTGGCTGGCTGACTGGGCAAGAGACAAGGTTGCGCCTCGCTTCAGATGGTGGCGCAACCAATTACTTGGGCGTCCGTCTGCCCCAAGCACACCCACGCAAACAAGGGGCCGGGGTACGTGGTGGGCAGCATGGATGGCTGCCGCCTTCCCCGGAGGCTTCCCCGTGTTTCTTTTTGCGGGCGGACGTGCGGGCGGTGGGTGTGACAGTCGTCCTGGTGCTTTTTTCATTAATCTGACACAGTACTCCTTTGGGGAGGGACCTTCGTGCAGAAATGCAGAAGCCTCAGCTAGGCGGCGGCCAGGGATCCAGGCTGAAATAGGTCGGCCGTGAGCACTGCCCTGTTCCAATATTGCCTTGCTTGTCTCGATTGGGCAGCGCATGCTTCCAGGTCGCTTTAGTAATTCCCCGAGAGATTCTGCGCATCCCGCTCTTGACCCCAGACTCTGCCCGTTCTGCTCGGTTGGTTGATGACACAAAGATTCCAGTAGAGCAGCACGCCATGGAACAGAGACTTTCCGTCATCCCGAGCACGGCATGACGACACCGACCCTCTCTTTGCCGAGCGGCATTATGGATGGTGCAAGTGTGTGCTTGGTTTGGCACCTTATGGTGGCACTAAGTGGGCGTCTAGCCATCTAGCCCCCAGCCAAACGTGGAGGCGAGGGGAAACCGAGCCACAAGGTGTGGGCAACTGCCGAAAACCCTCATGTTTGACACAGCAATACTGATTTGCGTTTGTCAGAGCAGCAGAAGCATGAGAGTCAACCGCCTGGCTTTGCCACACCGACTTTTCACAAAGCCCTGAAAATTCTGCTGTGCGAGGTCAAGTCTGAGTCGTAATGGTTGCCAACCTTCTCCAACATCCACCTCGCGTAAACTGCTTGTCTCGTCGCCTGCGTTATCCTCTTTAGGCTGCAAGGGCGAGCGACTGCTCGGGACGAACTCAGCACTGTGTCGAGATTTGTAGACGATGGAGCGACAAGTGAGCAGGAAAAGAAAACGTGGGCCAGCGCGCGTCGCTTGTCGCGTTGTCGGTCCGCTGTCACGGCATAGTTGTTCTCTTGATTCCCACTCCAGCAGTCGGGTCGCGTGCGTGTCTGCCATTGGATCGAGCGATGTGTTTCGAATGACACGTATCATCCAATCGCTCGACTTCAATGGGTGTTGGAGGATGGTCGCATTGGAGTCTAGCCGTTGATAGGATGTCAGAGGCAGCATCCGACCACCCAATGAGCATACCAAATGCACCTTTTGTCTAGAACCGCCTCATCCTTGCAAACAGTGACCAAAGAAAACACCGCCCGGTAGCTATCCCGTCCATTCAACCAACCTTGCGCTGCACTTATCGGCACATTCCAGTGGATAGCACCGGCTGCCCAGTGTCACTGTGTTGGGGGTAGGTAACCCCGCCATCCCGCATAGGTCAATCTGGGGTTGATGGATGGCCAGAACAACCGTCGTTATCTCTGCAATCTCTGGGGCGTCACGCTGCGTTTGCCCGTAACGATGCTGGCCACAACACCAACAACCAGGGCTCTGATTTGCCTGTAGGACCGGGGTTCGTCCGGAGAAAGTGCGAATCGTGAGATCGGGGCTGAATCGCTTAGATGGCGAACCCCACAGGGACGGCACCCTTGCGGTATCTGTGAAGCCCTGCAAGCGCGATGGTCGCTCTAATGACGTCGTGTCCGTCGAGAGCCGGACAGAAGGAAAGGTAAACCTACTGTGCCCGCCGTCCAAGGCTACGAGGCCAGGAGATCGATCGATAGGGCACAACTGTGCTCATGGCGATGCGTGCTATGGGTTTACTAGGATCTGTTGCCCAGTCTCGTGGAGCAGCATGGTATGCCCCAGAGGCGCGGCTAATGAGGTGGATGCCCGCGTGCTCATTGTCCCGAAAAGCCGGACGTTTGAAGCCTCACGATCTTTTGAAAAGCCGCGTGTACCGCCATGACGGGACGGTCCTCCTCCAACGGGAACAAGCGTAGCGACAAGCATTTCACTGGGCTTGTGGCCACGCGGACTGTCGCTGACCTTGGGAACCCCCACACACCCATGGCACCTGACTACAGAAATGTCGAGAACCTCTTGTCACGCGGTTCCGGTCCTCGCAGGGTGGTGGTGTAGCAGCTCAGCACGGCCGCCGTCGTCTTCTGCGCACTGTGACTTGTTACCCTTGAGGTGGCTGTGATGACCGTAACGTGTGTGAGTGCGAGAGCATCATTCTTTTAGGAGCCTTCGTCAATAAGCAAGGAGGTATGGAAGGAGGCCTTGCAAGTACTATGCCGGAAGTCCGAGCTGTAGACAGAGTACGCGGGGGATTGCTTTTCGTCTGTCGCAGCGCAGAGCGCATGAATGAATGAATCGCCGTGCATGCAGAGGAGTACCCTTCACATTCCGTTACCAAGCAGGTCTCAGATGGGGCCCGCCAGAACCACCATGAGAAGGACTGAGCGGTCCACTCAAGGGGAAAACGGGGCCGGGAGTCCAACGCAGATATCCGTTTGGAGGGCGAGGGTTTCAGTTGCACTGTCTACGACATTGCTCAATGGGGAATATGCCTAATTGTTTGATGGCAGCAGGCTGGAGATTTCCGAAGTGCTTGCGTCCCAGACGGGGACCAAAGCCGGCAGGGAGAGACACTGCCTGTCATGCACAGGCAAGCAGGCAGGCAAACGTGTCCTGGCCGCCTCAGGAACGGCTGGCTGGGGATTGCGTGCTTGCGGGCTCATTTGATGATCAGATGGTCGGTGATGTGATAAGCCGCCGCTACGTGCCGTCGCGTGTGGGGATTCCGGCCGGGGTCTCCAGATCCTGCGGGATGCCCACACACGGGGTTGTGTTGCCTCAGCTTAGCCGAAAGTTTTGTCGATAATGGTCAGAGATATGCCATTGCGCAAGTCCGTCGTTGGCTATGACTGCATGGTCCACGAGCCGCCACTGCAGCGGCGGTGCTTGGTCGCGAAGGCCAAGGACGAAAGGGTCTCCTTGCTTGGCTGGCCACGTCGTTGTTGTCGTCGTCGTCATTCCTGGTGTTGTTACTGCTGCTCAGGAGGGTCCCTCGCCTCGGACGACCCTGTAACGATCATGGGCCCACTGCCAATGAGCTGGCGGCGTCGAGCGTTAGCTGCTTGATTGGTGGTGCCTGTGGCTGCGCCCGTGTGTCCTATCTCGTCTCGTGCCCGTTTCGTGGAGTTTGGGCTGGTTGCAGCAGCTTATCATGCTCCCGGGTCCGGGGCCCTGAGCCGATCCGACACACCTGCAATAGCAGGGGCTAGGCCAGGACGGACAGGGCAGGCGTGCGCAGCACTGTGCTGCTCACTGTGCCATGTTATCTCTGCTGCCCCTTCCGCCTCTGCCTGCCTGCACTCGACTGCACACCCCTCTCCCCTGCCATGCGGGGCGTGGGGGTTCTGCCCATCGCCGCCTCTGGACGCCCAGGGCCAGCCTGCGGTCTTTGTTCCGCCTGCAACCCCAGCGCACGATCCCGTCACGGCTGCTCATTCAGGGGTATCTTTTCGGTCCTGTCAGTCGCCTTGCGGCCTCCTCCGTGTACAGCATCTTCAGCCAACCATCCCCATCGCCAGCATCCTGCCCAAACGCTCGCCCGCCACTATCAAGCCGAGTGCCCCAGAGTGTCCGACGTTGTGCTGATGAGATGGATGACGCCCTGACACGTCCCCCCGGAGCGTGACAGGTCATCGCCTGACTGGTGTTCAGTGGTTGGTTTCGACCGGGCCTGTTCCGACCTCAGGATGAGCTAAGCCTCCTTCATCCCCACACTCCCCCGGACACCTCCCCAGGCCTGGCACGCCTTATCTCGCCGCCGCCGGAGTCGCCCGGGCCAGATGCGAAACATCCACCACAGCTTTCGGCTTAATCGGCTGCAGTGTCCGAATACCCTGCCGAAGCTCGCACATGCCGACGGCTGATTGCCTGGGCCGGGGACGCCTCACCTCGGTCAGCAAACGATCCGGCAAAGCAGCACTTGCGAACTCGGAAGGTCGACCTTTGACTTCCCGCACCTGCGTGACCGGCTCGGGCGGTGTTTGCCCAGTCGGCCTGCGCTCTTTCGGCCTACAGAGCATGCCTCGGCGGTCTCCTGGTTCCTCGCAGGGCTCAGCATCGATCGGCCCTTGTGCCAAGCGTGTCGTGATTGCTCATGCGCCGCGCAGCTTGAGATCCAGGGTAGCTTTCCACCTGCCTGCATATCTGCATCATGCAGGGTTCAACCATAATCTATTGCGGAGGATGGTTTGTCTCGAACGAGGAGATATGCTGCTCTGGTGTATGCAGCGTGGCTCTCTCCGAGGTTGCAACTGGCTTGCATACTTGGCCGGACCACCGCCGCCGTGTCACGGCGAGCTCTCGAATGCCTGCGGATGATGTGGCTCTTCAACAGCCGTTGCATGCCAATGCGGCCCGTGGCTCAAATGGCTGCATTGACTCCGCTTCGGCGACTTGTACACGGTCAGTTGGATCTCTGGACCTGGAGGCGACGGCACGGGTGTCCGGCCAAGCTCCAAGGGCCTCGCGGTGCGCTATCCTGGTCCCGAAGTCTGCGTCAATACGTGAATTGTCCAACCGAATCTTTGCATTCAAGCCACCGGATCATCATGGGCCCATTCATTACTGCCGACCGGGTGTAATGGGGGACAATGCAAGAGCTGGAGCATCTTCACATGCTAAACTCGGTGGACTAGGATTCGGGCATGGATCCTCCGCAATTTCTCCACGTCAAGTCGACGCACTAAGAGCCTCAATATACTGCGTACAGCACCAATGTCACGCCCATCCACAAGCGGCCGGCCCTTCACACCAAGACCTGTAGTTGACTCCCCGTCATAATCACAAGCTTTCAGCATGTTACCCATGGCAAACTCACCAGAGAAACGCTCCACTCTGAGCCGCAAGAGAAGCTGGCTAACAATGGACAGATGTATAACGCCAACTTGAGTGAGCAAAACCGCATCCTCCAGGCACCATGCCCAGCCTCGAGCTCACAAAGGCCTCGGCTACGTGGTTCAAGTGAAGCTACTATACAGCGGGAAAATTGCTGTACATTGAAGGTCGGATGACACGATTCTTAAACGAACCATGCGAGGCGCTATCTGCACCTCAACGAGGACCCGGCGTCATGTTGCGCGACTTGGGACAGTGCAAGACCTTGACCGAAAGTACATCGATAAAGACCAGCTCATATCGAGGGGTGCTCTTCGTATGGGGGTGGCACTTTAGCAGCGGTCTCATCGCATGCAATATCACCCTGTTATAGCCTGAGGGTGACTCTCGCACCATATCGTGCGTCGCGCGTCATCACCAGGCACGATGTCTCGTATACTCGATGGATCCTCTCTGAAGCAAGATGACAACTAGACCCCAGCATTGAGTTTTATCTCCAAGTCAGGTTTGTGCATGGCTAAAGTATGCATGTCCGACATAGGTGCGTTGCATTGGTCACGACTCTTATGGCCGTGGAAGAGACAACTGCAGGTTTGTGCATGTAGAATGTGGACGAGACGCGTACAATGTCCCATATCCTCGGTTAATATGAAGGCTGGTGCTGCATAACCAGTGAAGCGCCAATGGAGTCACCCGATGAGACCAGGTCGTGGCATGACAACATCGTTGCATTCAACGCCCCCCTTCTGGCGCTCTCCAAGTCCCGACTGGCAAGTGTATGGCCACCTCCCAAGACCGGGTGAGCAAATCGATCGAAGCAAGCTCATTGAGTGTCGAGGTAACTTTATTCCCTGACAAGATCCAATGCAAAAAACGACCTCGAGAATTATCGATCAGACTACTTGGGCACACGATGCAGACACCGCAGTCTGCCATCGTCCCATATCAAAGGTACGGGCTTTGATTCTCAGTCTCTGGCAGCCACTGGAACGCACTATCAAAAGTTCCTCGCTGCGGAGCCAAGAGGATCCTTGTCAACGTTGCAAGCCGGTGAACCTAATATTGCTCGTCCGCATGGATACCACAGTATCAGGCCTCAGCAAGTGTTTCGGAACGCGGGCAGGAACGATGACGACAAGTTCGACAGAAAGAGGGCCAGACACCACGGTCAGAACGAGCACGTCGTTACGAAGGACAGCTATCTCCTCGGCCCGCAGTTCCCGCCCACAGCAAAAAGAATTGACAGCTCATTTCCCAGGCACTGTATCTCTCGTGCCGAGCGACGTGACAGTTGTGTTGGCAAAGGAGACGCAGCCATCGCTAAATCTTGCTCCTGACGTCCAAGGTCGAGAATAATTGCTTTGGCTCACATGCAAAGTCAGAAGGGCGGGTTACTTCCGCGCCACTTTGTGTGTGCCACTAGCGGCTTCCACCCCGGACGTCGATCATGCATGTGTTGCAAGGGGCCGGTCGGAGAGAAGAGGGGGGGGGGAGCGGGAGCGGGGGATGGGAGGGCCAAGAGGTCTGGAACTTACCTCGGGCAGTCGGGGCGCTGGTCCACGGACGATGTGCCAATTGTCCATGAGGAGAAGGATCCTCTGTGCACGACGAAGACTGTGAGTCGAAGGGCCAAACAATCCGGGAGCGAAGCCTGCAAGCACTGTCGGGTTGGGGGTTGGAAGCCGGCAAAAGTCCACGTTGGTGCTTGTGCGAATTTTGAACATGAGAGCCCCACAGAGCCTCAAGCAGTAGCTTTATACACGGCGGGTGGCAGTGTGTATCTATGTGTTTCCCCATCTTTAGTTTGAAGCTACAACTCTTGGCCCGTGGTGATCAAGCGGGAAAGCAATCGCGCATATCTCACGCCATGAAGAAATTCTAGTAGTGATGCTCTCTATATGTACTTTCGACTATGTATACAGGAAAGTGTAATGCCTTCCTGCCCGTCCCATCCCAAGGCTATGAAACACCTCAAAAGGGCAACTGAGTCGCGACTCCCCACCAAATGTACTACGACGTGAGTGAGAACGATGCCGTGCCCGTCGGCGTCGCTGCTGTCGGACTGATAGGCCCTGCAGTTGTCGACGCCGGCACGGTAGAGGAGGGGGACTGCTTCTTCTTCTGTGCCCCTTTGCCAACAATTTTCTCGGTCCAATTCCACCCACTTGCCTCAGAGCTACCGCCCTCATCATGACCAGCATCACCTCTCTTCGCACTCGCCAGTTTGGCTGACGGCGGTGGCTGCAGGCGCGTGGCATTGTCGCCACCGTAAGCGATGTCGGCGTCCCATTCTGAGTCGTCGCCACTGTCGGCAAAGTCACGATCGCTCCATGTTGCAGAGTCTATCCTTTTGGGAGATGGCCTCGAGGCTGATGGTGACGAAGAAGACGACGATGTCGAGTGGCTGTGGTGATGGTGCGTGCTGTGTGGTGCCGAGCCGCGCTCCTGCGCCTGGGAAGGGAGGTCGGGCACGTCGTCATCGGCTTCGAGGTTCTCAGTATCAGTACGGGCCAATGAGCTCTCTCTCCGGCTGCTGTCCATATTGTAGCTCTTGCCTTGAGGCTGTGCACTGGTTTCCGCGCCCATCGAGCTGGGATCCTCGTGGGGGGCTTTGGCTCGTTCTGCATTCGTCTCTGCGGAATCGGCAGTGCGCGCAGAGGCTGCGTCGCTAAAGTGCGTGTCACAAAGATGTTTGACCACGGGCCATCCGTGGGCATTGCTGAACATTCGTCGCACAATAATGTTGTTGTGTGCGTCGGGTTCCATTTTCACAAGGACCTTGCGCCAGCTGAGATCTCGATGGTAAGCTCGCGCAATCTTTTCCTCTACCTTCATGCTCGAACTGTCAACCACTTCGTCGGGGTCTAGCTTTGGATGGTTCTTGCTGTCGTAATAGTCTCCCGTCGACAAGGTTGAGTCGGCCTTCTTGATGCCTGGCGTGGGCGGCTCGTGGGGCGTTGATGCACCGCTCTCGCCAGTGCCTCTGTGAGGTGGCGACTCTGTGCTAGACTGGCTATTGGCTGATGTGTACGATTTCCTCCGAAAAGATAGCCCGGTAGAGCGCTTCTTCGTAGGTGGTGGAGGGATGTCTGACGGGTGGTAGACGCGATCATGGAAGATTGTGCGCGGACGCTTTGACGGATCGAGAAAGTAGTCAACAGTGGGCATGACTGGGTTCAAAAGGTCGCCCGCGGCTTCTAGGATCGTGGTACGTGGAGGCGGGCCGTTCTCGTGCTCCTCCTCCAACTCGTTCCCTGATGTGACCGTGGACCTTGCCGGAGAAGTCGATTGATCTCGAGATTCATCAACCTTCAAGGTCTGACTTCGCCGATATATTCTGTTGTCACGCGGCGAGTGCGGTGGTGTTTTCTGGGCTTTTGAAGAATCGCCAGACTTGAAAAAGTTGAAGATGCCAGCAAATGGAAAGTCGTTGTTTGTCTGAGATGTAGACTCTGGCCCAGGCGAACCGTCATTGTACTTATCCCGCATAGAAGCAGCTAAGTGTAAACTTTGCCTGTCGTCTTCGAGCATGGCGTTCTCCGCCGGCTGAGGGACTTCACGCGAGCCATCGTGCGAGCTTCCCTCGGGGTCCGAAGGGCTAGGCGGTATTGAGACCTCTTCTTCCCGCTCTGCTTGCCATGGCCCACGGCGTGCGGAGACATTGGCACCCGTGAGCTCAGCCCATCCAAAACCCATGACGGTCTCTACAAGACCAGCCTCGCGCCGCGCCTTTTCCACACGGCCGAGACCTTGCCAGTCCAAGAACAACAAGCAGGCAGTCCGTAATGGTACAATGCCATCGTTGACCACATTTGAGTAGACTGTGCGATTCCGAAACTGCTTAAGCGCTGTATGGGCCGGCCCCGTAGGCAGAATACGCAGGAGAGGTTTCGATTCTGGCTGTGTCTCGCCAACGACCTTCTTGTGGGCGGATTCCCCTAAGCTGCCCATAAGCGCTCCCCAGCCACTTCTTGCAATTGTTGGAGCACGCCATGTGAGGCCCAGATCTCGCCCAGTGCGTCCAACGAGACCGAAGTCCAGCGCAAATTTGACGTAGATGGGGTTTTCGTTGCTGAGACCGAGCAGAGGAGAAGCCATGGCAATGAAGTTGATCGGCTTGATCTGCGTGAAAAATTCCGGAGAGTGCTTTTGAATGTACGCAATGGCATACATCTGGACAAGGCCACCCAATGAGTGCCCAATGAGGCTGATACTGGTCACCTTGTAAGCCCGCTCGGCCTCTTCCGTATGTTTATGCAAGTGAATTGTGCTGTGTTTATGGGCGGACTTGGCCACGCCTTCCTCGGTCTGCGATTTTGGATCGTCGTGCTTGACAGCTGTCGGTATGCCATCAGCCACCTTTTGAAATGATGGCAGATACGGCTGGTCTGGGTAGGTCATCGAGAGCACGTATCGTGCCAACCGTTTGCCCAAGAACTTGATGCCGCGCTCGGTTTTCGTCGCATTCCCCGAGAAACCCCTGACAATGACTTCTTCCTCGTCGTCTTCCTCGTTATCGTCTGTGTCTTCACCACACCCCTCACCCGATCTGGCTTCGTGAGGACGATCTGGAGCAGCTGTTTCCGCCTGGCTTTTCTCCTTGGCTTTCCTAGCCTTTCTGTCCGCTCTGGCTTGTTTTGCGGCCGCATCGATGCTCTCCTTCATGTAGAGCATGTCCGCACCAAGGTTGCTGTGCAAGCCGTGCGTCAGCACGACGAGGTGAACCTTCTTCTTGCGCTGCGGCTTCGGATTCAGTTCCGTCGCACTGAGGCTTGGCAGCGTCTTGGGGATATGTTGGACCTCGTGCTTGGTGCTGTCTGGTAACCTTGGCGTGTTCCAAAGACTCGCTGTGTCCTCAACAGTAAGCGTGATAGCTTTGCTATAGACACCCATGTGCTGAGCAGGGTGGTGTCCGTCCTTGGCGCCGACGCTTTGCTGGAAGTCGCTCACCCGCCCCGGCTGCGGAACCTGGGAGGAGTTTCCCACGGCAGGGAGGCTACTGATGTTGAAGCTCTTCTCGTCACGCGCAAGGAGAACCTCGTAACCAACGGCAGCGCTTGATGAGAACATGACCTGGCTGGCAACCTCGATGATCCAACACGCCGTGGTAGGCTCACCGTCGGCGCCTACGCCAGGTGGTGCATGGAAGTTCCCCGCCGCAGCGCCAGCACCGGCACTTTGGCGGATATTGTCGGGGACCGTAAGCTTGCACGTCCATGTGCCGCCAGCCTTGAGCATAGGTTCAAACTCAGGGACACCATAGCGGCGAGGATTTTCGAATTTGACATTAGGGTCGAAGTGTGAAGGATACGCCGAAACATGTAAGGTATATGGTCCGTGGACAAAAGCAGCGCGGAGTGGGATCGGCGAGGTGTTGCGGATTCGAAGGTGAAGGTATTCGGGAGAGGGCAGGATGCGATCGCGAGATGGGTTGTAGGTGACGGTATAGCGGACAACCTCGCCTATCTTGACGCTACCGACCTGGTGGAGGAGCAACATCCTGAGAGCGGCTGTTCCGACGGAACAGAAGGCGTGGGCTGCGAGAGGATATCGGGGTCGCAATAGTCATTTGCGCAGCGCGGAGCTTGTGTCGTGGCTTGCAGACGAGGTGTGAGCGGTGGTCGCGAGTCGAGTTCACGCGGACGTAAGGCTACGCTGCGTCGAGGGGCTGCTACCGTTGTGGCAGGACGCGAGACATTTTCTTGTGGCTGGCAGGAACGTTGGTCTGATACTGCTGGCGGCTCACGCGATCGGCTGAGTTAGACGGTCAGGCGGCGGAGCTGGCGGCGTGGGGGGAGGAAAGCTTGGGCTGGGGCGACTGACACACTGGCTCAGCGACCACTATAGGACCACACTAGCGACGGCCATGTGGACACTGGTTGGCAATGATGTCAGCTCGCCTCGGACCAGCTCGATTGGGCGGCGGCGCGGGGAGGTCAGCAGCCGTGGCACCGCGCGATAAGAAAGGAGCGACACCAATGCTGGTCCTTTACGACACAAGCGAATGCGTCCATGACATCAAACTTAACATTGGCACTCTCCCGTTGTCGAAACAATGGCAGCCAGCGCCGCTCAAGCAGCGATCCTGGTCTGCTCAGATGCAATGGGGCGGCATCAGGGGCACCCCTGTCGCCCACATATCCTTAATTGCTTAGCAGCATTGCCAGAGCCTCTCTCTGTCGCCTCAAGCCCCAGGGGTCGCTCCGCAAGCAGCTGGGATACAGCAAGCAAAGGCATCAAGGTCATACGATGCCCATGTGCACATCCCACGACCGTGTTATGAACAAATGGCCCAAATTGTATTGCTATGTCATGAGAATGGCTTATATGTTCAACACGAGCACCGGAACCATAGAGAGCGACACTGGGAATATAGCCATTGGCTCATGCTATTGTGCAGTCTGGTTGTAGAGAGAAAGCTCAGCTAAGCAAAAACTCCAGTCGAGGCTCACTGCAGCAACCCTCACGCCTATTCGAGTCATAGTCGGGTATCTAACAGCTATGGAGGCATGCCTCTTTCGAGATGTCGCCTGGTGCCAGATGGAGCCCACCCTGCGCCTCGTTTCCATATTGACTCTCACATATATCGTGGCTCATAAGTCGTCCTTGTTCATGTTCCATGAGGCACTTTCCAGTCTCGAGGTGAATTCACTGTCTTACATCGTGCTAGATGTCAACGGTAGCGCTGGCGCGTTCGTCTTATGCCGTCCTTGTCGCCTTTGCCGCTGGTTTTTGTTGTTGCTTGTGATGCAAAGGCTCCCAAAAGAGTGTCAGGGTACCAGCGAGAACCCATTGCCCTGCAGGACCTGCAAAGCTGCATCAACCTTGAGCCGTCACAGAACTTCGACGTTCGGGTGCGACAAGGACATGTCGACGCCATTCATCGACTCTGTCAGCTCCACGTCCCTCGCCTGACAAGCCAGCTTGCTGTACGGCATTGGTGTTGTCGTCGAGGGGCGATTCGGCACGTGCAATCTCAGCCTCGCGGCGGCGGCTCTGCTGACTCCTTGTGGAATGACTCGAGGGTGATGGCCATTCAATGTCGTCCACGAAATCATTGGTGCGCCGACGCATCGGTGTGCGCTCAATCGGTTGCATGCGCGGGCTCGACAGCTCTTCGTCGACGGTATGGTGCCTTCGCAGTGTAGGAGCAGGCGGGCCGGACATTGGCATCATCATAGTTGTCGATGGAGCCATAATTCTTGGGACAGATGGTGATGGCTGCATTGGCACTGGGCCATAGGACCGATGTCCAGGGCTCCCACCATTCCTCTGGTCCGAAAAACGCTCAGCTAGGCGTTCCATGGAGCCTACGCGTCCATTCACACCCCGGGCCCGATTGACCCCGGATATATAATTGGCTCCGGCCTCGATTCTGTCAAAGGGAACACCGGGGTGCGGAAGTGGTGGAGATGGCGGCTCAACAATTGACTCATGCCCTCGTCGGTAATTGTCGTTCATGAAATGACCTGGGGTGTTGCTAATGCCTACAACGCCGCCATAGTCTTCTTCGGGCTCGTCATACAAAATCTGTTGGCTGAAGGCTGGTTCTGTCCGATCATGTCTGCGACGACGACGCGTTTCCTCGTGATGCTGACTTGCACGGCTCCGGTTGGTGCGACCAGAAGATGACATTCTCCTGTTCCGCGACGTCGGCAAGATAGGTGGTGCTTCGGGGACTTGTGGTTCTAACACTGGGACTTTCGCTGCAGGATGGGTCGCGAGGCGCTCCGGTTTTAGTCCATCAACGAACCATGGGCAGTCGCATGATCTCCATTCTTTGTCGCAGGCTGCACAAGTCTGCTTGTGGCACTTGTGGCTGCGGAGTCGTTAGTGTTTAAATACAGTCTGACTTTACACTCTTCACTTGATCGACATGGCACTCACCATTCCGCCAGGCGATCGTCCTCGCTGAGCTGGACGCTGCACTCGCATTCGCGGCAAAAGCGCTGAGGATGATTCCGCACCTCTTCGAGATGCTCCATGGTTTGTGCATCTAATCCGGGACAGCCACGATTTCTCTTGTGAAGTTTCATGTTTAGGTTGCATGTCAAGCACACTTGAATTGTGCATTGGGGACACCGCCCTGTCCGCTGGTGCTGGTCAAATAGATCCGGTGGTATCCAGACGCCGCAGAAGTCGATGGGGCAAAATCGACGGGTGTGAGCAATGTGCTTGGCATAGCGCCTGTTCCAAGACTTCTTGTCTTTGGGTATCATGGCAGAGTCCACAGCTTCCGTGCTTATAAGCCGCCCGCAGGGACAAATGGGGGGCGATATAGGATCTGCATCCCGGAAGATGGTGCGCAGGCAGTGAGAACAAAGTCGATGCCGGCAGGCAAGCTTCTCAGAGAGATATTCGGGCGTTCCGCAACTTAAACATTTCCTGCGGCCAATCATGATTAGCAGAGCAGAGCAACCTGGGTGGTCGGGACGACTCACGATCTTGCATGTCTTTGGCGTGGAACAGCTTGCAATGTCTGCTGAGGCTCAATCCAACTGGAGGACCGTCTGGTCGAGTTGCTGCGCCTGGTTGGTGCGCTGCGAGAAGTCACGTATGAGCTTGGCGCAGTGTGAGACCGGTGGAGGTTGTTCGCAGATGACTGGGAAGAGTAATAAACCCTGGCAATATTGTTAGTATGGATACGCAAGCACAAAAGCACAACCAACATACTTTGGCGACGCTGGGCCACGTCTGGTTCCAGATTTGCGCTGCGGAGAATAGTTTTGTCCGCGTACAGGTCTCTTTGGGTCAGAGTGGTGCCTACGATGCTCTCTCGTCGGAGAGATGTGATTGGCGATGTGTATCTCTGGGAGCTGTTGTCGGGATCTGAGTCGATCTAGGTCACGCGTCGTGTCACGCTCGAGCAAGGATGACGAATCGTCTTCCAGTTCGTCATCCAAGTCCTGAGCAGACTTGAGCCGCTTCTTGACTGGTGTGGTCTTCTGCGTCCGGACGAGATCCGACACCACGGGGATCGGAGCACTCTCGATCTGTTTGCGTTGGGGTGTAGTTCTCCGCGATTTACGTAGGGCAACATCGGATTCTGAGGAGATGTCTGAACTGGACTCGTCATCGGAATCGGAGTCTGGGTCGGCATCAAATTCGGACCGGGAGGGTCGCCTTGATGATTTTACCCGGGATACTGCTCGTGAGCGCACAGCAGGTGTTTTCAGCGGATGGGCACTATCATCTGACAGATCTGTGTCCCCGCCCCCTTCAGTGCTGGGACTTTCGTCCCGGGGGTGTGGCGGGATGCCGCGTCGAAGTTGTGACGCCGCTCTTGAGGCTGCCCGTGATCGAGGAAGAACATTGACGGCATCATCATCATCTATATCTTCAAAGTCCTCGGACTCATCTTCATCGTCTTCCTCTTCCTCCTCGGAGGAATCGTCCTCTTCTTCAACGACCCGCCGTGGTGCTGAGGGTGCCCGAATGCTGCCCACAGGGGCCCGACTTCGGGAGCCTGTAGCTGCGCGACCTGACCTATGACCAGCAGATTGCGGTGTAAGCGGCATAGGGTCTTGAGCCCGGCCTGGCAGAGCATCAGAGGCTCGTCTGGGCCGTGAGCTTGTGGGCGGGTAGTAATTGGACTTGCGGCCATCATCTAGGACCTTTGTCTGGCTGCTGCGGCGTCGTTCTCGTGTGGGTAAGGAGCCGTGCTCGAAGCCGTCGGCAGGGTCCCAATCGCTTCGGTGGGACTCGGAGGATGTGCGTGGAGGGCGCGATGCCCGGGTCCTGTGCTTTCCTGTGCCATTGTGTGTATAGTCCATTCGATCGTGGGGAGCGTGCCTGCAAGTAGCCCGGGAGGAGAGGGCTTCGCAGGAAGAGGCGGTCGTGAGGAGGAGGAGCGATATCGAAGACGGCGAGGGGTGGCAGATGGGCGTTGGGCCAGGCCAGCGATTCGATGTCGTGCGGCGGGCAGGAGACAACTGGTAGCTGCTGAATGGACTCGCACCTGCATGCAGCCTCTAGACCCTGCGGTTGGGATTGGACAGACAGGCCGGGGAGGTCGCACTGGACGACGGTGTCTGCATAAGCACAGGGCCAATATGCACGGGCAGCATCGGGCAGCAGCGCTACAAGTCAAGATGCCGCTTGTCGGAGCGAGTGTTGGAGAGGTGGTGCAAGGAGCGGACGAGAACAGAGAGTGTGAGAGAGGTGGCCTCCTGGCAGAAGAGACGGTGCTGCTTGGAGGTCGAAGAGCAATCAAAGCAGGCGAACGGGAGCTGAGGTATAGCAGAAGGCGAGGCCAGGGACAGGCGCGGGACCTGGCAACCTGAGGCCGCTCGTGACGCGCTCAGAGGAGGGGTTGGTCCTCTGATCGGAACATTCGCAGCAGCTGGAGCGTCGTCGAGCGGAGTGGGGGGAACTGCCGCCCGCTGGCGGGTGAAGGGCCCCTGACAGCCCACCAGGCTTGCACGGATCAAGGCAAGAGTAACCGCTCTTCCCCTCGCACACGCCAAACAAGGCACTGCACTGATCGCCAGGGCTTGTTGGTGCGGGCAACTGTCCTGGCGGGCGACAATAGCTCACGAGCTACCCAGCCCTAGCTTCAGCTGCCAGACCACTAGCTCCCTACTCTCCTGGGTCGACACGACAATCGCATTGTTCTGGGCAGTTGTGCGTCATGTGATTTCTCCCTGGACGGAGGACATTTGATTCACCTCATTCTCACCACAACCGGCTGGTCCGTTGAAGAGCCTTCCCTCCGGCCGAGATCTTGAGAAGTGGGCGAGATCTGGTGCTGACAAGGAACCCCACGTAGGCATGGCCTTGCCAACCACGGCCCAGCCCGCTCTACTGCCACGCTAGGGACTGTGTGAGAGACCAGTGCTCATCCATCATCTGAGCCTTCGCAGTTGGCTGGCGCCGAACTCCCCCTGGCGCCACCTACCCAAACTGGAAGACACCGCGACCCTGGGGTTACCTGCCGCCGCTGCTCGCCCCTCCTGACAGAGGCCAGCCTGTTGGAGAAGACCATGGCAAGAGGAGGCAGCCCAGCTGTGTCTCAAAATCTACGCGGGTCAGCAGCAGCAGCAGCAGCAGCATCTACTCAGCATCTCAGTTCGATCCCTCACGCCATGCACCCCCAGTGCGTGTCCCGCCTCAGGTGATGCCCCACCAGCACCACTCTACCAGCCTTGCCATAGCCTTCGGGGGCCACGAGGAAGCAAAGCGACCACATCACGGGGCCTTAGGCGCGGGGACTTTGTGGACCAGTCGAGGACCAAGTTGCCGTCCACTTCCGCGCCGGCTCATTGCCACATGTCGAAATCTCCGACTCTTCTGGTTTCAGAGAGGAACGTCCACGCCTGCCATGCTCACTCATGATTAGTCTCTCCGAAACGGCAAGCCGGGCGGGATGCCTCGCGAGACAGACAACAGCGAGTCGATGGCGGCTCGACATGGTCCCTTTCGGCCATCATCTTC
This sequence comes from Microdochium trichocladiopsis, assembly GCF_020744255.1. Lineage (NCBI taxonomy): Eukaryota > Fungi > Ascomycota > Sordariomycetes > Xylariales > Microdochiaceae > Microdochium > Microdochium trichocladiopsis. The sequence continues at coordinate 2,856,881 of NW_025763546.1, forward strand.
GCACGGCGCACGGTGCACTTGCGACGCTGCCCGCAGCATGTCTGGGCTGTCTCGCGCACACGGCGTTGCATCGCTTCTGGCCCCACGAAATCGAGGGCTGTTGGCGGGGCAAAGACTGGGGTCGCGGGATGGGCCGACGGCGGCAAGACATGGCTCGGCAACGGGGCAGTACTCAGAGACAGCGCGGAGCTGGCGGGCAAACGTCGATTCTGAATCCTCCAGGGCGACAGCAGGAGCTGGCACGACACCAGAGGCTATTTCTCGATTATTTCCCTGGCTTGACATGGTGTTCAAGTGATGAGCTCGTCACTGCTGCAAGTGAGCAAGACGTGTGCTATAACAGACGGCCTTCTTAACGTGTTCATCGGACGACCAAGCCGTTGTCTACTACATGGACCATGACTACTTAGTTTACACCTAATATATACGGGCGAATCTATTAGGGAAAACAGATGTTTATCGCTCTGTGATTAACGACGGTCGTATCAATTGGACCTCATGAATGAGCCTCAGCACCAACTCCCTGACGTTGTTCACGCTCACACCAGGGCGAAATCGATAACTCGTCCGGCGGAGTAATGAGCCCGCTTGAGCAGGTATGATACATTGGCTGAACTATATAGCAATGCCGCAATCAATGACGAGGTTCTGTCCGGTGATGCTCTTGCTCAGAGAAAAGGTCTTGACCTGCTCGGCAACATCCTCCACCGTCGCCACACTCTTGAGAGCGCTCCTCTCCCTGTTGGCATTAATGACATCCTCCGGGAATTGACTGCCCCTGCAGTGTAAAACAGAGCACATGTTAGCAATCAGACGACAAAGGGACTACATTGAACACATGCACCAAACTCCAAACGGGCGAGTCCAGACGTACCACTCTGTCAACAACAATCCCGGGCTGACGCTGTTGCACCTCACACTCTTGCCACATATGGTCGCGAGACCTCTGATCAAGTGCAGCTGCGCCGCCTTGCTGACACTATACGGCAGACTGCTGCCAGAGGGCCTGACGCCGGCCAAGCTGGCCACCGAGACGAAGCTGCCGCCTTCCGGGTTCTTGTCAAAGTGCGGCTTGGCCGCATACAGCAGCCACAGGTGGCACTTGACGTTGACGTTGTAGCACCGGTCCCAGTCCTCCTCGCGGACCTGCTCGTCGAGGTTCATAAAGTTGGTGAACCGCGTCCAGCCGGCATTGGACACGATGATGTCGATGCGGCCCATGACCTCGACCGTCTCGCGCACCAGCCGCTCCATCTCGGACTTCTGGCTGCAGTCCGCCTTGATGGCGTGGAAGCGCGGTCGTCCAGCCTGTTGGTCCGCGCCGACATCGTAGAAGACCGGCTGGATCTGCTCGGCCTCCTTGATCACGGCCTCGGCCTTTTCCGCGCGCGAGAAGTAGTTGACGACGACGCGGCAGTGCGGCGCGAGGGCCTTGACGCAGGCGGCGCCGAGGCCGGCGGACGAGGCCGTCACCAGGGCGACCTTGGTGGGTGCTTGCGACATTGATGCGGTTCTTGACTTGTGCTGTCCTCGTGTTTTGAACTCTTTATTTACGAAGAAAAAGAGTATTTCTCGATCCCAATTTCTCCTCACGGCGTGGCTCCCTGGGGTATAGGCTTCGTCTTGCTGTCGGACTGTCCGACCAGCTGCTCCGTCTTATCTAAGACGCACTGCCCTGGGTGGGGTCGACTTACAGCGCAAGTTGGAGACGAGGACGGGGACCTGTCCGACGCCGGTGCCGGGACCCGGTGCGGGGATCGCTCTTAGTCGGTTAAGCCGAGCGTACCTTTTCGGCCTTCAGTAATGAATGCTACCTGAGGTAGGTATTCCTCACTCGACAATTGCCCTGCCACCCAATGCGACTCGGGGATATCCCGACCTCCTTCAAGATTCACAACAGTCGGCTTGTAGCCGACGTCTGCTTATGCTGCAGCCCGGCAAGCAAAGAAACGCGGTTTACTGCCGTACCAGAGTATGTGGCATAGGCGTAGTTGGAACGGGCTCGGACAGGGCTTGGATTACAACACCCAGCGTGAAGGCGGCCGTTGCGTTGCATGGGTGGGACACGGAGCCTGCAGTCATTCTGGTCCTCAGCACGCATTTGCGCAAACATTTCCCAGCGGAATAATTTGGTACAGCAGGGGTAGCCGGTGACCTTGATTTGGATATCTCTGTAACGATTGCTGTCCACTAACGCCGCAATATAATAGTTGTTTGCGTGTGCCATGCCCACAGCTCTATGCCACGTGCCACAGTCGCGGCCCGACTCTGTCCCATCTTCCATAGTCCGACATTGATCATGACGCCGCCCTAGTCTTCGTACCTCGGCGGACTCGACGCAGGGTTCAGCAGCGTCGCCCGGAGAAAGACGAGAACCTCGTAGACCGCCTTGGGGACATCGAGATTACTGCTTCTCGTATCGTCCTTGGACCACAGCTTTTTGAGAAGGTTGTCTTGAATCACGACGACAATGAAGCGGACGTGGTGGTCCATGTCGGTCCACTCGGTCTTGTCGGGGTGGTAGAGAAGGTATTTCGGGTCGTTTGACTTGATGGCGTCACGGGCGAGCTGAGCCGTCCTGGTCTTGTCGGGCTCGACGGAGTGCGGATTATCGGCGAGGAAGTCGCGGCAGAACTCGCGCCAGGCACCGACGACATAGACGCTCTGGAGCCAGTCGCTGAACTTGGCTGCGTCCTTGAAAGGCAGCAGCTCGAGGACTAGACGCTCATGCTGTGCGACGAAGCGTGTGGTGGCACCTTGCGGCGAGGACGACGACTCGGAGAACCCGTGCCCAGGCATCAGGGGCGAGGCCTCTGGATGGCGGCTGGACGAGAACGACTTCATAGACGCACTGTCGACCTCACGAGACTCGGCACAGCCCATAGGCGAGTTGATTGGCAGCAAAGCGAGTTGATTTACAAAGCTTATCGGTTAAGGAAGCTGGAAGGCGATATTGACTCTGCGCAAGGCTGAAGGTTGCAGAAATGGCCAGGTATTTATATATCACCACAACGATCCTGTAAAAGGGTGCCTGGACGCTTGTGAGGGCGCCAACCAAGCTCGGCGGCCTATGTGACGACGACCCCATCGCTGCGGTAGTACGCACATACGTATAAGGTACGTATGTACGGCTGCAGTACAGATCTCTCGTCATGTAGGCGGGCATGCTTGCGGAACGAGGAAACCGAGTGCCTGGAGATGGCAATGGAGCCCTCGCAACCAGAAGCATTTAGGACTCGTGGGCGGGCTCACAAGAGCCAATGGCGGCTGCCGGCCAGGCCGAACTGGGGAAATGCCAGGGCAGTTGCGTGGCCATCCCCCCGACTCGGGTTGAGGATGCCTGCCAAGGCATCCTTGCTGGTCACGGCTAAACCAGCCCGTAAGCACGGGGTAAATGGTCAAGATGTTCAGCCAAAGACTCCTTAAACTGCTGCCTGAACAGCCGCTCGCATCAGGGAGGGAGGCTGTGGTCCCTGACGCGGTGCGCTAAGGGGCTGTCTGCCCCTCGAGGCAAGCCGCCGAGCATGCTTCAAAGAGATTAGCGCGCCGAGGTTGAGGACGCCAGGCCTCCCTCCATTGGCATGCTGGCTGCGATGGACGATCGTAGCTGGTGCTCATGATGCCACTCCAACTCCTGCAAATGCTCGATCCGGCAATTGGTACTTGGGCATGGGGGTTCAGACAACAGGATCAGTATTAGCAAACCATAGTGGCATCAAATGGCCGAGAGATCTTGGCCGCCTAGCCAGGCCACCTACCTACCTTAAGGTACCTAAACTTTGGAGGCAGGTCTGGGGAGGAACGATCAAGAACAGCTGAGATGGAAAGACGCTCGGACCAGGCCCGTCTCCACCACGACCCACCCATGCTGCAGTCGCGACCTTCAGTGAGAACCTCACTCACTCAGATGAGATGCCTCAGACAATCTTAATGAGAGCCATAGGGTACAGCTACTTTTCACCTCACAGGGTCGTCGCACGCAAAGCGGCGTACAGACCTGGGCAAATCGCAGCATTCGTGATAAGAGTTCGCAAAAATCGGATCTATCCCGTGGCAGGGACAGCGCCAAGTATTCACTTGACGTTTCGCAGGCTCATCCTACCCGTGAACGAATACCAGCATTGATTTTCTTATATGTGAGTGCTTGTCAAGCCAACAAACCCCTTCAATATTGTCCATGGCATCTTCCCGTCGCCCAAAATCCCCATTCGTACCTTCTGCTACCTAATTTCCCTCCACCCAGATATCAACCAGACTCCGTTGCTGATATTCACCCACAGACTACATTGGCGTCATGGACGCCGAGCACGCGGGCCCAGCGCCAACCCGGGCATTTACTTGGAGGTCAGTAATTGGCATTCGATACAGCTTTAGTCTTATGCAAACTTCACGCCTTGCTGACGATAAGCTAGAGATCCTCATCCAATGTTTGTGATTGTCTTGGTAGGCCAAGAAGAGATACCTTTTGGTGTCCACAAGGACCTCGTCTGTACAAAATCGGCATTCTTCAGTAAGCACTTCGAAGCACAAAGCAACGATCAACTCGAGCACATTGTCAAGCTCCCGGAAGTCGATCCAGAAGTCTTTGGCCTCGCCCAGAATTTCATGTACACACGGTCGGTTTTCGGGGAGAGTGAAACACCGCCTGGCTACGATACCCTGATATCTCTTTATGGACTTGGCAGCAAGCTAGAGGTCCACGGTATGTGTGAGGAGACGCTCGAGGCTATGCAGGAATGCCGCCGGATAACCCAGCACATTCCCGCAACTCCGGTGCTGGTGCAGGTCTGGGAAGACACGCCAGCGGGCTCACCACTCCGCAAGCTGCTCTTACATTGGGCAGCCGAGTACGTTCGCTCGTCAGACTCGCGGGAAGAGTTCACAAAGTCCTTGCCGCACAACGTTCTCAGCGACCTGGTGGTTGTTATGAGCAATCCGGACTTTGGGACGGCCAAGAACGCCTCTTCGACATCACATACAGGAGCTGGTTTGCCTTCACGGCGACGGCATGGTCACGACGGGGTAGACGGAAATAATGAAGGCGCGGAGTGGCCCTCAAAGACACTGAAACACCGACACTCCGATGCCGGGCATAAGCCCGCCACTAGCAGGAAGGCGTCGAGGACATCTTTGCCGACAGCATTAAAGCCCGCCAAAAAGCAACGCGTCAATATCCATATCACCCCTGGTCGACCCTTTAGCGAGGAAGAGAAGCTCGTCTTCTGCGCGGACCTGATCGGACGGATGCTCAGCGGGCCTGGTGAGTCCATCTTTTTGTCCTATCTTCAGTGATGCATGTTTGTCGAACCCAACTAACCATTTTTTACCCTTTCCTCGCAGGCTTCTGGACCCGCCTGGTTGGCCCTTTCAGGGAGCCAGTCAATCCCCAGACCGATGGCGTGCCAGACTACCTTGAAAAGATAACACGACCAATGGATCTTTCCACGATCAAGGCCAAAATGGACCGGAAAGAGTACACCACCAGCGACGAGTTCGCCGCCGACGTGCGCCAGATCGCGACCAATTGCTATGCGTACCACACAAAGGGCAATCCGACGTGGCTCGCGTGCGAAAAGTTCGAGGACCATTTTGAGAAGAATTTTGCAGGAATGGACAAGTGGCTGCTCAAGATGGGCGGCGTGGAGGAGCCAGCCTAGGCCAGTCTGAATCTTTGTCACGAGATATCAGTTCGTGATACTTGTGCGAGAGAGCATGGTCAGTGCCAAGGACAATGACAAGTACAACGGGGACAAGAGAACAGTGCCGAGCACATAGCTGAACCCCTGTCCATCGAGAAGGGTAGCAGGAGCTGCGAATATACGACTCGGCATGGCACGCGGGGAACACTATCATCATCAGATGTGCCCAACACACCCGCGATAGTACTTCACCGCCGATCACTAACCCTATCGAACTTGGGTTCATGTGTAGACAGAGGGGAGAACAAACGACCCTTCAAGCAGAATTGGGCTGGACAAGCGAAATCCATGTACAACATTAATCCGTAATCTGGTCAAAAAGTGAGAATTCGGGCAGTAGCTCAAAACACACCGCACTTGCCCTTGCACAAATCATTAGGCGCACTCCGAATATACACCCTTTGAACAATGAAAACATTCCCGAGCTTTCTGACAAAGATGGGGCAATAACAAAAAGTGGGCGTCACAGAGAGTATATAGATGGAGAGGATGGCCACACGGCAATCTAAGCGAATCAAGGGAATCAACATTCTACAAATGAGGCTCTGGCCGGATCTGACCTGGCTAGACGACAAGGGAAGAAATTGCATTCACCGACTGGGCCCGACTAGATTCTCAGGTCCAGTCAAGTTGACCAAAAACAAGTCCACGCAAACTCAACTAAGAGCGGGATACAGCTCCAAGCCGATTTCCTTAGCTCAGTGCATGAGCCATGCGACAAATGAAGTTTTCAAGGCATACCTGATCTCCAAGAAACATCATGGCACGGGTAGCATAAACCTCCCATCAAAGGGTACCCAGCTGGTGGTACCCATAGCACCCCTATTGCTGAGGCGAAAACGGCGCACTAAACCCCACTGCTCTCTCTTCCGCTCCGCTGGGCGAAGAAAGTGTTTCCCGACTAGTCAGTCTAAGAGTTGCTCTCACGGCTCTTGCGGTAGCTAGCCTAGTTTAGTGGAATTCTGAAATGTCAGCTTCAACTTGCTCTAATTCATGCCGCAAGGGATTGTCATCGCGTGCTTGAGACGCGTTCAACTAACCTCTTGCTCGACCTGCAGACCCTCGATGATGGGCTGCAGCTCGTTGAGGATCTCGTAGGCCTTCTTGTGGTACTCGGCCTGGGCGGCGACGAGCTCAGCCAGGTTGCGCAGGGGCTCGGGGGTGTCGAGAACCTAGCAAGGTGAATTGTCCTGGTCAGCAAAGGGGGGGTTTCGTCTTGAAAGAGTCGAGCCACTGGCACGGATGGGTCACATCACAAACTCACATTCTTCATGACACCAACAGCCTCCTCGGTCTGGGTGACAAACTCGTCCTCGGCCTTTTCAATCTCCTCCTGGGCCTCGGGGCTCAGCTCCTCGGTCGAGGTGGGCTGCTCGTCGCGGGGACCGCCGGGGATCTTCCAGGTGGTGCCCTTGGCGCGGGACTTGACCGAGTCGAGGGTGAGGCGGGACTTCTCGACATTCTTGCGGGCGCGGGTGGCAAAGGTGAGGTTGGTGTTGAGGGTCGTGTTCCAGCCCGCGAGGAAGTGGCTCTGGATCTGGGCGTCCTGGGCGAGGCGGGCCTCGCCGACACGCTCGCTGGCGAGCGCGTACTTTTCGAGCGCCGTCGCGAGCGGGTCCTCGCCGGCGTCCGTGTGCTGCTGGTGAAGCAGCTGCGAGCTGGCCAAGCTGGCGCGGGCGAGCGCATGGCTGAAGGTCTTGGGCTGTGGCTTGGCCGAGGGAGGGGCCGTCAGCGCGGCCTGCGCCTCGGCGGGCGAGGTCGCGGTCGAGAGCAGCTGCACCTTCTCGCTGACGGTGCGGCCGAGGTCCTGGAAGGTCTCCTTGATGTTGGGAGGGTAGTCATAGGCCTCATTCTGGTATTGGGAGCTGGAAAAGTTGGGAACAGGCGAAGATGTCAGCTTCGGTCGCATCAAGCACCACGACGACGAGGCCAGCCAGCCAAGACTGGTTCTCGGGGGCTGATGGTGTCGCAGGGAGGAACCAGACTCACGTCACAGCCAGGAGCTTGGTGTGAACCTGCTTGAGGGCATCGACGCGCTTCTCGAGGTCGATGTAGTCGGGCGGGAGCTCTGTCTGTTGAATCAATTGACCGCATTAGCACCTCGTGATCAGCAGGGGCACGACGTCATTTGCTTCAAGCACCAGGCGCATCGGAGCACTCACCTTGTCCTCAGCCTGGCCGAGCTGCTCCTTTGTGTACTGAAAGGTGCGGGAAGCGGCTGGCCCAACCGAGGTGGCGAACTGGGAGCCCAAATGGCTATGGCGACGGCGTCAGCTTGGGGGGGACATGACCGTGAGGCTAAAGCGACCATCGCGCGTTGAGCTCAAAAGGAGGGGTCCAGGCTGCGCAAGCCGAGCGCACAAGGTAGCGCAGTTTGAAGCTCTGGGGGGAAGAGGGGAATGGGCGTACGTGATCGAGTTTCCTAAGGCCTTGAAATCCATCTTGGGCGAGTCGTGGGTAGGTTGCTGTGACGAGGGGCAGTGTCGATGTTGAAGAGTAGGTTGGCAGGTTTCTGTCGAGCAGCCAAATCGACCGACTGAATGAATGCCTTGCTGGATGGATGGGTGGATGGATGCAAGCTGCCCTGCTGCCAGGAGCCAGACCCTGGAAGGGGGAGGGGCACGGCGCAGCACACCTGCACCCAGCATTCTCTGGCTGGTATCAGATGCTTGCGGGCAGGGCAGGGAGAGGCACAGCACCTGCTTCTCATTGGCCAGGCATACAACGGTCGCTCCAGGCCGGCTGCGTTTCATTCAATCAGGCTTCCAGCTCGCTTTGGCAGCACTTCAACAAGTGAATCCAGCAACCGTGAACCTGGCATTGTACGCCTGCAGATCATTGCTGAACACACCACACCGCATATTTCATGCTGTCTTGCCCCCCAGAACGGTCTATGAATACATTGCACAGCAGAGTGCAATCATTCAACTCCACGAAATTATGTTTTAATGTATTAGGTACTTAAATGCCATAACGCCATTACCGGCGGGTGCGTGTATCCTAATGGCTTCTACACCCGTGTACTTTATCCGACCAGTCCAAGCGCTCATGCCCGCCATGCAAAATCATAAGCAAAAAAAGGTTGTAATCATCACCCTCACTCTGTGAGAATGAGCGTCTCGGCTGCGGCCACGCCTCGCACATCATCAATCCCCGTACGGACGTCAACCAATCACATCAAGATCTACGGCGCTGTGGCTTGTCTGTGTATCGCTCCTCTTGTCGCCGAGAAGTGCGACTGCCAGATCCGTAACCCTCCATCTCGACCTCTTCTGTCTCAACAGCAGACGTTCGCATCCAGCTCTGACGGCCCAAAGGACTTCTTCCTCCTCGCGCATTATTGCGGTTGCTGCCACTCGGCACGCTCAGATTAGAGTGGTGGCCGCGGCCGGAGTCTCGTGAAGCAACAGGCGCAGGCGAGGGATCGCGAGACGGCCCTGGGCTTTCAATGTCGGAATAAGAGCCATCGGACGCATTTGCCCAGCCCCTGCGCTCCAGCTCGGCGTCGGAGAACTCGTAGACCTGGCCAGTTGGTGGGATTTTGTGCTTAGACGGCCCTAGATAAGCATTGTACTGGCTTGCCTGAGCTAGCTCGTACTTTTTGCGATCCTCCTCGCCCATGATGCTCTCGACTCGTCTTGGCATATAGACGGAATTGTTGCCTGTCCGCGTCGTCATGAAAGAATCAACAGAGTCGTTGAAATGCGACATGAGGCCACTGCTGTTGCCATGGAAGTTGTTGACACTGAACTGCGACTCTTCAGGGTGTGCGTAGAAGCCATTGGCCTTTCTCTCTGGGGCCGCGAAGCGACCCTCGACCTTGTCTGGGGGCAACAGCTTGCTGCGATTCCTTGTGATGCCACTCATGTTGCCGCCCTTCTTGTTCTTCGCAGCCTCGGTGGCAGCAGGGATAAACGTCTCGGGAACAACATTGAGCTCGTCGCCTTGCTTTTCTGCTTGCTCGATGGCTTGCTGAGGAGTTGTGGTCGCATCGGCAGTGGCGGCATCCGCACGAGGTCCTCCCCATGTCCGCTGGCCAGCTGTAAAGATTCCATAGACCATGTAGTACCAGTTGAAGAAGGGGTTGAGCACAAACATGACCGGGTACAGCCAGATCTTGTAACGCTTGAGCTTGGCGCCAAAGTAGAGCATCATCAGCCAGTTGAGTCCCAGGGAAATCGCAATAAACTGGATGGGAAGGTCCGTGGGCGATTTTGTTGTTGTCAGCATGGCGAGAATGATGATGAAGAAAAGCAACGCCGTGGTTCGAATCGTGTTTTGCATGAAGCGAAGGACAAGCAGGATCGGATACCGTTTCCACAAACGCCAATCCGTTAACATGCAGACCTCGTTAGTGATGAACCCGAGAAACCATCGGCGGCGTTGCTTGATCAGCGAGCGAGTGGTTTGTACAGCCTCTGTCTTGCAAAACGCCGACGTGCACATCTGGATCTGATACCGCTTCTTGGCACCAATCATGAACAAATGCGTAAGCCAGCGATCCTCGCCCAGGTGGCTCTTCGCGAAGTCAAACAAGTCCTCGCACTGCTCTGCCTTGTCCGCGAAGTAGTATTTGGCCATTCTCCTAAACGCAGAGAACCGCAGCATCGTAAGAGCACCCGGCAAACAGGTGACGGCACCGCATCCAGACTCGACCGTTCTCTCGAAGAGTTGTCCGTGTATGTACTCCATGTCCTGCAATAGAGTGATCAGGCTGTGCTTCTTTGTGGTGGAGGTGATGACACCGGTCATGGCGAGCATGTCGCGACGATTGCCGGGACTAAGCTCCATGTCATACACAAAGTTCTGTAGGCACACGCGGTCGAGAATGCAGTCGGAGTCGATGAAGAGGATGAAGAGGTTGTCGTTGCGCTTGAGGTACTCCTTGTAGACTTTGTCGATGAGTTTGAATGACATTTTTTGGCAGTGACGCTTGCCGCCGTGGGGAAATCTGGAAACGGTGATTCTGGCTTGCCGGTAGGAAACGTCGATACTCTTCGGATACGACTCCAGCGTCAAAGGTACGCCGAGCTTTTCGATTGTGTTGAGGTACAACTCGTCCTCCTGGTCGCCATCGAAAGACAGGAAAACGTGGATACACGAGGGCGGGTAATCGCAATCGACCACGGAGTTGATAGCTGTAACAAGAACATCGGGCTCCTCCTTGTAGCATGGCATCACGATGACGACCTTGGGTGCCGACACCTCGTCGAGGGCCTGCTTTGTCCGCTTCGTTCGCCCCAGGTTGTTGGTGACGAGCTGGTAGACGCAAAACAGCCACGGAACAGTCAAGAGGGCTGCGAAACTCCAGAATCCGAACCATTGCAAGAAAGAGACAAGATTGGTGGGCCAATGCTCCACGACTTTATCGGGGAGAGGCAATGTGACGACCATGATCGGCAGGAAAATGAATCTGCATGGTTGTTTAGCATGATGAGGTACGACAAAGTTAGACTGGCAAAGTGCCTCATTGATGTCGACCAGCACTTACCGAAACCCACAGAATAATGTCCCAATTACAATGGCGAGGAGGCGGATTGTCCAGTGTTCTGCTTTTTGAAAGACCTTGACGAGGCAATAGACAAAGGCTGCCAGCCATAGGAACCATTCTAGAAACGCTGCGAGCATGATGACACCAACGATTGCCGTATAGGCAATCTGATTGAAGATGAGCGATGTTGTCCTCGGGGATATGGAATTTGGGTGTGTCTTACCTCGTTGGCGGGCCATTCCGTAGAGGCCGCCATCTTGAACAGCCTCTGGGGCGTTGCAAGATGTCAACGCCACACAGCTTGGCTGTGAAAGTGAACAGCTGGAAACCGGAATCGATTGACACGGGGGTTTGTGCTGGAGTGAAATATTCTCGGGTAAACGGGCGTCGGAATGGTGGTCTTTCAGCTCCCTCGGGGATCGAGTTCTGGTGGTTGTACTACCAGGTGAAATGTGATGCGGCTGAACTCGTAACTGGCTTACACGATCTGGCAGTTACGTGCAGAGCAAGTATGGTAGAACTTTTGTTGACACAGGTTGTGCTACTGTGCGACCAGGCCCAGTACAGGTTGTGCGTGTCGATGAGATGGCTCAGGCACCCAAAGACTAAATATAGCAAAATATGCCGTCCTTGGTGGCACGGCAGTTGCGGGCAGGCGTTGTCTCAGCCTCTGGGAAAGTGACGTCGGGTGAGTTGGCAGCACGATGCTGTCGGCACCGGTGGCTTCTGGGAATCTAGGCCGGAGGAGTCGGAGGCTGGCCGAAACGAGCGCAAAGTCGATAGGACAGATGTGGCGGCTTCCTGAGCGGAACGAGAGTATTCGGCCAAAGAGGGGAGGATGGGCCTGGGCGAGGTTGCGCACAAACGAGTGAAGGTGCAAACCAGGCCAGAGAGCCGTGGACAAAGAGGCAGAATCAAGGAAAAAGCAAACAGAACTGCATGTGTGCCAAAAGAAAGAGGCCCAAGGCAAGACTTGGGAGTGCTTACCAGCCAAGGCCGGCGGCACCCAGGAGGCGGACGGTTACAATACATGTTATATGGCAGCTGCTGCGAGGTGCATGAGCCTGAAGCCCCAGGGAGCCCAGGATGCGACTCACAGGCCGGGCCCAGCTTTGAGGCTCCACGATGATGACCCAGGCCAGGGCATTCATCGACACAAGGGTCTGTTCCCATAATTACGCCAGAGGCAGCTCCAGAGCAGACAATCGAAGCCCACGGGCGACACTAGCCCTCAGGAAGCAAGTTAGCGTAGGCGGCGCCCCCATCGCCAGGGGCACCCGAGTGGGCAGCGGCCGTTGAGGCTGGAGGAGACCTTGGAGACCTCGCAAGGCCCACTGGTCAAGAGAGGTGCTGGCGGTGCAGCAGCAGTCCAACGCGAGGCTTGGCGCAGCGGTGGAAGACGCACAGCTGCAGGGAAGCAGTGGCCTGCCCCTGGTCGCACCTGCCTGCCAAGAGCCGCTTGCCGCCCCTGCCCGTTTTGTGTTGCATCACCCAGGCCCCGGCGGCCCATGCGCTCCAGGCGCTGAGCACAAACTCACACACGTACGATCTCTTGGAACTGCCCAGACTGGGAAGGCAATGCCCAGACTCTTACTGCTGCCGCTATAGCCCGGCTTGTTTACCTGCACAGGCTGGTCTCGACTCCTTTCTGCATTCTGGACGTGGACCTTATGGATCCTCGCCGCGCTGGCATAGGCCCGCAGACCAAACCCCATGGGATCAAAGAAAAGACTTTCGATGCAACCGACCAGCTACATAGTCCTCGCAAAGGACAGCGCATACGGCAGTGTCATGCACAGAATCAGCAGCCGGGCAGCTCATTCGTGGACACGCCCGCGTCACCACCCACCACCCCTTTGCCTCCGGGGGACCTTCTATTACTGGAGGGCCGGATGTCTCCGCCGTAGAATCACCCAATGGGGCAGAATCATGCTCCGTAATTCCAATCGCCGCCCATTTTCAATCTGCGTGGGGGACCGCTGTCTTCGGAACCCGGCGACCTCATCAAATGGATGAAATAGGTGCAAGGACAATCGATATGTGATTACCGAGTAGTGGCAGAAGCGCTTCGTCCACGGCCGCTCGTGTAAGCGGTCCCTGAGAAGCTGGTTCCTGAGAGGAACGTGCCAGCTTCGCGTGTGCTTGTTGCACGGTACTCGGCCCGCAAGCGCTAAGCTTAATGTTGATCCCGGACTAGCACGCAACGATCTCCGGACCAAAGTTTCAGCTGGCACTGATCTCGTCACCAACCCAGCCGCCCGTGCACGCACTCGCCACACACGCCGCACGCACGCACTCATGCATTGTTTCTCGTCCGAGGTGTGCTGGTACGGCACAATGACCTCAAAAATCCCATCGATGCGTTGTCGGTTACCCCGAGACTGAGGCAGACTTTTCGTCCATCCGAAAAGGCCCATGTTCGGCTCATTTTCCGAACCACTGACACCTCAACAAGCCACAAACCACGTCGAGCATTGTCGTGCTCGGCTCTCTCGCCATGGGCCATGACAAGCCACGACAATCCTGTGCTAACGATCTCTCGTGGTCTCAGGCGGCACTTCCCTGGCTCTTTTCCGCCAGGTACGGCACCAAATTAGCTCAGGTCAGACGTCCACTTCGCCAAGAATCCGGGGGGGGGGGGGGACGATTAAGGACAAGTCACAGACCCCAGGCTCTTGATGCGCATTTCCCGGAACTTCCGATGGCCAATGGATTGCGCGACAGTGTCAAAGTTCCCCGACACACAAGCGGTTCTCACAAATCTCGAATTCCAGGACGGCTTAGTGACCATGCAGTAAAGCAAACTGGCTCCTGACCTCTAGTTCAAAAACCCTTGGACATCCCTGGCATATACGCGGCCAACAGAAAGCACAGAGTATGCAGTTCAACAACATTGCATCTGTGACAACTGCCCATCCTTAACAAACTCAGCGCTGCCCCTTTCGGAATAGCTGGGGACGGCCTGCTCATTGACAACTGACTTGACATTGAGCAATCCCACCACGTCCTTCGTCCCATTCCGATTGCCGCCTCAACTGTTTTCAATATCAACAGCCACGAGTTGTGTTCGTTGCCGCAAATTTCGGATATCCGCCATCTCCAGATATCCGTGCCTGTCGGGTCGATCTGCTCTCCATGACGTGGCCAGACTGATGGAATTTTCCAGGGACGCCGTGAAATTGAGCCCGTACTGCTCTATACCATGAGCATGTCTGTAGCACCAAGACTTGGAAGAGCGACTGACAGGCACATATTGCCACGCAAGTGACAAATGCTGTCTATGATGCCCCCTTATATCATGGTTGGCTTGCGCCATGTTGACCACGAAGATCCGTGAAACCATAGCGTTTGCCATTAGGACTGTCCGACGATTCGGTGGGTCTGTCTCAAGGAATCCTAGAATTGGTGACATGACCGTCAGTTGGGTTTTCTGGTCAGTGCAAAGTAGAAATGCAAGTTTCGTAGATTTGAGGTGCATAGCCTAGGCAGCCTTGCTGCCCAGGCCCTTCGTGGCCAAGACTGCTGGAGAGGGAAAGTCGATTACGAATCTGCATCAGATGAGGTGTGTCCGTACCAGTCAACATCGCTCAGCTGAAGTCGGCGAGCTCGTTGTGCCCCACGATCCTTGCTGGGTTTCTCAGTCCTATTTGAGTGGAAGGAAGGTAGTCTCTCGTAGTCTGTATGACCCAAAGGTCTGATTAGCTGTAAAGTTAATCGTGAGTACCAGGTACAGGAATGCGTACTGTCTTGCTCTTCATTCTCGCGCATGTCGTAATTCAGCACAAGATTCTTGATGCGCTGCTGTTCCTCCTTCTCGGCCTGCTGCTGAGTTCTCATAGCCACCGCAAAATTGGAGTCGGACGGAAGCGCCACCGTCCTCGTCTGTGGTATTTGTTAGTCTGCGCAGATGGCTTGTACCAATCTCGGAAGGGGAGGTACCTGTTGCCTGTTGCCCTTCTTTGTCAAGAGCGAGAAAGCCATAGTGCTTGGTGCATGGTCGATTTCGCCGTCTTCAGCTTCGGGCGCTGTGTCCGCCGTGGCAGACGTGTCCCGCTTGGAGCGGACGGGAAGCGGCACGTCAAAAAGGGTCTTCCGGTCAAATTTCCTCGACTCTAAGCTTTCCGCCATCATCTTGGCATACTCGCGCTCGAAGTCGGCTTCATCCTCGGGATCGACCTGCTCGGCATTACGGGTCACGACGATCTTCTCGTCCTCAGATTCATACTCGCCAGGAGAGTCAAGTGCCTGATCAGCATCCTAGGGCAGACAATCAAATCAGCCATCGATATCGAGCTTGCCAATTCCATGACCCGCCACGAATCACAATTACATACCTCGAGATCGTCTTCGACAAAGTCAGACTCTTCGTCGCCACCAGCTTCGGGGAGATCTATGTCGCCATCGCCGTCGTCATCAGACGAGGACACGCTAGAGCCGTCGTCCTGATCGCCAGATTTGTCGATACCAGCATTCTTCTGATCCTGTGCTATTGCTAGCTGGAACGCTTTGAAAGCTTCTTCTGCATTGACAGCTAGCTTCCATTGCGGCCTGGTGAGAGAAAATGTATCTTGGACAATGAACTCAATGTCCATCGGCAGAGGATTCTTGGTGAATATATAGTACTAGTAATAACATCAGTGACGAGGGTACATGCCTGTCTGGCTCGGGTCGTGTTACCTGAAAGAATGAAAGGAAGTAGTCCAGCTTTTTGCCGGCAGCGCCTCGATTGAAAAACATGCCGCAGGTCTCAAGAACGGTTGCAACAAGTCGAATACGGAAATAATCGTCGGGCAGATCAAACGGGTTGATGCGCCCAGGCACAGGCGCGCCGCCTACAAACAAATCAGTCATGGTTCCCAAGCAAATATGTCGCCAGGGATCCTCCTACCGTGTCCGAAAGTCAAAATCTTGTACATCGTGTCGAAGATGGCAGGGTGTTCGAGCATCCGATAATTGTATAATTCGCCCAAATACTTCACTTCGGCAATCCGGCGTTGGTTGTATTTGAAGTCATTCTGCTCAAGTCCAAGATTGACCGACTCAACCACCGCGTCCATGACTGCAACCGCAAAATCGGGGTGATACCGATAGATAGCGCTGAGGAGAATAGCGAGGATATGGACACTGCCGTACTTAACCTTGCCAGGTCTAGAGAAGACCTTGCGCAGTACCACGACGACCTATGCACTGTTAATCTGAAAGCCCAAGGCATGAGGTCGATGCAAGGCTGAACTGACCTCTGGATCGCTCCAGGGCAATCTGCGAATCTGCTTTAGAATCTTGGTGTAGTTGCGCTTGGTCAAATCAACGTAGATCAACTTCCTGATAAATAGTTCCATGGGCGATCGCTCCTTTTGTGGTATGGCAGCTCTTTCCGGTGGATCAACGTAGTATATTGCGTTTTCGATGAGCATCCTCTCTTGCTGGCCGATATGCTGCACAGACTTCTTCCGCTGAAGAGTCTCTAGAAAAGTAGCCATACGTGGTGAAGTGTCCGCGTTGCGAAGCAAGTACCTGCCGCAATTCTCGAGTAGGTTGCAGATGATCTCGATGTTCATTCGAGAAAAGTCGTCGAGGCTGACTTTAAGGCAATGAAAAACAACATGCTCTGGGACGATTCCGAACTTTGACAGCTCTGCTAGATATCGGATGTTGCTGAGGCGTACTTGGCCCAGAAAGTCTTTTTCCTTGCGTCGCTGAAGACTGCGGAATTCGGCATCTAGATATTCAACCACGCCTTTGGGTACATCAGGCATGTATTGGCCAAGTGTAGCTACCAGTCGTGACCACAGCGGCAAGAGGTCGGTGCGACCCTTTGGAACTTCAGTGAGAGCTTTGATGAGTCGATTCCGTGATGCTTTTGAGTTGAGGAAGCAGAAGTCTGTGGCTGTGTCATCGACAGCCTCCTTATTCGTCAGCTCCGGTAGGCGTGCAAGAATCGCATCAACCTGAGCTCCAATTGTTTTGTTGGCAATGGCAGTAGACTGGTCCTCCGCAGGATCCCCCGGTTTGGGGAACTCGCTAGTCTCGGACGCTTCGACCTTTTTGCCAACTTGCTCATCGGTATCCGCTTTCTTCTTTTTGCTGTCCTCAAGAAGCATCCCAGGCACCTTGCCTTTGAGATCGACGAGGTTTTCGTAAAAACGCCTCTCTTCCTCGTCCTCCCAGATGCCCGCACCGTCGCTGTGACCGCGAAGGTACTCACCAGTCTTGACAAGGCCGATGGATCCGTTCATATTGCTCAGGCCGTCTCCAGACTCCTTCAAATCCGGCATATCCGCACCAATGGCTTCCGCCAACACTTGCGCATTGCTAACGAGGCGTTCCTGTGCTTTGAGTTGCTTTTCAAAGTTGGCCTGACGGTCCTCGAACACTTCCCCAGATTTCACGTAAGCCTCCGAGTTGCGGCCCTTTTGTGCAACAATACTCTTCTGATCCTTGAGCAGATGATTCTTGACGTCCTCGAAATATCTCTTCAAGATGTTCCGGAAGCGCTCCTGCATCTCAGGGCCGCAGAGGGGCGGATCATCAGAGGATATGACGCCATTGGCCGCTGGATCCTCCGCCTGATCATCTGACACGGCCTTCGTCGCGCCGTCTTCCTCCACTGTTTTGCGACTCTCTGCTGATGACGATCTGACTCCAAGGATATCCCAGGAGAAGGACTTTACGAATATCACGAGGAGTGGAAGGTTGACGTGTTCCCTGTCATGCCCAAGCAGATCTTTCAGGACTTCCAGCGGAAACGGCTCTGCGCCTCCGCCTTTGCTTGTACCGGAAGCTTTCAGCTTGAGCTCGGCTCCTTTGCCCACTGCTCCACGCGTGGCATCATCCGGTTTGGCATCTTCGAGGGTCCTAACAACACCAACGAGCCACAATTCGGTGATGATGCGGAGCAGCGCACGTTGCCGAACGAGCCTTTCTTTCTCCTCCTTTTCACGCACTTCAGGCGCAAGGCTTTTCAGCAGGCTCTTGTCGGGGGTCGCCATTCCCTTTCCTAGCAGCCACGCCAGGTACTCGGTGAACTCTGCCGGGCCGAATCTCTGGTGGAGAGCGCTGACGATTTCTACGGCAGCATCGATCTCGCCAGAGGTCTTGAGCTTGCAGAGACCTTCGTAACATGCTGAGATGATTTCAGACAGGTATTTCGTGAGGCTCAAGGTTCGAATCTCTTGAAGGAAGGTGTTCTGCGTAGAGGGAGTAACAGCTGTTCGAAGGCGCTTGATGAATGCCGTATTCTTCTTGAGAGACGAGTCGAGAGCCGAGGCGACTGGGAAGACATCTGTGCTCATGCGATGTTGTTAGTGACGGCGCGTGATCTGAGGAGCCTATGCAGATATGCATACCGACTTCTCCATCCCAGGCGCGTCGGTTGAGAGACAAAAGGTCCCCTAGTGCAGTCTCCAGTCAGCTGAGTACACGAGGAAGCACCAGAACAGCTATTTAGCCTGCCGCACAAGCTTTGGTCCGGAGGCGCATACGTTTTCGTGAGCGGTCCATGGTGGACGGCTCGGCAGTAGACAGCTTGAGGAGACCGTGGCGAGCGGATGGCTACATTCGGGGACTGGTCGAGATATGTGCCGCTGCTAAGGTATGAGAGGGCCGCGATGGTACAAAAGATTCGGCGTTTCGGCCTCGGTCGGCATCGGACTGCAGCGTGGCTTGACTGCCGTGATAACAGGCGGTCCTGCAAGTCGCCTATAACTTGGCAGGGCGTGTGGTGCGGTGCGTGGGCGTTGTCGGGAGCAGCACGAGACCGCGGGTTTCTGGTCGAGAGAGGGGCAAGCGCCAGGAATAGTGGCGGCAGGCTATGGCAGATCGAAGCTGCTAGGTTGCGGCATGGGCGCGTCTTGCAGAAAGGGCGCTGCTGATGGGCCAGAGACGTCGAGATTGAGGGTCAGGCATGGGCTGAGTGAGTGTCGCAAGAGAGGAGAGCACCGCCAGTGACCCGTTGAAGATTGGGGCTCAAGTTGATGATGCACGCAACGGGAAAGCCCAACCCGCAGACGCCTCTAGCCCGTTTGGCCGCTCCTCCTGCAGTTTGTGCATGTGGGGCCCGCTGGTCTGGCTCTAAGCTGTCCGGGTTTCGCTATCACAGCATGTGCCTCTCGACCTTGGGAGCATACAGCTCGTCAGCGTCGTGGTTCTTGAGGCAGGCCTGCACGGTTGACTCTCGGATTTACTGGGACATGTTGGTGCAGTGGTGAATTGAATGCATCGCCAAGTCCTTCAAGTTGCTTCAGACTACCCAATGAGCCTGAAAATAGCACCCGATCCAACGATGAAGCTGCACAGTTGGACGTTCGAAGTAGACTGACAGCCTCGAATCTCCCTGATTGATTACCTGAGGTAGATATGGTGACGAGCCCGATATGATGCGCCTTGCACACGGGCCGCCCAGATGAAGCGCGTCACCATAACACTGGGAGAGTGCATGAGATCAGAAGCGGCTGTCCAGGCCGCTTGTACATCAACCATGGCGCTGATTTGAACATGATGGATATCGTGCCTCATACGCTCCCTGACGCTGCTGGCCGTCTCAGCAGCCACCACGCCACCACCTGGGCATTTGACGGCCATTGGTAGGAGCCGTCGTGCTGGGAGCAGAACCCCACTGCCGCCGACCTTGCAAGTCATCCCATTGCATTGCTGCCCTTCCATCACCACACTTGGGCGTGGCCTTGGGCCCCCACACCATCATCGATCCGCCATCGACTCCCACCCAATGGTGCGAGGCTGGCGCTTCCGCCAAAAGTTGCGACACGCGCGACCTCCTGCGTGCTGCTCAGGTCTTCCAGAGCAAGACTTGATCTCTCGAGCTCACACAGGCTGTGCCCATCTCGCATCGGCTCTTGCAAAGCCCACCCGCGCATCGTAGCTGCAACGCGTTCGCGAAGTCCAGCAACTCGCTCGTTTGCCGAGATCGCTGGCAGACGCTTTGCGGTGTGCTTCCCAAGCCACTTCTCTGGCTGTCATCCCCACTCGCCTCCACCTTCCCTGCAGCGGATCCAGATTGCCCGACTGCATCGCAGCACGAGCCGCGAATCACGGGACTTTCACCAGGACCGCTCTTCATCACGAGCACCCGATTGCACCATGACCGACTCCTCCTCGAAGCGTTCGTCGCCCGAACGGGCCGGCCTCGAAGACCCCGATACTGCCGCCACGCGCAAGGAGCTCAAGCAGACTGCGATTTCCGACAAACAAAACAGCTTGCCGGCCCCCGTGGATACGCCGTCCGCCGCCTCTGCAGCAACCAAGGATGGCGACGACGAACAGGCAGCCGCTACGACCCCTGAGCTTTCTGCCGCCGAGCCTGGAATTGATCGATTGAAAGAACAAGTCTCGTCCCCAAAGAAGAAGCGGGCTCATGACGAGGTTGACGAAACCCAGGGCTCGAATCAGACCGCCAACGGTGATGTCTCTCCGCTGGCAGGAAGCGACAATAGGAGTGATCGATCCGAGCCTGAGAAGAAGCGGCCTCGCGACGTGTCAAGCGAGGTAAAGGGCCAAACAACAGAGGCAACAGTAAGGAGTAGCTGCAGTTGTCAATTCGCCATGCCGCCCGACTGTGCTAATATTTCTGTTCTCCAGACGAGCGCATCCAAGGACACGGACGAAACAGAGAAGTCCTCCGAGGGAGACAAGAAAAAGACAACACAAACAACAGCGTCAGCCTTCAGCAGCTCCGGGCTCTCTGCCTTTGCAACCACGTCCTCGCCATTCTCAGCCACTAGCAGCAAGCCTCTGTCCTCGTTCTCCAGCGGAACTGCTTCAGCTTCTCCTTTCAAAACAATGGGATCCTCCTCATCTTCGGTCTTTGGCGGCAGCTCTCTGTCCAGCGGCTCATCTCCCTTCGGCCAAGCCAGTGCTGCGTCGAAGCCATTCGGCAGTAGCTCCATTGGTAGCGGGTTCGGTAGTTCCTTTGGCGGAGCAAAACTCACTTCATTCGGCAAGGCTGGCGAGGCATTTAAGAGCACTAAACCGGCTAAAGCATTCGGCGCCCCAGAAAGCGACGCCGAGTCGGACAATGAGGATGAACCTGATGAGGATGCAGACGAACCAAAAGAGACGTCCGAGGAGAAGAAAGCAGAAGAGGACGAGAAGAAGAAGGTCAAGTTGCATAAAGGTTAGTTGTCTTCCCACTGAAAAGTTTTAATAGCGCCAAATACTGACGTAGATGGCAGTGGTTGTCGACGACGGAGAGACAGGCGAGGCTACGATCTTGTCAGTTCGCGCGAAGATCTACTACCTTGACAAGCTCAGCAAGGCTTGGAAGGAGAGAGGGGCTGGAAACCTCAAGATCAACGTACCACTTCAATGCGTCGATATCGACGAGGACACTGGAGCGGCTCTTCCTGGCAGTTTCGATGCGTCTAGCCTAGAGGACGGCGATGCCAAGATCGTACGACTTGTTATGCGGCAAGACTCCACGCACCGCGTCATTCTGAATACGGCAATCTTCCCAGCGATGAAGTTCAGCGAGAAGGCGGGGCTGAAGTCAGTAGCCATATCCTTTACTGCGCTTGAGGGTAACGCGGAGCCTGTCAGCATACAATTGAAGGTAAGCTTCCTTCATGACCCGGTTCCTTGTCACTGTAGTACCTAACGAAGTTCTCAGCTGAACGCCGTCAACGCCAAATCCTTTTTAAACGAAGTCGCGAAAGTCCAGCGGGAATTACAATCTGCATAGAAGCACGGGCGACTTTCATGAGGGCCCCCGCACTGCCGTGGCCGTTGGTTGATAATTAGCCTGTTCCAACCCATGACAACCAGACCGGGGGCTCAGGTATCGCGGCTCGAGGCATGACTAGTGCCAAACCATTGTCCTGCCTTCTTCGCTCCAAGTAAAGCGCCAAATTTGGTATTCCATTGGACCAAGGCAGATTCGAACGGTATGGTGTATTTGGGTCCTTGTCACTGTCAGTCTCCTTCCTCGTAACCAATAACTCACATGTCCCTGCAAAGACGACGGTGCAGCCGCGCAGTGTCACTGTGCAATTGTAGAGATCCTTGTAGAGGACTTCAACGACGAGCCGGGGGATCGAGACTCTTCACCAAACGGAAGACACTTCGGCGTGGCAAGGGTCTGGTCACTTTGGTATGCGGGGTCCAATTCGAAATGGTCCTGCTTGAATTGGATGAATAGATCGTCTCCTACGAGCGTGGCATCAGCGATGCCTATGGCCAGTTCTCTAGATAGCATCGCACCCAGCAACGTATAATTGATGTAATGCCACATCCGAGGTGGAGCGGACAGCACCGCCCAACGACTCCAGACGTTCGTGTGAGGTGTCTTCGCGTCCTTGCGATGTGAACTGTTGGCTTCACAGGGCAGAATATGCCTTGTCATCTGTGTTCCGAGCCCGACTCTCCAGACTAGCCAAAAGCGAGCACTTTCATGCGGCGTCACCCTTGCCTCAAAAAAGAGCGAGCGGTGCCACTTAATTGCCTTTGACTAAACGTGAAACAGGCAGGCCAGAAGCCCGCCTATTGACCAGGGTACACGATCTCGCCAGTGGCTGACCACGCAATAATCGTCGGCCCAGCAGCCCGAGACCCCTTGCCCCTGCCAGCCCAGCGAGTCTCTGCCAGTCGGTCCGGCCCCACGCAGATGTGATGCAGGTGCCAATAATACCACCACGCGGGCAGGCGCCTCGAGGCCAGGCCCAACCTGCTGGCCGAGGTCGCTTTGAGGCCACTCTCACAAGCCCCCTGTTGCACCGCGAGGTCGAGAACCCCAAGAGGGAGGAGAGGACAAGGCAGTCGTTTGTCTTGGTCATCAGGGTACTGCCTGTACTGCACCTCGTCCTGTCCAGCTTTCGTCCCATGCACCAAGAAGCAGGTGCTTCTGGCATGGTAGGGTGTTGCGCTATGCACCAAACTGCCCCGGCCTTGCATCCTGCCGTTTGAAGCGGCACGGCTTTTAAGAGACAATCTTCCCGTCTCCTCCCGCTTCCCTCAATCTGCCAGACACAGCGACGGCAATACGTGCATTCAGAACGCCTTTTTGCTTGCACAGCATTCCCCGCGACTATAGGTCCAGTCCCGGTGTCAGCCAACGGACCGCACCAACAACCTCCCTGCGACTGGTCCGATGCTGCACGCATCGGGAGCCGCACGGGCTTGCAGCTGAGAGGAGAACCCCCCAGAGTCCCTGTGAGCTGAAACTGCGCGCAGAAGCCACGCAGGCAGGCGAGGAGCTGGGCTGAAAACGATGACGGCCGCGCTAGAGCCACGGCGCCGCGCACACCGGCCGAAAGTCAAGACTGGGTGAGTTGCGACATCCATTTTCCTCACGTCCCGATGCCTATATTACGCTACAGATATATCGTGGGCTCCTTTTTTTTTTCTTGGTCTCGTTAGACGCCTCACGAGCCATGCCTTTCACCAATGTCTCTACCCACCTACCCACTGGGGGTGGGCCGTCCTGGTGGACGCCTGGGAAGGAGAGTCCAGTGCTAACCCACTCCTGCACCCTCTTCCTACAGCTGTATCTGCTGCAAACGCCGTCATATTCGATGCGGAGAGGAACGACCGAAATGCCTGCGCTGCCAGATCGCCGGCCTCAAATGCGACTATGTCCTGAATGCGCGACCACAGGCAGGGTCCGCGTCTGCCTCGCCCCCTTCATCATCCAAGAGCGACTCGCCGCCTAGTGAAGACCTGGCCGTCCAGCCGCCCAGCCCTGGCGATGTGGTCCGCTGCGAGTCACCAGACCCAACGTTCACCCTCGCTCCTGCGCTGCCATCAAACGTGCCGACCGGGGCCAGGGTGCGCGGGGGCGGCTTGACTCAGGCGGAGTCGCTGTACTTTGAGAACTTCCAGATCCGCATGGCAGAGAACCTGTCTCGCTGTGGGCTGGCAGACTTCTGGTATCGGACAATCCTCCGCGAGGCGGACGCTGACGACTGCGTGTTCCACTGCATCGTGGGCATTGGTGCATTGGGCCGCGTATATGAGAACAAGGACGGCCGGGTGCCATCACCGACCATCACCTCCTTCCTCGGTCTGCCTTCTGCGCCGCAAGGGTCGATGGTTTGGAAGGATCTCGCGCCTGCCATCAAGCAGTACTCACGCGCCATCTCGTCGTTCCGAGACCGCCTGACGGAGCCGATTCGCACAATACCATGTCGGACCATCATGCTGGTCACCATCCTGCTCATTGTCTACGAAATGTTGCAGGGGAATGCGAGGGCTGTGGACCGGCTCGTCGCCACGGCGCTGGTGACCTTGAAGGAAAAGATGAGTGCCAGCAAGATTAATGATTTGCACGTGCTGCTGGACCGGTCGAGACTCGACGATGAAGGCGTGGTAGAGGCGATCTACCTCATACCGCGGATAGCGGCCATGCGCATGTCCATGTGCCCGTCCACGCTAGACTTCTCTTGCGAGTGGTTGCTCAAGATGGGCACACACCCCATGAGTCTGAAGGCTTCAATGCCTCCGTCGAATCTTGAGCTTGAAAACTTTGAGTAAGCCTTGCTGGTGTTTTCTCCATTTAGTGCGGGAGGGCAAGGCCTATACTCAGCACGACCATTGTCTCATCTCGAAGCGGATCTAATCATCTTCTCTTTTCTAGGCACTCTTGGAACCACTTCCTCAGTCTCGCGACTGTCTGGTACAACCACACCCATCACGGCATTGCCGACGTGTTGGCGCAGAACGATCGCGCCCTGATAGATAAATTGGAGACCCAGCAAGCCAGCATTCTTGCCCGCACCAACGAATGGCGCTCGTTCTTGCAAGCCCGCTTACTGCGTACTGAAGACCCGCTCCAGCGGGAGCATGAGCAGGTGTGCCTATTCGCTGCACGAGTGTCAAGTTTCCTTGTCATGACCGCGTTGGATCCGCTTGACCTCGTCTGGGACACTCTCGGTGACCGATGCTATGACGCGCTGAACCTGCTCGATAGGGCACTCAGCGAGATCCCCGATGCGCAGATGCCGACACCGTTGCTTGACGACAAGGTCGTCCCGATGCTACACTATATAACGCAGCACTGCCGCGACAAGGAGGTTCGCGAGAAAGGCTTGAAGTTGTTGGAGCGGTGTATCACGCGGACGAGTCCGTGGGACATACGAGGCTCGTTGCTGGGCATGCAGGCCTTCCTAGAAGTTGAGGAGGAAGGAAGGGATGAAAAGGGATATATATCGCCCAATGCGAGATACAAGTGGGTGTTGGCGCAGTGGAACGAGGAGCACACGGAGTACAGCCTGAAGATTCAAGGTTTGACGTCTTCGGACGAGAGGCTGCTCACGGTGACTACAGCGACGACGGAACCTGTGCCTTAGAATGTCCAGGTCTTTTGCTCGAAAAATACTATGAGGACGTTCACGATCTGTTGTAAATATGTTCATGAATTCCACCATAACAAGCTTATGATTTTGAGCCGCAAATATCTTTCGCTTTGACACAATGTAGCAGTTCTTCAACGGGTTTTACACACAGACAAATCAATTCGTTCTGGGCAAGCCATTGAGAGAAGTTCACACGATGGAGATTTGTGAGGCATGCAGAGGGATAATTGTTTCGTTTGTGAACACGGCTGGGTCTTTGATGTCAACCAGAATTCGGACACCAGCACCGTGACACGGGGTGTCCCAAAAGTACTTGGGCATTGAACTGTGCTGCGTAAATTGGCTGCTCAAGTCACGGGACCACGCGCCGGTGTCTTGTCCTAAATGTGCGGACGGGACAGCCCCAAGCGCGCTGGGACAAGGGGCCAAGTCCCTGACGTCAGTGACCACTGCTCAAGTCGCAAACTAGCAAATGTTCACAACTCTGGTACCAGGATATGGATCACGCTGAACCAGGTGGAAACGGGCCAAGATGCCTACCCTGCGAGCCGCTACGGTCTCCAACCAACTGATCAAACGAAAGCGCAAAAGAAGGACCCAGGACCAAGCAAGTCCTGAGAATGAAAGCCACGACGATCCTCAAGCGGCGAACTTGGTACAAAGTGATGGACAGCAAGGACTAGACGATGAAACTTCGCAGCAGGAAGGAGCATCACAGATCAATAAGAATGCGGATGTGTCGCTCGCCGACCGCGGCATTTCCCAGCACAAAAGGACGAGAGGTTCCATTGCGAAAAGCTCCACCCCGGTATGCCTGATAGAATGGCCGCCATACTTCAAGGAGCTCGCCAAGACCCATGGGGCGCTGAACTTGGTGTCAACATTCTGCTCGACACGCAAACACATTGCCACGACGTTTGACACGATCAAGGCAGCCGTTGAGACGCAAACCAAGCGGAAGCTGACGATCGAGGATGTCGCTGCCATTAAAGCTCTGCGGTCGGACGGCATTACGTTCGCATACGTGGACGAGGTCATGCTGCAGATGGAGGTCAAGGGCGCTGAGAGGGACAGCACGTTCAAGTCTGGCCGTGCGAAGGATTTTCGGTCGCAAGGTCCGGCGGCGGATGCGTCTGTTGGTGGCCTGACTGGGCTCGACGAGATTGGGCGGTACCATCCAGACGAGGTGCCCTTTGAAGGAGGCAGACAGGTGCTGTTTTTTGAGTTTGTCGACGGCGATCTGAAGAGGCAGGTGCAGAATAAGAAGACAGGCGAGGCGACAAATCCACACCGCAAGCTCCGCAACGAGGACGTGAAGATGCCCGTCTTCAGCCAGAAGCAGCTGACCACGCTAATCGGCAAGCGCAACCAGAAGTTCAACGACGCCATCGTGGAGTTTTTGAACAAATGCGTCGAGGACCACGTGGACCCGGAGATGGTGCTCAAGCAGGAGGCGCTCACCTATGTGCCCGTGCCGCCAGATTCTGAGCCGACAACGCCGAGACCTGTGCAAAGCACTATCCCCAAGACGATACCCACGGAGCGCAAGGATATCCCAGAGATTGTCCAAGAGCTAAAAGACAGCCCCTGGTACACAGGGCAGATCGTGCCCGACGGGCATCGCGTCTTCGAGGCACAAGAGCCGGTATACGGCGAGCTCGATTTTCTCCTGAGCCAGGACATGGTGAATGCGCTATTCAATGCAAAGAACATCACGCAGTTCTACGCACACCAGACTGAGGCTATCAACAGCTTACATGCCGGCCGGAACGTGGTTGTCGCTACATCGACGAGCTCGGGAAAGTCGCTCATCTATCAGCTCCCTGTGCTACATGCCCTGGAGCAAGATCACAACACCCGAGCCATGTATATCTTCCCAACAAAGGCTTTGGCGCAGGATCAGAAGAGAAGCTTGAGAGAGATGCTATCTTATATGCCAGGTCTGGAAAACATGCTGGTTGAGACTTTCGATGGCGATACTCCATTTTCCGAGAGAAACATGATTCGAGAAGAGGCACGAATTATCTTCACGAATCCGGACATGCTACATATCACGATCCTGCCACAGGAAGATCGATGGCGCTCTTTTCTGAAGAACTTGCGCTATGTCGTCGGTACGTATTCGTCCCAACTTATTATCTGCCGTGCTTGCCTACTCACATTCGTCTCCAAACAGTGGACGAACTGCACTATTACAATGGCCTTATGGGATCGCACGTCGCCTTTATCATGCGTCGACTACGCCGAATTTGTGCGGCATTGGGCAACCGCAAAGTCAGGTTTATTTCCTGCTCTGCGACTGTCGCCAACCCGGAGCAACACTTCAAGACCATCTTTGGCCTGGACAATGTTCATCTCATAGACTTCGATGGATCGCCGTCTGGGCGCAAGGAGTTCCTGTGCTGGAACACGCCGTTCAAAGACGCTAAAGATCCCTCAAGCGGCCGAGGGAATGCCCTGGCCGAGTGCGCACGGCTATTCTGCGCACTGATCCTTCGTGGCGTCCGTGTCATTGTCTTCTGCCGTGTCAGAAAGCAATGCGAGGAGCTTGTCACCGCAGCCAAGTTCGAGCTGGAGACTCTAGGGCGCCCGGAATGCATGGCTCGCATCATGGGCTATAGAGGTGGTTACACTGCGCAAGACCGGCGACGGATCGAAAGCGAGATGTTTGAAGGCAAGCTCATCGGGATCATCGCCACGACGGCGCTGGAGCTGGGAGTCGATATTGGCACGCTAGACTGTGTGCTTACGTTGGGATTTCCATACACAATTGCGAACCTGCGGCAACAGAGTGGTAGAGCGGGACGAAGAAATCGCGACTCGCTTTCTATTCTTGTCGGCGACTGCTTCCCAACTGATCAGCACTACATGCAGAACCCGGACGAACTCTTCACAAAACCGAACTGTGAGCTTCAAGTAGATCTGGAGAACATGCTGGTCCTCGAGGGTCACATCCAATGTGCCGCGTTCGAGATGCCGATCAATCCCGTCGAGGATGCGAAGTACTTTAGCAAAGATCTGGGCAAGATTGCCGAAGAGAGACTGATCAAAGACGACTTGGGGTTCTACCACTGCCACGACCGGTTCCGGCCGAAACCATCGGATATGGTTGCCATCAGGGACACGGAGGACGACCACTTTGCGATTGTCGACATATCTCACGGCAGAAATGTTGTCCTCGAAGAGCTGGAGGCTTCAAGGGCGTTCTTCACACTTTACGACGGGGCCATATTTCTACACCAGGGAAACTCCTATCTGGTACGAGACTTCAAGCCCGACCAGCAGATTGCCAAAGTTGAGAAGGTCAAGGTCGAGTGGACAACACAGCAGCGCGACTTCACCGACATTGACCCCGTAGAGACAGAAGCCATCCGCAAGATCCCTGGGTCCATGTCCCGAGCATTCCACGGCGCGATTCGCGTCACGCAGAATGTCTTTGGTTACTTCAAAGTGGACAAGCGCCGACGGATCCTGGACGCGGTCGAGGTGGATAATCCGCCCATCATCCGCAACAGTAAAGGAATGTGGCTCGACGTGCCGAAGAGGGCTCTGGACATTCTGGTCGAGAGGCGGCTCAACGTCGCCGGCGCCATCCACGCAGCCGAGCATGCAATCCTTAGCCTCATGCCCAACTACGTGATCAGCATGCCAGGAGACGTGCGGACAGAGTGCAAGCTGGGCATGAAGGAGTTCGCACAGAAAGAGACCACCCGCAAGCGGCCTGCGAGGTTGACATTCTACGACGCCAAAGGCGGTGCCGGCGGGTCGGGGATCAGCACAAAGGCCTTTGAGTTTATCGACCTATTGCTCGTGCAGGCCGTCAAGCGCGTCGAGTGCTGCTACTGCGAGTCCGGGTGCCCGGAGTGCGTGTGCTCCGACCTGTGCAAGCATGCCAACGAGGTCATGAGCAAGGCGGGCAGCATGGTCATCCTCAAGACGTTGCTCAACATGCACATTGATGTCGAGGCTCTGCCGATGGGCCCGGAGGAAAACAGCCCAGCTGGCATTGAGACTGTCGTGCTTGCCAAGACGGTGCCCTCCAAAGGCAGGATTTTGATTGATGATGTTGAGGTCAAGGTGGAGGACACGGAAGAAGGCGTTCCTGACACTGCAGGCGGCTTCCTGGCAATGAGATGATGAATATAATGCATGATGATGTAGGATATGATTAGCGTCACGCATGCACAGGGAGACACTGCGCCATGTGTTGCCTATCTGTCCAAGTCAATAAACGAACCTCCGGTTGATACTACTTGCCTCCTCCTCGAGGCAGTCCGCCTTCGCACTTGGTCGCACCATTAGCTCGCCTTGCCCAGGACCCCCCTGGCGATTTTCCACGCGCACTTTCCGGGCTTCCGTATTTTATCACAGACGAGGAACTTATGTGGATCGATTGGGAGGGCTTAGGGTTTCCACAAGCCGAATTTGTTTCGTTTGGTAAAAACCTCACGAATCTGTGACATCTGTATTGTTTGTGTGTGTGTTTCCTGTGGCAGTAGAACATGGGCTGTATTGTTCTCTCTTTCTCCTTCTCTGGAGGAAGAAGCATTGCGAGCACAAAATGAGCCAAATGATGGCAGTTGCAGCGTACTGTATAGAAGCTATGATTGAACACGTACTGCCATCGGCCTCTAGAACGCCACAAAAATATCAGGTGAAGCTTATGTCGCTGATATCCCATGCAACAGAACGCCATAGAGCGAGCCCGAAGTATTTGGTGAACACTGGGTATAAATATTTTCTTGACAGTCTAATGAACGATACAGCACGCTGAAGACGTCGAAACAAAAAAGAAGAACCCAAGGGCTGGTCTATCCAAATAGGAAACGCCCGAGGCTTATATACAAATAACGCGACACCCGCTCGTCGACTGCTGACCCGGCAGTCATCCTTACGCGCAACCCAGTGGCTTGGCACAGAAGCCCGAGAAGTACAAGTTGAGCGCGTCCACGGTCGCCCGGCCGGGCTTCAGGCAGACGCTGGCGCCGACATAGCCGTCCGGCCGGACGACCACGACAACTCCGCCATCAGCTAGGTCTTGCACGCCGAGCTTGGTGTGCGCCGCGAAGCGTCCCCTGGACAGCCTCCGGTCGTCGACGTCGTCGGCGTAGACGTGGTCCCGATACCGCGCGAGCAAGGGCGGGAGCATTTTGACAGGGTCGACGTCGCCGTGCTGGGCGGCGAGGATGGTGCAAAAGGTGAAGTGCCTGCTGTGCGGGTTGTGCCGCTCGTGGTACG
Source organism: Microdochium trichocladiopsis (assembly GCF_020744255.1). Taxonomy (NCBI): domain Eukaryota; kingdom Fungi; phylum Ascomycota; class Sordariomycetes; order Xylariales; family Microdochiaceae; genus Microdochium; species Microdochium trichocladiopsis. The sequence goes on from NW_025763546.1 coordinate 2,887,609, forward strand.
AGACGCTCTCGATGTCGTCCCGCAGATACTCGGCAAGGTAGGAACCCTTGGCCATGCTGTATGTGGCGAGATCTTGCAGCGCCGTGGCCGTCGTCGGCAACGACGGGTTGCCCGCGAAGATGTATATCCGGAACGCGCCGTTCTCGGGGATCTCCTGCTCCAGCGCGACCACGTTGGCGTCCGCCACGCGCGTCACGTCGGCCGTCATCATCAGGTTTCCTGGCTGCAACTTGACATTGCGAGGGCAGAGGAGCTCCGATCCGGGGATGGACGACGACGACTCAGACAAGCCGGACCAGTTGATCTGGTTGGGGCCATACTTGACGCCGTAGCCGCTGGTAAAGGCACAGGATGCCTTGAAGGTCTCCACAAAGTCGTTGACGTGCTCGGTGTTACTTCCATCTGTCTTGCTGCCGCTGCCACTGGTGCCCATTGCAGAGGCCGGTGGCGCTTTTTGGGAGAACAGCTTGGCGTACTTGTTGTCGAATGAGAGGAGATCCTCGGCCACTGCCTTCCGCTCAGTCTCATATGTCTTGAGGATTTCCCGGGATGCAAAGCCAGACTCGACTGCGTGGATCTTCCAGGCCAGGTTCTGCGCGTCGAGGAACGCCGTGTTCATTCCCTGACCAGCTTTGGGCTGCATTGAGAATCTTTGTTAGCTTCGGAACTGGAAGTTGTGGGCTTTCTCCCTCGAATTGCAATGGCAGAATTCGTTCAAAACACCGAGACGTACACTGTGAGTATGGCATGCATCGCCACCAAGGAACACTCGCTGGTCGAGCGTGTAGTTGGCAGCGATACCCTGACCGATCGGGTATACAGAGAACCAGTCGACGTTCTCCCAGGTGATGGAGTAAGGCCGCAGAATCTCCTTGGCTATCTGCTGCACCTCTTCCTCGGTTGCGCCCTTGCGCGGATCGAAATCTGGATCGGCCGACGACGCAATGCGCACATACAGGCGGACCATGTTGTTTTCTCTGGGGATGACCATGATGGAGCCACGGTTGGAGTGAATGGTGCATTTCATCTGTGTGTCATTGCAGGGCATGTTAGTGCGTGCTGGTTATGCTTGCATGAAGAGAATCCAGAAGCGGGAATCAGCATACCTTGATGCTAGGAAAGTCTGTCTGCACAACACCATCCATGACAGCCCATACGTAGGAGATGGGATCCTTGTAAGTAACGGGGATCCCCAGGGCCTGGCGAATGCCGGAGCGGGCGCCCTCTCCACTGAAGAGGTACTTTGCATACAGTTTCTGCTGGAAGAGACCGTCTTCGCGCTCGAGGAGGACCTCGACGGGGTGCTCTGGGTGCTCACCGGTCGTCTTGAAGTCCTTGATGGTCCAGGGCCGCTGCACAGAGACGCCCGACTTTGCCAGGTCGTCGATAAAGACGCGCTCAATGAGGCCCTGGTGGAGGAGGGTGGTAAAGGGGTACCGGGCCTGGAGGAAGGACGGGCAGCTGGGCCACGCGCCGGTCTTGACGATGCTGTCGCTCCCGTCGGGCGAGGGCTCCCAGAAGGCGACCTCGTACACCTTGGCCGGGTCGTGGGTCATGATGGGAGCCATGAGGCCCATGTTCTGCAGAAGGTCCATGGATCGTGGCTGGATGCCGTCGGCGCGGCCGCGTGGGGTGGGCTCGGCACGGTTGTCAATATGCTTGATTTTGTAGCCCAGGCGGGCGAGGAGGGTCGAGAGCATGAGCCCGACGGGGCCCGCGCCAACAATGACTGTGTTGTAGTCAGTATTGTCCGCTCGAAAGCATCTATATTGTTTCTGGCCGGGGCCTACACATACCAATGTCATAGAAGGTGGCTGCTGGGCGCTCCATCTTGCCCGTGGGGATCGGCATGGTTTAGAGCCTGTAGTCGTAATCAGACCGTCGACGGGGTAAGGCTGTTTATTTTTTTCCTGCGCTTACACGCTCAACCGACTAGGTTCGCCACGAATATGTGCAAGTGAGTCCAAAAGGGAGCTGGATGGAGGACAGGGCGAGCTTGAAGTCCATTGACAAGATCTTGGGGAGGACAGCGGACAGACGCCGATATTTGAATCGGCCGACCCGAGTGGAGGGACGAGGCTGGCCTATGACGACCCCAACTGGACCGGTGCCGTCCCGAACTGCCATTGTGGCCGTGGTGGAGCCCTTGATGAGACAGACGGGGTCCAGAGTCCAGACTGCTGGAAACGCCTAGTTCACCAGAAGGTGACATGCGGAGAATAGATGAGGCCCTGGTCATGTGGCTGGCCAATGGGAAGGAGAAGGATAGCTCCCGGGGCGCCGGCAGCACAATCGGCAGGCGTTGGGTGGTGTCTGGCTGAGCCGAGAATGGTAGCCGGACTCACGATCCTGGCGGTGGCTGGCCAGATCGGTGGGGCCGGAATCTGAGGGGGAGGACGCTGGGCGGAGCGGCATGGGGGAACGGCTCCCTGCTGTGGGGGTGGTGTGGGGCCGGTCATGGTGTATGTTGTGCTCTGCATCGCTCCTGCCCTTGAAGGCACGCCACGATAAACGGACTGCGCATCTTGTAAACCTCAGAGGGCCGGCAGCAGTCGACTCGATGTGACCTATATCGAGAGTCGTCCAAGGGATGGAGGAGGGAGAGCCGCTCCCATGCAGCGCCGGACATGTCACCAGAAGTCACCTCAACATGCGGAGTAGTGTAGTCAAGAGCGGCATTCGTCAATTCGATCTATTTCTCTTTGGACTCACTGCCCGCCTGCTCCGTTTGGTCACAGGTCGTACGTGATGTTCTTTGCCCTCGTCCACTCGTCAAAGCCCGCATTGAAGCGCCCGTAGCCGCTCGACTTTGCGCCGCCGTGAGGCAGTGCTGCCTCGTCCTGCACCGTCATCCGGTTGATGTGCACCGCGCCCGCCTCGATCCGCCGCGCTAGCCGCAGCGCCCGCCGCAGGTCCCGCGAGAAGACGGCCGCGCTCAGCCCGTACTCGCCCTCGTTGGCCAGCCGCAGTGCCTCGGCGTCGCTGTCAAACCCAATCACTGACATGCTCGGCCCAAACGACTCGGCCAGGTACATATCCATGCCAGGCTGCACACCTGCGACAACCAGTGGCCGCAGTGCCGTCCTGAGCTCGCCACCAGCACCGTCACCAAGCCGGCCGTGGACCAGCCTCGCTCCTTTGCTCGTGGCATCGCGGACGAGCTCCTTGTTCTTGACGACGGCCGCTGCGTTGATGAGCACTGGCGGGTCCTGATCCAGCGGGAAAAGCTTGTCCACGGCTCGCCTCAGCTCGGCTTCAAATGCTTCCTGGATGTTCTGGTGCACCAGAACCTTCTCGGTACTCATGCATATCTGTCCCGCGTTGAGGAACCCACCAAGCACGCACTGCTCTGCGGCCAGCGTCAGGTCCGCATCCTCGCACACAATGGCGGGCGCCTTACCGCCCAGCTCGAGAAGGACCGGCTTGAGATGCTGCCCGGCCAGCTTGCCGATGATGCGGCCAACGGCGGTGCTCCCAGTAAAGTTGATCTTCTTCACCGCCGGGGCGCCAATGACGGCCTCGGCCACCCCGGGGGCATTGGCCGGGCTGCACGCCAGGTAGTTGAGGACCCCTGCCGGTACACCAGCTTCCTCGAGCACCGAGCAAACGGCCCAGAGGCAGCGCGGGCTAAGCTCAGAGCCCTTGAACACGACCGTATTGCCCGCGGCCACAGGGCCCACGACAGCACGGAATCCGAGAGCATAAGGTGCGTTCCTATGTGATAGGACATGCACGAGCCAGGAGTCAGCTCTTACTTCCCAGAGATAAAGGTGCCTGATCTCCACACGGGGTTTAAGTCGCAAACTTACCACGGTGCCATGGCAAATATGACGCCGTAGGGCTCTCGCAGCACCAGCCCGCCCACCGAAGGGTCATTCAACCCCGGAATCCGGCCCTCCAACGTGCCAATCCGGCTGGCGGTGCCCAGGAGGCAGTCTTTGGCCAGGGCAATGTTGATAGAGCTCCAGGCGTCCCCGGCACCGCACTCGCTTTGCATGTAGCCCTTGAGTTCTTCGGCGCGCCCTTCGAGGATCACGGCCGCCCGCAGGAGGATGTCTCGCCTCTGCGCAAGCGTCGTGGCGCTCCACGAGTCGAGCGCTGCGCTGGCCGCGTCTACAGCCCGCAGTGCATCGGCAGGAGCGGCGTCGGAGCAACGCCATACGGTCTTGCCTGTTGCCGGGGATGTGACGAGAAACGTGCTGGGCAGGATCTCGCTCGTGCCGTTGGTGACCAAGGGGACGACAAAGATGTCGTCACCTTGTTGTTGGGCCGCGGCATCGCGTATATCGCCCATTTTCCTGCTAAAGGATCTTGTGGTTTTCGTGCGTGTTGGATGGATGGATCGACTGATTCGGCGGGTGAGTTGACTGGGAATTTTTCTTTGTCAATGAAGCAGAGGGAGCGGAAATCCAGGACATCCTCGATGTCGTTGCAATAATCGTCCTCGTCCTCCGTGACCCTCCCTTAATTCCGTGCCATGAAGACCCAGTGCTGTCCAAAACGCCTGCCGAGCCCCGAGCCCGAATCTACTTCATGCCGGCCGGCAAATCCAAGCGGGAAAGTCATCACTACGGCCCCAGTCTTGCGGAAAAGCCCCGCCCCCATTTGTTTCTCCATTTGGTGTGTACCATTGATGCGGTAGCTGTGCTCGGCTCTTCCGCAGTCTCGCGAGCCTAGCGGGCCGTGATGAAAAGTGGTGACGATGCGGGGGGTCCGGATAGGTTTTTCATGAGAGATCCTCATTCGTTCGTGGTGGGCCGGGTTCTCCGCACGAGCAGCTCCAATTGCTCCTACCCCACTTTTGTGTGGCCTCTCTCTTTCGGCTACTACCCGAATCTCCACTTGTGCTCCCCACGTCCCACGGGAACTCCCGTTTTGGGGTAAAGGAAGGGAAAGGTCGAGCTCGTTTGGTTTGGAAGGGAACACCAGTCAGGGAGTCCGACGTCTGGCTGGCCACACTCATTGCTGAAGGGATCTCTGTTGAACGAGCTGCCACCCATGCGTGTTACTAAGCAAAGATGAGGTAAGATGCAGTAGCGCAGTGACAGTGATGGTGATGGTCTCAGTGCGAGCAGAGCACAAAGAATTAAGTAGAACAACAGATCCCCGGGCAATTATGTTCTGCTCTATTCCCTCTTCTATGGACGACACGAACATGGTCGAACCCAAGCTGCTCCCTCATCCAAAGACACAATCTCTAAAGTAAATATCCAAACGCGCACGGCAGCTACAGATTGTCTCTTCTTCTTCTTCTTCTTCTTCTTCTTCTTCTTCTTCTTCGTCACCAGTCGTCAGTCATCATCGTCCTACAGGATCGCCACGTCAATGACCGCCGAGGTCCCGCTCTCCACCGACTCGACCGCGCCCGCCAGCGCGGCCTTGAACTTTGCCGCCGTGTCGACCCTCGCGGCGTAGATGTGCCCGTCGCTCGCGGCCCGCGCGATCTCCGAGTAGTTGGGGGCTGGGTCGAACGAGATGTTGAGCTCCCGGTTCGTGGCTCTGGAGGCCGGGCCGTCTGGGTGTACGAGCAGCATGGACCGGCGGGGGGCATTCCAGCCTGGGGTGGAGAGATTGGATTCACGTTAGTTTGATGTCGTTGTTATTATGACCTTTCAAGAGGAAAGGAGAAAAAAAAAAAGAAAACAAAGAGAAAAGAAACTGGACCAACATACCTTTGTTGTTGAGCACAATCGTGATGATTGGAATGCCGTAGCGCTGCGAGATCCAGTACACGCTGGACGGGAAGCTGAAGAGATAACTACCGTCGCCCACAATCTGCACAACAAAGCGTGGCTTCTTGGGCTTGCTTGCCCCCTGAACCCCGTTCCCACCATTGACACCATTCACGCCGTTGACACCGTTGACGGCCGCCGCCGACGCCGCATCCACCGCGTCGGCAGCGAGCTTGATGCCCAGCGCGCCGCCTCCGCTCCAGCCCAGGCCGCCGCCGCCGCAGTTGATAAAGGTGCCCGGCAGGGTGGTCCGGAGCTGCTCGTGCGCAATGGCAAAGTTTGTGACGGCCTCGATGGCGTAGATGGTGTCGCGGGGCAGGCTCTCGCGGATGGTCGCGCACACGTAGGCCGAGCTGGGCCGGCCGCCGCCGTCCGCACCCACCGCCGCCTTGGCGTCGAGGTCCCTGATGAAGGCGGCGTGGGCGGCCTCGAGGGCTGCCCGGCGCTGCGCGAACGACTCGGCGCCCAGACGGGCCTGGATGGACGGCTCGGCGGTCCGCAGGTGGTCTGCGATCTGGGCCAGGGCCGTGTATGCGTCGACGCGGTACCGCAGCTCTGCGTCGATGTAGAAGACAGGCATGAGCTGCTTGAGGGGGTCGCAGTCGAGGTGGACGATGCGGCAGGTGGGCTGGGGCTTGCACAGCGTGTTGACCCAGGGCACGTCGCAGTGGACGACGAGGATGACGTCGGCCTCGCGGACGCTGTCGTCGACGCCGTAGCGCATGCTGAGCCACCCGGGCTCGTCGGCGGGGAAGCACATGTCGCTGCCCCCCGTGTCGAGCACCCGCAGCCCCGGCACCAGCCGCGCCAGGGACACCAGCACGCCGGGCACCCGGTGGTCCCGCCCGCTGTAGCCCGTCACCACCAGCGGGCGCTCCGCCCCGGCCAGCAGCTCGGCAATCTCGGCCACGCCGTCCGCGGGGAGCGCCGCGGGGCTCACGGGCCGCCACAGCTTCGGGTTGATGCTGTACGGCGTGATCTCCTCCTCCATGACCTCCCGCGCGCCCATCAGGTACACGGGGCCCCGGGGCTCGCTCGTCGCAAACTGGATCGCCCGGTGCACCATTTGCTTGACGTTCTTGCCCGTCTTGATCTCGCCGGTGTATCTGCAGTACTGCGCCACAATCTGCTTCTGGTCCGGGATATCCTGCATCCAGTGACTGCGGGTGGGGGCAAACGTGGGAAGGAAGCCACTGTCAGTCTTTTGCTTTTTCGAAATTCGCAACGCAATGTCACCTGCCTTTGAACAAAAGGGCTTTTTCTTTTCGAGAGAGCTGTGTGCACTTACATGAACTCGGTTCGCGAGCCCCTCATCTCGCCCTCGATCGTAAAAGGCGACAGGCCCGCAAAGATGAGCACGGGGGCCCGGCCGGTCGAGGCGTTGTGGATGGCGGCGCCCATGGCCGACGTGCCCACGTCGACGTGCACAATCACGCACTGCGGCTCGTTGGTCACCCGGGCGTAGCCGTCGGCCATGGACAGCGCCACCATCTCGCTCGGGCACGTGTATATCCGCGGGAACGTGTCTGGCTGTTCGGTCTGGCCCTTGATCATGGCCTCGAGGATGCTGGGGTGGTCGGACCCGAGGTTGACGAAGCAGTTCTTGACTCCGGCCTATAATTGGCGTAGAAAAGGTCAGACACGGACAAGAGTCGGCTTGGGCTTCAAGGTTGAGGTTCCATTCTCATCTCAATTCTCGTCATGTTCCCGACTGTGCCTTCTGGGGAAGCTCTTTTAGATACTGAGCGTGAGACTTGCTTACCTCGACCAGAGCCTCGAAGAAGGCGAACGAAGTTGTATACATGGTTAGGACCGAGTCAACGGACGGCGACAACGAACGCAACGAAGGAGCAAGTAAGAATTGGTGCAAGGCCCTGGACCAGGCGGTATTCTGGGACAGCCACGAGTTGAAAGAAATATGTCAGATTTGGAGGGAGAAGGATGCTGTAGTGCAGGGCAGATCTGGAGACATTGGCGGTTTTGGTCACGTCCTGTCACGGGAGATCATTGTACCCTCGGTCTTCTTTCTCCTCAGTGCCGGGCTGTCCCCGCATCGCTAGAAGAGAGGGGCATATGCTGTACTCTTTCGCGACTCTGTCGAGAATATGCGCCGAGACCATGTCTTTACGGGACAAGGAACCCAATTTGCCATCTGAGCTGTTTGCCCCATTGGCTCGTCGGGTACGAGCCGAACTCGAGCCGGCCGAAAGTGGAAGTTGGGGAAAAGGGTCCACCGCGGAGACGTCTTCTTGGTTGGGGTTTTTAGTGGAGACCCAAAAGGTGGGCAAGGGTAAGAGTCGGGAACTGACAACTACGGTTAAACACATGCTTGAAAGGGCAGCGTAGGGGATATGAACGCACAGAAAGAACAGGGAAGAGATAGAGGTTGGGATATCGAGAGGTACCATAGTGATGCCAGTGATGATTCAAAAAAATGGCCCGGAACGGTTCAGGTGCAATTCGGATGCAATTCAGGCTCGAAAAGACATTATGCTCCAATATTCCCTCTACCTAACCCCGTGCAAGTACATGAAGAGATAACAGAGAGCTTTGATTCTAGAACTACTATATCCCCTTGTATGAATTGTTTTAATCACCTCATTGTCCTCCATGCCCAAACCTTGCGGACTACTTTGTTGCTTGTCTGTGAAAGATTTTGCCAGGGTTCATCAACCACTTGGGATCAAGGCTGGTCTTGATCGCCCTCATCATGGCCAGAGGCCCTTCGCCGAGCTCATCCTGTAAAGAATCAATCTTGCCCAGACCGATACCGTGTTCACCCTACAAGAGTACAAGTTCATGTATCAGTCAGTGACCTTCACCAACATGGCTATCATGGCTCCGGAACAATTCCCATCGCTCACCGTGCATGTGCCTTCCATTTCCAAGGCTCGGTCAACCATCCGGTGCACGCTCTGCTCGACGCGGCTGCGCTCCTTCGCGCCGTCGAACAAAATCGTCTCGTGGAAGTTGCCATCACCCACGTGCCCGATTATGCTGCCAAATAGGTCGAGGCTGTCTAGATCCTGCTTGGACAATTCTGAAGAATGGGGACCGGCGAAGATTAGTAAATAGAGACGGGGCGTGGTTCGACGCAGTTATTTCAACTCTCATTAGCCCGGAAAAACACTTACCAATGAGATCTGCGACGCGGGACAATGGCACGGCCACATCCGTCGTCCACACCTCACTGCCGCTCTTTCTCAGCGCGAGCATGCTCCACAAGGCCTCCTTTCTTGCCGACCACAGCACTTTCTGCTTTTCTGCGTCGTTTTCAAACTCCATGGCCGGGTTGCCGTGCGCCTTTGCCACCTCCTGCACCGCCCTGATGCTGTGGTTGACCAGTTCTTCGTCGCCGGTGAACTTGAGGAACAATGTTGGCTCTTCGCGCCACGTTCGCCCGGTCGCGCCAATCTGGTTGATAACCCGCATTTGCACGTCGTCGAGAATCTCAATACACCCGACGGTGATGCCACGCCGCACCACGTCGATAGCCATACTCGCGGCTGTCTTGATGGTGGGGAACGAGATGACGGCAACGCCAGTGTGAGTGGGGATAGGGGCCAGCTTGAGCGTCGCCTCAGTGACTAGACCGAGCGTGCCTTCGGAGCCGACAATAATGGAATTGAGATTGTAGCCAGCCGAAGATTTCCTGCAGATTCCACATATATCATTTGTCAGGACGGACAGTTGTGCACAAATTCAGTTTGCCACACGAGCCGCTGAGGGTCGGTCGGGAAAGGCTGTCAAAGCTTACCTTGGTCGCCGCCGCGTCTTGACAATAGTACCATCGCTGAGAACGACGGTGAGGTTGACGACCCAGTCTTTCATGGTTCCGTACCGAATGGCGTTCGTGCCGCTGCGTATGGTGGGATGAACCAAAGGATTAGCCTCTCCTGCATGGCGCCAATGCCTCATGTACTGCCACTTCTCTCTTACCTGCAGTTGGTACCAATCATACCGCCCAATTGAGCCTTCGATGTCAAGGGAGTTCAAATTGTCAGTCCTGCTGCTGCGGGCAACCATCATACAGCTAGAAAACGGCAAAACTTATGACATACAGATGGGCCAGGGTCTATTGGGAAGAACAGGCCGCTCGAGCTGATTATGTTGTTCATCTGCACCCAGGACATGCCTGGTTGAACAGTAATATCCATGCTGAGGCGCTTCCTGGTCAGTGGGGAAACTCTGATTTATGCAACGGATGCTTGTGACTCAACTCTTCAGGTCTGAACTTGACAATGCTAGCCATGTTGCAGAAATCGACGCTGATGCCACCAAAAGGCGCAGAAAAATTGCCCTCAACACTGGAACCTCCAGAGTAAGGTACTATCAAGTTTCGCGTCAGTATGATGATTGTAATCTGGTCATTACCAAGTGTGGCTAAACCGATTGACACCGCTTCTTGGGCGAAGACGCAGTCGAGCAGTTTCCAAATAGCGCTACTTACTGATTGGAACATTGTACTTGTGGCAAATCTTGGCTATGGAAGACACATCTTCCGTCGAATTGGGAAATACAACGGCCACTGGCAGTCTGTCGATGTTGACGGTGGACCACTCGGAATAGCCGTGTGCTCTCAGGATCTCACTGTCTGTAGAGACACTATCTGGACCAAGCTGCTGCTCAATCTCGCCCACTGCCTGCACTCGGAACAAAGAGTCAATGAATCAATCAGGTCTGCTTAACTCCATTTGGGTTGCACCAGACTTTGTCAGCCAATCAGTTGTCCGGGTTGATGGTTACTCACCCGCTCCATCTCCCCGACGGTGGCGTATGGTTGCTGATCAAGATCCTTGACGACATCTTGCTGGTTGAGAAGCCACCCACCAACTACTCCTATGGCAAGGCCCAAGAAAGCGAAAGGGGAGCTTGCAGACCACTGAACACTACTGCGGACGACAGAAGATTGTGGCGAGCTGTCGGTGCCGCGGCCGCCTGGGGATCTGTTGTTGTGGTAATCTTGAGCCAAGAAGCACCTGCTGCCTCTCGGGTCACGACGCACGGCGAGATAACCGCTCTGTCGCCCAGAGATCCGTTTGAGGGGGATCGTTCGCCTCAGTGGACTGGTGAACATTGCTTCAGACGTGAATATGGCGTTTGCGGTGGACGGCTCGGGCTGAAAAAAAGAGAAGACGGCGATAGTGAAGTCAACGGTCAATCCTGCAAAGGGCCAGGGACGACACAGTCGCCAAAGAGCCCCTGGCCATGGCGTGGAGGCCAAGCAACTCAATGCCAGCTGATTCGTGGTGGTGCTGTCTGGCATCGTCTACGGAGCAGGAAGGTGCAGGGGGGGCCACACCTGGCCCCACATTACCCCGCACCGGGAAGTACCCGTGGACCCCACTGGCTTGGGGAAAAGGAGGAGGCCACTGCCGAGCATCAAACAACGTTGGGACGACGATGTCACGTAAGACATTTGGGGATGCTCTCGTCTGGTCAGTCCTGCACCATCCAGCGTCCTCCCACGTTCCCTGCAGCAATGTCTCGAGCACTGCGAAATGGAGACGACTGCACGCGACAGCAATAGCGAGGAGAGCGGCAGAGCCAGGGATGAGCCCCGCCCCAGCAAGCGCCGGCGGCGCATCGCCCTCGCCTGCGACAGCTGCCGGGAACGCAAGGTCCGCTGCGACGGCTCGAAACCCGTCTGCGGACCCTGCTCCCGGCGCAGCGGCAGCGGTCCCGCCACCGGCTGCCAGTACAACATCATCGCCGACAGCGCAAAGCATCTCAGCGAGCGCGAGTACATTGCCAGCCTCAAGCAGCAGGTCCAGCTTCTCCAGCGGACCTCGGCCGACCCCGGTTCTTCCTCTCCAACAGGGACCAGTAGTCGCCGTCCCCCATCCCGCCATGAACCCGGACCCGGGAGCGGCGACTCGCCCCACGGCTCTGCGCTCCACGGTTGCCCCGTTGAGGTCCGCCTGGGCCCGTCAGGCAGAGGAGCCGGCGCCGGGACTGGCCCGGTCGACGACTACGCCCAGATCAGCGCCATGGGCGCGTCCATCCCGAGCCCGGACCAGATCCCTGGCGGCCAACGTACCCACGAATTCTATGGCAAGTCGTCGCTCGTTTCCCTCGTCCAGCAGATCGTGCAGTCGCCCTCGACGGGCGCTGGCAGCCGCAGCGGCCATGAAGCATCTCCGCGGCAGCCACCTGCTTCGGCCTCTCGTGGCTCTGTCCCGTCCTCTTGGTCGCCAACAGCTGGGCGTCCACTGGGCTCCGGTGCCTTGCTCGAGGCACACTTTGTACTACCGCCCCGCCAGCTGGCAGACGACTTGATCGACATATACTTTTCAAGCAATCACATTTCTACCCATGGACACACTCCGTGTCCTTCATGGCGGCCTACCGGCGCTTGTGGTTAGGTGAGGGAGATGGGGAGCGAACGACTGTGTCCACTAATGTTGGACTGGGAGCAGACGGCTGTCCACGCCACGTCTTCATGACGGCTGTTAATGCCATGTTCGCTCTCGGGTGCGAGTTCTCAGATCATCCCCCCGAGGAGAAGGAGGCAGCGGCTGCCATGTTCTTCGAGCGGACACGGGCCTTGATGAAGATGGACTTACTCGAGAATGGCAGCCTTGCTCATGTCCAAGCGCTCCTCCTCGTGGGACAATACCTCACATGCACTCACTATCCCACGCAGTGCTGGAACATTGTCGGCTTCGCTTGTCGGATGGCCATTGGGCTGGGCCTGCAGTCGTCTCGCAACGATGCCGGCTTGTCTGACCTCGAACTCGAGGTTCGGCGCCGAACCTGGTATGGCTGTGTGCAGATGGATATGTAAGTCGTGAGCCACCTACAGGCGGTCTCATCGTCGCTTTTCAAGTACCGTGATAGGGCCCCGACGCTAACTCCAGAATGCTTCCAGGACTGTAAGCATGACACTGGGGCGACCACCTTCTGTCTACATGACGGAGGAGGTGCCACTGCCAAGAGCCATCGATGATGAGTTTCTCGGCCTCGACCGGGAGAACGCCTCGCAACCTCCTGATCTGCCTTCGCAGCTACTCTTCACCCGGCACAACATCAAGTGCGCCACGGTTCTGGGTACTATTCTGCGCACATTGTATTACCCCTCTGTGGAGGCACGGCCTGCTTACCAGCAGCTTCGCAGCCGCCGAAGTCCCGTAAGCACGGTCGACGAGGACCTACATTCTATCCTCCAACTAGACTCCCAGCTCGAAGAGCTTGCAAACCAAGTACCAGAGCCGCTGCGATGGGATCGCACCGACCTCCCGGCGGGCTTGGATGAACGAGGTCGGATACTGAGGCGGCAAACAAATGTCCTCCACGCGCGGTACTTGCACACCAAGATTCTGCTGTATCGGCCTAGCTTCACGAGCTTCTGCGCCGGCGCACATGCACACCCCAAGGAACCTGCAGCTGAAAGCCCTAAATACCGTCAGCCAGCCAGTCTCAGCAACTCGCTTCAGTTCAACACAGCCGTGGACTGTGTTAGAATCGCCTGCGCCCTTGTGGAGTCCGTCAAGAACGCCACGATCGCAGATGTCACTGGTGCCTGGTGGTTTCGTGTCTTCTGTAAGCATTGAGCCATCTACCCTTGCCGCGTTTCATACTTTGTGTCTGGTTGTCCAGTTCCCTCACACGTCTCTGCAGACCTCCTAACGTGTTCCGTCATAATCATCATCGCCGACTGCACCCCGCCGCTGCGCCGAAAACTAGGCTCGACCATGCTGGACAAGGCGTGGGACGACTGCATCGAGGCCCTTAGCCTCATAGGCCAAAAGAGCTTGCGCGCTGAATCTTACTTGCGCTCTCTCCAGCTCCTGCGGCAGCGGAGTTTGGCCATGGTCCAAAGTATACACTCCTCTTGTAATCGACACCTGTGGGCTCCGAAAGAGAGATGCTGACCTCTCCGTCCTGGGCAGATGCTTCTCGCGTAAGGTCCCGGCAGCCGTCAACAGCATATCCAACGCGGCCAGGAACGCCCATGGCGCCGGCTCAGCCGAGCCAACAGCAACACAATCGCGAGAATGAAGCGCGGCTCACTCCGAATGATGTGGTGCACAGTGAGCCTGACAACACGGCACAGGGCCCGGCGATGAACGAACAACACCAGGAACAGAATGCACAACAGCATCCTCATGACGGTGAATGGACGGACAGCTTCGACGAGTTTACAGACTTTGACTTTGACATCCCTGCTCTTCTGGGCAGTTGGGAGGCGGATCTCAATGACATGCATGCAGGTGGCCATGGCGCGGGCCCAGGATTGAATAGTCTTGGCTACTCAGTTTCTGCCTTTTTGTAGCAAATATGACCTCAAAGGCGTCGAGATATGCCAACGGCTCGCCTCTGGACGCATTGTCTTCTATCTGCTCATTGTGCTGCGCTTTTGGTAGCTTGGCTGCCTAAGCAACTCCACATCAGAGAGGACGTAAATCCTTTGTATTGCATACCGGGACACCAAACACTTGAGTGCCATGAAGCATAGTAATTTCTATTTGGATAGTCTCATTTCTTTCCATGCTAAAATGTGCTGCAAAGCGCTGTGTACGATGCTCGGGAGGCATCGACATGCCATGCTCGCCATGCAATCACTTTTACCTCCTCCATGACTTGCGGGGAAGATTTCATCTGTCAATGGGAACACGCCACTGACTAGTAGAGAGAAGAGAGGCTAGGGTCCCGGTAACGAACCGGTAGGTTAAGGGACACCTGGGTAGTTCCCGAGGGGTGGGGTAAGATACTACCCCTTCTGAGCGACTGACATGCGAGCCGGGATGTTCCCCACGGGGATGCAAGGCCCCCACGATCTCTGGCCATTCTGGTGTCTTGGCTCTGGATGTGCTCATTCGTCTCCTCTGAGGAGCTACATCCCAACACTGGTCCGTTGCCTCGTCCTGTGTTGCTCAATTCGTGTGACCTATGTGACGCTTGACTCGGTATTGCTACCCCTCAGTTTCGGCTGGCCCGTGCTGTGCCACATGGTCTACACAGCTCTTATACCTATAAATCCCCAAGGCCAGGTTCACACCTACCTGTAACGAGTCTCGTCTTCGTGATCAGAAGGCTTCCCTTTGTGACAAGCCTGAATACCCCTCTACCCTTCTTCGAAACTTGATACATCCTATACCTATACAACACGCCGGCAGCATCATGGCGATGCATACTCCAGCCAAGATCGAAGGAGGTCTCGAGCACGTCGAAAAGTCTGAGAAGACCCAAACCGGCGAGACGGCGATCGATTTGGCGGCGGAGAAGCAGCTGCTCCGGAAATGCGACTGGCACCTAATCCCGCCCCTGGTGGCCATCTACTTTCTTTCGTTTATGGACCGCACAAATATTGGTATGAAAGCCTGGCTACGACTACAATACTCCATTTGTCCTTGGGCACGAGTTTTTAACGCACAAAACACGCCAGGCAACGCGAGAATCCAGGGCATGACGGCCGACTTGAACATGCAAGGAGCTGATTACAATATTGCTCTCTTCGTGTTCTTCATCCCCGTGAGACTGCCCTGCCGACGCAACGCATACCTTGCAAACACTGTGAGGCTGACAGGATGCTGAACCGTCTATATAGTACATCATCTTCGAAGTACCGTCGAACTTGGTCATCAAACGAATCTCTCCATCACTGTGGCTAAGCTCAATCACGGTCTTGTGGGGTATGTGCTCGCGCTATTCAGGCTACACAGGGGTCAATCGTTAACACAGTTCTGGGCCTACTTGCGCCAGGCATCTCAACTATCGGCATGGGCTTCGTTAACAGCAACGGTGGTCTCATTGCGTGCAGGCTCCTGCTTGGCTTCTTTGAAGCTGGCATCGTGCCCGGTAAGTACTTGACACCTCCCCACACGGACTGCATAAGCGCTTTTATCACTTTGATTTGGCCTTCTTTCCCCCTAATGGCGAATCATGCCCACTACTCCTGGCTGTTTGACACGAGCTAATGTCGATGGGACGAGGCACAGGCTGTATCTACCTAATCTCAATGTACTATCAGCGTTACGAGGTACAGTGGCGCATGAGTCTCTTCTTCTGCGCCGCTATCCTCGCCGGTGCCTTCTCCGGCCTCCTCGCTTATGCCATTGGTAACATGCATGGCGTCGGCGGATATTCGTCATGGCGTTGGTGAGTTACTCTTTCCTCTTCCCTTGAAGGCTGCGCCCGGGGGGCCGTGTTCCTCGCGAGAGCGCAACTGCTGACTTTGTGCAGGATCTTTATCCTCGAGGGACTTCTTACCGTTGTCATCGGCATCGTCTGCAGGTGGTGGATTCCTGACTGGCCGGAGACGGCCGGGTTCCTCAGCGACAGTGAGAGGGCTATGCTCATTTCTCGGCTGGCTGCCGACTCTGGAGACGCGAAGATGGACCACCTGGACAAACGTGCCGCTCGCCGCGTCGCTAAAGACTGGAAGATCTACCTTGGCACAATTGCATACATGGGCATCGTCAACAACGGCTATGCTGGATCCGTAAGTTAGCCCTTCCTGTCCGCTCAGAAGTGTCGCCCATGGCCATCTTCAGAACCAGAAACATAGCAATGTGCCCGTTCTTCTTCTGTCTAGTGTGCTGACTTGGCATCTTTGCAGTTCTTTATCCCGACCATCCTGAACCAGATGGGCTTCAAGGCGGCCGACGCCCAGATCCGCACCATCCCCGTCTATGTCGTCGCGACGGTTCTCTGTCTTGGCTCGGCGTGGCTCGCCGACCGGCTTCGCCACCGCTTCGCCTTCACTCTGCTTGGTATTGCAGTGGCTACTGTAGGCTACATTCTGCTCCTGTGCCAGAACTCGCTGTCCGTCGGCGTGCGATACTTTGCCCTCTTCCTGATTGTCGGCGGTGGCTACATCACCCAGCCCGTCGTCCTCGGATGGCTGTCCAACACAATGTCTGGCCACTACAAGCGGTCGATCTCCGCCGCCGTCCAGGTCGGCGTCGGCAACGTCGGCGGGTTCGTCGCCTCCAACGTCTTCTTCGACAGGGAGGCCCCGCGCTACGTCACTGGGTACTCCGTCAGCCTGGGCATGATTGCCATTTGCGCAATCGCCTGCACCGCCTTGTACGTTTTGCTCTCAATGGAGAACAAGAAGCGGGATCGTGGCGAGAGAGACCACAGGCTCCAGGAGCCGGATGCACACAACCTCGGCGACGACCACCCTGACTGGCGTTACACTACTTAAGGCGGTTGGTAGGAATGGTAGATTTCCAACTTGCTCGTGTGGCCGATCTCTACGTGAGAGGCCACACCATCTTTAGTTATAGCAACAGTCCGCCAGCAGAGAAAATGCGCTTCCGGGCAGGAGCTCAGATGTACACTAGAATGATACCTCCTTCTAGTTGACACAATTTACGGAACACCAAGAGCGCATAACTAGACATTTGTGTTTGTGAACTCGATTTGTCTCTATCAAAGCTTTGGTTTCCCAGTGGTATCATTGTCACCATCCAGCGCCAGCTCGCAGACCAACAAACCCTCGCCAATCTCCTCCTCGTCCTCGGCCTCACAGACCCAGGTCACTGTCCCGGCTCGAGCGCTCCGCACCTCCAGCTCCATCTTCATCTGGCGGATGACGCAGACCACGTCGCCCTTGCTCACAACGTCGCCCTCGTCAACCAGCACCTCCACCAGCTTCCCCGAGAACGGCGCGACCACGTGTGCCGGGTCGCTGGGGTTCCCGCGGCGGTGGTTCTGTGCCAGCAGCGCTGTCGAGCTCGAGGTCGTCGACGACACGTGCATCGTGTAAGCTCTGGAGGAGCCGCCTGCGGCGTCGCTCAGGACGACGTCCGCGGATATGGACGCCGGGAACTCGTTGCGCAGGACGCGAGAGAGCTCGAGGTGATGTGTCGGCGCCGCCGAGACTTGTGGTGCATTCGTGACGGTGTTGGCCTTGTCGTTAGCATCTTGTTCTTCGTCGTTCCGGGGAAGCAGCGTGATGGACCACGCGTCGCCTTTGCGAAACAGCAAGGTGGTGTTGATGATGTTTGTCGTCGTCGTGGTGCCCGAGGCCTGGCCAGAGCCCCCGTCATTCCCTCCAACTCCAGTCCCGGTCCTCCTCGACATGGCCGCCTGCTTCTCTGCCATTGCACGGGTCAACTGCCTCCCTTCCTCCACGAGCCGGCCCTGATTCACCTCCAGCCACGTGGTGTCGCATCTGCCCAGCGAGAAATCCTCGGACGCCGCAATAGCCCGCAGGACGTCTAGATTCGTCTTGACACCCGTGATGTGCGTCTCCCTCAGCGCACGCCGTGCCTTGCGCACGACGTCCTCCCAGCTCGCGGCCGTGACGATGATCTTGGCCACTACGCTGTCAAAGTCGGACGTGACGAGCGTGTCGTGGCCCGAGACAATGTGCGTGTCCACTCGGATCCCGCTGCCCTGGGGGAACCGCGCTGACTGGATCCTGCCGATGCTCAGAGTCCAATTCGTGGTCGTCTCTTCGTCTTTGTTCTCGTCATGGGCCTTGCGGCCGCTGCCGTTACCGTTGCCGTTGATATCGTGATCCGTGATAGCTGGTAGCTCGATTTTCTCGGCTGTGAGGCGAAACTGGATTGAATGCAACGAGGGCACGGCTGCCTTGTTTGCTTGTGCATGAGGACTGAGGCCGACTTGTGCCAAGCTCGCCCCTTGGGATATGCGGAGCTGTATCGCCACAATGTCGACTGCACAGATGGATTCCGTGATTGTGTGTTCGACTTGCAGCCGCGGGTTGATCTCTAGGAAGAAGAACTCTTGCGTGTCCGGGTTGACGAGGAACTCGAACGTCCCCAGAGAGAAGTAGTGAGTCTTTAAGCGTTCCCCGGGCAGGATCAATGTCAGTTTATGTAGACCCCGCCAAAGAACAACACATGAGTGTGTCTGGCGTACATGACGGGAAACCTCGTGACTTACCTTTTCCGCCATTCGGACCGCACACTCAATCACCGTATCTACCAAGGCCCTGTCTGATATAGTGCTCGGCGCGAGCTCGACAATCTTTTGATACTTCCTCTGGATACTGCACTCCCGCTCCCAGAGGTGCGCCGCGCCGCCAGAGCCGTCCCCGACGATCTGCACCTCGACGTGCCGGAACCCGTCGATCGCGGCCTTCTCGCAGAACACCTGCCGCGAGGGGCTCTCCTGGACTGCGCGGCGGAGCAGGTGCTCGAGGTCCCGCAGCCGGCGGACGAGCCGGATTCCTCTCCCGCCGCCACCGTCCACGGCCTTGATCATGACGGGGAAGCCCGTCTTGCTGGCAAAAGCTTGCACCTCTGCTAACGATGAAGTCGAAGTTGACAGGGCCGGACAGACGGGGACGCCGCCTTTTGATTGATCAGTCACAAACGTGAGCTAGTCCGTCCTTTCACGCTGCAAGCAACACCCACACAGCTGACAGGCATACACATTCTGGGGATGGATGGGAAGAGAAGACTCACATTCCTCGGCCAGCCTCCTCGCCATCAGTTTGTCCCCGGTCCTCTCCAGCACTGCCCAGCCAGGCCCGACCACCACGACCTGAGCCTCTTGCCACATGCGCCGCGCGAACTCGGCTGACTCGCTCAGGAAGCCATACCCCGGGTGTACCGCGTCGACCTGGGCCTCTCTCGCCAGGTGGACCAGGTGGTCAATGTCCAGGTAAGACGCGGGTGACGGCAGCTCTATGGCCTGCGAGGCGTGGACGGCGTGGGTGGCGTCCCCGGGCGTATAGACGGCGATGGCGACAATGTCGAGCTCCCGTGCGGTGGCGAGGACGCGGGCTGCTATTTCGCCTCTATCGGTGTTGTGAAGAAAGGAGGGAATCCGTGAGTTAGCATTTGACGAGCATAGATCTAAAGGAAACCAGAATTTCGCTTGAAAGGCGAAGTGTTTTCACGAGAGAGCAACTTATTTACCTGTTCGCAACAAGCAGCCGATGAATCGGCCGTGCTGGAGGTCTTTGTGTCATGGTCGAAGAGAAATTAGTGAGGAATCAGAACCTCTAACTCGCCTCTTTGCTAGCTGTCGAATGACTTCCGTCAGATGAATCATGAGAAAGGCATCTCAACGGGCAGGCCCTCAGTGAACGTGCCCAAGATCCAGTTGAATGGGTCGTCGTTCCGCGAATGCGGAACCCCAGACCAGCACCCCCACAAACCAAAGATGGGGATGCGGGGGCGGGCCGAGGCAAGCGTGCTCTCTCCTTCTCCACACAGTCAGTCAACAGACTGGTCCGATTGGTCCCGTGGCAAGACGACATCGTGAAAGAATCCAAGGATATACAGCTTCTCACAGTCCTGGAAAGCAAGCAAACAGGGCGTGTGCGCGGAACAAGGAAAGGAGGACCAACATGGCTGGCGGCAAGAACGACAATGACAACTCGTCCTCAGGGTCGAGTGCCGTTGACGACAACAACGACGACAACAAAAGGAACAACACAGCTGCTGCACAGCGACTAGCTCAAGTTTCGCGACACATTGGTGGACCATCACCCAAGGAAGATGTCGAAACAGCGCCAATGCCACTGAGAGGAAGCAAGAGAAGAACCCGCCAGAGAGCCAAAGATGACCCGGCCCAGCTACCAGCCGACCACTCCGACATCCTCGGGCAGCTCGACACGCTGCGCAGGATGGCCGCTACGCCGGACCCGTCGCACCGAGGGTACGCGCGCCAGAAGCAGTCTGGCAAGCTGTGGGTGCGGGAGAGGGTCGACCAGCTGCTCGACCCGGGCAGCTTCGTCGAGGTGGGCAGTGTGAGCGGCGAGGTCGAGTGGGAGCAGACAGGGCCCACGTCGGAGCGGCCAGTCAAGTTCACGCCGTCGAACAATGTTCAAGGTACGAGTGTCTTTACAGCAAGGGGGGAAAAGGATGTGACTGGCGGATGAAGCACCAACAAGCATCTGCCAAGGGTTTACATGCTGACAAAGTGGACTTGTCGCGCTATATCACAGGCTTTGGCAAGCTCAATGGCCGCAAGATGCTCTTCACGGCCGACGACTTCTCCTTGCGTGCTGGACACGCAGATGGCGCCCTGGCAGCAAAGACTGTAAGCAAATATTATATACATAAACATCCTCTCTGGTGCTTG
Source organism: Microdochium trichocladiopsis (assembly GCF_020744255.1). NCBI lineage: Eukaryota > Fungi > Ascomycota > Sordariomycetes > Xylariales > Microdochiaceae > Microdochium > Microdochium trichocladiopsis. The sequence goes on from NW_025763546.1 coordinate 2,908,353, forward strand.
TCAGACGCAGGACACACAAAGACTGACCATCTCGCCCACCTCAGGTCTACATCGAAAAGCTCGCCCTGTCCCTCCAGCTCCCCATCATCAAACTAGTCGACGGCTCCTCGGGCGGCGGCTCCGTGACCACGATCCGGTCTTCAGGATGGTCGTACGTCCCGCCGATGGACTCGTTCGGCCACGTGGTGAAGCAGCTCAACGCGGGAATCCCTAACCTCGGCGCCGTCCTGGGTCCCGCGGTCGGCCTGGGCGCCGCGCGCGTGGTGGCATGCCACTTCTCCGTCATGGCCGCGGACGTCGGCTCCATGTTCAACGCGGGGCCAAAGGTGGTCGCGGGCGCCACGTTTGAGGAGGGCCTGACGCCGCGGGACCTGGGCGGGCCGGCCATGCACACCACCAACGGCAGCATCGACAACCTCGCCGCCAACGAGGCAGAGTGCTTCCAGCAGATCCGCACCGTGCTGGGCTACCTGCCCAACTCGGGCACCCAGATGCCGCCCGTCCTCGGCCCTCATCCTCCTCCCCATCACCACACGTCCGAGGAGGCGCCCATTGACCCGATCGACAGACTGTGCCCCGAGCTGCGCTCCATCATCCCGCGCAAGCGCTCGCGGATGTACGACGCGCGCCGGATCATCACGACCGTCGTCGACAAGGGCTCCTGGTTCGAGATCGGGGCTCTCTGGGGCACCACCGCGATCGTCGGGCTCGCCCGGCTGGGCGGGAAGCCCGTGGGCATCGTCTCGCTCGACTGCGAGGTCAACGCGGGGGCCCTGGACGCCGCAGGCTCGCGCAAGATCAACCGGCACCTGCGCTTCCTCGACATCTTCAACCTCCCCGCGGTCCAGTTCGCCGACGTGCCGGGCTACGCGGTCGGCACGGCCGCCGAGCGTGCCGCCACCATGCGCCACGGCGTCGACCTCGCCGCGATGTACTACACCACCACCATCCCCATCTTCTCCGTCATCGTGCGCAGGGTGTACGGCGTCGCGGGCGGGATCATGGTCGACTCGCGCGACCCGCATGCCCGCGTAGCCTGGCCCAGCGGCGAATGGGGCAGCCTGCCACTCGATGGGGGCATCGAGGTTGGCCACGCGCACGAGCTGAGGGAGATTGCGCGGACCGAGGGCGAGGAGGCCCGGAGGCAGAGGTACGCGCAGCTCGAGGACGAGTATCGGCGGCTGCAGAACCCCGTGCGCACGGCGAACCAGTTCGGCATCGAGGAGGTCATAGATCCCGCCGTCACGCGCAGGGTGCTCGCAGAGTGGGTGGCACACATGTACGAGGTCATCCTGCCACAGAGGGTGCAGCAGAGGATCGCAGGAGTACTGAGGCCGCAGTTTGTTTGAGTTGAGAAGGAGGTAAAGGAGAGGAGGGGGAAGGAAACTTGAAAGATTGAAAAAGGTTCACTGGATGAAGGCGCAACAGCACCAAGCTTAATTGCTCAAATCACCCTGCCAGCAAAAGCCAAGGCAAAACCTTGACGTGTACTCAGATACAAACAAGACATTGGCACCAGATACTCATCAAGGCCACATCACTACGAGGCGGCCGACAAAGACTGTCGTCAACGACGCATTATCACGAAGAAGTTACGCACCACGTCAAAACTAATTCCTAATCGTCAAACGACCTTCCATTGGGGTATAATCAAACCTAACGCCTATCTACCTTGGTCAAGCTGCGAGGTTGGCGCAGTCTTCGCGGAAACATCGTCTCCCACCATTCGTGCTCATTATCGTAACAGCCTCATCCAAATACATGAATCGTCGCTAATCCGCCAAGGAACTGGGCCGCCACCAAACCAGAAGACCGTAAATATGAATGACAAAACGCCTCTTGACATGATATCTAGATGATGACACACTTCGTCTCCACCAAAATGTGCCGACAGAGAGAAATCCCAGACATAAAGGCACATTACCGCTTGACACTACTTACCACGCTGCTCATTGTATCGCTCATCTTCTCGCCAAATCCACCGACCCATACGGGCACCTTCAGACTCATCTTGACTCTTCCTTCCACAATCATGGCGAAGAAATGCGTCGCGAGGAAGGTCAAGCTGCCCAGCGCACGGAACAGCGCAAGAGCAGCCACAGCCCACAGGATGAAAGTGACGTAGGCATTGTTGCCAACACTCTTGTCATGGTAGATCTCGCTCATCGCCATGGCCAGGATGGCATTGGCCATCATCCATACCACGACCATGTATGTTCGCACGCTCTTGTAATAGTCCTCTTGCATCTGAGCCTCCGAAGTGGGACTCTCGGGTACCTCGACGCGGTCACGGAGGTTCCGAAGCGCCTCATCATATCCGGAGTCGATGTCAAGTTGCTCAGAAGGCATCTCGAGCTCGACAGTGCCGCCACCCTTGCCGACAGCACCTCCAAGGTCTGTCTTGATGACATTGTCACCCTTGGTACCCCAAGTCACGTCGTGGGTGTTGCAGAAGGCGTACACCTGCAAAGTGCAGATGTAGCTAGGGAGCAGCAGGAAGTACTGCGCAGCACTGGTGATCATGTGCCACGGATCCATGTAGACAACAGACATGAGGAAGTACAGCCCCACTGTCGAGGTTATTGAGACAATGACGTTGGTGAACATGTTGTTGCCGAGCGTCATCTCGTCTTTGAGACTGGTGAATTGGCGGACCACCACGTAGATCGTCGCAAAAACCGTGTACACCGAGATGATAGAGTAGACGATCACACTGGCCAGGTACAGCTTGCGTGCACCCTGAGGTCGATTGCCGAGAGAGATGATGAATTGCATGGCCGTGAGCAGGACGCAGCTGTACCGGAGGATGATGAAGATGACATTGCCAATGCCGTGGCCAAAAGGGTCAACCAATGGATCTGCCAGACCGCCAGCAATGAAGAAGAATGTGAGGTAGAAGTTGGCCAGCGAGAAGTACGTGAACAACAGCTGGATGAACTGGTACACAAACTCGATGTGCAGCAGCACCTTGCGGGCGAGGGTATGATCAGTGGACCAAATTTGCCTGAAGTGCACCAAGGAGTACACAGCAGCGAAGAAGGCGCCGTTCAGCCAGCGACGACGCTGCGAGATGAACTCGGAGAGCGCGTCTAGATACGAGATTAGTACTTGTCTGCGAGGGGGAACGCAAAGAAAATAAATGAGTAGACTCACCGGGGACATCAGTCTCTCCTGTGCAGCTCTTGACATATTTCAAGACCCACCGCTCGCTGCGCTTGGCGACCAGCTCCCAGCAGAGAATACGATCTTCGGCGAGATACATGTTGGCTGTGAAGACATCCGCGTGCTGGCCGTGCAGGGTTTCTCCCTTGAAGTACTGGCTCAGCGGGCCGTGGCCAGTCTCATCGTTTTGTAGGGCGTGATACCGGTACGCGCTGAGGGCACCAGGCAGAACCGTAATGTAGCCGAAAACAGACTCCAGAGGCTTGTCGAGGATGTTTGACATCTTGTACTCGAAGTTTTGCGATGCCACAAGAGGGTTGAGTAGGTACGCACCAAACTTGCCCTTCATCGCCTTGATCTCACCACAAGCGCCTGCAACATTCGAATCGTTGTCAAAGGCCTTCCACAGGTGGTAAAGCGAGGTGCTTCCGGGCCGTGTTCCGACGTCGAGGAGGATGCAGACGTTGGGGTTGAGAGCTCTGCCAAAGGCGTTGAAGAACCAGCGATGGGAGTTCAGCTTGCGCTGATTGCGCTCTTTTAGGCAGAAGATCAACTGACATGGCACAATGCCCTTCTCAGCTCCCTTGAATTTGAGGTCCGAGTCGAGCGACACCTGTGTTGTGTACTCGTAGACGTGAGCCTGCACGGCTTTTGAGTTGACATAGTTCTTTGCGATTCCGTGCTGGTAAACGCCCATGGCAGCCAGGGCATCAAGTGTGCGAGGATGAATCTTCTCTCTGCCATCAGATACGATGCAGACGACAATTTTTTGCCAGCCGTTGTCGCCCCAGGTTCTGGACTTGTTGCGTGCGCAAAAGTGGCTGATGTTCTTCATGACTGCATGCATCGTGCGTGTAAAGCCAATCTCGTCTTCGTTGTACATTGTGACGCAAATGAAGATCTCTGTCTCTCTCGTGGTCTTGCCCACGTTCTGGCGAAGCTTGTAGCCGCGTTCGACAAAGTCATCCGGGTCACACGTGACAGCCGTGTACCGCATATGGGTGAACTCGACCTCGTCCCTGCGAGGCAAGAAGCTGTAAAGAATGGTCGGAATCTTGCACTCGAGAACTAGTTCGCCGTTGATGAGTTGCACCTCCTTCTTCGACATCTCGGGAGCGCGGACACCACGGCGTTCTTGCTTGCCGCTAGGCGCAGAGCCATAATGCTCAATCTTTTCCTCGTAGTCATCGGCGTTGGGATCCGCGCTAAGGGTTGCCTGAGAGTCGGATGCGTACGAGTGCAGGTGAGGCCGGTTGTCTGTCACATCGGAACCAAACACGTCGTCATTGTCGGGATCTAAGGGGATATTGACTGTCGCGTCGTCTGCTGTGTAAGAAGAGTCGCGGGCTGCGCCAGAGAACAGTGGTGCTGGAGGAAGCGGCCTTCGAGGGCTTCCGCCGTATCTGGAGGATGGAGTGCCCGGGCGAGGGCTACCGTTGAGGTCGGCTGGCTCGTACTGGACGTTGGACGCAGTGGGCCGGGAGAAGTCTGACAAGGACGCCGTGGACATGCGCGATGGTGTCCATGATCTAGTTGGTGACGAGGCGCCATCTCTGGATCTGAAAGGCTCGTAGGCCGAGTCGGGTCGTGCAATGTAGGGAGGGTCCATGAAAGAGGACTCTCGCGAGTGACCGGATCTCAAGGATGACTGGAATGATCTCTTGGGAGTTGGCCGGATACTATCGTCATTTGCTTGGTCATTAGTCTCTGTAGATTCAAATGTAACGTGGTGGCTTTCGGGTTTGAGGCCCTTCTTCTGATGTAGGCTTCTCCGTCTTGGGGAGACGCCTTCTGGAATTGAGGGCAGATGAAGAGGTTCGCGAGACTTGCGTCTATCCCAAGCCGAAGGAGACTTCCTCTGTAACTTTACAGTAGGCGTCCGATTTGCCAACGGCTTCCGGGCTGGCGACGTGGAGGCAACCGGCTTTGGTGGTGTCTCGACTGAGGTGCTTCCGGCTGGGACCGTCCTTGAAGGTTCGCCTGGGCAGATGAATGGTGAGGGTTCTGTAAACAGCGGGCGCACATACGGTCTGGTTTCTGGAATATGTTCCTCCATCGAGGTGAGTAGCCTGATGGCAGCGCCTTGGCTTGGGTAGCCATGGTCTGGCTCATCGTCGTATGGCGGTAGCGAGTAGTCAGGTGGACGGGAGCCGTCCATGATGTCCACAAGCCCGCTGATGGACGGAGACCAGTGTGAATGAGTTGTAAATGGATGATTTTGCTTCAAATGTGCTTGCACAAGGCTATACCGCCTTTTGATGCTCAAGCGGTGTGGGATGGGCACCTCGTACCACTCTCTGGAATATGTACGGTAGCAATCAAGGTGAGCGGGACGACGACTTATGATGAAGAGAAGGGCACCTAGATAGCTCGGGAGGCGGCAATCTAGGAAAGGCGCCAAAAGGACGTCTATAGCGGCACTGTCGGACACTTTGTCTTGGCTGACATGAAGCTGGGCTGTGCTGTGAGATTGTTTTGGCTGGGCAGCGCATTACGTAGGGTGGTTGTTGACCCAGCAACGCCTAGGAACCCCCCCCCCCCTTAGTTGTGTGAGACGAGATGCAGGTCCCCACGCCAGCGCAGCAGCCACTCGCACACCAGCATGCCCCTTGCGCGCTCTCCACCTCCCGTCCCTGCATTTTAGGCTTCCTGGCGGCGGAATTGCGTTCGCCGGTCGCCGGTTATTGTGGCAGCCTGGGGTGGACCTCGCGGCACAATCCACAATGAGGTCCATTGGGTCGCGAAAACACAACTCCAAGACCCGTTGTCGCAATGAAGCCGTAAAAGCATAGCTTGTTTGTTTATGCTGGTAGTACCGTATTGTGTGCTCGCGGATGACGACAACGACTGCCTCCGAGCAACAACTCGTGTTGTACAGGTGGCCAGCCGCTCCACATCGTATTTGTAACAGCTAGCCTGATACTCTGCACCCGCCTACTTCCCCATACTCCAAAGGTCGTTCCAGCTCTTCTCATCGGAGCTTAGAGGAGCTCTTGCTAAGCCGAAGCGCGCGGGATTGCTGGTGTTGGGCTCAGGTAGGCAGATCCATTCCCTGACACAATCCGGGATCTCCTCCCGGACGTGGCTGATGCAGATCAGCGCCTGGTCCTGCGTCAGACCTTCTATTCTGACGCTGCCAGTCTTCGATTCTTCACTCTCTACAATTGTTTCTGAGCCATCCTCGTTTGTAATGTAAGTCTTCCGTTGGCCATGCTCGAGGAAAAGCAGGCATCGGTTGCGGACCCCATCGTCCATGCCGCTGCATGCTTCGTCCAGCACGACAATGTCTGGGTTCTTGATGGTTGCGCGCAGGAACAAAGCTACTCGTTGAGCCGAGGATGGCAGCCCACCAAACATGAAGTCATCTGCCCACGCAAGACTGTCGCTCTTGGACGAGCCTGAGTAATTTGGGTTCAACTCGGGCTCGAACCATTGTAGTGCAGCTTCGACCTTACCACGAGCCTGCTCGTCTAGCTTGGCCTTGGTGCCAAAGGTGTCCGCCCAGGCATTCTCGATGACCCCTCTTATAGTCAAGCTGCGTGGCATGTACTGGTGAACCTCTGGGCTTGAGTGACCAATACGACGCTGGATGTCCCAGAACGTCAATGGCAATTCGCCGGACTCTGGCTCAGGTAGGCGGCTTCTCCCAAAGAGCTTGATGGGCAGTGAGTAGGTCTGGGGGTGATCAGAGCAGACAAGGGACACGATTGTTGTTTTACCGGAGCCGTTGGGTCCAAACACGCCCCATCGCGCACCACGTCTTATGGTCCATTGCAGACCTGGCCGCTCAACGCCATCAACCTGCTGGGTCCAGTTGCCCAAAACCACCTTGTCGCCGTATTGGACCTTACAACCGTTCATCTCGACAATTGGCTCGCCGATGACCCGAGAGCTGTCTGAGGCTGAACGTCTCGGCACATGCTGCCGATTGTGATCTGGGTCTTCCAGCAGGGCCGTCCCAGATATTCCTTTCTCGGTCAGAATCCTGCCCATATGCACAATATTATGCACAGGCATCGAGGGGTCCTCCTTGACGGTGGCATTTAAGACACCACGGCCATACTTTCTTAGGTCTTCCAACACGACATCCTTCTCGCCCATACTGCCCACTTGAAGGTCATTTCTAAGAAAGACAAGATGGGTGATCCAACTGGGGATAGGATCCTGGGGCCTCGCACTGAGGACAAGCCGTGGTGCTGCCTTGCTTGCCAGCTGATGCAGTAACGGACTTAGTCCAGCGACAGTCGGAGGGTCGAGGCCCATGAATGGCTCGTCCAACAGCAGCACTTCTGGGGATGTGAGGAGTGCCCGAGCGATCCTGGCTCTCCTTCCCTGGCCATTGCTCAGAAACATGACTGGAAGGTCCAGAAGCTGTGAGAGCTTAAGGTCTCTGACGATACGGTCGAATAATGCCGGGCCCAGAGTGTCCTCCTTTGTTTGGTGCAGAGGATTAAGTTCCATGTTTCCAGTGAGGAAGTCGCGAAGTGAAAAATCCGTTTCGAGCCTCTTGGACTCGTACCTTGCCGACATGTAGGTCGCCGTGGCTGACGTAGAGGCCAGGGTCTCGTTGTTGAAGCCCACATACTTGATTGCGTTGCTGGGCACCTTGAGGCGGCTCGGGACAGCATCGCTGGCCAGATATGGATAAGCCCTTGCTGTTGGAGGTGTGCAGAGGTTCTGACCACGAAGGATGTTGAGAAAGGTCGTCTTGCCGCTCAATGACGGGCCTATGACACACCAATGTGACGGCTTATCAGTGCCAGAAGGCAGAGAGAAGTTGAGGCCGGAGAAGAGGGCCGGATTGGACCGGCTCAAGCCTGAACTTGGATGGTGACGGTGGAAAGTGCCATTGACGATGTTGATCACCGGAAGGCGAGAGTGAGACGGCTTCATCGTGCCAATTGGGTCATGATACTTCTGAGGGACGATGGCGGCGTCGGTCGAAAATGTGTGCTGCAACCACGCGCCTCAATACAAAGTCGACTCGAGGTGGTTGTCCAAGATGTCATTCAAAATATCACCGGATATCGGACCAAGACAGACCTGGGGTCGATGTGAATCAGAAGTACTTCCAAGGTACCGGGGCCAGGCAAGAATCCATTGCAATCACCAAGTACAGTGTCGTACTCGCGCTCACTCCAACAGCTTGCACCAGGCCCACAAGTGGACCGAGGGGTTCCAATGGAGCTCCACGTCGACGAGTCGTCTCTGCAGCCTTGCGCCGCCACTTCAGCCAGCAGCGATGCTGCATCATCCCCACCAGAGCTCTGATCGTTGTCCATCATCCACCACGAACACGACCGCCACGACGACAACCAGCAAGACCCAGGTCTGACTTCATTTCTCGCCGAGCCTTCCCCTTAGTCAATCCCTCACAACGAACACCCACCAAGCCTACGCCAGGCCTAACATCCAGACACAAACCGCCAAGATGGTAAGAACCCAAGCCCAACCCATCACGATATCTTGCTCCCAAATCTAAGCTCTAACACGCCCCTCCTTCCCTGCACACAGTCGATGCGCATCGTCCCCGCGGCCGACCACACCAGTACCTTCACACACCTGCCCAACGGCGTCAACACATCAGCCCCCTCCGCCCCGGGCCTGCACGACACCCTGAGGCACGGCCTGGGTCCCGACCCCCAGTCCACCACGGGCGTCAGCGACCCCCCCGTGTCCCGCCACCCGCTCGAGTCGCGCCTCAAGGCGTGGGAGGCGACCCAGGAGTCCGTCCGGATGGAGTCGCTGCGCAAGACGTTCGGCATGGCCGAGCCGATCCGCCGCGGCATGGAGCTCAAGATCACGCGAGACGGCGAGTGGCGGCCCCTCGCGCTCGGCGGCTCGCGCGGCGCGGGCCCCACGGGCGCCAACGTCCACGAGGACATCCTCCGCGGGCGCGAGGCCTTTGTCGACTGGAACGACGTCTTCACGGGCGAGGAGCAGCGGGCGAGCGTGGGCGTGCACGAGGAGATGGAGAGGAAGCTCAAGATTTGAAACTTTTCTAGAGATGGTTCGTCATATGGGCGGTGACTCTTTCGACATATCAGAAGAGCGGGATGATAGCAAGTGCGGCTTGCAGCTCAGTGCCGGCTCGATGTCTTCAACACGGCTTATCACGAGTAGCAAGAGCTGTTCTGAGCTGCGTCAGCGAACGGAAAGCGGTCGATAGAGATAGAGCACAGCAAAACATCACCCATCCTCAAGCAGCCATCTAGACTGCCTAGATCAAACAAGTAGTGCACTAGAGGCTTTCATTATGCAAGGGCTTTTGCATGGTTGCTAGGCCTCAACTCGCAGTGTTGACCGCTTTGGTGCCATAACATCTGCTCAGGAGCGTGGGCGAGTAGTTATACCCCAATGAAGATCAGCCAAGAAGCAACAGACTTCAATCGATTGATCATGACGCTGAGGCCTACTTGCCCCATACAAACAGACGCTCTATGGAAAGTGGGAGGCCAAGCATGCCACATCCACGGTTGTTCTTGTCCCACTTAACGTCATGACCTGGCGGTACATACAAGGCAAAAGACGTCAAGCAAAATAACGTGACCTGATCATGAAAAGCCTCTTGAATAGTACTGTAGAAGGATCGACTGTTTCCCAACGCGACGTGCGGGAGGGCTTATTGATAGCTTATACACAAATGATGTCTCGTGTCTTTTTAGCCCATGGCGCCTCTTGCGCCCGCCACGCCCACTTCTGCTTTCTTCGCCTTCGACTTGCTGTCGTCGGGGCCTCCAATAGTGCATAGAGACCGCTCTGTCGTAGTATACCCAAACCCAAGCACGCCAACCCATGCCCGAAAACAGCAAGAAAATACAATGGAAATGATAACAAGACCCATATAGCAAGAAAAGATATGTTCTGCCTTCGAGCGTAGCCCACTCAACTTGGCAAGCACATTGCGTGCCGATGTGGCGGATACCTCCACTGGCTTCGCAAGGCCAAGGACATCAAAAAGAAGCGCGGTGCCGCTTGCAAACATCTATAAGATGACACAGCATCCGCTCCGAGCTCTTCCCTCTGTTGCGGAGTCCTTGACGCGCTTCGTGGCCTCTTCTTCGTCTATTATATCCTGGGGCTTGACGGTCATGTGCACGACATTGGTGACTGACATCTTGAAGCGTTGTTCTGTTGATCTCGTCAGTATTTGCCGTCCTGTATTGCATACTCATCATCGCGAATCGTTAGACTTACGATTCAAGGGCATCCTATCTTCCAAAAGCTTTCCAAAATAAACAAGACGAATGGCACTGGGCTCCCTTGGAGGCTGATCCCAATCGGGACGCCATTCTCTGAGGATGAGCTCCTTCAGAGTATAGACAGTAATGCTGGAGGGGTCTGGCCTGCCGTCTTCGCTGTTGCCAGTGATTGTGACATTGCGTTTGGTGAGATACTTTTCGTCGATGCGGAAGGGATGCCTGTTGCCGTTTGAGACAAGCACCAACATTATGTCGACCGCAAGATCTCCAGCGCTGACTGGGTCTGCTGGGTCAACCGGGTTGATGGCGAGGTCTGCGTCATCTGCATTGGCGGATGGCTTGGCCGGGGCAGTTGGCGCAGCGGTATCCTCTGCCGCCCCATCCGTCGTGGCTACAGGAGCTGCTGCGGCCTCGCCGGTCTGAACAGGCTCTGCCAGGACTGATGACGGTTCGCCATTGACCGGCTTCGGCGGGATGGTTGAGAGATTCTCCATTTCGACGTCGCCGGCAGGCTGCTGCACGGCGAGGGGGTTCTGCTTTGTGGCCGCGTCGGCAGTAGAGGCAGCCTGGGGTGATGTGTCGGACATGCTGGTAGAATGTGCTGAGAGATAAGGCGGTAAACCAGCGCTGACGTGAAGACGTGTCAAGCGCAAGTCAATGGGTGTTGGGACCGGGCCAAGCGGATGCCTGCGTCGCACACAGGCCGCAGGTGCTGAGACCGTGGGAGCGTCGAAGGCTGAAGTTGCTTGGCGAGAAGGAGTGGTTGGAAACGAGGCAGATCAAGGTCGGACGAAGGGGGAACCGGGTCGAGAATGGTGGCGCACACGCATAGATGGGGAATTCGACAGCGGGCGATGGTTGTCGGCGAGATGACTGGCGGGGATGCCCTGTAGGCGGTGATGAGGCCTGCGCGTGATGGGATGCAGACGCGAGAGGGAAGGAGGAGGCAGTTGGCGATGGCGGACGAGCGTGGAGCAGACAGAGAGGTGGTGGTGCTGTCCGGGTGGTCTGGGGAAACGGCGTGGATCGAGAGGGCCGGAGCCAGTTGGGCTGCACGCAAAGTGGGCTCGCTGCTCCTGCGGGCTGGGGGGGGCGTGCCGACTGGGAAGGTGCAAGTACGTGCTGGGCGCAGCGCCGCTCGGGGTGGTCGTGCCAAGCTCGCGCTGCTGCTGCTGCACCTCCTTTGTCGTCGGCAGGGCCGCACCGTGCAAGCAAGTTCAGGGACCTCAGGTACATCGACACCCACCAAGCGCAAGCGCGCCTCGCCCCCTTGTCTTTGCCTCGTTCTCCTCCACATATGACCCGGCCGAGAGCATGCTGCCGTGGGCCTTGGCCTCTTGGCACCGGGCGAGCGACATTGGTCCTCCTCTGCCGACTCCGCGTCGAGACCCATTTCACAAAGCGCTGCTCGCGACCGAAATATGTGCTGATGCCGCACAGGAGACCCGATGAGAGCATCCAGTGGCGTCTGGGGGTATCTACGGTGGTCGCGTGAGACATGCCAGGAGCCCTTCTGGCGTTCCATCGCAGAATGAATGCTCTTTGCAGCCCATGTAGTCCCACCATTTTTTTTATCTGAATCCCCCCGCCCTCTGATCCTCCGTGCAGTCGTTGACTCGACTTGGCGCAGATTGAGATCCCCGCCGCATGGACAGTAGCTGCATTACCGGGTGCCGTTCTGAGGCAGCATATCAGGCACGAGCTACCTAGACTCAACCTCGAACCGTACCTGGGGCTTTGCCCTGTGCTTGTTCTGATGTGATCCTGGACCGGCCCCCCAGCTTGGCTGGAGCGAGAAATAGCCCGACCCGTCGCCAGGTGGGACCTGCTCAGGCCGGGGACAAATAACAAGTCCGCACCCGGGATCTGTACGAGCGTTTGATTTATTCTGTCACGACGGCTGTGTCCCCTTTACGCATGCACCTGCACCGCAAGCGTGATTGGGAGCGTCCCTGGCCCGCAAGATCCGACATGGACCCCATTGGCGGGGGATCCGTCAAGCGTCGTGATCTCGTCATCACGTCACCATCACAAGTGTTCGGTCAATCGAAAGACGCGCGGCGCCGCGCTTGCCACTCTGCTCGTCAGTGCTTCAATCGTGGCGAGGGTCTTGTTCGAGTTGACCCGTGCATCTTTCGTACTGCGGGTAATTTCCCGGATCAATCCGTGAGCCCTCTTGCGGCAGGAACCGCAACTAGTTCGCGACGCCTCGATGGGGGCTGCTTTCGTCTTAAGACAAACTCTAATCTCCGGGGCAAGTATACCGGTGATCCGGAGCTTCCATTTAGTTGACGAGCCCTCAGTTCCCAGCCCAGCATCAGCCGACCACCTCGCTGGTTGTGTCTTGTACATGGCCTTTGCAGGACACGGCAACGAATATGCTGGCGCTCATAGGTTTTTGATTGAAAGACCTCCGCAACGCCACCGAAGTTGCATTTGCTTAAGACGGCGGGCCTTCTCTGAGTCCTTGATCGTCAGGACTCATAAGCACACGACTAAGCGTGGTTCGTTTTTAACTTCTATTAACTGTGATGTGCATGAAAACGTTGTTACACCTGCGCCGTTTAACTCGTGGCACTCCCACCGAAAGGGCGTCCTCTTGTGTCTCTCCAAGCTCACACAGACAGCCGCGACCCCCTTCAACCGAACCAGTCTTGCGAGTTCGTATGCTCCAGCTTCAGTGAAATGGGCTGCCACTCTGTCGGAAGATACTCCGGCAGCAGGGCACCTTTGCTGGTTATCGCGTCGAGCGGGAAGTATCTGTCGCCCGCTGCATTTCGTAGGGCTACAAACCCCACGTCTGGTCCAAACCGGCTCAAGGCGACTTCCTCCCCGCCACATTTCGCGCTGTAGCTGTGTACGGGCGGGTCGAGACGCGGCACGCGGCGGTAGACGGTAAAATTGCCAAGTCCCCCGGCCTTCCAGGACCCGGCATACTGGTAGACCAGATCGTACAGCTTGCCCATGCGGAGCCCCTGTTCGTCACGGCAGTCGACGACTGCCCGATAGTAGGACTGCTCACTCCTGCCCTGGTTCTGGATATACCCAAGCTTCATGACTGCTGGCTGCTGCACGAGCATGCGGCGCCAGGAGGCACCTCTGCGGAGGTACGGCTCTCGATCTGCCCTGCTGCTGCCGGCGGCTTCCATGAATCCAAATGGGTTGCCGTCAGTCCAGTCGGCTTGCATGGCGTGCAGGTGGTAGAAATCTTGTCCAGACTGTAGCTCATGAGGCGGGAAGAAAGTCGGAAACCTCTCCTCGAGCAGCGGGTTGATACGCCGAGTTTCCGGGTTCGTCACGTCGTCAGTCTCCCGAGCGATGACTGGGTGGAAGAACAGCAGCTTTTGCAGCTCGACAGTCTGCGTGATGGCTGTGTGCCAGGCCCGGGATACCCTCTGGGCGAGGAGCAGGGTCTTGGTGTCATCGACGTTTGCGAGAATCTCGACCAGGAGCTCGGGCACGGCAAAGACAGCGGCAGCGGCGGCAGCTGCAGCGGCAGTCGCAGGCCCCGGACTTCGCCCCGCTGTCGAACCTCGCTTCTTGCTGAGCTTCTTATGCATCCCTCGGGCCGCTGTCTTGCTTGCTGGCTTGGTCTTGGCCTTGCTTTTCGCGGGTATCTTGCATATGCGGGATGGTGTAGCAGACGATGCAGGTGTCTGAGATCGCCTACTCGCGCTTCTGGTGACGGGCATCTTGGTATTCGAGTTGCTATGTCGGCGTCGCCTGGTGGTAGTCTTGTGCCGAGTATGGGAGATGAGCTGTTCTCGATAAGCTCTACCTTTCCAGAGCTGGCAGTAACTGCTGCTCTGTAAGGGCGAGGCTATTTATCATGTCACAACCAAGCCACCGCAACCACACACACACGCACATTATCATCCATCAGCAGACCAGCGGGTGGCCTCATGTCAGGCTGTCTCGAAGGCTCCTGCTGCCCATGAAGAAAATGCGCCCATTCAGGCAGAGTCAGAACAGCACATTCGCAAGAGGCCTATAAAAGTCCTAGTATGGCGAGCACTGCCGCAGCAGCAGCCTCAGTGCAGGCCATTTACTTTGTGTAATAAGCCCACCGGTTGCGTGATTGCCCAACGAGGCACAGCCTAGTCCGGACCCCTGTCCGTCGTCGTCGTGTAAGGCGGGTGAGGCGGGCGGGGGAATGGTGAACAATGCACAGCCTCCGCCGTTCCTCCGATCGCAATGCCGGTCCTTAAACATGATTCAAATTCCACGGGAAATGTTGCGGTCTACCGCCTGTTGGTCGGTATTTTCAGTGCTCAATCTGAAATAATCCCATAAAAAGAAAAAATAGTTTATGAAGGTTTTCGTGCTGTGCACTACAGCATGGGCACGTGTGTTGGCAATACAATCCCAACCGATTTCATAATTCTGTCTTTGCCCAGTCTGGCACCCCTTCATTTGTTTTGTTTTAATTTTTTGTATCTTCTTTCGATTTTGCTTGCGTCTGAAAGGAAAAACAAAGAACTGCGCTAATCCGGCAAGGCTCTCTCCAGTCCATGTGCTTCAAGTCCTCGTGAAGAAAAGCTTCATCAATCATTCAAGTTGCCCTGAGACACCATTATTGCCATAGATCAAGAGGTAAAATTATGGCATTTCGGAGGCGTCATGCGCGAGACGAAGCGAGACCCTATGTCATGGATATCCATATGGTGGCAGTTTACACCGTTCACGCCTCTTCCAACCACAACTCAACATAAAAAGGGGAAACCCCATGTAATAAGACAAAGGACTCAATTTATCGGGGGGGAAAAGAAGAGCATCCGACGCTCCCATCCCTCGACACGAGAATAGAATGGCAGAAGCCCAGCAAGAGCGTCCCTTTCAACTCGACATCTTTTACCGCCGCCACAGAGTATCCGACTGTCCCAGCTTGCACACCGTTCCCTGGGCGAGCGGCATCGCAGGCGACCACGTACCCGCGGCGCACCGCTGGAACGACTTGCCGTCGCAATTGTACGCACCCTCGGTCGTGCAAGGACCCGAGAGCAGCACGGCGCTGCTGTCGCCACCACCGGTGGTGGTCCCACTGCCATTGGTGCTCGACGCAGCAGGCGGCAGCACAGGAGCCACGGACGGCTGTGTTGTCGTGGCCATGGTGGTCGGCGTCGTTATAGTGAAGCCTGATCCTGCTCCGGTCGATGAGGGAGCGTTCCCGGCACTGTGGGTTTCTGAGCTGCACGCGGAGCTGTCGCCGATGGTAGGTGAGTTGCTCGCCGAAGAAGAAGCGGGAGGCGGAGCATATGGGGACGTCGAGGTTGTAGTGGTTGTAGGGGTGCTGACGCCAGCAGCAGCACTGGTCGAGGGTGAACTTGAAACTCCAGTACCGGTGTTACTAAGAGTAGCAGGAGGCGGCGCCACACCTCCTCCTTCCCCTTGTCCTCCTGCTCCTCCGGCAGCTACCTTGGGGATACACTTTGTGAGATCGCCAGTGATGGGCGCAAACTTCGCGTTGGGGTTGGGGCGGATGACGTTCGGACCAGGATTTGGGAACTCGACGTCGGCGCTGTCGCCCGTCTTGCAATCGTTCATGTCTTTGAGGTTGGCGACGAAGAGCTCCGGGAAAGCCGAGGCAGCGCGGAGATACGACTGTTTGAGAGTATCGTAACGAGCCATTGCGGTGCTGTTATTGCTGGAAGCGTGGGAGTCCTCAGACTGCTCGCCGTTGGCCGTCGTGCTGTCCGAGTGTCGACGAGACGGAGCATCACCGCTGCCGCCAGTGACAGTCACGGGAGCGCAGTTCATGTAGTACTCCCTCTGCCCGGCAAGCTTGCTCATCCATGTCCAGGCAAAGACGTAGTCTCCAGGAGTAATGCCCTCGGGGACGGTGAACTCGTACGAGCTCGGGGTCACCCCATCCTTGGCGGGACATCCGCCCTCGATGGACAAAATGACCTGCCAGCTTGAGCTGGCCGTCGGGACAAGGTCCTTCGTGAGAGCGAGCTTGCACGATCCGCCGCCGTGGATGGCAGTCCCGTCAAAGGCGAGGGTCTGCTTCTCACCAATGGCCATGGTGTTGGGTGCGGTGCGCGTCCGGGAGAACCAGTTCGCTGGATCGCCGCCCTCAGGACGGCAGGGGAACTGGCCGGCGTTGAGAGGGTCCCGAGCAAGAGGACCGTTGTCGGGCACAAATGGCTTTGGAGACACCATGGTCAGGTGTGCGGTGCATGGTCCTGCCACGACCAGAGTGGCTGCAAGGACTCTTGCGACGCCGGACCACATCGTGTCTGTCGCTGGCTTGTGGCTTGGAAATAAGAGAGAAGACAGCGTCAAGGGGATCTTGAAAACAATGAAGTTGTGGGAAGGCAATATCCAGAGGCAATGCAGAATGAGATGGAGTTGTTGTGATGTGATGTGAGGCTGGACAAGTCATGAAGAATCATGTGCTTGGCACGAGTGCTGATATACCGTCGAACATGACTGATCCTGAGCTGGCATGGGACAATACATTTCGTTTCAAGGCACCTACTCTCGTATGGTGATCCAAGCGGTCTGGGTCTGACCATAGCAAGGTAAGGTATGCAGAACCATCTCAGGAGCATCGAAACTCATTTGTTCTGTGGCTTGCTCGCGATGCCCACCATTTCATTGTTCCATTTGTGCATGCGACTTGAAAGATGTCTTGATTGTCATTTCAAAGGCACTAAACTTCGGAGCGAGGCATCGGACAATCTTTTACCATCGAACGGAGCCGATGGAGTAGTGGAATGTTTGCGTATTCACCGACATGGTGCGCCACTGTCAAAGCTCACCACCTCGTGGTAGGCGTGTTGTTTTGTATCACTACAGCCTCACGTCATAATCAGGTTCTCACACTCATAATCTTGCTTCAACTTGGCCGTGGTGAAGAGGAACTAGTCGAGGATAGCTCAATGTGTAGCAAACCCTGACTGTGAACAACTTCGCCGCTCCTCATTTATTCTCAAAGAACAACCAGTGCTTCGGGGTATAAGAGACTTTCAAATGACGTTTCGACAATGAAATTCAGTGGACCAGATCCTCCCGGCCGTCCTGCCAGCTGCTGCAATTAACACACCGCAATGCCTACAATCTGATTAGCGCAGAGCTCCACCAATTTCAACACTGATTGTCCGCGGGTCCCAAATCGGACTCGCCCAGGAAAATCTGAAAAAAGAAATGGCAATAGACAAGGTTGGTACCTACCTTCTCATTGATCCACTTGCGGCAGTACCGGCACTTCATCTGACGCCGGATCATGGGCTCCTTTGAGGCTTTCTGGTAAATGGCGGCAATGCCGTAGAGCGCGAAGCCCATGCTGAGGAAGTTGATGACGTGGGCTAGAAATTTGCTGTTTTTTTTTTTCGTGCCAGTCCGCTGGTGTCAGCTTGACCATCTCTATCTTACCTCGGCAGTGAAGAGGCATATTGACTTTGGATTCAAGTGAAAAGCCAGCCCGAACTTGCGTATCATTCTATCGTACGCCGAAAGGCGGCAACAAAAAAAAGGAAAGATCAAGTTAGGAAACGTACCCATAGGCCAAGATCACCGCCCCGTCCGTTACGGCCTGCTCAATTGTCGTATACCCGCCCATCTCCTCGTATCGCGGCCCAGGCTTGAGGACAGCAAACTTCTCCTGCATGTTACGGTCCAGCGGGAAGATTACCGAGATGGGCGGTAAGAGGATGTCGTTGACCAGCGAGGTCGTGACTGTTGTAAATGCCGATGCCAGGCTATAGACGTTGATGAAGTGTCAGCCAGTTCATAGGGATAGTGGTCATGAACGCTGGAAGAGATACGCTGCGGCTTCATTGCGATGCTGCTCGTGCCAGGACATCCTATCTCGGTGAAAGGGCATCCGTTTCGGCAGCAGGGTGTTCCCTATCGAATGCCCTCGCAGCAAAAGACGACATTGCCTCTAAAAGCACTAGTGATCTTTCACGGCAAATATTCGCACCAACTCATTCCATAACATGCAGCCCAACTTTGAGGCATATAAACAGACAAAGCTCAGACAAATACGAGTGGGCACTTACATCAAACCAAAAGCAACGTCCAGCACGTTTCCCGAGAACGCAAAGTCGACGAACCCGGAGAAGAAGCGCTTGAAGCGGCGCTGGCCGGTCTGCAGCAGCGCGGTGCGCTCCTCGTCATGCTGATAGTGGCCATTGTCTGTCGCGAGACTGCTGCTATCTCCGCGGCCGAAGGAGGGCGGCATCTTTCCGTTGTTGTGCTGATTTGTTTCCCCAAGCACAATAATGATGAAGGGCAACTTGAAGTCGGGCTGGGAGGTCTGGCGATCAGGGGGGCGGAGATGTGGAGATGGGTTGTGCTGCTGGGTTCAGGGGTCTGCCTCGGGGTGGTCGTGGGTCAGATGATAAGCAACGGTGCTAATTCAGCAAATCTCCTAACCAGTCAATCGTCGGGGAGATTCCTGCAGTCTCTTATGGAATCAAGGTAGGTTGCAGAAGTAGGTGAGTACTTGTTCAGGGGATCACCGTCGTCGCCCAGAGGTTGGAGGTGCGGGTGGTCCCGGGTAGTTTTCGAACCAAGCCTCTTGAATGTGGAGCACGGCTGCTGCTGCCAACACTTATAAGTCAGAACTTGGTCAACGACAACTCTGCAAACTCAAGCCAGGCTTTCCAATTACATTCCAAGTCAACTTGCTCTCACTTGGCTGGAGTTATATCGTGAATAAAGTCATAAAATTGTCCAAAGTTATCTTTTCCAACATTCACCAATAAACATGGTTGTCGGTCCTTGGTCTCAACATAATCAGGTGCAACCCCAAGTACTGACACCACACCCTTCTGAAACATTTGATGCAATTCGAACGACGTCGGGGTTGTGGCATCCAATCGTGCGGAAATGTCGATTCATTGTCCATTTCGGTTACAAACTTGGAGGATTGTCTAGTGGATTTCTGCTATAGCTATTATCAAGCGCGATCAACGCGCTAGGTACACAGTCTAGAACTGAAGAAAGAAATGGTATCTTGGGGTTTCGTAAATCATGGGTAGCAGGGGAGAGTTTGTTCAGTTTGGTTATGTTGCAGCGGATGAACAATTGCGCAAAAACAAAACGGGAGAGACCCTTTTGGTTTTCCGGGTCAATCGAGTGACTCCTCTCAATTCTAGTTGGTGTTTCTCTCTCTCCCTCCTCGAAATCCACTGCATTGCAGCGGTCTTGATTGTTGGGATTGGTTTGCGATGTCTGAGAAGTTGCAGTCTGCTTCTGCCGCGGTCGGTGAAGTCGCATTTGCTAGACCCCCGATCCTGGGCCGGCGCCTCCGCTTGCTTTTATTCGTTTATACACGCGACTTGCGGTACGTGACCCGGGGGAAGCAGCACAGGGAGCTCCAGAACACAAATGCGAGGAACATGGCCCCAAAGGCGCCCCAGCAGAGGCCGATAAACTTCATGCCCGCGTTGGCCGAGATGCCGACCTCGTCGCCGGCGTCCGTGATCTCGGCCGAGGCCTTGCGGGCAATGACGGTCGCGATGGCGGCGGCGACCGCGAGCACGACCACCGCGAGGAAGTTGAAGACGGCGTTGCCGATGATGGTCTTCTTGTGGCCCGCCTGCCGGCGGTGGCCGTTCCTGCGGCCCCAGAGCACGCTGAAGGCAATGGTCGCCAGGGTGAGCAGGATGGAGAAGCCGGACAGGGCGGCGCCGAGGACGAAGAGCACAAAGAGCGCGAAGAGGGCCGAGTTGAGGTCCTCGACGGCCCTCTCCACGCGTTCGGGGAGGGGTATCTCGGCCGTGTTGAAATGCAAGGGACCGACGGAGATTTCGTGGTTCAGGATCTCGGTGAGGTTGAAGCGGACTGGCAGGGTTTCGTCAGCTCTGCTGCTGCTATTGAAGGGAAAGATGGATATCAAGGCATATGTGCAGAAAGGACTTACTCCCGGCGGCCCTCTCGGTGCAGTTTGTCGTGTTGTACCACGCTCCGACGACGCTCGAGTTGGGTGCAAAGTCGCCCTGGCACCAGTTCATGACATGCAGGCTGTACCACTGCGAGATACCAAGCTTGTCGGTGATCTCGTCGGCCAGATCACCGATGACGTCGTTGACCTGGTCGGTCACAGCGTCCTGGATATCGTCGCCAATGTCGCCCAGGGTGTCGCCAAGGCTGTCCCAGAAGCCGCCGCTACTAGATTCCGACGGCTGGGCCGGGTCATTCTCGGTCGAGCTGGGGAGAAGATCTTGACCAAAGCCGGATACATTGAGCTGGGTTGATGTTTAGCTTGAGGGACGATAATTCAGCGTTGGAGGGTGGTGAGCTTACAGAAAGCATATGGTACTCCTCAAGAGCCTGCTGCTGCGGCCCAGTGCCGGCAAAGAGGGCAATCATGGACAGCACAAAGGCCGCGATCGACAGGGCCAGCGGGATGAAGAGCGGCCATGTCTTGACCTTCCAGGAGCCAAAGACGCCCATTGTGGATATTGCTGGTGACGACCGTCACACTCTCCTTGTCTTTCTGTCGAGGTTCTTTCGTCGTGGCCTAGAAGTGGGAAACTCCAGGAATAGCTGGGCACGGAAATGGTTGGTCGCCGTCTCAAGAGTGAGGGGAATGAAACGACGCGAGGGGACACGGAATCAGGAACAGGAAGGGCACGAGGTCCATCATATGTATTTCCCGACCGGAGACCACGAGGGCCACATGCAAGACAAGCAACGGGTCATGGGAAACAGGCAGCTTGTGCTGGAGCTAGCAAGCAGGGGACCAACGACAAGGACGACAGCAAGCCAGCCATTCCCCAGCCCTGACGTGGAGGCCACCGCCAGGAACGCGTCCATCTGCCAGGTTGACACGGCCATGGTGATATCAGAGGGCGGCAGGGGTCTTTGGCTAGCTTGTCGGTAGTGGCTGGCGCGCTCTGCTCAGCGGTCAGAGGCGCAAATCGAGTCAGGCCAGGCCGGGCTAGTTCAGGGTCTCGCCGTGTCGATGCAGGGTGTGGCCGGGGGGTGTTGGCGATGATGCAACAGCCTCGTGGGCCTGTGGAATGAAGAAACCCAGCAGATATGGGAGCTGCCCCCGAAACGCCAGCCGCGATCCTACCTTACCCACACGATTCTTGCGGTAAGCAAGCAATGTTGTGCATAGCGGACCATGGTCCATTTAGAAAAACACGAAGCTTGGCTTGCGTAGCAGCCGGTAAGCTTGGCATTGTGACCATACTGCGTAGTGTTTCCTGGGGCCGGGATGGTCAGGGTTTGAGCTGAGCTAGTCAACGACGGACATTCTTGACGGTGCCCATTAGCAAGCACCATGCACCCCTCTCCATTTCTCGAGCGAAACACCATTCGACAGTTTCTGAAAGTGTCTCAACACCACAAATAAGATCATTGCCGCATCTTCACATCAAGTCAAAATCACCAGCAGCTCTGGCGACCAATATCACCCTCCAAGTAAAACAATGCGCCAGCACGTCTTGGAGCGAACAGGGGGGTTTCTCTACCCGCTGTGACGTCACCTTCATAACCCTTGCCACAGGCCCACCGCTGGCCTGTCGATCCCTCCGTGCTGGACCCTGGTGAAACCTGCTTTTTGGACAACTGGCGCTCAGACACTTCACTGCTGGGTATCGAATCACAAAGTCAAGTGGCTGACAGGCCAGCTGGTCGTGGCCATTCTCCTTACACCTGCTTTTTACTGGGCGAACGAGGAAACGCACACTTGGAATGCAGGTTGCAATCCGTCTTCCGTGCGTGCAAGGAGACAACAGTGTGGCCGCTTGCTTACTTGCCCCGCGAGCTGCATGCCTCAAAGGGGACGTAATCTTTCATCGACACAACACAGGAAACATATATTTCGACCCAGACCTGGTATTCCATGCTCAGTGATTGTGGAACGTGGATGGAGCGTCAAGTTGGCTAGCCTCGACACTAAGCATGCCAGGACCCCTTGCCTTGCTTGTGGGGTTTGTTCCCAACTCTATTTCGTCGCATCGTGGCTGTGTACTTTTTTTTTGTATGTGCTTGCTTGCTCAAAGCGACGTGGCTGTCATCCATCTTGAGTCTAGGTCACTGCCCTATTACGTCTCTCTTCTATTTCTTGACGGAGACTATTTGCGTGTCTTTGTAATGGCATCTATGACTTGTCCCCCAGGGAGCACATGTCACCGCGCTGCTTGCTGCGCGGCCTCCCACTCCAACACCTTTTTGGCATATTCGGGCAGGACATCCCGCTCGACTGTGATCCACTTCCCCCGTCCGCCTCGCTGCACGCGGATGTGCTTTTCGACCTCGGACGCGGCTCTCACCCACTCGTCGTACTTGATGATCTGAGCCTTGGTCGGGCGGCTGCCGCCTCTGGCGCCTTCCTGCCCCTGCCCCTGTCTTTGCGCCGCCTGTCCTGCCCAGGAAGACTCCTGCCACTCCGGCAGCGCATAGCCCGACGTGAGCCTCAGCGTCGAGATCTTGCCCCAGTCTCCTGCCCAGTCGACACACGCGGAAGAGTTCCCGTCGTCGCGCACCACGTACTTGAGCGCCGGGAACCAGTCCGCGCAACCGCAGAGATCCAGGTACTCGAGGCTGTACATCCGGCCGCTCAGCCGGCGCAGTATCAGCGTCGCCTCGGTCCAGTCGTCGTCCAGCGTGTGGCTGTACGTCCCCGTACCGCTGTACTGCACGGACTGGCCGGTCGTCGGGGATATGACTTTCGTGTGCTTTGCGTTGGGCGTGAGTGATGGCTCCGGCCAGCCGACGAGGCTGAGATGCGTCACGGTGTTGAGCTTGCTGGCGATGGCCAGCAGGTGTTTCCACGACGGGGGCTTCGCGATGGTCGGATCAATGGCGAGTGAGAGACGTGTCAGGTTGGGTAAGAGTCGGAGGGGTGCGGCTGTTGGTGCCGGCGCGTCCCAGGATTCCAGCACCGTTGCATCTTGCTCAGGTGCTTTTGCTGCCGGAAAGAGTAGGTCGCCGACCTCCTTGACGCTCAACATTCTGCCTATCGATCCTGTGAGATCGAGATCTCTGACGTCTTCATTCAAGCTGGCAAGGTCCGGCGGCGCCACACCGTACTGTTCGAGTTCGTCGAGCGGCGGGCCCTGCAGGATCAGCCGCAGGTCCCGAGCGTTGAGGCCCAGGTGGTAAAGTTCTGATATGTACGCAATGAGCGCCGTGCGCAGTCGACTCGGCAGCGTGTAGATGTAGAACCTGTTCCAGTCCTGCTGCTGGTCCCAGTCCACGGCCATGCGGCGCAAGACCATCGCGATAAGGCTCTGCTCTTTCGGGTAATACGCGCCAGGTAGAGGAAGGGCCCGAAGGGTACTGGTCGTGCCGTCTTTCCAGCCAAAGTAGTTCGGCGAGGAGGCCACGTGCAGGGACTCGGCAAAGGTTATCCAGCTTCTCGGTGGCGGTGGGCCGGGAGGACCACGGCGGCCGTTGATGAAGCGGCGCTGGAGCCGTCGAGGCGGGGGCGCCGGGGACTCGGGGAGTTGGAGGATGCTACGAAGGTCTGGAGGCACACTGGGCGAGGCGTGGAGTTGCGACTGCAGGGCCGGGCTTGGGCTCGAGTTCAAGGTGCTCCGTCGCATATTTGCGAGGAGCTCGTTGACTGAGCGTTCATGGTGGTCTGGAGGACATTCACACGCAAGCGGGTCAGCTTTCATATTGTCAAGTGCAGCCGAACTTTGTTCGCGATGAAGCTCGGCGAGAGGCAACGAGAGAAGGGGGCAGGGGATGGCGCTTACCAGCATTGCGCGAGGACGACGACGAGAGACTGAGAGATGCCGGCGCGGTCGTCGGCGGCTTGGTGAACTGCGTTGGGTGTCTTTTCTTCGGCATTCCCAGGTGGTGCCAGGGAACATGATGCGTTCTTGCTTGCAGGAGAGAAAACCAAGAGACGCAAACCCCAAGAGCTCCGGCGGGTGGGATGGAGGTTGTCAAGTATCACTGGGACCTGTGACGCCCGCAACAGCGTGGGGAATGAGCCTGGCGCTAGACGCCGGGGTTAGTGGGGTTTATGTGCCATAAGGTAAGCAGTGATTCACATTGTGAGCTCATTTGGGAAATGAGTCAACACGACGGCAAGACCTCAGGTGCTTTCTGTGGGCAGTCCGCCTTGTCAGCGTCTGTTGGATATTATTCCTGGCTGTCTTTGTTGACTGCTGCGCAATATTTAGTTGTGAGTCACAGGCCCGCACGAGGCATGTTTCTGCGATGCTACGACTTCCTTCCAATGCACCACCACCCCTGTCTACGGGACCACAGAGCTTACACTCCTCCCACTTTTGAGAGAAGTTCCCCCGATTCTCAGATCCAAGCCACTATTTCACCGTCCAGCGACGACATTCAAGACTCCTCCGTCCACCGCAATGACCTCGCCATTGACATACATGTTCCGGGCAAGGTACAGCGCCGTCATGCCCATCTCCTCCTCCTTGCCCGCACGCATGAGCGGCACATGGCCCTTCTCCTGGATCTTCTCAGCAGGCACTTTGCTTTTCTGCCGGTCGTCGCTCTCCTTGGCCGTCATCTCGCTCGGGAAGTAGCCCGGCGCGATCGAGTTGACCCTGATCTTGGCCTTCTGGAACTCACTCGACATGAGCTTGGTCAGGTGCACGGTGGCACCCTTGGAGGCGTTGTAACTAAAGTGGCCCTGCGCATGCCTCATGATGCCGGACATGGACGAGATAGTGATGACCGACGGCGCAAAGTCGCCCAGCGGGCCCTTGGGCGCGATCGAGGCCTGCAGGAGCGGCAGGAACGCGACCGTCGTAAAGTAAACAGAGTTGACGTTGACGTTGAACACGTCAGACCACTCCTCGGGCGACTCGTTGTCCCACAGCTTCTGCTTGAGGTCCTCGGCGTCCTCGTGCTCGGGCTCCGCCTTGGGACCGGATACCCCCGCGTTGCACACCAGCAGGTTGATGAACTTCTCCTTCTGGCTCAGATCTGCCACGAGCTTTTCCAGGTCGGACTTCTTGGTCACGTCGCAGGGTCCAATGGCAATAACCTGTCCGCCGCTCGACTGTGGGGGCTGATGCTTCTTGGCCGAGTCTTGGATGACCTCGAGCCGGCGGCTCGTGATGTACACCTTGCAACCGTTGGCGGCGAGAGCCTGCGTGATCATGAGCCCGATGCCGGTGCCGCCGCCCGTGACGAGGGCGACAGAGCCGCGCATGTCGAACAGGCGGCTAGCCTCGAAGTGATGAGTTTCCGCCATGGCTGCTGGGTGTTGGTTTTGTGCAATATGAACCCTCTGAAGGTGTGGTGAGGTGAAGCAGTGGCTGATGCGGTGATGAATGAAATCAAGCCTGACTGAAACTGAAGAAAGGTAAGTGTACGACCGAAAGTGCTTTGTCCCGCTACAAGATGATTCCTTTTTGTGCATAACGATCCAGAAATAATCGTCGTGCCTGCGAACATCTCGATGCGGGCGTGTAAGTCGGAGGGATGTAGCAATGGTGACGTAGCGCTGGATTGGTGCGGAGGCTTTGCTCCTTGTTGCGTGTGGCTCGCCCGCTTTTGACGTTTGTAACGGTGGACCAGGTTAGACGAGCAGGCCTACAAATGCACATCAAGAAGGCTTGCTTTCGCAGTCTAGGAAATCATTGACACAAATCTGGCTCATCTCACTGCTCCATTCGAATGCCTTGGGACACTCAAGAAGTCATTTCCACAAAATACATGTGGCGGCACAAAACGGCCGGGCTTGTTTGGGACTGGGCCCCAACCAAAGGCTTGCTGGATTTTGAAGATGCTCCTGCTCAGTCGCGATGATCTGAGGATATGGTCAAATCGTCTTGGTTAAGTCAATGCTTCTGAGCAAAAATATGCCTGTAATCTCAGAGGCTTTTGTCTAATACCTCCAGATGGCGTCAGCCATTTTGACGACCTGGCCCATCTCCACGACATCATGCACCCGGACAATGTCGGCTCCAACTTGCACAGCAGCAGTCACCGTCGCGGCGGTACCGAATATCCTGTCGCCCGGGGTCGCAACGCCGGTGATCTTGCCTATGAAGCTCTTGCGGCTCGAGCCCAGAAGCCATGGCAGGCCCTCAAGTCCCGGCCAGTTCTTCAGCTCCTCAAAGTGTCGCAGCAGCTCAATGTTTTGCTCACCCACTTTGGCGAAGCCAAACCCAGGGTCGAGAATGATGCGCCACCTCCGAATTCCAGCTGCCTCGGCGGCAGCGACGCGCTCTAATAGCTCCTTGGCGACAGTCGGGATGAGGCCCTCCGGATAGTCGTTAAGCTGGCTCATGGTGGCTGGGTCGCCACGCATGTGCATGAGGCAGACCGTCTTGCCAAGCTTGGCCATCATGGGCAGCATCTCCAGATCCATGAGACCGGCCGAGACGTCGTTGACGATGTCTGCGCCGGCCTTGACAGCCGCTTCTGCAACAGAAGCACGGTACGTGTCGATGCTGATGGCAATGCCCTGGGCTTCTGGCAGGCTGCGGATAAGCTCGATTGCAGGGACTATACGCTTGATCTCTTCCTCTGCAGAGACCTGAGGCCGTCCTGGGGCAGTGGACTGCCCACCGACATCTATCATGGTCGCACCACCTTTGACGAACTTGATGATGGTCCGCGCGAGCGACTCTGGCACATGGGTGCCGCCGTCTGAGAACGAGTCTGGCGTAACATTGAGAATGGCCATGACATGTGTTTTCCGGTGCGATTTTAGCGCATTAAGGGGCTGTATCCCTTCGCCAATTGGCGTGAGTGTTGACAATGGCTCTCTGGCTGGCGGCAAATCATATAAGTAGTCCTGGATCATCTTCCATGGTTTCGTCGCATCTATAGACTTCGTGGCTGCGATCTGCGCCAGCGGCCGGAGTACAAACTCGCGCTCTGCGATGCCGATGTGTGGAATCTTGAGACGTTCGTGGTCGACAATCTCGTTCTCGTACATGAGGACGTCGAGGTCGATGTTGCGCGGTCCTTTATCTATGACCTTTTTGCGGCCCATGGCATTTTCTATATCTTGAAGCTCGTCTAGCAGGGAAAGGGGCTCGAGCTCTGTCTCAACCTGGACGAGAGCACGGCATATCAGTGCCTGCCTAGTCCTTCACGCTTGCAACACTGTTGTGAATTTGTACGCACCTCGCATGCGCCATTGACGAATCTGTCTTGGTCTAGGACATACATCGGTTCTGTCTCCCACAACCCGCTTGTCCTCTTCACAGTGATACCTCTTGATCCCATTTCTTTGCATGCTTGCTCAATCATGGCGACCCGGTCTCCCATGTTGCTCCCGAGGGCAATGTAGGCTGTCCGTTTGGCATCTCGAGCCTCTGCACAGCCGCAGCGTTGCCGTTCAGGGCTCGTTGCGAAGGACTTCTCCATCATCATCGGATATGGCCGGCGCGTCTGAGTGGCTTGTCTGCAAGCATGGGGAAATCGAGGGAGATCGTGCGCGGCCACGGCCCTGTTGGCCAATCGAGGGATACAGTTAATCTGGCTCAATTGGCGTCGCCACAAGCCAGCACGCAATGCCATTTGGCAGCGACCAGAGTGAGGGCAGACTGGTCTACAGGTCGAACCTGCGCGGACGAAGACGCCGGTGAGGCTCGACAGGCGTTGAATCGAGCGTCGAGACGAGCTGCGGTGCTCCCTTGCAGGGCCGGATGGTTGTAAAATTACTCGTCCCCCGCGGCCACAGAGGCGCTGACATGTAATAGTGGGGTCCGGTGAAGGGTCCCCATCTTCTGCCATCCACGGGGCATGCTTGGAAGTAATCGTCACGTCAGCATCTCTGCACGCCTGCTGACGAGCAAGACTCTCTGAATTGGCGTTCCACCTGAGCAGGTGATCGCGGTGGAAGCCTTGACATATTCTTGGCAGTTATCCGATAGACTCGGAGTCCTGCATTGCAGGGTATTCTACAGCAGCAGCACAGCGGTGCAAGCTGGCTGTCGGCGAGTTATTCCCTGGCCAGACGAAACCAGCTTAGTCGCAACGGCAGCGGCGGGATCGGGCTTTGACAAGCCAAGGCCAAGGGCAGGCACTTAAGGTTGCGTACCCACCGCCACTCGACGTCCTGGTGAGCATGTGACAAGCCCTGTCTCTCAGCTGCTTTTTTGCTCTGATACGCAGGCTTGGTGTCTCGTTTCCCCAGAAATCCAAGGATCAGCTCGGGTTGGCATCCCCCGGTTCCCCGCGCTCACCCGCCAGGTGGTGCTACATACATTCTGCCTCGGGATGTGCCCTTGTTGTTACGGACCCGGGAGACTTGATGTTCAGCGAGTCGAGAAAAGGATGGCCGTGGAGGCTGCAGCTTTGCGACTCGTCTTTGACCGCAAAGGCCGGTCATCCACAGACTCGCCCGCCGGGAACTTCTGTCATGTTTGCTGTCAGTCTTGTGAGCCGTCACCCGTGGGTTCCTGACTGTGTCGGGGGAGTAGAGGACACATGTGGGCTCCCCATGCAGGCCGGCGGTCATCCTCTGGTACCCAGCTTCGTCCTCTCCACGGCATGACCCCGGCCTCAGGGACGAGGATCTTTGCAGACGAGCCGGTCGGACAGGGTCCTGACTCGACTCGTGGTGACTTCGCAAGACGAGGGCAGGACGGGGCTAGCGTGGGCTGTTGGGTGAAGGACGGACGAGACGACAACATGCGACTCTGCAGCCCCACTGGCGCCAGCGGATGGATGCCTCGGCTCAGCGGTTGCTGCGCTTTCCCCAGACTCCACTCTGACGCCTACGGCAATCGCGACCGCCGCCTTGTCCCCGCGCCTGCCTCTCCAACTCTGTCAGGTGGCCCCCTTTGCCGTCTCTGCTTGTATAACCCTTCTCGTCCGCTCCCCTTCTTCTCCTTCTCCCCCCATCTTTCCACGAACTGCTGTGTTTCTAGACCGCCGACTCCGCTTGCATTGCCCTCGCTCCTTCTCACACACATTTCTGCATCTCCCCACAGCGTCCTCGAACATCACAGCAAGATGGCGTCGCCACGTAAGTTCTGTCTGCTCTCTTTCTGGCTTATCGTGTGACGATGCAAGTCGACGAGGTTGCTGACATGCGCTCGCCGCGCCTCCAGAGAAGATCCGGACGGAGATCACTGATCTCTTCAACATTAAGCACCCGATAATGCTCGCTGGTATGAACCAGGCCGCCGGGCCCAAGCTCGCCGCTGCCGTCACCAACGCCGGTGGTCTTGGTGTCATTGGAGGCATGTCCTACAGCCCCGAGATGCTCAAGGAGCAGATCGCGGAGCTCAAGTCATACCTCCACGACAAGAATGCCCCCTTCGGCATTGACTTGCTGCTACCCCAAGTTGGTGGCAATGCCAGAAAGACCAAGTAAGCCTCAAGCCACACCTGTTCTGTTCCGTGAGGAAGTGGCAGGCTGACGCGTGCCTGCGCAAAATAGCTACGACTACACGAAGGGCAAGCTCGACCAGCTCGTCGACATCATCATCGAGTCCGGCGCCAAGCTCTTCGTCTCCGCCGTCGGTGTGCCGCCCAAGGCTGTCGTCGAAAAGCTCCACAAGCACGGCATCTTCTACATGAACATGGTTGGACACCCCAAGCATGTCCAGAAGGCTATTGACATTGGCGCCGATCTCATCTGCGCTCAGGGAGGCGAGGGTGGTGGTCACACCGGAGACGTTCCTACCACCGTCCTCATCCCTGCTTGCGTCCAGATTGCCAAGGGCCAAAAGAGTCCCCTCACTGGCAAGCAGATCCCCATCATCGCTGCTGGCGGTATCGCCAATGGCAACCTCCTCGCCGCCTCGCTCATGATGGGTGCCGAGGCGGTCTGGGTCGGCACTCGTTTCATCCTCGTCGAGGAGGCCGGCGCCCCCGAGGGCCACAAGGAGTCTGTCCGTACTGCTAGCTTTGACGACACCATCCGCACCCTCATCTTCACCGGTAGACCGCTCAGAGTCCGCAGAAACCCTTACATTGTCAACTGGGAGGAGAACCGGCAAGCTGAGCTCAAGGAACTGACCGCCAAGGGCACGCTACCTTACGAGGCTGATCTCGAGAAGGTCATGTCTGGCGACATTGCCGGCACTGGCGTCGAGCTCAAGGAGGGCGAAGATGTTGACGATGTCATGGACTCTTTCCGGCCCTACCTCATGGGCAAGGTCGCCGCCCTTGTCAACGAGAACAAGACTGCCAAGGCTGTCGTTGATGAGTTCGTGGAGGATGCCTACGCAGCCCTTACCAAGGGATCCAAGGCTATTGCCAAGTTGTAAGCGTGTCAGATGAAGTCGACGTGGTTGTGAACGTGATCACGGCGCTGTGCCCAACCGTGAAGAAGAACAAGGAAAAGAAGAAACTACGGCTGTGGGCGATACCCTCCAGAAATTGCTGCAGCTTGCAAGCGACCGATACATTTTGTATACCATCTGAATTAGTATAAATGGAAATCATGTTGATAATAGCTGGGACAAAATGTTGCTTCTGGTGCTACTATCGTTGTGATTATCGCTATTCAATCTGCTAGCCCCCAGCTTCCGGCAGGTTTATTAACAACCACCTCGATGCAACCGGCATGCGCTACATCACAATGGATCAAAGGCCAGTCGGGACAATTGGGAATGCGTGAAGCGAATGTCCTTGATGGCGTGTCACCAGCCACTACACTGTTTGGTATCTCTGAAACGAAAGAAAAGATATTGAGAGCGCTTTCCTCCCGCTATCTCTGCCGATTGCCCTTGATTGTCATCCTCACCCGGCGTCGCTAAACTCGGTTCGAAGCTGCAGTCCTTGAGTCTGCGGTGGTGAGGACAAATATTGTAGGCAAGCTGCACGAACTCCAGTTGAGTGTGACCTGTCCCTGCGCTGGAGGAAGAAAGAAAAGCCCACAACCGAAAACCACCGCCAAACTCCCTTTAATACAATGTAACAAACTTTTCCACGCCAAAAGTGCCCATGGCTACTTGAGTACGTATTCAATAGAATACTGAGCAAGCTCTTGGCTGTAGACTCAACCATATTGGCCTTTAACGACACGGGAGCGACGCACCTACTCTCCTTCGCTGTTCAAATGTAGATGCAAACACGCGTAGTCTCTGCCTGCCCTCATGTCCGTCAATCATGCATGCATGTTATCTTCAAACGAACATGGCGCGAGCTTTTTGGCTCTGAAGCCAGGAATCAGTTAGATTGCGACGGGACGGTCGGGTAATATCCAGACGAGCTGGCCCTGCCCTCAAACCGTTGGCAGCTACCGGCATAGTAGGCGGGTCCGGGGTTGTACAGAGTCGACGGATGGCCATCATACTCATGCTTGACGCGCGAGCCATCACCAGCACCAATATGTCGAGCTGCAGTAATTTCATCAGCGTGATCGCCGCGGTGATCAAACATCTGGACTCGGTGGTGGTTTGCATCTGTTGTGCCTTCATATATCGTGCCGGGGAAATATTGGTAATCTTTGGATTCGGGCAACAACTTTGGGTCTTCCGTCATCGTCGTGTCCCGGGACAACTCGGCATTTCGGGTGGAAGAATAGTGCCCGGAAGGTCGACCATCGAATCCACCACTGCCGTATGAGTGGGGTAGCAACGAGGAGGGCCCGGCGCCGTAATCACTGCCCAGCAATGGGCCACCTCCGTAGCCGTTCATCCCACTTGCACTGCCTCCTCCGCTACCGGTACTTCCGCGGCGATCCTGCTGATAGTGACCTGGGGAGCGGCCCCGGACAATCATCTTTGCCGACTTTCGTTGTGCAATCTTGATGAAATGCTCTGGGCCCTGGTTGCCAACATCGCCGTAAAGCTCGATAACCAGGTGGTAGTACTGTTGGGCCGCACGCCGTTTCCCATTGTTTGCGGTTGCCTGTTTGAATTGAATTCTCTCGAAAGTATGATCCACCGGATAGTTGCCCCGCCCGTGGGTAATATAGCCGCCTTCGAACATACGAGCGTGGGCATCAGTACCGTAGAGCCCAATTGGCTGTGGTGGCTTGGGTTCCAGTCGTACTTTGTCTGGTTTAGAGACCGGGCCCTTGTCCCGCTTTGGCGTGTGTTGCACAAGGTCGATTTGTTGCGAATCACTTTCGGCGACGACCGCAGATATTGACATGGCGAAGCCGAAGACCGTGTATGTGTGAGACGAGTTCTCCGGCGTGAATTGTATCGGGGCGGCCAGTATGGGCGAGTAACTGTACGAGCATACGCAAGCAAAATAATTACGGCGGTAGCAGGTCCAGTCGCCTTCGGAATAGAAGAACCCTTTGTCAATAGCTCCTTGAATATCGAGATTCAATGGGGTGCTTCCTGGGTCTGCATAGCAAAGCCTGCCATTCATCGTCAGAGGCAGAAGCGGAGGTATGTTCTGGGAATGCCCGTTGGCGAATTGTCCAGTGTCCATCCTTCTGTTGGGACTTGTGAAGCTCACACTCGGGCTTGGCGTTGGTGACAAAGGGTGTCTTCTCAGTGAAGTGGTCGCCGTGGCTGATCTAGCCGCGTGATCGATTCTTCCAGGGTACGATGGAATCGCACGCGAGTAAAGATCGCGTGCGCTGTATGAAGGGTTTGGAAGAGCTGTCGAACGTTGGACATGGCTCATGCCTGTCAAGGAAGTGCTACCAGCGAAGCTGCATCGTCAGCATGACTCCAATACTCTCGTTCATCTTCTGAAACACATAACAAAAGCAGCATGGCATGCTCTCCAACGCTCGCACGTACTCGGATCCACTGTACCTCGACTTTGGCTCCAGGTTTGAAAAGACGTGCGTATTTGGCGTATAGAAGGTCGACACGTCTGAAGGATATCCGGTCGAGGAATTCAGTAGGGGCGCTGGGAACCCGCTGAAAGCCGATGAAGATTGGCAACTGTTATCTATGGCCAGAGAAGATATTGAATGATGGTCGTGCTGCAGTCTAGATGCGCAGAAAAGAGGTGTCAGCGCAGCTGTTGCCATGATCTCTGATATGCAGCCTCACGCCGGTACGCTGCCGAGACCTTGCTGTCGAATGGACAGCTTGGTATTCAATGGCTATGTCACAAGCAGAAAGGGGACGGTGGCACCAACAGCTTGTATCGTGCCACCGGGTTGGAAAAGATGGATGATGCACGACACACATGATGTTGTGTTCGCAGCGTAGCAAGCTAGCGACGCTGGTGTTGTGGTACGTGAAAGTGCCCAGCAGCATTCTACCCTATTTTCGAAAGAAGAGGGTTCTGCATCGCGAAAGCAGAAATGCCCGGCCAAGAAGGTCTTCTGATGCAAGGAAACAGTTCTGGCAGGATGGGAGATGTGTGTGATGTAGCGCCGCTGACGGAGTCCGCGGGCGCAGAACGGTGGCTGGTGTGGACAGAGTCGAAGGAATAAGACTAGCTCACGTACCGCATATCAATCGGGGTCGGCAGCTCGAGATACTCTAGGGACTCGAAGTCCTGCTATGAAATACCAAACGAGAGTTAGTATTCAAGATCGTGTCCAGGGTCTGCTCTGTTTGGCATTTCGCGCAGGCGTTGGCTGTGCAGCATTGCTCCGAAGCATTGGCAAGCTCGGGCGGCAGTGTACAATGGAAGCTGCTGGAACTGCTTCTTTGTGTACAGGCCTCGCCGGGGGAATGTTGAGAAGAGGGCCTGAAGAGCATCGCATGTGTTAGTCCAGGTTCCATGTAACTCAGGATGCCGCTCAGTGGTTCAGCAGTTGCGCCTCCCCCATGACAGGTCTGGGGCAAAGAGGACAAAGAGCCCAGTGCTTGGGATTGTAAAAGCTCTGGCCGTCACTTTTGGGCTCGCCAGTCAGCAAGTCCCCGAGCTCCGCCCTCGCGCTGAGCGTATGAGCTTATCCTTGCCCGCTGTGCGACCCCAGGTCGGGGGTCCGTAGCAGCACGATGCCACCAGTCACTTGAGAGCCATGGCAGCCGGGGGGCTTGACGGATCTGCTGGACGGCGAGAGCCGGCATGAAGGCTTGCCAGACCGCAGGAGCCGGGTGGGTGGCGGAAGAAGCACTGTCCAGCTACGTGCCAGTGCAGAAGCAGATGACGCTGCGTCGTGCATGGCTGGTGTAGCACAAGGCTAGCAGCTGCCGGGATCGCCTTCAGCCCAGTCTAGAACCTCTGCTGCTCGTGCTGCTCCGGCAGGAATGGCTGACGACCAAGAATCGTGCAGGTCCCTGGCACAACAGAGGCGAGCGGGTTGCGCCACGACTCGCTTCGCTCCGTGTAAGCAGCATTTGAGCCTCGCCAGGCCGTGCCCGTCACGGACAGGAAGCGGTGAAAGATGAGACTGTCAAGCAGGGCGTTGGGAGCCTTGCCATGCCCCTGCGCACACAAAGTGCTTGCTGCTCGGGGACAGACATGGGGTAGAGTAGGGGAAGGGCGTCATGCTGAGTGAACGGGAAGAGAAGGCAATGGGCCAAGGTGCATTTCTGAGGCTGCTATATTGGGTCGTGGGAGAAGAGAAAAGCACGGTGCTAGAGGTGTATGTCGCGAGACTCCATATATGTGTCTGTACGGATCTGTGGGAGGAGAGCAAGATGCTCGAGACAAATGTAATTTCGGGGAACGTGCTCCTCGATGCACTTGCAGTGAAGACGTTGTTGGGTTGGGAAAGCGCAGCCCGTAAGTAACAAGCTGGGAAAGTGGGGACGCGGAGCGATTGACCAGGCTGAGGCACAACGGGAAGCGCTCTTGTTTCCTCACGTTCGCCGTCTCTGCTGCCACTTACCTTGATTCGCTCCTTGGCTTGCAACCACCCGCGCTTCTCTTTCTCATCGCGGCCCCTCCTCCCGGGCGTGGTCCTTGTCTTCGACAGCCGTCCCCGTAGGGGCCTGCGCTCCCACGCGTCGGCTCCGCCCGATATGTCTAGGCTCTTCGCCCAGGATCAACCCAGGTCAAGAACCTCCTGGCACTCGGCCGGCTTTGCGTGGGTCCGCGGCGCAGCAGTAGTATCGATGTCGATCATCCGGCAGACGCCTGCAGCCTTCGAGGCAAGGATCTGGTGCAATGGACTACCGACCGTAGGACAGTTATGTCGCCTGACATAGAGGTCTCGCAGCGAAGAACAGCCGTTTAGGAAAGCAGGAGGCAGAGAGGAGAAGCATGCGCAAGGTCGAGGAGAAAAGGGACATTTGGCATTCCATACCTTTGAAGTAAGTGGCTGATTCATGGGGACGGACACCACCCGCTGCCTGCAGCAGCGAGGCAAACAGGGGGGGCAGGGGTTCAGGTTGTTGGGCCGCGGATGCAGCAAGCGTGCGGAGGATCTCTGACGTCCTATCGGCTGTGGCACCTATTCGTCAGTTTCCCGCGCTGTTATGCACAGGGTTGGAGCTTTCCGCCTGCAAAGCTAGACGGCTCGCGCTGAGGAATCAGGTGGGTGGGCTGCGTCTGCACAAGGACGACGAACATATGCCTTGGACTCGGGGTTTGACCGAGACGAAAGAATCGTGGCGATGCCCGGCAACAATGGGAGCGCCTGCTGTGGTTTTATTCGAAGCTGGCCGGCCTGTTGACGCTCCCGAGCAAGCAGATTCACGCTCAATCGACGTGCTCTATGCGCCTTGCCGCTTGACCTGGGCGCTGGTAACCACTCAACAATCTGGCGGTGACGGCTCAGGCTACCGGTTCCGAATCGAAAAGATTGCCGGCAATTCAACACTTGTCAGAGAGTGATCAGATGCCTGCAGCGCTCTGCTTATCGTCGACGTGGTTGTTGTCGGCCTGGGCCGTCGAACCTGTTATCGCCAAGCACGATGGTCTATGCACACCGTCTGACCGGTACTGCAGCTGACTTGCCGCACTGCTTCTCCGACGTGGATGCCTTGCATGTGGTTAGCTTCCGTTTCAAAGAGGGGATCAAGGCGGTGTCCTCCTATCCCATGCTGGCAACCACTCGCATCGCTGGCCTGCCTTGCGCTCAGGGTCGGCCCGCATTCTGGTTGGAGCACAGGGTGCGTGAACCCGACAATGAGGCCACCTCGCCGATGACCCCTTCCCGAGCCGGTAAAGGTCCGCAAGGCGTTTTTGTGCGTTGTCTCTGCACTTGCGGCAGCCACTCGCTGTCCAGCGTGGCAGTGGCCAAATCGAACAGGACTGCCATCCGACTGGACGAGACTGGAGAAACTCACCCTGATTTCGTCGACGCCCTGCAGAGGTCTCAGAAGATTTGTCAGTCTCTGGCAACCCCAAGTCCTAATGTCTGGTTATTCATCACGCTCCCATTGCGTCATCAGGGGGGTCTAGAATTCGTGCACCAGCAGAATCATAGCCACCAGATCCCCACTTGAGGCTCACCTTATCCTGTCTTCCTTTCTGCCTAGAAGTGCTCTGGGCGAGAGCAGGAATTGTACAGCACAGAATCTCCCGTTTCCACCACTCTGATGCTTGCGGTGAATGCCGGAGCGGTCTGTTGGTACCCGCGCTGCCGAGACTCGACCCTACGTTGTTAGCTTTGTGGTTTTCAGGCTCAGTTTAGCGAAGGTCCGCATGAAGGCCACTGGCATCTCGAAGGACATTTTCGCCGCCAGAGGGGATATGGCTTGAAAGGTTCAAGGCCCATGAAAAGTCTGAAAGGAGGCCACTCACGGTTTGATATTGCCACTTTATGTCGAAAGGATGGTTGATATTCTGGTTGAAGAATGATTCCACCACAGCCTGGAGGTGGTGGAGGACACACTTATACCCGAGCAGTGCTTCTGCGCCGGACCGGTCTTCCCGTCTGTGTGTTGGATTCTCCCGCCTCCGACGTTGGTTGACTTCCAACTTCGAACACAAGGTCCTCTTGATGTGACAAAGAAAGAGCAAGACGGAGAGCTTTCCAGTGTAAGATTATCGGCGGGTGGAGTCGGATTTGGTGCTGATGAATGGCGTGTGTCTATGCGTGACGGGTCTGTTGCTAGGGGTTTGAATGCCTTCGGTCAGACAGCGGTCTTGTACTTGTACAAAGACGCAAAGATGGGACGCAAACTCTGATGGTCTCCCTTCGACCACTTGGTAGGTTTGGTGGACTTTCTGGAGATGTACACGCAGAGAGGGACCAGATCAAAGAGATACCATGGGGGCCACAAGACTAATCCAAAAGAAGAGTGGTAAAAGGGGAAGACATGAGGTGAAGTACACGAAGAGAAGATATCAAGAGCTAGAAGAGGGAAGCAGCATGCGGGACCAGGGGTGTATAAGGGAAGGGGGCGTGGGCATGAGGGAGAGCGTGTGTATGTGCCTATGTGTGTGAGTGTGAGAGAGAAAGAACGCGGGCATGACAACTGGGCGTGTACACGCCTCGCTGGCCCGCGATGTCGACGCCTGTGGTCGCGGTTGTTGTTGCTGTCGTCGTCTTCGCCGTCGTCGTCATCATCCATCGCCCCATCTTGTCGGATCTGCCTTTTGCGCGTTCGGCCACACTCCGGGCATACTTTGCGTCTGCCTGCCGTCCGAGGGTCTGGTGATGCCTACACGTCTGCTCGTCGTTGCGGGAAAGGGGGCCATATGCGTTTCAAGGCGTGCGAGGCACGACACGGCTCGAGCTCAAGGAGCAGCAGCAAGTGGAATGTTTCGAACACGAGCTCAACGCCATCTTTACTGCCTTGCCCCGCGGCCGTTTCTTCATGCCAGTACCGCGTCGAATCACCGAGGGAGATGACAGCAGGTGAAGGGCGTGGAAGTAAGACTACGTGGAAAAATGGGTGTAGAGCTCATTAGCCCACTTGGGCTAACCTGCCAGACGACAGTGAACGTCAAGAGAGCGAGGATGTACCCCCCCCCCCCCCCCCGGTGCCGTGTCGTGTCGTGCAAGAGGATCAAGGCGCCGTAGGACAGACAGGAGGAAGCCGCACAAAAAAGGGACGCGAAGCTAATCCAGCACGCCGTGGTGTTGCATTAAGGGGCTGGAACTGGGGAGGAGAGAGATAGAAGCCAGAAACTTTGGTACCTTTCGTGATTAGCAATACACGTATGGCTAAGAGGCATGGATTTGGGCAGAAATAAGAACCGAGAAAGGCGAGAATCGAGAGCGCCAAAGGTGCGTGTCACTCGGATGTTTTCCAAAGCTTTCATTCATGAGCCGCTCGTGGCAGACTGAAGGCGTCGAAACCCTCTTTATAGACTTGTGCGATGACGCCCTCGGCGGCGGCAAGGATGGCCCAATAGGTCCTGCCGCAGGGTCAAGAGGGTTTACGCGGTTCGCTCGTCCTCTAGAACACCTGCGCTGCACGCAAACATACCCTTTTAGGTTGATGTAGTTTATTTTTACTGCACTTCCTCTGCCGACTCGCATATCTGCATCGTTGCCCACTCTGGCCCTGCACGGGTCCCATGCTGACACTTTAGATGCGCGTGGTCGTCGGCACCCGCAAGGGGAGCCCAAGAATCGCGGAAATACCAGGACCTGACCCACAGATGCTGGGCCCCGGCAAGGGAAGAGACTACGAGCCGACAAATCGAGGACCCGGCCAGACTGCCCCTTTCCGTTACATGAGGCGACCTCTGTTGGCAGTCATGCCCTTGGCCAATCCAAAAGAGGAAGTCTGACACACAGCCTGGACACAAACTTTGCCATTCTGCTGAAGGTTGTCCAAGACTCGACTGCTTGTCGGCGCCGACTGTATTGTGCTGGTATGGAAGCTCAGCACCGGGGAAGGTTTCCGGCTGGTCTGACAAGACTGGCTGTCGGGGGCGCACAGCCGAAGGCGTTAAGCTACATGATCTGGTGTATCTAAGCCTCAGATCTCAGATATGGCTAGTTTGTCCTGTGCCTTGTATCGGCCCTACATCAGCGGTATCTGTCAGTCCATCCTGGTAGCTTCTATGGCAAAGTATGATTTCTGACTGCGGTCGTCTAAGTGCCACCTTCGACCATCCGCCATTGTGTCACCACCCGCACTCTGTGGAATCAGGGGGCGTGGAAATATAAGACTCTTTGATACAAGGTAAACGTGAGGCGGCGACCTCAACATAACCGTGGCTCAGAGACACCGAGTCCATGACAATATCCAGTTACCTCACGTGCTGAAGATCTGACCATCCGCAGAGACTCGCCCACTCTCGCCTCGACGTACCCAGCATGCTGGCAGCCTCCCCCTCGATTGCCGTGGAAACAGGTCCTCAGACGGATGCGGATGGGCGATCCGCTTCCATGTCTTGGCTGGAAATGGGCTGTTGGACGGCTTGCTGCAGGACGTGCTGACAGACAAGTCGGGCCTGTCGTCGCGGCGTCTCCGTCTCCGCCTAGCGCCCTCTCCACTGACGATGTGCCAGGCCGGGGCGAGTGGGTCGAGGCAATGATCGCCTAGTCTCCGTCCAAGCGGCTAGTGACCACTGCCGTGGCCAGTAGCAGAGGTCCGGACCCTGCACATGCCGGAGCCGGGCGATCGTTGCAGCTCCATGTCAGATGGTAATCAACCCTGAACCCGGCCCCCGGTTGCCTGACGCATGCCTGTGAGCCCTCGGCGCCGACATGGTCCCACTCTTACGTTGGGATCACCCCGACTCGGTGTGGCCATGCGAGCATCAAGTAGCTGGAAGTCAGATTTGTCAGAGCCATGCCCACGTGCCAACGGCCATGTTCAACGGAACGAACGGTCCGTGCGAACCATCGGCCTGCCATTCTTGCGTTGCTAATTGCGCCCACAACTCCCCTCTGCTCTCCGCCGAAAGCTCAGCCATCCTAGTCCGCAAATAGCTTCCCTGCATGACAAGGACAAGCCTTGGCCACAAGTTTCTAGGCTGGCGGTAGTCGCCATGAATGGTCTCGCCAGTCGTTCTTGGAGCTTTGTAAAGGCGGAGCTCTGCCACGCTCCCGCCGGTCAATATTGACTCGCTTACGTGACTAAGGTCAAGAAAACGTCAGTGCTCACTTGCTGGACAGGTTTCGAAGGATAC
The DNA here is from genome assembly GCF_020744255.1 of Microdochium trichocladiopsis. Lineage (NCBI taxonomy): Eukaryota > Fungi > Ascomycota > Sordariomycetes > Xylariales > Microdochiaceae > Microdochium > Microdochium trichocladiopsis. The sequence continues at coordinate 2,948,429 of NW_025763546.1, forward strand.
ACGAGCAATATCAGCCTCCCAAATTCGAACCGATTCCGATAGCGAAGGCGTAGTTTTCCTTTGCTAAGACATACAGCGCGTGCCAAAGAACACGAGGTAAAGAGACTCGCGATAGTCCGTGGCCCGTCAAGCCACTAAGGAGGCAGTGTCAACCTACCTCGCTGCAGTTAGCCAGTCTGGTGAACTTCCCGCCGAGGCCCTGGGCACGGGTCTTCCCTATTTCGAAATGGAGTCGACCTCGTGGCATAGAGTTTTGCGGTTCGGGATCGCCGCTGACCCTAGTACTCAGCTGGTGGGTAAGTTGTGTGCAAATGCCGGGTTACCTTCTTTCAGTGAACGGGGACAGACCTACGAGTCGTATGTAAACAGGCACGCAAATCAACAACTGCTTGGCTAATATCCGTGAGACTACGTCAGATCTCTGTGGCAAATGGCCTTGTCAGTATCAAATCTGGTGAGGTGGCGATAGACCTGGCATGATCTTGTCCACGGAACCTGGCAGTTTCGTTGGCATGCGGACGTGCTGGGAACACATCATCATCATAACGACGAAGGTATCAATGACAACTGTCAGACGTGAGCATCTGCAGGAACCTGACCAGGATTACCACGTGCAACGCCACTTTGTTTCGCTGAGTTTAAGTCTAGTGACCAAACTCTACGTTTCCTTACGACGCTTCACTGGCTCCCGCGATGACGGGACCATGCAGAAGAAATTGGTACCTGGGCATAACTCTCATAGCATGTGCCTTGTTCCAAGCTGCCCTCCACGCACGATTTGGTGCAAGCAAAGCCTGCCGCCTCTTGTGGTCCCCGCAAGCCAGCGACGCCCCAGTACGTGACGCTGGACGATCCTAGCGCAAGTCTACTGCCGTGGCAAATAGGCATCCCAACCGTAGAGGCTTACGACCCACACCATTCAGGCGTGATGTGACACCATGACTATTCCAGAAGGTGATATGTTCCGACGGCCTTCCGGCATCCGACGCCCCGGCAGTGAATTTGCGCCAACATGCCATCGACGGGCCTGCAATCACGATCTCGTGCAAGGTGATACGATGGTAGTTCGCAGCACCGTTTGCTGCGCAACACGAAGACTACTCTTTCTTGCGCTGGATCAGCAACAAGCATGCTTTTGAGATGGCTGGACGGACATGGCATTGCCGTGCTCTCGCATTCCACAGAAGCGGCCGGGGGAGAGGTGGTCTCGAGGTCAGGGTGATTATGAATGAAGACAGCTACATGGTGGCTGGTGAATTGCAGTGGAGCACAGAGGTGACAGGCCACCCTCAAGCCTCTGTAGCTTGGCGAGGGAAGCTTGACGAGGGTTTGGAAGGGGCAGGCCTGCTGGGTTGGAGTGATGATTCGGCACCGACGTGAGGCTCTCATGTTAGCCCTGGACTCGACACCTGCGCCGGGTGGAGCAATCTGTGTAACGCCAGGCGCCAACCAGATTCCCTGCTCGCCAGAGGGCTCTTTGTCAAGGCACCTTTCCGGTTGTTTCATGAAGGTCGGACGAGAGATCAGGGATTGGCAGCTTCCGACCGGGCAAGGCTGCTTCATTGGTCTGGGTGGCCCTTTTGCTGAGGCAGTGCTTGTTGTCGGGAATGAGGTTGCTGGCCAGGGTGGCTGTCGATAGGACGGCCAACACAAGCAAGGAGAACAGCTGGGGCAGCCTGTCTCCTGCCGATCTTCGTATGTCATTGTCGGCCGGCCGCCATGAGACGTGGCGGTATCATGATGGCTCGCCTGTGGTTTCTGGGGACGGATGGTGGGGGGCCTCTGCCAGCACATGCGTGCGTGCGTGCTTGCCTGCCTGTTGATGGATGTGTTGGTAGGAGGCAACAGGTGTTGTTGCCTGGGGGGGGGGGGCAGGAGCACCCAGCACGCACGCACATGCCCTTCTGTGCCAATCCCATCCAGAACATACTCCCTCTTGGGGTCGTCTTCGTCGCTCACCAATTTTCCGCTTCGTCCAGCTGGCAGCACCCTCGACCCAGCGTAAGCCGGCTGCATAGAACTCACTTGCCCCTGCGGCACCTTTACTCAGAAAACTACGAACCACAAAGCGATCCCTCTTTGAGGCTTCTCCGCTGCCTGTACGTTTGGTCTTGCAAGACTCAGCCTCAGGCGCAAAGTCATCCCACGGCCATGGCTATTCAACTTGAGTTCTAAGCCACCATCCCCGCCAGGGGTTTCGGCCGCCGCTATGCCCATTGGCACACATTTCCATAGCCGTGATGAATCGGCACCGAAATAGGCTAGACAAATGCAACTACTGTGGTGGAAGGCCACTGAAGTCAGGTGAGGCCTGCCACAGCCATGCTTGATTGCTTCCGACCCCTGAAAAGAATCCTGGCTATTCATGCCATCACACTAAATGGCAGGGCATGATTGGTGAAGTCACTTACTGGCATAGGTCCAAATAAGTGGTATTCTTGGCTCTCCATTGGGTGGCAGAGAGTGCCCAGCCCTGCTGCTTGCAAAATTCCTCCACGCATTTCACAAATGGCACTTGCCGTTCGCCGCCAGCCACGGCTGGCAGCCTGTGTATGCATAGCCTAGTTACTTCAGGGCTTTGGTTGGCTGCTCTCAATGCGTGGTGCTGCATGTGCCGGCTGGGCGTCGACAAGGTCACCTTCTCGCCTCTGCAAGTAACCCAGCTTCGGACATACCCTTTGATCTGGCCGCACCACTGCGGCTGTTGCGTGCCAATACGAATAGAGTCACGGTCCTGGGCCAGCTTGACCGCTTCCCGTTTCCATGCATGGTACTTCTTGCGTCCGCAAGGTCTCCCCGGGATGGAAACCGGAGAGGCGCATGAAGCGATACACTCCATGGGGATTTTCCATCTATAGTACCCATGTACTGCAACGGTAGCACCGAAATGCTCAGCGAGCAGTCTCTAAACCAGGTGTGGGTTGGCCTTTTCATCCTAACGTGGTGGCATCAGTCCACCTCGAGAGAGGCGGGCAACGGACTGCTCTTTGCGGAAGCCCTGTCAGTCTGTGAACTTTGCGGACAGGCAGTGCGAGCTAGCAAAGATCCAACATCATGCACATTGCAACCCAGATTGTCGTGATACACAATTCCTACGAACGAGCAAAGCTGAGTCTAACGGGAAATAGCTGGGCTAGGCGTATCGACCTGCCAGGAATACGCGTGGGGAGACTCCAAAATGTGCACTGCCTACAACATGAGGTCGCACAGACCCATCGCATCTAAGACAGGCGGAATAAGCCTCTCGGCTGTCGCCCTGTGCACTGGGCTCCTCGTTTATCCCAAGTTGTACGAGCCAGTGTGCCATGTCCTTTAAGCCAAGAGGAAAGCTGTCTGGACGTAGTTTGCTTTTCCGCCAGGGAGCTGTCGAGCACACAGCACTGAAAGTCAACCATGTCTCCGCAGTAGGCACCCTTCCCCCTGTGGCTGATAACATCTGAAGGAGGTGAAGCTTTTGTTCTAACGTTGAACGCCACAAGTAACCGAAGAGCCGTCACCTCCATCCCCCTTTCTCCTCGCAGGGAACTATCATTTGAAGGAGCACTCTAAATGCACCTCAAGAATTTATATGTGTGTCACAAAGAGGCGTGCTTCCAGATGTGGAGTTCCTGCCAGGGCGTGACCTTGCTAATCAGGCGACCCGTGGGTGGCTGTCTATCGAAGCAACACAGTTTCATCGTAGGAGTTTTCCCCAGTCCGTCTGCCGACCCCCAAGTTTACATCAACAAACGACTTCTTGATTGTCCAGTTCAACTTTGCAGGCACAGCCTCTTCGCGTCACCGCCTCTGTTCGACGAGCGGGCAGTGCTTTGCGACGCTGGTCAAGGGTACCACCCTCCACTCGGAACTTTCAGAACTGAAAGCATAACGCGAACCTCCGGCTCACGCCTTCAATTAGAAATTAATGCCCTATTTCTAGCATTTCCACCTCTATGCTATCACTGGCCTCTAGGTGGGTCATCTGCAGATGCCAAAATGACCAAGAGATGTTTTCGTGTGGTAGGACAAGATGGTTATTGTTAGGTTTCCTTGGCGGCTTGAGCTCTTGGGATGGTGCTGATGGCTCCCTTTGTCTGTCCTAGGCCATTGACATTACCCAGAGGAATTTAGAAATCCCAACAGAAATTGTAACAGTGCCTGAAGAGCGAATTACAAGATCTGACATGATGAATATCCAAAAGAACTAGCACAAGGCACCGCATCATCATGGGGACTTTTGACCTGCGGGAGTGACCCTCCGCTCTCCTAGAGAAATAGCTCATTTTCTCGATCATTGCGGTGGAATTATGCATGACATCGTGAGCATGAGCTACATCATGACTCCAAGTCGGGAATATATTGTGGCCCTGGACCTGTACTGTTGGAAAGCGAGCTGTGCCGACAGTTGCGTCGCCACCGCTTTCCCAGCTGCTCCTTCTGCTTGAGCAGCCAATTCGCAAAGTCATTCTCCGCTAGCCTCCTGCCGACGATTGACCTTGTACACCTCTACTTGATACCCAGATATGATTGAATTCATCAGGTCCAATTACATCCGCAACAATCCGTGGAATTTTAGACTACCCTTGATGGAAGCCTCCATTTTTTGTGGTAGCATGGGAAGAAGAGTAGGCGTGCGCATTTCAACATCTACTCAAAGACTGTTTCCACACACAAACGCGTCGGCTGTGCTTGCTAGGATATACACAAGATTGCATAGAACGACCTCTCTAGGCAGGTTTACCCTAGTGTCCGAAAGAGGTGTCCAGTTCCAGCTCCTAATCATCGGACCCGAGAAAAGTTCGTGAAGGTCAGGGACGCCACCGCTGCCTGAGCAAAGGCGCCATTCCTGCCAAGTTGTTTCGTCAACGCATCGTGGCGTGCATATACGAGAGCCTTGACCCTCCCCTCTCAACATCGCCTAGGGACGCCATTCCCTTGTTTTTCTCTGCGGTCTTCGTGATTCTCTTCTCGACCCCCGTCCCAGCATCCGCAGCTGCAGGGACCCAGTAAGATGAACAACGGAACTGGCCCTAGACGATATGCAAGGCGGGAAAGGGGAGCGGCAGCGGCAGAAGCAGGCAGCCTCCGACCCGGGCGGCCAGATCTGAAACTCGATAACCACGTGTGAGAATTGATTACCGTGCATGACTAACCTGTCCCGGGTCTCGCGAAGACCTCAACCACGGTCCATGCCGTCGTCGTCGTCGTCATCGTTGTCATTCGAGTTTATCCAAGTTGTCCTTGGGAATCTGCATGTCCACGCCAACCTGTCGTCTGACGTTCACCGGTGAGGTTCTGGTGACGAATAGGCTCGTCGATCGGCTCATCGCCTCGAAGGGGCGTCCCTGGTGGTCTGCTGACCGGCTACATTTTCGCCCCCCCGTGTGGGCATCTGTTGTCTGTCTCGAAGAGCAAGTCCTCTTCGTGGCTGGCTGCCAGACCGCGCTCTCTGGTTCTTCCGTGCTCCGATGGGATACATCGGCAAACGCAGATGTCTTCCAGGACAAGGACAGCATGAGTATTCACGCCAATCCAACCGCCTGCTTCCAGCGTGACGGACCAATACTTTGTCTAGGCTTACAGAAGCGTCAGCAAGGTCTGTCGGAGATCGGAACTTGACGATGCCGTATGTCCTGGGCCTTTCTATCCCCTCCAGCCCAGAATGGTCCCCATTCGAGACCTCCTGACCATGTGATGTTTTTGCGCCGCCCACGCACAGAGGGCATCATGAGACATTCTCCGACTCCACCTGCATCTGACAACGGAGACGATCTCCTCTCGGATTCTCCCAGCCGCGCGAGACTCTTTGGGAGGCTTCCGCTTCGGCCTCCTTCTTGAAAAAAGAAGAATGGCACTGCACGAAAAAGAAGTCGGCCCATTCCAGAGCCATCGTGACACAGAGCAGTGTAACCTCGCCGCCACCAGCCTACAGCAACAATCTGCAGGAAGCTGGCAGAATAGGGCGAGGTTTCCCGCGGCAGGAAACATGCTTGCCGTTGGCCCGGGGGGCAAGAGGCCTGCTGCTGACGCAATATCGGCCCATGCCGACGACGGAGAAGAGGAAGGAGAGGATGCTGATGATGCTGATGACGATTATGGACTCTTTCCTACCGTTGCCGGAAAGGGCGTAGGTATGCCCTTCCGGAAGGGGGTGTGTGCGTGGGAAGAGGCCATCCCGTTTCTGCTGCTGCATACACTCTTCTGCTTGAGAGCTGCCGCTCTTTCACGACCTCCCCTGCTCCGTGCCCATGCTGCGTACTGCTGAGGCCGCGCGTGTTTGTTTCAACATGGGCGTACAAAGGGGACCCGGTCTCGGAGTACTGCTCCTGTTGTTTGGCTGATGCGAAGCAGAGAAGAGGGCTGAGCGATACCAGCAGAGTCCATCCTTTGGTACGTTTTCGGTGCCCGGAAGAAAAGGCTTCATGGCAGTGCGTATCGCTACTCCTTACATGGCGTGGCAAGTACTTTTGTATTCTAGCGAATAGGTCATCAAAACTCTGGGTCCTTCTATGAAGGACGGATGGCGTCGAACAGCTGGGTTGCAAGATATCCGTGGTCCATGCGGCGAGCTACTCTACAAGTCCCTATGAAAAGAAGAGTGACGACGTGTGTTGACTTTGCGTGATGCTGCAACATATTGATGTTTACAATTGTGGATAAGTGCTTGGGACATTCGCTCACAAGCGGGCACTCTTTCCAGGTTGTAGCTAATGACTTTCACATTTGCTGAGCAGCCTCACGCCTTGAGATTTCTCCCTGTCTGTGCAAAAAGAAGCTGGTGATGCAAAAAAAGTGCTAAGCCACGTAAAATTGCTTAAAATGGTCGCTTGCTTTGATTACAATTACTCTTCCATGCGAAATCGAGGATTATGCTGCAGCCACCACCAACTGCTTTGCGTTTGTGAATTGTCGAAACGACAAAAGACCACGGCTTTGGTTGCCAGTCGTTTGACACATCATTCTATGGACCTATGCCATCATCGGAAGCGCGCTCTTCGTGATATACTGTCCAGGTTTCTTTCGTTTCTCCAGCATGGAGTTGTAAGCTTTCTTGCCGATAACTGGGGAGGCTCGAGACCAAATCAGGTCGGCCAACTTCCACGACACTACGTGCTAAACGTTTGATGCTCGCTTGTAGTGAACGTTTGGCAATGGACGCATGGCAGTAGTAATGGAGTAGCTCAAGCAGGCGCGGCCTTAGCATGAAATTGGAGCAAGACCGTAGCTAGCAAACCTCAGGCGAGTCTATTGGCGTTGCGTGCTGGCGTTACTGTACGAAGAAATAAAGTCACCCAAATCGACTCCTTTCAAATAGTCATGAGCGAGCGAAACTGACTGAAACTTAACAGACTCATCATTGTCAATCGGCGTTTTCGCAGCTTTCCAAGCTAGCCTAACCGCTGGTGATCGAGAACTTTCAGTATCTCGACGTTGAAGAACATCCCCTGTTGCCCATACTGCGCTGACCATTGCGCCCCGTAGCCAAGACGCCCGAAAATGCCACTCGAAGATATATATTTTACATGTTATACAACCATAGCGATTGGCCCGAACCGCAGAACCATGGGCGTGAAAGTAGTTGCTCCATTATTGCTTACATGCCGCGGAAACGACGCTGTCCTCAGACAGCTCGTAGGCCCCCCGCCCGTTCCGCAGGAAGCAAGGACGAAGGCTATGTTTCACTTCCAGTTGACACCGAAGAGCTTGAATTTGCCGTCTCCGGAGTCGGTCTTGGCGTCGGCATTTTCAAGATATATCCTTGAGTGGCCCTTGACGTCGACGAAGAAATACTTGTACTTGAACTCGTCGGAGCCGACCCGCTTGATCAAATGTACACTCACAGTCCCGCTGTTGAGCGGTCCGTGGACATAGAAATGCATCTGCAGGTGTTGATTGCCTTGCGGATCATTCTTGAGCGTTGAGCTGAAGACGATGACGTTAGTCGTGGCCATGGCGGGATACGAGACTGACGACAAAGACTTACGCGATGGGTCTTGCTCGACGCCACTTGTTCGCCGTTTCTTCGCCATGAGCTGTGATCTGCTTTGCATCACCGAGTAGACCAACACAATCCGGGTCCTTCTTGATCCTGTCCACGGCCCGGTTGAAGTACGCAGTTTTGCTGTCTGGCGAGAAGACGTCGGTGTACAGGAGATAGCCCACGCCGCCCGTCATCGCGATGCCAACCAACACCATGCCGAAGTTGAAGGATTGCTGGGTTGCGCGTCCGGCTTTCTCTCCCGCCGAGAGCTCGCTCCAGGGCACGTGCCCATTGTCGTTGAAGGGCGTTACGGACCGGCGTTTAGAGCCGGGCGCCGAGGTCGACTTGCCGGAGGTGGTCGTGGCATAGCTCCGATGAGGGATGACTGCCTGGCGCAAGTGTGGCGCGAGGACGGCCTCGCTGAGTGGTCGAAGCAGAAGTTTCGTCATAGTGGGCGAGGATCCATCTGATGCTGGATGGCGCTGGCGATGGCGTTCTGAAGCGTTGATGCCGTGTTGTTCCTCGGTGACAGAGTCGTCCCTTTGCAGGGCTGATGCACCTGGTACCTGAAACGGGCTGAGTGCCAATCGTAGCTTGCGCTTCTGTTGTGTCTGTCAAGCGCTAGTGGGCAGTGAGAGGGTTGTTGTAGGTCGATGGGCACGAGAGCTCCCACAGCTTCCATGTCGCAAGACGCAACATGTGCTACTGCGGGGCGGGGGACTTTGGACGATGCAAGCTCATTTGCCGGGGTCTGCCATTGAACAATCGACGGGCGAGCTAGGCCTCAAGCGGCAGGAAGTGGGGGTGGCCTGGTGCCGCTGTGGGCCCACCAGTGGATGTGCCATGTCTGTCGCATCGCTCCGACTGGGCTGGGCAGCGAGCGGCGGCCCCCATAACGAAATCTGGCCGCACTCCCGAGACCTGAGACCACTGCCCTGGCTGTCTGTCTGTCTGCACATCACCAACTGTCCCGTCGCGAGCCCAGGCACGCGTCTCCAGCATTCCAGCCCGTCCCTGGTACGTCTCCGGTCCCAACAACCTCTCTGAGCTCCACGACGAAAGCACGCAAGCTCGGCACTGACCTGCAACCACAAGCAGGACCATCTCTACCCCACTACATCGCCCTCCTCCACCATCTCACCACGTCCGCGCATCGGACACCCCAACAACCACCATGGCCGCGCTTGCAACCAAGCAGCAGTCTCAGAAGATCTTTGAGAAGCTCAAGACGAAGCAAGCCAACAAGGTCAGTCCGCCCATGGCCTCCCTCGCGGCCTCACGACAGGCAGGCCCAACCTAGCACCCATCTCGACCGCCCCTATCCGAGCCGATGGATGATCCGGATCACTGGCACGCACTGAGGCAGCCCAATACTGACAGCGCCCAATTTGTGAATCTGCAGATTTGCTTTGACTGCGGCTCAAAGCACCCGACATGGACGTCCGTCCCCTTCGGCATCTACCTGTGCCTCGACTGCTCGTCCAACCACCGCAACCTCGGTGTCCACATCTCCTTTGTCCGCTCCACAAACCTCGACCGTATGTCACGCCCTCGACGCCCTTGCCGGCCACGCAACGAGGCCACCACCAGCAATGCTTACTGACCGCCCTGATTGTAGAATGGCAATGGGACCAGCTCCGGATCATGAAGGTGGGCGGGAATGAGTCCGCCACCAAGTTCTTTCGCGCAAACGGCGGAAGCGCTGCCCTTGCCAGCAAGGATTCCAAGACCAAGTACCAGTCCGCCGCCGCGACAAAGTACAAGGAAGAACTCAAGAAGCGCGCTGCGCGTGATGCGCTGGAGTAAGTGGCTTTGTCAAGAAGCGCATTTTTCTACAAGCGCCGCGTGGCTGACGTGGGTACATCTAGGTACCCTGAAGAAGTTGTCATCACCGATGTCGCTGCCGACGGCGCCGACGGCACCTCCACCCCTGCGAGCGACCATGGCGACGACTTCTTCTCGTCCTGGGACAAGCCTGCGATCAAGAAGCCCACCCCGCCAATCTCGAGGACGAGCACGCCCCCCGTCGTCGGCCGCACCGCCTCCCCTCTCCTCGGAGCCGGCTCCAACATTGCGCGGTCAGCCTCGCCACTTGCCAAGTCCGATTCTGCCACCGACCCCAAGCCGGCTGCCAGCCGCGTCACATCATCTGCAGCCCTCCGGAAGACAGGCACGACTGGAGCTCGCAAGACCAACGTTCTTGGTGCCAAGAAGACCACCAGCAAGCTCGGCGCCAAGAAGGTCACTGGCGACGTGATCGACTTTGACGAGGCCGAGCGGAAAGCGAAGGAGGAGGCAGAGCGCATCGAGAAGCTTGGCTACGACCCAGAGGCGGAGGCTGTGGAGGCGAAGAAGGTCGCCGCACCCACAAAGGGCGAGGCTTCAAACGTCATCTCCCCCACGCCAGTGGCTCCGCGTGGCCACACTCGCGAGAAGTCGGCGGCCGAAGTTGAGAGGCTCGGCATGGGTTTCGGCCGGTTAGGGTTCGGTCAGGTCGGCGGACCCAAGCCTGCGGCGGCACCCAAGAAGAACGCTGGCGGGTTCGGATCTGTTGGTCCGGTGAAGGCTGCTGTCGAAGGTTTGTGCATCCATCTACGACTCTAGTCTACCAAAGCGACCCTACTGACACGACGACTTTTGTTGCAGACGATTTGGATAGAACTGCCCGGGACAAGTTTGGCGCGCAGAAGGGCATCTCCTCGGACGAATTCTTTGGCCGCGGCGCATTCGACGCCAACGCCCAGTCAGAGGCCAAGAACCGCCTGCAAGGTTTCGAGGGCGCCACCTCGATCTCCTCCAACGCCTACTTTGGCCGCCCCGAAGACGAGGACAACGCGGACGACTACGGCGACCTCGAGTCCGCCGCCAAGGATTTCGTGCGCAAGTTTGGCATCACGGCTGGCGACGACTTGGATAACCTGACTGCCGCGCTGGGCGAGGGAGCCACCAGGCTCCAGGGCGCCATCCGCAACTACTTGAACAACTAGATCGGCAGTGCTCGAAGAGTTTTGAGCCGGGGCACAATCCAATATAAGCAAACCCAGCCCGACCCCGCCTCCTGAACGGTACGGAAATAGAGATGAATAAATCTGCTGGCAGGACCCACGCAGCAGGATTGGGCACGAGATATTGAGAGGAGAGTGAAATGAGGTAGAAGAAAAATTGACTAGCAGCTACCCCCCCTTTGCTATTTTGTCCTTTCTCGATAGACGCTATAGGTCAAAAAAGAAAAAGCTGGCAAGCCTAAGAAACACGCCAGCTGATCATGATGACGAAAAGCCTAATAACAAAAACAAAGAATGAAAATATTCATGCCGAGAAGCAACATAAAAAAGTGATGTTGGAAATGGGAAAGTCACAAGATTGACGGGAGGTAACAAAGGGCGGGAGGCAAGAGGACCGGGGGCTGTGCCCGCGCGCGCGCATGGAGTTCCCGGGCGCTGGTGCGCGCTGAAACTCTGGTTTTCACCAGGCCATTCTGAAAAAGCTTGTTTGTTCATGTCTTTTCTTTTGGATTGATCGCTTGACTTTTTGAGTGGGTGAGGGAGACCTGGTATCGTGTTCGTACATTGGGTTGTGAGAAAGACCACGCTTAACGTAACTGTGGCTTGCATTAGGCACACCTAGCCATCACCATCTCTTATTCCTCATCCAGTAAACAAAAACAAAACCAAAAAACCCCCCCCAAAAAAAACCCTTCACGGATTCCGCTCGTGGTTGTGCAAAAAATACTTTTAGAACATTTATTGAGAGAGTTGAAAGCAAAGCGAGGCGGGCCGGGGGCGCTGATGCCAAGTCAAGTATTGCAAGATACATTTGCAACCATGTCTACAACGTCGGCGGCGCAGATTCCAGGTCTCTCTACCTACTCCATACGGAGTGTAGTCGAGGCCAAAAAGAGAATGGAAAGCAAAACGTAGCAAATTTTGGTAAACAAAACTCTTTGAAACAGTGGGAATATCAAAAGACAAACTTGACTAACCCAACGCTTTTTGACCAATAGACAAAATTGCTGGTGAACCAATCATTCAGCAGGATAGCTCGGCGACGGTCCAGCCGTGGTTGTCGGCTGCGCCAAGCGCAGGCCATAACGACGACGACGGGTCTTGTGAGGCCACGCCGTCGTTGTTGTTTGGAGCATGCCAGACAGTTCACTCCGGGCCTCGGCTATGATCCATCACATTACGAGACGTGCCTTCTTCGCCCCAGTGTGACCGAGGGCGCTGATCTTCTTCATGACGGGTGCCTGATGCCATCGAGGCAGCTGGCGGGCGGTTTATGTGCTCCTGTCCGTCGTCGTGAGTCAGCGCTCTGGCAGCGGTATGCTGCTGCATGGTAGCGTCATCGGATGTATATGGCGAGACCTCCGTGGAGCAGCCGTAAGAGGGATACTGAGACGTCATAGAGGACACGTCTGATCGTTGAGGCCGTGCAGTGAACGCAGCTTCGTCGCCCGAGCCGTGAGACCAATAATCACTCCTGCTTCTGTCCGTGCTGGACGAGGGATAACCCTCAGGCTGGGCTTCCCCACCTGGTGTTCCCTGTGAGTACTTTGCCAGGTTGCTGTTGATGCCAACAAGGGCCCATGCGAAGACGGCCACGTCTCGGATTGACTGCATGAACTGATGCATCTGGGACTCGCCCCCGGCTGCGAGCCCGTTGGAGGCTTGCTGCACATGGCCAGGGGCCACATTGGCGTTGTAGTCGGTATACATCGGAGGAGGATCATGAGGGTGGATCGGCTCGGCACCCCATGGCGCGGCGAACAGGCCGTTCTGATAGACTGGGGGTGCCTCTGGCACTTGTAGTGTCGGTATGGCCGGTCGAGCCTTCCTGAGGACTACGACCAGGCCATCGGACGTACAAGAGATGACGGCCTCCAATTCGATGTGCGGTAGGCGTCTCCGACGGGAGCGGTTACGGCGCCCGGATGCTCTTCCGTCTGGATCAGAGGTCGTGCCCATGTCGACCTCCATCGGATCGTCGATGGGTGCACCACCATCCGAGTCATCGCTGGTGCTGCTCGATTCGTCTTCCATCGTGCCCGAATTGCCATTGCCGTCAGGGAGCCCGGAGTCCTCTTCCGTCCGTGGATCTCGGAACCAAAAGCGCATGTAGGCGATCGAATCGTTGGCCTTGGCACTCTCCAGGCACCTGATGGCATCGGGCAGGCAATTGGGCGCGATGCACTCGTAGAAACTCTTGTGCTGGATCTCGTCCGGTTCAAGGCCGATAATGGATGCGATGGCAGGCGTCGAGAACATGACGGACAGAGTACGCGTGAACCTGTTGAGAATCATGGCCGCCCGCGGCTCCCGTTCCGCAGGGGGCGTGGTGAATTTGGACGAGAGGTGCTCCAACATGTTATATCTCGGATCTCTACTCGACGAGGAAAACATGCGGCGAATCTGCGGGGCCTCGATCGCACGCCCTTGACAGCAACAGTCAGTTTAGTTCCAAACCCACGGAATGCCTGAGCCCAAATGTGGAAGCACTCACTCTCGCTCTTCATGCTACGCCGGTACACACTCGTACACGCGACCAGGACATCGTGGACGATGGTAAAACAGCATTCGCAGTTGATCCATTCTCCGGAGCGTGAGATGATGCGCGCATAGTTGAGGACCGCCGCTTTATCCAGCAGAACCCCGCGGTTGTGGATCGCTTGTGCGAGAAAGACCTCGTCTGGGTGGAAGTAGTCGAAGCACGACCTGCCCTGGACCTCGTGAGGTCTCCAACCTAGGATGTCCGTGATTGAGTCTGAAACAAATAGGATATTTGCCTCGGGGCTCAGGTCTGTGTCTGGTCAGCTGGCTGGCCATCATCCGCTCCTTTGTGGGCTGGAGGACTCACTGTGGATGGTAATAAAAGTGTGCTCCATGTGTGCGAAATGGTCCAGCGGGGAAGCCTCGGTATATTTGATGAGCCGCCGTTGGGGTTTCGACGATTGCTATCGTGGTGTATATGATGAGGTTTGGGTGGGAAAAGGATTCCAACAAATCCTCTGCTCAGATTGCGTTACGCGTTGCTGCTGACAAAGGTCCACTTAGACAGTCCGCAGTAGTGTGCAAGCCAAACCGATAGCGTTGTGCCGGGCGTGAAATTCGCTGACATGTAGCGGGACGAGCGTGGAGGAATTCGCCGCAGATCAGGCTATTCTCTGCAGATATGCCTCGAGAGTGGTGACTATGGCCAAGAATTCCAAGGCACGGCCAGAGCAGCAAGCCGACGCACTCTTTGCTGGATTGACGGGCGGGACGGTGGCAATGTCTCAGGATGTAGCGAAGGACAATACGGCACCACGTGGCGATGCTCGTTAGAGGAAAGCGTTGCGATGGCCAGGCGGCAAACCGTTGACTCTGGTGGGGCAACCCACGCGAGAAGATGTTGCGAATGGCCGATGCGAGATGAGGATAGTGTATCACCGGTAGCTGGGCCGAAGATGGTGGCGGCAGCCGTTGGGATTAAGCTCTCTGGGGGGGGAACAGGGCCGTGCTTTAGTGGGCAGGCAAGTATGTAAGTTGCCTGATGACGACAATGCGGGATGGCAGTTGTGTGATGTCGAGCTAGCTGGGATGGAGTACTAGTAGGCGCGGGAGTGGCACGCTCTTAGGATGCAAATAGTAGGGTCCGCTTGCAGGAACGCAGGAACGGGCCGAGATGGAGCCAGATGGGGGCAACGTCGTCACGCTCGGCAGACCGCTCTAATAAGCTCAATTGCTGCGAGGTGTCGTGGTGGATTGATCGAGTGGAAGATGTGTGGCCAAGGGGAGTCGTCGATGGGGCGAGGGCGGAGAGAGCGCCGAAGATAAAGTCGGGCGGGCGAGGGGCCGGTGCGGAGGAACGTCATTCCATGCGCATCATGGTACAGCGGCAGTCTGGAGGGGTGCCGTTGCAGGCTGGCACTGCAACCTTAAGACATGCAGGCCTCGGCTGCTCCTGCACTGCAGCCAACGACAAGGATCCTATTTAATAACAAAGGATCGACGTCGTTGGCGCTGCCCTCGAGCACTTGCGAGAGATCAACCTTGAGAAACAAATTACGTTATACTCAAGCTGATATACAGTAATTGCTTGCGGCCAGCCAGTGCCACATGGAGACATCATGGCC
Organism: Microdochium trichocladiopsis; assembly: GCF_020744255.1. Classification (NCBI taxonomy): domain Eukaryota; kingdom Fungi; phylum Ascomycota; class Sordariomycetes; order Xylariales; family Microdochiaceae; genus Microdochium; species Microdochium trichocladiopsis. The sequence continues at coordinate 2,963,500 of NW_025763546.1, forward strand.
TGACCAGGACCAGGACCAGGACCAGGCAGGCACTCGTCGCCAGACTCGGAACGTCTCTTGGCCGCCTGACACTTACAGCAGCTTTCAAACCCCGACGGAGCATTCGTCTCGGTCGCGCCGTGCTTCTGTGACGCATGGACCTTGGCATCTGCCCATATCCAGCCTCGGCCTGCACCATCACATAATTAGATGCCATCTTCAGCCTGTCTTTGTCTCCTCATCTGTTCATGGTGGCCGCAGCTGTGTCTTCGGGACTGCTGCAGAGCGAAAGAGGCCGGCAAGGCTACCCCGCCACTGTGCCACACTGCAGCGACAACCGTTGGCTGCATGGTGTTGAGTTGGGTTCAAAGGTTGTGAAGCTGAAGGCCTTTGCGTCTCCCTGCGTTGTGGCCACCCCCAACATGGCAGCCAGTGTCTCAGTGCTAGGAGGCTTGCCCTGCCCAGGGCAATATCTGCGCAATTGTCTCTGAGAGAACGGCGGCACCCGCTTGCATGACCGTTCAAAAGAGTGTACATACCTCGCTTGGCTGGGTGAAGAATGGCGGGACCTTCAGCCACATCATGTCTTGTCCTGTGTTCGCTTCCCACCCGGGGCTGGGTGCATCCGGACCACTCCTTGTCCTGAGGAGGGAGGCTGCCAGGTGTGCCCACTCAGCACGGCATCAGCCGTCCGTGTGTGACGCCATAAGGGCACTCTCGCCAAAGAGGCTGTAGAACATGACACGTCGTCTCCCGAGGGAGCAAATGAAGCTGGAGGCATGCAGGCAGGGTCGGCCGGAGGATATGCCTGCAAACCCCCGCCTTGGCATGCTGGCAAGGCCAGAGGGACGTTGTCTCTGACATGTCACCGCGGAACAGAGCCGGCAAGCCACGCTCGCAGCTGCAGGTGCACCGGCGGGCCAGAACCCGGGCCCTTTAGGAAGGTCGCGTCCATTTGTACAGTGCCCGTAGCTCACAGGGTCGTCTCCAGGATTACCTGGCGAGAAAAGGTCCGGCACCTCGCCTCTATGGAAGGACGCGAGGGTGGGCAGATTGGGCGAAAGGAAAGCACCCGAACCTATCGCTAAGTGATGTTTTTGCTTCTTCTGTTACAGAAAGCACAGCAGCCAGGTATAATCCATGCCGTGCAGGGTTGTCGTCCAATCCTGGAAATTCCCGAAAGCTGGTTGTTCACTTCCAGCCGGACACTGAGCCAGGACCCACCAGGCCGTCACCCCCGCCCGGAGCCGGGCCCCTGCCCTGTCTTTTGCTGCACGGCTGCGGGCCCTTACCGCCGCCGCCGCCACGCTCTCGTCACGCGTTGCTGGTCCACCGTGACAACCTGTGCCTGTCCCAACACTGGCGTGTTATTGACTTAGCAGCAAACACACACACTCACACACACACCTCTGCCCCTGGGTAATAGGCACAAGTCACCTCTGCCTGCTGCCTCTCTGAAGCTCTGCAGCAGAAACTTGCATCAAAACCCCGCTCCAACGCAGCTCCGTGGCGTGGTGTGGTCATGCCACAGCCTTGACCGTGCAGCTAGCTGCCATGGCACCAGCACTCGAAATAGCCCATGGCCACCACGATTGGGACCTCCCCCGGCTCAAAGCCTCGATCGGTTTCGAAGTAGGTTGTCTGCCCATCCTGCCCGTCATCCATTGGCCGCTCCCTAATGAGATACGACGATCAGGATGATTTCCAGTACCTGCACTCGGACGATCAGGATACCGGTGAGTCCCGCCGAGTGCCTCTCGCTGCGACCTATCATGCCGGGCCCTTGACACACCACTGACTACGATGTTGGACAGAATTCTTCGATGTCAAGTTCTATCCTTATGGGGCCCCTGACCATGACCCGATATTCGCCGCCGTCAGCAAAAAACATGTGAGCACGCCTCCGTCGTCATGTTCTCTCTCACGTTGCATTGACTGACCTGTTTGAAACGCAAGATTGTAATATACAGATTGTGCAATACATCACAGCCTCCCTATGAGCTGGTGCAGCTCATCAGGGACGATGATGTGAGTGCCCGTCTCAACAAGAGACAAAACCTTCCCCCTCAATATTAACAGGTCGGGTAGGAAGAAGCATTGAACTGCACTTGCACATGGACGAAGGATCCCGAGACAGAGATACCTTTTCTGTGTGTTGCTGGGAGGGATGCCAAGATCAAGGTGTATGATGTGATACACGGCAAGCTCGTCAGAGTACGTTGCCCGAGGATAGTCTAGGATGGAAAACTTCTCATGGCTAACAACTTGTGCAGGTTCTTGTTGGCCACGGATCTGTATGTCTGGCTCCTAATCATCATGACAGGATTCGTCAAACAATGGTAGTAGTCTGACACAACCACACAGGAGATCAACGACTTGTCGACATGTCCTACCAACTTTCTTCTAATTGCTTCAGCATCGGACGACACAACAGTGCGGATCTGGAGCCTCGACGCAGCAGACAAGGATCAGCCGTGCGTTTGTCTGCTTGCAGGAGAGGGTCATTCCTCCAGCCTCCTGACAGTGGTATGTTGAGCATGCAGATGGCTCAATTCAAGGCGTACTGCTGATGTATTTTCAGGCATTTCACAATAACGGCCGATATTTGCTCTCCGCTGGACATGACAATGTCGTTTGCATGGTGAGTCGGGGAAGGCCACAACATGAATAGCTTTACAAATCTGACTGGAGCTATAGTGGACACTCCCTGATCTACCCAAGGCATCGCGAGAGAAGCAGCCGCCAGCGCCAGTCGTGGTCCATTATCCACACTTCTTCACGTCCGAGGTCCACAGTGGCATTGTAGACTGGTACGTCCAGCGAGGCTGTGCATATCTGCTGGCAAAAGCTGACATTGGATTCAGTGTGGCTTTCTTCGGGGATCTGGTCATGTCACGGGCATGCCATGAAGACATAATAGTCCTCTGGCAGATTGACGGCTTCTCGTCTGACGACCCTCTACCGACACCACTAGAGGCGCCCACAACGAGTGATACTGAACGTCTGACACGATCCGCATTCGTTCCAACAACAGCCTCACAGTACACGCGCCTCATACAATTCCACACCCCCGGTTGTGGATTCCAGTTCTACATGCGCTTCAAAATATTCCATGACGCGAAGAAGCACCCGGTCCTTGCGTTCGGCAGTGCCCACTCGGAGATTTTCTTCTGGGACCTCGCGCGGCTTATTACTTACCACGATTTCATGGACGAGTACACGGACACTGGTAGGGACAAGACAGCGGCAGTGCAGCGCCCTTCTTGGCTACAACCGTCGAAGGCGAAAGCTAGGACCGGGCCCGACTCGTTGAGTAGAGTCAGGGAGGGAAGCGACAGGAACTCGGTAGAGTCAGGTCGGACTGGGAGCATGGATGTGGACGCTCCAGCAGCGCCGCCAGCAGGTGCAGCTGCCGCCACGAGAGGATCGGCAAACACGACAGCAGCCGCCGCAGCAGCACAAGCAGGAGAACTCGCCATTCCGCCGGAAACCCTGGCGGCGTGGGCGGCCAAATACGATACTACCCGCGTCGAGGATGCCATCAAGGCGCACTCCACCAGTAAGATCACCATCAAGGATTTTGTTGGGCGGCAGGTGGCGTGGAGCGCAGGGGGAGACTGGTGTGTGGTGGTGGGCAGCAAGAACCTGGCCATCATCTTGCAGCGGTGGGACAAGAAGGACAAGAGTGACGAGAAGAAGGCCTGATACGTATAGGGTTGTCCACGAGAATCGCAAAGTCTCTCAGAAGGAGATGGAGAGTTGACTGGCAACCTCGCCCAGGGAACGATGCCTCTAGGTGACTGGCATGGTTGCTTTATGTAAGGTCAGACGCTAGGAAATTCATGCGACGTGAGGGAACATTCTTGTTGCTGGCGACAGATCAAGAACTCGTTGCATGCTGGTGAACACGGCTGTGATAGAATGTCCAAACAATGGATTAATTGTTCGGCTACAGTGATTGAGCACAACGTGCTCAGCAACGCTAGCGCAGGCACCTACCCGACACTAGCGGGTGTGGCCCACGTCAGTATGACCAGGGGGGGCTGCCGATTGTGCTTGAGGCGACCGTGGAATATTGGGGTCCACCTCCCCGTTAAACTGCTACCTAGCTCCAGCCTGCCCAGGGCGCGCTCCATCACGGCCAACCAGCACCGACGACGACAGCTCTCACGACCCCGGCCCAGCCTTTCGAGTTCAGACGACAACTCACTCAACGTCCGAATCAGCCACAGCTGCCACCCTGCCCGGCCTTGCACGCAAGGACGACTCTTCTGCATTCAACGCAGCCATTGATCGCGACGCCCTCCAGCCAAAATACCATCCAGCATGACTTCACATCACTACAGCAATCCCTCGATCGAGGATGACGACGATCTCATTGACCCTGATGATGGTAGGCACCCCTCTTCAGCATGACAATGATAGCCAAGGCAGCCATGGACTCAGACGCCATGACGATCTGGTTGTCTAGCGCGCACAGCAGAACTATGGACCGTTGAGCTCCTCCCGTACTCGGCGCAACACGCTGGCTAACCACAAAATCCATTCCACACAGCCGACCTCAACGACTTCGACGACCCGATCGGCAACAGCTCCCAACGTCAACCCCTGACCGGCAACATGGCCTCGGGCTCGTCGTCATCGAACTCACGCCCGCTCGACCAGGGATACCTGACCTCTCGGATCCCGGGCGAGGACCGGCGCGCGCCGCAGAACACCATCGACGAAACGGTCTGGGAGACGCTGCGGCGGGACCTGCTCGCCGTTTGGTCCAAGATGCGCGAGGTGCTGTACCCCAAGTACCTCCTGGGCGGCACCATGTTCGAGTCGCCCGACTCCCTGCGCGGGGTGTACGCCAACTTGCGCTCGGGCGGCTTCAGCGGCGCGCGCGAGGAGCTCGTCGGCTTGGCGGGCCGCGTGATGGACCCGGAGAGCCTGCTCAACCAGAACAACATGAGCCCCGGCCTGCGGGACTGGGATCTCTGGGGGCCCCTCATCTTCTGCCTGCTGCTCAGCTTCTTCTTGAGCCTGAGGGCCCAGGACAATCAGAAGGATGTCGTGTTCAGTGGCGTGTTTGCCATGATTTGGATCGGCGAGGCCGTGGTTACGCTGCAGATCAAGCTGCTCGGCGGGAACATGTAAGTCTTATCGCCAGGTCGTTCCGCCTGCGAGAACGGACACCAGACTGACAGCGGCAAACACAGATCCTTTGCCCAGAGCATATGCATCATTGGTTACACCCTATTCCCCTTGGTTCTCGCGTCGCTCATGTCCGCCCTGGGCCTGCCCGTCATCCCCCGGATCCCCGTATATCTTGTCCTGGTTGCGTGGTCGCTCGCCGCGGGCGTGAGTATCCTGGGAGGCAGCGGCGTGGTGCAGAATCGCGTCGGCATCGCTGTTTACCCCCTGCTCGTGTTCTACCTCGGGCTGGGATGCTTGTGCTTCATCAGCTAGAGCTGCGGCTGGCTGGACGTTTTGAGGATGGTCAGATGACAGAGGACTTTGGTGAATCCGGGTCTGGGTGAGAGAACCATCTTGAGGTGCATGCCGATGCTCTTGACAAGATGAAAACAAGGCGCACGTTTTTTTTTCCACTGAAGAAGCGATTCATTTTACCGCAATGCCAGACATTGTGCTTGAGAAATATGTAAAACACGGCTCGTGCTATGTTGCAACTCGTTATGGCTCTTCTCATGGTGTTTTTGGAAAATGCGCACAAATTCACGGCGTAGATTGCCTATGATCTTGGTGATTTGTACCGAGATTCTCATAGGAGATATCCTGAATGTGAACCTCCTCAGTAGCCAACAGCCTCCTCCTCATCGTCATCATCCTCCCTCCTCCCGACCATTGCCACAAATACCTCCACCCACCCTTCCACAGCGACGCCCTGCCCTATGACCTTCCGAAACAAGTCCCTCGCCCGGCGCTGCTCCTGTGGCCGCATGTCCAGCGCGGCGATCTGCTCCTCCGGCTCGCGAAGGTACTTGGCCAGATGATCCATGATCTTGGCGGCTTTCCTCCTCCGCTGGGTCTGAGTCCCTGCGGCTAACCCCGTGATGCCGCCGCCGGTACCTCCACTGTTACTGCCCGTCCCCTTGCCAGGTCGAGGGACCCCCAGAGCGCGAAGGACCTTTTCCACGATCCGCGTGGGGAGATAGAGATCGCCGATGAAGATGGCCAGGTTGGCGCGCAGGCGCAAGAGCTCCGGGTGTGATGCGAAGGGCGGTGTCTCCATCGTGCGGTCCATTGCGCTGGCGACTTGCTGCGCGAGGAGCTGCGTCTGTTTGCGGATCTCGTCTGTCGCTTCCTGCCGGAATTGCCGGCGGCGCCGTCGCTGTTGGGAAGAGGAATCATGTTCGTCACCATCATCATTTTCAACGTTGAAGTTTGCGTCTTCTGAGTCTGGGCTGCCGCCGTGGCGGAGGAGGCGGCGGTCTGCATCCTCGTCGTCGTCGTCGGCGTCGTCATCGGATATCTCGCTATCTTGTGAGCCAAGCTCGCCGTCATAATCCTCGGGGTATTCCACCTCAAGCCTTTCCAAGGCTACGGCAAACTCTGTTGATATGTTGTAGACCTCGAAATTGTACAAGGCCGGATAGAAGTCCACGGCACTGACGAGGTGCGGCCGGTGCTTGTCGTAAGGGAAGTGCGCGATGAGGTGCTCAAAGTAGGATCGCACAACGTCTGCGTTCTCGGCCTTGCCCCAGCGCGCTGACGCCGCGGTCTGTCCTTCTTCTTCTTCTTCACCGGGGATTGCCGCCGTATCGGGCTCCTGGGCCGCTGCAAGGTTGACGTCTTGCTGACCACCTTCCTCCCTGTCGAGTCCTGCCTCTGGTGATGCGGATGCGGTTGAAGACCTTCTCCCTCTGTTTCCCAACGCCATAGACCTTACGTCCATTTCGTCCGGGCGTCTTTGCGACCGGGGTGTCTCCCCTTGCCGCATCAATATCTCGGCGCCGACGAGCCAGAAATTGTTGAGCTTGATATCCACATCCCTTGTCTGCGCGAGCAACCCGAAAGCACGCTTCGCACGAGAGATGTCACCATCGGCGATGCATCGGTGCACCAGGGCCGTCATGACGGCAATGTGCTTCAGCCGCGCCGTCTGCTTCTGCACGACCAGCCGCCCTCGCGCGCGACTGGCTGCGCCAGCTGCAGTCTCAGCCTCGGCCTCGGTATCGTCGTACAAGTCGACGTCCGCATCACTGCCCTTGTAGAAACTTCTGCTGTCTTCTATTGGCTGGCGGGCAGCGGCGAGCTCAGGCTGGAAGTAGATGGCGTCCGGGGGCAGCGCCTTGTGCGGAAAGCCCGGGTACAATGCGGCCGGGTTCTCATCCTCCGGGGTCAGGCCGGCGACGGCGAACTGCCGCAGGGTATCTGGGCTGTGGCTGAGCGGGTTGATCGAGTCTGAAGGCAGTCTCGAGGCCGGCTGTCCAACCGCGGAGGTGAAGACCTGCGATCCCGTGGGCGATAATGGTGATGCTGCTGCTGCGGTTGTGGCGGCCGGGGATGCACGCTTGCGCTTGCGTGCCGTGTGTATGCCCAGCCGGTATGCCGGGACCGGGACGGCGAAAGGCCCGTCGCTCATTGTGGATGTGTTTCAACTGCGGCTGCTCGGTTCCTTTCAACGTGTGGTTGTGTAGTGGGCGCAGCTGTTCACATTATGGCATTCGTTGGAGCTGTAGCACTGACGAGGCGATGGGGGATGCGGTCAGGAAAATGTCATTGGCGAGCCCAAGAAATGTGATGCATGGTCTGTTTCCACATTTGCGGATGCCCTCTTTGAGCTGATGCTGCTTGCTTTGTTCAAGGCGACAGAGGTTGGCTGTTTGGAGAAGATGTGTAAGTCGAGATGCGATTAGTGTTTGCACGCCTCCGCTGCACGAAATCTGCTGGAGGTCGGCAAGCGGGCCGGTCCGCATCACGGCCATTTTTCAGCTCCAAAGAGCGACATCTCAACACCAATTAAACCCCCATCATGCTCATTCATTTATAATGGATGTCCCCTTAATATCACTCGGAAACGTCAAGGCAAGCAGAGATTCCTCAAGCTGGGTTTCTGTTAGATATCATTACTTGACCACAAAGGATCTGGCAGCTGACCAGCAAAACGACACACTGCTGATACCGTGCCAATGATCCAAGTCAAGTTGAGCGCTTTGGTTATCAAGGCCAAAGTGAGATATGCAAATGAACAATGAATCGCTGCTTTATTTCGGCAAGCATTCCGCTTTCCGTGTCCTATGTACAGTCGCGATCCAATCTACTCATACATCCCCCCATCCGCTTAGGCAGAGTTCCGCTCAAAGTATTCCCACTGGCCCGCCGGAGGCTTCTCCTCCAGGCTCTCCCAGCTATTTCGGGTTTCATGTTAGTTCAATTTAAATTTCCACCGTCTCGCAGTCGCGGTTTGGGGACTACTTACACCTTGTTCTCCTTCATGACCTCGACGAGCTTCAGCTCGTTCTCGGCGACCTGAACCACCTCCTCAATGAGGCCGGCGCCAATCTTGGTCTCAAGCTCCTCGATCCTGGTGAGAAAATGAAACACGTTAGGTCGGCCAGCATTCCTCTTTTAGGGCTGATGCTTGATCAGGTATATCTGCTTGATTGGCGCTTACTGGTTGGCAGTCAATTGCGGCTCAGGAGTCCACTCGACCTTCTTGGGGTGCTCGAGGGACTTGGCATCGAGGTATCCGAGCTCGTAGCGCTCCTGCTCGGCGCGGAGGCCCTGGTTGCCGCGCTCGGGCGCCTCGCCATCCCACTCGATATCGCGGGGGTCCTCATCGGTCGGGTCGGAGCGGTAAAGGAAGACGTCACCGCCAGCTGTGACAGTGGACGCGTGGACGCCGTCGAGGGTGGTCTCGGCGTTGACCTCAAACTCCTCCGGGTTCTCCTGGATGATCTTGGCGGCATTGGCCGCCCACTCGTCGTATCCCGGGGGCACAGCCGCCCGGATGATGCTCAGGCGGTGCTTGGTCAGTGCCTCGATCGATTGCCGGTACACCGAGGACTCGGGGAACTCCTTGAGCTGGTCGAGCGTCTTGGAGTAGAGGTAGATCAGGCTCGACCGCGGCGAGCTGTGTGTGTAGAGGCCAGTGAGGCCGGTCGGGTTGCCGGGGGTGAGGTACCGGGCGGGCTTGACGCCCGCAAGCAGTCTGAGTGTCCGCCGCATGACTTCTAGTAGGTGTGTGTGTGTGCGCGCCGAGTCGGATTGGCCTCTGCTGTGCTGGGTCGGGTCGCAGGGCGGTCGATTGAGGTCGCTGTCCCCAGAGGTAGCTGTTCGTTGACGGTGCTTCGGGTCGGGAGCTATTATTTCATGACGAGAGTGCTGGCGTGCACCAATGAGCAGGCGCCAGTTTCCAAAGGCGGCGCCCCACTTCCTTGCTGCACGTGATTGGGACACCTCCAGATTGTCCAACGTCTGCGCCAAACGAAGTGATCCAACAGATCTTCTTGTCAACTTGGGAAAATATAATATTTTACGGGAAATTTTGTATCGCAGAATACGATACCCAGGCTTGAGCCGCTCCGTCAAGGCAATTCCTTTCTTTCATGTTGTTAGGCATGTAGGCAATCGCACCTGTCACAAGGTGGGTTCTCAGGTTCTGGCATGTATGTCTCTACGTAGTGTGTATATATACGTGTATAAAGCATTGCTCCTCCAACGACCCGGGCTTGTGGTTTAGTGGTATAATACTCCCTTAGCATGGGAGTGGTCCGGGGTTCGATTCCCCGCGAGTCCATCGCATGGAGGTTCAAACCCTCCATTATACCTTCTTTTTGCCAATTTCATCGCCTTTTCGGCAAGCGAGGCTTTGCTGTGATTTATTTGGATGCTCGAGTTGACTTTTTGGGGCAGTTCTTTTTCTCATTGGTTACCGACACTCCATGAGCGCAGGTCTCGGTGGCCGCTCCGCACGCCGGGAATTGTATCCCCCATGCTGCGGTGCTCTATTTTCGTACCCGCAACAACGCGCTTAGACGGTGGGCAAGCGCCAGGTTTACACGAAGTCTTCCACGGTGCCCTGCTGTTCTCATGCTGTGTTGTTGTCTCGCTTGGGACCATTGCCCAACAGGCGCCTAGAACACGAGCCCAGGCCCTGAACACTGCGCAGCCAATCGAGTCCACAGGCGGGAGCAGCACCCCTGACTAGCAGACCCCTGAACCGCCGCCCGCTCCCCACCTGCGAAAGCGTAGGCGCTGGCTGGCGTCGAAACATGAAACAACCTGGATTGGGCAGTCATCGACTGGTCACTAACCACCAGCGAGCGGGCCAGCCCTGGATCGCCAGGGGACGCCCGCGGCAGTCCAATGGCAAGCGTCCCCAGACCCCGGCGGATGTTTCCCGTGTTTGTTTATGCTGACAGCTCGAGAGCGGGCCCAGAAGGTCCATCACCCCAGGCTCGCTAAAGGCACAGGCGGAGGGTCGACGGCCAACCAAGTTGGTGGCAGCAGCCAGTCGCCTGAGGCCCTCGAGGTAGCGTCGTTTCGCATAGAACTGGTACGCCCTTGTGTTGGGGGGCGTGCGCCACCTGTCATGCCTTAAAGATCGCCTGTCCGCTGCTTTCTTCGTCGTCGTTCGTCTGGCCATCGCTTACTTGCCCTACCGTCTTTGTATTTCCTATCTCTTAGTTCCTCACGTTACCTGGACTCGACGTCACGGTGATTTGTTCTCTTTGACTGGTACTGGTGCCTTGTTGCTTCGCTCGTTGAGCATCACATTCTTTCACAGCCAACTGCCCATACCTGGACGACTCTCTCTTCAAGTACATTCTTTCGACACTTCTTTGTGGCCACAACATCATCTACCTTTTCTTGCAACACAGGACTGTTGTACATTACTTTCTGCATTATTGTTTTCTTCGTCAAAGAGCAAATCAACAACGTCTCTCGACTTGCCCAGCTATTCACCATGCCTCTTATCAAATCGGTCAATCCGGCTAGTGTGGTAAGCCAGTTCCTGGCTCCCAGTGCTCTCGTGCTCAACGATGTTGGTAAGTTGCCCTAGTACGCCATTAGGATTCCGATCGTACTGACCGCTACCCAAGCTTCGATCCACGGTGTGGTCAAGACCATTGCTCGTGACACCATGTCCTACTACTCGGGCAATGTCACCATGACCCCAGAGGTATGTCAAGCATTCATTTTCTCTCAAATACCGACCCTAAATGCTGACTCTATCTTATCTCTAGACGATCGCAGTCTTCCCTGCGCCTCACTGTGAGTATTCCTACATGTCTGATTATTTCCCAAGCACATGGTGTTGACACGTCATCTCCAGATTGGTGGCAAGCCGGAGCGGCATGGGGTTCCATGCTCGACTATTCGCACTACACCGGCGACTCCTCGTACGACGAGACCATCACACAGGCGCTCCTGTCCCAGGTCGGCCCGAAGCACGACTTCATGGTGCCTCTGCACTACGGCAGCGAGGGCAACGATGACCAGGCCTTCTGGAGCTTTGCCATCCTCGACGCCGCGGAGCGCAACTTCCCGCAGCCCGACGACAGCATTCCGCCCTGGCTCACCATCGCCGAGAACATCTGGAACACGATGGCCCCGCGGTGGGACATGTCGAGCTGCGGCGGCGGCCTCAACTGGCAGATCTTTCCCGACAACCCGAACGGCATGAACTACAAGAATTCCGTCGCCAACGGCGGTTTCTTCCTGATGTCGGCTCGCCTGGCCCGTGCTACCGGCAACCAGACGTACGTGGACTGGGCGAACAAGGTGTACGACTGGTCCGCCAAGATCGGCCTCATCGACGCCCAGTACAACGTCTACGACGGCGCCGGGGCCAACAAGCAGTGTACCGACACCAATCAGGTCCGCTTTACCTACACACAGGGCATCTACACGTACGGCGCAGCCGTGATGAATGACGTCACCGGCGGCTCTGGACCCTGGGGTGACCGCACACAAGGTCTGCTCAACGCCGCGAAGATATACTTTGGCGGACCCAACAACGTCGCGCCGAACGTCATGTGGGAGCCTGCCTGTGAGGCTGCCGGGGTCTGTAACTACGACATGACGAGCTTTAAGGCTTATATGTCGCGATTCCTGTGGAATACGGCGCAGATGATGCCATCAACACGTCCAGCGGTTGAGGCTTTGCTGAAGCCCAGCGCGATGGCGGCGGCGAAGGCCTGTGCGGGTGGTGATAGCGGGACCGCGTGCGGACACAAGTGGTACACTGGCGGGTTCGACGGGCAGACGGGGCTCGGGGAGCAGATGACTGCCCTCGAGACGATCCAGGGTCTTTTGTCTGGCAGTGCGGCGCCGCCGCTCAAGGCTGGGCAGATCAAGCATGTCAAGGGGACTCGGCCGCCACCTCCACAGCCGAGCGGGACAGAGGGCAAGTTGACCAGGATTTGAGACGAAGGGCTGGTCTGGTTTTGATTAGAAATCTTTGTTAATTTCACTCCTGAGCAATTTTGGGACGTGCATAGATGCGGTAGTGTCACTAGACTAGAGGTGTGCGAAAAGTTGCCTTTGATAACGGGATAATTCGAGAAATGATATCATAAAGCACTGTTCTCAGTGTCAACGGCAGATAAGCTCGAGTGATGATGCTGCGTAGTGATTGTAGGTTCGGGATTTTATTTCCTTTTTGCCCGTTAATAAAGGAGGGACACTGCAGCTCAGATAGTTGTTGTCACACTCAATCGGACTACAGACTCGGAATCTGCTGTCCGAAGATGCAGGGATTCCGGTCAAGGTGATTGGAAAAGGAAAGCATGGAGCGTGGCGGTCTAAAAGACGTGTGCCTGTCAATATCTATGAACATCCAGCCTTTCTATATGTGCTTGCAAGTGTATCTTTCCATCTATGCCACGACGCTGCTGGCCGCGATCTCCTTCTTCTCCTCGTCCTTGGCAGCAGCAGCAGCGGCACCACCCTGCCCATTCACCTCGGCCAGCGTCCTCCGCAGCGATTCGAGAAATCTGGTGACCTCTTCCTCCGTGCCGACCGTGATCCGCAGGCAGCCCAGGCAGCCGTGCTCCTTGCCCCTGAACCGCACCACGACGCCCTTGTCCTCGGCCAGCGTCTCGTACACCTTGAGGGCGGTCACGTTGTCCGGCTGGCCCTGCGCGTCCAGGATCTCGTACAGCAAGAAGTTGCTCTCCGTGCCGCCCATCAGCTTCCCTACGCCGGGGATCTTGGGCAGCTCCGCAATCAGCCTGTCGCGCTGGGCCACGATCTTGGCGAGGTTGGCGCGCATCGTGGCGAGCCCCTGCTCGGAGACGGCATACGAGGCGAGCGCGCTCGTCGGGCTCGAGATGTTGTACGGGGCCTTGAGGCTGTTGAGCAGGCGGGCGATCGGGGGCGAGGTGAAGGCCGCGCCGAGGCGGATGCCCGCGAGCCCAAAGGCCTTGGAGAGGGTCTGCATGACGACGAGGTTGGGCCACTCGGCGACCCATTCGGCCAGGGAGGCGCCGTCGGGCGAGAAGTCGATGTACGCCTCGTCGAGGACCACGATGCCGTTCCACGTCGGGTGCTCGAGCACCCTGCGCACGTCCTCCTTGGCCAGCAGGCTTCCCGTCGGGTTGCCGGGGGAGCAGAGGTAGACGAGCTTGATGTCCTTCTCGTTGGACAGGGCGGCGAGTACCGCGTCCGTGTCGAGCGCGAAGGTGGGCGCGGGGAGCAAGGGGACCTTGTGAATGCTGATGTCGTTGACCTGCGCCGAGACGGCGTACATGCCGTACGTGGGCGGGCAGGTGAGGATGCGGTCCTTGCCGGGGACGCAGAAGCAGCGGAGGAGGGCGTCGATGGCCTCGTCGCTGCCCACGCCGACAAAGAGGTTGTCTGGCGTGATGGCCTTGGGGGTGTGGTGGTGGGTGTTGCGCAGGTTGCACAGGAGCTGCTTCAGGTCGTGCTGGTGCGGGTCTGGATACCGGTGAAGGCCCAGCAGGTCAATCTGGGGGCCCGACGACGAGGAGGGCATGCTGGCTGGCAGAGATGGCCCGTAGGCGTTCTCATTGGCGTCGAGCAGGACATTGGTGCCGTTGTCCTTGTAGTCGCTGTCCGCGGTGTCAGTATTGTGTCAAGAACTCTGAGATGTGGAGGAAACCCACTCTCTAGCACAGCGATACGGCTCGAGAGTCAGTATGTTTGGCCGAGCGCATGTCTCGAGGTTGAAAGGTGACATGGTGTATGATTGCCGTTGTACCTGTGTCCGTTTTTGAGGTGTGGAGGGGTACGAATGGACAGATACAAATACACAACTCGAGAGTCCTTTCTTTATACCAGGCTTCGAGGTGGTGATTGCAAACACGCCAATCGATATAGGCCTCACTCGATCAACTGCACAGGCTCCAGATTGCCAAGAATTGACTCAGCTCGTGGGCGGCAGGCCGGCTGGGGAGTCACTCCAGGGGGGGTGGCGTGCATGCCGGCTCCGGAGCCGGCCCTGGTGGTGACAAAATTGCTGCCCCGCTCCGGCGCCGATGGAGGAAATTGGGACACCACACAGATCTCGCAAAGATTCCGTGCAAAAAACAGCCGTGTACAATTCGGACAGTCCGCAGGGACGATTGCCGACCAACATGTGGGGGCCAGGAACCACATTGTTTTTGGGGTTGGGACATCACGCATGGCAAAGTGATCGACAGCCTGGATCTGTGTCGATTTTTAGCAGACTGGCAGCCTCTCATCTTGAGCATGTCCCAGCCAGCTCAGGAACAGGTTTGTTGACACAACTTTCTTATAAGTGCAGGCAAAGACGCTCAAATATCCTCTACCGAAAACATCAAGTTTTCTCGCCACTGAACTGGTCCTGCAAGTGAGAGACAGGCCTGAAGGGAGCAGCCTTGGGAAACTAAAAAATGGTCCAGTTACAAGAGGTCAGCAACGAGATGGCAGACCGCCTGAAGGCGATTGAAAAGGAACACGAGAAAAAGACAAACGATGCTGCCTCAACACCAGGTCAGCCAGCAACAGGAGATTCCGCCGCCGCCTCAAGCACCAAGCATGGCCCCATACCAGCACCGGGTCCGCCAGGTCTGGCAGACGTCATGATGGGCGCGCTCCCCTCGATGCCCCCGGCCCGGACAGCATTTGGCGAGAAGAAGACTGTCGACGAAGTAGCCGCCGAGCTGAAGAAGTCGCCCTTTTTCATGACGGAGCTCGAGGAGAACGACGAGACGGAGGCGTTCAAGGCGCTTGCGTACGAGGGCACGCCCCTCGAGAACGCTGGCGAGTTCAAGCACCAAGGCAACGAGTGCTTCAAGGCAAAGCGCTGGTTCGACGCAAAGGAGTTCTACACAAAGGGCGTCTTGATCCTCGCGGCCGAGGAGCGGAAGCGGAAACCCGGAGCAGAGGGGGGTGGGTGGAAACTCAGCGACGACGAGCGGCAGCAAGCCGTCGACGAGAAGTGGGCCGAGACAACAGACGAGGACATTGCAAACGCCACCGTTGCCAAGCAGAAACAGCTCCTCGAGCAGCTCTACGGCAACCGCGCGGCATGCCACCTCGAGCTCAAGAACTACCGGAGCTGCTGGCTCGACGGCGCTGCCGCACTGCGCCTCAACGACAAGAACGTCAAGGCGTACTACCGCTCCGCGCGGGCGTTTCTTGCCGTCGACAGGATCCCGGAGGCTGACGACGCGTGTGCCCGCGGGCTGGAGATTGACGGGAACAATGCCTCGCTCAAGGCAGTTGCGCGGGACATTATCAAGCGCAACGAGCAGGTCACGGCCAAGGCGCGCAAGGAGGCGGAGCGGGAGGCCCGGGAGAAGCGCCGCGCGACGCTGCTCCAGGCGGCCCTCAAGGCGCGGAACATCCCGACCCGCGAGACGGCGCAGCCGCCCGAGATGGAGGACGCCAAGCTCGAGCTCGTCCCGGACCCGGATGATCCCCGGAGCAGCCTGAGCTTCCCGACCGTGCTCCTGTACCCTGTACACCTGCAGAGCGACTTCATCAAGGCGTTCAATGAGATGCAGTCGGTCGGCGACCACCTCGAGTACATCTTCCCGCTGCCGTGGGACCAGGAGGGGAAATACACCAGTGCCGGCGTTGAGTGTTATATGGAGACGATGGCGGGCGGGCTGATCAAGGTAGGCAAGAAGTTGCCACTACTCAAGATCTTGGGCTCAGGCAAGGTGGAGGTTGTGGACGAAGTTGTGAGGATATTTGTGGTGCCCAAGGCTGATGCCACCGCTTGGGTTGCCGAATTCAAAAGCAAGAAGGCAGCCGAGAGGGGCGGATCATAGCTATAGCTTCAGCACAAATAAATGAATATCCAAGTCAAATCTTTACAGAAACTCTGGCAGTGAGCTGGTGCATATTTCAATGCCAACGCTGAGGTCCGCAGGCTATGATAGACTCAAGCTTTCTTCTCTGTTACTAGCACAGAATGACTCTTGTTAAACACGGTGCAGCTGACTACGTGAACTACGCGAGAATCCTCCAACCAAACCATACGAAGACCAAGATGCTATAATGTTACAAGCTATTAAACCCTCCTCCGCCACGGACCAATAGTTTCGATCCGACTATTACTTCTCTTGGCGGACCAATCAGTCCGCATCTCTTTTCCGCCGCTTGTCTGGCCGAGATTCGTCCTCAGAACCCCTCAAATCCAGCAGTGCTCTAGCCAGATCTCGAGTCTGCGTTGTATCCAGTCTGCGCTCGTGCTCGTCAGGGGGCAACAAGGTTGCTGCAGGAGGCAGGGACTCTTTTTGGGGTTCTGCCTGACGAGTTTTTGGAGAGCCTCGTGTAGAGACTGGTGTTGGAGAAGCTTCCGAGCAGGTCGAGGACGGGTATGATGAGTCAGGTGGAGAGAAGTAGTCCTGGAAACCAGTGCTACGAGACGCACAGTTGGAACGAGAGGAACAATCTACAGTGTCTTCGTTCCCCACAGATATGTCATCGATCTTGCGCTTGCAAGATGGGCTCAAATAAGCACCGTGGTGCGTAGTATGGTCTAATGATGTTGAATAGCGCAGTCGCTCATCAGGGAATCGCGCGCTGATCCTCGGCCATGGTCTCGTGCTCCGTGGGGAGACCGGAGCAGAGTCAGGTGCTCTAGCGACTCTATTGCCATAGGCGGAAGAAAGGGGGGAGCTGTGTATCGAGAACTCTGGAGACCTGATAAAACGCGTTTCGGGGGAGGGATAGTATGCACGGGAGGAGGGGGTGGGCAGCGAGGTTCGTGCCAGCTCAAGATCCTGGGATGATGGAAAACCAGGATCACGATGAGTAGAGTATGGTACTGATGGTCGCAAATGTACCGTGATCGTCTCGCGTGCTTCTGAAGGCGCTGGTCGAGAGCTTGGGACTGCGAGGATTGGTTGAGGAACATTATTTTCTCTCAACTTGCCGTAGCGCTGACGAAACATCTCCGACTCTCTCGTGGCCGCGTGTACTATGACTGGATCGATTTTCATGTAGCCAAATGCCTCCGAGCTCGGCGGAAGGCAAGATGCTGGAAAATCCATGCCGAATACGGGAATCAGTGCTGGCGCTATGCTGTGACAGAATGTCGCACAAATGGCCCTCGCGCAAGCATAAGGCATCCAGTATCCTATGGGTTGGGTGATCAGCCTAAGCTACAAGCACTGAGAACATAGCAAAACAATGAGGCAAACCAACCTTGAGCGACGATGGATCCTCCCGTTATGCTGTGGGTGATATCCTTCAAACCTGGATTGAGATTGAGCATTTTGCCAGGAACAGTCTGCCGATTCAGTCAGTCAAGCCCTGCTTGTCCATTTCTGGTCTGCTACCACTTTCGCTCTCTGCTGAATGCGAAACGTACCTTGGCATATCCATGGCACTTGAAGAAGGGGGTAATCCGAACCAAGCCGATGTTGTAGTCCCACATGACTGTGTATACGCTTCCAGATTTGGGACATGTGAAATCGTATTGGAACACTGCAGACTAAAGTGAGCACACTGTCCAAGAGCGACCTACAATAGCAAGGGCCATACCTTCAATGCTTTCGCGGCCAGTTTTCAGCTGAAAGTCCTTCTTGTCGCTGTTGTATGGGATGTGCCTGCTTGTACTTTTGATTCTGCCCAGAGTGGTGATGCAGAAAGGAAGCAGCTGGCGCACCACCGCACTATCAAGGTCCTCAAATGGTGGGAAATTGACGTCTCCCGTGAGTTTGTTCGTCCGCGGTATATCAAGGGTCCTTTTACCAGTGTTTCGATTTGCCAGTGCAATATGGTGTAAGGATCGTTTCGTGTGTTGATGGTCAGTAGTTGAAGAAAAGCCCGAGGTGACAGAGTTCCTTTCCTCTTTGGGTCCTAGGGTCGTATTGAGAATATAATCAATTTTCATCCTCAGGTCCGTTGGGCGCCTGGGCCAGGGGTTCCGAGCTGGATGCATCTTGTGATTCTGCAATGTGTCTGTCCGGTCCTCTGAGTTACAACCACTGCCCTGGCGGAAGGATGCTTTCATGCTTCAACCAGCCTGCTTTATATCCACGACAGAGAGGTTCACGGGATTCGAGTGATTGTAAAGGTCAGCGGAATCGCGTCCCTGTTGCCTCCATGAACGGTGATCGAAGGGTCGTTTCGGACAAGTCCACGCTGTGTTTGACCTTGCCTCGAACGTCGAGTGATGGCTTTCAGTATACTTGATGCTCAAGTAGTCTGGCCGTTTGTAAGTCGACTGTTCTGGAAACGAGCCAGAGTTCACCGCTTCAGCGTCGCAGCCGCTTGCCGCAGAAACAACGGAGCTCTAGGTGAGAACGGCTGCAACGATCCCGCTATGGGCCCAGAGTGTGCCGCGCTTAAGAAGGTGGCAGCAGCCGCCTAGACTTGCATCCACGCTGACACATGTGAGGCCTGCTGGTATTTCTTGCCTAGGAGGCCTGTGCAGTGCTCTGTTCGGTGCATTGCGTTTCTCCCTCAGGACGCCGGTCATGAGAAGAAAGGCAAATACACAGAACAAACCGCGGATACGAGGGAAACATCATGACCAGACTCGTTTCATCTGGCCGTCCGTCCCAGAAGCAGTGTTCACCCAATCCGGACAAGACAGCCGATCTGGCAACGCACGTCGGGCGTGGAAGCTGGACTCGTCTGCTTGACAGAGGGGAGTCTGGCAGCATCCTAACAATGAATTTGGAGCACATTTCGTGGCTCCGGATATTTGATAGACGCCGCGTGTCCGTATAACAGTCGGCCGTCAAGGAGCGGCAGCGTGCATGAGCTGCCGGGGGAAGAGCTTGGGGCCTCGCCAGAACAGCTGCTCGAAAGCTACAGCGTCCGTTAGATCGATGAGGACACACGTGTTCTGACTCGGCGCAAGTATGCTCCTGGTATTTTGAAACTGGGAGAGCGTTGGCCGTGCAGCCAATCTGTGCTACGAGGCTTTGCACTCAGTCTTGATGTCGCAAATCTGGCAACGGTGGGAGCTGGCGAAGGAATCTCCGGTGAGATGTGCTCCCATGTCAATCACCATTCCCTGCTCCACAACAGCTGTCAATAGGCGGATATTAAGAAACCATACGTAAGTTTAAGGGGTTGGATTCCAAAAGGCTCGCGTTACTCAATAGTCGGCATGCCAGATGAAAAGCTTGCCTGTCTGCCAAACTGCCCAATGCCTCCTCCGTCCTATTAAGACAATCCCTGGCAGATATCGCCACAGCCAGGAGAGCGTGAATTTTGGGAGACCAAGGAATAGACTCGTTGAAGAGCCAAGTTATGGGGACCTTTGCTGCACCCGTCCTTTGGTGTCCTTCCGCCAACGTGCATCTGGCAGATAGGTTGCACACGAGCATGCAGAAACGTGCATCTCGAGTCAACCCCCCCTTCTTGAGGCTTTGGCCAGGGTGTTACTGAACTGTCCTGGCTGCAGGCTGCCGCCATGAGCAGTCGGCGGTTTCTTGAGCGTATCAAAAGCGTCCGGATCGGGCGAGTTGCGTTTGTACACAATCATATAGTGAACAGGCCAATGCAACACAAAATCCCTTGTGCCAGGCCAGAGCTTCTGGTCCTGGTGGCATGTGCCTCCTTCAGGTTGCCGGCGCTTGGACTGCACTGGTTACGCGTACCAAGGGGGCCAGGACCCTCCACTGTCGTGTCTGTAGCCGCAACTGTCCTAGGAAGAGTTTGGTGAGGTTGACGATATGGTCGAAGCCGAGACTGTTGTGAGTTCGAGCCAATCAAGGGCTCAGCGAGGTGGCCGTGATGATGCCTTATTACGAACCTCCATTGGCAGTCATCGTTCCACTTGTTTGCGGGCAAGCGGTCCCGTAGTGTGACCACGGGAAGGTGAGGCATGGAGAGGGGGCCACTCAAGCACAGACGGACACACGGAGATCTGGATTCTTTCAATCCGTATCACCTGTGGCAGCCAGCACACTCTGCTGCGCACAGCTTTGTCCACACAACAACCATGGTGTGTCGTGCAAGGCTCTCAGTGCGGAGAAATAACACCAATGGTGGATTTGACACGGCGGGAAGCCATGTGGCAATCTTTGTGGCACATCATGGCGTGGTGAAAGCAGTGCCGTGCTTCTGCATCTCATTTCCATGTGGTGGAGTTGCTCTGATCGGTCAAGATCAAGTTTGGTAGATGGCCATGATGTCAGTGACGAGGGAGATGAGTGATTGCCTCAGTGGTTCAGCATGAACTCTCGCTAGATTGCTTCGCGTATAGTTGGGTCTACGGATACGGTCCCTAGGCCACCTGGCTTTTGTGTATCCTCCGCTCATGGCGGGTTGCTGAAAGTTCCCATCGACAGTGGGTGTCAGTGTACGTAGCTAAGAAGGGAGGAGCTCTGTCTGGGCTTGGAGCGTAGGATGATGGAGGGTTGGAATTGAGATACAGAACATGCTGGCCATGACCGAGAGAAGGAGGAGCGAGATGAAGCAAACCGCACGAAGACGTGTTCACCCGTGGCGATGACCTGGGAGACTGGTGTAGATGTCACAAACACTGGCTGAAGACTGGATGCTTCCAGCTCCAGGCTTGCAGATTGGTGAGACCTCCCTCCCTCTGACTTGGTAACTGTTTGGCGGTTGCTCTGCCTCTCAGCCACAACAGCACAGCAGATGGAGTGGCTGTGAGGCTGGTTCTGTCATCGTTGATACATCACAAGGTTGGCTCACCTTCTGCCGAGCTGACTTAAGTGAGCACTAACAGGCACAGAGCCTCGGGACCCACTTTGGGTGACCCTGGAGGTGCAGGGGCGGAGCCTGCATGACAGGAGTGGAGCGGGGCAGAAATTAGGCCAGAACCCTGCTTGGACGCGTCTCATGTTTACATAGCGCGATAAGATAGAAGCAGCACATGCCTGGCGACGCCAAAGTCAACAACGGCCTCAATCTTGCAACACCATCTCTTGCTGGCGACAGACAGTTGCAGCAGCTGCCTGGTGCGCAGCGTCGACTCCCTCGCGCGCAACACTATTGGCCTCGCGCTCTCCCATACTCACTCTTCGCGCGTTTCATTTCGTGCAGCCCCGTCAGCAAACAGCCAACACTCTCCTTTCAGGCTCGCATCGGCCACCAACCGCGTTCACTATACTGTCACAGTCCGCCCAAGCTGCAATCCAGGCTGATTGTACATGGTGACTGCACGGGACGCAGAGCTCATTCCCAGTGCCCACTCACAATCACTACCATAACGCCCCCAAGAACCGCACAGCCATCGTGTACCCGCCGCCGAGCTGGCAAACCGCCAAGATGGATTCCGACATTTCCAACGACTCCGTCTTCGACGACGTCGAGAATGACTCTGATGCGTTCTCGCCCGAGGCTGTACGTGACATTCCATTCGTGTGATACGTTCTGCCTCGGAGGGCTTCCCCAGAACTTCACCACGAACTCAGGCACAACCCATTCCCTTCCCTCATCCACAAGTCACCTCCAATACTGACCACGTCTTGCCACAACAGAAGCCAAAGGCGAAACCAGCTGTGAAGAAGGCGGCAACCGCCAAGCCAAAAGCCGCCCCAAAGAAGATGGCCCAAACCACACTGAAAAGCAAGGCCGCTCCGAAGAAGCGTGCCAAGCCGGAAGACGACGATGACAACAACGACGAGTCTGGCTTCACAAATACGCCACCTACCAAGAAGAAGCAGAAGAAGGAGCCAGCTGTCAAGAAAACAGGCGGCAACCCGCTCGAGGAGATTGAGAACGACAGCATGATGGTGGACGGACCTTCGGAGCCCAAGCCTAGCAAGAAGACAGCCACAGAGACATATCAGAAGCTTTCACAACGCGAACATATCCTTGTGCGTCCCGACACGTACATCGGCTCCGTGGAACGCACCGAACAGCAGATGTGGGTGTACAACAAGGAACTCCAGCAAATGGAGAACCGCAAAGTCAGCTTCGTGCCTGGTCTCTACAAGATCTTTGACGAAATCCTCGTCAACGCTGCCGACAACAAGCAGAGAGACGCAACGATGACCTATATGAAGATCACAATCAACCGTGCCGAAGGCCAAGTGTCAGTAGAAAACAACGGCAAAGGCATACCAGTCGAAATCCACGAGAAGGAAAACGTCTACATTCCCGAACTCGTGTTTGGTCATCTCCTTGCAGGTTCCAACTTCGATGATAACGAAAAGAAGACTGTGGGAGGCAGGAACGGTTATGGTGCCAAGCTGTGTAACGTGTTCAGTACCGAATTCACACTCGAATGCCAGGACTCCAAGAATGGCAAGCGTTACAAGCAGACATGGACGAACAACATGACCAACATGTCCAAGGCGAAAATCACATCGAGCACTTCAAAAGACTTTGTTCGCATTACCTTCAAGCCAGATTGGGACAAATTTGGCATGCCAAACGGAATTGACGACGATCTCGAGGCGCTGCTCCACCGCCGTATCTATGATATGGCTGGAACTGTCTCAGGCGTCAAAGTCAGCCTCAACGATGAGGTGCTGAAGCTCAACTTTGCCAAGTATTGCGAGCTCTACTCCAAGGCCATTGCAAAGGAGCGTGGCGATGAGGATCTCTCTGGTCCCAACTCGAAGGTCATCATCGAGACCGAGGGCCACAAGGGCCGATGGCAGATTGGTTTTGCCGTCTCAGACGGGTCGTTTCAGCAGGTGTCATTTGTCAACTCTATTGCCACCACGACTGGTGGTACGCACGTCAACTACATCGCTGATCAGATCTGTGAATCTTTGTTGAAGTCACTCAACAAGAAGAAGAAGGGCCACTCTTTGAAGGCCAATCATATTCGGAATCACATCTTCATCTTCATCAACTGTCTGATCAACAACCCGGCTTTCAACTCGCAGACCAAGGAGCAGATGACGACAAAGGTCAGCCAGTTTGGAAGCAAATGTGTACTTTCAGATGGCTTTTTGAAGAAGATTGGCCAGACTGATGCCATAAACAACATCATCCACTTTGCCGAGCAGAAGGCAGACAAGATGATGGCCAAGAGTGACGGCAGCAAACGCTCCAGAGTTAGCAATGCCAAGCTGGTGGACGCCAACTTGGCTGGAACACGACACAGCCACGAGTGTACCCTGATCTTGACGGAAGGTGACTCAGCCAAGAGTTTAGCTGTGGCAGGCCGTGCGATCCTTGACCCAGACCGCATCGGTGTCTTCCCACTGCGAGGAAAGATGCTAAACGTCCGCGATGCCTCGATTGACCAGATCACGAAGAATGCCGAAATCCAAAACATCAAGCAGTTCCTTGGATTGAAGCATAAGCAGACGTACACTGATGTCAAGGGTCTCCGTTATGGCCACTTGATGATCATGGCCGATCAGGATCACGATGGCAGTCACATCAAGGGGCTGTTGATCAACTTCCTCCAGGTTCAATACCCCTCTCTCTTGCAGATTCCAGACTTCTTCAGAGAGTTCATCACTCCGATTGTCAAAGTCTGGCAAGGTCCGAACCCCAAGAAGCCACTCAAGATGAAGTCTTTCTTCACACAGCCCCAGTACGAGGAATGGAAGGAGGCACACCAAGCCGAGATCAAGAAGTGGCAATACAAATACTACAAGGGTCTGGGAACGAGTTCGAATGAAGACGCACAAGTCTATTTCACCAACCTAGACGATCACCTGAAAGAGTTCGAGGTCATGCAGCCATCTGAGGCTGAACTCTTTGACCTGGCCTTCTCAAAAAAGAAAGCTGATGCTCGCAAGGAATGGCTCGGCAAGTTTGTGCCAGGCACATATCTGGATCACACGACAAAGACTATCTCCTACGACAACTTTGTGAACCGAGAGCTGATCTTGTTCAGCATGGCAGACAACATGCGGTCCATTCCGTCTATGATTGATGGCCTGAAGCCCGGTCAGCGCAAGGTTATCTACGCCTGTCTGAAGCGCAATCTAGTCAAAGACAAGAAGGTCATTGAGTTGGCAGGTTACGTGTCAGAACAGACTGCTTATCACCACGGTGAGCAGTCTTTGCAGATGACCATTATCGGTCTTGCGCAAAATTTCTGCGGCTCAAACAACGTCAACTGTCTTGAGCCCAGCGGAAACTTCGGTTCTCGACTTGCCGGTGGATCCGATGCTGCCAGCGCTCGTTACATCCACACGCGCTTGTCCCCGTTTGCCCGCCGTGTGTTCCACCCATTGGACGAGCCCAATCTCAACCACAATGTCGAAGATGGTAAGCGGATCGAGCCTGAAAACTATGCGCCAGTTATCCCGATGCTCCTGGTGAATGGTGCAGATGGTATCGGCACAGGTTGGAGTACCTCAATTCCCAATTACCACCCCACGGAGATTATCAAGAACTTGAAACGTCGCATGGGCCGCCTCGAAGGCGAGGAAGGCATCGAGTCGCCTTTCGAGCCTATGACGCCGTGGTTCAGAGGCTGGAAGGGAACCGTCGTTCCTGCTGAGACCAACCGGTACCAGTTCAATGGTGTTGCCTACCAAGACGAGAAGAAACCCAACGAGGTCATAATCACGGAGCTGCCAATCCGCATGTGGACAGACGACTTTAAGGCCCGCCTCGAAGAGATCATCCGTGCTGAAAAGGCCCCGTCGTTCATCAAGGACTACAAGGAGTTCAACGACCACAACAATGTCCATTTCGAGATTCAGATGGATGAGAAGCACATGAAGGCTGCGCTCGAGGAAGGACTTCTGGAGCGGTTCAAGCTGCAGAAACAGATTGCCACCAGCAACCTGGTTGCGTTCGACACTCGCGGCATGATTCGCAAGTACGAGAAGGTTGAGGATATTCTCGAGGAGTTTTACGTGTACCGCCTGAAGATGTACAAGCTGCGCAAGGTAAGCACTCCCGTGGATCCAAGGCTTCCGAACTCTGATTAACATGATCCCCAGTCACACTGGCTTGGTGTGTACCACGCCGATTATCGCAAGCTTCAGAATCAGTACCGCTTCATCAAGGAGATTATGGATGGCGAACTTGTTGTCAGCCGGAAGAAGAAGGCCATCATTGTTGACGAGCTGCGCACACGTAACTACGAAGCTTTCCCCAAGTCAGGCGATGCGAAGAAGGCCAAGTCCGAGGACGATGAAGATGCCGAAGACGAGGGCGGCGACCAAGAACAGGATAACGATGTTTCTGGCGGTGCACAAGACTACGACTATCTGCTTGGAGTAGGTGCCCATCCATTGTGACTACCTCTTCGGCGCATGACTAACGTTTGATAGATGGCTATCTGGTCGTTCACACAAGAGCGACTTGACAGACTGAAGGAGCAGATTGCTAAGAAGAAGGCTGAACATGATGACCTCGAGGCTCTCAGCGAAAAGGACCTGTGGTGTCGGGACCTGGACGATTTCGAGGCTGAGTGGGAGAACCAACTCCGTCTCGATTCCGAGATCAAGACTTCGATTCGAAGAATGGGTCGCCGCGTGTCAAAGAAGATAGGAGCGGGCCGCGGACGGAAGAAGGACGACGATGATTATGACCCTGCACCACGCCAGAGAGGGAGCAAGCCCGCGGCGAAACCCAAGGTGGAAAAGGTTGCTCCGCCAAAGGCTGCCTCACGATTTGCGGATGTCTTCGGAGCCAAGCCGAAGAAGTCTGACGGAGCCGGTACTGATGGCGCCAATGATTCAGATGCGTTTGACGAGGACGACTTTGCTGCGCTAAAGAGCAAGCCTGTGAAGAAGGAGGCTCCTGCCAAGAAGGCAGCCCCAGCCAAGAAGGCCGCGCCTGTCGAACCAGAGGAATCTGCCGATGAGGAAATCGAGCGCGAGCCAGAGCCGGAGCCAGAGCCAGAGCCAGAGCCAGAGCCAGAGCTCCCCCCAGCACCTGCTGGGCGGACCAAGCGCGCGGCCGCGGTGCAGAAGAAGACCTGGATCCTCGACGACTCGGACTCGGACAGCAATGATGACCAAATGCTCGGCGACATCGGCGCAATGGTGAAAGGCATCGGTGGCGGCGCAGCACATGAGTCCTCAGAGGACAAACCTCGAGTCAGTTTGTACAACATGACAAGACCAGAGAGCAGCCATGGCCCTTCCACGTCTCTGAAAGTGAAGAGCAAGCCTTCCAAGACCTTCGACTTGGATAGCCATGACGACACAAACTACGAGATGTTAGCCCGATCATCGCCAGCGAAGCCACCCCAGGCCGATCCCCTGGACGACTTCCTCTCTGACGACGACGACGACGACGATCTACCAGCGGTCAAGAAGAACGCCAAGCTCAAGGTTTCGCCAAAGGTTGCTGCCAAGTCTGCAGCCAGCGGTGCGGCTGCCAAGAAGCCAAGAGGTCGGCCAGCTGCTACGAAGGCAGCTGCTGCCAAGCCGACGCAGCTTTCTCCGGCTGCGAAGTTGTACGCCAAGAAGAAGGCTGCGCCCAAGTCCAAGAAGGACGACTTTGACATGGACCTGGACGACGATGAGGAGGACGACCTCGCCGAGCCCTCATCGCCTCCGCCCAAGCCTGCTAGTCGCGGCAGACCTGGTCGTGCCGCCGCCGCCAAGGCCAAGCCGGTCTATGTCGACGAAGACGACAGCGAGGACGCGGATGACTATGACATGGACGAAAGCGACTAGACGCCGAGCTTTTTGTCAGTTGGTTGTCTCATGGAGAGCACTATGCATTCAGGGTGTTTAGAGGAACTGGAAAAGCACAACGAGGGGGACTAGATCATTCTATTCTGAGTGCACAGAGAAGAAATGCAGACAAGGATGTCTCTTGGTATTGGCAAGGCGCTGGTGATTTTCGGCCTCTGTTCATGATATTGCTTGGGCACGACGGTGCCTTGATATTGGTATCTATTCATTATCTCTATCTGAACGGAAGCCTTTGTGAAATGTTACATGTTTTTGTGATGTTACCAACTCTCGTCTGGCGGCGCGAGTAATCTTGACCTGCGATATATTTCTCAATCGCTCGTACTTGGGACAAAATATGGGAGACCTCCAGATCACCTTGTGCTCGACGGTTTCAGAATGATGTTATCAATCAGCCTGACGGCCGGACCGCCACTGTGGCCGAGATCCTCCCCGGACTGGGGTGCCTCGACAGGCAACATCTTGACAGCGCCGCTGAGAATGCCTCCCTTCTCTGGGTCGACCTTCTCTAGCTCCATCATGGTGCCCGGGTCCGCGAGCGAGATGTAATCAACCTCAAACCTTACTCTCTCTTCGGGTGCCAGGGCCATCTGCTCCGCCAGAACCTCCTCGGCGACTTTGTTCGCCGCGCCCAGTATTGACCGGCGGTCGAGTGCCCCCTGCGTAGCGTGCTGCGCCTCCGCGGCCCTGAGAGCGCGGTTGAGCACCGTCGCGACCTTGCGCCGCCGCGCGCCGAGGTACACGTTGCGCGAGCTCAGCGCGAGGCCGTCGGGCTCGCGGCTCGTCGGGCGCACGACGACCTCGGTGGGCAGCATGAAGTCGCGGACCATGTTGCGGATGACGACGGTCTGCTGGACGTCCTTCTGGCCAAAGTAGACGCGCTCCGGCTGGACAATGTTGAACAGCTTCATGCACACGGTCGCCACGCCGCGGAAGAAGGTGGGGCGGCTGGCGCCCTCGAGGACCTCGCCGACGGGGGTGATTGTGACGAAGCTGCCCTTGGAGCCGACCTCCTGGCCGGGGAAGCCGGAGGGGTACATGTCCGCGGTGGTCGGGGCGAAGACTGCGCTGATGCGGCCGAGGTTGCCGCCGTCGTCGGCGAGCTGGCGATCGAGGTCTGCGAGGATCTTGCAGTCCGAGTCCCAGGTCACCGGGTACGAGGCGAGGTCTTCCTTGATGCCGAACTGGGCCGGGTTGACGTAGATGCTGACGACGACGTGGTGGGCCTCGCGGGCGGCGGCGCGGATGAGGCTCAGGTGGCCCTCGTGCAGGGCGCCCATGGTCGGCACGAGCCCGACGATGCGGTGGTCGAGCATGTGCGGCTTGCGCCAGCGGCGGACCGACTCGACGGAGCGGAGGATGCGGATCGACGAGGAGGGGATCATCTCGCGGGACTTGCGGGTGGGCGTGCTGCTACTGCTGCTGCAGGAGGATGAATAGGCCGCGGCGGCGGCAAGGTGTTGGCGGGGAGAGATTTTGGAAAGGGATGATGGTGGTGGTGCTGCTGCCACGGCCCATCGAGAGCGGCAGGCCGGAGCCAGTATCCGGCGGAAGGCAACTCCAAACATTGTGTATGGCTGTGGCGGTGGTGTTGTAGGAGAAGAGGGACGACGAAGGAAAAGAAGAAGGATTGCCAGAGGGGTCAGAGGCAGCTGGAATCTGTCAGGGGTATTTGAGGGCGGTGGGAGCCATGGCGGTGAGTCAATGGCTGGCTGTCGACGAGGCAGTCGTGATGGAAAGTGCCGTGCAGAAGCTGGACCGGCGTGGTGTTTTGTGCAGGCCCGGCTGATTGTGGAGGCCGAGGAGCTAAGTTGGCGGCTGACAGTTGGGATGTTAGACCTCGAGGGTCTGAAATGTGGGGGAGGGGCCACTGACGCAGCGGTCCAATCATGGCTTGCAGCGCAAGAGTGGCCTGTCCCTTGCCCTTGGCAGCTCAACATCTAATCCGGCCGCCCAGCCACTGCGACATCGCCCGCGAGTCTTTACCTGCCGGCCCGCCGACCTTCCCTGTGTCTGCACGGCCATATGTTCCGCCAGGGTGAAACACACGACAATTCTCGAGCAACACTTGCGATGACTCAGCTTGGGTGAAGGAAGAAATCATGAAAGAGTTACGCTCCGCCTCGTCTCGCCTGTGTGCGGTGGCATGCCTGGCCCTCGAGATCGCCGGCGTCTGTGCGCAGTACGGCCAGGATCAGGCGGTCCTCAACAGCAACAGCTATCTGTACAAGGACGCTTGCCCAGACTACGCCCAATATGCCAGCTATCCCCAGTACGTCAACTCACTTCGCAGGTGGTGTGATCTTGCTCGATCTTGGGTACGGCACGTGCTGACGTCGTCATCACCATAACTCCAGCCGCCCACTGAGCGATGGGCCTCTTGCCCTTCCGTTTCAGAGACCTGATCCAAGGTGCCGGACCTTTCAGTCCGACGCCATCGAGAAGGTCATTGAGGATGTCACCTCGCGCATGAAGAATCCAGACCTCGCTCGCCTCTTTGAGAATGCCTTTCCTGTGAGTACCAGTCTCCTTCGTACTGGATCTGGTTCCGCAGCAGCGCTGACGCTCTCTCTAGTCCACAACAGACACCACTGTCAAGTTCCATACCACTGGCAAAGACGGCCTCGGCGTGGACAACTCAGACACTCTTCCAGATGCTTGGCAAGGGCCGCACTCGTTTATCATCACGGGCGACATTATTGCCGAGTGGCTCAGAGATTCGACGAACCAGCTGTCTCCGTATCAGGCGCTGGCCAAGAAGGATCCGGCCATCTACAGCCTGATCCTCGGCGCCATCAACACGCAGTCTGAATACGTCATCGAGTCTCCGTACTGCAATGCCTTTCAGCCGCCTCCCATCAGCGGCCTGTCGATCACCCACAATGGGCAGGACGATGATGTGCACCCTGTGTACGATCCCAATTTCGTCTTCGAGTGCAAGTACGAGCTCGATTCGATTGCCCACTTCCTTGCGCTTGGCAACGACTTCTTCGAGCACACTGGCTCGACTGAGTTCCTCACGGACAGGTGGTTTGCGGCGCTCGACACCGTCCTGGACGTTATCGATGAGCAGTCTATGCCGACATTTGATCCCACGTCCGGAAGCTTCCGCAAAAACCAGTACACCTTTCAGCGTAGGACAAACCTGGGAACCGAGACCCTCAATCTTGCCGGTGTGGGAAACCCCCTGAACGGCGACACAGGCCTTGTCCGGTCAGCCTTTCGTCCCAGCGACGATGCAACCATTCTCGGCTTCTTCATCCCTGCAAACGCCATGATGAGCGTTGAGTTGCGCAGAGCCGCCAAGGCTCTGAAGAAAGATGGCAAGACTGCTAAAGCGGCCGAACTCGTGGCCTTGAGCGAGCGGATCAGCAAGGGTGTCTGGGAACATGGCGTTGTGGAACACAAGAAGTTTGGCAAGGTCTTTGCCTACGAAGTGGACGGATACGGCTCGTCGATACTGATGGACGATGCCAACTACCCGTCTCTTCTCGCGTTGCCCCTGATGGGCTTCGTCGAGCAGGACGACGAGGTGTATCAGAACACGCGCAAGATGCTGCTCGGCAAGGACTCGAATCCTTATTATTTGACGGGTCGGGATTTCCGTGGTATTGGAGGCCCCCATATCGGTCTGCGCAACGCATGGCCGATGAGTCTGCTCATCCAGGCTCGCACCTCCAACAACGACACTGAGATCAAAGAGTGCATTGACCTTGTCCTGTCCTCATGCAACCTTGGTCTCGTCCACGAGAGTATCGACGTGAACAACTCGTACTCGTACACACGTAGCTGGTTCGCGTGGGCTAATGGGGTTTTTGCGGAGACGATTCTGGATCTGGCTGCCCGCAAACCAGAGCTGATATTTGGGGATAGCACTCCATATACAATATGATGGCAGCGAAGAGGTCACAAGATGTGGCATTACAATACTACTTACAGGAGGATACAAGGCATTACTTTTGAGAACTGGGGATTATCGGAAGAGTGAATATTCCCACTCTGCACAGGTGTTCTGATGGTGTTTTTGCTCTGGATCATTTCTGCTCCTCGGCGGTCCCACTGCTATCCCTCTCTGCTCCCTGCCAGCTGGACGGTCCATCATCAAGCATTCTCCCAATGACCTGTCCCAGTCTCTCCACGCCTTCCACCAGATTCTGCTCCTCCTCCCACGCAAAGCACAGCCGCATCGCGTGGTCCAGTCTCACGGCGGCCTCGTCGCCTTGGACCTCAAACATGCCGCCGTGACCAATGACCAGATCCTCGTCACGCATACACCGCGCGGCAATCGCCTTGGCGCCGGGGAACGGCTTCTCTTCCGTGCCGACAGGCAGTGTGAGCCAGATGAAATACCCTCCGAATATGCCCTTGCCTTCCTTCTGCACCGTACCGCCACCAGCGCCGCCGTCACCTCCGCCTCCTGCTCCATCCTCGAGATCCAGCAAACCCCCCTGCCCAACCATGACACCAAACGGCCTCACCAACGCCCTCTCCACAGCAGTCATGAGCAACCTATGCCGGCGCCGATACGTCGGCCGCAACACGCTCTCAATCTCGCGCTGCAGATCCCCCGACCTGAGCAGCTGGCACACGATAGCGGCCGTCATCTGCGAGGGGGCGCCGCCGGACCTCGTCGCACCCGTCTGGCTCAGTCCCAGGGCGAAGTCGGGCGTAGACTGGGTCCAGCCGGTGCGCAGGCCGGGGCCAGCGAGCTTGCTGAACGACCCGTTGGATATGGCGTGGCCGAAGTGCTGCCTCTTCTGTGCTGGCTCGAGCGGTATGCCCAGCGCGTTGACGATGGTCTTTGTTGTGGTCGCACCGGCGAGCTTGCTCAGCTCTTCGTCGTGCCGAGAGGGCCCGAGGGCGAGGTCAATGTCCACGAGGCGCGGGAGGAGAGCCCGGTTGAGATCGACTTCTTCTGCCAGCGCCTCAACCGCCGTGGCACCCTTTGCAGAGTGACCCGGCGGGGAAGAGGTCGTAGACCACTGCAGCATGTCGTACACATCGTCGGACACGACCAGCGCGTCGTGCTCGCGCGCCAGCTCGACCAGCGCGCGCCGCCGGGCCAGTGACATGGTCTTGCCCGACGGGTTCGCAAACGTGGGCACGCAGTAGATGACGTGCCTGTAGATCTTGCGGTACGGGGCCGGGTTCTTGTACACCGGTCGTCGTGGGGCGGCCTCCTCTCCTTCCCGGTCCGCCGTGGCTTGGTGACTTCCCTCCTCCTTCTTGTTGTCCTTGCTCTTCTCCGAGCCACCCTTCTCCGAGTCGAGCTCCTCCAGCCCGGCTCGCAAGAACTCGAGGTCGATGCCCTCGTCGTCCTCGGGCACCGCGCGCATCTTGGCGCCGAACCCGGCGTCCGCCATGATCGGGCACGCGAGGAAGTACGCGGGGGCGACCATCCACACGGCGCGCGTGTACGCCGGGTCGGTGAAGCTGGCCAGCACGTTGGCCAGGGACTGCGAGGCCCCGCCCGTGATGGTGATGGTGTCGGCTGCTGCTGCTTCCGCGGCCAGTGGTGGTGGTGATGTGGGCGGCATGCTCTTTTGATGATGATGATTAGGAGGAGGCACTCCTCCGTCATCACGGTGTATGGGATCGCTGTAGAACTCGTCTAGCCATACGGCCAGTGCCTCCCGGAGCTCCTGGAACCCCGGGTCCGGGGCGTACAGCAGCGCCGAGGCCGGGGTGAGGATGGAGGCGTCGCTCAGGGCGGCCTGGGCGGCCTTCTTCAGGGCGTCGACGGGGAGCAGAGATGTATTTGGCCAGCCCCTGTGGAGATTTATTGGCGTCCTCTTCTTCTCCTCCTTCTTTTTGGTCTCGGGTGTAGTCTCGGTGGTCAGTGAGGCTGGAGTTGGGATGGGAGTGGTCTTGCCCTCCATCCCCCCCGTGCTGGGGCCCCCGGGGGCGGTGGAGGAGGAGGTTGTGCTGCCCATTCTGATGGTATATTTGGTAGTCACAGTCGATGGTGGACTGCCAGCGTATGATAACAAGGCCCTCGACCCCGTCTTGCTGCTGACTGGGAACGTTCTTGTTGCAAGACTAGTCCGATGACACGGCCGTGTGAGGATGAGAATACAACGCATGTAACTTTGGTCCTCTCCACCTAGCTCGACGGTCCTTGCCAGATGTGTTTGCTCCGGGGATCACTTTGACCGAGATCGCAATATCGTGTGGCGGGCTGCAAAGGCCAAAGGAAGTAGACGCAGCATGTAGTTCACAACTTAAAAAGTCTCGGAATCATGAGGGGGCGATGTGGTAAGTCGTGGGCGGATAAGTGGATCCCGCACATCGACTTCCGGGGCCGTCCATAGCCGCTCCGGTGCGTCTCCGGCCGCCCGGCTCGGCGGAGGTTGGCGAACGGATGGTCTCGACACTTATTATCAAGCTCGCCCTCGACAGCACGACTTTCCCGCACGCACATGTATCTAAAGGCACATGACGGCAGGCACCAATGTCTCGAGAAGCACAATCGCAAGGGTATCAATTTGTTCGCTAGTCACGCCTTTAAATCCTTTCCCAAGAGACGCCGCAAAGTCCAATACGCCTCTACCTCCTCCTGCTAAACCTACACGCACGTAAAAGTGCCGGCTGACAGGACTATCTACCAACCCCACGTCCTGGAGGATGCAGTGAAGACAGGTGGCTTCCACTGGATCCGCTCGGGCGCAATGTACCTCTTGGCCTTGAGCTTGTCCTTTTCCCTACGTGCAATGAGTGCCTCGGGAATGACGAGCTTGTGTTCGCCCTTGTGGTACACCTGCATCTTGAGCGCCTGTAACGTGTGCTCAACATCGACCGTCATCATGGCCAGCGACGATGATATGCTCTCGATACTCGTCTTCTCGTCCCGCTCGGCAGCCTCGATGAGTAAATCAAGAATGACCTCAGACCAGTACTGCCGGTAACTGAGAAGCCCAAGATCAGACAGCGGCTTCTCGGGAGAGCCCAGCTTGCCCTCGATCTTGGACAACTCATACGAGAACTGGATGAGCAACCGGCCGAAACCCTTGCGCTGGTACTGCGGCAGCGTCAGGATACAGGCGACGTTGTAGCCCTCTGCACTCTCCTTCTCCTTGGAAAAAAAGCCAACCAAGTGATGGCCCTTTTCCGACTTCTGCGTCATGACGTAGAACAAGAACGGGTCGACATCGTAGTAGAGCGTCTTGTGGTCGAGGAACATTTTGCAGAATAGACAGAGATTCCTGCACCAGGTCCGTTGTCTCTTTCCGTCAATCTCGAAGAACGAGACATAATCGTCGCGGTAGATCTCGTTGCCCGGCGGGTGGTGCAGCGTGCACCGGTGGCGATGCCGCACAAAGGATTTGTGGTCGGCGTAATAGTTGAGGCAGAACTCGCAGATGTAGATGACGTCCTCAAGGGTGAAGGGCTCCGGGTAGGGCGAGAAGTACCAGGGGAACAGGTTCCACTCGCCAAATTGCACCATTGATATGTTTCGGATTCTCGCCAGCTCGGTCGGGTTCTGTGTCATCGAGCCTCCTGTCCGCAGCTTCTCAATCTCCTTCTCCCTGCTGAAACCGCCCTCGTCCTCCTTCTTGACCTCTGCAACTTCGTCATCATCGTCCAGGTCCATCTCATCACCGGCCGCGGCGGGTGTCGAGGTAGCTTTCGTCGAGTCGGCATCGAGCGGAGTCGACGGCGCCTTCTGGTTGTCGACAAATTCGGTCCACGGGTGGCTCGGAGTGGTCGCCTCTGAGATGACCGACTGCTCGCGCTTGCTCAGCCGCTTAGGGTTCTTGTTGGCCGACTTTTTGTTCTTCGACACGGCGGCCGCCGTCTTGCTCTTGTTGTCCTTGCCCGGCTTGTCCTTGTCCGGGTTCGGCCACTCGACGTCCTGCTCAAAGTCGATGCGCCGCACGGGCACCCACTCGTCGAGGCGCTTGTTGAAGTTGTCAAAGTTGCAGTAGAACTGCCGCCCACTCTTGGCCTCCTTGATGCTCAGAATCTCGGCGCGCCGCGCCTGGCCTTCCTTCTCGACCATCGCGATGCACCCCACGCGCAACGTGTCGGGCGTGGCCTTGCTCTTCTGCCGGGGCACGTCGGCCCCGACGGTCGCCTCGCCGTTGAGAACGCCAGGACTCATTGTCGGATGGCTTTGGCGGTCTGTGGCGATGGAAAAGTTGATGGAATCGGGTGTGTGGTCAATTGACAGTGCGGTCGGTTTCGCGCGGTTGCGGACGGAATCTCATGGTCGCATTTGTGATGGGCAAGTGTTGCAGCAGGCAGTTGCCCCAATGCTCCACTAGAAACGTCCAGGCGCTGGTGGAGGGGCGACGCCTGTTGGTGCTAATGACGTGTCAGGTTTAGTGCACTTTCCAGAACCCTCCGGTGCGAGTGGCCACTAATCATCGCGTGCTGGTCACATGGTATGGGGGTTCCGAGGCACACTGGCAAATTAGGTCAAACCTGGCGAAGGTTTGCGAGCAAACATCAATTGTGCCATCTCTATGGCGAAGTGATACATAGCTCGCCATAGTTGTTTGTACCTGCGGAGAAGTCCCTCACTAAGAGTAAGGCCGCCATATATGGTTGTGACAAAAGGCGTTCTACGGCTTCAAAGGTTCTCCCGAACGAAACGCCGTCGTCTTGCTCAACAATCGATATAACTTGACGGCATGATTACATGCATCACCCAAGCAGGATTATTATAGCCGATCCAGATATCCATACTCGCCGTGATTATCAAATACTGGTCGTGCGTTCCGTAGATAATCGACCGATCCTGCGAGGAATGGGGAAATGGCATCGAGGGCCGAGGAAAGGGCAAATGAGAACTCTCCTTGGGTGATGCTCGCCGGTGCGTTTTGGTCGGTGTCCAGACATGGTCGTGATAGTGGCTCCATAATCGTGAAGTCGCGACCGCATCAAACAGTCACAACAAGCAGCACACATGCCTCTTCAGCAACCCGTTCCGAATCTCAGCAGCGGGTCTTAGAGATGATGGCAGGAGATTATCCCCAAGTCCAAGTCTTGGGAATGGAAAGCATTTGGGACTTTCTTCTGTGTGGTCGTCCATCAACTCTGAAGCACCATATCGTCACGCAGCTGCTGACAGCAAATGATCGAGGAACGGCAGACTGCATTCGCCCTTATTGTTGCCTCGTATTCAAGAAACACCGGGTTCAAGTCGAGGGATCCTTCACAGCAGCAGGATACGCATGCAGCTTTTGATAGATTCAGTGTCAGCAATCGTTTCTAGGGCGTGCTCCTCAGCACAAAGAAACAAACAAGCAACATACCTTTTCAGCGAATCCAATCCACTCCTCGATGCTCCTAACATACGCGTCTGCACCTGCATCAGCGACAGACTCGTGGCCCCAGACGACAAACTCGTCAAACACGCCCTCGTTGCGCAGAGAGGCGACCTGCGGCTCCTCAGAGGACTCGTCGTCGCCGTCGTCGAGGTTCATAGCATGGTCATCATCCTCGCCGGGCTGCTTCTTCTTTTCCTGCCTGCTGGCGACCGCACCGTAGTAGCCCTCGGGCAACTTGACTGTCTTGCCGTAGAGTTTCCTACCACGCAGGTATGCGACGTTTTGTGTGCCGTCTGCATGGGAGTGTCAGAAAATGCGCGGGAAGCGGTTCGATTCGGATTCCATCTTGGACGGACGGCGTGATACTGACCTTTGTTGATCGCCGGCTTCCAGTATGTGTCTATCGAGCCGACCTCGCCGTCGTGGTGGATGCGTGCGGGCAGCAGATTTACGCAAGTCTTGGGCTGGTCTGCGGCCTTGACTGGCCCCTCGACCGTGAGAATAGGCTGTGACATTTTGTAGGGTATCGTCTTGGAGAAAGTATGGGTTTGTGCGAGGCCTCCGTGACAAAGGCTACTGCTGCCCTGGTCTACGCAGTGAATAATGCCCGTGGTGATGGAGCCCAGAAATCAGACGCGACGAGACGCGCCGGAGGTGGAAACCACTTAATGCGGACCCACTTTAAAGTGCTTGCGGCTTAGACTCTGCTGCAGCCAGGCTGCAGGGTCAAAACGACCACTCAAGCACGAAGCCCAGTAGAACCATGAGATAGGTCTAAAGCAGTGTGTATCGTTTGGGTATTATGATGCGCTAGTCCATGTTGCTCAAAGATTGCTCGCTAATGCCTTTTCTTCTTCTTCCCTCCCGCAGCTTTCGTCCTGCCTTTGCCTTTTGCCCCTGCGCTGGCCCCAAGCTCTTCATCATCATCATTGACGAATCTGCTAAATTTGTGCGCGTGCTCGACATCGAACTCGGGCTTCTTCTTCCGGAAGAGTAGCATCGCGACTCTGGCATCCTCGATGCTCGAATGGACACCACCCTGAATCTCCACGCCCAGCACTTCCCGCGCAAGCACCCGCAGCGCTGGCTTCGGCCCATGTCCATACTTCCTGTACCCTGAGAACCTCGCCGTGTCGCGAATCTGGTGTGTGGGGTGGCTGAGCATGAGCACGGCGAGATCGTGTCGAATGTCGTGCCCGACCAGTATCCTATCCTTGAGCAGCTCTGCAATGACCTTCTGTACCTCGTCAAAGTCCCTCGCGGTCCGCATGTGCCGCGTCGTGATGCCCGTAATGCTCGTCCGCCAGTCCGTCACTTTCTCGCGCGGCCGCACAAACGAGTCGTACACCTGCTTCCCATGGAAGTCGACCACGCTCACCCGCGCCAGGGCGTGGTCGTACCCATCCGGCCCAATGCCGACCATCTCACAGTCCAGCCCAATGTACTTGCCGACATCGCCGATCTTGAGGCCTGGGGCCAATCCTTCATTGACGCGGTGTTTCTCTGCCTCGCTTCCCGCCCTCAGCAGCGCGTTGTCCTTGACGCCGAGGTTGTATGCTTCGGCCAAGGCTTCTGATGATATGCCATTGTCGTCGGCCCATAGTGCCAGTGATGGCTTTATTGTCGCCGGCGTGCCATTGGGGATGGCGGAGGACTGGGTTACGCCCATCGACGAAGACGAGGAAGGCGGTGGTTGTCTCACGGGCCAGTTGCGCTGCCGTTTGTTCTCAGCCTGCTTCTTGGGGGGCAGTGTACTGCTGGGCTTGTGTTTCTTCGAGATCTGTGTTGCGTCTTCTGTGGCTTTTCTCTTTGCGGGCTTCTGCTGCGCTGCCTGTGGCGGCGGCTTCTTGGGCGCAGAGGACGGCTCAGTCTTTATCTGAGCCTGCAACTTTTTCCAGTTTGATGAGAGCTCAGGAGCCATCTTGTCGTGGCTGTGGATGTTTATGAGAGGCTCATGATAGAGCAGAGTGCACGGAATTCAATTCTGGGACTGGGTCTGGGATCAATCTGCAGAATTGGCTGTAATGGCTGACTGGGCTGGGAGAGATGCGTGTGAATCGTGAGGGTGGAAGCACTGACAGAGAAAATGGAGAAGCAGGAAAACCCACAGTTTTGCGACAGCCACTCCCCACTGTGCAGAGCCGAGCCGGACGCCGCTACCTTAAATGCAGCTCCCGACTTACACAGCCCAGAGGAGATCTTGGTGCATGTCACATTCGAAGTCACGCCCAAAGTGCATCGGCGTTTCACCCAGCCGTGTGAAGGCTTCTTCTCGTTCGGCATATTGCTCCAAACATGTGCCGGTCGGCGAGCCAGTGTGAATAAGGGATATCTGCGTACCCGGCTTATCCTGCTCGAGTTAGTCGGATCTGGACGTGAGGCCGAGTCCACTTTCCCCGCACAAGCAATCCCTCACCGAGCCGTAGAGTAGTTTGCGAGGTCATTTCGTCCCCCTTCCCAAAGAGCTGTTGAGTCTGCGTGACGGCTGTGTGACGTTGTACGGGCATGCACCGGTGTAAGCAACCAGTAACCTTCATTTGAGATATTCTTCTGCCCGGTTGTCAGTTCCTGGTCTGGAGGAGCTCGTCAGCTGCTTCTGCTCGCCCCCCCCCTATTATATAAACTTTCAGGGTCCCCGATTGTGCAACCAACTTCAACATCGCCGCGCCGATCTCCCGCGGAACACCCTCACTTTCACCACACACTGTAAGCTGCAATTCATATCATTGACATGTCGTTGTTCACCCACTGATCCTCGATCTAGACCTGGTCTTTCAACTGCTGAGCCCTGTCGCTATCTGCCAAATGGCTCCGCCTGCAACTCCCGTGGCCGTCTCGGCGCCTGGCAAGGTGCTTCTGGCCGGCGGCTACCTCGTCCTGGACCGCGAGTACACGGGTCTCGTCTTTGGCCTCAGTGCCCGCATCAACGTTGTTGCCCGCAGCATCCCCACCAGCCCTGGTGTCCAGCTCAACGAGATTGTTGTCGACAGCCCTCAATTCCTCGAGGCTCAGTGGCGATACGGTTACCACCTGGCCCCTGAGAGGGGTGGCATCAAGGTCACTCAGTTCCAGGTGTACGTGAATGCTCTTTGTATCATGTCTCTTATCCATATCCCTCATGCTGGATCCGGAAATATCTGGATACATCCCCTTTGCATTCTTGCGGGAGCCTCCTTTAAGGATGAGCTTCCCGTCATGTTTCCAAGCAGGACTCTCAAGCTCAACGTCATTCTATACTACGATTCCAGACACTTGCACCAAGCATAAACCTACATATTACTAACTTTCAACATAGCGGCTCAAATATCAACCCCAACCCCTTCGTGGAGACGACGCTGAACTACGCCCTCACATTCATCTCAACCCTGGCACCCACGAACCAGTCTTTCGCAGCAGCCAGATTCACCGTCCTGGCCGACAACGACTACTACTCCCAGCCACACTCATCCTCCGCTGCGGACACGGCCAAGAAGAATCCAACCCGCTTCGCCAAGTTCCCCACGACCCTGCGCGACGCGCACAAGACCGGCCTGGGCTCCTCCGCGGCACTCGTGACCTCCCTGACCGCCGCCTTGCTCACCTACTACCTGTCCCCGTCCGACTTTGACCTCGCCACGCCTCAGGGCCAGCGGACCCTGCACAACCTCGCGCAGGCCGCCCACTGCGCGGCGCAGGGCAAGGTCGGCTCCGGCTTCGACGTGGCCGCCGCGGTCTACGGCAGCTGCAAGTACCGGCGCTTCTCGCCGTCGATCCTCAAGGGCCTGCCCGAGGCCGGGAAGCCGGGCTTCGCGCCCGCGCTGTTCGAGTGCGTCACCCAGGCCGAGTGGGACACGGAGATTGCCAAGGATGGCGTCTCCCTCCCCGCCGGCGTCGCGCTGCGCATGTGCGACGTCGACTGCGGTAGCCAGACGGTCGGGATGGTCAAGAAGGTGCTCGCGTGGCGCGAGCAGGACAGCCAGGCCGCCAAGACGCTCTGGGACGACCTGCAGGCGTCCAACGAGAAGCTCGGCGCCACCCTCAAGGCCGGCGAGGTCGAGAGCATCAGCGGGGCCGTGGCCTCGGTGCGCGAGCTGATCCGCGCCATGGGCACGGGGAGCGGCGTGCCCATCGAGCCCGAGTCCCAGACCGCGCTGCTCGACGCGCTGCAATCCGTCGAGGGCGTGCACAACGGCGTCGTGCCCGGCGCGGGAGGCTTTGACGCGCTGGCGCTCGTCATGAAGGATGACGCCGAGACCGAGAAGCGGGTCAAGCAGTTTCTGGAGACGTGGAGCGCCGACAAGGGTGGTGTCGTGAGGATGCTCGACGTCAAGGGCGAAAT
Organism: Microdochium trichocladiopsis; assembly: GCF_020744255.1. Lineage (NCBI taxonomy): Eukaryota > Fungi > Ascomycota > Sordariomycetes > Xylariales > Microdochiaceae > Microdochium > Microdochium trichocladiopsis. Next base: position 3,004,020 of record NW_025763546.1, read on the forward strand.
GGAGGGCGTGAGGAGGGAAAGCCTAGACCAGTACGACGGGTGGGTACAGTAGAGAACTAGAGACAAGTAGGCATCTTCACTCAAGCCCCTTTCTACCTGAAAGTGGTCTATCAAGGTGCTGTCAGACTTTATATTGTATACACCAAAGTGGCCAAAGATCCAGTATTGCTTGCAGTGGGCATCTTTACGAAGCAGGGCAGCATTCAGCCCGTTTGATGTGGCACACTTGTGAATGCTCCTGGCTGTGATTTTGATATCTGGCAATGGTCCACAATCTGGACCGACAACTACCAGTCCGGTGACTAGAATGACGGAACTCCTCAATGGCAGGTTCCATTCGCAGACCTGTCTTGGACAGCCTTACTCCGTGCTTCAGCGGCAGAGGAACGCCAGCCACACTGGGCAGACTTCGGCGTACCAAACATCGGCGAACCTTGGCCAGTCAGCGCAGTCCTATAAGAACTCCTGGGTGTCGCGTTTCCCTCCCTCTACATTTTGCATCCTTCTTTCCTCAACGACTTTAGGTGAGTTGTCTCTCTCATATAATTTCTCTCGTCAAACGTAAGCCAAGTCGCACAAGCTCCTGTGTCTCCAGTATCTGGCAGTAATCCAAGTGGGATTTTCTCAGAACCGAGGCATTCATCGCAGAATGCACTCACGAGCTACGACTGGCATCCGCAAAAGTGCTGCCGTTCATTCATTCCATTCTCGAAAAGGTTTTTTTTTCATTTCCCTAGTCAAGGCATATGACTATTCAGTACAAACAACTCGTCCCACCAACTACGTCTGCCCCAACGTCACTCCTCCTACTTCAGCTCAGCTCCAATCCTCACGAAAGCCTTTACCACCTGAGACTAGCTTGTCGACCTCGCGTGCCTATCCAATGATGGCGAGGGCATGACGATTCTGGTTTCGGACTTGTTCACGATCGCCACCTGCCAGGGAGAATTTCAAGTGTTTGCGTTAGCCAAGGCTAACGACTTGTAGGTCATCAGAGTTACCACAGTATGATAATCCTCCCACTTGGTCATAAAAATACTACACTCCTCATCTTCCCTACCTTTTTGAGACGCCGGTGGCCAATGATGTTGATCCGAGCCGACCCTGGGCTGTAGACCACACGATGACTGTGTCTCGTCGTAGTTGTTATCTCGAGCTCCACGGTGTATTGGCAAATATGACCTGAGGCTGCCGGTATGGGCGGTTGTACAGACCTGGTAGAAAGCCAGTCTTGACGCAAGACCTGGACAGGAAGACAAGAGAATTCGACCAATTTGATCTATGATGACAAGGACTCGCTAAGGTAGCCGACACCAGGGCATGAGAAGCCATCGGGCGTCTGGGACCTAGTCGGGCTGCTCTGAGGTCTCGGAACACGAGTGTGTCGTCTCATGGTGAACAGTATTGTGGTATCACATCGGTAGATTCGCTCAGGAGGAGGCACGAGAGCCAATAGACCAGGGGCTGTTAGGGACTTGAAAGCGACAACAAGATGGGCAAGGAATATGATGGAATGCAATGGGGCATGATAATTGGCGAGGGCGTGGCATCACCGGGTTGTTGGTGATGAAATGCCTGATGGTTGATGCTGCATCGCTGTGTCGACAGGCAGATGTAGTTGGAATAACTCGGCAGAAGGGGACACACGCGAAGAGGTGAGGATTGAGACTGTGTTTCGAGCATAATGAACATAAGGAGTCCCATGACACGACTGCGTCCTTGCTCTTTCCATCTACGACATCACGGAGGCGTTCTCGTGGCCAGAAGGAAAGTGTGATCGCTGCCCGGAGCGTCCTATAATGGTAGCCACGAACGCAGGGTCATAGATCTGATACAGCAATAACGAATCTTGTCACATGAGGTTCTGTCTACAGCAATCTCCTACACTCTATATCTCGGGCCTGTCAACTGAAGCGCTTGTGTTGCCGCCACGAGACTGCCGTCTATACTTGGCATCGCGGTCACAAAACAGATCTGAGCCAGGTAGTAGCTCAGTATAGTTGCCCCGGTTCGTATCGAGACAGTGAGCACATTAAGCATACCTCTGCCAGTCGATCAAACCTCCAACAAAGGCGCGGGATGTGAAACGAAAAGCATTTTGGTCCCGTCTTTATATGACCGGATGGATCGTGTTTTGTGCAGTCGCTCTTGGTCTATTTCCATGAAAATCGGGGCGGAATCAAGGTGAGCCACCGTATTTTGATGGTTCTCCAATATCAGCTATTGGTGCTCTGCGGTTCGTGGGAGATTAATGATAGATGACGTTCCAATTGGGCCAACTGGTCTCTCTGGTGTTCAGCATAGAGACTGCTATGCAATCGTTTGCAAATAGGCCGAGCTGGTCTAAGATCTATTTCTCCAGGTGTCTTCTTTCACTAATATGTTTTTCTCTGATCTGACAAGTGGCATGTCCTAAATGGTGTTCATGGAATAGAATCATCTCCCCTTGGTTCGCTTTCGCTCTGGTCTTATTTCACCTTACACCATTAAAGAACGTGACACGATTGGACGTATAGCATACCAATGCGGGAGAATCACCGCAACGTATATTTTGCATTCGAAATTTCTATATATAGTTGTAATGGAGGAGGCCTAATAGGGTGACGGTAAACCAGAAGTTGCATTGTCGTTGTTGTTGCTCTCAAACGTTGATCCAGTCTACAGTCCAGTCTGAGGCGGAACGGTCAAACTCCCTTCACCCAGAAGAATGATCTTTGATCTCAAGTAGGCTTCCCGCATCATCTTGCGTAGAACACAGAACACACTGTCGGTGAGACTGCCAGTATCAACACGGGAGAATGCTGAGGCCCAGGCGTGTAAGTCGACTAAAGTACCTAGGTACGTACCTTAGACAGGCCCCACAGATTATGTGCGCCTGGCGGTAGCAGGGGTCCAGTGTCCTGGCAGCGCCGCGCAGGGGACCCCGCAGCCACTGCCCTCTATCGGCTTATCAATCGAGGGGCAACTTTTACTTTTTTTTCTTTGTCGTTGCCCGACGCCCGCGAAAAGTCACCAAGCTTGGGGAGCCACTGAAGAGTCATCGAGGGGCGAGCCTAACATTATCGTCATCCACCTGGTGCTCCATCTTGGGCCTTCTCACCGATAGCAGCGACCTTTTTCCTCACAACACCCCGCCACGAACCTCCCCTCGATCACGACAGCTTCGGGGATCTTTTGTGCTGGACTGCACATTGACAGCGACTTCAGCGGAACCAACTGCCACTGCAGATTACCAACATGGCGGGCATGGAACTCGACGAGCCCATCTCGATCGCCCCGGTCGGGCCTGCGACCTCGACAGGAGCCACGTGAGTTCTTCCTAGCTCTCTACTTCCACAACGCAGACTTCGCATGGTCCGCGATCTCATCGTCTGCGTGATACGTTTTGCTAACTATCAGCATGCGACTACAGTATCTTCTGTTGCGACTGTGGTGCCCCCATCGACGGCACAACGGCGACTGGCGCTCGCTGCTACGACTGCATCAAGGTCCACCACGACGTATCACAGGGCATCCAGCGCGAGGCTGTGCTCAACTTCTGCCGCGACTGCGACCGATGGCTCCTACCACCCCAGAGCTGGGTCACCGCGGCACCCGAGTCCCGCGAGCTGCTCGCACTCTGCCTGAAAAAGCTTCGTGGCCTAGGCAAGGTGCGCATTGTCGACGCCAGCTTCATCTGGACTGAACCGCACTCGAAGCGTATCAAGGTCAAGCTCACGGTCCAGGACGCCGTATCGGACGGTGTTCTGCTCCAGCAGAGCTTCGAGGTTGTCTACATCGTTGCGCACCAGCAGTGCCCCGAATGCGCCAAGTCGTACACAGCCAACGTCTGGCGCGCGGTGGCGCAGGTCCGGCAAAAGGTCTTGCACAAGCGCACCTTTTTGTACCTCGAGCAGCTCATTCTCAAGCACGGCGCCCACAAGGAGACGATCAACATCAAGGAGGCGAAGGATGGCATCGACTTCTATTTCTCGCAGAGGAACCAGTGTGAGAAGTTTGTCGACTTCCTCAAGTCGGTGGTTCCAGCCAACGTCAAGAAGGCCCAAGAGCTTATTTCCATGGACACACACACATCGAAGAAGTCGTACAAGTTCACATACTCGGTCGAGCTCGTCCCTGTGTGCAAGGACGATCTGGTTGCCCTCCCTATCAGCCTAGCCAAGTCTCTTGGCAACATTTCACCGCTAGCCATCTGCTACAAGATTGGCACATCAGTCTATCTCCTTGACACACACACACTGCAGACCGCCGATATCACAGCGCCGATATATTGGCGTGCGCCGTTCACTGCGCTGGCGGACGCCCAAGACCTGACAGAATTCATCGTCATGGACTGCGAGCCCACGGGCCAGACACGGGGCAAGTGGATCCTGGCAGACGTCCAGCTGGCTCGCGCAAACGATCTCGGCGTCAACGACAAGACATACTATGCCAGGACACATCTGGGCGGCATGCTCTATGCAGGTGACTCCGTGATGGGCTATATGCTCACTGGCACCAACTTCAACAACCCCCAGTTTGAGGCTCTTGAGAACTCCAACACATACTCTAGCACGATACCCGACGTCATCATCGTGAAGAAACACTATCCCAACCGCAAGCGCAACCGGAAGAGGAACTGGAAGGTCAAGCGTATGGCGAAGGATGAGGGAGAGCTGCTGCCAAAGAAGGCCGACCAGGAGCGCATGGACCGCGAGTTTGAGCTGTTCCTGCAGGATCTTGAGGAGGACGACGAGTACCGTGGTGGTGTGGCTCTGTACAAGAACCCCAAGAAGGCGGACGAGATGAGCGTCGCGATGTCTGAGGATGGGGAGGAAGATTTGCCGCAGGTCGACATGGACGAGCTGCTGGATGACTTTGATGAGCTCACAATGGACGCATGATTGGAACTGGGACTGGATGGGAACAAAAAGGAGGCAGGGATCCTGGGCATTTTATAGGCGTTACTGGCATGCTTGTGCTTTCTTGAGAATCGATCATATTTCCAAGATACTTTATCACTTTTGTGTCTGTGTACATATCTGCCTTGACATCAATGACAGTGAAGGACTATACCGTGTCGTACGTCCATCCTTCGAAGGTAAGATCATGACTTGGAGACAAAGCCAGACATAGGCGCTTCTTATGCCGTGGGTATCATTAGGAGGACAAATACAGTCCTAAAACAACTTGCTAAGCACCCGTTTCGCCTCCTCCGGAGCCTTTTCTCCACCCTTCTTGCCAGCGGGCGCCTGCTTAAACTTGCGCTTCTCTCCACTCCGACTACTAGCCGCGACTGCCTCACCATCTTCCTCCCCAGCCCGGCTCTTCTTTGCCGCAGTCTTGGCCTCCATCCCCTCGAGGACCTTGGCTCTCTCAATGTTCCGCACAAAGTCCTTGTTCTCCTTGGTAGCCTTTGTGATCTCGGCGCGGATGCGGCTCGTCCTCTCGGCGGCCTCGGAGGCGATCTGCTCCGTCAGGTTGTGCCACTTGAACCCCTTGAGGTAGATCATGCTCCACACGTCGTCGCGGTAGTAGGAGCCCTTGGGCCCGCCTATCGTGCGCGCGTTGAGCATGCTGACGACCGTCTTGGCGTCGTTCTTGTTGGTGAACTCGACCCAGCCGTCCGTGAAGGAGCGCTTCTTGTTGCCGCCGGCCTTGACGCGGCGGGTGTGCTCGGCCGGGTCCTCGGGCGAGAGGAAGATGCGGTTGATGGTGCCGTAGGGCTCGAGCAGCGACCGCAGCTTCTGGGGCTTCATGAAGGGCGGCACGCGCGAGATGTAGATCAGCCCGGACTTCTTGACGGCCTTTTCGGTCGCGACGAGGTTCTTCTTGGTCAGCCCCGTCGAGGCGCGGGTGATGTCGGGGAGGTCGTGTGTTTTTGTTATTGTTGTTATCGTGTCGTCCGCGTCTTCGGCTTGTCGTGGTTCTTCATCATCATCGTCGTCGTCGTCATCGCCGGCTCTGCGGCGCTTGCTTGTCTGTGTGGGTTTCTTGCTTTGCTTGCTCCGCAACTCTCGATCGGACCCGGAGGCGTCGCTCTCGGGCTCCTCGCTGATCCGGCGCCGCTTGACGCTGCGGCTGCCGCCCTTCTGCACCTCATCGGCGTCCGAGTTGTACCCCTGGCTCTCGTTGTCGTCGTCGCTGTCCCCAGCGTCGAGAAAGTTGTTCCGCTTCTCGGACGGCATCTTGAGTATCGATGTGTGTGTGTATGTGGGTTTTCGAGAACCGATCCAGGCTGTGTGCACAACCTTGCGAAGTCTGATCTGCCTTGCTGCCGAACGATTGGGAGCGTTTTTGAGGTTGTGGTGTCGCGATGCTCTTCTGCGAAAGACTCGCAGTGGGACTTTACTCCTTCTCCGACACAGTCTCCAAAGTTCGTCAAACCTGCACCCTGGCCTGCGTTCGCTGCTGGGCTGGGAGAAGAAAAATAAAGTGGGCCCGCGCGCGCTTCTGGAAAGTGCAGGCGGCGCTCGGCAGATAACGAGGGCCGGCAGTTTGGGGGGCTTATCAGGGAGGGCGTGAGGGGTCCAGCGGGCCGGCCCCAGCGAGCAGCTCCGTGATAGGAGCTGCCCCGCTGTAAGTCGTGGTGGGAGCTCATGTGTCGGGGCTGAATGTCATCATAATAATACCTGACTCTTGTCCGAAAAGCTTGCCCCTCAGGGGAAGGTCGGGAGACTCTCTCTGTGTCATTGTGTAACTCTATTCTGGACGCCGGCTTGCTGTACACTCTTGATACGGGCAACCTAGTATCGTGGTCTCTTTCTTCATTGCCACTCCCTTTTTCAAGCAACAACAATATAGACAGGACCACCCACCATGTCTGCCGAAACGCTCACGACCATCTCGCCGACTACAAACGAGCCTATCCTGACAAGGACGGGTGCCTCGGCCACCGACCTCGAAGAGCTGCCCAACGTCGCGGCCGAGGCATTCAAGACATGGAGCAAGACGACGCTTGCTGAACGCCAGGCTATTGTCAAGAAGGCTCTGAAGCTGCTGGCCGACAAGAAGGATGAGCTCGCAGAGGAGATCACCGTGCAGATGGGCCGGCCCATTGCTTATACGGCTGGAGAAGGTGCGTGCCACAGTCGCAAGCTTCTTTGGGCAAGGGAGAACATGCTGACAAGCTGATTGTGCCATGAATAGTCACGACCGCCATCAAGCGCGCAGATTTCCTCCTGAAGATCAGCGAGGAGACGCTCAAGGACACAGAGGGCGAGGCTGAGAAGGGCTTCAAGCGGTTCATCCGCAAGGTCCCCGTCGGCCCCGTCCTGGTCCTCTTTGCCTGGAACGTAAGTTCGGATTCGTTGTCAAATCTGCTTGCTTGAACCGCTGGACTAGAACCTTGCTGACCACAACATCTTCCCCCGTCTACATAACAGTACCCATACCTCATCCTCGTCAACTCCCTGATCCCGGCGCTGCTGTCCGGCAACACCGTCATCCTCAAGCCGTCCCCGCAGACCCCGACCATCGTCGAGCAAATCAGCAAGATCTTCGCCGAGGCCGGCCTACCGTCCGGCGTGCTGCAGTACTTCCACAGCGGCTCGCCCTTGCTGATCGAGAGCATCGTGCGGAACCCAAAGATCGCGCACGTGTGCTTCACGGGATCCGTGGCAGGTGGCCTGGCCACGCAGAAGGCCGCGTCGGACCGCATCGTCAACGTCGGGCTCGAGCTTGGCGGCAAGGACCCGGCGTACGTGAGGGCGGACGTGGACATTGACTGGGCCGCCGGCGAGATTGTCGACGGGTCCATCTTCAACTCTGGCCAGAGCTGCTGCGCTCTGGAGCGGATCTATGTCGACGCCAAGATCCACGACGCCTTTGTCGAGGCCGCGCAGAAGGTGCTCAAGGGGTACAAGGTTGGCGACCCGCTGGACAAGGAGACGCAGATCGGGCCTGTCGTGTCGAAGCGGTCCAAGGAGACGATCGAGGCGCACATCAAGGACGCTCTGGACAAGGGCGCGAAAGACGTGACCCCGGCCAATGTCACTTTTGACAACCTCCCGGCCAAGGGCAACTTTGTCAAGCCCACCCTTCTCATCAACGTCAACCACGACATGACGGTCATGACCGAGGAGACCTTCGGACCGGTGATTGCCGTGCAGAAGGTCTCGAGCGATGACGAGGCAATCAAGCTCATGAATGACAGCGAGTTCGGCCTCACGGCCAGCATCTGGACAAAGGACACCGACAAGGGCTACGAGCTGGCCGAGCAGGTCGAGGCTGGTACTGTGTTTGTCAACCGCGCAGATTATCCCAGTCCGGTAAGTTTCATATGTTCCTATTGCACGCACGCTCTCGTCGTGCCTCCGATGTAGGAGATGAGATGAGATGTCTCGGCACTGTCTAATTACCATGTTCCTAACTTTCTGAAACTTTCTGACACTTTCGTCCCACAGGATCTGGCGTGGACCGGTTGGAAGAACTCGGGCAAGGGTGTGACCTTGAGCAAGTTTGGCTATGACCAGTTTGTCAAGCTGAAGAGCTACCACCTCAAGGACTACCCCAAATAGAGGACGTCCTGATAGACACGAGCCGTGGGTCTCACAGCGGGGATTTGATGGGGGAGGTGATTGTGTAGTACATCAGTCTGAGTGTCAATGGTGTCGCCAAGGCATGTCGCAGGCAACCACAGCATGAGAGGAGTGAATTCTCAAATTGTACAAAGAGTTATCACATGCTTCCGCCTGAGCCACGGGCATGATTGCAATTGCATGTTCTGAGCAGATGGATGGTGATTATTACCCCAAACGAATTGTGAAGCTTTGGCTGACACGTGCACGGCACAGTTGGAAGGGAGATCATGCAACTGGCACTAGTAGGTCTGCCCAAAAGACTTCCCATGATAAAGGCTCTTCAACAACAAGTACCAAAGTATCTGATGTTGCAAGACTTTTGATAAAGTGTAGTTAATGCGTAGACCCCAAATCGGTTGCGGAGGACAGGGCTTACGGCAGTAACAAGCATAAACAGATGGCAAGGACCAGGATTCTTTTCATGTAAGGCACAGGAGGCCGGGGCTTGTTGCTAGACGAGGCAGGCAGACCACGCAAGGCTTCGGGAATGCAGGGGGTTTGTGTTCAATCTCCGCGGCGCGCGCGATGTGTTCATGCTATAGATGTTCGCCCGTTGATAATTGCTGTAGCGGTCAGAGTGCTTGTCGTCCAAAAGAATACCCCCATGATCAACGCAGTCTGCGATCTTGGGGTAATCAATGTATCTGGGAAAGCTCCTCGTGCACTGACATGTGAGCCGCCCTGCCAGGCACATATTATGTCTACACTATGCATACCGGGTTTGACATGGGCCTACTCACGACGATAACTGTTGGAGCTCGGCCCCCTCTCGCTATTACTTGTCCCTGCAGCTGCTTCGTGTCTCACTTCGCGACACGGCCAACGCGACGGCTTAGCCATGTGCTGGAAGCCGCGTCAGACTGTCTGGCTGCAAAGCATATGCCGACATCCAAGTCTTTCAGGGCTACTCCTTGAAGCTTACTGCTGCATGTACGCAGTATGTCATGCATGCATGCGCAGAGACTATTAGCCAGGCAGTGAAGAGCTTCCACGGTCTCTAGAAGCTAGATCCAGGGCTCCTGCTTGTCTCCCGTATCGCGCTGTAAGCAAGTATGATTGTCTGACGACTCCGTTACCGGCTCCGGCCATGTCAAGTGTCGTCGTGGGGGCAGTTGTCCACCTGCGTAGTACGTACACGACACGAGGGGAGGGTCTGTACATACACGAAGTACCATGAAGTACAGTGCCCAGTACTGATTGCGAGAGATTGTACGCGTGCACAGCTTACACTGAGACATTCGCGTTCCAGAGCGGCACCCCCTTGTGTGCTGCGCAAGGCGGACGCTGCACGCGCCTCCTCCTCCACCAGTGCCAGCGCAGCCAGCGGAGCCATCGGGGCCATCGGGGCCATCGGATCCAGCAGAGCCAGCGGAGCCAGCCCAGTGTCGTCGTCAGTCACGTCTTCCCGTGTGGTCGAGCCACATGTCGGTCACGACGCCGCTCAGGCTGACCAGTTTGATCATTACCTCGATAGTGTCGACGCCGGCTGCTGTCGATGAACTTTGAAAGAGAGAGACATGATTGCGTAGTGCGCATGTCTGCCAGGGAAGAGGCCATCGGAATGAAATGAGACGTCTTGATTGATGTTGGAACGACTTGGTGATTCTTGGCAGTGCAGCAGGCGACGGCGTGTGCCGGCAGGAGGTGCAAGTGGGCGGTGCCTGGCCGAGGACGACGCTGCTGCTGGTCTCGATAGCTTGCCGTGGCTGGTCCCTGAAATTCCAGAAGGTCGTCATCCCGGCACAGGCGCCCGTCATGATCCATGCCAGGCCGTGGCTCTCCCCTGGGGCGCCTGCAACACAGGCTAGCGATGCTAGGCATATTGGCCAGTCCCACTCTTTTCCTCCAAAGGCAGGCTCAGAGCGGTGCCTGAAACTGCTGTGGCATGCATTCCAGTCGTGGATTGCCTGGCTGCGGCTTTGCCTTGACGTGTCGCTGCAGCCGGCAGTGCAGTGCGGTGGTGGTGAAGGGACAAAGACAAAGAGCCTTGGGTGCGCACGCGTAAAAAGTGTATGGACATGGTTGAGCGGAATATTTGGCCACACAGGGCATCGCGGAGCCAACGTTGCCTGATCGCCGTCTGGCTGTATCATGTAAATGCACGACCTGCATCGATGCCTGCGGCGCCTCTCACGCGTCGGCTGATAGGCCCCTCGAACGTTGTATCCGCCAGAGTGGCGTAGCGTCATGTACCTGGCACGCCCTTCCCCCAGGCACTATTGCAGATTGTCTTCAACCGCCCTCAGTCAGCCAATTTCGACCATCCCGACTGACCCGACTGTGATGGCCCTGGAAGCCTATCAGCGCAGATTTGCCATTTCCTGCCACGTGCAGAGTGAGCACAACACCCACCTTGGTGTCTCTGATCCAGTCTGGTGCGTCTTGTGTTGCTCACAGAGTGTCAAACAGTCCCGCTTGACTCTCTCCACCTTGTTGCAGTTCAGGCGTGTCCAATCCGGAAGCAGCGTGCCTTGCTTGGCCCACAACCTTGGAAGTGCAAGGTGCTGCGCTCAACAGTGGTGCGATGCTGTGCTGTGCTGCAACGTTCCCAAATGTCGTTGTTCATGCACCCGGTCCAGGCAATCCAGGTCGACTGGACTGGTCCAACCAATCTGTCTGTCTACTTAGTATCTGTCCCTTGGCGGCGTCGAGTTTTGCCGCCTCAGCTCTTCATCTCGTCTCCCCCTGCCGTGCGTCCATGCTGCTGCCAATGGTCTCGTCTCGCTCATGAGATGACCCCTGATGAGAAAGTTATGGCCCCCCCAATATGGGCCACTTTTGGCTTTCGACGAGCCCGTTCCTGGCAGTCTGAAGCAGCGCCCATTGACCAATCGACCAGACCTTCCTGTCCCGTCGCAGATCTGATCTGAGGTGCTGTGTCGAGACCGGGCCTGGCAGCCCCTTTGGCGGTCCCTGTCTCTGGCTGTGGCCCTGCAAGGTTCGCACCATTGCCCAGAGCAGCTCCCTGCCCCCGCGAACCCATTCCGGCACGCGGCCCACGAGACGTTCAATGTCCCCTGCGTGTCATGCTACAGGCCCTGCACGCCTCGTCGAGGACTACCTGCCTGCCTGCCTCTCGTCCGGGTTGGCCCTCCCAGGCGGTGCAGGTGTCTTGCCTGATCACCCGCCTGCTGGCTCGCAGGCCCCACCTGGCAGGGCATGCAGTGCAGGCTAGCCGGGGGTGCTTGTTGCCTCTGGCTTGCCGCAACGCACCCCCAGCAGCCGCGCTGCTTTCCCTCCAGGCTCGGCCGTTTTCATATATTGCCCCTCGTCCTCGCCATCGCGTCGTCTTTGCCGTCCTCTGCCACCACCATATCGACTTTCCGCAATCTGTAGCATTTCGTCTCGCCAACAAGACAATCAGCATTGCCGCCGTTACGTACAGCATCTTCTCTGCACCTAGCAACGCCCACGAGGTTCTCGTTTCATCGCCGTCGTGCCAGACCCACGCATCATCACCACGAAGCTCCATCAAGCAACCGTCGACTCTCACAAAGACCACGAGCCTGCCTGTCCACTGGCCTGTTGTCAAGGCCTTTCATCCGGACATCACAAACAGAGCTTCCAGGCGAAGCCGCTATCCTTCCACCACAACTACCACCACCACCGTCACAATGGTCGAGTGCATCTCTCTCAAGGGCTTCACCGTCCGGGTGCAGAAGCTCATGGGCATCAAGCGCAAGGCCGCTCACCGGAGATCGCTCAGAATTGTAAGTGCATGCTTTCCATGTCCTTCCCACAGACCCGGCGTGGTGGTTCGTTATTGCTCCCTCGGGCCTGTTGTACCACCAACCTGAAACCTCCTGGGCTACTGCTCCAACTGGCACAGACTAACACGAGATCCCTCCTACAGTCTGCGCCGTTCAACTTCGTCCATGAGTCCTCTGCACTGCCCGGCATCTCAGAAGACGAGTAAGTTATTCCCACTACATACTTCTACTGGCCCATGCCCACGTCCTTCATCATACCTTCGTGCTCGGTGCGGACGTGCCTACGCGTTTTGGCACAAGAGCCCCTCCATCACTGCGCTGCTCAGGGTGAGGCGGAGCTTCATCTGCCATCGGTCATGCCCGCCGCCTTTGCCGCCCTGCTGTGTGCTGCTGGTGGCTCCATCCCATCTGCCACGCGCCGAGCTAGGATCGCGGGCTAGCCACAACCTATCATTCCGACTCCACACCACACACCCCGAGGCACTCAGCTGCGTCTCTCGCCAATCTGGTGCCCGCCGCTAACGTTTCATTGGTGCACTCAGGATCTCTATCCTCAAAGAGAAAGCTGCCGCCTCTCGCATTGGTGTCGCCCCCGGCTCGCCAGAGCCCACAGCAAAGCTGCGCAGGGCCCCTGCCCCTCCGTCGTCGTCTTCCCCTCTGCGGTCACACGCGCCCATGGTTATGGTTGGCCGGCCGGTCCAGAAGCCGCTTGGCTCCATGTTCTGAGGATTGTCGCAACAGACCACAAAGGCGGCACATTCCGCTAGCGGCTACTCACCGCTGCCTGCTTACCACCACCAAGCGGAGTTTTCTTCTCTTCTGATACGAACTGGCGTGCTCCCAACGGGGCGGTCATTCCACTTTTTTGTTTTTTTTTCCCTTGCATTGATGCTGGAAACATCAAGGCTCTTCACATGAGGGGTAAGTATGACTGGGAAACGGATGGCATGACGGAAATAAAGGAGTTTAGTGGGAAAATGGGAGGAACCTCTATTTGATTTCGGTATCTTTCACCCCCTCGCACCGTGCTGCGAGGGTACGGGTACGTTCTCTTTTCGGAATGGCGTTACGGCAGCATAGGCATTTTTTTCATCCACGAGGTCGACAAGACACTCAGCAGACCATAACATACCCCGCACCACAGCGATGGGCGGCCAATAGAGCATTTCAAGACATTTGCATCTGAGCCATGATCTGCAATTCAGCTTCATCGTGTCATCCACACATGTAATGCATGCCTATGCCAGAACCGGCGAGGACCAGCCGCCTGGGAGATGAGTTTTCGACAAGCAACTCACTAGCGCCCTCGGGGCTTGAACTCTATGTGATTCCCGACCACTGACTGGCCTGCCAAACAAGATGGCGCAAATGAAAGTGAACAAGACAAAGGGCATTAATGACGTCTGGCTTATCTTGTGGGGGCAGCCGTGGCGGCCGGAGTTTTGAGGCGGGAGAGGGGGAGAAGTGACCAAATGCGGCCCGCCTCAAACTCAAAAACTTGATAGATGATTTGCCCTTGTGCCAATGGTAAAAGCGTGACGCGTGGGGCTTGGCTGATCTCGAGGGCAAAGTATTTTTTTGGTGTCAGTTGACCTCTCATCGCTCATACGTATTATTAGATCCCTGGTGTATATCACTGACAAGGGGTGCCTGCTATCCGATCGTTCGGGGTGAGAGGGTGGGGGGCAAGGGCTCCTAGAAGGAAATTCTGGGTGAGCAAGCGAATGTGTGAGGAGGACTTTTGGGCACGTTGGTCATTCGGAAGGCTGAGAGGGGAGAGAGGGGTTGGTTGGTTGTTTGGGTTCTGCCAGCAAAGGAAAGTGATGGGCATAAACGACGAGGCTTTGAGGCCGTTTCGCCCTTCAGGAAGGCTGAATCAAATCATCGCCTTGAGTGCATACAGACACCTAAAGACATAGGCTTTGTGGATCGATATAGAGTTCCTATCATCAGTGGGAGAAGTTTCACTTTGAGGACTAAACAAGAGCAGGGGAAGAAAGTTTGGCCCTGTCTTTATCATATGCCCTCTTCTTTCCACGGGTTTCACTTTCTGCTGGGGCCTGGTACTTTCGAACAATGTTTGATTCTTTCCTCGAGGCTTTGCCGATCGCAGGGGATCCTCGGGTGTCAGGTCTTCGTAGTGTTCCTGCGCATGTGATTTCTCCATCATGTGGGGGACTCGCTACCTGGTGAGAGTTTGAGAGTTTCTTGGCGGCACAAGTGCGTGATGCAGACTGAAAAACTCCCGATCGCGCGGCGATGCTGGTTTGTTTCAGTCTCACAAGGTGGAGCTCCATTTTCGGAGCTGTCTTGTGTTGCTTGTGCTGATATCTTTCAGTTGACATTGTCTTGGTTTCGTGTCGTCGCCGTTATGCGGACTTTGTGCTCGGCCATTAGTGATATCCCTCTGGCGTAGTGAGACCACGCCAGGAGCATGCTTGGGTGTATCATACTTGTCGCAGCTGCTCCCGTCACAGAATAGTATGCACTTTCACAGTATAGACCGCCTGAGGTGACAGGGCACCAGAACGAATCTGGGGAGGACCAATCAGCGATTATTCCCCGTGTGTGCATGTCCACAATGTTGATGAAAGGGCATCAATATGGTACGGGCAAGGCAGAGTACAATTTAGGATAGTCGAAGCTTGAGGAGCATCGCAAGACAGAATTTCCTCAGTCGAAGTCGGTAATGACGATAGGCTGCAACATTGTACAAGTGACATGCATTCATAAATGTCAATGCAAGACAGTCGGTGAAGACCCGAATCAATCTCGACGCGCCTGGAAAGATGGAACAAGCACATCTCAGCCATCGCTCCACTTGGCATTGATCTGTACCCAAGTTGACCACATATTCAAGAGTCAAGATAGGGTACTGCTGAATTCATTGTACTAGTGCAAATCTAGTTCTCGAAGCCAGCTCCGTATGCACAAAGTCGTCATGGGAACCTGATGCGCATGTGCGGCCGAAGCGCGGTCATCAATGTAAGTCATGATCGAGAAAGCTTCCGAGATCCGAGAGATCCCGGCAATTCAGCTGGACAATCATGCTCACCACGGCTAGTGTCAACAAGCCCTCACCCTACACGTTTCTCGGCGCGGTGGCTCTCCGTCGAAAGTCGTTAGACGCCCTGCACGAACTTAATATGTAGCAAAGCAACCAGTACTCCTTTACCATTGGGACAAAACACGATATTCGTCCTTGACCCTGAACCACTGTTTCGTGGGCGAGAAAGGTGGTTTAAGCATGCAAAATCCGAGCAACCACTACATGGTGGAAACTCGAGTCATCACCCGGCGAGACCTCCCCCAGTACGGAAAGGTGCTGCGTCTCAGGGAGGGGCAAAGCATTAGTCGGGCAACACTTGTGGAGATTAAATGACAACTCGACCCGACCGTCATGACTGTATTGGCTGGCTGGGTCGAGATGTTGCTGGTTGGGTCACTTGCTAATTCAACGGGGTTTCATGGGGGCACTGTGAATACCATGATATGCCAATCGTATATCTTGCTTTCTTATGCGGACCAGGCCGACAGTGTATGAGACCTATACTATTTGATCGCGAGTGTAGCTCGCGGGTCATATGTTTTGCGGTTTGCGCTCCGAGATACAAGCCACACGAGGTGTAAACATGCTCCATCCCTTGGGTCTTGAGCTCACCTTCCCGTGACTTACCTTGGAACCTCAGTTTGTATATTCTGTGCCACCAATGATGAAGAGAAGGACATGTTCCCATGCCGTATGTGATGGGAGTTGGTTACAGAGTATATTTGAAAGAGATCAACACTCTAGATCTCCTAGTAAAGAGAGGCTGTTACCAAGCGTGTGTCCTCGTTGACAGTCGGAAAGATATTCAACGTCCTGCTGTCGGCGTGCTTGCCTTAGCTACTGGACTGGTCTTGGCCCAAGGACTTGTAATGCGAGCTATCATGACCTCGCCCATGACATTATCGCATCCTCCAGCTCAAAGCCAGCGTCAAAGCCAACCCCAATGCCACTTATCCCATTTGCCGCTGGGCTTTGTTTGCACCGATTCAAGCACCAGTTGATCTTGGTAATAGTTGTAACACACTTAATGCTGGATGGTGACCTTTTCAGGCACAGAAAGTGAACACAGCCGAAGTCAGAGTGAGGACAACTTCCGGTCGTAGCATTCGCTTTTGAAATGTGCAGACGGTGGTATAACAAAGAATAAAATCTTGTCCTTTCATCCAATCACACGGGCTTGTGGTTTAGTGGTATAATACTCCCTTAGCATGGGAGTGGTCCGGGGTTCGATTCCCCGCGAGTCCATCGCAAGGAGGTTAGAATCCTCCATTGTACCTTCTTTTTGCTTTAATTTCGAGGTCGTCTTGATGATTCACTTACATCGTGGTGACTGTTTGGAATTCTCGCTTTTTTTTTTTTTTTTTTTTTGAAGTGCGCGCGGGTAGCGACTGGGGGGCATTGGCGCCGCCTGGTCCAGGGGTTTACCTTCGGCCGTTCAGGGTGACCAACCTCTAGATCCAAGTCAGAGGACCACAAAAGCCTTTCCAGGCTGAAATTTGCTGCGTACCTGAGTGTTTGCCGGCTGCCGGCTGTTTGCGGATTTCAAATTGGTTACATCGAGGAACACAAAGCAGCACAATTGGAAAGATAGTCACCGGCGGATACATGCATACAACCACGGCCTCTACCCAGTAGTTAATCTCAGCTCAAGTGTCGTGGGCTAGCATGGGTCTTTTTCTTCTTCGAAGAACCCTGTCACCAATTAAGTTGGTTGGCGAATGCGAGCCTGCGAATCGACTTGCGACCGCCATATCTCATAACGAACCTTGTTTTGTGGAACCACACCAGATGTTCAAAGTCATACCGCCGTAAGCCAATCCCTGCAACCATACTGAAGGCAAGGCTGTGGGCGCGCTTCCAGATGAATAAAGTGATATTTTGTCCACAATATTGGTTTCTAGTAGCGTTCTCAACTACCAACCCAAAGGGCTTTTTGGTGGATGGTGAGAGGCAGCGCCACGGTCCTCCAGTACTGCGTCTTGGTCACAACTTGGCCTGAAACAGCGCGTCATCAAGGATAACAAGCAGGCTAGCTCGGTCGGTAAATGAGCATCTACGCATTCGATGGACAGCTCGCTGACTGCCTACACCGTGTGCAGCTCATACCAGAAGTGGTTTTGTGCACACAAAGAGCGCTCAGTGACTGGGTTGTTGCACACTTGCTTGATTCCGTTAAAGGTATGCTTTGTCAGAAACGTAGCGTCTCCGAGATACTGAGATAGTACCTGGCGAGCACCGTAGCTCGCTTGATGCCTTAGGGAACCATGGGTTGTTGGTCTATAACATACTTGAGGGCCCTGATTTGCCATTGTTTTGGTCGCCAGTCAGTCTAGGGCAGCTCCGGCTGGTGAAGAGAGGATTCGCCCTGATACTGGGCTGAGATTCCTTCTTCACACTGTCTCACCACGGCCCAGCGCTACCCAGCGCCTGTCTCACCTTTCCCTTGCCAGGGAGCGCTGCTGAGATATCCAGCTCTGCAGACAACGGTCGGGCAACAAACAATGCACCCGAATAGAAGCGAGGACGTATATACATACCTGATATCGCCGGAGCCATCCCCAGCCCGTGCCCTGGTATTTTTGTGGCTTTCAATAAGACTATAGGACCATTTCGGCCCTCTGTAAGACACCATCACAATGATCGTGCGAGCTTCTTTGCGCCTGCTGGTGACTTACACCATCACGACAGGCTTGACCCTGGCACAGAGGTTCTATCTGCGCGTTTCTTTCGGGGGAGGACCAGGAGGCATCCCTCCAACCTCGTCCTTAATCTACCCTCCGACACCATCGGCGCCGGGGATAGACTGCCTAGTCTTTAGCACAATATCCGTGTTGGACACCATCACGTCGGCTACCACGCTTGTCCCCACGACGGAAACAACCCTCACTACCGAGTACGACACGAGCACAGTCACCACCACGCTAAGCGGGAACGTGTTCGTCTTCACGAGCACCGAAACAGTCATCGTCACAATAACCCACACTGACTCGACGACGGCCATATCAACCGTGACCAGTACCATCACGACGACCGCGAGCCGGACCACGACCGTCTCTACCCGTGCTGGATTCACACCTCTGCGGAGCGCTCTCGCCACCGCTGGTGGAGGCGGTGGCGGCGGCGGCAACGGTGGCCGACAAGGCGTGCTCGAGCGTCGCCAGGCGGGCAGCACCTTGTTCGGACCAGACGGGAGCCTGCCCTCGTGTACTTCCACCATCACCAGCACTCGCACTGCCATTCAGACCATTATTGAGACGAGCACGGCGGGCGGGGAGGCGGTGACGACAACGAGCACGCAAACCAGCACAATCACCACGACGTCAACCGTCCTGCAGCAGCCAGTGCCCAGCACCGAGACCGTGACCGTCAGCAGCGCCGTCACCAGCACCACGACGGCCACCGCGACTACCACCACCGCAAAGACAGAGACGGCGGTCGTCCAGGCGCCGGAGGCCACGTTCTACGCGCAGTGTGGCCCGGATAACATTCTCGACAGCTACGACAACACGGTCTTCGGAGCTGTGCTAACTTCCGGGGACAGGACGAGCGTACGGGAAGTTGAGAATCCTCGGGGCTCGGCTGAGTCCTGCTGCAGCCTGTGCGCGGCCGACGACCTGTGCAGGGGTAGTGGGCTCTTCGGAAGCCGATGCTATTTATTCCTCACCGCATCACCTCCCGACTGCGATGGGAGTCTCCCACTTCTTGAAATTGTCCGTGGTGGCTCGCGTCCCTTTCTAAGTAACGGCCACTGCGGGCAGTACTATTTGGAACCACTTGCAGGCCCGGTCTGATGGGTCTGCAAGGAGCCTATTTGATGAACGCTGTTTCGCGCCCGCGTGCCTTCGGGCCTCGTTCTCGGGTGTGTGTTCCATTGTCAGCATGCCAAGTGGGCATGTAGAGGCGAGAAGCCTTTTATGAGTGAAGAACATACTCTGTCTCTCTCCCTTTCGTGCTGCCCCAGCCCTCCCTACTGTGAGTGAAGGAACCACATGTCCCGGCCGAACGGGCCAAAGATCAAGATCCAATTGTCCGGTATGTCTTGGATGCCTTTCGAGACATGTCTCACCCATTTGGTCGGAAGCTGGAGAACGCGGGATGCCTTGTTCCCTAGGTAGGACGGGACACAAGAGAGACTCCTGTTGGGCCATAACAGCCCGAGTCTCATTCCAAGGGATTGCGCAATCGATTCCGCCTGCGGCACGGCCAGCCAGACGGCACTCATCCTGCACCACGCGGACCCCTCAGGCTGGCCCCGTGTCTCAACAGAACAAGGGAGACTACCTGCCAGCCGGACAATACATAAGCTGAAAGCACCCCAATTCGCTCGAGCTATAGCCCAACAACTGAACACTTTGGCATATATGCTGCAGATGAAAGACTACGCCGGGGTCTTCTATTTCAATCCTCAGATATGGCAAAGCAGTGTCGACCAAGCTGGCGACGCAGCTGCCGTCCTGTGCCTTCAGAAACCCTGGTCGTCTGCCTTATCCCCTGTATGTCTATCTAGTCACCACTGTGGTTACCATTACAGAGAGCCGCTCCGCCGTCACGTTTTATGCTACCGATTATAGTACTGCAACTTCCGTCGAGACTTCCAGTGGCCAGACGTCGACTGTCACTGCTACCGAAACCGTCTTCGTCACGGATACCACAACCGAGACGACGGGCATCACGTCGTCCTCGGTCACTACAACAACTACGACGACGACGCCAGAAACCGTTATCGTGCCCACTCCAGCCGGCTTCACACCCATTAACGTAGTTGTTCCCAGCGAGGAAGGCAGGCTCGAGCCTCGAGATGCCTCTCCGTGTACGTCCACGATCATTTTGACGACGACAGTTAGTAGTACTGTAACCGAGACGAGTACCGTCGAGGCAGGTGCTTCCGTTACTACCACTATACTGACTACAATAATCACCGCGACCTCGACGACCCTCGAGCAACCCGACGCTAGTACCGAGTCTACTACGGCTAGCAGCTTCATTACTACCACCACGACTATCACTACAACGTCATTTACCACTGCTACAGAGACAAGCGAGATCGTGAATCCGACGCCGACGGCCTACGCGCAGTGCTCCGAAGACAACTTTCTTACGAGCAATAGTAGGGGGTCCGTTGCTGGTTATTTTATAGACAGCCCCGTATCTTACGACTCTGAGTCAGCTAATGCGAATACGGCGGAGAGCTGCTGTGTGGCATGTGCAACTAGACCGAACTGCATTGGCAGCTATTTCTATTACGATAACGTCATTGCAGCGTGTGAAATCTTTTTTGGGACTGGTAATTCATTTATCTGCAACGGGGCCCAGGTAGGCATGGAGTATGGCCTCGTTCCAGGTTTCCGCCCCCCCCCCCCCGGCACCATTAGCAATGGAGGCTGTGGCCGGTGGGCAGAGAGGGTTTAATATCACAAAGGCCCCCCCGGAGCTGCGCCTGCGCCATATGACAGCCCCTCTCCGTTTGCGCGGCCAGAGGTCCTCTTCTTCCCTCGGCGGCTGCTAGAGACGACTAATACCATATGATATCTGCTGCGAAGTACCGTTTGTAGTATTCTTTATCTTCTTCGGCGATAAACTTAGCAGTACGCCACGGAATGACGGTCACAGCCTCGGCTGTCTCATAAAGAATCGCTGATAGTACTTGTAGCATAACTGCCAAAGCTCTCCGAGATATAGCTGCCGTCCTGTAGCCTCCAAAATCATGGTCGTCCACGCCAAGTTGACGGGCGGCGTGTAAGTGAGACCATGTGGAATGTGGGTCTAGTATTAGGCCGCGCTGTACTTCAGACACTTGGATAACGGCCTGGAATGGATTATTCGTGTGGCTGCTCGAGGCCCACCCTTGGCTCCGTGTCTCATACTAATACCAGATGATCTATATACAAAAGCCCCGGCCAGCCGCTTCCCCTGATTATTTGGGTTCCCCGGTCAGGCCAATTAGCTGAGGCTGGCCGCCGGTCATTCCCCCTGTACTTGATTTGTTACGATGCTCCTTCCTATGGTGTCTCGTCTGCTGGCAATGGCTGCCCTCGTAGCTGGCCAGGGCCCCCCGGCACGATTCTTCATCCAGGTTAACACACCGGGCTTCCCGCCATACCTCCTTGGACCAGCACCGCTGCCACCATCTTCATCCCCGTCGGGGGCAAGCACGTCGTCTTTATCGGAAACGAGCAGCTCCGAAGCAGGCGCAGTCTGTACCAGCCTGAGCACAGCGTATCTGGTCAGCACTGTGGTAGCCACGACTACGCAGTACGGCTCCGCTGCTACGTCCTACGCCACCGAGACCGTCTTCGTCACAAGCACCGCAATCGAGACGACGGCCTCCGTGTCCTCCTCGCTCACTCCGGCCGGCTTAGTACCCCTCAACAGAAATGTTGCTCAGGGCCGGCGTGGCATGCCCAAGGCTCGCGATGTCTCTTCGTGTACATCTACGACGACCCTGACAACGACAGTCGTCAGCACCGCGACCGAGACGAGCACCGTCGAGGCAGACGATTCCGTCACCACAACCACAATCACCGCGACCTCGACGGTCCTCCAGCAACCCGCCGCCAGCACCGAGTCCGTGGTCGCCAGCAACGACATCACCAGCACCAGGACCATAGTTACAACGTCCTTCACCACGGCCACGGAGACGGAGCAGCCCGAGGCTCCGGCGTCGACAGTCTACGCGCAGTGCTCGGAGAACAACATGCTAGACGTTGGTTATATTAATGGAAATCCAAGCGGTTACCAACGAGTACCAGTCTGGGCGGATTCGGCCGAGAGCTGCTGCTTGGCATGTGCAATGACTCCAAACTGCGCCGGCAGCGCCTACATGCAAATCTACTCGACGTGCGAAAACATAATTGCTGACACCTGCGCCCCGAATCAGCCGCACTTTTCCTATGTACTGACTAATTTTGAGTACTACACGCTTAGCAATGGAGCCTGTGGGCGGTTTTTCGAGACTGTCTAATATAGAACACAAAGCCCGCCACCACTCGGGGGAGGGCCGCGGCGGCCGCATGGCAGCCTCTTTTCGTCTGCGCGGCTGCTAGAGGCTCTCCTTTACCCCCCTCCGCGGCTGTCAGAGGCGATTGATACCATTCAGATAGTCTGCCGCGAAGTGTCATCCCGTGGTTATTCCTTTGTTCTTCCTCGGCGGAAGAAACTTTGGGCCAGCACTCCACGAGAAATATGGCGGCCATGGTCTCGGGTTCCATGATGAGTTGGCCGCTTGTGGCGCCGTACCTGCTACTTTTCTGTATCCCTTCATTTCTCACGTAGCTTTCTTCTCCCTTCAAGGTTAATGTAATGCAGAATTCTGCCCGGTCTGCCGAGTTTGACCCAATCTTTCCTATACATTTCAAAGCCATGCAATGTAATCACAGCTGGATGTCTCTCGGCCACCACGAATCCAACCAAACTACTAAGGCTCTTCAGTGAATGTGTCGTCGTTATCTTTGGTGATGTGAAGCGGCATACTGGTCAATGGACCCTTGGCGGCCATGATGACCTCGATTCAGGTCAGTCCTGGCAAATACGTAACACCCAGATACAGTGGATATCGTCGCTCCCGTCGGGATACTTCGCCTTTTGGCTCGGGCGAGAGCGACAACAGCTTCAACCGGTGGGCCCTGAAACCAGAGGCTTTTAGGTGGGTGGTTGTTTGCACTCCACCGGAGCAGAGAATGGGGGTGCAATGTTCAAAGTATTCACTCGGGAAGAGCCAGCTTCTTCTCTGCATAAGATGATCCCCCCAACATCTCGCAACGTGATCTGACCAATGCCCGCGACTCAGCTCAGGGAGAGAAGAGATGGCGTGATATCTTTCTCGCATATCGGGGTCTTGGCGAGTTTGTTTCCTTGATATGTTGCGCACATGTCGCCCACGGTATCACCCCACATCCAGGTAAGTAGAACCCGTGGAAGGGCGGCTCTTCCTATCTCGGCTGGCTTTGTGACTGGCGCGGCGGTTCTTGAGCCTCGTGAGGATGTCATCGTCGTCGTCATCATCATCATCCCCGCTTGTAGAGCTGGAAACCTCGACTGTAGTAGGCTGCTTTGAGTCTTTCCGCGGCGATGAAGCTCTTGGTGTCGTGCGAGCGCCTGCTGCGTGTTTGCCGTGTGATGACGCCGATGACATCGCGACAGGATGGACTTCTTGTGCCTTGGTTGCTCGCGCGGTATGGTCATGGTCGTCATGAGCACGCTGAACCCCTGATTGAGGTCGGACACGGACAGGAGGCCCGTCCAGATCCTCTTCGCTGCCTGTGGTCTCGTTGTCGTCATCTACAGCGACTTCCTTTAGTACCTCACGATCTCCGGTCGAAGCTGTTCGTCTCCGGAGGCCTGGAATGCTAGTAAACGTTGGGCGGGCTGTAGGTTCGATGATCCTAGGGGCACGAGGCGAGGTCCTTAACGGGACCGCAACACTCTCGACCGCTACTGCGGCCGACCGAGTAGCAGCTGTCGCGGCCGGCGGTCCAAGCAAGGCGGCAGTCTTCTGCGGTCTCTCCATCATGCCAAACAAGGAGGTGTTGCTGTACGGGTCTCCAGCGCTGTCGTCGGAGTCGTCTTCATCTTCATTCATGTTCTCATCCCTGTTCTCTCCTCGCTCTCGCTTTAGCGCCAGACTCTGCTTCTGCTTCTTCTTCTTCATCTCCCGCTTCTCCCGCCGAATCCGCTCGGATCGCGCCTTACGCTCCTGCTTCATCCGGACGAGGTCCGTCATCCGGCCGACCACGGGCCGCGAGATGTTCCTGATCGTCGTCGCGTTCTGGGATCTCGAGGCCGACTTGAGCCGCTGGTACTCGGCCGCGTGCAGGTGCGCCGTGAACTGCTGCGCCGTGGCGAGGAACTCGTCCTCGACCATCCGCCAGCGGTCGTCGTGGTCCAGGCCATCAATCATGAAGCTGTCAGAAGTGGTCAGCCAGAACTGCTCGTTTGCCAGAAGATGGATAGTTTATCTGATGCAAGACAAAAAGTATACCTTTCGCGAACTGGTTCTGGAGGTGGCGATGTCGAGCCAGCGCGGTCTGTTATGAGAGTGCTGGGTGTCAGATCCTTGTACAGGATGAGATATCGTTCGAGACAAACGCATACTACCAACTCACCCAGATCAAGCAGCCCCATCCCCGCTCCACGACGATTTCGCTCACTATCCCGCCAGCCTCCGGCAGTCGTCATGATCCCTTCCATCTCGCCTTCATCCGTGTGGATCTTGCAGTCGTCGCCGCGGTCGTCGTCGTCATCCTCCTCACCAGCCGACCCCTGCGTCGCATCTGGATCTCGCCCTAGCTTCGCTGTCGAACCAGACGCGCTGCCACGATATGTAGCAGGAGATTTGCCAATCACTCGACTCCTCTCATCCGCGATGCGCGCGGCCCCGACAACAGGAGTGCCGCCACCACCGCCACCAACGCTCGTGCGCTTCCACGGAAGACGGCGCGTCATTGCGTTTGTCGTGACATTGCCCCGGTGCCAAAACGTATCTCACAGCACATTCATGCAAAAATCCGCGCGGAAGAGAACGGCACTGGGTTGTAGCATGTATGTGCGCTTCTTCAATGTGGAACCATCCCGCTGTGGTGGCTGTGAAGTGAGGTTGAGTTTGGTCGGGGTTTGGCTGTGAGTGAGTGAGGCGAGACGGGCGGGCGCGCTCAGTTTGGTGGAACGCGAGGGAGAATGAAACTGGGGCGGGCAATTGAGCATCCGAATCGGCATCTCAAACATCCCATAACGATCCATTTCTTTGATCACATCTGCATCGCCATATGAATCAAACAACAGCAGATCATCATCTTGTTATGCTCATAATCATCAGCTCAATCAATCTCTAATCAAACAAGAACGACAGACCCGCAGCACCAAAAACAAGAATGCAAGCACGCTGGTTCTAACTTGCACAAGGCGCAACCAACAGCCATCATATAGAAATGTTGCAACTGCACCACCACTGCAGCGCAGCCACCTGGAAAATGTCCGCACAAATATCCTGTACAACGCCAATGCAAGTTGAGACATCACAATCATCAACCCGGCCAAAACAGGCCAGGCACCATCGTGCGGCAATAACATGTGGGTATCGTCCTTCTCCTCCTCTCTTTGCTGCCATTGTGGATGCCCTCGTCGTTGCTTGCGCAACCGTCTCTGCTCACCGCCCTCAGAGAAACCCGCGAAGACCTTCTAGGCGTCGCCACCAAAATTGCTCGCCTTGGCCGCCGCGCGCAGGCTCGCGATTTCACGCCGCAGTCTGGCATTCTCCTTCTTCACCCGGGACGTCTCTTCGCCTGCCTCCTTCATGCACTTGACGAGCTCGGCTTGGTCCTCTCGCTGTTTGCTCTTGAGAAGCCGGGCAATCTTGCCCAGCTCACTGTTCAGTTTCTCGTAGAGAAGCTCGTTTTCCGCCGTGCTCTCCTTGAAAAGCTGGTCAATCTCCTTGACCTTCAAGTCTGAAGCGTGGAGCAACAAGTCCATGTCTTGCTGCAGTCGAGTATGCCGGCCTGTCGCCTCGCTGAGCATTTGCGGGAACCGCTCCTGCATAGACTGCACACTCGCGCTCAACTTTCGAATGTCCACAGTCGTGCTTTTTGATGCCACGGTATTGACCTTTGCCATGTCTGCACTGATCTTGGAGAGCTCGCTCTGGAGTTGGGCATCGACGTCTTCCAGTGCCTTCTTCTCAACTTGCAGCCGCTCCCGGAGCTTCTGTGGAGACTGGAGCTTGAGTCTGGCCGTAGGCCGGCTTGGGCTTGTTGAAGGGCGAGGCGGGGAGCCCGGGGAGTCCCCCGTCGTGCTTCGGGCGGGCTTGAGAGTCGGGATTTGCGAGGTCGACAGCGTCTTGAAATGACCCTTGCGCGGTGACTCGCGGGCGGGAGGCGGCTCCGCGCGGAACAGGTCGCCAAAGTTCTCTTTTTGTCGGGGCGAGACTGTCGACTCCGCCTGCGCATCCTTCAAGCGCAAGGAGTTGGGGCTGATGGGGATCTTTGATGGGGACGGCGGCCGGGGGGTCGAATTGAACCTCTCAGCTGTTTGTTTCATGTTGGTGAGGGGCTGCAGGGGTTCGTCATCACCCAGGGTTGCAGCCGCCATGAGGGTCTTAAGGTCAGATAGAGAGCTGCGCCGCTTCCTTCTGGCTGCCTTTGCACTATTGCCCTCATGCTCGGGCTCGCCAATCGTCTCCAGCCTTTGAGAACTGGTCGGTCGCGAGAGAGCCGAGAACGCGTCGTCAAACGCACCGGCAATTGGCGGACGATCACGGGACCCAGGCCGACGGAGCTTATTCGGTCCAGCGATGATGCCATGGTCAACTGACCGGGTCCTGCCGACAGATGCTCTCGACAAACTTGGGATGTCTCCTGCCGTGGGATTTCTTGCATGCTTGCTCAGTGTCCGCCATACAGACGACCGTCCATCCGACTCGCTCTTGCTGTTATGGCGTAGGAGTGTGTCGAAGCCGAACTTCTTCCTCAGGGAAGACGTGTTCGAAGTCAGAGAGCTGGAGTGCGATTTTCCACCGCGAGGTGCCAGGGTCATAGTGTCAAAGTTCAAGCCGTGCTTTTCGAGAAGGGCTTCAAGGTTGGCAGAATGATCTTCGAAAATCCGATCGCAATCGTCCACAAGTCTGTCAAGGAGGTTGATGTAATTCGCCGC
Source organism: Microdochium trichocladiopsis (assembly GCF_020744255.1). Lineage (NCBI taxonomy): Eukaryota > Fungi > Ascomycota > Sordariomycetes > Xylariales > Microdochiaceae > Microdochium > Microdochium trichocladiopsis. The sequence continues at coordinate 3,030,980 of NW_025763546.1, forward strand.
CGTGCGATCGGGCACCAAAATCTCAGCAAAGGCGAGTGTAAGTGCGCCGCGATCGCTGTCATTACCACAGCCGTCGAGGAGATCAGCCAGGAGCTTGATGAGAGCCGTAAAGGCCCTCCGATTCTGAGGGGCCATCTCGCCGAAAAGAAACCGAACAAAGTCGGAGAACTCCCCGGGCACTTGCTTAGAGGCTCGAACCTGCAATGCATCGAGTGCCTTTTGGGTGATGATCGGCCCCATTTGCTCCTTCCAGGCTATTCGAACAAACTTGTCGAATGCGGCGAAGATGACGTCCGGGCCAGCGTCGCTAGAATGTTCAATGTCGTAGGGGCTCTCCTGCAGCTTGTTGTAGATCTCATTGACGAGTAGCTCATCCGCGGCGGACCTATTGAGGACCATGCGGCCAACGATGTTGCCTTTGCAAGCCTGCAGACTAGCCATGTACCCTGTGAATGTTTGCTCCAGCCGGATTAGCGGGTTCTCAGGACGGTCGTCCTCTGCGCCGAACCGGACATTGTCCCTGCTTTTGACAGAGCCATAGAGGGAGCTTGCCTCTCGTGTGCTGTTCTGACGACTTAGTTGGGAGGCGGCTGTAAGGAGGCTAGCATCATCCGTCACAGCACGTTGAAGCTTTGGCGCACTGGAGAGGTCCAGGCTGCTGCTGTTTCCGCCCAAGAAGCTTGAGAGGTATTTGACGGGCGAACTTGACAAGAATGATCTTGTCTTCTCGGCTCGCGAAGAGACACTCAAGCTACGCAAGACTTTCGTGTGATATGAGACTAGTGCCGGACACAGAGCCGCGTTGGAGACCTGGAATTGAGTGCCGAGGAGTTGAATGACTATTGCAATAGTCCGTTAGCAGAACGAAAATCTGACCTGCTTGTCTCATTGAACTTACTTCGCCTAGACAAGGTGGGCAGGAAGTCCTCCAGCGCAATCTCGTCGGTGGACTTTTTGCCCGACAATCCGACCGTGATGACAACCACCTTTCGCTGGTCCATCATTGTCTTAACCTCAGAACACATCTCAACACCGTAATGGCCAACAGGGGCGCCCTTAGTTCCTCTTTCGTTGTCGATGACGACCCGGATGGGTGCTATCTGCCCGCGCCCCTCGACAAATTGGTCAATGCCCTCTTGGAAGACAGCAGCGTACATCGAGAAGCTTGTATCAGGCATGCGAACCGATCTGAGTGTCCACCTGGGATCCTCACGTTCGGCCTCGGGAAAGCGCGCCTCAATCCTGGCTTTGACAACGTCTTCGCACCATTTCGAGGCCTTTCCCTCGTACGACTCCTGTAGCACCAAGAACCTTGAGGTCATGCCCGTGCTGGTAACAAAGTGGCTGGCATGGGCGCCCTGCATCTCCTGGCTCGAGGTCATCCATATCGCACTGCCGTTCGAGGATTCGGTGAAGCGAACGTGGTTCAGGTTGTGCCATCCGGCAAACGCGAGTTCGTAAGAGCCAAGCCCACCAGCCGCGTGGGTCATGGACACGAGCAGACCCTCTGCCGAGGGTTTATCTATTTCTCTCAGCAGATCTCTTGCCGTCATGGTCGCATCGGTAAGCTTCTTCAATATGACAATGATGTCTGAGAAGAGGAGCAGGATGCCTGCGCGATCTTTTTCATTCTCATACGTGCTGTCGGTAACCTCGTGGGGCGCAGGAACTTCGTAAAAGTCCAGGGCGGTGATAAGGCGTCCTTTCGGCTCGAGATCCACGGCCCAGCTTTGAATCATGTTGCGTAGTCGATTTGTCACTTGTGGCTTGTCTGTTAGAGGGTCGTCCATGGAACAAATATTCGCGATGATGTCTCGCGCCTTGAGCATTGGCTGAAGTGCTGGATGTGTGATCGGGAGGCAGCCCACGATCTGGTCGATGAGCAAGCTGTAGCGAGGGAGCCTTTGCACCGGTTCAACAACTATCGAGCGGAGCTGCTGTTCTCCGGTTGCCGCAACGCGCTCAGAAAAGCTCGATTGTTGGGCAGTGAAGGATGAAATAAGCTGCGGGAAGTTCTGGCTTGCTCGGATATAGCTCTGATAGCAATCTGTGAAGCGCGGAAACCACTCCAACATGACTTTCGCAATTGCCGCGGCTCCACTTGCGTCCTTGCCTTTGCTTGCCGGATTGCTTGCACCGGCCACCCTCGATGATGTCGTGCCTGATTCCATATCTGCAAGGGCGGCTGCCTCAGTGTCATCCACGACTTTGCGAAGCTCTTGCATGAAAGCCGTGTTCAACTGAAGGATTTGTTCCGAGGACTTCGGAAACAGCTTGTCCACATCCGCTTCTGACGGGCTCGTACTGTCGCTAGATTTGTCTCGCGCTCGCTGACGGTAATCGTCCGCCATGTGCTTTACAAGCTCATTCAGCTTAGCAACATAGCGCTCCTCAGTTTCGACTAGCTCGGCCATGAAGCGGCGCAGCTCAAACTTCTGATCTTTCGAGAAGGACTTGCTCCTGTTCAGTGCGCTTGGCTTGCTCGGCGCCCGTCGCAGCCGCGATGTTGGAAGGAATATCGGTTCGCCGAACAGCTTGACCAAGCCTGTATACATGCCATACTGGCGCAGCGTCGGGTCTATAATGTCGTCTTCATCCTCTGACACGTCTTCTAACTCGCCGGCCTGCAGGGGTATGACTGCCCCTGGAGGCAGGACCAGGTCGATATCGACACTAGTTATGTGCTGGGGCTGCAACGCAGCATTGACCTTGCGAACGGCCTCTGCGGTGTTGTCAGCTTTGACCATGGCCTTGGCAATCTCGGCAGCATGGTGCTCTGAGAAGAGCTCCGGGCCGGAGCCTGGGCGACGACCACGGGTTGAGGGATATTGTAGGCGGACATAGTGCTTGACGGATTCTGGTAGTTCGTGGAAGTATTTGGAAAGAGCAAAGGCCAAAGCCCGGTAGACCTCGTCTACCTGGAACTCGCGCGGCAGATGCTCGACGACTTGGTAGAAGGGCGAGTTGGGCGAGATCGTGAGTCGCGGGAAGCACTGGAAGCCGGCGACGCTGTAGATGTGCACCTGGACGCGGGAGCTGTTGAAGGTGTAGTTGGCCGTCGTTGATGGCCCGTGGAAGATAAGAACTGGAAGGTGGCCGAGCAGGGGATCGGTGGCCTGGTAAAGATTGACATGGTCTGGCGTAAGCACCAGCTCTTCCGTGACGCGCACCATCGTCTTTGTTACTGGTCAGGCGTTCGCATGGCGTGTCGTGGGCGAGACGAGTGTGGGGAGCGCAACGAGACGGGAGTGTTGGCGGGGGCGGGAGCAGCGGTGGGAGAGCGGCGGATTTGATGTACGGTGGCCGTCGTGGCACAGAGCGGTCGCGCTCGCACGGGTAGCAAGGATAGGACGGCAGGGCGCAGTAGGCTTCTCAAGAAGCTATCATGCTCGCAAATAAATGTCGAGGTCGCACAAGAGGTTGCTGGGCGCAGCGCAGTCGAAGAGATCGAGGTTGGTTTGTTTACAAAGTCGGGTGCGTAGCGCGGGCGACTAGCGGCGACCAGTCGCTGCAGCCACCATGCAAAAGAAAGTTCCGCCGCAGTTGCTCACAGCTCAACAGGCGGGCCAAAGTCGAAGCGACGGGCAAATGATCGCAATGCTAGAGGGAGCGGCCCGTGTAAGTAGCAAGAGCAATCAATCGGAGGTCAGACGAACATTGGGCGGTGACTGACCCGAGGGGGAGGCCAGGCCGCCGACTCTGGATGCCCGCCCTCCGGGATCGCAACTTACCCAAAATGGACCGGTGCGGAACGAGCATGGGCCAAATCATGGACCGTGTGGATATTGGTGCAGAGTTATGCCAATGCGGGCAGGATGATTCTCCGCATAGTCGGGTCCCCTGTAATTAGTAGCGCGGTATGTGGTGTGCGGCTGGCAATGCTATCGGTGAGATGTTGCTCGAGGGGCCGTCGGTGGTGTGTGCAGCTCAGCGGCGGCCTGGATGTTGTCCCTCTTCAAGTTTGTGTGAAACGACGCGGGCCGCGACTGTTTACTTTCAAGGTTTCGGAAGGTGCCCTTCAGCTGGCTCAAAAGTCGTCACTGGCGACCAAGAGGTGGAGCAGCAACCCCGCTAACTCGCCCACTGTCGCAAGTAAACAACCTGGGAAACTGCGGGCAGCCGGGCTGAGCTGATGCCTGTCAGCAGGGCAGCGTGCTCGAAGTCGTGGGTGCTGGAGAGGATTATGTAAGCATGCCTGGATGCTCCAACCATGGGGCAGGACTACCCTTGCACCCTTTGACAACTGCGCAGCCCGGCGTCCGAGAGAAACCACCTCGTCGAAGCAGAAGCTACCTAGGTAGACGAGGATCCCGAAAACACTGGGACCAGGTCTGTCCTTGACACGCACGCTTATAAGGCGACAATGTCAAGCCAGGCAGATACTGGCGTGCCTGTGCTGCATGGGCCCGATGGTGTGGGCTACAAGTTGCTCGAGCTTCCCCCCGAGCTTCTCGCACTCCTGGAGTCCGACAGTCCTCCCATGTACGCCCTCGAAAGTGACATCCCTGCGCACGAGTCTCACCGCTGACACAAATGAGCAGCATCACAATCGAGTCTGGCTCAACATCTGCGGTCCTCAAGACGCCAACACACTCCTGGGGCTTGCGGCAAAAGAACACCTCCAACGCTCTTATCCTCCTCCAGGCGGCACAGTCGGAGCCTTCTGCAGGAGAGCCCTCCGTTTCAGAAGTTCCGGTTCCATGCTTGAAGGCTATATCGACTTTGCACGACACCATTGAACTTGTCACTGAACCTTCGGCGACAGCCGCACCAGCCTCCAGGGGAAAGTGGCACGAGAAGTTCGCAAAAGGGCGGTAACGGCCCCGTTTACTTCACCCCTGCATTCAATAGACTGCTCTCTGAACCATTGCATTCGCATGGTACTCCCCGACATCTCCCGTGGACACATAGCCTGCGAATGTATATACAGAGGGCTTGCCATGGTGGATCATTCAACGCCGTCACCGCATAGTCGCAGCTTGACCCAGCAGCAAACGTCTCACGTGTCACAAAGCGTGGCAAGCAGACTCCTGAGAGTCTCTATTGACTAGGCTTCGGCTCAGACGCCTTTGCTGCCGAAAGGCCTGTATGGAGAAGGATGCTTTCAGCCATAATTGCGGAGCAACTCTAGTTTGCTTGGGAAGCATGGCCGCCCTCCAGTCTCGCTTCTGACTTCTCCTTCTAGCATTCGTGCTGGGACTTGGGAATCACAATTCCAGGTGGAAGGACGCCAAGCCATTGTCAGATATACGAAGATGACGCCTCCTCGCGTCTGCTGCCAGGGCAGCCTGAAAACGGTTGCGATGGTGCATCAGATAAGGCCGAGGGCAACAGACACATTGACAAGACCAAAGCACGAGGCGCGGTAACAATCAACCCATATAGCTTGTGGTCAACGCAGCTGATCAGCCGCCGCATCCAGGCGGCGTTGTATAGCTTAAGGGCGGCATACAGCCACCATCCGAAGTGATATCAAGAATCAGAAGACAATACCCCTTGCGTAGGGAGAAGCGTCAATATAGTTCTTCCCTGTGCTTCCTCATAGTGCATCCTGTCTTCATTTGTAGAAAGCACACATCGTTACTACGTCATGAGTCAATATGAGCAGACTTTCTTCATAGATAAGCGAAATTTGATCTACCCGTCCCACAGCAAAAGCCGAACCGATCTAGCACCAGCAGTACTTCTCGTTGTTCACCCACACCACGTCTTCCGTTCTCGTTCCCTCGCCATACCACATCAGACTCGGGATACTCGCCTCCTCCCTCTCGACCACTTCGTGCTCGAGCCCGCTGTCCCGCAGCAGTCGCGCCACCACGCCCGTCGGATTCCACAGGTCCACGTGGGCGCAACCCCATTCCGCGGCAAACGCCTGCGCGGCGCGGATCACGGCCCGGAAGGCTTCCGTCGTCGTCGCCGCCGCCTCCCCATCTCCGTCCTTGCCAATTTCGTCCTCGTTCTCGACCACGAGCCGCAGGATGTACAGCGTGTTCTTCTGCGGTGCGTCCGGCCCAGCTGGCGTGGCGTAGTTGCGCGTCCAGATCGCCCATACCCGGCGGCCCTCTGGCCCCACGGCGATGCCCTTGACCTCGTTCGCCTCCGGGGCGCCGGGGTGTCTGCGGAGCGCGGCGCCGCTGCGTGGCTGCCGCGAGGGACTTGAGGAGGAGGAGGAGGACGCAGGACTCTCGCGGCCTTTGGCAGTCGTGCCGTTTGTGGCGGCAGTAGCGTTCCCCGGTTGGCCATCTACATCCGCCGCGAGACTTGGGTCGCGGTCGGGAAGCACGATCGACGCAATGTACGAGTCCCTGTACAAGTGCCAGAGCATCTGGTCGTGAGACGGGGCAAACGCCATGGCCGTCTTGCCCGTGGCGGCCGCGGTCTTGACCAGCTTGCTCCGCACGGCGGCCTCGTCGATCGCGCAGAACTTGGCAAGGTTGGCATATGTGATGGGCGTCGAGGGCAGCTTGGCCGCAGCCCCGTGCTGCTCTCCCTTGCAGGCCGCAAACTCGACATGCTGGCTGGCAAACGGGATCCAGCCCTTCTTGGCGTAGAACTTCTTGCCAATGTCGCTCCAGAGCGCCGAGCAAATCGCCTTTTTGCTGCCGCTGCTGCCGCTGCCACTGCCAGGGGCTGGCTTGTATGACGGCGAAAGATCCCAGTTCGCCAGCTTGGTGCCGACCTCCCCCAGCATACGCGAGGCGTACGACCGTCCACGGTACTCTGTGCTCGTGAACACGCTGCCTATGCCGTGGCCGATCTCCTCCCTGACCTGCCCGCTCCCGGGGTCCGCGACGAGGACGATCTTCTTGTACGACTCGCACGACGAGAGCAGAGGCCGGCGGCTCCGGCCGCTGCCAGCATCGGCGTCGTTGTCGTTGCCGTTGTTATCATTGGTGGTCAAGATCCAGTGCGTTATGCCGCCGTCGCGGTTCAGCGGGACCGTGGTGAGGTATGGCTCACGCTCGAGATATTGTGCCTGCGTGAGGGCTCCCGCCCATTCGGTGGCGGTCAGGGCCCATATCTTCTGCTGCTCTTCGTCGCTTGGGTGGGCGAGGACGACAGAGGGCGCAGTGGCTGCGGGGAGATCGGCTATGGTGCTGTCGGTAGAACCCATTGCAGGTAGGTAGTCACAGTACTGTACGTCTTGTTCTTGGTATGAGGCTCCTGTATTTTGTAGGACCCAGTTGTATTGCTGGCAGCGTGAAAAAGTTGTTCTGATATGTCTGGTTTTGGGGGATGCTCAGCCAGGCGCCGAGTGTGCTGCAGGATCAGATCGACCAGATACAGTGGTGGGCAAAAAGGAATAGGACAGATCGAGGTGCACGAGGTTCGTGGCTTGCATTCTCTACACCAAGATTATTCTTTGGTGTTAGACACAGGGGAGAACACGATTACAGCCAAGCGAGAATACGAAAGAAAGACAGGCCCCCTCCACCAGAGAGAGACCAAGTGGGCAGTGACGGCACTTATGTGTGCTTTGGGAGTTGTGAGCTGGTGGAGCAGACCGACTTCCAAGGTTAGCATGTCACGCCCTTTCGATGGGGCCCGGCAGAGGATGCGTGGTGGGGACTTGGCTTCGATCAGAATCTGGGGCAAGGGGTCGACAGCAAAGACATCACGGCATGTGCCAACTTTAGCTCGTCAAGATAAGCAAAGTCCCCTTCTAGCCCCCCTTTTGTGTGGCTTGTCGTGTCGTGTCTTGTCCAAGGAACCACCACCCGCGCGAGTCCGTGCCTATCTCCTCAAGCCTGGGCGGTCTGAGCATGATGAGCGGGCAATCGGCTCCTGTGGCGGCAGGTGAGACAGACGGATGACCCCAGCATCTTGAATCATCCATCTCCAGGCTTGTCCTACCCTCTTTGCGGATAACTTTTAGTCACGACCTCACCACCTGACCATCAAGCCTGGCAGGCGGCTCTGGCTAGCTGCGAGCGTAAAAGTCACGACATGCCCAATCAAGGCCGGCCCCTACGCAACACCGCGGCAGCTGCAGTACGTAATAGGCTGCGCTTATGAGGTGAGGCCTTCCGTCTCCAGGCTGCTGTCCAGCGCCGGCCGGCTCCTGGTGGGGTCCCCGATGCAAACCGCGTCGTCCGCCGCCAGGGGGCCGCTTTGCGGGGACGTGCCCCGGGTCGACCTGCTGTTAGCGGTCGACACTTCACGATCCTCGTCGCACCTCATGCACGGCGCTGCACACCTCGGTCGTTTTCATTACTTTTATTTCTTTTCGTGGCTGTTCCCAGGGCCCACAGCTGACACCGCCCGTTAGAGCTTATCTATGCCTCTATCCACCGGCCCAAGCCCTCAGTAGCCCGGCAGTGCCAAGCCCGTCTCCCTGCGATACCACCCTTTTAGTGACCGTGGCCGTCGTCCGGCTCACCCCGCTCCTCAGGGTCAAGCTTGATCAGGGTATCAATCCGCATAATGCTGATGCATGCCTCCACCGCGCTCTTGAGCTGCCGGATCTTGCTGATGCTGGGCTCCAGCACGCCCGCCTTGATCTCGTCCACGACCTTGCCCTTCATCAAGTCCAGGCCGTAGTTCTTGTACCCCTTCTTCCGAGCAACCGTCTTCTCGTCCTCGTTGCCTTCGCCTTCCTGTGTCCGCTGCGACAGAGCATGTCTTGACCGCAGCTGGGCCACGAGCTCACTCGCATCCTTGGCGGCGTTGACAGCCAGCGTCTTGGGAATGACAAGAAGAGACTGGGCAAACTCGCCAATGGCAAGCTGCTCCCTCGAGCCGACCGTGCCCGCAAACTCCTCCAGGTAGATGTGCAGAGCAGTTTCGACGGCACCGCCACCAGGCACGACGTTGCCGCTCTCGAGCACGCGCTTCACCGCGCATAGTGAGTCGTGAACGGACCGTTCCATTTCATCCAGCTGGAAGTCATTGGCGCCACGCAGCAGGATCGATGCAGAGGAGTGCTCCTTGGTGCCCTTGACCAGAATGCACTCGTCGTCAGAGATTCTCTCCTGGGAGACCTCCTCAGCATAACCCAGGGATGAAGCGTCGAAGCGCTCATCACCATTCAGGTCAGACAAGGTGCTGAGGAACGACGCGCCGGTCGCCTTAGCGATGCGGCGAAGGTCCTCCTTCTTGCAGCGGCGCACGGCCATGGCGCCGCGCTCGACGAACAGCTTCAGGCACATGTCATCGATGCCCTTGGTAGTGAGAATGACGTTGGCACCGGCCTTGAGAATCATTTCGATGCGCTCAATGACCATGCCGGACTCTCTTTGCCGGATCTGCTCAAGCTGTTGCGGGTCATCGACGGTGATCTGAACACCAAGCTTCATGCGCTCCTTCTGAAAGTTGATATCCAGACAAGCGATCTTGGCATTTCGTACAGTGGTGACCATAGCTTGCGAGGCCACTGTGCAGTTGAGAGCATAGCCCTTGACGAGAACGGACTCGAGAGCACCCTTGCCGTGCGCCTTGAGAATGTTGACAGCCTTGACGGGGTACTTGACCTCCCCTCGGTTGTTCTTGGACTCGACAGCGAGCATGGCATCGACAACCATGTTGGAGAAAAACTCCCAGTCCGAGCCGATGACCTTACTCGACATGGATGTCTTGGCAATGCTGAGCAAGGACTCGCGGCCAAGGTTGTCCACCTTGATGCTGACATTCTCGTTCATGTACTTGACGGCCTCGCGAAGGGCAAGACGGTAACCGGTGATGATCGTAGTCGGGTGTATCCGATTCTTCATCAGTTCATTGGCTCTGCGCAGAAGCTCGGCGGCGATCAGGACGACAGACGTGGTGCCATCACCGACCTCCTTGTCTTGCTGGTGGGCGAGGTCGACTAGGATCTTGCCGGCGGGGTGCTCGACGTCGAGGAGGCTGAGAATAGTGGCGCCATCATTTGTTACGGTAACATCCTGGATACAGATGGCAAGTCAGAATCGTTCTTGTTGATGACAAAGATTTGACTTTGAAATTCTGCGCAACCTACACCGATATCGTCGACCATCATCTTGTCGAGACCGCTGGGGCCGAAAGAGCTCTTGACCACATTGGCGATGGCCTGTGTCGCAAGAACTATCAAGCGCGGGATACCTGGTCAGCCCAAATGTGCCATGCCAAAGGTCGTATGAAGCAGAGACAACTGACCATTCTGTTCCCTAATGTCCTGACCAGAGATCTTCTGGCCACCGAGGAAAAGGTGGCCGTTTCCGGTCTGCTCAAACATCGACGCCATGGTGAGGGGTGGTGGCGGTGACGATGTCCTACGGGTTCGCTGGAAGCTTCAAGTGCGTCGCCGAGGCTGGCACGGGGACGGATCGACGACGGTCGTGCTTGGTGGTGCGGTGAGCGTGCTATTCGATCGCTCTCCAGACTGCCGTGAGGATGGGGGGACGTTGACGGGCAGCTTTACAAATGCATCCCACTAAGTATGAGGCTCCAGCAGGCAGGCACCTCCTATTGCTAGCGGTGCCTACCACCTCCCAGAACTTTTTGCCAGCAGCCAAAATTTGGAGCACGGGCCATTCCCTTGCAGAGGGGCAAGTAGGTACCATTACGTGAGCGTGGGGTATGCAAGTAACACGACGAGGAACATGCAGAGTTAGGACTTTGCAAGCTCTGAAGTAAATGTATCTAAAAAGCCAGGCAGTGATTGGGACTTCAAACTGACCGCCAACAATGAGGAGAGTGACCCTCATAGACGTTGGTGGCTGACACCTCAGCCCGGATCACAGAGAGTGCAGGCGCTCAGGTACATGCACGAGAAGTCCCTGGATCATCTCGACTTGGTGCATGCGACGCCCGGCGCGTGTTATCGGCGCCCCTGGGAAGTTATCGGGCCAAGCTGCGGGTCGGGGCCAGGCGCCCCTGGCGACAAGTGCGAGCAAGAGACGGGACCCCTCAAGCAGCACCTGAAGCCAGGGCGAAGCTGCCCCTCCAACGCGGGGCACCACTTTTCGCGTCTCGTCGCCCAAGGGTTCAATAATTGTACCACACCTCTGTCTTGGTCTGTGACTCCCTCCCGGCGCCGTGCTCGACTACCAGCCTCGATCGTCTTTCTGTTGCCGGCGTGACTCAGCATCCTGCCCAGGCACCTTGTCGCAAAGGTATGTGGCCCCTCTATATGTTGACCACTCTCGTTGAATGGGTAATTGCTGATCAGAAGCCCCGACTTACAGTATTGAATCGAGACGAGCAAACGACTCGAGCTCCGCTTGGGCTGCGCATTCAGAACAACAACTGCTACCCTCCCCCAAAAATCACCACCACCACTGTCAAGATGGAGGACAACAAGCCCGTCGAGGACAACAAGCCTCAGGAGCCCTCGAAGAGCGCCCTGAAGAAGGCTGAGAAGGAGGCCAAGCGGGCAGCCGAGAAGGCTGCGAAGGCCGCCAAGCAAGCCGCCATGCCCATCGTGGGTGGCAAGAAGACCGACGACATCATCGGCATCACAACGAGCAAGGCCGACAACTTCCCGCAATGGTACCAGGAGGTCGTTCTCAAGGCCGAGATGATTGACTACTACAACGAGATTTCGGGCTTTTTCATCATGCGCCCGAGCTCCATGTACATCTGGAACGTCATCCGCAAGTGGTTTACAGAGCGCATCGAGACCCTGGGAGTTGACGAGACGAGTTTCCCCATGTTCTTGTCCTCAAAATCGCTCGAGAAGGAGAAGGACCACGTCGAGGGCTTTGCTCCTGAGCTTGCTTGGGTGACCAAGGCGTAAGTGCTCACTCCGATATCGCTCTCCGAGTATCAAAGCCGGGTGTATACTGACATCAATGTGCACAGCGGTGACAAGGATCTCGAGGTCCCCGTTGCTGTCCGTCCTACCTCTGAGGCCGTCATGTACCCGTATTACTCCAAGTGGATCCGTAGCCACCGCGATCTCCCCTTCAGATTGAACCAGTGGAACTCCGTCGTCCGGTGGGAAGCCAAGCAAACAACCCCTTTCCTCCGTGCCCGAGAGTTCCTGTGGCAGGAGGGCCACACTGCCCATCTCACTGAGAAGCTCGCTGGCGAAGAGGTTCTGCAGATTCTTGAGTGGTACGCTGGCGTCTACGAGGAGCTACTGGCTGTCCCCGTCGTCAGAGGTCGCAAGACTGAGAACGAGAAGTTCGCTGGAGGCTACTACACCACCACTGTCGAGGGATACATTCCTTCCAACGGTCGTGGTATCCAGGGTGCCACCTCCCACTGCCTGGGCCAGAACTTCAGCAAGATGTTCGATATCACTGTCGAGGACCCTACTGAGCAGGGCAAGCATGTCCACGTCTGGCAAAACTCCTGGGGTCTCTCCACTCGTGTGATCGGTGTCATGGTCATGATCCACGGTGACGACAAGGGCCTCGTCACTCCTCCCCGGATTGCCAAGATCCAGGCTATCCTCATCCCTCTCGGCATCACAAAGAGCACTACTCCCGAGCAGAAGGAGAAGCACAGCCAGGAAGTCGCCAAGATCAAGGCGACGCTCAAGACTGCAGGTGTCCGCGTTGAGGACGATCTGAGAGACAGCTACACCCCTGCCTGGAAGTTCAACGACTGGGAGCTCAAGGGTGTTCCTCTCCGTCTCGAGTTTGGCCCCAAGGACATGGCCAACGGAGTCGTCAGCTTCGCGCGCCGTGACACTGGCGAGAAGGGCACTATCGCTCTGGACGAGATCAGCACCAAGGTGCCCGAGTTGCTCGAGACCATCCAGAAGGACCTGTACGAGAAGGCCGAGAAGGCCTTCCGGGAACACCGCCTGGTCATCAACGACTGGTCCAAGGTCGTCCCCGCTCTGGACGCCAAGAACGTCGTCCTGATCCCCTTCTGCGGCGATGGCAAGTGCGAGGACGAGATCAAGGACCTCACGACCGGCCGCGGGGACGACGACCCCAACACCCCCGAGGCCCAAAAGGCTCCCTCCATGGGCATGAAGAGTCTTTGCATTCCCTTTGAGCAGCCCGAGGGTCTGGTCAAGGGCGAGACCAAGTGTCTCAACCCCAACTGCAAGCGCATGGCCAACGACTACGTCATGTTCGGTCGCAGTTATTAATCACATTCCTGTCTGTGAGCGAGGTTTGCAGCAGCGTGTGAAATGTGCATCAGCATGTCGTCACTTCAAATAGCTTGAGGCCTTTGACTATAGACAAAACACAATAAATGAAGAAATGATGGAATGATGGCAGGCTTTCATGCATTGGGCAAAGCCGTGCGTTCGATTTGTGCTGCCATACTGCTGCAGCAAAAAGCTGCCGATATTCACGACATGTGAGACTTGTCACAGGATTGCTTCCAGGACTCAAAGGTCAAGTTCACAAATGGCACAGAAGCAGCAACACAATTCGAGGTTTTGGGGCTAGCATTTTTATTCATGATATCGTATAAGCAGGGGAAGAGCTAGAACCCTCCCTCCCCCTTATGCTCTGACAAGCATATCTGTTTTTCTTCTTCTTCCACTAAAATCTCTCCCCGGGGAAAATAAGACATCTCCTGTACCCAACCCAACTCCGCTCCCCATCGTACAGAAGGAACAGCGACGCCCGCGAAAGGCGCTTCAAAGAATAAGAGGAAATTCAATCGTGTGTGCCGAGAAGCAATATATACATCCAGTCAAGCTTTAAGCGTTGGCCTGGATGCACTGCTGCTGCTGGGCGTCGCAGTCGGACACGCTGCCGTCGAGCGAGCCGCTGTTGACGGCGTTGGCACACTGGTTCTTCTGCACGTCGCAGGCGCGCTGGGCGGCGGCGCCGAGGTTGATAAAGGTCGAGCCGTTGACCTCAAAGGGGCGGTTGCTGTTGGACTTGTTGATCGGGACGGGAGCGGCGCCGAGGGTGCCGGTGAACTTGTTGACGTTGCCGGTCGCGGCATCACCGGTGTTGTTGTTGTTACCGTTGCCAGCGTTAGCGTTGCCGTTGCCGGCGTTCGCGTTGCCAGTGCCGTTACCAGCGTTGGCGTTTCCACCATCAACAACACATCCATCGTTGGCGTTGCCGTTTCCGGCGTTGGCATTGCCGTTGCCCGCGTTGTTGTTGTTGTTGCCGTTGTTGTTGCCGTTGCCAGCGTTGCCACCGGCATTGCCACCAGCGACAGCCGCGTCAATCTCGGCGGCAGTGGCATCGTCGACACGGAGGTTTTGGGTCTCAATGCAGCCGATGGCGTCGTTCTCGTCGTCGCAAGTGTTGCCAGCACCGGTGGCGTCGTTGACGTCACCGGGAGCAAAGGTGCCGCTCTCGAGAGCGATCTGAGGGTCGGCGCCGATGGAGTTGAGCTGGCGGGCGAGCTCGAGAACAATCTCCTTGTTCTTGGCCGCGGCACCGGCGGACGCGGGATCCTGGTGCTGCTCAAGAGCGGCGATCTCGGGGTTCTTGGCAGTCTCGGATGTGCAGAGGACCGAGGCCAGGCCAACCTTGCCAGTATTACGCTCCTGTACGCTGGTGTAAGTTGATGATCGACGGAATCGGAGTTTGTATCCTAGGGACAAGCGCATACCAGAGTTCTGAAGACGAGGGCGTTGGTCATGCCCTCGACATCGTTGGCAGCCTTGGCGTTGGTGAACGCCTGGTCGGAGACACGCTGCTGCAGGCAGTCGAGGTCCTTGACGGCACCGGCACCCTGAGCAGCAGCGGCGTTGCCGAGGAGAGCAAAGACAGGGTCCACGACCTTGTCGACGTTGTTCAGGTCAAGAGCAGCCTTGACACCGGTCAAGAACTTCTTGTGCGATTGCTCCTCTGTAAGTGGCATCTATGGTCAGTCTTCATAACGATCCCTCATTTTCAAGGCGGAACCAGGGCAATGACTTACGAGGAACCTCGCGCTTGACCCGGAACTTAGCGGAAGCCACAAGTGGCTCCGCCCGGACATCGGGACGGGCAGCGGCCAAGCCGAGCAGGAGGAAGAGAGCGGCGGTAGACTCGTACTTCATTTTGACGGTTGAATGAGGGTGTTTTGAAACAGGTAGGTAGACCTGGTGTCTTGTCGGTGTCTTCTTTGGGAGAGAAAAGGGCGAGATGAAGAAAACAGATCTAGCCAGAGATCTTGTCAAGACGATAAAACAAATGTTAACGATAGTTCACAGAACTATTGAAGAAAGAATGTCAACGAAGGAAGTTTGTCAAAGGAAGTGAAGCCAGCCTGAGGAGGGAAGGGAAAAACAGAAACGAGAACTGGTGGCAGGGCTCGAGTCTTATACGAAATGCGGGCAGTATGGTCCGCCATGCCTGCTGTGGCGTTCGGTTTCCTAGACAGGCCTGCACAACAACGTGCCCTTGCGGCAGTACGATGTTTCGAGCATATTTTGCAGCACGGGTCTTCGTCTCAACATTCGAACCACGCTTGCCTAGCCCATGTAAGTGGGAGGTCAGGCCCGTTCCCAGGCCTGAAAGGGGGTTTGGGAGCATGACCCATCATCGTCTGAAAGCCCTGATGCTTGTAGTCCGCGGTTAAGGTTGCGCGGCCTGCAGGGGCTTTGCTGGGGACCTCTGAGCTCATGATGGAACGACGTGGTATCCATTTGCGTACAAACATGGGCCTGGCCAGATTCTGCCCTGGGTCTCATGTTCTCTGGGCATGGCCGGGTCTTGTTCAAGCCGAGCGGCAAGCGGCCTGGATCCGCAATGCCAGGCCTCGCAAAGTGACGGGGCGGGCGACAGGTGAGGCTCAAAACCGCATTGTGGAGAAGTCACCCCCAGGGGCTCTGTCTCATCTCTCGGTTGTGTTTCCGACCGCCTGGGGTCGTGTTGTTCACCTGCGCGGCAGACAAGTGGCTGCAAGTTCTGCGCCAACGGAAGATCTCCTCAGGGACATTGACACACTCGCCCCAAATATCTTGACTCGTGAGTGCACATGAAGCGGGAAACTATGTTGCTTTGAAGTTGGTAATGACAGGTAAGATCTGAGGGTGGAACCGCAACATGTGTTTTGTGCTCTACAAATTCCGGCAAACATGCCTTGCACGAAATGTGGACCACGTCGAGCTTAGGCAGTACATTCCACCTGAGGGCGTTTACCGTGGTGTCGGTCGATCTGCAAGGTTGCCATGCTGATGAATGTTTAGCTGACTTGAGACCTGAGCCGAACCTGGACTGTGTCATCTTACTCCCCTTGAGCTGAAGCAATCAGGGGTCCCCTGTTCAGGGCAATGTGGTTCCTCCCACCTCACCCTGGCCAGGGGCTGGCTGCGACTCCAACAGTTTCTAAGCCGTTGCCCAGGATCGCAAGATCCAGCAAACTGCTCGATCTCGACAGCCCGTACGTTTCAAAGGCATGGGATGAATGCAACAACCTCCGCATTCGTGGCGGTAGGTACCTGAACGTCAAGCTTTCTCTCCATAAACGACAAGTGAAATTGCTGTTCAATCATCTGATATACGTAGCGCTGAGCATACGCATGATGGAGACGTCACAATGGATTCACCATTTCCCTTGGCTCGAGTCGGCAGTCAACAATGCCAGAACCCTTCCGGGCATCTCTCCGTCTCATGTGGTTGCGGCCCGCCCAGAAAGCATGCTCATCCAGTAAGGTCTACGTCGATCAACGGGATGAACAGCAGCCGTTCTTGGCAGAGTCAGTGACGTAAGCTATGGTGACCATAAATAGATGCTGTTCGGATGGCGTCGCACAATCATCAACTTCTCAAGAATGCATAATCACGCAAATAATGACCTCTCGATCCTAGAGCTCGGCCTTGTAAGCGTTCGAATTCCCCATGAGCCGTCATCAATGAAGATTCAGAGCAGTCGTCGAATTAATGAAATGTCTTTTGAGGTCCGGTGTTTGACATGGTGTTTTGTACAAGGCGGCATGCCAAATGCCAGCTAATGTTAGATGTCTAGTAGGATTTCCTCTTCCACGGTTCCAGTACTGCTGCTGTTTACTTCTTTTCACCGCTGTCGTTTCGCACCGGAAAGCGGGACGAAATGACAACCCCAGCGGTACGCCACACTCGTCTAGTCATAATTGTACATAGTCGCGCGTCGCATATCGCTTAACCGATGACAAGCTTGTCCTCCTCGGGGAAGTCGTAGGTGGGAATCTCGAGGTTGAGAGGAGCAGGTCCTTTCCTTATACGGCCAGAGATATCGTAGTGAGAGCCGTGGCACGGGCAGAACCAGCCGCCAAAGTCGCCAGCCTCGCCAATGGGGACACAACCAAGATGTGTGCAGACACCTGCAGAACCCCCGTTAGCCCAATGTACTTTCCTCGTCGAATATCCGCCAGCACTATCCTGGCTTATAATTAGGCATATCTGGCGGTGATGGTGGTAACGTACCCAACATAACAAGCCACTCGGGCTTCTGGACACGGTCCTCGTCGGCCTGGGGATCACGGAGGGACGCGACATTGACCTTGTTGGCCTCCTCGATCTCGCCCTCGGTGCGGTGGCGGATGAAGACGGGCTTGCCACGCCACTTGATGATGACGTTCTTGCCCTCGGGGATGGCAGCCAGGTCGACCTCGACCTTGGCCATGGCCAAGACATCAGCGGAGGCAGACATGTTCTTGAGGAACTCTGTAAGAGGCGGCAAGTCAGCGAGACGCCCTTCAAACTTCTTCTGGTCGCATCACGATCCCCCCAAAACCCCAAGCGCTATGGTATCCGGCTGGGAGGTTTACTACATGGCCATCCCGCAAGCCCGGGGTCGAGCTGATGTTGATGGAAACCAGAGCAGCCTCGAGCTACGCAGCTATATCCCGTTCGGCACCCGCTTCCATCCGACAGACCGAAATCTTCCAAGTGGCCAATCCAATGTCGAATCCCTGCTCTCCCCCACGCCGTCACGTACCTTGGACGGTCGACTTGGCACCGGCAGCGGTGATGGCACCAAGAGTGCCGACCATGAAGTACTGGAAGACCTTGTTGGTGCTGGCCGAGTCGGCGCTGATGTAGTTTCCGAAGTCGGGGATGTTGTTGGCCTTCTGGGAGCCCTTGAACGGGCTCGAGTAGGACGAGGCCGGGGCATCGCGGAGCTGGGTGGTGGTGCTGATGGCGCGGACGTTGCGGGTGCACTGTCTCGAGACGCCGCGCGCGAGGGCGCGGGAGGCAATGGAGAGGGGCGCCATCGTGTGAATCGTCGCAATGTGGCAGCGCGGCGGCGGAGGAGGTGACGAGCGGCGTTGGCGGAGGTGCTGGTGGCAGGTGTGAGGTCACGACGACGCTGTGTGAGGTCTTTTTCCTGGCCCTGGGCTGGTTGCTCGCAAACGCAGAGGAATGATTCGGCAATGGTCTGAGCCAAGCCACTTTGGGTTGCTGGCCTCAGGCTGCTAGAAATCCGGCGGGCCCAGCTGTCCGGCCCAATGGCTGTACTCGAATTTCAATTCGAGCCGGGTCCGCCCGGCATAAGTCACGTGGTTAAAATGCCCTGCTGACTCAGCATGTCAAGTTTAGCATCATGAGAACTTCCATCTCATCAACTCCAAAGGCAACGTGAATGGTGATGCGATTCTTATCTGTAGGTTTTTCTTGCGGAAATTAATTCGCGTGCGAATCACATATCGCCATTTTTTCGTTTCTTGGTTCGCACCTCTGAATAGACATCCGTGCACAACCATCTTAACACAAATTTCATGGCAAATTTTGAAAATCTCAAGCAACAATGTTTTTTTCTTGTAAATTCTTATCTTGGCTATGCACATTTGTGCAAGGTCTCAATGTAATTGCTTGAGGTCTTCGACCATAGTCCGCATATCCTCCACAGAAGGACCAAGTCCGGCACAAGCCTGCTCCTGCAGCTCATCCGGCAGATCCAAGAACCTCTCGAGCAAGTCTCCATCCACGAAGCGGAAAGGTGCTTCGCCTTCGCGCTCGCTATTTCTAAATGAGCGATATGCATCAAAGTGAATACTGCCAACCTCGAAATCTACAACGTGATTACTCGTTATGCTGGCCATGTTGGTTTGGAAACGAAGCAAGAGGTCCTGGTAATTATCCGAGATGGTGCCAAACATGTACACACCGCCCTCGACCTGTTGCAGATGTCATTATCAGTAGATAGACCTGAGTGTTCAATTCCGGAGATCTGCACTTACCGTTCCGAGGAATGCCTTTGGAACCACAATGGCATTTGCACGTGCATCGACCGTGATCTTGCGGATCTTGTTCACCATCTCGCCCAAATTCAGTTCGCCAATGAGTTGTAGTCGGTGCCGATCTTCAACGGTGACTCCTCCCTCATTTTTCTTCAGGACCATGAGGTTTCCTGCACTCTCCGCTTCAAGCCAAGTCTGATCCTCAATATGGCACACCGCAGTCGACCAAGCAGCTTGGTAGTGTCTCGCGACCTCGGTCAGCTTCGCAGGCTTGCCCTCCGCCGCTGGAGTGAATTCAACCAGCACCATAGACTTCATCAAGTCTCCCACGGCTATGGTGTGCCCCTCGACGACCATGTCAACTGGGTAGGTCACGGGTCGGTAGGTCGCCAGCTTGGACAGCTCGGCTGTCGTAGTCGAAGTCTCGTTATATGAATAAACAATCACCGTCTTCGCCAGAGATGCGACGATCTTGTCTTCCATGACGTCGAGTACCCGACATGCGCCCTTGAGGTTCTTCTTGGCAACAATATAAGGTCTCCGCTCACTGTCGATGCCAAGAACCAGCAGGCGGCCACGAATCTCGTCACGCGACGCATTGCTTGTTTGCTCGTCCTCCACGAAACTCGTGCCAACAATGAAGCGCTCCACAAGATGCCCATAGGAATCAGGCAACTCTGCGCGAATGACAGCCTCTATCATCTCCACAGCTGGAGTGATTCCGAGCTTGAACTCCTGGCCCAAGCTCTGAAAGGAGACCTCGTCGACGAGTTTAAAAGAACTGCTCACGACTTCCTCATTGTCCACGATTTCTCGTCTGATGCAGCCAAGTCCGAAAACTCGCTCACTCCTTGAGTACGCTATGCGTCGCACCGTCTCGCCCATGGCCAATGGGGTGACATGCGTCCGACGTTCCGAGTCGATCACAGAGATCTTAAGCTCTTTGTCTGTCGCCACAACCAAGGAATCTGGGAATGCCTCGCTGTCGAATTGACAAACACACGTGGCAGAAGTGTCTTCCACTGCAGAAAATACAATTCTGCCCTCAGCACCATATATCAAGCTTGGATGCTCGCTGATGGAGAAGATGTTGTAAATGCCCTCTTCTCGAGAGAGTGTCTGGAGTCGCGCGTGGCGGGTGCCAAGCACAATGCTCTTACGACCTGAGAGTTGGAAATCTTCGGTTGATACGTTGAAGCTGAAAACAAAACCATCTTCCATAGAAACGAACAAGGTCGGTCCGGCTGATTGAGGAGGGAGGATTTGCGCCAGAACAATATCTCTGGGGACCGACGCGTTATCGTCTTTCCGTCGCAGAGACTCACTCTGCAAAGGTTGTAGAGTTGCGATGTCGACAATGGAAATGCTCCCCGAAGACCAGAAGCCGACCACGCCGATGTTCGGATATTGTTCAGGAAGGTGAATGCAGGCAACTTGGTCCTTCTTGCCCATGTTGCTTGACTCGCCCGGAGTAAGACCTTGAACTCGCAGGGCTTGCAGTAATCCGCCGTCGACGGACAAGAGGATCCGTTCGTTGTTGGCGGATACACTTGTAATGCTACCCTCCGAGGGCTTCCACGTTGCTTCAACCATGCCACCCTCCAGATTAAGGAGGTATGCACCTTGAGAAGTCACCTGCAGCATTAGTCCGCCAGGCAGATTTCGGGCCAAGAGTGTTTCCGCATCAAGCGTCAGACCTTTGAAATCACCGAGCTCCTCAACGTCCCCGTCGGCATCAAATGAAAAGACTCGTGTCTCCGTGAGGAACGAGACCACCAAGGTGTCATCCTTCCCGGAACCGTGGGACTTGAGTGCATAGACTCCACGAATGTTCTCCATCTCGCCGAGGATGCCTATATCCTCTAGTCCAACGCCACTGCGGACACTTCGCAGACTTCCATCTTTGTGCGCACCGCTGCCTGTAACTATCCTTGCTTGTCCTGAAGAGTACTCATTGGTGGTCTGGCCGTCGCCCTCCCTGTTGCCGAGGTCCATTATGCTCAGGTCGAGAATAGGTGCGATGTTTGCAAGTGTCTGGGTCAGTTGTAGCGACTTCGCCTCGATGTCAACCAGGAAGACTTGGGAATCTCCATAATGAGAGCCGACGAAGAGAAGATTGTTCCCGAGAGTGACCAGTGTACTGGCGCGGGATGTCACGCCAAGCTTGGCCATTTCTATACCCGTCACTACAGCACCGTCGAGAAGTATTTCCAAAAGCCAAAGATTGCCGTAGTCGTCGCCAACGAAATAGTGAGAAACGTCGTACTCGGCCCACGCGACGAATATAGAGGACTCCTTTAGAGGGAATTGGATCTTCTTCTTCGCAGCATGGTCGTAGTAGACTAGACGAGTCTCGCACACCACAATGAACCCGCCGAGTTGCGCCTGGGCATGCAGCGGGTTCCGCGTGCCATATCGTTTCTGATCTTCTTCGCCCTTGCCGACGGGAATCAGAATGGCGGCTCCGGGGTCTGCGACCTCAAAGAAGTCCTCTCTATCACGCTGCTCGAACCGGGACGCCTCGGTGTTCTTGTCGTCCTTGAAGAGCTTATAGATGACAATATGGGCGTCTGGAATGTCGGTACGCGTCTGGTAGAGAAAAGCGATCTGGGGATGGCCGGTCTCTGAGTGCAAAAACGTCGCTGAGCGAATGAAGAGCTCTGAGATGCGTGCCGTCTCCCTCCAGTCCAGTTCAAGGCGCTTGGTTCTGGTCTTGTACAGCCTGAGCACGTTGAGCACGCCCTCCCATAGCAGCATCACCATGAACTGTCCTGTGGGGTCAACTATGCACTTGTCCTGGCTCTGGGCATCACGCATGTGCTTCTCTTCCTTATCGAAAAACGACTGTATCGTGGTGAGCCGGGATAGCGCCGAGTCCCAGCCGACAGTGAAGTAGTGGAACCGGTCGGTGCCGACGAGGAGCAAGTTCGTCTCCTCGTCGCGCGGGTTGAGTTTCTGTATGAAGCATATTGTTCCGTTGACCTGTTTGCTATCCGCAAAGACTATGGTGCCCTCTTCGGTGCTCTTCCAGATCTCGAGACGGTTCGTCTTGCTGCTCAAGTGTCAGTATACGTGCTTTCATGGCAACGGCTACACCTTTGCGGATGACACGTGCGATCTGGAGACGGTAGAAACGTACGCTATCACAAGGCACTCATCCTCATCGGGGTACAGCTTGATGCGGAGAGCATAACGCACGCTGTTGGGGCGATGAATGGGAGCTATGTATGCCATGTTTCAAGAACGGGGCATGGCTCGGCCAAGACCCTCGGTAGTCATGGAGAAGGCGGCTCGGGTGTGTATGTGTGATGAGAGTCGTCCTGCACAGGAAGTGAGACGCAATAGAGCCGCCGCGAAAGAGAGCACCAGACGCCGAGCCTCGGCGCTGAACGAATGTGATTGGAGGTTGCTTTGGAAGCAATTGGGTGATGATGATGCGCTGAGCGGCGATAAGCACGACCGCTGTGGGATATCGCCGGTGCTGCACCTTGATGAGCTCAACGACGAGTGGAGGGGCAAACAGCTCTCCCCGGCCCGGCTTCTGAAGCGCCCCACTCAAGCTCCCTAGAGGCACGCCGAGACTTCTCAGGGCGGGCGGGAGCTACAGTGGATCCCAGCTGCTTGTGCCCCTGCGAGCTTTGGGACTCTTCCACCTTCAAGCACCTCACCGCAACACGAGTAAGTCGACTTTGGGTCACGCTTCAATTTTCAGATTTCTACGGACCTTCAGGCTCATGCTGGTACCCACGTTGCTATCTGCTGGCCCGGCGTCATTGTCCACACACGACCCTTATCCTTCTCCTTCCCCCTTGATATTGTTGAGCTGTACTCGCCACAGAGCCTGTCCGGTGCAAACAAACAGTTCATTGTCCCGTCCAAAACATATACCGGAGCATCCACCTGTTCACAGCACGTTGGTCAGTCCCGTGATGAAGAGGCACCGCGAGTGATTTCGTACCTGGAACCATGAGTAGCCCAAGAGCCAAGCCGCCGGCGCTCCATACTTCTACGCCGTCGCCACACGCTGCATAGACGTTGCCGACCGAGTCGCAAGCCACGGCCGATGGCACGCCTTTTGCGGCATATGCGAAAACTCGCTTGTTGGCCAAAAAGACCCCGCCAGATCGTTGTACCACATCGTACGCATATATTGTCGCGGCTCTGTATGTGAAAGAGACCAGATATCCCGTTAGTACATATTCAGAATGCATTTGGCGGCGACATCGGATCACGTACAATGCCTGGTCAAATGTCCCATCCATTCCTTGCGACTCCACGTCCGTGATGTACATTGTCTGCCCATCTGGGCTCAGCACAAGCGCAGAGGGGCGACCTAGCCCGTCGGCCACAACACGGAGGTCGCCTGTAGCAGTGTCATACCGGTACACCTGACTCCGCAGCTCGGGCTTGGGTCGGATTCCGTGCAGATGGCCACGGTCAGAGTCCGTAAACCACAAACCGGAGCCCTTGTCGCACGTGATACCCTGTAGCGAGTTGAACGGCCTGCCGGCGAAATTTGTGACCACAGCCACGGGCTGTCTGCCCAGGGGCATATAATAGACTCCGCCGGTCCCGGGCGTCAGATTCCCCTGCGAGCAGAACAGGATGCCGTCAGTCTGCGCGCAGGCGCCGGCAGGCATGGGCATATTCGCAGGCGGCCGCAGCTTGGCCCACTCCGCCGAGAGGACGTGTGGTCTCGCCTCGGCGTCTGGATGACGATCTCCCTCGGCTTCGACGCCGCGCACCTTGACTGAGATTCTGGACATCACGATCGAGGGCAACAGCGACGAGTTGGCTGTGGGCAGCAGGTCGGACATCGTGTAGATCTCATCTCGCTCGTGCACGTAAACACAACCGCCGTGGAAGAAACGGATGCGCGACGTATCTGCGGTTGAGAAGAGGAGGGACTGTGTAGGCTTCTCGCCGATGATTCTGGAGAAAGCGGGTTGGTACTGCCGCAGGCCGAGGTGTCCTGCGGGAAAAGCTCTGGAGTCATGGGGTCTGTGTTGTGAGATGCAGTGTTCTTAAAAGTGCCAGATTGCGACAGCTTACGTTGGGTTTGCGGCGGGCGCGGATCTCGCAGAATTATTTGATACCTTCACAGCCGATCAGCTTGGTTGAACTGTAGTTCTGAAGTTCTGGGATGGCCAGAGACCTCGACTTGCAGCAAGTCTGCCCGGATTTTTGAATTCGTCACCGTGGCCATTGTTCCAGAAATCCGAGACGCCCCTATGCCGTTGCCCACTTGCCTAATCGGAATCTATTAAAGCGACCAGAGAATCCTTGAGCATGCGTGGTTGAGCCGTGGGAAATTCTTAATGTCTTGCTGCTTTCGAGTGAGCAGAATGCAGGAGCGGCGTTGTTGCGGCTTCGACCCCTGATAGTCAGAAAGGTATGGGGATCCCCATACAATGCGGGCGTGATCCCAGAGGCCGATAACGCAGGTGCACAGCCACTGAGAGACTAATACCGTGATTGCCCGGGAGCAATCGCGTTCTCAACGTGTTGTTCCCAAGTCAAACATCACATGAAATACCACATGAAATATGCACATATATGCACCTTGGACTTTGAACTTGGTGATTATTTCACGACATTGAGAAAAGAGGCAGTTGTTGGCATATCTTTCTGGGCCGGAAGATAACGAGATAATGATATGATGACGTGCTAGCAAGATTGCACCTTGAATTGAGTCGAGTAACGCCATGTAAACCCCGTGATATCAATACACATAGACAGAACAAGCCGTCCAATTACTGGTTGGTTGGTACGAAAACGATCAGAGCTCCTTCTCCTTGCCGGAGGGTCTCTGGTGCAGCGCTGCTTCTCTGCCTGTCGTCGGTGCATCGCCGACGTATTCGCGACCACCGTACATGGCAAAAGCTTTGTGGAACAGCCACTCAACGGCAGTCTCCACGGGCTGGTCGAACATTTTGGGAAGCAGTGGCACCACCGCAAGGCCAAGACCGATTGGTGTCCAGGTCCGCAGTGTCTTGTTCTTGACATCCTTCATCGCCCGACCCGAGTATTTCACAACGCTGTGGATAGTGAAAGCCGGGAGACCCATACTGGCGATGCTTTGGAATACAGCACGCTGAACCATGACAGTCCTCCAGTCCTCCAGTGGGGGCACCTCTGCAGGCTTAACAAGTGCACTGCTGGTCTCGTAGAGACCGGTGGCCTTCTGTGCCTTTTCGGAGAGCACCAGCTGAGGATTGCGGGCCCTCTGATTCTGCCAGTAAGCCTTGTATCCCTCGTAGCTCACATCGCCCAGGATGTAGGCCCATGAGATACCGTAGGCACTGCGGACCAGCCAAGGGTGCGCTACAGGACGGAAGGACTCTCCGATATCACTGGTGTAGGCGACATATCGGTGGGCCGAAAGCATGATCGTGCGCAGGCGGTTGGTGTAAGCAGCATAGCGGACGTTGGACTCGGTACTGTCGGGGACGTAGCCCTCTACAAGCTCGTCGTAGAAGCTCTCTTCGCGATCGGCCTTGTCGACGATGCTCTGCATGCCCTTGGGCAGTCTGCGCCTGGCCGGCAGGGCATTCGGGTCGTAGTCTGTCGCGTCATTCTTGGGGTTGACAGGCGCGGTGGGCGGCGCAGGTGCCGTGCTTGACTTTGAGCTGTCGTCCTTCTTGTCCTTGTCGGACGATCCCTTGCCCCACCAAGGCATCCTTGAGGTGGCAGATGCGAGGGATTTGCCGGAGGTCGTTAGCGAAGTCGGAAGGAGAAGCTTGATGACACTTGGCAGAACCGTGTCTCTTTAACGACGCAAATGTCGAGTCTCGTGGGCACGGATAGCGCGGGACGTTTGGTGAGGTTGACGGCATGAAGGCCTAGCCGCAAGTGACGTAGACAGGCTGCAGCGTCCCGAGGCAGCTTGAGCTTAGGGCGAGTCTCGTCTGCGGCGCGCTCGTGGTGCGGATCCGCGGGCAGTTCCGGGGCGAGATCCGCTAGATGCAACATGCTGTTTTGATGCATGGACCCAACACCATGAGCAGATGTGTTGTTTGAAGGCGTGGTTTGCAGCAGCCCGAAGTGCCGCTTCGAGGTGGGTCCACAGCGAGCCAATCATCGCAGGCTCTTCCCACGCCCGGAACGGCGCCAATCGGGAATTCTCAGTCGGGCCTACGGGCAAGCTTTCAATTGAGCACTATTTCGACCGTGCTGCCACTTTGATACACCCCCTTCACGACAACCACAGCGACCCTCACACGAACCCGACCCAGTCGTTCCAGTCAATACCGCCATCATGGTTCAGATGTACACCATCGCCGGACGCCAAGTCGGCTCCCACTACGTGCGTCGCCCCCCTCCTCGAGCATTGCGCGCTGCCAGCGTTCCACCATCAGACATCGAAGCCATCCGACACGGCCACTGCGGCGCGCGCTCTCGGACTCGAAGTACCTACAGACTAGACAGACAAACTGACTCTGCCTCCAACAGCTCGCTATGGGTGTCCTTGCCGCCCTTTTCGGTGGCTCGTATGCTGCCTTCAGCGGCCCTTCCAAGAAGCCCCTCGCCCAGCAGACTCCCCCGATCAACGCCTCCAGCTCGGACGAGTCCGACTTCATCCAGTACGCGATGCCGAATTCTTCCGAGGTGGTGGGCACCATGCTAACCCAAATTCTACCACAGGAAATTCCTGAAGCAGGCCGATGAGGACGAGAAGAAGAAGCACTAAATATGTGGCATATTGGAGAAAATGGCGCTGCTGTAATGTGTCCAGACGGCGAGCGAAAACTGTACCATTAGAAAGCTGTCGAGCTCTAACGACTGCCTGCGTTTCCGATTTCGACGTTCAGCATATATACAATCAAGACGCGATATCGTGACCGCATATTCAGTTCAAAGGCCACTTAGAGATCCGAAGCTTGACAACTTGGGTCGGCTTGCTGTGATTGTCGACGGTGCTATGAGGTGGTCATACACTAAATCGCCTAACTAGGACTCGGTCTGTTTGATCTGACATCATGACGAAGTGTGGCAGGCGGCTCATCAGGATGGTTCAGGCCATTAAGCTGACGCACAATTGATGCCCGCAAGCCGTGTACAGGCCCCCTGGGCGTCAAGGCCAGAATGCCTGCATATCGCGATGTAAAGCAACTCAGAGAATCACGATTGTGCTCGGTTCAACACCCTGGAAGAACTCATCCCACTCTGGCGCTTCTGGTTGGTAAGATCGATGATCTGTCACAAGTCCCACTCGCCTGTACTCATGTTGATCGCTCAAAGGCAAAAGGACGAGCACATACCAACCCTCAGATGAGGTCTCTTCGTTGAAGCCACGAAATCCTGCAAGGACAAGTTGATCCTTGAACTCAGAATGAAAGTCGTCCGCGGTGTCAAAGCTGATGGAGGGACTGTCTATCTCTTCCGTCCAACTGCTAGAATCCGTCAAGGATTCTTCCTCACCCGCAACTTGGTTTACGCTGGCCATTGTTAGTCCTGACCCAACAGAATGGAACTTTCTTGAGATAGCAAGCAGCTTACCTGGGCAATACATCTGTCTCTGGAGTACGAAAACTAGGCGTCGGCCTGACTGTCCACTTATTGCGGACGTAGCTGATCGACAAAGGCAATGCCAATGGTGCTCTCAACTTGATATATCCACCATTGACCTGGCCAAATGGGTTTTCTCCAACTGGTGGACAATGGGATTCAACGATGATCCCTTCGGCATAGAGATTGACTTTATGAAACATGTAGAGCACGCCACAATTGATCGATGGCCACGACCACGACGGCGCAATGGCTTGCGGGCTTCTTTCAGGTATCTTGCCGTGGAGATGCCCATCCAAGTCGGCTCTCTCCCAGAGCAGAGAGCTAGGCAGGTGGTTCTCCCAAGTCCCAGCAAGATACTTGCCTAGACGAGGCTGCTGGAATGCCGCTGCGATCCCTGCAAACGCAGGGAGACGATCCTTGGAGAACGAGATGTCCAACCCGGAGTAATCGCCCACCAGCTTTGTCCACTGCTGGTGAGTTTCAAACAATGTGCTGGACTCTTTCAGAGCGGGAGCTTGGTGCAAACATTTACTGACCGTATCTTGAGCGTCCAGGGGACATTCATCGCCCAGACACTCACAGTAGTACGCCCGGCTGCACCGGATCCTGATCTCTTCATCGAGCAGGTACAACACTCTCCTGGCGAGCGTCGCCTCTTGAAAACACCACGCCCGCGTCTCAAGGTAGCTGTGGTCTTCCAGCTTGTTGTCATGACCCCAGCCGATGTGTGCGATGGGATGGCGGGCAATGATTGGCCATCTGCAAGTTTCTCCTGGTTGACCAACGAGCGGTATATCGACCGTGTCTACTTCGATAGGGTCAGGCCGCCTTAGCTTGATTCCAACGTGTGGATTTGGCGAGTTGCTTGGCGCCAAAACCACGAAACTATTTGCAAAGATGTGCTGCATTTTGCTCGACTCGACTTCCCAGTCCCGCTTACTATCTTGTATGATACACAGGCTGTCGATCCATAGATATCGGATATCGAGGTTGCAAGTAACCGTGATGACGTCCTGGAACAACGATGGGAGAGAACCCAGCGCAATCCCTTGTTTGTGTTGATTGATATTCTCTTTGGTCGTTTTCAGGAACTGTGCTCCGCCCCAGCAATAACTCAGTGCCGCATACCGAGAGGTACTCGCTAAGTCTGCAGCATCAACAAGGACTGGACAGGTCTGATTTTGCAAGTCGAGGACTCGGCGAGGAAGTGTCGGGCAGGGATCGCCTTGGCATTCCTCATGTGCTCCCGCACAGGTCTCGAGGCGCTCCAAAATTGACTGCCAAAGTTCTCCCTTGCTGAGATCGTGCTCAACCTGCGGAGCGCTAGCTGCAAAGCCACCCTCTAAGAAGGCCGTAGATTGTCAGTAAATATGCGTTATGGGGCTTAGTGGTTTCTGTCTAAGCGTATTACCCATCTCGGAATGTAGCTCGACGGCCATCTTTATAACAACTTTCTCACCGAGGCCATCATCTCTCCATTCGTCCCACTTCGCATGCGTGAGCACAATGCCCTCACCGTCAAAATCTGAAAACTGAGGTCGAAATGCATGAATGACGCTGGGCGAGGTTGTCATCCGGGCATATGTGCTCCAGATGATGCGACAGTATACGCAGACCGGAGATGCATACCGGCTCAGAATAGTCTGCAACGTGTCTGTATCTGGCTTGATCTTCAGTGGGATCATGTACATGGAGGGGCATAGTTGGCAGATTTCGAATTGGTCCAAATCGTGCGACGGCTTGAAATGGTTCTTTACGATCTCCAGATCCCACTGTAGTTGATGTTCCATCTTGAACGAACGGACTGGTACGACAGGCTCGATTTAGTCTGGTAATGGCTTATATGTCAAGAGGGCAGTCTTTGATCTTTACGAATGGTCCATGTATCGAGACGAAAGAAAACAAAGATGTCTCATGTCCCATACCTCACCAAGCAGTGGAAGACTGGGCTGCCCGCCAGGGGTTTCTTCATCGATTGACAGCCACATGGAGCCTACCGTGCCGAGTCTGCCTACCTGCAGCTTGACCCTGGCGGTTACACCAGACCGGGCCGAACGGCGCCAACACAGCCAATCACTCCTAAGGAGCATCCACTTCGGAGATCACGACACATATTGACGACCAACAGGTTGCGAACTGGTGTGGTAAGGCTTTCTCCTGATCTCCAGTGTTTTAGAGGCACATGTGTCGTGTTGTGTTGAACACCGCTTTGCGCTCTCTAACCCCTCATGGACATTGCAATCATGGATGGTTCTTCAACAACCAGCCCCATATATGATACCAGTTGGTATCTTAGTGATGCGGATTCGGTCACGAAATGGCCTTGATACTACTTGGAGAGTATTGGAATGCGTCTTTGATTTTCCTGTATGCCATGGCAGTGACAGCCTTCTATGCTTGAAGCAGGACGGACAAAATGCTCAACGCCACCGCTATATATACGCTCAGAACGATTACTCAAACAATAAAAATGCCCTGCCTATAATTCGATGAGATTTGGCGGCGGACCAATACCACGTAACAATACAACCGTGTTTCCTGTCTGCAATTGCTGACTGAGTTTCTCGTTGAACTCCAGCATGTTTCCAGACTCCACGTGGAAGACTCTGAGGCGGTTCTTCTCGTCTGCAGTTCGATTGTTGGTGTTTTCAACTTGCAGGCTTCTTGCAGCCTCGTCAAGCATGCGACCGACTACCCAGTCTCGCGAGTAGAAGAACATGCCTTTTGGAATCTTGGCGACCGTTGTCTCCGCCTCTGCCTCAACGTATAGGTATATCCGCTTTTCCGGCGCAACTCTCTTGTCTCCCTGGGCATCTCTCTTGAGCACTCTCATCGCTTCGTTCGCCGCTTGTTGAGCAGCACGGTCCTTGCCAAACAGGCCCTTGCTGGTCTGCTCCTTCTTTTTGGCGCTGTAAAGAGCCTTTAGTTTTGAGAATGTGCTTGCCGTCTGCTCGCGCACGGCATTTAGATCCCTCCCCGGCCGTGCGCCTATGGGGACCTTGTTCTTGCAATCGTGGTCCTCTTGTAGCCGGTGCTTGAGGCAGTAGTCGCGATTACACCGGTCGCAGTGCACCCCCGTAGACTGCGGGGTGCCGATGACGGTCTTGCAGCTGTCATCGCTGCAGGGCTTCACAGAGACGGTGTCGCGCATGAGCTTGCCGGCGCCGGCGGAGGGGCGGGCGAGCTGGGCCTGGCGCTTGCGCTCCGCCCAGGCGCCGCGGTTCTCGCACTTGTGGGCATCCTCGGTGCGGTGGTCGAGGCAGAAGGTCTTCTTGCAGGACTGGCAGTGGAAGGGGAGGAAGTCGAGCTGGTTGCAGTAGTCGAGCTGGCAGTGCTTGCCGATGAGGGTGGCGTCTTCGGTGCGGTCCATCTCGACGTAGCTCGTGTCCGAGGCCATGGGGTCCGGGTGGTTCTTTGGGGTCGCCATGGCTGCTATGAAGCCGCGGTCCGTATATAAAGGTGCGGTGCGGTGTGGTATGGTTTGTAATTCAGACTCGGCGGCACAAGGCAGCGGATGACTTCGTCAGCCAGGGCACACGAGAGACGATGGGTGGCGGGCCAGCGGGAGCGGCGAAGCTGGGTGAGGCTGCCGGAGAAGGCTCTCGAATAGCCAGGCGACGTCGGCGGCCATGACAGCTCCCGGACCGCAGCGGGTGCGCAGTTGAGTTAGGGGGCGCTTGGCCTGGCCCGGTGGAGTGCGCAAGCGGGAGGTTGCCTCCTGCCTCCTGGGGATGCCGACTTAGCCATCTGGGCAGCCCGGCAGGCGCTGACACATCCGCCGCCTGCGCCGCTGGACAGGCCAGAATTAGAGCAGTGCTAGCCCGCAAGCGGCATGGGATGGTCACAGCGACGTCCAGGCACCTGGCCACCCCGCCACAGCGAGCTGGGTCACATGCTCTGGCGTCACCCCCAGCGCTGCACCAGCGCGCGGCCTCGCGTCTTCGCTGGCGTCGGCGAGTCTGGATCATTGCGTCATTGAAGCCTGCCGACTAGCACCGTTTTTCCTTTTTTCCGCTCTTCACGTCTGCGTAGAGTGTACACTCGCAAGGCTGATCATGTGACGGGTTCGTACCGAAGCAACCACCCATCTGTGCATACCTGCGAACATGTAGCGACGCTCGCGCAGCACAATAATGCCACCAGATGTGCCCCGGAAGCGGGTGCGCACACCCTCGCCCGCACCCAAGGCGAGCGATAAATCCAAGACGTCAGCTCGCAAGACGACCGTCTTTGAAGACCTCGAGGCTTCCGCAAAGACCAGATCAGCAGAGAAGACCCTGTTTGCGGTCCAGCGCATGCAAGACGACGACAGCGACAGCAGCTCTCTCTCGTCTCTATCTGATGTCGACTTCGAAGATGTTCCCGCTCCAAAACGCCAGAAGGTCGCTGCCAAATCCCAGCAAGGCTCTCGTTCTGCGGTCGCGAACGCGAATGACGTGAGCGAAGAAGACGACGAGGAGGACGAAGACATCGAGTTTGAAGACGTGCCAGACCATGTGGAAGCCTCGGAAAAGCTCGGCACTGGGGAGATCGAGATCGAGCTGTACTCCGGGCCGCGAATACCGTTGGCCAGTGAGATTGGCAAGAAAGGTCTCACCAAGAAGGAGAAGGCTATGCGACAGAGGACGCATAACATGCACGTGCAGCTGCTCATGTGGCACAATGCGATCCGTAACTCCTGGCTCTGCGACCAAGAGGTACAGGCCATCCTCATCTCACAGCTCCCACCCCGACTCTGGGACGAGCTGGATCGCTGGCGACGTGCGAGTGGGTTGGAAGTGCCTGAAGAAGCGCCTAAGAAGCCAAGCCCGAAAGGCAAAAGCCAAGGTCGTGCGGGTGCAAAGTCCAAGGCGCAGAGGAGGGACTGGAGTGAAGCAGCAGATCGGCTTGAAAGAGGGAAGCCAGACCTTAGCCATGGCGACCCTATCCATAGGCTCCTCACTGCGCTGCGGACGTGGTGGAAGCAGAAGTTCACCATCACGGCCCCTGGCCTGCGGAAATGGGGGTACATGAACATGAGAAGGGCAGCAAAGCTCGCGGCCAGCCTTGGTCAGCCAGAACACGACCCCGAAACTCAAGGAGAACGCGTGCGTGATCTTGACGACTTTCGAAAGTTGGCACAAGGCTGTCATGGGAGTCGCGATGTTGGCTCACAGCTGTTTACTGCATTACTGCGAGGACTGGGACTGGAAGCTCGCCTGGTCGCCAACCTTCAGCCACTTGGCTTTGGCTGGTCCAAGTCTGAAGAGGCCGATGACGAGGATTCCAAGACTGATGTCAAGGCTAACGGGTCTGTCGACAAAGCTCCGCCAGCGAAATTGACGAAGAAAGCGAAACCAATCAAGCCTGCGAGCCGCCGAGTCAAGAAGAAAGGTGATGATGTGCTGGCAATGGATCTCGACGAATCTGATGAGTATGTCGAGCCGCTGTCCGATGCGAGTGACGACGATTCAATTGTCGATGTCACTGACGACTTCCGGCCTAAACCACCAAAACCAAAGCCGTACGATAAGGATCTCGAGTTTCCCATGTACTGGACGGAAGTTTTATCGCCAGTCACTCACAAGTACGTTCCGGTGGATCCTATTGTCAAAACCTTGGTCGGCAGCAGTCGCGAGCTCATCGAGTCCTTGGAGCCACGCGGAGGAAAGGCCGAGAAGTCGAAGCAGGGGATGTCGTACTGCATAGCGCACTCGTCTGATGGCACGGCAAAGGACGTGACTGTCCGTTATCTCAAGGGACAGATATTTCCCGGCAAGACGAAGGGCATGAGAATGCAGAGGGAGAAGGTTCCCGTGTACAACAAGCATGGCAAACTCAAGCGATACGAGTATCACGACTATTTCAAGGCGATCATGCGCGGTTATTCTCGCGGTGGCATTAGAACTCCATTTACGGAAACCGACTACGCAGAGGATAGCACTGATCTGAAACCTGCTATTCCTGAAAAGAAAGAGGTGAAAGAGGGGGAAGAGACTCTGCAGTACTACAAGAGCTCTGCAGAGTTCGTGCTGGAAAGGCACCTGAAGCGCGAGGAGGCTCTGCTCCCAGGGACGACGCCCGTGAAGATGTTTCGCAACAAGGGCAAAGGTGGAAAATTGGAAGCAGAGGAAGCAGTCTATCTTCGCAAGGACATTGTCCCTGTCAAGAGCGCGGAGACATGGCACAAGCAGGGACGCGCGCCCATGCCTGGTGCGGAGCCACTCAAGCATGCGCCCTATCGTGTTGCGACAACAAACCGACGGCGAGAGCTTGCCGAAGCCGAAGCGGCAGCTGGACACAAGATATTGCAACCTTTGTACGGCTACGATCAGACGGATTGGATCATTCCAGACCCCATCAAGGACGGCGTTATCCCAAAGAATGACTACGGTAATATTGACATGTTTGCAGAGCACATGTGTCCAGAAGGTATGTCATGCATGTTATGGATTTCACCGGTAGTTCTTCGACTGACAATGAGCATCAAGGTGCCGTCCATATCCCTTACCGAGGTGTCGTTCGCGTATGCAAACGCATGGGGATCGACTACGCGGAAGCTGTTGTCGGCTTCGAGTTCGGCAACCGCATGGCCGTGCCCGTCATCCAGGGAGTAGTTGTCGCAGAGGAGCATCATGACCAAGTGCTTGAAGAGCTGGAGAAGGATGAAGCCGAGCGGGCGCGCAAGGAGGACGAGAAGAAGCGCAAGCTCGTGCTCACGACATGGCGGAAGTTCTTGATGGGCCTCCGTGTCGCAGACCGTATCCGCGAAGATTATGCGCATCTGGAAGAACAAGATGGCGCAGAAAGCCATGCTCACCACAATAAGGACTGGCATGCGCAGATGGAGGAGGCAGAAGACGAGATGCGTTTCAGAGACGAGAACACGGCGGGAGGGTTCTTGCCTGAAGGCTTCAACGTCGAAGAGCCTGCAAAACCACCTCCGCCGCCGCCGAAACCTCCCACGAGGAGCGGTTACTTCGCCAGCAGTCAAGGAGATGAGGAAGACGAGGTGGATCCCTTTGAAATTGATCATGGCGTAGATATTGAGGCTTCACAGGCTGGCGGATTTGTGCCGTTTGATGGCGGTGATGGCCAAGTCGAAGAAGATGGTGGTGGAGGCGGGTTCATACCTGAAGAAGCACAAGACGGTCTACAAGATTCGCAAGAATCGGAAGCCAAGCAAGAAGCGATAGCGGTACGACCTGCAAGGACTACAAAGGCCTTGAAGAAAGCAGTGCCCAAGGCGAAAGCTAAGCCGAAGCAGAAGCAGACACCGCGGCGTCGAAGCAGGAGGACAAAGGTCGAAGACTCTGAGGAGGAAGATGACAGCGAGGAGGGGGATGATGATGATGACGAGTTCATGCTCGACGATAGCGAGTGAAAGTAGCAAGACCCAGCGCCTTGGTAGCCGGCTGCACCTGCTACATCTACGCCGAAAGAATTGTGGCATATAGAGCAAAGCCATGCAACTTATAATGTACATCTCATCCGGATTGTCAAGAAGCCATCTATTAAGTCACTCATTGAGCAGACCTGGCATAGTGTTCGCATCTGCACTTTGGCTGGGGAATATGCATCGGTGATTGTGCAATGCGGGGGAAAACACGCAAACGTGCGAGGACATGATGTCATGCCCACGAAACGACTTGAAACCAACATCCGAGTACATCTCATTACAGCACTGGCACCATCTCCCACTTCGACAATTGCTTCAATACTGAACTCGAAATAAGTGACCGGTCGCAAATAACCATGAAGTTCAACTGTGTCGCATCAGCGACCCTGTGGCTTGCCGCTTGGGCAGTAGCTGGTCCCGCCCAGCAGCATGATGAGACACTAAGCCGGCCGAAACCGCTGAAGCATATTCCGACATTTGGACTGGGGACGTGGCTTTCAGAGAAAAGCAAAGTAAGATGCCCTAGAAAGTCTGAGGGGCAAGTTTGAGGATTGTTGCTGTTGTCGTGCACGAAAGCTGATGTCAAGCTGGCAAAATAGGTTTCGGATGCGGTTGAATATGCCCTGACGCATGGCTACAACCACATTGACGCGGCGCTCATCTATGGTGGGTTCAAACCCCTTTCAATAACTGATAGAAACAGTTTACGACCACGAAGCTGAAAGACGATGAGAATAAAGGCAACGAAAGAGAAGTCGGCAAAGGCATCACCAGGTCCAAGGTCCACCGCTCAGACATCTGGGTCACCAGCAAGCTCTGGAATGCGGACCACCGCCCTGACAGAGTCCACGAGGCGATCGGCAAGACCATCTCGGACCTCGGCGTGAGGTACCTGGACTTGTACCTGATGCACTGGCCCGTCGCCTTTGTCCCGGGCGGCAGCGGGACAGAGCTTGACAACAAGACGAGCATCCTGACGACCTGGCGGGCCATGGAGGACGCCGTGCGGGCGGGCCTGACTCGCCACATTGGCATCTCGAACTTTGCGCGTGCAGACGTCGAGGCGCTGCTCAAGGAGGCAAAGATCAAGCCGTACGCGCACGAGTTTGAGACGCACCCGTATCTCCAGCAGCAGCACTTTGTCGATTTCCACTCGGACAATGGGATCAAAGTCATCGCGTACTCGCCGCTCGCGAACACAAACCCTACGTACGACGGAAATAAACCGGTTGCTCCAATCTTTGAGGATCCGATCTGGAGAGACATGGCGGAGCGGAAAAATTGCACAGTCGCGCAGGCCGTGCTGGGCTGGGGGCTGCAGAGGGGCACAGTGGTGATCCCCAAGAGTGTGCACAAGGAGTACATCAAGGAGAATCTCAACGCACGAAGGGTTGACTTTACCGAGGAGGAAATGCAGGAGATTGCGGCCGCAGATAAGAAGGTGAGGTTCAACGATCCTGGGAAGGGTTGGGGGGTCAGATTGTTCGCGGATCTGGATGATCCCACGAGATTGGATGGTGATGAGGAAGTAAGCGAGTTGTAGAAAGTCCGCTGGATGGATAGTCATGTATGTGGTGTGAGAGTCACGATATGTAAGATGAGGTGCACAAGGACCCAGAGTTGTAGGTCACCTTGGCAAAGACAAAAGTTCTTGAAGCTATGATTATGAATGAGACAATCCCATAATTTGATGCCAGCTAAATGAGAGGAAACAAAGTATCGAGCCGCAAAATAATGACTCCGCACAAAACCAGAGTAAATCATGTCTCATGCCGCAGGAGCATCAAGTGCGTTGAGCGCCTGAGTGCGCTTCTCCGCCAACAGCCACAGACGATCGCTGGGTACCTTGCCACCGGACTTCAGTGAGAGCAACTGTGCCGACTTGATCAGGTTCTTGATCTCGCGACCGTTCAGGTTAAGCTCTGCCAGCTTGTCCAGAACGTCCTCGGTGACATCAAACTTGTCCCGACCAGCCCTCTCGATAAAGTTGACCCAGACCTGGCGTCTTGCCGGGCTGCCGAGGTCATGGTACGGCAGGAACAAGTCCACACGAGACTGGAAGGCGTGATCGATGCTCGTGATGCGGTTGGTCGTGAGGAACAAGATGCCCTGGTAGTACTCCAGCTTCGTCAGGAAGATGGACACGAGCTCGTTGCGCGCGAGCGACTCGTTGGTCCTCTCTCCCAAGAAAACGTCGGCCTCATCGAGCAGCAGCATGGCGTTCCACATGCGGCACAGCTCGAGGGCACGGGTCAGCGCGGCCTCCACCTCGGCCGGCTTGGTGCCCAAGTCGCCGGCACTCATCGAGTACAGAGGCACGCGAGACCGCTCGGCGACAGCCTCAGCGGTGAAGGTCTTGCCGACACCAGGAGGTCCGAACATGAGGATGATCAGGCCGCGGCCCTTGTCAGGGATGAAGTCGTCAAACTCGCCCTTGGAGAGAGACTTGTTCTCGACGAAAGCCCAGGCGAGCTCCTTCTCGCCACCAGGCAGTACGAGCTTTTCAAACGCCTCGTCGTTCCAGGCCATGTCGCGCAGATCGTCGATGCGCAGCTCGCACCAGTGCTTGGCCTTGAGGTCGAAGCCCTTTACCCAGGGGGTGGTCATGAGCAGCTGCTCTTCGGTCAGGGGCTCGATGTGCTCGATGCGCTCGGCAGGTCCCTTGGCGGCAGGGCTGTCGTCCACGGGCAACGCGTACTGAGCTTCGAACCCGCTGTCCTCCATCTGCGCGTCGTCTTTGTTGGCGTCGCTGCCGTCCTTGCCCTCGTCGTCACCGCTGCCGGACAGCGCGCGAAGCTTGGGCCGCACGAGGTTGGAGCTTCTGTAGTATGCGTAGGCATCGACACATACTTTTCCAGCGACCTGAACCCAGCTGTCAGTAAGCTAAATCAAGACAGAACAAGGAACTGGCTCGCCCAAGTTAGACAAGGTGAAACATACCGGTCTCTGCTCAGGCTTCTCAGTCTCCAGCAAGATCTTGGCTCCATTGGACATCATGTAGTGGTAACCCCGGAGTCTCTCAAACTTGCGGCCTCGCTCGATCATCTCAGCCCGGATGCTGTCCTCCTCGCGAGTGAACGAGAGTGGGAAGACAGGCAGACCGGTTACCCTGCGGAAGCCAGCATACTCCCAGATGGTGACGCTGGTGCTTGCCCAGCCGGTTTCCTGGCCATTCCAGTCGACATACTCGAGGTGAATCACCCACCCTTCCGGGTTGCAGTTGGTGCGCGGCTTCTTCTTGTACTTGACGACCCGGCAGACCGTATCAGCGCCGTAGATCTGTGTCTTGACAACGGAGCTGGGAGGGAAGATCTGCCAAAGATCAGGGAAGGACACTTTGCCTGACCGCTTGGTCTGGGCGAGGGAGACGACGGACGAGGCGATCAGTGGGGCCAGGAAGGCGATGAAAGCGGAAGCCGCACTCTTCAGGGGACCCGGAGTGGCGCAGGCGTGGTATGCTTTGAGCTCCTCCCAGCGATGCACGAGCGGCATCATGGGCGGGTTGAAAGTGTAGTTCTCAACCTCCAGGTCGAGGTCCTGGTACTTGGCAAGGACTTTGTCCAGCACGGTACGCATGTTGGCGTCCTGGACGGTGATGGACTTGGTCACCCAGTGCTTGTTGACGAATTCGTGGCGGTGGATGATGGGCACGTGCTCAGTCTCCTTGGTGAGATGCTCCTCTTCGGCATCGACATTGTCGTGCTCGGCCCATCGTTCCGGGCACGAGTTGTACTCGCACCTGTGACGATACCACTTGCTCACGAGCTTGGACGAGTAGCCAAACTGGGACGCCTCGGTAGCCCCCGTGCTAGTCAGGGCCAGCGGCGTGATCCCTACAACGCCCTTGAGGATCTCGTCCATCTGGGTCTGGGAGCTTCCCTGCACACCCTGGGGCTCACTATCAGAAGCGGCATCGCTGTCACTGTCGTCCTCGTGATAGTCACGCTCTGTAGAGACACACTGTCAGTATGGGCAACCCCATGGAAGGTCCGTGTATATGATGGTATGGTGTGTACTCGTACGCTTGCGGGCAGTCTGCTTCGTCCGTGCCATGTTTCAAGTCTAGAGGGGTTGTATGTTTCGGAAGTGATTGAAGGTCGAGAAGAGGACTATTACACCGATGCTGAGCACAAAGGGAGGGTCAGGGCAGATAATGAGATAGTGAATGAAGACGGAAAGAAACAATGTCCTGGATGAGGTTGGACTTCAACATCTTTATATGCACGACGGCGAGCCGCAGGACCGTGTTACCTCAGGCAGCCAGGTCCTCCTCCTCTGCGGGCCGACACAAGGCAGCATGGGCAGCCTTGATGGAATGTCGTTGGATGTGAATGTGATCAGGAGACTTGATTGGCTGATGCAAAGCACTCCGGAGAATTGCACGGGCGAGGATCCCTTGCTCGGTCGGGGAGCTGGTTACGCCTGAAGTCCCACCGAAATAGGCATTCTTAGGCAGCCAAGGGCTCCACTACTTCAACTTGGCCCAATGAGAATAGTCTATGCTTCCGCCCCACTATAAATCCGAACCACTTACACGGGCAGTTCGACCTCCAACAGCGCCCCTCGAGCCATATCTCTTTGCAATCTTGGCGGTGAGATCATTTAGCTTTTTCGGCGAGCGAATTTAGAGTCATACGTGCGGGGTTGGTCCAGGCAGATCAGTTCAGTCGTGCACCCACATTAGGTTGCACCGTCAGCAGCACTCGACCTCAACGGACGCTTAGGTGACTCACAAGTTCTCTTTTCTTCTGGTCTTCTGTTGATATGCTGGAACATCCGCGATTGGTTGAATATTGTAAAAATTCAATACAATGAGAATGTTTGCTATGAAGTTCGTTATGCCCCGGAGACTTCCATGCGTGTGTTAAGCGATCGAAGCACCTTTGTGTATCACCATCGTCGGCACAATGACGAAATATGGTGTTGGAAATATTGGCCGACGAATTGGCAAGCAATCCTGGTAATAAGAGCATGAGAGTTGGCTTCCACGACATTGTCGTCGACTAATGGAAGGCACTTACCAGAATCTCACTAGAACCCAACCGTGTGTGATTCAATCAACTGGCGGCAGAACTTCACGGCCACGACTTGGGACGCCAGCATCGAGGCTGTGCAGATCGAGGTGTCGTTAATGCCTTCCATATCTTGACCAAAATATTTGGAGTTCAACTTAAGGGTCGAGCAAGGGCACGACATCGTCCAACGACAAATCGTGCAAGTATTCCCAATGATGGCACGTTGGCCAGTGTATAGCAATTATGATGTACAGTATCGGAAGCAGTTCCCTTCAAAGAAAACTTCACCTGAGCTACGCCAATGGATTTTTCGATTGGTATTTGGGGTATTGTCTGTTGTCAAAGACAGACATTGGCAAACGCAATGGCGAGAGCAAACCGTCACGTTCTTCAATCATCGGAGTGGTACAGCTTTGAGTTGCTGATTGTCATGTGCACGAGTCTGGATTGTCCTTCTGACCCATTGTTCTCTCAAAAAGACAAGTGCAGCACAATGCGGCTCTCGGGTGTTGGACAAACTGCACAGTCCAAACCACGTGCATGCAATCAAGTGCTCTTCCAACAACCACGACTTCAACCGCCCAATGTTCCCACCCCTCGTCCACAAACACAACACAACAGCTCCTGTAAGCTCCCTGAACGATTTGGAACACGCACGAACTAACATGACTCAAAGTAACCCCATCCAACGATATTCGAAGTTTGAAGCAGGCCTTTCGACTTCACCTACTTCAAGTCCGGCTGGCTCCGGACGACCTCACTCATCACTCACCATTACCTCGACCCCTCGCCAACCATCATCCGAGCAGCAAGAAGCACTTCAAATCAGAGCAATGGCTGCCCAGCAGATCTCTCCTACACCAAAGACACCAAAGACACCACTCATGCCGTTCGCCTACGCTGAGTGGGACTTTGGCGGCGAGCTCTCGATTCGCAATGTCTTCAACAAGGACAACATTGCGGCAACCCAGGCGAAGTTTGAAAGTGTCCTGGCTTCCCCGATGGCTCCCAAGAAGTGGAAGGACAAGACTCCGGTCACAGCTGCATCCCGTCGAGTCCTCCCCAGTGAACAGTCTGACCTTCAAAAGCTGCATGGGCCTGAGCTATACCGCAAGCTGTTCCGCGGCTGTGGTCTTCATGATGCCGAGATGATGCCCAAGATCCTCAGCCGGCTGTCCAAGATTGCGCCTATGGTGTACCCTACACACACCGCACTTCACAAGAACCTATTGGGCATCCTTCGCGAGATCAAGGTCCGCGGCGATGCTGCGCGATGGGCCGACGATTCCAACCTGCGGGCTGATGCGCTCGAAGTAGAAGCCGTTCTGGCCCATATCATCTATGGTGCAAGTGGCGAGGGCTATCTCAGCATCGCCAAGAGCCTCGTCCAGCTTCTCAAAGAGACTGGGCTCGCCTGGATCCTGCTTTCTACTGAGGCCCAGCGCATCCCGCCGTGCTGGGAAGCCTGGGCACTCAAACGCCGACAGGCAATCCCCGGCCTTCAACAACTCCGTCTCAAAGAGCTCACGCCCAGCCGTGGTGGGAGCGGCTCGTTCAGCGTCGACTCTCCAACACCTGGCCGGCAGGGAGATCACGACGATGACGTCTTTGTTGACCACGATGATTCGCACTCTCATCAGGTAAGCACTGCATCCTCTCAAAGCGCACATTTTCAGACGAGCTAACTCAAGAATCACTCACAGGCTATTGACAACAATGCTCACCAGACTCTCAAATACACCCCGCCCTCTGCATTGAGACCCTTGTTCGGTGATGGCCCGTTCAGCGCCGCTCGCACGGATGCGTTCGACCCTCCCTTTGACAAGGAGCCACGCAGCAGCGCAACCGTCTCCGGTCAAGACACGCCCACCGACGACTCCCACCCGAGATCTCCGCCCTTCAATGGCGAGAACAACATGAACTGTATGGGGGCCGACAGCCTCGAGGACGTCCGTGGGATGCTAGAGACCAACAAAGCTATGATCACCAGCCTCCAGAAGTGTCTGGAGAAGCAGACGCAAGCCCAGTCGGAGCTCTGCGCCAAGCATGTCCAGCAGATCAGCGAGATTCTGGACACCCACACAAGCCGCATTCGTGCGCTGCAGGATACTCACGCCAAGC
The DNA here is from genome assembly GCF_020744255.1 of Microdochium trichocladiopsis. Taxonomy (NCBI): domain Eukaryota; kingdom Fungi; phylum Ascomycota; class Sordariomycetes; order Xylariales; family Microdochiaceae; genus Microdochium; species Microdochium trichocladiopsis. The sequence goes on from NW_025763546.1 coordinate 3,072,984, forward strand.
AGATCCAGGAGATCCAGGCTGCCCACTCCTCCCTGGTGCGCGAAATCCAGGCCGTCCACGGCAGCCAGATCCAGGAGATCCAAGCGACCCATGCCGCCCAGATCCAGGAGACCCAGGCGTCTCAAGCCAGCCAGGTCCAGAAGATGCAGGCCACTATAGAAGCAAACGAGTCTGCCATGCGAGACATGAGAGGCTCCCAGGACACGGCGCTCAAGACGGCCGTGGAGCAGCTCGAGGCCAAGATGCAGAGCAAGTTCGACCAGGCACAGCAGCACTTCCAGTCGCTGTACAACAACATAACCCAGCCAACACAGGTGCACTATTTCACTGCCAGCCCTCCCCAGCAGCAGCAGCAACAGTACGCCACTGGCATGCCCCCCATCCAGCAATACTACAGTAGCATGCCTGCCATGCAGCACTACCCCGTCAACATGGTGCAGCCCCGACCTGCCCCAGTTCAGCCGGTGAACTACGACGAGTGGAAGCAGAAGCAGGCGCAGGAGCAGCAGCAGCAGCAGGTCTCTCTTGGCAAGCGTGCCATCGAGCCAGAGGTGTATGATGTTCCAGACAAGCGTCGGAAGCTGGACAACGTATCCGAGTGCTAGACTACCGCAGAATGGAACAGTTGGGAATTGATTGATGATGCACAGAGAAGGATATGAATTTGAGAGGAAGCGGCTACAAAGAGATGATCGGCTGTCTTTTTTTTCTATCGAGAGAGAGACTCGCGGTTTCCGAAAAGACGGAAACTTGCAAGCGGGCAAAAGTGAATATGGGGGAGCATGAAGCATTTCCAGTAAAATAGTAGATATTATGAGACAGTCAAGAAGTCCAGCCAGAGACCAAGCACAGAGAGGGCTTTAAATAAATATACTTATAGATTCATCGCCAGGACAAGTTGCCTGTCGTTCCCGGGATACACAAGCGAAGCGAGTCCACGAGTTGTATCTTCGAGCATCGCCGTGAACAAGGCCCGGATTGCCTAGTTCGGGCAGGGTCCCACTCTTCTGGAGGCTATGCAGCCTCTCACGGCTCAGCCCTCTCTCACTGCCTTGGCGTTGATTGGGCCGCCCACCTTACGAGCTGGGCCAGTCAATTTGAACTCGCAACCCCGATCGGGACTAGACCCGAGATGCGCTTGTCTGCCTCAGGCAGGGGTTGACTCTTGTCGGCCAGGGGGTTGTGTGCGCCGGCTCGCTGTGACTCCCCGGCGGCCGGAAACTCGACCCTTGACGTCGTGAGGTCGTGAGGGGGAGATGACTGTGCCCGTGGAAATGCTTTGATACTTCTATCACTCTTCCACTACAAGATCTATACGCCGGCAACACTTCTCTGCACATACACACGCAAAAGGACGCTTGCACTCAAAAATCAAGAGGACTAGAAGGCGCACTGCGCCGACCACCAAACTAACAAAGCCGCACGCACATATTGCCCGAGGTCCCCTCACAACTCCAATGGTTGAAATGGGCCGAGACGTCCCGGGCTGGGACGAGTCGGACTGGGAACAGGCCTCTGCATACTCCCATCTCGAGTACATGGCCAGTGATGTGGGCTATGACACGGAAAACTCCTGGCACGTTGTGCTCGACGACAACGACGACGACAACAATGAAGAAGCTACACCATACTCCCGGCGACCCAGTCAGAGCTCGATCAGCGCGGTGGCTGCTCCCCGATGCGAGCATTGGACCTCGCGGCGCTGCTCACTGACGCGAAGCCCTCGGCAGTGCTGCGCGTGCTCGGACTCGAGGCGTGAGAGTGCAACCGGGCTGTATGAGGCCTATATCGACGGGACAGGCTTCCTCGAGGCGGTGGAGAGGTGGGCGTACTACTGCCCCGGCTGCAAGGCTTCTGCTGCAACTGAACGTCCTGCGAGTGGGAATGGGTCAAGCAAGGAGGACTCGGTGACAGGACAGTCACATAAGAGTCTCTATGAAGCACCTCGCACACGAGTCAGAGATTCACAGGCACATTCCCCTGCCAGAACGCAGACGTCACCCGCCGAGAAGACAAACACCAGTGGACAGCACACACACACAGGCACAGCTCCCGCCGGCCTCTCCGCGAGCCCAAAAGCAGCTTCAGCAACGTCGGGAGCAGCAACAGCAGCAGCTATAGCCGTCGCAAGCCACCAGCGAAGCATCGCACGGGGGCTGCTCTACCAGGCCACCCGCTGCGAGCACTGGCTGCCCCGCGACTGCCACCTGACCGCCACGCTCGGCAAGTGCTGCGAGTGCGCCGACGCGCGCCACCGCAGCAAGGCGGCGACGTACTACGCGGTGTACCTCGACGGCGGGCCCAGCATCTCGGGCGCGGAGCGGTACATGTTCTACTGCCCCGGGTGCAAGACCGCTCTGGAGGCGCGACACGGTCCCGCCGTGCGGATCGGGGTTGCGCGGGACCGGGAGAGGCTGGTCTGGCAGGACCAGCGGCAGAGGCAGAGGCAGCGGCAGCAGTGCGCACGAGCGGAGGAGGAGGAGGAGGAGCGGCATGGAGCGGTGCTGTGCGCAAACAAGGGCCGCACGTTGACGACGGCGGCGGCGGCGGTGGCGGGTGACCAAGCAGATAGTCGCGCGGGTCACACACACAAACACGATCGTCCAGTGAGGATGTGGGGCTGCGAGCACTGGTATCTCTTTGACTGCTCGCTGACCGCCAAGAGGCGACTCTGCTGCGGTTGCTCAGACACGCGCGAGAAGGCGGCTGCGTATGTGAAGTATGTCGACGGCCAGGGCGACGTGCTGGCGGCCACTCAGTGGGAGTACTACTGTCCTGGGTGCCAGAAGGCCGGTAAGTTTTATTTGTCTCCAAAATCTGTCCAGGCTCAAGAGGGCTCTATGCTACTCTGCATGACAATTACTGACAGTGACTCTCTTGATATGTGTGCAGGCTCGGAGATGGCTGGACGGAAAGACCGCGGGCTGCGGTATCTCAGCTGGCTGAGGAGGAAGAAAGACGTGGCGACGACGACGACGACGACGATGACGACGGATGAAGTTTCGTGAAAGTACTTGATACTAGGACAGAGAACGGATTCGCTGCGTCTTGCTTTTACATATACCCCAACAGCCCTGACTTGATTTCGAACAAAGCAAAAAGACCAAGTTCGTGCTTGACTTCCCCGCAGATCTCAGAAGACAATGCAACATCACGTTTCGTTCGGCAAGCTTCGGACACTGTTGACTCTGATCTGAGTTGCTTGGGCGAGGCAACGTGATCAAAATAGATGAACTCTCTGCTTGTACCATTGTGTACTTGATATGTCACATTCTCAGCCATGCGATCTGGGTATCCTTCCTTCTCCTAAACGCCTCAAATTTTCCAGTCCTGCGTCCTAGTCTTAATTTTCCATTGGATTTGCTCATGGCCAATCCTGCAGAGCAGAATATGCCGCGCTTTTCCATCTTAATCCTTCTTCTCGACCGGGACAGTCTGCTCCTCAGCCTCGACATTCTTGGCGTCGGTAGCAATCGGCGCGGAGGCAGGCTGCTTCTTTCCGAGAATGCCCCGGGCGACGCGCAACATGCTGTGGCGGCCCTCCCAGAGCGGGTAGAGGCCGACGGCAATCGAGCTGCCGAAGAGCCAGATGATGCCGACAACGACCCAGCCGGTGAAGAAGGGTTTGGAGAAGACGTAGCCGGAACCGTACATGGGCATGGGCCAGAGGACCAGGAAGGCAATGGCCATGCACACCGTCATGATCTTAGCGATGCGTGAGGCCCGGACCAGCTTGGCCTTGTCCTCCTCGGGCGCAACAAGGGTAATGGCGCCTGCAGCTGCCGCCGCCTCCAGGTTGCCCTCAAGTCCGGACAGGTCAGCGTCGTCGCCCTGTTTGATTGCGGCCATGGAGGCCCAGTCGTAGTTGTCGGCGCCAAAAGCAAAGGTGAGCACAGGGATGAAGAAGATTGGGCTGAGGAGCGCGACAACGTTGCCTGCGAGCATGGGGCCGTTGGCACCGAGCGTCTCGACGGTAAGCACTCCGTTTGATTCTTTGGCGCAGGTCACGGTCCAGGCAATCAGCGCGCAGATGAGTCCGAGAACTGGAGAGCCGGCGGCTGCGATCCAGTTCTGCTTCTTCCAGAACAAGGTGAGGACTGTTGGCAGGACGGCGGACGAGATCATGACGCCCATCCACACGTAGAGCCAGCCCATGGAGATGCCGGCATAGTACAGTCCAACACTGAAGGCAGCCATTATGGCACCGTAGGCACAAACGCTGAAGTGCGACATGGCAATCAGACGAGCACCGGAAGCGGCAGGGTTGATATAAGTCCTATGAAGAGTCAGCTAACGCTCCGTCATGCGAGGAAATCACTTGGACCACTCACTTGTAGATATCATAGGTGAAAATGGACGAAACAGCAATCAACTGAGCCGAAGTAGCCGAAGTGACAGCCATGAAGATCATGATCAGGGTGATGATGGCGCCAGACTTGCCCAGCATGGCGACAGCTGCATACGGTAGTACAAGACCGGCGCTGACATCCGCAGGATCCATGCGGCTTGGGAAGGTAGGGAACGCCGGGCTCGTCTCTAATGCAAGTGCAGAAAGTCCCATGGTGGTGGCGCAGAGGAAGGGGATGGCGAACCAAGCCAGACCACCCACAATGTAGCCAGGAAGCGCATGGACCGGGTGAGCCGCGATCGCCTTGTTGTAGTAACCGTTGTCCATGAAGACGGTGCCAAAGTTGCCTTTATGACTCAAATTAGAAACTCGTCGCTTTATGCGAATCACTCACGATACTTACCAATGATGTTGATCAGGAAGAACTCTGCGCCACTCTTGCTTGTCATGGTAAGATAACTGCCGCCAGCATTACCGTCGATAGGGTGAGTAGCCGCAGCCTCGACAAGCCTGTCATAGACCACTGAGGGCGAGCCGAGCTCAGTGCCAGTGGCATAGGCAGTCAGAGCGAAGATCAAGATAATGACCAGGACGACGACAGTGTGCACCTGCAACCCTTGTTAATTGACGAGCCCAAGTGTGTCGGTTGACAAGTGGAGCTTACGTAGTCGGTAAGGAATGTCGCTTTGATACTGTCCAGTTGTCGTGTCAGTAAATAGCAAAAGTACAAAAGTAGGGAGAACTCACCCTCCAAACATGGTGTAGATGACAACACCCAGGGGCAAAAGGAAGCAAGCGGCAGCGGTGTGCATGCCTGTGAGACTGCTGGTCACCGCGCTACCTCCGACGAGAAGCATCAAGGTGACCAGAAGGTTACAGAACAAGCAGAAGCAAATGTACACGCAGTGGGTCACGGCGCCTTGAAAATAATTAGCAGAAGCCCTTTGCATAGTAAGAGTCCGAATAGGCCGAAATGGCATTTACCATAGCGAGCGCGGATGACTTCCAGCATGGTGTGTGCATTTGGAGCACGCTTCTTGAGCTAGTGGTTGTGTAGTTCTGTCAGCATACTTTTCGGCTGCTTGCAAATGTTCGGCATATCTTACCTCGATGGCCAGGGAAGCGAATAGAATAATTTGTACAGTCGCTCCAGAAGCATACTACAAGACTCAGTCAGTACCATGTTGTTTTGCCAGGAATGGGCTGGACTATCAAGTTAAAGCTTACCCAGAAGGGACCAGAGACACCATATCTGTATGCGACACCGGAAGATTGCAAAAGAGTCGCAGCCCAAGTCCATGAAGAAACGACAGCGGAAGCAACAAGTCCGGTCTTGACAGTTCTGCCAGCAGTGTTGAACATTTCACTAGTCTGCTCCTCACGGTTGTACCTGATCGACAGAACCCCGAGGTCAGCTAATATCCAATGAGGCGATCGAGTGCTGAGAGCCATACTTCTTGAGTACATAAGTGGTGAGCACCATGCCAAGAGCAAAGAGGAAGCCGAGGCCAACGACGATTCCATAGCCGTAAGCCTGGGTGAGAGGTGGTGGAACACCACCGCTTGAAGGACCGCCGCCGCCTGCCATGTTTGCGTGTTGGCGATTGTGGTCGAACGCAGGTCGAGCTGCAGTGTTTGCACAACAATACAAGCTGAATAAAACTTGCGCGTGATTCTCCAGCTGCACTTCCAGTCCGAGACCCGAGCGGGCGGTCCTCTGGCTTATATCATACTGCTGATCATAACCCAAATGGCCGTCGACCTAGGTAGAACACCTTGAGGACATCCTAGACAGGGCTGATAAGCAACAGCCTATTGAGACGCTTGTCCATGTAACTCTGCCGGCCCGGCCTGGAATCACAGATTTTTTTTTGGAGCACAGATACCACCTGCATGACTGGGTCCCGAGCCAAACTGTTCGAGCAGGCGGGATGTTGCACCTGCAGCATGGTTGAATGCTATCTTGGAGGTCCAAGTCGCTGCCGAAGAGCTCCCTTGACTAATCACTGAATTGTCCAATCAGAAGCTGTAATGGGGTCACAAAGATAAGACTTGGTCGGACGCACGAATCAGAAGCCAGCGATATTCCCGAACCAGGCCAAGGGACCTTGCGTGGGGAAGAAGCCGGGGGATGGGGGGCCACTTTCCCCATGCTGTGCCAGATGTTTCACTGCGAGCTTTCCTGATCGATGTTGGCGCAGGGTGATGGGCCGTATTGTCCCCATAGAGTGCTCTGACTAGTAAGTGACTTGATTAAACAAGGCCGCGACCTGAGTCAAGCAGCTTCTCGTACTCGCGACAGCGCCTGGGCAGTCTCGACCCGCTCTGAATAGAGTTTTTAGTCGGGCCATTGTCGTGTAGCTTGCTTGGACCAACCTGGGCAGGCTCGACTGTGTGCCACGGTTTGTCTGGCATTGGTACATTGCTGACGCTTCGTGACAAGAAAGTGTTTTGAGCGTGCGCAGGCATGTGATACCCTGGTCGTTGTGTGGTTGCGCTGATCCGGCAGTTAGCTGCGGGAGAGTATGGTCCGTGAGCTAAGTATGTGTGGTTGGGGAATGCGGCAAGACGCGCCAGCGATCTTGGAGGCGCTCTCTGGCGCAAAGCAGAGCTTCTCCGACTATTACGTCGTCGCGTTACAGCGCTAAGCGCAAGATAACATTGGGGACTAGCTATGGTTGTAGATAACACAGGCATCTTCCATTCGCAGGCTGACAAGGCAGCCCGTGTCTAAGACTTGGCTTCGCATGTTGGCCTCGCAGCGCTCGCCAATCTCGACAATTCAGCCGCATGGAAAGGGACGTGGCTTGCAGACAGGTGCAGGCGAGAGGTCGAGCTTTGGTAGCCAAGCATACGAGCTGAACCACCACCATTGACCAACACATGCCAATCGTCACTGCAGTATGGGAGATGATACGCAGAGTGCTGTAAAAACTCCAGGCTAGACGCCATGCCCAGAGACCCGGCACTCGGAGCTATCACCAGCAAGAGATGGCGGCTCAGAGTGTGCCGTGGCGTCTTGACCCGCGGATGCATCATCACAAGTCGTGGCGGTCGAGGCTAGCTGGCCTTCAAAGATATCCGAGCTTACGTTTGCGACTTGAGTAAAGACATTCGTGACCTCGAGGCCGCAGGTCTTATCCGCTCACCCGGGGTTCTCACTGATGACCCTTGACGTTCATCGCGCGCGGGTATCTGCAAAGGGCGTGGGATGCCCATCTTGGCTGGCCGATGCCGGACGGTCCCCAGCTGTCGTGTGGGCATGGCCCTGGTCGTGACGGCGAGTTCCGATGTGGCAGCCTTTGGCAAGGGTAGGGGCATCTAGTCTACACAGATAGCGAACGCCTGTGCAGATTGGAATGCGCCATGACGATCTCGCCATGATTGAAGTCGAGCAAAGCCACAGACAATAGCCTACCATCCGGGCAAGTTGAGAAGAGACCTTCCTCCAGTGTTTGCCGCGGAATGCGGCTCGAGTCTGCAACAGCCCACAGCTTAGTCATCACTCTCGACAGCCTGGCGGCCTGGCAGCCTGGCAGCCACGATGGGATGGATGGATGGGCCGTGCGCAACTGCCTCTCATTGGTGTAGCACGCATCGCGCCATTGTTGCCAAAATTCTTGAAAACGGAAGGCTGTAGGTTTCAACGGCCGTTGTCTGATGTGTAGGTCCTAGAGGCACATGGCTACAACCTCTGCCCAGCCTGCAGACGGCCCAGCCAGCATAGCTGCACAGCATGCGCGCCTCCTCGAGCGGGCAGCCGCTCTGCAGGGCGAGCTCGAGGTCTTCGCTGCCCACCTGAGCGAGGCCTACCGGGGATATTTCCAGAACGTGCCGCCTCTGGTCTGCTCCGGCATGGCTAGCACCGTCCGCGCCGAGATGGACGTGCTCGAGCGCGCGGCCAAGGACGCGGACGATGACAGCCTCGCCGCGCACCGCATCCACTCGACGAACCTCCCGTTCCTCGAGGCCGTCTGGGACACGGCGAAGCGGGCCAGGGACATTGTCAAGATGCGGCACGCCGTGTCGAGCAAGAAGCCCCGCAAGCATCTCCTCGCTCCCGGCACGCGCATCGTCCGGCTCGAGGGCGACTCGAGGGCGTCGCGCGACTGCAACATCATCATTGATCTCGTTGCTGATAGCGGCCACTCCTGGTACAAGGTCTCGTCAATGACCAATAAGCGGCTGCTATATGACATGGCCAAAGAGGCCGTCTACTGCGGCGACAGTAGTAGCGAGGATGAAGACGACCATGACAGTACTGCTGGCGGTGCCTTGCTTCATGAAAATGGCCCGGCCGGCAAGCCAGAAAACGGCATCATGCTCGACGGCATCCCCCTGGGCGAGATCGACATCCCTCTAGTCAAGCTGGCCAAGAATCTGGCCGACGCAGCACAAGGCTATCGGATCCGGTCCAGGAGTCCAGAGGTGTATCTCGTGCTGCCCAGGATGGTGCGAGGCGAACACCCTCAGATTGACAAGATCCTTGCCATATGCCACAGCGCTGGCGTCCGCGTACTCTGCAGTGGTGACCTGACAGCCCCGGATCCGCTCTCGCCGGCACTCCTCAGCCAGATGGCACCGAGCCCACGAGACCGCCTCGCGCACGTCTTCAACGTGGACACGTCGGTCCTCGTCGGCCTCGCGTCCGACTTCTCGCACACAAACGTCGTGCCCGACCCGTGGTTTCGCAAGTCCCACAGTGACCATGCCAAGCTCGAACAGGAGGAGAAGCTGCTGTCGCTCATTTTCCCGACCCTGGGCGACCGGCAGCTCGTCTGCACAAAGGAGGCCGCCGCGTCGTTCCGCACCATTGTCGACACCATCGCCAGGCCCTCGGAAAGGGCCAGAGCGGAGCTTCTCCTCTGGGGCGATGCCACAATGTCTCGCCAGCAGCGCCTGGCAGAGCTACAAAAGCTCTCGCTGTACCCAGTGCCACAGGATCTGCAGCTGCCCATACGCGTCGAGGGCGACGAGGAGAGTTGTCACGGCCGCCTCTCGCCCGCTGCCATGGCCGCCATGACGGACATTCCCAATCCGGGACGTGCCGTGTTCGCAGCCGGCTGGGCGAATGGCCACACCACCGTCACCTGCAACTCCGTCGCGGTGAAACAGCTCGAGAGGGACCTGGAGAATCTGCCCGCGCTGGAAGACCCGTGGCCGTCAATGTGGGCGTTCCCGACCTCCCGGCCACTGGTCGGCACGCCCAGACCTGACAATATCCAGCCAAGATCGAGGAAGACGAAACTCGCAAAGGAGACATGATACTTTGGTGGGTATTATATCTTCTGTGAAAATATGCCAAGGCCCTCGAGAAGACCTGGCATGGGCACTACCAGATACGTATTGATGCTGCTGGTCCAGTATTCCGGATGAAATATCGGTTTCTCGAACAGTCAAAGGGGCTGTAGATATAGAGACCGGAGCGTATTAATGTAGCCCGCCCGGAGCATCTCAAAGTCATAACTTGATCATTATGCCAGAAAAGGTAATCTGATACTCTAGAACGCTGGACGCCAGGACCTGATGGCCTGTCCAAAACTCGAAATACTACTTGACTCCGAGACCCCGATCTGAGGCAGCGATATCTGTCGTGAACGCATTGACTCCTACGCGTCGCTTATATTTCCCGCTCTACATCATCGCGTGGCCGTCGACTCCGAGGACCTTGCCGTTGATCCACCCGCCGTCCTGGGACGCCAGGAAGCAAACCACCCGGGCGACGTCGATGGGCAGACCGACACGTCTCAGGGGTGACCAGGTGGCGGCGTACTAGATCCGGCTGTTAGCGCGCTGATTCTGTGATTATATGATGCATCTCGCCATTGCAAAAGGGAAAAGAAAAGAAAAGTGGTATACCTCGTCAACCTCCTCGTTGTTCAACTCGGTGCCGCCGGGGATGTACTCGCGGCAAACGGCGTGGTACATGTCGGTCTTGATGCCACCTGGCGCGATGGCATTGACCGTGATCTTCTTGTCGCCAAAGTCGACGGCCATGCAGCGCACAAAGGTCTCGATGGCGCCCTTGCTGCCGCTGTACACGGCGTGCTTGGGCACGCCCTTTGCCTGGCCCGTGATGCTGCCCATGAGGATCAGGCGGCCGCCGACCTCGAGGTGCTTGTGGGCCTCGCGCGCGACGAAGAACTGGCCGCGCGTGTTGATGGTGAAGACGCGGTCAAACTCCTCGGGCGTGACGTCCTTGACGTGGCCGAACGAGACGACGCCGCTGTTGGAGCACACAATGTCGAGGCGGCCAAAGACCTTGACGGCCTCGGCGAACAGGGCGACGATCTGGTCCACGTCCGACACGTTGGCCTTGATGGCGGCGGCGTCGGAGCCCGACTTCTTGATCTGCTGGACGACCTCCTCGGCCGACTCGACGCTGTTGGCATAGTTGACAATCACCTTGGCGCCGCGGCGGCCGAGCTCGAGGGCCATCTCACGGCCAATTCCGCGGCCTAAGTTGTTCCGAAGAACAGAGCTTGGTCAGCCGTTGTTTTTATGGTCCGGCCTACGTATCTCTGGAGATATGGAATGAGAGAGAAACTTACCCGCACCGGTGACGAGCGCGACCTTGCCGGCGAGAGAGGCAGAAGCGAGGCCAAGAGGACCGGGGATGGCATCGTACTTGGAGTAATCTGTGGTGGTTCCGGGCATTTTGGCGGTCTTTCTGTAGATTGAACTAAAGGGATGTCTCGTAGTGTTCTCGGAATAGACAAGCCGGGTTGTCGAATGAAGAGTTTGGCTGAGTGATGGTTAGTGTTTGGTGGTGGTGGGAGTCGACAGATGCGTTGTGCTGGTGAATAGGATCGAGAAGAGCAAGCCAGCAAGACCCGGACAGGCAGATTATATATGCCAAACGAACTGACCGGGTGCTTGCCCGGGGTGCGCGTGTGAGTGAATGTGTGTCGGGTTGAGCAAACAGCCAGCGCCGACCACAGCTGCGTGTGGCGGCCCCCTGCCGGGACTCCCTTTCGACGCAACACACAATGCTTGCCCACCAGGGATCACACGCAGTTTGCCTTTGCCCTCAACTGATCGGGATCGTAGAGCATGCATGCATGCATGTATGCAGGTCCCGGCACCGCGGCGATAGATACGAGGCGAAGCCTGGGTCGGGGCTTGGAGGGATCGAGCACCATTGCTAGAGTCGGCCACTCTGGCGCGTTAGCGTGGTAATCTTTGGTGATGCAGGAACAAGGCCTTGCACACTCGGCGGTGGTCCATCAATACTTTTGCTTGGCGACAAGAGGCATTTCCTGATGAGGCATGCCTTAGAGGCCGCCCATGATCACTTTTTGGTCCTTGTGGCTTGCGGTTGGCGATGCGTGACCGGACTAGTGGTTGGCGAGAAGCCGGATGGGAGGCGAGGGCTGGCGGGTTTGTGTGGGAGCTGAGGTGGGGCGGCGCCTGCCGGGCCGGGATGAGCACAAGAAACCCTGGCAAGGTGTAACGGGACCGAGCCAAGACCATCAAGAAAGTGCTCACACACCGCAGGAGAGAGGCCGCTGTTGGTTCTTCTATCCCTTGGCTGTTCTGTCGAAGTGGCTTGGCATTGGTGGCAAGCCTGCGATTGTCTGCCGGGAAGTGGACGAATGTGGACTGCGGTTGCCGGAAGCTGCAGTCGCCCTTGCCCCTTCGAGACTTTTGGCAGTCCAGTCCAGTACACACCTGAAGGCACTAGCACTAAGAAGCTTACTTGGCCATCATCCATGGATGGATGGATGGATGCTCTGTCTTGTGAGAACACTGAGGAACCCTGGGGAGCATGCAGGGCTGCCCCGTGGTGGGGGGTGCCTTCCCCGGAGGTCAGAGTTGGGGTTGTCCGGCGCCACCCCTGCAATCCATGCCCGGCCCGGCGCGGGAGGGGCCTTGCACCGCCGGCCCCACTCCAAGGGTTGCCCTTCCGCTGACCTCAGCGCGGCACTGCGACCGACCCTGCAGATGGCCCTGTTGTTTTGCAGAATCTGGACAACAGGGACAGCTCATCTACGTCACCAGCAGGGCATGAACCGGGATCGTATTCTGCTGAGGGCGTAGAATTCCACCCGAGTTTGTTCTACTCTGTGCACTGCCATCCTCAATTCCTCCTGCGGGCATTTCGCCGCCCAAGCCGAAACCTTAAAAGAGAATGCTTCGAGAATGCAGATCACGCGGGAACGCTATTGTAGGCTGCAACAACACTAGCGAGAGCCTACACCTTAATTCCATGCCCTGCATTGTCCACGATGACGCAGTGCAAAAATGTGTTGAGGTCCAGGCGGTGAAGTGAATGAATTCCCATTGTGAGCGATGGTGAGAGGCAAGCGAACACCACTTGTATTGTTCCATCAGGCCGCATCGTCCTTGACAGGGCAGCTGCTGTGCATTCTTCAGTTGTCGTGCCACACTATACTTGGGGAGCAAACGTGTCTGTCCTGGACTGACTGTACTTGGTAACGAACGCATCTGCCGCAAAGGATGCTTCAGATGTTCCCGATTCGAGGTGGCACCGGCCAGATGCAATCCCAGAAGGGGATATCCTGGCTGCAAATGCGAGATCTCACGGATCAAATCATGCCTCCATCGAGACGCCGTTTGCGCCACAACGCGCCCAAATGTTTCGGAGGGCCTGGTGATGCACGATCCGCTATCCTTGCATGGTGCCCCCCGAAAAAGGACTCAGCTTTCCTGTTTCAGCAAGAAGGTGCACGAAACAGGCATACAGACATAAGGTACAGGCTCTTTAAGTAGATCCATAGCCCTGTGAGGCTCAAAACGAAGCTCGGCACCAACTCAAACACCAATCACAGTCCAAGGGCACGAAAGATGTGACAAACGCTAACATCTCACAGCCGGCCCGCAGCACATGCAGCGGCCCGGAACAGTCGCTTTTAGTTCTGAGGCATTGCAACCCTGATCACCGAGATCGTTGACCATTGCTTTTTTATCACTAATGGACTTTTTCTTGTACCAGATCATGCAGATCTCTTGCTAATTCGAGGTGGGAATGAGTAGCAAGTGCCTGGAAGTGGGTGTGGGATCAATTTCTCATCGCAGCGGTATGAGTCACCTTGCAACAAACACGGCTTGACCTGACTTGGGCGCAACAGGGACGGCGTCAAACAACACAGAGTGCTCAATGATAGGGCTGTTACGGAAGCATGCTCGTGAACAGAAACAGTCAGTGTCTGCCGCTAGCTTCCTGGGGGCACTCTTGATCCGGAGATGAGTATCGAGACGCATGGGATTTGGGGGGTGTTTGGCAAAGACTTTGGAGCCATGAACACTACACGTGGAGAAGGCTGTAAGCCACCGCTTTGAGATGTACTCGTCGCAAATCGGGGGCCCGGTAGTGTCCGCGAGTGACCGCCACCCCCATGTGGGTGTTCCAGCCCTCCGGGAGTTCACACGAGAATTCCACGGAACATCACAGAGTCCGTGAAACATGAAACACGGATTCGAGTGCCATTGAGCGTCTTGAAACATCCCGTCAAACATGAAACATCAATTGTTGACGATATCGCTGCGAGACCAGGCCCACTCGAGGCAGCCGCGCAGTCGCTCGTCGACATGGCAGAGCCAGGCACCCTGGCTTCGCGCTGCTGCCGCTCAAGAATGTACCCTCAAACTGACCATACACAAAGTGCCAAATGACGAGACCACTTCGACCTATCCGCTGACTCTCCGGCTCATGTGGCTCCACAGTCACCTCTCTGCCTGCATGACGTCACATGAGGCCAGTCACGATGTTTGACAGTGTCATTGTGCCCTGCTGCCATGCTGCCATGCTGCTGTTCAGGCACCGACCCGGGCTCGCTCGTCCTGCTGAAGCTAAGCCGTTCCGACTCACCAGCTTAGAAGCCCTTGAACACTCTCTGCGGACGATGTTCTCCCTGCCGGTCGACATCCTCAGACGAGGACGGGCAATTATTATCCCTATATTGGCAATAGCAATGTCGTGGGCGCGCAGTATGGCCCCAAACTGCTTGCCCACGTGATCCTCTGAATGCCGATTGCGCAACTCGGCCGCCTGATTCGTCAATGGATCATGAACAATGGCAGCATCGTGACCTGCCTCCCTCCAGGCAGGCTCCGCATTCGGAGCCGCAGCTCGCAGCCTCGCCGGCTGCCTGCCCAGCATATATAGAACCGTCCACCGTGGCCGGCACCGGGAGCGGAGGCGGTTGCGAACGATTATCGTGGCATCCTCTCACTCCTCGTCGTGTACTCCACTGGGATTGACGTCCAGCATTGATGCGTTTCAAGAGCGATTCCCACAAGCCGTCTCGCATTAGCCATACAAGCCGGTATTTGATAAATAAATATTCTGGTTTCGCCTTCATCATCTGTCGTCGTGATATCATGAAGCTCAGCTTCCTCCGATCACAAGCACGAAACACCAACTTGTACAGACACGCTGCGAAAGTCCACCATTACCAATCCTGAATCGTGAGCCAGACAACGTCCTCCATCTCCAAGCACACCTCGACATCCGGGAAGCAAGCAGCACTCCCAAGCTCAGGCGCAGGCTCACAACATCGAGACTCGTATCGACCACCATGAACGCACCATCCGGCCAAGCAGCAGGAGGCACGAACTGCGACAACTGGTTCCTCGGAGTGCCCTGCATCTGCTCGGACTGCCAGAGGCAGATGGACCACGCCTTGAGCGGCGCCTGCACATCTGACATGGAGTTTGGCACCGCTCAGGCCATGGACATCGATCCGCAGCTCCTTGGTCTCAACGGGCGGGCGTCGCAGGCACAGCAAAACTGCAATAACCCTTTGATGTTCTCGCCAGTAGTACAGACCATGCATGGTCTGCCCCAGGGATCTCCTCCGCAAGGCGTGCCAGTACTCGGCAGCCCCATCCAACTCACCCTGACGCAGCCTGGAGTCTTTTCTGCAGAGGGCATCGCTGGCTCAAACGAGTTTGGGATGCTGCCTATGCCGTCGACCTTTAGCCCTTTCAACAACAAGAACACGCAACTTGCCACAAGCAGCAGCTCACGCCAACGACCGATGACCAGAGCGCGCGCCGCGTCCATTCAGACCGCCGCCTTGAGCGACATGTCCGACACCTTCTCCCACACCTGGCAAAGCACGCCTGGCACAGACCTGCAGGCCGCATCTACAACCTCCTCTGCCGCGGCCACGCCCTTCAACGGCCTCTACAACCACCAGTACGGCAGTCCCGACAGCAGCGCCCCCATCACATCAAACCAGCAGGGCTCCTCCACCACTCACCCGCCAAACACGGGCGCATCAAACAGCATGATGTCTCCTCCCAACGACAGCACCAGCAACACCCCAAGCCTCGCCACGGCCCAAAAGCCCAAGCCGATCCCCATCACCAACGACATGTCGGACGCGGAGAAGGCGCGCCTCTGCGAGCTCAACGACCAGATCTTTGCCGAGCGCCTGCGCATCCAGCGCGCCAAGAACAACTGCGCCGCGAAAAAATCCCGCCAGCGCAGGCTCGACCTCATCGCCAGCCTGCAGGAGCAGGTCGCGCTCAAGCAGACCCAGGTCGAGGGCCTCGCGGCCGAGCTCGCGGCGGCGAGGGCCCAGCTCGGCGACGTCCAGGCGCAGCTCAACAGCCTGCAGGCGCACAACGCCGAGCTGCTGCGGGACAAGGTCGCGAGCCAGCAGGACGTGCTGAGCAGTCGGGCGCTCGGGGAGGAGAACGCGCGGCTGCGAGGGGATGTGGTGAGAATGCAGGAGCTGGTGAAAAGTCTCTGCCAGGGGAGTGTCGCTGGTGGTGGTGGCGGTGGCGATGGAGGTGAAGCCAAGGTGCTCGCTGGCTCGCCTTTTTCAATGGTGGAGGACAAGTATACGTCGTAATGGTGGGCTCTGTTGTGCCATGAGGAGACAGACACTCTTGGGCTGGTGATATCGATGGATTGTTCGTGAGGATTATCAGTGAGTCCATGGATTCACCAGCGATCCAGGATCAGATTCACTAACACAATCGTCAGGTCAATCCACGTGGGCATGCTGGCAAGACATGATAACTGCATCTCTAGTCTCAGCACTACGCAGTTGGCGCCGTCGTCACATGGGTTCTCATACCACGAACGAAACTTCGAGGCACTGCTGGCACAAGAGTAGCAGTAGTCATAAAACACCTCACCACAACAAGCAAGGGCATCCCCTGCTTGCCACTGTGGTCCGAAAGAATTCCCTGGATCAACGAGCGCGGCACCATCGTCCTCCATCCATCAAATGCGAACCCCTACACGGAGATGTTGCCAGCCACGCCTTACGCCGGCCAAGTGACTATCTGCATCCATGCGCATCAGTCACTTCACATACTACCAGATCTCTTACATCTCGACTTGTACATTCAGTGTAACACTACTCGGCATTGGAGTCAGTCCCTCCTCGTCTTATGCATTCTTTCAAATTTCTTCTTTATCGGCAAGCTTACCTACTCTTAATGAGCGTCTCCGATGCCGACATGTCTTTATACCAGAGAGGCAGTTGAGATCTGATTGTGCTCATGCAAAAGTTGACGTTGCCTTGAACGACAGGCGTTGCGGTTTCTGCTCGCAACCATCGCTTTCCTCACGACAACTGCGTGTCTGCTTTCGAGCACGTCTTCGTCTTTTCTCGTCTGGACCTGGTCCAAATCGGCATTTGAGTGGCCAGCATTACACCGTTTTCATCTCCGCGAACAATTCGTCCTCTGATCACCCGCAGGGTGAATGAGTCTTGTCCATCCCGTGAGGGCACTTGGCCATGGGCCAAGAAGACACACGACCACAAAAGTTCTGTGCGGTGCGTCAGTCTTCACAAGGATGGCGTACTCCACGCCATGCTCGACAGTCGTGTGGCAACAAAGGGGTTGAAATACCACTGTCTCAGCGGATCTCGAGCTGACTCTCCAGTGGCGGCATTCTTCTCCTCAAGCCTGTCTGCTGTCCAGCTCATGTCTACGCGACTACACAGCTGGCCAGTGGAAGCAAGACACCATCGCCGTGGGACGCGAAATTGCAGCACGACGTCCAGCACAAACAACCCGGCGAGAACAAGCTCTCAGTGGCGCCATTCCAAACTCCTGGTCGGTGTGCCCAGGACCACGATGTAGACGACGAGACAGAGTAACCCATCTTTTCACTTCCTGCCCGGTCATCTCTGCCGAATCTAGAGGAAGAGACTCAAGGTTTCCAGACATGGCCTTTTAGGGCAAGGCCGGGGGACTGTGCGTCTCGTCCAACCGGCAGGGTCTATACAATAGCTCTGCCTAATGGGTCCTCGCACCTCCTGTATCTTCTCCTTCTTCTCTGACGACGACGACGGCAACGACGACGATGCTCTCAATCTTCTTCCATACTTGTACATGTTACCTCCCTCACCAAGCGAGGCGCTGCTTTCATTTACCGCAACATCACACTGTTTCCATGTCATCTGGCCCCAAACGATTCTTTGTTCTGTTCCACGAAGCCTCACATCGTTTTCATGTTATTGTTTCTCGGTTCTTTGTACCCTCGGTTGGCGGACTCTTCCGAACATACAGCACTCGGCCCACCGCCATTTTCACCCAAAAAGCCCGGCTCTGTTTTACCTGTACCAGTCCAGTTTTCCTTTCGCTTGATACCCCTCTCTACTCCGCGTAGTGTTCTATGCTTTTCTTTTTTCTTCTTCTTTTCTCCATTTCGGAGAAGGTGCGCATACGTATGCGCGCGTGGAGATCTGGCTTTTCCCCGCTCTTCGCCGCCAATGGGCCGGTCGTGGTGGTTAGTGAAATTTGCCTTTTCTTTCCCGTCGGCGTCTTCGTCGTTGATCTTTTCCCCCATTCGCGGGTAAATCAGCCCCCCCCCCTTGTTGCGATGGATTTGGCTGTAAATGCACAAGAAAAGGCACCCAAAAGAAATTCAAATGAATTTATTACTCCCACAGTATGTTATGACCTTGCAACGTTCAAGCCGCCGAGGGGCGACAACACTCGATTGAACCATCCGTGATCCGAGAACGCTTTGGTCCGGCCCAGGTTGCTCACGACATGTGTGTGTCTTCTCGCAGTCGTTATGCCCTTGTTCATTATGTACACGGTCGCCTGGCCACACTCCTCGTAGGTTCGGTGCTTGTTTCAGTCACTAGGAAGAAGTGTCAAAGCAATGCTGCGCACGTTGCCCATGTCACCGTGAATTTCATGACCCGACAGGACCGTCCATGAAACGCGCAATGTGGTATTTGTTCGCAACCTGTAAACACGCTACAAAAAGCAGACCCATCTCATTACATTCCTTCATGATCCCTCGTGCCCAGCCCCGCAGGTGCCCCGAGCATGATTGTAAGACATGCTTCCGCCGCCAAACTCTCAAGGTGGGACATGTCGTCCTCTGACCGCGGCACACCGTTCTTCCTCACACAGATTGCTGCCACTCACCAGCCTGAGGCGACTTATGCGGTGGGCTGCTGCTGGTAGCCAGGCTGCGGGGCGTACTGTGGCTGCTGGGCGTACTGAGGTTGCTGCGCATACTGGGGGTGATCGTTGTAGGGCTGCTGAGCCTGTACTGGAGCAGGACCTGCGGCACCCTCCTTGTTTCCAAGCTCCACGTTGCTCGTCGTGGTGGCTGCCGAGCCGTCGTCACGGACGCAGCCGAGGGTGAAGAAGACAAAGTCGACAATGACGAGGATCCAGGTCAACGCGCCGAGACCGGCAATGCCGCCCATCACGCCGCTGATGGTTCTGTTCCAATAGTAGCCGCTGTAGACAGAGGCCCAAGAGGCTGCCCAGGCCCAGCCGGAGAGCCAGAAGATGATGAGCAGGATCTGGGCGACAAAGAAGCCAATTCGGAAGTAGACGTGGTTGGCGGCGAGGGAGAGACCGATGGAAAGGCCATACACAATCCATGACAGGATGGCCTGTGTCAAGGGAGGATAAGCTGTTAGATTACGGTTGCCACACATGACTGCCAAGAAATGGCGACATACCAGGAAGATTGTGAAGCCCGGCGCACCGCCATAGGCAAATTGCGACAATGCGTAGGCGGACAGAGCCAGAATGATGAGGGACAGCAGGATGATGGCGCCCTTGACATACAGCAGCCAGGCAGGCTCGTGGGGAGCACCGACAGCAATAAGACCTTTGGCACCCATTTTGATGTGTAGTGGAAGTGCGAGTCTGGATTACTCAGGTGAAGAATATGCTCCGCGTATTTGGAGGGAGTCCGGTGATGTCAGTTTGTGGAGAATGGTCTTGGACGGTTCCAATTCACTGAAGGGTATGATGAGATGGGCACGGCTGAGCTTTAATATTTCTCAGAAACCAGAACTAGCAAGCCACTTACAGGGGACATCAGGCATACTCGCCGCAGTTGGGGTCTCACAAGGCACACTCGATTCCCTGACACCGCTCCAATGACACCATCTACCTCGTGTACCAGACAATCTGGCACAGACAGATCATGCCTGCTTAAGGCTGAGGCATGTCAAGAACTTCTGGGCAAGCGCGGGCAGCAGTAGTGCAGCCCGAATCGCAGGCTGGTAGACTGTGATTCGCCAGTGTCTCTACCGAGACCCACGGGCTGAAAGAGGGGAACAGGGGTGGCATGCTCGAGCTATCACCATTGGCCGATGCTGCAAGCGAGCCGCAGCCCGTAGATTGTTTTCGGCCAAAGGTGGAGACGGCAGCTTCAGCTCTTGACCCTCCCTGGTCAATTCCGAGCTCTGTGATCAGTTGACTCAGAGGGCGGTCGAGCTTGTCTTGGTCAGGCCGCCTGCAGGAGAGTTGAGTTTAGGCACGGAGCTCTCCGGGGTGCTTGGCATCGCCTTGCTGCAAACTCGTGGCGGATGTGGCTGCACTGCCTCGATGTTTAATTGTATGGCAGCGGCCACTTGTTTATGATTCTCGACGGGCGAGAAGGTTGCCGGGTCGCGAACAACTAACTCTATTTCAACCATGCCCCAGGTGATGCGACAGCCGAGAGGTTCTTGGGGAGGTCGCCGGCGCTCCGTATCACCCCAAAAGATGGGCTTATCCCTTGAAAGCGCACGGGTTTTGGGGCTCGGGCGGCGTACCCGGCCATGCTGGCTGCGTTTGTTTCTCTTGGACAGGCATATAAGGTTTGCCGCGTGTCCCGACAGGCCTGTCAACGAGGTCCCTGGTTCGTTCGGCCTAAGCCACCACCGTTTGTGTCATGTCTTGGCACAGGGAGGGGGAAGTGCTTGCAGGCTGTGGATGTGCCGTCGACGGAGGGGCAAAGGCCGCAGACGTGGTGGGCAGCTCTATGGTCTCGTGGGTCCAGTCTTGATCGTGGTTGGGGGCTGGGAAGTAGCAATGTGAGTTAGCAAGGTGACAGTCATGCAGCGTTTTATCACCATGACAAGGTGGCTCCAGTATTACCCTTCAGCCGCACAGGCAGGGATAAGGCGATGGTGGCTTCGGGCTGCCGTAGAGCTATGGCTTACCTGACACCCATGCCTGAAGCGGGCCATCTGCAGAGACTGCCGGATCGAAGACGATGAGGCAGGATGGGACGCTCGCTTTGACGAGCTTCAAGATATTCTCTTGATGCTGCCCATTCGATGTTGTGGTTGTCAGGTAGGCATAAATGGGTGTTTGTCAGGTCTTGCCTGCTTAGTGCAAGTCCCCAGGACAGCTGCTCCTCCTGCCTTCCTGCAAGTGCCAATGGCTCCTTCCAGCTGCATGGGAGCCCGACATCACAGAACAACACTTGGTGGGGCGCCCGTCATGCTACTTATGGCACGACCGACCTGGTTGATGATCCACGCGAGAAAGACAGCTTCGGAAGACTATGCCATTTCGCAATTTTTCTCTATCCCCTCGACATTGCATCCCGGCCACCCTCCCTACACGGTCTCTCATCTCCGCTCAACACTAGTGCGAAGCACCTTCGGCTCGACAGCCTCGCCGCCCGCTCATGGCAGCCGTCTCATGAGGACTTGCAGGGTACGAAAGCATGGGTCAGGGCAGTAAGATGACTGGAGCGGCGAGCTACGCGCTCGCCCATGGTTTGACAGTGGACCACCTGGAACTGCCAGCACCATTCCTTGGCGGGCATTTCGCGAATCTCGACGACATGATCTCCCGCACCGACAGCCCTCATGTGCCTCTTGACGACTCGACTCTACCCCAGCTCGATCTCTCGGCATGGCCTTTCGTCCAACCCTGCCTCGAGCGGCTGCACACGTCAAGAGCCGCAGTCGATCTCATGAACCAGGCGTTGACCTTGGACAGAGAGGCTTGTCCCGTGGTTCCTGTCAAGAGCTGCAGGTCCGCGTTGAAGTTGTCAGCTTTGAAGATTGAGCTCCCACTGCTTGGTACTGACCATGATCATGATGTTAAAGAACTGCTAAGGTTGTGCCGCATCAAAAGGGCTCCACTATTGACAGGCGATACTCTACCATTGGAACGGCTCGACGTCGAGCAAGACGAGGCCATCGCATTTCCGGCGAGTGTCGCCACAACTCGTCAAGCCCTTACAAGTAACACTCTTTGGGACAAAATTGATGCCAGCCGAGAGGCAATGGAGTTCTTAGCTCAATCACTCGAATGTGTCTCCAGAGAAACTAGTGCATTAGATATAGGCGCGCAGCCCCGAAAGGCAAGACCAGTTGCAGCCGTCAATCTTTTCATCTCTACTGACGAACGTAACTAGTACATTGAGAGGCACTCCATGACCCCACCGCTCCTGAGTCCTGTCAGAAGCGCGGAACTCTTTATTCCTGATGCTGAGGTGTGCGAAGTACCATTGACGTCCGATCCTGCGACACTCATCGAAGATGACTTGCGGAACATTGAGAAACGCCTGTTCTACGAAGACAGCCCGCGCCAAAGTGATCATGCCCAAGTCGACATTCGACTGTTTGTATCCTCACCAGTAAACACAGAGCTCGGTACAAGCAAACACAGCAGGTCGTATGAACCGGTTCGGGTCGAAAGTCCTCTCCTTCTCCACGACAATTCTTCAAATACTGTAGAATATGGCAGGACTGTGCAAGACTACGCAAGCGAGATCGTCGGTCCACAAAAGCCAGGAAATGTCAGCAGCGAAGTTGATGATACATGCCTTCCCCATGAGATCTTCATGGAGGGGGCTCAGCAAATTGTCGATAAATTCCGTATAGGTTTGCAACAGGAACGCCTAGATGCAGGTGACGCAACGGCAAGAGTAGAAGTTCCCGTGGTGAACTTCAAGATTGAGTCGCCGACGTGGCAGTATTGTGCTCACGACAGTCGTATGCACTTTCGCCACGTCTTACGCGAATCTCAGTCCAGCTTGAAACCCCCAGGTCTCTCCCGACAGGTCTTGTCTGGCATGCCACTGAGATGGATCCCATTCTCCTTTGAGCTAGGGACAATTGTGATCAAGGAGTCGATTGATGAGCTCGCCGATGTTGAGGCGATGTTGGGCGACTGCCCCAAGGTGCGGATAGCTACAAGCGTCGACTTCAGCCCCTACGTGACAGGCTCTGTCAATCTCTTCAGACGCCATTTCGATGACGATGAAATAATATCACAGCAAGGCCAAATTACTGCTTCTCGGAGACGGAGCATCGAAGGTCCTGAACTTGATAGACTTCTCGAGGAGAAAACACGAAGTCTTCCGAACGGCGACAGCTATCGAAAGCCGCAATCGACCCACGACAAAATTGCCGACATAGGGCTTGGTGTGCAAGAATACATACCAGATCTTCGTCGTCCACACCATGTTGCAGAATCATCCAAAATGAATTTGTTGCCGGACAGCACCAGTGAAAGTGCGACCGGGATACTTCTCGACAACTTCATGAGCATGCACGCATACAAGAAGCGAAAGCTCACCTCGAGCACGTACTTTTCCAATGTTGCTCCACAGAGCCCAAGAATGGAGGTGGAAAACCAGAAATTGCAGCGTGCTGAGGTTTTAGAGAACGAAGTCGGTTTCGAGATGGTGACTCCGGCATCCGACTGCCCAGCTTACTTTCCACTTACTAGTAGCCCACATCCACCAGCAAGAATCATCAAGTCGCTTGCAGTAGATCGCATTGTATTCAACAAGCTAGAGGCTCAGCACCCAGCACTGTCAGTGATTGAACGGGACTTCTCAAGATGGAATTCCGTGAGCTGGAATAGAGGAGCCATCACAAGATCGCCAAAGGCGTCCAGACTTGCAACAGAGGCAGATTTCATCGTCTCACCACAGACAGGCATAATTGTGACAAGCTTGGTGAATGTCATGCAGAAACAATCAACAGTAGATTCAAACTTTGCGCACACGCATAGGACGGCCAATGGCGGGAACGGCAATTCACTTCGCGCTCGAGTCGCCAGTGTCGCACAGCGGTATGAGCGCCTGATTGTGCTAGTATCCGAGCGTAACATCTTTGACGAAACATCACGTAGGCTGAGCGTCACCGAGCTGCAAGATCTTGCCGAGTTCTCTGGTTTTGCCGCAGCGCTCAACAACCATGTCGACGTCATTTATACGGGAGGTGGTAGCGAAACACTGGCTAGGTGGATCATCGCTGTGATTACAAAATACGCATTGCCGTATGACCATGACATGCTAACGCAACATGAGTCGGCATGGGAGCTCTTTCTTCGGCGAGCGGGCATGAACACATACGCCGCTCAAATCGTTCCTGGGATGGTGAGCAATTCAGACCAAGCCGGGACAACGGCAATACACAGCAGGGCTCCGGTCAAAACAGGCCAAGATTGCAACATGCAGCCTCCAGGTTTGCTTGCCTTCATGAAAATGTCACCGGCGGAGCGAGTACAACGGTTTAGAGATTTTCTGGGTGGGGAACAGGTATTACATCATGTCAACAATGTTCTTGATACACAATGGGGCTGAGCTCGTCCACGAAGGCTCAGAAATCAGCGATGTCGTTCCATGAAGCCTCGAGACTTCCTCGACCAGGTAGAGACATTTAGGAATATCTCGCGGGGGAAGAGATACGGCAGTAGTTCGGAGATGTTCATTTAGGTGTCAAGGATTTAGCTAGACGCGGCACGATCATTGCTTTACCGTTTAGCACTTTACCGTTTAGCACTCTGCGCTGAGAAAGCTTGTCCTAGACACACGCCCGATCCTCGGTTCCACCATGATCCAAACTGAAACCGGCAATGCCCCAGAGCTTTAGGCTGCTCTCCTTGACTCTTCTACAGAGCCACTCCTCGTTCTCGGACTCGGAACTCGAAGAATTGCTCGAGGATGATGATCCAGAGCCCGACGTTGGCGAGACTGGAAACGGCCCAGTACTGCCATTAATATCCTCAAAACCCCAAGACCCAGACGCCGTAGCCACGACTGAGCCGCTCTGATGCAGACACGCACTTCCCACAGCCGCACCATGATGTGCCTGCCAGTCCCAAGCGGGTGCGTGCTCGCCCTCACGTGAGCCCACGGCCTCCCATACCTTGACCGCGCCGTGTGTCGTGCCAGACCAGACTTCGAAACCGCCCGCGCCATCCTGGC
Source organism: Microdochium trichocladiopsis (assembly GCF_020744255.1). NCBI lineage: Eukaryota > Fungi > Ascomycota > Sordariomycetes > Xylariales > Microdochiaceae > Microdochium > Microdochium trichocladiopsis. The sequence continues at coordinate 3,097,745 of NW_025763546.1, forward strand.
CTGGGTATACGTCACACGAGATCCGCTGGTTGCCCAGCGCGTCTCGGCCGGACAGCCAGCCAAGCAGCCTGCCCGTGACGCGGACGTCGTAGACCAGGATTCCGCGGGACCGGCGCTCGTTGACGAGAAGGTAGCGCCCGCAGGGGCTCCAGATGGTCTGGGTGATTCCTGCGCCGCCAACCCCGCCGCTGGACTTGTCGGTCGTCAGCCGCCCACCAGTGCTGGAGTGCGAGTCACTACTCGCGGAGGATGTCACGGCTGTCTGCATCTGCGTCAGCGCAGCGGCGGATGCCACGCCCCAGGTCGCCACGCAACGCCCTGAGCTGGCGAAATCGTACAGCCCGACCCAGCGCGTCCACGTACCCGCCGCGATGAGACCAGTGCCATCCTGCTGCGAATGACCCGGGGACGGCTGCGCGCTCAGGGTGGAGATGGTGCCTCGTAGAGTGCCGATGATGCTTCCAGCCCCGGCCGCTCCTGCTTGAGACGAATTGCGGTTGCCGGAAGGCACGGTCTTGATGTGCATTATCGCTTCTGATCCCGAGCGGCTCACGTCAAACTTTGCGAGCATGTTGCGCGTGCCGGCGATGAAGTGTTGTCCGGACCCAGGCCATATCAACGCTGTGGCAGTCTCGAATGTCTCGGACCGCGGCTTGATGAATGGGAGAGAAGAGGCTGCTGGGTAGGCATGAGATGTCGTCGTGGTCGTCGTGGTCGAGCCATCCGGCCCTGCCTTCGAGTGTCCACCATCTTCAACCTGTTCGTCCTCGTTGGACGATGCTGTTGACAGCTTCCTGCCTCCTCGCGGATCGTTAGACCGCACAACGTTGGGCTGGAGATAGTAGAGCTGGATTGGGTGGTCGCGGCTGGACACGAGAACCTGATGTGTGTACGGCTCGGCCAGATCAAAGTACGGCGCCGAGGCGAGCACGTTGGAGCGCTCGGGCAGCTGGATCCTGCACGACGGGCTGAGCTCCAGTGGCGAGACCTTGGGCGCGAGGAGGTCCTCTGGGACGATGTAGCCCGCGATCTGGTTGTCTGAGGAAGAGGTGAGGACTACCGTGCCATCAGCTGTCCACTGGGCGGTCTCGACGAAGGGGTCGACACCGCCACTACTGCCACGGTGTCGAGTGTGGCCTGGCCGGCCTCCCTGGGATGCGGTGTTCCGGCTGTGCCCGGCGAGGTTTGCTGTAGACGCGAGCAGTTCAAGACGAGGTCCTCCATTTGTGGCGTGAGCCGTCATGGTGCTGTCGTTGATGCTGCTCGGCGGGTCGTCGACTTGCTCAGCCAGCAGATTATGGGGCTGGAGAACCCATGCCGCAGCAGCAGTAGCAGCTGACTCCTAAGGGTGGGGAAGGCGATATTCTGATGTCCATGAACAGTCTATCGACAGGACTACTTGCGGCGGTGCTCACTGTGCCATCTGGAGAGCGGTCATTGCGTGCGATCCCACGCGGCACACGATTTCGGACATGCATGCTATTTGTGGTGGTGTCGACTTCGCGGTGTCTCAGCTCAGGCACGCCGATATCAGGAGCCGCCCTGGGTGATTCTGGGGCCCCTGACTGTTGTTGCGTCATGGGTGTGCCCTTAGGGCTGTGGGCTCCCTGAATTGGGGAAGCTTTGGCCCCCAACGACATCGTCACATGGAGTCGCACGGTTGGAGCTGTTGGAGCTAGGCTACCCGCTCATCGCTCCGGATCGAGCCTGTGCCTGGGGCGGCTGGTCAACGACTCCTCACAACAAACCTCGCCTCACTCACTCCTCCTCCCCGCAGGCTCTCGTGTGCAACCGCTCGGTTCCCAGCCTGACAAGGGTTCCCTTCTTATCATTGTTGTCCGTCTCAGCTCTCGGCAGCGATATCCTCTTCGTGGCCTGGGACAGCGCTGTGGTCCCAAGCCCCCGAAACCTCTCTACCCTACGACCGACTCGAAGCCGGCTTTGCCGACGCGCTCCTCCAGCCAACGCCATCCACCACGTCGGCCCCCTCTGAGCGACCTCATCGCCTGGCGTGCACGATACCGCAGTGCTTCGAAGTGGTCGACGCCCTCGTTGACAGTGTTGTCCCTCGCCAACACAAGTAGCATACCATTGAGCAGTCATCGACGGCCAAGATGGACGCGCTGTTCCTCAAAGACCGCTGCGATGCCCTCCGTGAAGGGGGCTTCACAAACTTCTTTGTCTCCATGTGAGTGGCCCTGATAGATCAGCCACGACCTGGGAAGGATGCTAACAGCACTGTCATCTGTCTGCACAGCCTCATCATCCTCGGCATCCTCATGTCCTACCTGCTCCAACATGTGCGGATCATCTCGCGAGGCACCTCGGAGGGGATTTCTCCATACTTTGTCCTGCTCGGGGTCACGTCCGCCAACGCGCAGTTTGGCAACATCCTTACGCTCCCCGAGTCGCGCGCCGACGTCATGTGCTGCAAGGAAGTCAGTCCTTTCGAGTGCACCGCGGGTGTGCTCGGCATCGTGCAAATCGGCACGCAGTGGATTTGCTTTGCTGTCATGTACGTGCATCACCTGCCTCGTTTGATCTCGCTTGCCATCTCGATCTAGACCTGGCTGACCCCCCCTCCTCTCAGACTATTGCTTTTCCTTGTCTTCTTCCGCCGAGACGACGCCGACGTGGACGAGGAGGAACTCGAGCAGGACCCAGACAAGCCTACCTGGCGGACCGCCCTGATAGTGGCAGTGGTGTGCATCGTGCATGGTTTTGCCGTCGTCATTGTGTCTGCTTCGCTGTCTCTGGGGGCTCCGCAATACCTGCTACCCTGGGCCAACTTCCTCGGTATCTCTGCTGCCGTGCTCGCGGCGGTCCAGTACTTTCCGCAAATCTGGACCACCTACAAGCTCAAGCACGCCGGAAGCCTGAGCATACTCATGATGTGCATCCAAACCCCCGGAGGATTCCTCTTTGCCGCTAGCCTGGCTGCACGGCTCGGCTGGGGCGGCTGGAGCTCGTGGGGTGTGTACGTCCTGACCGCCTTCATGCAGGGCATCCTACTGGTCATGGCCATCCGTTACGAGTGGCAGGCAGTTGAAAGGAGCAAGCAACAGACCGCTGCCGAGCGTCCGTCCTACAACCGGCGGACCACCCCGAGGGTGCTTCCCTCCCCCGGACCGTATTCGGCTCATCTCCAAGCCTACGGTGACACACAAGAGGAAATTGAGCGGGCGCTTGACCGCGAGAGTGTACAGGGCATGGGCGAGGACCAGCCTCTTCTTGCGCCTGGGGGCATCGGAAGCTCCGGGACACGATGATCGGGACCCCAAACATCAAAAACGTTTGTGAAGGGTTGTTCTATTTTGTAACGATTCGAATTGCCCCGTTGTTTTATTGGACCAAATTGTCTTGGGGGGTTGCTATTGTATATATTCTTCTTATTCTACTCGAGTGGGCTTGTCCACAATAACATGCCATGCCTGTGGCCTGAATCACGCTATCGGCTGACTCTGCAAAACGCACGAGAGCTCATGATGCGACTCTGGGCATAGAGAGCGTGACTTGCTGTATGTCAAAAGTTGAACAGACCAATCCCTCGTCCGACCTAACGGGACCGTTCGGCATCACTGTGCTTTTCGTCAAGTGGAAGCTTCACTCAGCTAGAGGGGCACACTGTAGGCACCAGGCAGAAGCTCGCGAAAGTGAGGGTGAGCTCCAGTGCCCCTGGGGGGCGCTGGCCCCGTGGACATCTCTGCCGTGTGATTGGCCGATAAGCAGATCCAGGCCCCGGGGACCGCTTGATGGGGTGCAACGCTAGCGCGAGGGCGACGCGACTTCAATGTGTCATTGAAAGGTTGACTCAGAAGTACAGGGTTGGCTGTGTATCTTCGTGGTCATGCTTGCCCCAGAGGTGAAAGAACAGCACAGGATCATGGGCAAAGAACAAGCAGCTGGGTCGAAGCGGATGTCAATTTCTGTGAGGTTGATGGCACTGGCCAAACCATCAAAGGCGTATCCAACGACTCATGGCAACCGATGAGCTTCTGGACTTTCAGACCAAGTATCGCCACAGCAAAATGATCAGGAGGGATGCGCCACTAGCACCCGCAGACCCGCGAGGGCGCCCCCCTCCTTCGGATGACATGGTCCTGAATCAAGCCAGAATTACTCATTCCCCATGCTCAAGATAACTTCTCGACCTCCTCGCCTCCCTGTTTACCATTATCCCTCCTTTTCCTCAGATGCGCTCGGAGGGGCAATAACGCAGCGTCTGGTCCCTTTGGCAACCAGCTTCGGTAGAGATCTGCTCGCTCCTGCCGCTTCCTGCGTCCGGCTTATCCGCTTCTGCAACCATGGCGGTTTACAACGCAGTCCCCCCACCTCCCGGTCTCGGCGGTGCTCCTATTCGGGGCACCACGCCAGACACGACTGCTCATGCCAGCCACCCGGTCTCGACGACGACAACAACGGCTGCTGCTTCTACGCAGCGAGGCCCGTCGCCATTCACCCGGTCGACATCCGTAACGCCTCAGACCACCACCCAGGCGGCGAGTAGTACCATCGATATCGAGGCGTGGGCCGTGTCCGCGATCGAGTCCCTGAGTGTCTCCCCAGCGGTGGCGCCAAGACAGCAGCAGCATCAGCAGCAGCCTCTCTCGATCCCACTTGATCAGGAACTCGTCAAGACGAGAAAGGTCTCGATAGACCCTCGTGCGCGGACCAATGCTGTGACTCCGCCGCCGCGCCCGCCGTCGGCTCGCGACAGCCAGAAGCGGCGGGAGGCCCTGCTCAAGGGCAAAGAGGGTAGTCGCCAGCGCAGGAGATGGGAGAATGGTGCGTATATGTTCCGCAGCCTTTGACATAAAACATCACGCGCCCGTGAGAAGGCGGGCAGATATGGCTGACTAGGTTTTGCCATATAGACCGCCTTCTCCATGTCCCTAACGTCCAACCGCCCGAGCCGATTGACTGGGAGCACCGCCCCACGCATCCGGTCGTTCATGTTCCTTACCAGCTCGCCTCAGCATGGGACTTGCACGTGCGCGCACGGGTCGAGACCAAGACCGCGGCTGCCGCGCGGCGCAAGCAGACCCAAACCCGGACGCTCGGTGATGAGCACGTCACCGGGCGCGTGCCGAGAGAGCTCTTCGTCCGTGCCAAGAAGGTGCCTGCTGTCAAGACGTGGGTGAGGTCTCTTGAAGAACCGGTCCGAAAGTTCCTCGTGGAGCGAGAAGCCGCCAAACCCGCTGCAGAACTCGAGTCGGACAGCAGTAGTACGGAGGATGAAGAGATAGTCTTTGTCGGGCGCAATGGCACCATGCGCGATGGTTGGAAGAAGGCCAAGCGGGAGCCCAAGGGCGCCGACGCGGCACCTCAAGAAGGCATGGTGTTTGACGCACTTGGCGACGACGATGAGAGTAGCGCATTTAAGTAAGTCGTGGTACACCTCGTAGGTCGTGATTCTGCATTACTGACCGTTTTGCTACAGACGATGGATTACTCACTCGATATCGGACTACTATGGCCTGAAGTCGCAGTCCGTGTTGATGGGCAACCCAAGACGCAAGGTTGTCTATGTGAGTCTCCACCCGCCGTCCGCGCGGCAGCATCCACAGTCTGTGCATGCCATCTCAGAGTTACCACGGCCACTGTGGGAGCTCTGCTGAGTATCAAAATACCGGTCGAGTTGAGGAGTTCACCACGCGATTTGTCAACTTCCAAAAGAAGCTGGGATCCATAAGTGCATCCGTGAGGGCCTGACAACATTCATCTGGCATCTGGTACGGGACAGCGCCACGCAAGATACACGCATACTAGAACAGACAACATGCATGCAGAGATTGGCTTTTTCAAGCCAGGGGGCATCCCCAGACCTCTAAGTTGAACTAATGCGGCTCGCGGGAGCTCTATGCTGCAATGGGGAACAGCTGCATATGCTGGCGTATTATGTGGCACCCGCCAACCCATAGCCATCCCGGGCCTGTGTGATCCGACTTACCGGCTCGTCGTCTCCTGGGGGGCCGCAGAGCCAATATCAATGTGTGAGAGGGGCCGTGCCGTGGGGGTGTGTGCTTGTGCTCAAAGGGCCCAATGTCGTGCCTGGTGAACCTTGAAGGACTGTATCTGACAGCACGATGTGTTGCAAGGATACTTGGACAAGCGGGCGTGAGGCATAAAATCTGCACACGGAGGATGCTGCTCTCGTCTTGATAGAGGACTACAAGGCCCGGCTCTTCTACTTGACTCCCTGCGCATAGGTCAACTGACACTTTCATGTTTGCCGCCTCGCTGGGGGGGCGGTGTGCCCTTGACGCAGAGAACCCGTCCTGATGCTAGCAAGTTCCCCGCACAAGGGTTTGATTGCTTGCAAGATTCCCCGCGACTGGGGCTCAACTTCGGCACATTGCGAGAGCCGTGGTGATACGAGGAGGGCTACACATACCCACGCTCATGCACGCCATCTCGGCGGCTGTGCTATCGGGGATGTCGATTGGCCCGACAAGTGAGGAGATTGGCCCTCACCGTCCATCATGGATGGCAACGGATGTGCTCCGGTGCTGCAGGCTGGGGTACCCGTCTCCTCACCGGCCAGGGCGAACCCAGAGAACCCCACATCGGACAAGTTGCGTTGAAAGAGCGAGTGGGGATGGCGAGGTGAGGCGCATAGGTCGTCTGGTCTGAAGGCCCCGGTTTCGCGCCGCTTCGTCGCACGCGACGTCGTTCCGAGCCGGGCATTTGCCGCCGCGCCGCTTATATGAACAGAGATCGGCATCGTGGGCCTGTCCACTCGTCTAGTTCTTGCTAGGTTCTTTCCGTGCCTGATTTGCCCTCGAGTGGCAGCCGTGACTTGTTGAACTTCGTCTACCTCGGACGTTGTTGCGGATTCTCGACTCAGTCCTGTTTGGCTTCATCGCGTCGACTTCAGCCTACACGATAGCACCGTGGTTCTGCGTCGTTGTGCAATCTTGACCTCTGACCAGCTGGCGAGTGACCGCTGGTTGGCATTCGGTTTGGTGGCTCAAGATCCGTGGGCGCGTACACGGCATAACAACTACACGTTTGGCAGTTAGAAAGGCGAGGCTAGGAGCGATAGCTTCTGCAACGAGCCGGATGGCGACGAACGGGGCGTCACGGCCTGAAAAGGACCCGAATGCTTTTCCTTACAAGCAGTTGACAATCCTCGGTGAGACATCTCTTGCTGCCCTAATCGCTGAACAGCCTTTTGAGGAAGCGCTACCCCGTCATCTTCCGCTCCTTCCTTGGCGCATCCCCATGACAATGACCTTGTGATTATGCCTTCTGTATTCTAGTTGAGCTAACACAAGTCCGCACCACGTCAGCGATTTGCCGGTTCAGCGAGCCCATCGCCTTCAACTCGATCCTCGCCTACACGTATGTGCTGGTGCGCGACCTGCGCGGCACTGACGAGGATGCCTCCTTCTACGCCGGCCTCCTGGTCAGCGCGTATGCCGTCGCCGAGGCCATCACCGCCATGGGCTGGGGCGCGCTTTCGGATCGATACGGCAGGAAGCCCATCGTGCTCATTGGCCTTGGCGGCGTCGCTCTCAGCTCGCTCATATTCGGGCTTGCCAAATCGTACTGGGTCGCGTTGCTCGCGCGGTTCATCGGCGGTGCACTGAACGGGAATGTTTCTGTGAGTTCGCCTTGTAGACGAAACGATCTGGCCCGGATGAGGGCCGACTCTAGCCTGTTTGCGTGCTGACGGAAATCTGTCTAAACAGGTCATGCAGACGATGGTCGCAGAAATGGTCAAGTTGCCTGAACATGAGCGTGCGTCTGACTCCCACGTCCTCGTTTACATCAGGCATTGAACTGAGTACTGACAAAATTCCAACGAGGCTACAGCAAAGGCATATGCCACCCAGCCATTCGTCTGGGTCCTTGGGGGCATCATCGGATCCGCCATGGGAGGCTTTCTTGCCCAGCCGGCGCATTTCTACCCCGACATCTTTCCTGAGGACGGCCTCTTTGGACAGTACCCGTACCTCCTGCCCAACCTTGTCGCAATGATCGCCGTCATTCTGGCTATCATCCAGGGCATCTTTTTTCTCGAGGAGACGAACCCTCGTGCTTCGAGACAAGCCAGTGGTGCGGGCATGAAAGACACCCGCCGTGGCTATGATGACGAGCACGCCATTAGCGACGAAGACGAGCGCGAAGACGAGGTCGGCGCCATCGAGACCACTGCTCTCCTCGACGAGAGAACACCTCTGCACGGGCGAGCGAAGCGGCACTCGAGCAAAACTCGCACCAGCCACAGCCGTGGCGGTGGTCGCAGGCTTTCAGAAGGCAGGATCACGGGCCCCGTGTTTATGGAGGAGAGCCTGCCGCTACCCATAGAGCACACCTTTGACATCCGCAGGTCGTCTATGAGCACTCTAGCCTCGTTCAAACAACGCTCCAGCTCGCTCCAACCACCAAACGGCCTCGTGCGGCATCCGATGGGGACAAACGGCGCGGGCAGAACAGACGGCCAAGACGACGAAGACGATACGGCGCCTTACACGGGGCGCGTGTTCGGCTTCAAGATCCTCATGCTCATCCTGGCCATGGTCCTCGTGTCATACCACCAGATGGCCTTCAGCGCGCTTTTCCCAATCCACCTCCTCGACGAGCCTGCCGTGCCCTCGCACACGGGACGCATCGACTTCCGCGGCGGCCTGGGCTACACGGTGCACGACGTGGGCTCGTACCTTGCGAGCAACGGCGTGATGGGCCTGTTTATCCAGGCCGTCATCTTTCCCGTCTTCGTGGCCAAGGTCGGCGTCCGGCGCTCCTTTGTCGTCATGGTCATCCTGTACCCGACCGCGTACATGCTCATGCCCTTCATCTCGGCCATGCCCACGGTCGAGCTGGCGAGTCTGGGCCTCACGCTCAGCCTGCTCATGCAGAGCTTCTACGGCATCATCTCGATGCCCTGTGCGCTCATCCTGCTCAAGGACGCGACCCCGCACTCGACCGTACTCGGCCGGGTCAACGGCCTCGCAATGTCCGGGTGCTGTCTTGCCCGCACCATTGGTCCCCCGCTCGCCGGCATCATCTTCAGCGCGGGCGGGAGCGCCGCGGCGTGGTTCAGCTGTGCGGGAGTTGCGCTGCTTGGTGTCGTGCAGCTACTTTTCATCCCGAACACGGTTGGGCCTGAAGAGGATGTGATCCATGGGGGCAGCGGCGATGTGGAGCGGGGGGCTGTTGGTGGTGGCGAGAGGTTGCATGTTGAAGCATAGAGGCTAAGGGGCGTGGCAAAGCATGAGTGGACGTGACGAGTCCCGGGGATATATATTGCATCAGGAAGAAACGGGGATCGTAAGTTCTGAGGAGGAATGTATATAGAGGCGAACCTCCTTGCTATCCATCCCAACATCACGAAGCATATTTCTCATTAGACCTGGGCTTGAGCATGTGCGCGCATTCAGCCTTCTGCCACGAGCACGGAGCAAGATTCGTGAATAGCTGCTGGACTGGCAAGCGATCCTGCAATACACGCCGTCCATGCTTGGTGTTTCTATATTCCATGCTCGCTCTCTCTCTCTCCTTTTCTATTTTGACAACCTGGCTTGCAGGTTGTTACCTATTCCCCCACTCCGGGTACATTTACATGTCTGCCTGTCTAGGTAGCAGCAGCTAGAGTAGTGCTATACTCTGCGCCCTGGGCATGTACATCTGCTCCATGTTCAAGCTAGAAGCTTTAACAAGCTCTCTGTGGGGATGCCCCAGTATGAGGCAGCTTGGATGGTGGTCCCCGTACCAAACACCCCTTCGCATTGATGCCCACCCCCGAGCCAGAAGCACGTTAAAAATCGTTCTGCATGGTTCGAGCTACATCAGCTTGTGAATTCCAACTTGAGGCACTCGTTGTAAGTCCGGTCCACGTGCGTGTCTACCGAGGAGGCAAGCGGCTTACAGAGGCCCACCATATCTTCTGCAACTTGGTGTGGCGTTAAGGTCACCTGGAGCTCAAAGGCAATTTGCCGGGGCTTTTTAGAGGGCATTGCTTACTTTATTTACCCCTTCTTAGTGTATAAAGCGAGCAGCTGCGAAAGTTGTGATGCGCACAGGGGTTTTGGTGCGGGCATCGACGAAAGCTGCTTACTGTTTGTCTGACATGTGCAGCTCAACCATCCGGGGCAAGAGCATTGTGTTTGACTGGGTATGGTATGCTATTACAGCTCTGATATTCCAGAGAGATGGCCCGTCTGGTGGTTTTCAGTCTTTGTCGGATTCCAGGGACGAAAATCACATTTTGCGAGCCTGAAGCACTGCCAAGGAGGGTGAATTGGCCGGCCTCCAGACTGAAGACGTTTCTAGACATTGAAATTTCGCAGACAGAGCTGCGTTTCCCTGGAGCAAACGTTGATCTTGCTTTTAAAACCGCGAGCACAATCGCAAAGAAGGAGTTGTGAGGCACAATAGCCGTCTTACGGACGGAGGACGTCAATCTCATACCGGAAAATTACCTGAGAACTTTTCTTCACCTCTGCACGGCGAAACTGCCAGGCAAAGAGCGCGTCATGAAGTTTCTATGCCTTCACGGCGCAGGGACGAGTGGTGCCATATTCAAGGCGCAGACTGGTGCGTCTCCTCCTCCTCTTCACTCCCCGTTACGCACAACGTGCCTGGCCTGTGTCCTTTCTGTGTCCTCCATGATCAACACATCCCACATGCAGGAACCAGCATCAGGAACAGGGCAACGCATTATTGATGCATGTCTGAACAGCGCCCGTAATGCCTGACTGACATAACCCGCACAGCTGCCTTCAGGGCCCGCCTTCCCCTGGGCAGACATTCGTTCGAGTTCATCGACGGGCCCCATGAGCTCAGCACATCCAAGTTGCCCGGCGGCGCAGGGCTGGACTCAGGCTCAGGCTCAGGCTCAGGCTCGGACGGACGGCTGTTGCCGATATCGCCATTCTTCCCGCCGCCGTACTACACGTTTCTCCGCTCGTACACGGACCAGGAGGAACTTGACGCTGCGCCCGAGTATGTCCTCTCGCATATCCTCCGAGAGGTAAAGGCGACCGGGATTCCATACGATGCGTGCCTGTGCTTCTCGCAAGGCGCGGCGGTTGTGGCAGGCCTGTTGATGAGGCACGCCACCGAAGTCGAGGCGGCAAGAATCGCAGCAGCAGCAGCAGCAGCAGCAGAGAACTGCTCGAGGAATGATGGACAGTGTGCCGACGAGCGACACGAGGAAAATAATGCTGCTGCTACAACAGAAGCCGCCAACCCGAACAAGCGGTGCAGAGCCGTGACTCCGCCGCCGCCGCCGCCACCGTTCAAGGCAGTCCTCTTCATCTGTGGCGGCCCTCCGCTGCCCATTCTGGAGTCCCTCGGCCCGCCAGGAGCCGCAGCCGGCATTCAAGTCTCGCAGAAGGCGTGGGACATTACTGCCATGACGGGAGAGGACCTCGCGAGGAAGACGCGGCTTATGGGAGAGCAGCTGCGCCAGATCCTCGCCCGTAACTCGCCTTCCTTCTCCTCCTCGTCCTCCTCTCCTTTGCTCCCCGGGACCGCTGCAGCACGGGACCAGGGAAAGCCCCTGCCGCCGCCGGGATCACGTCCTTTCAAGAGTCCCTGGGACGACTTGTCCACGCTATCGCACGACGCACAAGGCATCATCAGCGGCAACAAACACCAGGACCCGCGGCAGCTGCCAACTTCGTTCCCACTCAACCCTCTCCAGGCACAGCCAACAACAGCAGAGTCCGACGAGGGCCGTCACAACCACCATCTCGCCGACGTCTACGGTCTGGACCTGCGGCCCCCTCTGCCCGCCTCGGCAAAGATCTCCATCCCGACCGCGCACGTCTACGGCGTCAAGGACCCGCGGTATCCCGCGGCCATCCAGCTCGCCCTGTTCTGCGATCCCGCGTGTCGAAGGGTATTCGACACGAGGGCCGGGCACGAGATCCCCCGCGATAAAGCTGTGAGTGATGAGATTGCGGACATGATTGCTTGGCTTGAGGACACGGTCAACAAGAATGACCGGGCAAATGTCGATGGCTAGCGCAGCTGGAAATCCCGCTGCGAGCCCGTCACAGAGCTCTCGCGGGCACCTCAACAGAGATGCTCATCTTGCCCCTAGTGTGGTTGCTGCCTGTCCGAAGAGCATTACAGCATGCACTATAGAATCGCTAGAGGCATCTCAACGTTCATCTTGTGGTCACGATCGGATCAATTGTATGTTTGAGCGGGCACAACCGTCATGGCAATGTCAAAAGCAGTCCGCCCGTGCGGTGAAAAGTGTGAAAGTCATGCCTATTATGTATTCGCCCAAGATGTGTATGCGACCGGGAGTGGGTGGTCGGTCCGCTTCGCACGTGCCCAAGTGTGCTCGCGGCTCTCGTAATACATGATAGAATAACACGTTCCCGTCTCGTACCTCTAAATCATCCCGGTATCAAGCAATGCAATAGCTCAAAGCACAAAAGTCCAACTCCAGCGTTATGTACATGATTAGCAGCCAGAAACTTCACACCCTCTAAAAGCTGGCGACAGCAATCGCAATCGACTGATCTTCCGAGTGCGAAATGGAGACGGTAACTTCGGTCACGCCAGCCTTCTTGGCGGCTTCAGCGGCATCGCCGTGCAGCTAAGTGAGGCGTTAGCATGAGGTTTGGGTGATGAACAACTGTGATGTAAACTTACTGAGACAACAGGGGCACCCTGCTCGTTGGACAAGATCTCAATGTCCTTGAGCGGCGCGCCTGCACCCTTGCTCTGCACACCAAGACTCTTGAAGACGGCCTCCTTGGCAGACCAGCGGCCGGCGAAGGAACTCTGAGGGCTGGCAGCCTTCTTGCAGTAGGCAATCTCGTTGCTGGTGAAATTGCGCTCCACAAAAGTCTCGTTGTCGATGTTGATAGCAGAAATGTCTTCAACGTCAACGCCGATCTTGCTGTTATTGCCAGCCTGAAGTGTCTTGGAGAGTCCCTCCACCATCTCTCTGGTCTTCTGTGACTTGGGCAGCTTGGCGGCGGCGGCCTGCTTCGCAAAGTCGGAAGCGTAGGTGAGATCCTTGCTCTTCTTTTCAAGGGTGACACGGGCGTCGGGGTTGAGAAGAACCTTGCGGAGCTGCTCCTCGGTGTATGGAGAGTGGTCCTTGGCCTGGAAGATGGCGTTGTTGATCATGCCGTTGTGCAGGTAGCGGTATGCCTTCTTCTGGCGAGCATTGACCTTGGCAGCATACGCGTTGTAGGTGGCCTCATCAAGGACAGCATACAGGTATCTGGGGTGGATGCCGATAGCTTGGGCACCCTTCTGACCGAAACCGAACGAAGTCACGGAGAACGCCTTGACACCGTCAGTCTGAATACTGCGGCTAGGGTAGACGATGAAGTCAAACTGCTCCATGACCTCGTCGACATTGTCAGCATTCCGGTTACCGGGCACCAAGCCGGTGTTCAGCACCTGTAGACAGCCGTTGAGCATCCAGGCACCAGCGGCACCCTTCGGGTGACCAGTCAAGTACTTCTGGAAAATGCCGAGGACGGCGTTACCCTTCTTGCGACCAAGGTGGCGTAGCTGCTCACAGATGACCGACGACTCGTTCTTGTCGTTGGCCTTGGTAGAAGTGCCGTGGAACGAGGCGACGTCAAGGTCATCGATCGTGAGACCCCAGGTGGCGAGAGCGCCACGGAGAGGAGCAATGCTGTTGTCCTGCTTCCAGAAGCTGTTGCCGAGGCTGCGGAGGACTTCCTTCTCTTGGCGGACGGCCTCCTTCTCGATGTGGACGGCGCGATCCTCAGTGTACTCCTTCTCGTTGACCTCACCACCCTGTGACTTGATAGCAGCAACCTCCTCGTAGAGATACTCGAGCTCGGACTCCTTCCACTGCCGGATCTGCTTCTTGCGCAGCTCGATCTGGCGACGGCGGTACTTGATATCCAGGAGGGGAGACGGGAACTTGCCGGCGTTCTCCCGCGCAGTGGTGAGGACACCTTGACCAGGAGCAGGGACCGAGCGACCAATCTTGTCACTGGCGGTGGTGGTGAGGGCCAGAATACCATAGATAGGCAGACCCATGTCGAGCGCCAGCTGAGCGGTCATGATGAGCTGGATACCAGATCCCTGAGATTCCATGAAGCCGTTTCTGGTGGTAGTTGTGGGACGGGACATCTCCTTCGGAGTGCGGCCGTGCGCGAACTCGTCGACGGCGTTGCTGGTAGCCTTCATGTTGGCAAACTCGTACGAGCCCTCCTCGTTCAACTCATCGAAACCACCAACCAAGCAAATGCGGGCCTTGCCCTCCATGATGGTCTCGTAGCCAATGTCGACAGACTCAACAGCAGTGGCGCAGGCTCCGACAGGGGTCTTGATGGGACCCGAGGAAGACAGAAGCAACATGTTGACCCACGCTGCGGCAGTGTTGATGAAGGTCTCCTGGAGAATGTCGTTCTGGACAGGACGATCCATGAGGCGATCAACATGCATGCTGTGGATAGCATTAGAGCCACCCATACCAGCACCAATGCAGTTACCAAGTTCCGAGACGTGCACATATTTGTAGAACTCGTAAGGATCGGTGATACCAGAGGCGAGCAAACACTCGGCGACCGACACGAGAACGAAAAGAGTCGCGCGGTCAACCTGGCTGATAATGTCCTCGGGTACACCGTACTTCTTGGCATCCCAGCCAGTAGGAATCTGGCCAGCAACCAGGCGGTCGAAGCGAAGCGCCTTGGGGACCCAGAGAGTCGCGCCCTGCTTCATGCGCACAATGTACTCGCCACTCTCGGGGATCTCGAAGATCTCTGCCTTCTCGCCGTGCTCGCGCTGGAAGGCCTCTGCAGTCTCCTTAGACGTCTCGAACGGCTCGAGGTCGTGCTCAATAACAACCTCCTGCAGGAGCTGCTTCTTGTTGGGATCGTAACCACCGAACAACTCGGGCTCGATAAGACGGATACCAGAGTGGTCCAGGATGTGCTTCTCATACTTGGCCTTGATGTCCTTGTCATCCACGGGCTCGCCAGATTTGGCATCAACCCAGCCGGAGTATGGCTGACCCTTGATAGGGCCATTGTGGTGCCTGATCAGGCCCATGATCCAGGCCATCTCGACGCACCCCTCAAGGGAGAACTGACCATAAGCCTCCATCTCCCAGCGGGTTCTCGAGTTACCCCAGGGGCCAACTTCGGCGAAACCAGTAACAACGACAACCTTGTCAAGGTCGACCATGCCCTTGAGGTTGGCATTGAGAGGCGCGATTTCCTTCTTCCAGTCTGGCAGGGTCGGGAAATCGAACTTGAGGTTGGCACGAGGCTCCACCTTCTTCTGCTTGTACAGAGTCTCGGAGTCCTCGCCGTTGACAATCTTGTTCTCAAGGGCAGTCTCCTTAGTCACAGCACGACGTGTCTCGCTGGTCTCCATGATGTCCTTGCGAAGCTTGGTCATGGTCTCGTTGAGGTTGGGCAGGAAGTGCAGACCGCCGTTTAGGTCAGCAAATACTGGCTCGACCTGGCAGAGATCGACGACGTCAGGCGACATCAGGCCGAGCAAGTTGAACGCCATTTCCTGCTGCGAGAACGTGCGGACACCAAACTTCTCAACACCCTCCGCAACAATGTTGTTGGCCGACATGAGACCAGTGCCACGGGTCCAGCCAATGACGGCACCGCAAATGGTGAGGTAGTTGCCCCAGTCCTCGGCGTGCCAGCGGTTGAAAAGCGTCTCCAGACCAAGCTTGGACTCGGAGTAGAGACCGTCGCTACCGAAAGTGCCGTGGTTGGGCGACAGAGGCAGAACGACCTGCGCCGGACGGGTCTCAAAGCCCCGCTCGGCCTTCTGAGTCTTGACGCATCCGAGGAGGCGGAGAACATTTGTCAGCATGATGCGGTGAGCAAGCTCGGACTTGGAGTCGATCGAATCGATCTGGCGGCCATTCTCGGGAATGGCAGCAAATGGAACAATGTAGTCGAGATCCCAACCGAGACCATTCTTGCTGTCGTAGATGTAGTCAACCAGAGCCTCGACATCCTGCTTGCTGCCTCCATTGAAGGGGACAACAACCAGCTGAGAGCCGCGAGCGCCAAACTTGGCGTACATCGCCTGGTAGTACTCGGTGACCTCGCGGGAGAAGCGAGAGGTTGTGACAATAACCTTGGCGCCACCGCTGATGAGTCCAGACAGGACCTCGGCACCGATGGAACCAGCGCCAGCACCGGTCATGAGAGCGTATTTGCCCTGGTAGCTGACACCGTTCTTGGCAGCCTCCTCCAAGCAGTCGAGATAGACGCCGGTCAGCTTCTTGCTGTACTCCCAGCCGTGCATGTTCTGGCGACGAAGATGCAGGAACGGGATAGTCTCGACCTTGCCCTTGGTGTTTTGAGCACTGGCTTTGAGGGCAGCAGCCCGCTTGGTAAGACCAGTGGACTTGCTCTCCTTTGGCAGGATCTGAGACTCGTTCATGGCGAGGGAGCGGACAACATTGGCATAAAGCTTCTGGAACTCGATCTTGGCCGTCTTTGACATCTTGTGCTGCTCCTTGATGAGCTTCACAATGCGGCTGAGATCGTTCTGGACCTTGGTGCGGTTGCCGTACTCCGAGATCTTGCCGCCTTCGGCCATCTGCTGGACGTAGTGCTCAAGCTTGCGGCAGCTAGGGCGTGGAACTTCCTCGTAGGAAAGGTTTCCACGAGCATCGACGGTAGTGCGAGGGCCTGTCGGGACGGCGACATCCTTGTAGACCGGGGGGACGTTCATGACCTCGATGCAGTTCTCGATTAGTTGCAGACCAAGTTCCTTCGCAAGCTTGTAGGTCTCGCCACGTTCGGTGGGGCAGTGGTCGATATGGTACTGCATGAATTCGAGGAGCCTTGGGTTGGACTTGCTCATGATGCGGATGCACTGGCTGACAATTTCACGATCGACAGCTTTGAGACGGCCAAAGAGAACATCGTAGTACATGCTGAGAACGTCTTGGCGGGCCCAGTTCCATGAAGAATCGTATGTGCGAGCCTTCAGGGGGCTAAAAGAAGGCTCGATGCCCGCAGCATAGAAGTCGCCGTGCTCCGCGTTCCAGAGATCGACTTGCGCTTGGAGGACGGAAGAGGCTTCGTGGGATGCCTGAGCCGCCTTTTCGCCAGCGCGAAGGTCCATCTTGAGGTATCTGGCCAGAAGCTCGACCTGTTGCTTAAACAGAGCACGCTGGTCCTTGGTGAGGGCATCAATCGCCGCCGGGTCCATCATCATGCCTCCAGAACCGCCACCGGCGTCACCGCCGGCAGATACTGTCGACAGGCTGATTCCGGCATGGCTGGCGTACTTTTGAGTCACATCGTCGAGGAACGCCTTGGCGTCAGGCTCGCCGCCAAGACGAGCAGCAGGCTCCATGGTGATGGCCAGGACAAGGACACCGTCTTGTCTGCCTTGAGCCAATCCCCAGCGAGTTTCCAAGTACTTGCGAGCGGCTGTGATATTGAAGCCGCCAGGCATCTTGGAGGATATCAGACGGGCAACGAGAGCCTGGGAGGTCTTTCCAAGCTGGCCATTGAAGGTTTGCTGCATGACAGCGCCAAGCTCGTCTAGGGGGGTATCTTCGGGCTTCTCTGGTGTCGAACCGAACTCTTTTCCGAGGTCGCCAAGGATTTCATTTTGTAACGTGGACTTGCCTGAGGACAGAATTCATGGTTAGCACTGATGTAGCAGTTTATGCACAATAGATGGGATGGAGCGCAGCACAAACCTCCTACCAAGTCCTTGATGGCTTTGCTGAGCGGGATTTCAGCAAACGGTTTCTTCAGCTTCTGTGCAATCAAGGCTCTGACTACGTCCACAGCCGGCAGCGGGGCATCGGCTACGGCGGCGGCTGGCCCAGCGCTAGGGGCAGCAGGGGCAGCAGACACAGGAGCAGCGGCAGCGGCAGCGGCTGGAGCAGAGGCGGGCGCGCTGCTGGAAGAGCCCTCCGCAGCTGGCGCCGCGGCCTCCTCCTCTACTGGGTCTACATCGTAGTAGATCTCTTTGGAGTCTTTGTTGTAGCAGAGAATCTGGCGTTGAAGGGACTTGGCGGCGTCAAAGGCTTCATACTTGAGGCCAATGGTTCGCTTGGCCATTCCGCCAAGAGTGTCGGCAGGACCGATTTCGACTATACGCTCAGCTTGTTGCTCTGCGAGAAAGACATCTTGCGTCTCAATCCATCTGACGGGCGAGGCAAACTGGTAGGCCAGCAGCTCCACGAGGAGCGTGTGGGCGAGCTCCTGCTCGACTTCGGGGCGCATCTTGACTGTGGTGTTACCGCTTTGTCGTGCGGGGGCTTGATGGCTGAGTTGCTACAATTAGGTGGCCGACAAAAGACGACGTAGGCGTGGTCGTCTGAGAGCAGCTGTAGAGAATGGAATTCACGCAGAATGCGTCGAGTCTACCACGTCTCGAAGGCACAGGCCGTTCGGAACGAGATGCGAGCAGGCCGCCGGGCGGAGGGCTTGCTCTGAAAAAGAAGGCGGAGAGGGTATGAGGTCCGGGCTGAGCTTCTTGGGCGTGAAGTCAGCGGGATGTGTTTCTGCAGTTTGTGATTGAGGTCAACCAGACTCGCTTGGGCTCGAGTTGGATGCTGGAGACAGGGCAAGAAGCAAAGAGGGGCAGGATAGGGAGCTGCGATGGGAAGTTTTGGACAAAAACCAAACCAGGCAAGCTCAAGCACGACGGTGTCGACACTGGGACGGGTTGATAGAAGAGGGACCACGAAAAGAATGGGCCCAACACAGTAGCACCCTGGAGGGGGAGCGCGCCTGTGCAGGTGTGGAGGAAGGAGGGGGGAGGGGTGTGACTTACTCACCACAATTGGGAGCGGGCGAAGGGGCCAGCGACCCGGTCGCCACGGCGCGCGTACCTGCCGGAGACGGGACCACCAAGAACAGGCCTGGCTGGACGATGGGAAGTCCCGGCTCCACGCAGAGCAGCCTCCCTGACAGCAACTCAGAATTCGGCCGATATCGTATGCAGGACGTACGTGGAGGGGCCATTATTCTGGGTGGCTCCAACAGGTCTCGCATACCGCTCGCTCTCGCGGTTTATCACAGAAACCTTGAGGGGCAGAGTGAGAGCGAGCATAACAGCTTGGACGCGCGATCTCCCCCCGCTGTGCATAGGTATGGCTGGACGTTTTCGTAAAATCAGCCAGACATGCTTATCCATACTCGCTGACAGGCACGAATAGCGATCATCATGAGTCTGACACATCAAGCAGTGAACGACATCTAATCTCTTCGTCTGGCAGTGCGTTGTGGCGGCCTTTGCTTGCCTGCCTGCCGGCAAGTACCACCTAGGCACAAACCACATTTATCGCCACACCTCGCGACATCCGACGGCCCTGCAGTGGTCCCAAATCATGTAATGCGGCACTTCTGGGCATGTCACACCACATCGCAAACCAGCAGTTGGAGATTGGAAAGCGTCGTGGAACCGCTGTGCCAGAGACGAGGAGGCCGTCCGTTGACAGCTGTGGCCTTTCCCAAATGTTGAATTCTCAATTGCACCAGGGCAAGAATTGGGGAAAGGTCGACGTGGAGTCACTGCTCCGCTCCACACATCCGCCCCCTCACACTTTGGTTCCACCCCCCCCCCCCCGCCCCTTTCTCCTACTGCGTATGCCCGGCTTGCTGTTGCCTGGCATCGGAAATGTCCAGAGCACAACACCTTGACAGCCATGTCATGATTACAGGGCCTTACTCGTGGCTCGGTGAACAAACCACAAACCTCGTCTCGAAAAGGGCCTTCTGTGCCCATGTTTTCCACACCATAGCAGGCCAGATTCCCCATACTGCGGCAGTGGCTTCCCCGGTTCAAGTCCGCGTGACTTGGAGATGCATGAATCGCGCGCATAGTCTAGTCGCTGATCGCGCTTGGGCAAGCAGGTATTAGCAACTGGCCTGACTGCACAAGTCGTGCTCTGTACCAGAAAACCAGAAAGCTGGCGGCCCAGCCCAGGTCATCTAGTGTACTACGACAGTGCTGGACCCGGCCACGCCTTTACCGGGGCGGAATCGAGGGAGTGTCGGAACAAAGTGAGCTCACTCTGACAAAGGCGGTCCACCATCTCTTGCCGACCCCAGAGCGTGGGTTCGAAGGATGCCAGACCGCCAGCCCGGCCACCCCTGATTCGTCTAGCCAGACTCCCGGCCCACTCCTGTGGCTCCACTAGCTCCTCAACCATATTCGTGAGCTAGCTGCCCCTGGAAAAGTGGCGTGCCCAGACAAGACCCTAGATCTTCCATGGCTTCCAACGCTCCAGCTTTCCACGGCCCCCTTTCCCGCCCGCACGCAAACGCATCGGCCATTTTCCAAGGCCCGGCGTTTGAAATGCTCCCCTCGCAGTATCCTCCTCTTCCACATAGGTTTTAACCTCAATTGCGTTATGCAGCTGTCAGAGACCATGTCTACCACCACGTAGCAGCTCGGGTACACCGCCTGTATTGCAGGTCAGGGATTACGTCACACCAGTGTCGACAACCGAGAATAGCTCAACACGATAAGGATTGATTACGACGCTGGCATGCACCCTCCTCACCGTCAGTGAAGGGCCCTGCCGACAGTCATCCGCATCAGGGGACGGTCAAGGCTCGCTGGGGTGGCTGGGGTGGCACTTTACAAGCCCGGGCTGGGGGGTTGACAAGTGGCTCCTCGTCCAATCACAGCGCGATCTCATCCAGATCAAGTACCGGTACTTGCGAAGCTACTTGGGCAGTCGGTCGTGGCGGCAGCTTGCATTACACATCTTGATAGACTCCACTGTTAACCGTGCTTGTCAGGAACAGTCATTTCTTGCAATTGCTGACGCTCCGAGGACGAAATACCTTGACGGGTTTCCAAGCCTGGAAGCTACGTAAACGCGCTTCTGCCTGAAGGGGGATAGAGGCATTAAGCAACGAAAGAATGCCCGAGACAGATGGCGCCGCTCATGGGGGAAGCGTTGGCATGGTGATACAGCTGTTGAGGGAAGGACTTGATAATACTCCTAGTTGATCTCTACGCCGTGATCTCCGAGCTGGAACCGAGCTCCGACCCGACTTACACACACCAGGATGGAAACTCTACAGTTGGCGGGCCTTGTCGTTCCACTCTGGCCCATAACAGCTCAGATTTTGTGCTCAACACATGATGCCCAAGTGTTGAAGGTGTTCATCGATGGGCGTCTTCGACGAGCGGATCACTCACGATTGCTCAGTGGTGGGAGCCTCACTGTGCTTAATCAGCTGTAGAAGTACAAGTCTCAGTGGCCATAGAAGACAGCAAGCTTGGAAGCTCCTCGGCTTGGCCACGCCGTGTACTAGACGCACACCACGTCGTGCCCTTGACTGCCCGGCCCGCCTCTAGGACGGTGCTTCCAGAAGCCATCGAAGCACATGGGGAATAGTGCACCCCTCCAGCTGTGAAGCTTGACAAGGCTCGGAGCATCCTCCTGGAGCTATCAGATCTGCGCAAGGACCTTGTCTGAGGTCATTCTGCAGCACGATGACTTGATCCCATAGGCAAGTGCAGTAAGCTCCAGCTACCGACCCTGATCATGTGGGAAGTGAGCATGCGTAAGGGCAGATTGGGGTAGCAGCAGCTGCAACGACCACGCGCTTCTAAGACCGCAAGGCTTGGACGACGGACATGGGCTGAGACAAGCCAGTCATCAAACTTGTGTGGGACTTTTTACGCATCCAGACATCTTGGTAAACGACCAGAACTCGGCCAGGCTGAGGAGGTGCGCATCAAACATCTAGCCAGTAAAATAACAATTAATTGCAAAAGGCAGCGATATATGAAGCATATACAGTAATCTGACTAATGAGGGAAAGGGAGAGCAGCCTACCAATTACTTGATGACAGGGCACCAAGTTGTGACAGCGCGACATCAAGGAGCGTAGTAATGGCATCGCGATGCTTGGTTATGGTGTTGTAGTAATCCTGTCATGCTTGGGCGAAGCTCTGATTGGCTGCATACGGCCAGAGCTAGGGTGGTTCACGGGTCCAAGTACCGATACCTTGGTCGAGTGGGACCTGGTTGAGGATCGAATTCCCCAATCTGCGGTCTGCTGCCCCTGACCCTCGCACCCTTACCCACTCTAGAACTACACCCGGCCGTACAGGCAGTCAGGAAGCCGCCCCTCACCCTCCTCGCTGCTTCCCCAACAAAGATTGTCTAAATTTTTATTTTTGGCGAGGATAGGCACCGACGGGCCAAGCCAACTGAGCTCTGGCGTGCAAGTCGACGCCTCCACACCACGGGGAATGGGCCGGGAGAACCAGGAAGTCGTGCCAAAGATGGCTCGAACGTTGCAGCGTTGGGCCACGCGCACTCCCAGTGCTTGGAAAAGTGGCTTGAGGGGAAGCGGAACGCCAACATTCTGGCGGGCGGGAGACTTTGTAGAGACCCTGCACGCCAGGGACTCCCAGGCCAGGACTCCCAGGCCAGGACTCCCTACCAGCGCCGCTTGGGAGGGGCGATCCACACTCCACCGCCAACACTAGGAGGAGCTCAGAGCGAGGAGCTGCAGAAGCTGCTAAGGCCCCTCACGGGGTGTCTCTCCAGAGCGCTGGTGGTATCTATCCCAATCTGTGTGCAGGTACAGTAGAAGGTCTGCAACTCTCCACGGTGGCCAGAGCTAGCGGGCGAGCGGCAGAAAAAGTGTTGTACCTTTTTGCTCACCCCTACCAGACCTGCCAGGGCTGCTGCTAGTTGAGTGGTGCTTCCCGCCGGGACGCGGCCCTCCATCCTGCACGACCTCCCTGCCCGCATGGCGTCGCCCGCCAGCCAGCACGAGCTTTGTAAAACCACCAGCCTGCCCCTCCGCTACACTCTGAGCTTCCCACCGGCCCTGCTCCGTTCTCCCACTTCTTCCCTCATCCTCAAGACTAGCCCGTCCGCCCTGTCCCGTCTTCCCACTAGATACTCGCAGCACGAGAAATAGGAGCTCGGGTCTTCCTTCTCTTCGTTGCTTTCGGCGCAGTCTTCAACACCTTCTACCATCCCACAAACAAGCCGCCTGGCTACAACTACGGAAGGCACTCGCCCTCTTATAATCACCACGAAAGATACCCGTCTGACTCGGGTAACCCATTGCGGCCTTTCTCTGCCACTTGAATAGACTCTCATCTTCAGAACGACCAGATCTCCTGCTCTTTGCTGAGTCCACGGAGACTACCACAACCGCGATACCCGTGAGTGCCCAATGGGACAGTCACCTCTCGTCTCATGTTCTCGTGACTAACAACAAGTGAAGGAGTCGTTCCGGGCTTGTGACACAAACCAGACTATTCCACGATACCCTCAGATCCACACCGACACCATGTACGGCGCTGGAACTGGCACCGGTCCTCAGACCGGAGTCTCTACTCCCCGCACATCCGCGTCCCTCCGCCCTCTGACTCTCTCACACGGCTCCCTCGAGAACTCGTTCTTGGTGCCCACAAACCTACACTTCCACGCCTCTCAGCTCAAAGACCGCTTCACTGCCAGTCTTCCTGAGCCGACAGACGAGCTCGCCCAGGATGACGAGCCTTCTTCCGTTGCCGAGCTGCTCGGTCGCTACATGGGCTTTGTCGCCAATGAGATTGACGAGGGTGAGGATGATGAGTATGGCTCGTACGAAGAGGTTCTCAAGCTCGTTCTGAACGAGTTCGAGCGTGCCTTCCTACGCGGCAACGATGTCCACGTTCTGGCCAAGGGCCTGCCAGGCATCCCGGCAAAGCAGATTGGCGTGGTAAAAGCCTACTACGCTGCCCGCTCCGTATCAAACAGAGCCATCAAGCCCCGGGAGTCGGCTCTGACAAGAGCTGCCGAGGACGGCGATGCCACTCTTTACAGCATCTTTGGCGGTCAAGGAAACATCATTGAGTACTTTGACGAGCTCCGTGAGCTCTACGACACCTACCCGGCTTTTGTAGGCGAGCTTGTGACCTCGTCGGCGGACCTTCTTCAGAGCCTCGCCGCAGACCCCAGAGCTGAGAAGATGTACGCCAAGGGTCTCGACGTCATGTCATGGCTGCAGTCGAAAGACACCACGCCTAACGACGACTACCTCATCTCGGCCCCCGTGAGCTTGCCACTGATTGGTCTAGTGCAGCTTTGCCACTACCAGGTCCTCGGAAAGGGCCTTGGTGTCCACCCTGGCATTCTCCGTGAGCGCATGGAGGGCGCCACTGGTCACTCTCAGGGCATTGTCGTTGCTGCCGCGGTAGCGGCTGCGGACTCTTGGGAGACCTTCGAGAAGGTGGCCAAGGATGCCCTCACCATTCTTTTCTGGATCGGTGCGCGCAGCCAGCAGGTCTTCCCTCGGACTTCTATGACTCCTGGCATGCTCAAGGACTCGGACGAGAACGGCGAGGGTGAGCCGTCGCCCATGCTTAGCATTCGTGATCTGCCGCAGAGCGCTGTGCAGAAGCACATTGATGCCACCAATCAGTACCTCCCTGAGGACCGCCACATCGCCATCTCTCTCATCAACAGCCCGCGGAACATGGTTGTTACTGGCCCGCCGACTTCACTGTACGGTCTGAACCTGCAGCTCCGCAAGGTCAAGGCTCCAACCGGCTTGGACCAGACTCGCGTGCCTCACACTGAGCGCAAGGTCCGTTTCGTGAACCGTTTCCTGCCAATCACCGCGCCATTCCACAGCAAGTACCTCGCCGAGGCTACCAAGCTCATCGATGAGGACCTGAAGGACGTCCAGATTGACGCGAAGTCTCTGGGCATCGCCGTGTTCAACACCTTCACTGGCGAAGATTTGAGGAGCGAGGCCAAGGGCAATGTCGTCCCCTCCTTGGTGCGCATGATTACGCGCGATCCAGTCAACTGGGAGAAGGCGACGGTCTTCGAGGATGCGACTCACATTCTCGACTTCGGCCCCGGCGGTATCTCCGGTCTCGGTATCCTCACCAACCGCAACAAGGAGGGTACTGGCGTTCGCGTCATCCTCGCCGGCACTATTGACGGTTCCCCCCAGGACGTTGGCTACAAGTCTGAGCTCTTTGACCGTGACGAGGAACACGCTGTCATCTATGCGACGAACTGGGTCAAGGAGTACGCTCCTCGCCTAGTCAAGACTACCAGCGGCCACACCTACGTCGACACAAAGATGAGTCGGCTGTTGGGTACACCTCCCCTTATGGTCGCTGGTATGACTCCTTCCACGGTCCCTTGGGACTTTGTGGCAGCGACCATGAACGCAGGTTACCACATCGAGCTGGCTGGTGGAGGTTACTACAATGCCAAGACGATGACTGAGGCTCTCACCAAGATCGAGAAGGCGATCCCTGCAGGCCGTGGTATCACTGTCAACCTTATCTACGTGAACCCGAGAGCCATGGGCTGGCAGATTCCCCTCATTGGTCGCCTCAGGGCCGAAGGCATCCCGATCGAGGGTCTCACTATTGGCGCCGGTGTCCCGTCGCTCGAAGTGGCTCAGGAATACATCGATACCTTGGGTCTCAAGCACATTGCTTTCAAGCCCGGCTCGATGGAGGCCATCCAGGCTGTGATCAACATCGCCAACGCGAACCCCACCTTCCCGGTCATTCTTCAGTGGACCGGTGGTCGCGGTGGTGGCCATCACTCCTTCGAGGACTTCCACCAGCCCGTCCTTCAGATGTACGGGCGGATCCGCAGAGCTGAGAACATCATCCTTGTCGCCGGAAGTGGTTTCGGTGGTGCCGAGGATACCTACCCCTACCTCACCGGTGAATGGTCCAAGGCCTATGGCTACCCTCCCATGCCGTTCGATGGTCTCATGTTCGGCAGCCGCATGATGGTTGCCAAGGAGTGCCACACTAGCAGGAACGCCAAACAAGCCATTGTTGACGCGCCTGGCGTTGGCGACGATGAGTGGGAGAAGACATATAAGGGCCCTGCCGGTGGAGTTATCACCGTCCGCTCCGAGATGGGCGAGCCCATCCACAAGCTTGCCACTCGGGGTGTCCGCTTCTGGGCTGAGATGGACCAGAAGATCTTCAGCTTGGCCAAGGAGAAGCGCCTTGTCGAGCTCAAGAAGGGCCGCGAGCACATCATCAAGAAGCTCAACGATGACTTCCAGAAGGTCTGGTTTGGAAAGAACAAGGCTGGCGAGACCGTGGACCTTGAGGACATGACCTACGCCGAAGTCGTGCGCCGCATGGTCGAGCTGCTCTACGTGAAGCAT
Organism: Microdochium trichocladiopsis; assembly: GCF_020744255.1. Classification (NCBI taxonomy): domain Eukaryota; kingdom Fungi; phylum Ascomycota; class Sordariomycetes; order Xylariales; family Microdochiaceae; genus Microdochium; species Microdochium trichocladiopsis. The sequence goes on from NW_025763546.1 coordinate 3,123,832, forward strand.
CAGTCTCGCTGGATCGACCCTTCCTACACCAGGCTAGTTGGTGACTTCATCCACCGTATCGAGGAGCGCTTCACTACCAGCCCAGGACAGTCCTCGCTTCTCCAGAACTACTCTGACCTGGAGGACCCCTTTGGCACTGTCGAGAAGATTTTGTCTCATTACCCTGAGGCCGAGGACCAGATCATCAACGCTCAAGACTCGCAGCACTTCCTAATGCTCTGCAAGCGGAGAGGTCAGAAGCCCCCTACCTTCGTTCCTGCTTTGGATGGGGACTTTGAGTTCTGGTTCAAGAAGGATTCCCTCTGGCAGTCTGAGGACCTGGACGCCGTCATTGACCAGGACGTTGGCCGCACATGTATTCTCCAAGGTCCGGCCGCCGTGCGGTTCTCGACCAAGATCGACGAGCCCATTCAAGAAATTCTGGACGGCATCCACCACGCCCACATTGAGAGCCTGACCACAGACCTCTACCAGAGCAAGGCTGCTTCCATCCCTGCCATTGAATACTTTGGTGGCAAGCTCGTCGAGACCGAGACCGCTCTTGACATCGATGGTCTCTTCATCACAGAGGATGAGCAGAAGAGCACTTTCCGCCTGTCTCTCGCTCCGTCCGTTGTACTGCCTGCGGACGACGCTTGGATGTCTCTTCTGGCTGGACCCAAGCGGTCATGGAGACATGCTCTCTTCACCTCTGACATCATTGTTCAGGGTCAGAAGTTCCAGACCAACCCTCTGAAGCGCATCTTCTCTCCTGTCCGCGGACTCTTTGTCGAGATCCAGTATCCCAAGGATCCCTCCAAGACTGTCATCATTGTCCGCGAGCAACCCCGGCACAACCAGTACTCTGAGGTTATTCGGGTGCACCGCGATGGCCAGGGCGTTATCCACGTCGACATGATCAAGGACACCAATGCTCTTGGCAAGCCTGTCGCCCTCCCCCTGCTCTTCACCTACCACCCTGAGGCTGGATATGCACCCATTCGGGAGGTCATGGAAGGCCGCAACGACCGCATCAAGGAGTTTTACTGGCGCGCGTGGTTTGGAGGCGATGAGCTGCAGCTCGACGCCCCTGTCACTAGCAAGTTCGATGGTGGTGAAACTACCATCACCAGCGAGGCCATCAACGACTTCGTCCACGCTGTTGGCAACACTGGCGAGGCTTTTGTCGATCGTCCTGGCAAGGAGGTGGTTGCTCCTATGGACTTCGCCATCGTCGTTGGCTGGAAGGCTATCACCAAGCCGATCTTCCCCCGCCGCATCGATGGTGATTTGCTCAAGCTTGTCCACTTGTCAAACGGCTTCAGAATGATGCCTGGTGCGGAGCCCCTCAAGAAGGGTGACAAGGTCAAGACCACTGCTCAGATCAATGCCGTCGTCAACCAGGAATCTGGCAAGATGGTTGAGGTCTGTGGCACGATTTTCCGCGACGGCCAGGCTGTCATGGAGGTGACTTCCCAATTCCTCTACCGCGGTGTCTACACCGACTTCGAGAACACCTTCCAGCGCAAGATCGAGACTCCCATGCAGATTCATCTGACCACCACCAAGGACATCGCTGTTCTCAAGTCCAAGGACTGGATCAGCTTTGATAATGACATGGATCTTCTTGGCCAGACCCTGACCTTCCGTCTGCAGAGCTTCGTCGAGTTCAAGAACAAGACAGTCTTCAGAAGTGTGGAGACAAGGGGCCAGGTCCTCCTGGAGCTCCCCACCAAGGAGATCATCCAGGTGGCCAGCGTCGACTATGTTGCCGGTGTCTCCCACGGCAACCCCGTCATTGACTACCTTGAGCGCAACGGCTCTTCTATCGAGCAGCCTGTCAACTTTGAGAACCCCATTCCACTCAACGGCAAGGCGCCACTCCAGCTCAAGGCCCCTGCGTCGAACGAGACTTACGCCAAGGTCTCTGGCGACTACAACCCCATCCACGTCTCGCGCGTCTTCTCCAGCTACGCCAACCTTCCCGGCACCATCACCCACGGCATGTACTCCAGTGCTGCCGTTCGCAGCTTGGTTGAGACGTGGGCTGCTGAGAACAACGTCGGCCGCGTTCGTAGCTTCCACGCCTCGCTCGTCGGCATGGTCCTGCCCAACGATGACATCCAGGTCAGACTGCAGCACGTCGGTATGGTTGGTGGTCGCAAGATCGTCAAGGTCGAAGCCAGCAACGCCGAGACCGAGGAGAAGGTTCTGCTTGGCACGGCCGAGGTTGATCAGCCCGTGACCACTTACGTCTTCACCGGCCAAGGTTCTCAGGAGCAAGGCATGGGTATGGAATTGTACAACAACAGTGCTGTCGCCAAGGAGGTCTGGGATCGTGCTGACAAGTTCCTGCTTGACAACTATGGTACGTTATATACGAAACTCCCGCACCGTGTTTCCGCGACCTACTAACACTCTCACAGGCTTCTCCATTCTGAACATTGTCAAGAACAACCCCAAGGAGCTCACCGTGCACTTTGGTGGCCCTCGCGGCAAGGCTATCCGCGAGAACTACATGACCATGACTTTCGAGACCGTCGCTGCTGACGGCACAGTCAAGTCCGAGCGCATCTTTAAGGGCATCGATGCCAAGACGACGTCCTACACCTACAAGTCTCCTACTGGTCTTCTGTCTGCTACGCAGTTCACCCAGCCTGCCTTGACCCTCATGGAGAAGGCTGGCTTCGAGGACATCAAGGCCAAGGGTCTTGTCCCACGCGAGAGCACGTACGCCGGTCACTCTCTCGGAGAGTACTCTGCGCTTGCCTCCATGGCCGAGGTCATGCCCATCGAGTCTCTCGTCTCTGTCGTGTTCTATCGTGGTCTGACCATGCAGGTCGCCGTCGAGCGTGACGAGCAGGGACGCTCTAACTACTCGATGTGCGCCGTCAACCCTAGCCGCATCTCCAAGACCTTCAACGAGGAGGCTCTGCGCTTCGTGGTTGCCAACATTGCGGAGGCAACTGGATGGCTTCTTGAGATTGTCAACCTCAACGTTGCCAACCAGCAGTACGTCTGCGCTGGCGACCTGCGCGCCCTCGATACCCTGACGAACGTTCTCAACATTGTCAAGGCTCAGAAGGTTGACATTGCTCAGCTTACCAAGGAGCTGAGCCCCGAGGATGTCAAGGCTCACCTGCTGGAGATTGTCAAGGGAGCCGCAGCCCAGACTGAGGCCAAGCCCAAGCCTATTGACCTCCAGCGTGGCTTTGCTACAATCCCGCTCAAGGGTATCGATGTGCCCTTCCACTCTACCTTCTTGCGCTCTGGAGTCAAGCCCTTCCGGTCTTTCCTGCTCAAGAAGATCAACAAGACTGCCATCAACCCTGCTCTCCTGGTCGGAAAGTACATCCCCAATGTCACTGCCCGACCATTTGAGCTCACGAAGGAGTACTTCCAAGAGGTTTACAACCTTACCAACTCACCCAGGATTGCTGCCATCCTTGAGAACTGGGAGAAGTACCAAGACGAGCCTAACGGCTCGTCTGTCGGTGGTAGCGACGACTCGTACGTCAAGGTTGAGGGTAACTAAGCCCGGTCATGTATATACATGATTTTTAATGCGGTGGAAGAACGGCAAAAGAGAAAACGGAGCCGGAAAATGATGCATGTACGAGATTTTATGAGATATTGCGCATTGTGGTTCTCGGCTGGTGCGCCATCCTATATGTTTATGCCTTGTCTCTTACAAGTTGCGCAGAGCATTTTTGAGCTTTTCTTTTGGGAGTTTCCGGGTGGTCCTGGTTCACAAGCATTGATTATGAGAGTCGCTTGCTTGTACTGTTTGCAGCATTTTTTTGCTCGAGTTTATTGTCACAACTATCAAAGATAGAATGGTTTTTATCGCAGTGGAATATTTCTAGACATCCACCATTGCTGTATCTTGTGACCTGGCTCATGTGACCCATTTGCCACGCTTTTGTGTCAACGCGCAATTGTGAAACTGAAGTCACAAGTCCTTTATTCAAGCATGGCATCATCTATCTGATTTCTTGGTTGCCCGATTTGCCCTCTTTTTGTCTATATCTTGCCCAGCTCGACCAGCTTCTGATACACCAGCTTCTCGACAGCGACCATGCCCTGAGCATTGGGATGAAAGGCGCCCATCGTCTCGACGAGCTCGGGTGAGATGGCCGAGACCCAGGGCTCGGGGGACCCGATGGCGTGCCGCGCTCTGCTGAGCTCGGTCACGGGCACGAGGGAGCACCACTGGTCGCGGGCCTCGCCTCCCTCGGAGAGGGCCAGCCGGGTGGCTTGCTCGAGGACGCGCGCCCTCTCCTGGTGTCGCGACATCTGCGCCGGGGAGAAGGGCACGTCGATCCCGGGCCTCGTCTCCGGGCCCAGCATGGCGAGGTACTCGACCACGAGCACGTGGGCCCCCGGAGCGGCGGCGTGGATGGCGTCGAGGATCTCGGCGTAGCGTCCTGCCAGGGCCTGCAAGGGGTCGGTGAGGAACCTGTGGTCTTGCGGGGGTGGCAGGTCCGGGACGTCGTCTGGGGTTGAGTTGGCGGGGAGGCCCATTGCGGTGCGGAGGTAGGGCAGCTCGCGGGCGGCGTCGACGAAGAAGTTGCCGATGTAGCCGAGGTCGTTGCCGCCCCCGAGGACGAGGACGATGTCCGCGTCCGCGGGCAGCTGGGTGAGCTGGGGTGGGAAGGTGTGGCCCGGGTCGTCGTTGGCATCGCCTGGGTCGCCCTCGACGATCTGGGGATCGCTGGTGAGGTTGAGCAGGGTGGCGCCGGCGACGGTGAGGTCTGTGAACTTTGCGGCGCCGATATGCTCTGCGAGCAGGGCGCCGTAGTTGACGGCGGATCTGCCGGCGTGCTTGTTGGCGACGGGCGGGATGCCGGGCCCGGAGGCGAAGGAGGAGCCGACAGAGGCGAGATGAAGGGGCATGGCGGCGACTGTGATGCAGTCGTGCGTTCGTTCTACTGGACAGACAATTGCATCTCACGATGTTGGGCTCAGGCGGCGTTGCAGTTGTCCTGTCAGATCCAACCTGGCGGCTGGATGAGGTGATGATATAAGTGTGTGCTGCCCACGCGGCCTTGCTGGGTCTGAGCTAGGCAGACATGTATGAACCATGCCGGCCTCGTCAGCCGTCTCTTGTGCTGCTCCGACTCGGTCTGCTATTTGTCGCCTGTTCCGAGCACAAGTGGGAGGCTCTGGAGATGTCTGAGTACATGCAGTCGTGCTCTGTGTGTCTTGTTTGGGGAGGATGGGCGGACGAGGTCGACTCGTAGCCTGGGACAAGTCACTTGACAAAGCACCCAATGGATTCCATCTAATTAATCCTTGGATGTTGGGTGGGAACCAGCTGAGCAGCGTGGTCGCCTGTCATAAGAATTTCCATGCTAAGCAATCTTGTGTGTCATGTTTGCAGCCCTGCGTGCAGAATATTCGAGGCTCGTTCTGATATGAGCACAGGGAAACTCTGGCTTGCGGTGGGTTTTGTCTGGTTTAGGGATAACTATGCCATCCGCTCAACAAGCAAGACGCTTGAGGCTGAAGCGCCCGCGCGGGAGCCGGATCTCGCCGGGCCCCGCAAATGGATATTGGCGGCCACCAGCGCTGGGGTGGGGGGTTTGGAGCTGGCTAGCCATGCCATAGCACAGAGAGTTTGGGTGCGCATCCAACGGGCTGAGCTGCTGATAAGTGACGGCATTCTGGTTGGTAGTGGTGATTATGTCTACAGTATGGACAGAGAGAATGCGATGCAATACAATGTAATAATGCCATGTGAGTTTGATCTACATGACTTGGACCTGGACGGTCTGAGTGAGGTCTGCCTGCACGTGCAAGGCCCCGTGCTGTTGCACAGGCAGATCAAGTGCTGCAAGGGGCGTGCATGTGTGCAAGGTGCCTTCCATGTTCTGCAGTGAGGTGACTACATGGAAGCGCTGGAGACAGCAATGCCACCGAGTGTGCTGCCTCAGGCACAGCATGGCATCAAGACACCTTCCAAAACTCCCGACTGGGCCATCAAGACTCTGTCCACGCCGCCTTGTGACACGCCAAAGACAGCCCAGGAGCCCCGCGGTTCAGTTCAGGGACCAGGTACAGCGCTGTCCCACTAGAATGCGGCCCCCCACAAGCCTCCGATCTCCGCCGGTTGGGGGCCCCGCCACGCCTAGCAATGGCCAGCCCGTCCACTGTCGCCGTTCCCCGATAACCACCAGGACCTCCTGTAGATATATAGGGAGACACATCGTCGCTTCTCAACCGGCTCGCCCTGGAGCTTCTGGTCTGTTTCGCCTCTTCGAACAATCCTCGCAGCTTTTTTCCATTTGGCACTGTAAGCACAAGATCGAGAGCCGAGAGCCTACACCTGAACTTCGATACTAACACCCCATCAGCACAACCACCTCTTCATTTCCAAGCCACCATATAATCAAGCTCGCCTCTACTGGTCCGTGACAAGACAGTGACTAAACCATTGAGTCTTGGGCACGCCATCCAGCTGCACAGGAATCCTCAAGTCGGTGGTCCAGATAGAGTCCTGCATGGCAGAAAGTGCCACCATGTCGTCGTCTTCTCCCAACCAGCTCTTCCTGGGCTCCTTCATCCACAGTGTCGCTCTTGGCCAGCTCCAATACCTGCACAACACGGCCATATGTGTCAACAGCTCAGGCAAGATCGTGGCCGTCAAGCAGGACTGCGACCGTGACACTGCAGAGCAGACCCTCCTCCCACAGCTTGGCTGGGCTTTGGATAGCGTCACCATCACGACGGCCCAGGATGGCCAGTTCTTCTTCCCTGGCTTCATAGACACGCACGTCCACGCACCACAGTACCCCAATGTCGGCATATTTGGCAAGTCAACACTGCTCGACTGGCTCAATACCTACACCTTCCCGATGGAGTCGTCCATGGCGTGCCTCTCCAAGGCCAGGAGGGTCTACTCCCAATGCATCCGCAAATCGCTTTCCCACGGCACGACAACCGCCTCGTACTTTGCCACAATCCATGTCCCGGCCACAAACTTACTGGCGGATCTTTGCCTGTCCATGGGGCAGCGGGCGTTTGTAGGGCGCGTCTGCATGGACCAGCTAGCACCTGACCACTATCTCGACGAGTCGCCCGAGCAGTCCGTGTCTCGCACCCGGGAAGTCATAAATCATATCCAGTCTGTAGACCCAGAGTATGCCCTCATCACGCCGATCATCACGCCACGCTTTGCTCCATCCTGCTCAGGCCAAACCATGACTGCTCTCGGCGAGCTGCAAAAGGAGACTGCCTTGCCTGTACAAACGCACATCTCCGAGAACAACAACGAGATCAATCTGGTCAAGCAGCAGTTCCCAGGCATTGAGACCTACACGGACGTCTACGACCAGCACGGGTTGCTAACGGACAAGACGATTCTCGCACACGCCATCCACTTGTCAGAGTCAGAAGCCGACCTTATCTCGCAGCGGCAGTCCAAGGTGGCACACTGCCCGTGCTCAAACAGCTCCATCACCAGTGGCGAGGCGCGAGTCCGCTGGCTTCTGGAGAAGGGCATCAGCGTCGGCCTGGGAACGGACATGAGCGGAGGATACAGCCCCAGTATACTAGAAGCGGCGAGGCTGGCCAGCTTGGTGTCGAATCACCTGGCGATGCCAGGGGTCAAGTGGCCGGAGAACGCCACGGACGAGGAGCGCAACAAAGTCAAGCTCAGTGTCGAGGAGGTCCTCCATCTGGCGACCAGAGGTGGCGCAGAAGTTGTCGGGCTGCAGGACAGGATAGGTGGCTTTGACGTCGGCAAGGAGTGGGATGCGCAGCTTATCAAGCTCAATGCCGTGCCGGAGGCGGAGGATGGTGTTGGCAGCGAGTATGGCGGCAATGTCGACGTGTTTGGCTGGGAGACCTGGGAGGAGCGCATCGCCAAGTGGTTGTACAACGGCGACGACAGAAATACCAGCAGGGTCTGGGTCAAGGGCAGACTTGTGCATGAGAAGAAGTAGCGACATTGTGGCAACAAGCCTCTAGGTCATGAAAGTTTTTCCTGATTTTGTCCGACTCAAAAATGGAAATTTGTACACAGCCAGCGTCAGGGTATTTAGGTAGTTGAAATAAATCAGGCACAGAGAAATAATTGGCAGGAGCCAGCGACAACTTTGTTAGTCTCTTCAGACCGCCGATTGCGGAGCTCGTCATAGAACAAAATCGCTGTTAAAACTAACGAGAGCCTGCCCACACGTACTTTAGTTTGTCTCTGGTCTTTAATATTGAGCACTTAGGACATAAATGATCACAATATGGCAGTAACATCATGGCGGGTGCGAAATAATCTGTGTGATCGTATTTGAATATGGCCAGTCTTCAGATCCCGTTCTCGTATTTATTTCTTTCCTCCCCAAACCGCCACCACGCAACAATAAGCTCGCCTCCTGAATAGACTCTCTCTCCACACAAAGCCACGAGGGCCTTGTTTTCTCTGCACAAGCCGGTTTCTTCAACCCCCGTCTCAGCACCAATCGTCCAGCCTGTTTGAACAATGATGCCCGGGTCCGAGGACGCGCACACACAAAAGTCACAAAAGTCTCAAACCACCCTGCTCCTGGCCTGCTCAGAAGACCTCCTTGACCCGCCAACTCGTCGCCAGGACCCGCGCCGCGAGAAAGCAGCTCATGGCGATAAAGTACGACAGCGCGGCGAACACGATGAGCGCGTTCCATCCTTGCTCGCTCGCCGCGCCGCCGCCGCCGCCGACGCTGAGCAACGCGCCGCCGATGGGGACGCTAGTGAGCGTGCCGAAGCTGCCGAGCATCAGGGCGGTCGAGTAGAAGCGGCCGTAGTCGCGGGCCTCGCACAGCTGCCCGATGCAGACGGGGAACAGGCCCAGGTTGCTGCCCGACATGAAGCCGAAGACGATGACAAAGACGATGAGGAGGGCGTCGGCGCCGGGGCCGGCGGGGACCCAGGCGACGGGGAGCCAGAGGCCGAGGATGGTGGCGGCGCAGAGGCCGTTGGTCACCACGATGACGTTGAAGCGCCCGACCTTGTCGGCGAGGAAGCCGGGGAGGAAGCGGCCGAAGAAGGAGCCGACGTTGAGCAGGGCGAGGAGGGTGTACGCCGGGCCTGCAGTGTCGTTATGCGAGGACGAGGACGATGAGGCCTTGTGGTCCGCCGCGTAGGACACGATAAAGGTCAGCGGGATGAAGATGCCCCATTCCATGAACCACAGGCCGAGGCAGCAGAGGAGATACTTGGAATCCTTGAAGAGGCTCCAGTCGGGCATCACGCTGCTCTTGGTTGACGGGGGGCCAGCGGTCACGGCAGTGACGGTCCCCTGCTCGGTGACGTCTTGCTGCTGCTGCTGCTGAAGTTTGAGCTTCTTCTTTGTCGGCGTGAGGCGCGACCGCACAAGCAAGTTGGCCGGCACCGCGAGCGCAAGCAGGATGAAGCCGCTGATCCGCGTGCTCCAGCCAAAGCCCAAGCGGGGGAAAGTAGCCTGGAACAAGAAGGGGAACGCGATGCCGCCAATGGAGCCGCTGGTGGCCGCCATACCCGTAGCCAGGCCGCGGCGGGCCTTGAAAAAGTGCGCGATGACGCCGTATGCGGGGACGTTGAGCAGCGCACCACCCAGGCCGCCAAGGACCGAGTAGGTCAGGAGGATCTGGTAGTACTCAGTCGAGACGCTGAGGAGCATTTGGCTGGCTACGACCATGATGCTGCCAACAGCCACAAGCCAACGCGGGCCGTAGGCGTCAAAGATGGGGCCAGCCTGGATGCCTGCGAAGAAGACGAGGAAGAGGTACACGCTGAAGATCCAGCCAATGGTCGAGCTGTCGTAGCCCTTGAGCTGGTTGTTGGAAAAGTACGACTCGAAGATGGCGGCCGAGTTGATGAGCCCGTAGACGGAGATCATTGCGCAGAAGGAGCCAAACACCACGAGCCAGGCCTCGAGGCCGCCCTCGGGGAAGTCGTCGTCGCCATTGCTGTTGTCGGCGGTGTTGCCAGCAGCGGCATGTGGCTGGACTTGGTCGGCAGGGGCAGCCTTCTCGTTGTCGCTGCTGGGGGCCGTCACCGCGCGGGGGCTACCCAGGGGAGCATCATGCTCTACAGCAGCGGCAGCACGAGAAGTGCCACTACGGTTGTTGTTGTTGGCATTGTTGCTCTGCTCAGGAAGAGGCAGAGACGACGATGCAGGGGGGATGTGATCGGGGACTAACGCCGGCGGTGCCTCGACGACACGCGAGCCCGCCGGGACAGTTTGGTTCACGGAGCAGCTGTCATCTGCATGGTCGGGCCGTTGTGTCATAAGGTTTCTTGCCCTCGCTCTCCTTTGTCTACCGGTTGCTCATCAGAGAGGATGTGGCAGGAGGGGGAGAAACAAGGATTAGAGATATGGATTTTGGACGCTATTGGAGAGGATGCTCGAACGATTCGAGAGCAAGAATCTCCTTCGTTGGCCCTTCGTTGCCCGGCTCGGAAGAAACTTTGATGTAAGTCTCGACGAGGACAGAAGTAGCACACCAACTCTTTTGTTGCGTGTGACAAAGCACCAGCCAGGAGGAAAAAGTGGTTGTCGGCTCAAGCCTAGAGTGTTGCAAAATCAAGGCTAAACTGTTGGAGCAGGAACGAAGGAAAAAGACGAGGCTCTTTATATCTGCCCGGCCAAGCGTGGTCTGGTCGGGCCTGCTGGATTTCCCCACGCGCCTCAGCGGGGCCGTCCAGATTGTGGGGCCGCCCGAGGAAGAAAGACGGGAAAAAAGGAAAAAAAGGAAGAGAAATCCTTGGCGCGGTCGGCCGGCTCCGGTGCCCGCCCGGCCCAATGCAACCACAGCCAGGCTCCCCCTTTGAGCTTTGAGGCTGAAGGTGGTGGTGGCCGGCTGGGCAACCCGAAGGTTGGGGTCGGCATGCACCAAGCGAGTCGGCTTCCAGTCCTGTTGCCTCTCAATCTTGACACTCACAGTCTTATCTGTGAGAGAAGGGAGGGACGACTTTTCTGAGTTGAATACGCCAAAATTTTTGGCAATGCAGAGAGACAGACATTCGTTCCTAACGAGACTGGCGCTGTCTCCCAATAGCTCTGGCAAACCTTCCCCCTCTCACTCGTGATGCAGCCAATAGGAGGAGTCTTGCCAGTGGAGGATCACAGGTCGCGCCCTACGACGACCAGCAGTTCAGTGCAAGCTCGACACGCTACCATAGGCTACTGCGGCCAAAGATCCAACTCCTGGAAACTACACTCCGAGAACACGGACCTCGAGTTCCACTCTGTTACGTAATGGCAACTCAACGCCCAGTGCGCTGTCCGGCGGTCTCCCCGGCCATTCGTCATTGCTTTCTTCCTGCATCCTGTCGTTGCGGTGAACAAAGGACTTTCCGTGTCCGTTTCAACAAAGGGCCGGCGTGATGGGATTGGGTCAACATGGCAAAAGCTTGGTCCTTCGAACGCAAATTCGTGCTTGATGGACGGGCACAATCACCATTTGCCGAGTTGTACAGGGATTGGCATGCTTACAGTACCTGGTAACGTGCATAGAAAAGACGGTTTTGCTCTCTGAAACACGCTTCAAGTTGCAGAGACATAACAGAAGGCCTTGTATTTGTGAAGAGTATTCTACCTTATCCTGTGCCTCAACGCCAGAACTACCAAGGGGAATCATGAAACAGGGAAGAGTCCAGGGGAATCATGAATTGTCCCGGAAATTACCATACCATAACGAGCACTTTCTACAACATCGTCCTATCCTTTGTCTACATTACGCGTTCTCCAGGGCTCAATGCTGACGGTTGTTCTGGAACAAATCATAAATGCTCTGATCGCTCGTCTGGTCATAGACGTGGCCGCTGTAGCCAGACACATTGCTAGACCGCTGTGTGTTTCCCTGGTATGTCGGCACCGAGTTGGCGTTCGTCGAGCTCGTCCCATAAGCAGTCGAAGTGCGATTGTTACCCGAAGTCATGCCATACCAGTTTTGTTGTGAGTGGTTGTCGTTCGCGTTTGCCATCTGTTGGTTGCCGTAGCTGCCATAGGTCGACTGATTCGAATTGTAGGTATTGCTGATGCCGGAGTTGCCCTCTGGCATCATATTGTCGACCCCATAGGCAGTCGATGTCTCGTTACTTGGCAGACCGTAGTTGTATGATGTATGGGCTTGTGATGCTGACGACTGTTGTGCCGTCCATCGGTTGTTCGCAGGCTGGCTGTTATTGCGGTCACGGCTTACATATGTCCGGGTCGCTGCAGCCGCACTAGTGGTAGTACTGGGGCTTTTCGAGTATGGGTCTGCCTGTGCACTCGCATATGAAGGTAGCGATAAGCTCGTGGGCGGTGTTTGTTTCGTTGCTTTCGGCTTGTTGCCATATGCAGTGGGCTGGTGAGCCCCATTGCCAGAATTCTGTGGTTTCCAAGAGGACGTATGGTTTTCGGTCCTCGCCTCGTTATATCGTTGGTAGTTGTCCTGCGTCGCTGTGCCTAATGTGTTTGAGGTGCTTGGGTATGCCTGTGAGCCGGTGGCCTGATGTGTTGTTCCGTACACCGACTGCGATGATCCGCGATGTGAATTCGAAGACCCCGGTCCTTGTGATCTGGTAGGCTCCGCAGGCATTGGATTAGGGCTGGTTCGGTATTGAGTGCTGTTGGTCACGGCGCCGGGCTGCCTCGCCGCAGAGGCTTGAGAGTTTGCAGACTGCTGTGGCGGAGCTGCTGGACTGGGAATGGCTGCGGTAGAAGCAGGCTTTCTCGATCTCGGTCTGCTCCCTATCTGCTGCGCAAGCATGGTGGGTGACGGTGTCATGTGCGGACTGCTTTGCGAAAACTGAAGCTTGACGTGGTGGCACAGCCTCCATGTTTGTCGGAGTGCCTTTCTGTCGAGCTCCTGGGCCGCTTGGCAGAGTTCGGCGATGGTCCAACAATCTCGGCGGCGGCACCGGCGTCTGAGTTGTTGGCGGAGATCTAGCCGCACCTGATCGCTTTGGTTGACCAGAGCTCTTCGCAGTTGTGACAGTACTCTGGCGCGGGGTGCCCAAGGCCTGCTGGACGGCATCCAGAGCGGTGGTGAACTCGGGAAGTGGCTGCTGCGGAAAAGCGAGGCGGTCCATTGCCGCTTGGGGCTGCGGGACAGCAGTCATGTTATTGTGTTGCTGGTCATGAGAGTTCAAGCCGGTCGCGTGAGCGTTAGCTCCTACTGAAGAACCATTCGCGGCTTGATCTGGCTCCATCTCCGCCTCTTGATCAGAATGGGCTTCTGCCAGAGTCTTTTCTGACTTGCGGCGAGGCTTGGCTGGAGCATAGAAGCACTGTTCGCCCGGTGTCAACACGCAATTGCTGCATTCTGGCCTCTCCTCCGTACATTTGACTTTTCGTCTCTTGCAGTTGTCACATGCTCCCCGAGTCATCCTAATGCCTGAGGGCTTCAGTGTCGATGTCGTTGTGCCCACCACTCCATTCTCTTCGACATCAACAACGGCCCCGTCTCCAATAGAGACCTTGGTACTGCCGCCATCTTCTGGGGCAGCTTGAGGACCCGACAGGCTGGGGTCAATGTTCGCTGCAGGGATGGGTGCGGCACCTGCCGGAGCTGGACTTGCAGAGTTATTATCCGCGGCGTCGTTCGGGTGAACGATTCGCAAACGTTCAGCTCCATACATGGCGAACATTTCCAAAGACGTCTCTTGTAGTGAAGGAGCCTGGTTTGCGAAAATGTTGAGCTGCTCATTTGACAATGTGGACGGGTTGATGCCTTTGCCTGCCAAAAGCCGAATCGCAGCTTCCCTGCGCCGCTCTGCCTCAGCCGGAGGCACATTGAGCGGTGTGAAGCTAGGAGCAGGCGGCGAAGTCGTCGCCATCGCCATCGCCGTCGCCGGTGCCGTAGTCGTCGTGATTGCCGCTGGACCTGCATGTGCATCTTGAGTGGCTGCGGCGGCTTGTGATGCTGGTGTCGCCTCGCTAGTTGCTTGTGAGTCCAACGGTTTGACTTTTGACTTCCGTGGCTTCTTCTTGCGTGCAGGCGGCTCTTCCCCTTCTAACCCTTCTTCTCCCGCACTTGGTGCCGGTCGTTTCCTCTTCTTCTGTGTGCTCTCCACGCCCTCGGCTAGAGGAGGTCGCTTCGCCTTCGGTGTTCGGTGCGCATTTGCAGCTCCGGTCTTAGCGGAGACTGGTGGAATCGTTGCCGGCGCGAGCAGATCCATAAGTTGAGCGACGGTCTTATGTAGTGGTGTGTGCTCGTACTTGACCACAATCGCACGACTAGCTTTCGAGAAGGCGATCGATAGAGTGCCGCGACAATCGAAAGCCGGGCGTACTACATACATATATGTTAGAAACCGAGCGGCGCGGTCGCAAACCCCGTGAAGTCTGACTAACCGGCATTGACGCTATCAAGCCCTCCAGGGCCACTCCATTCGCCTATCGCAAACTTGCTGGGCGTCTTCGAGGTCGCGCGCGTCCATGCCTGCAAAGACTCCTTGCATATGTATGTAAAAGTCCAGCCTTGCGATGCCCGCCCAACTTCCCGCGCAACCCAGGAGGTGCCGTCCACGGCACCGATCCGGCCAATGATGTGCTTCGCGATCGCCTTCTGCAGCTCCGGGTCATCAGAGGGCTGCTTCTCGATCGCCTCTGCCGCAGTAACCCTCCTTGTCGCGCCGTCGTTCTGTAGCAACATGACCGGGTCGTGTGTCGCGTCGTCGGCGTTTGCGCTGAGGTTGAACATGGCGTGGTACTGAAACTCGCGCGTGACCGAGACGTGCTCGGCGCGCCATTCTGAGCATTTTGCCCGGATCTTGCCGTCGAAATGGCTTTGGAGGTCGTCGACGGAGTGGCAGGCAATGTTGTTGCGGCCGCGAGCATCGCCAGGCAGCCCAAGCTCAAGGAGGGCGTCCATGCTGGGGCGTTTGGCGAACGCAGTCGCAAAGGCTATCACGTCGTCGGCATGACGGTTCCGAAGTCTCTGTGACTTCGAGGCTCGGGACTCTGCTGTCGCGACTTCGTCCCTAAGCGTATGGGCGGTACAAGGCGCAGTTGCGGCAGCCGTGTCGCGATGGCCGAAGCGCTTGCAGAAGTTGTTGGAGACGAGACACAAACACGTGTGGCCGAGTTGACGCCAACCGCGATTGGACGTTGGGAGGGCGGGGGCTACTCCAGAGATGTACCCACAGCGTGGCAGCCCGGGGTGCGGCAAGGCAAGGCTAGCAGCCATGACCAGGCACGCTCCAGGGCTAACAACAGCACCCTGGTCCTTTGCGTAAACCATGGATATATATTCACAGCTTCACGATATCGGCTTCTAAATGGAAGACCTATTTTCTCTGCATTATTCCTATTCTACCGATAAACACATTGACTCCGGTTAAAAGCCGTGCACGAGTACCACGAGCTTGTCAAACAAGGACCCCCAAATCATGGAATCATAATAAGCACCTTCAGGTAAGCACTTACACGCCTAAGGCTGCCACTGCTGTTCATCAACTCAAGTCACCGAACATTGACACAATATCGTTTGCACGAAATGCAAAGGAATTTCGCCTCACATGCCATGTTGCTTTCATTCATAAGACGGTCACTTTTGGTGAAAGATGTTTTACTTTTGTTCGTCTTGTTGGGAAGAATCAAGCCGGCTTCACATGTTCTCCTCTGCCCACTGCTCTACGCGTTCGACCAGGTCCTTTTTTAGACCCTTCGCTTCTATGCCTCGCTCAACCAGCACAGTCTTCAGGTCTGCCACAGTGAGCTTCGATAGTGTGCCATCCTTGTACCGTCTCTTCAGCACTGCATCGTTGCTCACACCACTATCTCCGCCTTTGGAACTTCCTGTCGCCGCTGCCTTGGACTTCTTCGCGCGTGGTGGCTCGTCATCGTCGTCTTGCAGGTCTCTCTTGACGGATTTTCTGTCCTGAATTTGTCCTAGCACGTCATTTGCAGTGGCAGCCCACTCTTGTACTGTCGCAAAGGTCAGATACAATCCTTCGCGTAGGCAACACGGATAGAACTTACTATAGGCGCCACAGCGCTTGTGGATGGCGCGATACTTCGGCACAGTAGCATCGTCGGGTTGCTCGGGCACCTCATCCTCGAGGGCAAGAGCCTGCAGGATTCTGTAGTGCCATTGAAGGGCCGGATTGGGATATTTCGCCGGGTTGTAGCTTGCTGCGGGTAATTGCAGCTGGCGGATAATCGTGTGCATCTTGTTTGCAAGGTCTGGCGTCGTTTTCAGGCGCCCCGTCATGCCTTCTGGTGGTTCTCGGACATCGTCGGCGAAGGGAATTGGAACGAGCCATAGGCCTGCAGGAATAGCCTCAATCCCAGACGGCTCAGCGGAGGGTCCTCTTGATGGCACGATCGCGACGAGTTGAGGGTTGCCGTTCTTCCTGGCGATGTGCCAAGCAATTCCGATCTTGTCGGATTTGAGTAGCTTCGCCCACAGAGCTGAGAACACCCTGGTGGAGCCAACAAAGCCCTCTTCACTCGGGAAGATGAATGTCGACTTCTTCACAGCGTGCCAGAATTTGAGCAGTGACCGGTTCTTGAAACCAATAACTCGTATGACCGCACCTCCAAACTGCTTGATGGAGCCCTGCTCCTCTTCGCTGAAGTATACGTACTCCCCACCGAACTTGTAAGCCTTCTTGACCTCGCCAGTTTCAACTGTGCGAGCGCTGTCTTCCGCGATCCGGGCTGTCTCACCGACAGCTATCTGGGCTTTCTCATCGTCGAGCCAAACATAGCAACTTCTTGCAGGCATTTGTTTTTGAAGAATGATGTAGCCTTTTACGGATATTGTCAAGCCTGGGCCGAGCTCGAAAGGCATGTTTGAGAAGTAGGCACGCTTGGGAGTCTGCTTTGAGTTGATGTTAGAGACCAAAGAGTTCATCAAGGTGATGCCATCGCCCGATGTCGCCTTTGACACTCGATAGGAGCTCGTCTCGTCTGACGTCGGATCTCGGTAGATGATATCCTGCAAGTCATTGTCAGTTTTTTACCCCGAGCTTCAGCAAACTGTCCTTTGCACTGACATCGTAAAATTTGGTCAAGTCAAATTTGTTGTCTCCTCGCGTGATAGCGAAAAGGTCTATTGTCACTCCTAGATCATACAGATCCTTTGCCCGGGTCGCTGCGGCCTCCTTCGATTTCTTGTCATTGGCATGTGGATCATCATTGTCCGTGATGATGAACAGCCGCCGCGAACCAAAGTTGGGCGCTTTCGTCGTGAAGATCTGATTAGCACAGAACAACACGGATGACATGCTGACTTGCTCCTTAGCCGGAACCAGGATCTCGGAGGCTTCCTCGCTATCGTCTTCCAGCAAGGCCTTCAGCGCCTTGACATCCTCGGCAGAAGGGATGTCGAGGTCAGTGTAGACATAGCAGTGCGGGTAGCCCAGTGCACTCTGATGGCCGTCGCCTTCGCGGAACTTGGTCCCCTCCGTGCCAAAGAACATTATGCCCATCATGTCTTTGGGATTGGATATGATGCGCTGCTGCATCAGCTGATTTGCACATTTCAAGGCTGCAAGTACAGCCGAGTCCTTGTCCGCTTTCTTATCGTCTGAGTGAGGCGGGACTTGCAGCATGGAGCTGCTGACGTCTATGGCGAAGATCAAGGCATCTTTCTGAGCTTTGTAGTCCTGGCGACGCTATTAGCAAGTGTCGCAGGCTGGGAGCAACAAGTTTGGTTTCTTACCATCTCGCCCAACTCCTCCTCTTCCTCCTCCTCATCTCTTCTCTCGTACTCAGATCGATCCCCCATTGTGACTGGGTATACCAGATCGTCAAGAGTCCAGCTTTGGAAGAGGGTGTCGGTGTTCAGTGAATAGTGGTCTATCAGCTTATAACCACTCAATTGCAACGATGCAAGCTGTACCGGTAGGAAGAAATGTCTATTTTGTTCACACTTGGGACAGAGATGCCTGGTGATGGTTGTCGCGAATCAGGCAGATGTCGTCACCCCGGCGCGTTTGCCCTGTCGCGTAACTACAGCAGGCAGCCGCGTCCTCATGTGACCTGAAGTGGACTGGGGAAGCGCAGGGCAGACGCTCCCCACAATGCACAATGCCGCTGTCCCCGGAACTGTCCGAAACAGGCCTCGTCTAATTTCCAGTGTCCGGAATTTCACCAAGCACCCCAGTAATGGAGCTAGTTGATCTGCGCGGCGGCCGAGGCGATGCTCAATCGCAAAGAACAATGCTGTCATCGGGGAAAGTTGAGCTCCACCCCGGCCGGCAAAGTCTCATTCCGTGGGCGAGTAGAATTGGCCGGATTTGATCGACCACGACACAAGCAGTGTTCCTGCGACATTCCAATTCTGCTTTCTAGCGCCTTTTTCACACCACGTCTCATTTCTCCGGGCTTGCAGTTTTTCCTTACAAGCTCCGCGCTCATTTCACAGACTCGACCACCACAATGGCGACAATCAGACCATCTGTTCTCCGGCTATCCCGCAGAGCCGCGTCCTCCGCGCTCACGGGGCCGTCAACGCCCATCGCGCCGGCTCTTTCGAGTAAATTCCTCCAGTCTAGATCCTTCGCGACGCCCGTACCGCCAGTGACTCAAAATGCCGTCGGCTCCAAGGGCCCAACCGCCATGGTCTTCCTGAACATGGGTGGTCCCTCGACTGTCGACGAAGTCGGCGACTTCCTCAGTGCTCTCTTTGTAAGTCGCCCAAGACTGATCTCCACGAAAACATGCTAGATCTAGCAAACACTGACAGCATCGTGTGGCATAGGCCGATGGCGACCTCATCCCCCTCGGTCGCTTGCAGAACTACATCGGTCCCATCCTTGGCCGGCGGAGAACACCCAAGATCCAACAGCAGTACTCGGAAATCGGCGGCGGCTCACCGATCCGGAAATGGACCGAGTACCAGAATGCGGAGATGTGCAAGCTCCTAGACAAAATCTCTCCAGAGACAGCGCCGCACAAGCCATACGTGGCCTTCCGCTACGCGCACCCGCTGACCGAGGAGATGTACACGAAGCTGCTGGACGACGGGTTTGGCAACGGCAAGGGCGGAAGAGCTGTGGCCTTTACTCAGTACCCGCAATACTCTTGCTCGACGACAGGAAGCAGTCTCAATGAGCTCTGGAAGTGGCGGCAGCGGATGGAGGGCAAGGCTGGGTCTGGTGCCATCCAGTGGAGTGTCATTGACAGATGGCCCGCGCATCCAGGCTTGGTTGAGGCTTTCGCCTCGAACATCGAGAAGACATTGGAGACGTACCCCGAAGAGCGTCGGAAGGACGTTGTCTTGCTGTTCTCAGCTCACAGTCTGCCCATGTCCGTTGTCAACAGAGGTATGCCGGTCTTATGCTAAGGTCACAGACGAATCAATGCTGACTGCAACTTGTTCTAGGTGATCCTTACCCCGCTGAAGTCGCCGCGACGGTATACGCCGTCATGCAAAGACTCAAGTTCTCCAACCCCTACCGGCTGTGCTGGCAGTCACAGGTTGGCCCTCAACCCTGGCTGGGCCCGCAGACACAGATGTCTGTCGAAGAGTATGTCAAGAAGGGCCAAACGGATTTGGCATTGATCCCGATCGCCTTCACGTCCGACCACATTGAAACGCTGTACGAACTGGACAAGGAAGTCATTGGGGAGTCGGGCCACGCAGACACCATCAAGCGCGTGGAGAGCCTGAACGGCAACCCCATCTTCATCGAGGCTCTGGCGGACCTGGCCAAAACACATCTGCAGAGCGGTGTTGCGTGCTCGTACCAGATGGGCTTGCGATGTCCTGGCTGCAAGAGCGAGCGCTGCGCCGAGTCAAAGAAGTTCTTTGCCGGCCCTGAAAACGCGTTTGCCGTTTGAGGAGCGGCAAACATATTGTAACATTAGCTCGATACCACTTTTGCAAGGATTAGAACAAAAGATTCAGATTTGCGTTGCCCTTCTGAACGCGTTGGGCTCAATGTCCACGGCCAATGCACGTTAAGCAAGTGTATGCCGGAGTTAGAGGCCTTCGGATGTCCGTCTTGGCCTGCAGCCTTCACAGCCAGCCACGTTGCAGGACCTCGGAACGGGCGTAAGCTTGTGCAGACTGGACCCCACTTGCCGGGTCCAACGCCCCGGTCTCGCAGGCTTCGTTGGTTGTGCGGAGTCCACGGAGCAGCTGCAGCTCCACGAGATGACTCCGTCATCGATCCATGCTCTGTCGTCCCTGGGCCGGAACTCTTCTGAAAATCAATACGTGCCCTATGATTCAGACAGTCACGCTATGTCGCGGAATGAAAAGTGCTTGATAATCAAGGTTCGCACCTGAACACAAGGGAGACCTGGTACAGCACCGATGCCGGCCAGAGCAGGCTGGAGCTTGTACCTTAGGCTTGTGATTGTTCAGGACAAGGTTTCTTTCTTGGTGTCAAAGCCGTCGTGCAAACAATCCAATCCACTATCAGTATTGAACAGCTTGTCTGGGCTTGTTGTGTTGCCAGATGGACACATGGCAGTTTTCCACGTCGTGTACCAATGAGAGCATGCCGAGGCATGAGACATTGACCAGACCGGGAGCAACGCAACTTGTGTTGTCCCTGGTCTTTGGTGGTTGTTGTTTTAGTTTGATGATGCGGCCGATGCGGATGAGTGACCACCAACCGCTGCTCTTCACTGGTGGCGATAAGCACTCTAAGTACGCTTCGTGGTGTCCGAGCCAGTAGCGAGAGGGGCTTGTCTCGCACACAGATCCTGACATGGAGAAAACAAAGAAGTCGATGACTCGGGTACCTCTGTTGGGAGGGCGCAAGATATGCCCCTAGCCAGGACTAAGACGCCCGACGCGGCGGAACTAAGGCGGGTGGTCCGAAGCTCTCCACATCCACTCTTGCTTGCTTTTCAATCATCAGGGAGAGTGGAGGAGGAAGAAGAAGAAGCTGGCTGGGCCGATCCCTGCTCTGTGCCTCTCCACGCGCACGCCGACGTGGGGCCCTGCCTGCCTGTCGACGAAGCTTGACGAGCTGCCAAATGGGATTCCCAGATAACGATTCCGGCCCACCACCAGAATAGAAGGAACGCCCCGAAGCCTGCTGCCCTCCCTGCCATTGATGCCACGCCCGCATCGCCCGCGCGTCAGGATTACCCAATCCATCCGAGTTTCACATCTGCGACTCGCCCGGCTGGCTGCGCTCTGTCTTCCCTGGACAACTCCCAAAACCTCTACTCGATCAACCTCTGTGGTCTGCTCACGCGCTCCCTGCTTCCCGCCCGGTGTGTGCATCTACGCAGGGCGATTGTGAGCACCAGCTTGCGAGAGCAGCAACAAACGCCGCCGCTGCCGGACATTCCGTTCGCCCCCCACGCTCTTGTCCCAGCTTCCAGTATCCAGCCGCCTGGCCAACTCCGGCTTCCTTGTCTCGGGCCAAAGAATGTGAAAGGAAGCGCTCCAAGTCTTACATTCTCGTTATCCACCAGATCAGGGGCTGTAGCACAGTGCTCTGCTGTACTCATTTCCAAATCTGGCTCCGTGGACGACCTACCTGTATCAACAACTTAACTTCACTGAGCTCCGCGCCTGCTCTATTTCACCCCGTCCGTCTTCCATAACTCACGCTCCGCATCGTGCATCACAACGTCATCTGCCATGACAATTTCAAAGCCATCGGCGGGCCATGACGGCTCACTTATCACGGGGGTCAACTCAGTCCGCGGGAATCGCAACTCGATGGACCAAAACGAGTCAGCGCCATTGCTCGGCGCTGCTGCAGAAGAGCAGCCGAGACCACGGACCGGCAGCTATCCGGGTTCCGAGGACTTTGACGATCTTCCCTGGCATAGGCGTCCTACTGTTAGTTATCGCCTCCAGCGAATGACCGGCCATGGCCTTGACTTATGCGTAGCCCGACTAACCGGTTGCTTCCTCTAGGTCTTATGGCTTGTCGGCCCGTTCTTGCTCTTCACGTTGGCATTTGGAGGCGTCATCGTGCCCAAGCTCAATCTGTAAGCCAATATCTTCGGCGCGTCATGCAGCACTATAGCGTGCAGTACATCCACACGGGCTAATCTCAGCCCACGGCTTGCAGCATTGTCGATCTTGTGTGCCACCAGTACTATGCCGAGCGACAAGCTACATCCCCAGCTGCTCCTTTCGGCGAAGAGCCAGCCAAGGATTTGTGCCACAGTGCCGGGGTGCAGAAAAAGGTTGCGCAGTTCACCTTGATCCTGCAAGTTCTCACTGGGCTGTGCAGTGCTATCAGTGCCCCCAAGCTCGGCGCCCTCTCGGACCGTTATGGCCGTGTGCGCCTCCTGGTCGTTACGTCTTGTGGCGGTATACTTAACGAGGTCATCACCATCATGGCAGCCAAGTTCCCGAACGTGGTCGACTACCGGTGGCTGATCCTGGGTGCCTTCTTTGATGGCATTTGCGGGTCTTTTACTGCCGGCAGCATCTTGACGAATGCCTACGCAAGTGACTGCAGTCCCCCCTCGAAGAGGGGCGTCTATATCGGCTACCTGCAAGCCTGTCTCTTCGGGGGTCTGGCATTTGGACCTCTGATTGCTGCTTATTTCGTCAAATGGACAGGCTCTCTCCTGTCGATCTTCTATGTCACTCTAGGGTGCCACATTATCTTTGCTACCTTCATATGGTTCTTTGTACCGGAATCCTTGTCTCTCAAGCGCCAACTACTTGCCAGGGACAAGCATAGGGCGGATAAGGAAGAAGCCGTCCGACGATACGGGTCTGCGTGGACGCCCGCAAGCCTGGTCGAGACACCTGAATCCCTCTCTGGCCATATCGACAATGCGGCCGCGGCTCGTTCTGCCAGCCTGGCTTCTTCCCTCTGGCTGCCCGGTTGGCTTGCGCTGAATCCCTTCGCGCCATTACGTGCACTTGCGCCGCGGGGCCGGGAGAACGGAAAGGTTCGCCGCAACCTCATTCTTCTGACTGCAATCGATGCGATCTTGTTGTCGACAGCTTTTGGAGCCGGTACCGTCATTGTGCTTTACACCGAGTTCATGTTTGATTGGGGCACGCTTGAAGCTGGCCGCTTCATCTCGGCAACAAGCATGATCCGGGTGTTGGTTCTCCTTGGACTTGTGCCTGCGCTTAACTACGTCTTCCGCGTCAGACCCTTGAGACAGCGTCGTCTCGAAAACAACAACATTCACGTCATGGAGACGAATGCTGGCGCCGACAATCTTGACTTGTGGATGCTGCGAGCCGCGCTTGTTAGCGACTGTTTGGGTATCTTTGGCTACATCATATCACGGCGACCCGAGTTCTTTGTGCTCAGTGGCTTCGTGGCATCGATCGGTGGCTTGGGAAGTGCCACGATCCAGGGTGCAATCACAAAGCATGTGCCTTCGGAACGGGTTGGCGCCCTTCTAGGTGCCATCGGTCTCGTCCATTCGCTAGGGAGGGTCACGGCGCCCATCGTCTTCAACGGTCTGTATGCGGCGACGGTTGAGACGTTCCCTCAGGCATTGTTTGTGCTCCTGCTGGCCTTGTTCGTGCTTGCGCTGTTCGTCTCCTTCTTTGTGCGGCCATTTGGTAAGCTTGATGACACCCCAGTCTCTATGGCCCAGAATCTTACTGACCGGGTCTCTCTAGTTCATCTCAAGGAAGACGGTTACGCATCCGTGCCTTCAGTACTGGTCGACGAGGACAACCATGTCACAGAATACCTCTCTGTTGCTATTGCGGTCGAGGAGCAGGAGAGCGAGACGCTTCCCCATATCGACAGGTAGAGTCGTCGTGTATCTCGTTTTATTATTAGATGGCGGTGCATGGGGGTGGAACGAACTACTCATCTGCATTTTTATTTATTTATTTTTTAAGTCATTCAGGACATTTCCAGGTTTTGCATGTATACATTACTTTGCACAAGATACTCGATGGTTGGTAGAAGCATTAGTGCAGATCTCTTGTTCCATAGGCGTCGCTCGCCAACCTTAAGCATTCAGGGTTCGTTAAGTCTAGAGGGCTGGGCCACATTCACGTAGACCGAAGTATTGAGTGTCAAGAGCCAAGATCCACATGATGATCCAACGATTAACCCATCAGACCATGGGCCCCGGCTTGGTGCTTCTTCTCATCTTACAATGTTTGCTGCGTGTAATTTCGCGTAAGGATGACGTCTGTTTGTTTTGCTTGCGATGCGGGCAGCGGCCCAACAAACAGCAAAGTCGCCGCTGGTCGGTCCCCCTTGTCTGGGAGGAAGAGGACCGCGTCATGCAAATCCGCTAAAACGCGTAAAGATCGCTGTGCGATCCGCCATAGCGAGGTTCTACTGCAAGGTGCAGCGGTCTCGCAGGAGAGGGTTTCAGAGGGGCAGGCGCTTTCCCCGGGCGGCCTGGGCTGGGGCTGTGACGCAGCATGCCCCAAGGGCCTTTTAGGTTCGCGACCTCCACCAACCCTAGCGCGCGTCTCGTGGTAAACACTTCACTTTCTTGAACGCTTTCAAGCACAAAGCACGAAAGCATACTTGTTGGGAATAACAAGATACACCAAATCCAAAGGTACACATATGTAGGCCTAGTGTGACCTCTCAAGTCTACCAGAAACCCCGCAATACTCAGACGACAATGCCTACAGCGCAGTCACAAGTGAGCACCTCTCTCTAGCTTGGCTAGTCCCCGCCGACGCGCGGAGCCCGACTTACACGCGCCTCCCGTGCTTCCTCCCGGCTATGCGCCACGACGATTACTCCGTGTCTCTTCAGGATGCGATACTGATCAAGGACGGCAGAAATCACGCGTGCCGCTTGGCGACGCAAGCGCCAGAACGAACCAAGATGTCTCTGGTGTCGCAACTCCTGGCCTCAAGCCCCCACACCAGGCCCAGAAGACCATGTCGTGGGAAGAGGCCGAAAAGGCCGCCATGGCGGTTTTCAACGCGGAGCAGCCAGCCAGTAAAGACGTGCCTCGGAACCCCCAGTCTGAACAGAGCCAGATGAATGGTGCCCAGCAGGATGCTGCAAAGGCCAAACCAGCCGCGGCGGAGAAGACGAAGAAGAGGAAGTCGAGCAGCAGCACAGGCGCATCCACAGACACGGGCAGTGCCGCGAGCAAAAAGCGCAAGGCCGAGCAGTCGCTGGAGGAGGACATTGCCAACTACACCCAGGACCTGAACGACCGATTCGACCCCGACGGCCCGTGGGGGCCCATGGACGAGAGCTGCCAGAAGGTGCGGGGCCGACTGACCAGGCTCTTCGATAACGACATCATGACCAAGACGGCCTTCTGCGATGCGATCGGGGTCAGCAGCCACTCCCTGCGGGGGTTCCTCACCAACAAAGGCACCATGGGCGGACAGGGCAGTTCGACCTACGACAACGCGTGGGTGTGGTTCAAGCAGCGGGAGCTGGCGGGCCTGAAGATGCCCGACGCCAAGAGGCGCAAGCAGAAGATTGCCGACCAGCAGGCAAAGGACAAGGGGACCGCGACGCCGAGTGGCAAGGCGCCTGCCAAGGACCTCGGCCTGCCCGACATCAGCGACATTGAGCTCCCGGGAGAGGGTGGGGACGTCGTGGCGTGCTTTGACAACTGCGACGAGGTGCGTCGCAAGATCAACGCGCACATGAAGATCCCCGGTGTCACGGCGGCGCAGTTCTGCCGGGATCTGTTCGCACAGTTGAGCGAGCCGGAGACCGGGGCGATCCAGAGCTCGACGCTGACCCGGTTCCGCAACGCCAAGGGCCCCGTCGCGGGGGCCAAGTCGATCGTGTACTACACCGCGTACGTGTACTTTGAGAAGCTTCGCATCGCGCAGGGCAGGCCCAAGACGGAGCACCGCAAGAGGATGGAGGAGGCTTGGGGGGTCAGTGGCATGCGGCGTGATGCGGACGACAACACTCGGTAAGTTTGCTTCCACGTCCTGAGAAATGCCAGACAAGGGTGGTGTTTGAGTTTGCTGTTGCCCTTGAAATGTACCTCCTCGACTGATGTAGTGCTGACGCCCCTGCTAGGTTCTTGACCTGTGGCAACGAGCGGCCATGGGTTGATGAGTTTGGAAAGTTCCATTTCGGCCACAGATGAAGCCTGCGATGCTTGCGGGAAAAGAACTTGGATTTCGGGACGTGGCGTTTAGATTTTTTGGGTTTGTTTCTTCTTCATGGGAAGAACAGGTGCCAATGGCGCAATCTGTGTACTATAATCATTGGATGGTAAAGTTTGGGTTTCCATTGTGAGCTTATATTTTTCATTGTGTCAGTGCACGTGGCAGGCGAAGTATCTGCAATAAGGTTGAATCCCCGCGATGACAGAAAGCGTTGACGGCGTAGTGTGGGTTTTGGCTGACAATGGAACTGTTACGTCATACGGGCGCAACGCACCCCTTGCGCTAATGCAACCTCACCTTAATCCGACCCGGCGACAAAGACAAGGGTCCCTCCGAAGCGTGCTGATCTGCTTTCCCAGCATCCTACATAGATCTGACCACCACTCGCCCCCCATTGCCTGATTTTCTGTACATAAGTTAAACCAAAGGCCATGCAATGATAATACGAGGCACCCCGCTACGGCCGTCCTTCTTTGCCGTCACCACCACGCCTGTCACTCGCCGCACCACCACCCCTCTACTTCCTCCCAAAGTACGCGCAGTAGAGGTAGTCTTTCCAGTCCCTCCTCCTCCTCACTGGCAGCAGCAGCAGCAGCGCCGCACAATGGGCGGCACAACCACTAGCACTCCAACAGGGCCGATCCGCTTCGGCCCGTTCGAGGTCACGACCCAGGTCTTCCTGACGACCCCGCACTCGTTCGCCCTCGTCAACCTCAAGCCCCTGCTGCCGGGCCACGTCCTCGTGTGTCCGCACGCGCCGCACCAGCGGCTCACGGACCTGTCGCTGCCCGAGGTGACGGACCTGTTTGACACGGTCCGCAGGGTCCAGCACATGCTGGCGCGGCATTACTTTCGACCCCCCGGCGGGAGCGGCGGCGGTAGTGATTCTGGTGCTGGTGGTCCTGCTGGTGCTCGTGGTCCCGTGGCGTCGCCGCACGACGGCTCGTTCAACATTGCCATCCAGGACGGCGCCGACGCCGGCCAGACCGTGCCCCATCTCCACGTCCACGTGATCCCGCGCATCCCCGGGGAGACGGCCAAGGACGGCACCACGCTCGGGGACGCGATATACGAGGACATGGCCGGGGAGAAGGGCAACGTCGGCGGCGCGCTGTGGGATCGGAGGAATGGCGTCGGCGTCAACAGTGACGATGACGGTGACCGCGATGGCCATGGCAGCAGGCCCAGACCCGGCGGGGCGTTTGCCAGGATAGAGGACGCGAACCGCATGGCGCGGACCATGGAGGACATGGAGAAGGAGGCCGGCCTGTTCAGGAGGGTGCTGGCTAGCATGGAGAGTGAAGAAGAGCAGGTAGCCAGGTGACAAAAGACCTAGATGATTGCCAAGCGAGATGCAGTTCTACACAGGACGAGGTGGGAGGTGCGGCAGACAATTTCCGCAGGGTGGTTGATGTACATAAAGGAAACGAGACCGGGCTTGTCTATGATATCTGCATACTCTGCCCTTGCTGTATGCAAGCATTAACGGGCAGGCAGCGAGACTGCTCCAGCCTCATTCACCTTCGTCACCAATCGACACGTCTCAGACATAACGTCGCTGCGACAAGTACAATACACGCCAAGAGTGATATTAATTCTTCTATTCGTGATCACATTAGGCTCGCGAAGCATTGTCGATCCAACACCATGGCTGCCTGCCTAGAAGCCCCTCATCAGTTCGTCCAACAACAGCGGCTTCCGCACCGCGTTGTTCATGCCCTCGTGAAAAGTGACCCATATCTTGGTCTCCTGGCCCTCGTCTGCATTTCCATTGCTCCTCTTGGCATCACCATTGCCATTCGCCTCCTGCAGGGAAGCGCGCTCCTCGGTCTTGATGACCCGCCCGAAAAAGTCTTTCTTGACCTTGTCAAGTACAGGAAGTACCACTTTGGCATTCTCTTTGGGCATAATGACTGCTCCATCCGTGTCGAAGAAGACGTTGTCACCAGCTCCTGGATTGCCGGCCTTGAACCTTGCCTGTCGAGCTGTCCGTTCACGGAGCGCCTTAGTCCTGCGCAATTCCTGATCTAGAACCTGGCGCACGGCGTATCGTGTTGGTGCATGCGTCCCGTGCATGACGGCTGCCGACGTCTCAAATGTAGCCAGCATGTCGAGATCACTAAAACGAGATACCTGTTAGTGCCAAAGGTGTTCCGACATTTCGAAGTCAAGGGCCACTTACGGTTCCATTCGGTAAACCCATTGGCTGCCCCTCGTTGTGTTAGGATCCGTTTCGATCTTTCCCTGTTGCAGCTCGATCCCAACGTCGGCCAGAGTCTCAGCGGCACGCCGGACCATGGCTCGCTCCGATTCTTTCCTGACAGTGGCTGTGCCAGAGCCACTCCCACCAACAGTCACAGGCTTCACGTCTGGGGATACGAGCCGGATTAAGTAAGGCATAAAGTCCATAGAGACATCCTCGGGGCTCCTGAATGACCGCATCAGTGTCGGCTGGAGCTGGCTCTGTATTGCCTGCAGCATGGAACGGTTCGTTTTCTCTGCCTCGCGCGCTTCAAAGTCCGCACGGGGGCCAGAAAACGGCAGCGGTGGCTCGTCGTCATCGTCCATGTTCTTGTCGTAACCTGCATTTGACCTCTTGATTGGCATCGCAAACAAGTGATGGCAAGCAAGTACAGGCTGTGTAAGATACGGGGCCAGCTCCCAGTCTTGGCTACCATAAACCTTCGACGTGCATTGATCGTGGAAATGCATCCAGTCATACGCTTGATCCGGCTTGGTCAGGAAAGAGTCGTCGTTGAACTCGCGGTTAGGATATTCGAGGAAGACGTCAGTGAGGATACGATCTGCATCGCCTCCAGTCTCAATCATCTCGCGCAGTCGTTCCATGCCGTACTTCTTCTGCTGCTCGAGAAAGCCGAGCTGCTCTTGTGGTTGTTCACCAGCATGTTTCGAGGCTGGCGCCACAACGGCGATGTTCTTCTTGGGAAAACCGGCCCCTAATTGAAATATGCGGGCGACCACATCCTTGGTGTTGCCTCGACCGATCCCCCGCGCGCCTCCGCCGCCATGAGCGAGTTCCCGGACGATGTTCTGCTCGACCCATTGGCGGGTAAGCGACAACGGCCCCTTCAGACTGGCGGCACGGAGCCGCCCGGCGACCCATTCGCCAACCACCATGATTCCTCGCAGGTCGCCCTCGGCGGTGCTTTCTGCGCCCTTCTTGGCATCAATGCCACTAGTCATTCCCCAGGCGGCCTCGCACACCTTTCTCGCGGCATCCTTCTCGCAAGGAATCCCTTCTTTCTCGAAGACGCCCTTCAGACGGGTGACCACGGCATCGATCGTCGGTTTGCCGGTGTAGACTATCTCTGCAAGGTTTGATTGTCGAAGTGGCCGGAGAGATGGATGGTATATGTCGTTGCAAATCAGGATCAGAGGCCGCATCTGTCTGAAATCGTCCGTCTTCTTTTTCCTCTTGTTCATGTTCTGAGTCGTGCCTTGCCCGGAAGCATTCTTCTCGCCAGTTGTGATCAGATCCATCAGGGCCTTGATAAATCCACCCTCGCCCGAGCCTCCTGAGCCAGACACTACTCCGTCTACCTCGTCGATAACAACGCATACGGGTCGAGCGATTCTCGGTTGTTCTCCTGGTTTGTGCTTGGTGTGCTGTACGTTCTTGACCGTCTCCGTGCCCAGGACGGTCCTGACCTGGTTGTTCACAACATCCTTGCTGCGGTCGTCGCTTGCATTGATCTCGAGGACTTCATACCCAGCTTGACGGGCGCAAACATGCGCAAGAGTGGTCTTGCCGAGACCCGGAGGCCCTGTCAACATTAGGATCTTCCTGTGTGGCTTCTCCTCTTCCTCTTGGCCCTGACCTTGCTTCCTCGTCGCGGACTTAGGTTTTGAGGCTCGAGGAAATACAAGAGGGTCCCATCGCTTGAGCCACCGGAGCACGTTCCTATTGGTGTAATCGTCCCCTACAAGGTCGCCAAATGTTCGGGCACGATATTTCTCCGTCCACAGGAGCGACTTTTTCGGCCTCGCGCTGTCTTCAACCGATGGCATGGGTGCGTCCGTGTCCTCTACACTCTTTGGAGCTTTTTGCTCTTTCGCTGCTTGAAGAAGCTCGTGAATATCAATGCCGTAATAACTTCGCTTTGCGCGGCCCTCCTTGGTTTTCGATCGGGCTGCAATCATGCTCTCGTATGCGACATTCACAGTCGGTTGCCGTTGCTTGACCTCCAGTGATTGGCCAGAGCATGTTGTGATCTTGTGCGATCTGCTAGCCCCTTTAGCTGGCCGCCTCGCAAACACAGAACCCAAGCTGGACAATTGTGTGCCGAGTTCCTGTGGTGCAGCTGGTGTTGGCAAGGGCGGTAATGCCGTGTCACAGATCGCGGGCTGAGGCTCTTCATGGGGCTCTTCTGTTGTCGTTAACGGAGAGAGCCGGCCCGGTATTTGCGTGGTCGCAAGCCGACTGGGGCTCTCCAGCATCCGCCGTTTCGCGGCTGGCTCTGTCGGATCATGAACATCTTGATTTTCTTCGTCCGAGTCGTCGTCGAGTAGGAAACCAGCTTTTGTTCGAGGTCGAGGCTGCTTCGTCTTCGTTGGCGAATTTGGTCGCTTTGAGCTCGTCAATGGCAAGGAGCTAGACGGATAGACTAAGGGAGAAGACGCAGATGGCATGATGGGCGGGTTTTCGTGATGACTCGGTCGGGAAGGCCGTCGATTAAAGTCAGCACATGTCGAAGCACAAGGGAATTACACGAAGGTGTGTCGTTGGAGTGGTTGCGGCGTGCGGTATAGCTGTTGACATTGATGAGTGTATGCAGTAGTGTTTAATGCAGCGACCGGGGACGTGTAAGTGGAAACGCGTGTTGGGACGCGTCCCGCGTTGAGTGCAAGCGCATGGAGGGGCTCGCTCCGAACATGTGGGTCAGGGCCCATTGTAGCACTCAGATATTACTCAGGTTCTATTAGCTGCCGAGTTCAGTTGGGCATGTTAAGTCTGCAAATAGACCAGCCCGTCGCGACGGCGGGTCATGCTCGAGAGAACGAAAAGAAAAAAAAAGGAAAGGCAAAAGAACAACGACGTGTATATCGAGTTGATGCTAGTCCCAGCAAAAGCAAAAGGATATGATCGATGGCGGGCTCGATCCGCCGACCTTCAGTGTTCGCATGCAAGATGTTAGACTGACGTGATAACCAACTACACCAATCGACCGTAGATTGTTGAAAGTGCCAGAGCTTGGGTGCCACTATATCCACTCACACTTCACACCTCACCCCACCAAACGCGCCTTGGGCAAGGATACTTTCCTGATTGAGCCCTGGTCCGTCATCAACTGCCCGAGGCTAAAGGTTTCATACCCGAAGCTTAGCCCTTCTGAATGCCAGTGTCCTCTTCGGAAACCTGCAGTGAACCATCTTAAGCAGGCTCAGTGCGACTTGGCTACATCGCCCTATCAAGCTTGGTCATTTCGAACATTCAACGGCTCGGTTTTGGCCGTTTGTAGACTATCCTGTATTTAATCGTCAGATGGCACACTTTTCGAACCTCAGCGCCGAGCTCATCCTTCTGATTGCCGAGCTTTTGGAAGACAGGAGCTTATTGTCATTCTCACACACCAATCGACGCCATTACGCCCTTGCAGATCCCCTCAGATACAAGCGAGAGGCAGCTTCGGAGACGAGCACTTTTCTGTTGTGGGCGGCACGCCATGGCCGTAGCTCGGTGGTGCAGAAGCTGATCGAGCATGGCGTCAACGTGAATCTGCAAGACACATCAGGAATCCAGCCGCCAAAAGTGAGGCTCGCCGCCCAATACACATACAGTGATGCATGTAGTCCGTTGCGAGCACGGGAGATCCCAGAGTCCCCTCTGGAAGGCCCTCGCACAGTAGACGAGTTTGAGGACCCAAGCGATACGGAGGATGAACGGGGCGACTGGGAGTATTCTGTTGGAACGGTGACGACGAAGACGAAATGGAGCGCTCTCCACTTGGCGGCGGCGTATGGGCATGGGGACATTGTCGACCTGCTCCTGGACAATGGAGCAGATATCGAGGCGGAAGCTTTCGGGCTCTGTACTTGCGGCCAACGATCGAAGAGCTCCAGGTATATTTTCCTCTTCCCCGATCCCGATCCCACTTGGTCCGCCCTCCATATTGCTATTTGTCAGGGTCAAGACCACGTAGCTTGTCGACTCATGCAGAGAGGTGCATCTCTTGTGGCGAAGACGGGCCCGCAAGGTCACACAGGGTCTCTGGTGCTTCGTAGTGGCTCCTCTGGAACTGCAGATCCCGATGTTGACGGTGACGAAACACAATCTGCACCAACTTCTCCTGGTCTCCTTACAGACGTGGCCGAGGGAGACTCAGCACAAGCGATCCAAGCTGGATTTTTGTCAAACTGGGCTGATTTCACAGCACTACATTACGCCGCCGCGTACGGTAGCCTTGCTATGATTAGAAAGATCCAGGAAGCTTTGCCGGATGATGTCAACACTCCTGATGCGGCAGGCCAAACACCTTTGGCATATGCTTATAAGCTCGGGCGTATAGACGATGTTGTTACGTACTTGGTCGGCGAGGGCGCGGAAATCGATTGTCTTGCTGGCCCTACTGACACGCCTCTCATCCTTTCCTGCCAGAGCCGCCATTTCCTTGATGTCGTCAAGCTCATACAGCTTGGGGCTCGCGCCCAACAACGGATACGTAGTGTAAACCTGACGCCACTGCACTTGTGCTGCATGAAACCACGGCTCAACACAGATCTCTGTGCGGACGAACGACCGTGCTGGCCAAGGCCAAAGACAATCGAAGATGCCTTCCTGGAGCAGCACCAGATCGAGGCAGTACAGGCGTTGCTGGGTGCCGGTGCCAAGGTTGACGCACGCGATATGTGCCAGCGAACTCCGCTCGTTTACGCTGCGCAATATGCCACCTTACCAATCGTCCAGCTCCTCCTTGATGCCGGAGCAGACCCATCTTCAGCAGCTCAGCTCGAGTCATCTGATCGTATCGACTCTTCCGACCGGGTTGTCCGATCTGTGCTAATGGCCGTCGCTTTTGCCGGCTACAAACGATATGCTACGGACAATGACGCGGTTTTCAGATGTCTTGTACATGCCGGCGCGGACGTCAACTTCCAGGACAGCCGTGGTCAGACGGTGCTGCACGTTCTCGCCAAGCTCCTCGTAAAGGCTATCTCTGAGTACAACGGAACTTCAACCCAACGATGTGTTGAAAACATCAAGACCTTAGTCGCTTCAGGTCGTGTTGATTACTCCCTGCGGGACGAAGACGGGAAACTTGCGGTCGAGTATGCAATCAGAGAGGCTGCTTGTCGAATTTCCGAAGTCATACCTGTCAAGACAATAAGTCGCGCCATCACTACAACGGACCTCATACGGATCCGCGACAGTGTAGTCCGCTCCGTGCTGGCTGAGAAATCCATGGACAGGACGATGGAGGCTCTCGAATATCTACATCTAGTCTATCCCCGGTTCATATACGGAAGGCCAGAGACTCTGTTCATGACAATCAAGAGCGGCCATCAACACTTGGCGATTCGGCTGCTCGAGAAGGGTGCTGACCGGTCCTACAAGTCCCGGGCAGGCGAGAACTTGCTCCATATTGCCTGCCAGAAGCGTCTGGGTGAATTGGCGCACAAGTTGCTTGAAATGGGCATGCCCGCTGATGCTATATCAAAAAGCGGGGAGACTCCCATATCCGCATACGTCGACTCCGTCCTGCGGATGGCGCTCGGCGGCCCAGTTGACTGGGGAAAACACCCTTCCATACTGTCCCTAGTCGAGAAAGGAGCAGACCCGCATAGGATTTATTGCACGCCCCCGTCGGATCGGCCGAGACACTTCTTTCAGTGGCATGAGTGTCCATTAGACAGGATCATCAGCAGAGGAGACCACGATTTCGCCAGGGCCATTCTGAGCCTCAGCCCCCCTTCGCGAGCGACCAAAGGCGGCTCACCCCTCACACGTTCCTACCTTCATCGCGCCTGCTCGTTCTCGTACAAGGTGCCGGACCTCGGATTCGTCAAGTTCCTCCTGACGTACGGCAGCCTTGACGTGAATGGCAAAAACAGCTATGGCCGGACAGTGCTCTCGGAACTTGTCGACAGCATCACTCCGATGGCTCCACGGATCAGCCCCTTCAACCACGGCGTTCCAACTGTGAGGAATCTGGACGAGCAGACCACGAGCTACTTGCTCGACACCGGAGAGTATTCACCTCTTGCTCGGTCGGACTTGTTCCTCGAGTGCGTCAAGCTTCTTGAGAGCCACGGTGCCGAGTGGACTACTGAGAGTGCCGTGCTCGGCGCAGGTCAGCGCGGGGGTGAAGAGGTGGTGACGACTCCTGCAAAGGAACTAAAGCGGCAGCTCGAGTACACGGGCAGTGATGCGGCGAGCAGACAGGGACTGGAGTTCATCAGGTCGCAGCTGGTAGATCCTGACTGGGATCCTGATGCGCTGAGCCCGGGAGAATCGCCTTTTAAGGGTGGACCTTGGTCCAGTCTATCGGCAACGGCTGGAGATGCGGTCGAGTAGGCGGACGAGCACTCTTTGCGGAGTTTGTGACTACTGCGTCTCGGGCAAAGCCACTGCGCAAGCGTAGTTGGCTCCTGCTCCTTTTTTTTTTCTTCAATAACAAAAACTTTCCACTTTTGGGAGCAAGAGCGAAAGGAGATGATAGGTTTCACCAATCGTTTTTGTTTTTTATAGACTAAACAGTCATCAATTAAGTTTATATATAACTATAAAGAAACCATCTTTAGAGAAGGAGAAATGTTCAGTAAGATCGAATGAGCGCTACTCGATACTTCGATGTTAGTGGAGGACAAGGTCAGACGCCTCGAACCTGGCGCATGCATACCAGCATCTTACCCTAGCGTGCCTAACCTAAGTACGTACTTATAAGTACTTAGGTGAACCTCAATTAGGTGCAAGTGGAACCCCGGATGGTTTGGGATGGTGTGGGACTAAGGCAGGTTTGACAACCCGTTTTTAGAGCGAGATTTGGGCAGAAGGTTCCTCGCTAACAACTCTGCGACCACACCACTGGATGTCACATAACCTTACGCGGAAGTTTGAAACTTAATGCTGACATTTGGACAATAGCCCGCAACGACCCGTAAGTGGTTGACATCAACAATGAAGTTCGTGTCAGACAGGAACATCCACTTAGACATCAAGCTTCTGGCATCAAATGCCAACGCCATCGGAGGGAAAGAGGCAAAAAGGCCGGCCTAGATTCGAGGAAAGATGGCAAACACGCGTCTCGGAATTTGCGGTGTATTCATCCGGACCAGACGCCAGGCTGGGATTGGTGGGGTCTTTTCTTGACAGGACACTGGAAGGATTGGAAGAAGAAAGAAAAAGGAATGGCAAGCAGACCCGACGAGCAGAGTCGGCAGGTCATGTGTGCATTCCAGAATGCGAGGCAACCCCCCTTTGGGACGATTGGCAAGCAGCAAGCAGCCGCGGCGGTCAGCGGACGGCGGAGGGGAGGGAGGGTCATCTGACACTGGGGCGGCACGCGGGGGGTTGGGATGCTGCTGGGCATGACGACTCTGCAACGCGCTGTGGGCTTCAACCGCAGGCGTGACACTCTGCCATGGATCTGCCATGGAACGTGTGCCGCCCTCTGCATCGTATTTGGGCGTCCATGACATGCAACAGAAAACACGAAAAGGAATGCAGATTCCCATCTGCAGCATGCACCGCGCCCGGGCGACAGGCAGCCAATTGGTGGCGGCGGACAGTCCGCTCCGGCAGCCAGAGGACCCCGTGCGTGCAGCACTTTGCGTCATTGCATCCCCCTGTTCCGGCAGGTGAAGCTGCAAGATGAGGCGCCCTCACTTGGGAGAGCAACAAAGGGTCGCCTCAGCCACATTGTCCGCTGTAGCTCTCGCGGACCTCTTCTTTGCTCGTGGCTTGACCCATGGCTTGCTTGGCTCTTCTTTGTCTTGCCAGAGTATGGATTGTCCACGGCGTGTTTGACAATGGCAATGTCAACAATCAAAAATGGCTGTGCGTGCCCCATGCCTTCCTTACCTTAGGCCGGGAAGATAAGCCTGTGCACTGACTGGGCTGGCTGCCCTGGCGCTGACTCCAGCGGGTGTTAGTGCCCTGTGGCTGCGCCCGGCTGGGGATCACGCCCCTAATCGTGCCCGCTAACTGCGACAGGCCCCCCACCCCACCCCCGTCTGTGCAGGCAGAGCCTGGATCGCGATCTGCCACACGCACATGCGCTCCCTCGCTCTCCCACACGCTCACCTGCCTGCTCCTGCGGGCCATTGCTCGGCACGCACGCCTGCTCCTCCTGGACCCTGCGCCTGCATCGCGCATTCTCTCGACTGCTCTTGTCCGACGGTCCCGCCTGTGCGGTCGCCTTGCTGCGTTCGCCTTGCCTTGTGTCCTCTTGTGCCGTTCGGGCCAGCGACATCATCCTCGCTCCTACAACGAGCTCCCCGACCTCGGACCGGCACCACCTCTCACCTTCTCCGTCGGCAGGCCATGCGCGTCTGGTCCTGAGCCAGCCTTCACTTCTTCTCGCCCTCTTCTGTCAGCCGCGCCTTGTTGCCCACACCATCTGGTCTTGTGATTCTTGGCTCCGCCGACGCTCATTTTCAAGATTGTTGTGACCCGTTGACCGATAGGAGCGACAAGCCGACCTTTGACAGGAATAAAGAGACCAGCTTTGCGGCTGCCAGATCGAAGAACACGAACCGATAGGCAGAGAAACCAATATGACACTACTGGCACGACGTATCCGCTCCACGTGAATTCTCCAACAGCCTTGCTCATACAAGGAAAAGTCCAGGCTGTTTGAGCAATACCTGTGATTATTTTGCCAGGCTTGCTGGCCTGTGTCAGGCAGCATGTCGTCCCTCGAGGCCAAGATTGTCGTCCTCGGCGCCCAGGGCGTTGGCAAGACATCTCTTCTCACACGATACTGCAAGGGCTCTTTCAACCCCGCGCAGACGACTTCGACCGTTGGCGCGAGTTTCATGGCCAAGCGTGTCGTCGACACCGATACCGACACTGTTGTGCGCCTCCAGATCTGGGATACAGGTGCGTGGAAACTGCCGCAAACAGCGACAAGACCCTGGTCACTAACTTCTGCCGCTGCCATGTAGCTGGCCAAGAGCGATTTCGGTCGATATCACGACTCTACTACCGCGGCGCCAACGCCTGCATTCTATGCTATAGCATAACCGATGCCCAGTCATTCACAGAGATGGGAGTATGGCTCCAGGAGTTGAGGCGGAATCTCCCTCCCGACATCGTACTCCACGTGGTCGGCACCAAGGCAGACATTGTCGCTCGCGATCCGACACGCCGAGAAGTTCCATTTGAGCGGTGCATTGCGTATGCCGCCGAGAACCTCGCGCCCGGCCAGGCGTCGACACCTCCAGCAACCGCGACGGCAGTCGGGCACCACAGCCTGTTTTCCGGCCTGGCTGCGATCGGGCAGTCTGGGATGGGCTCTGGCGTTACCTCGGCCGCCCCAGAACCTCGTAGTCCGAGTAGCAAGAGGAGCAGCGG
Organism: Microdochium trichocladiopsis; assembly: GCF_020744255.1. Classification (NCBI taxonomy): domain Eukaryota; kingdom Fungi; phylum Ascomycota; class Sordariomycetes; order Xylariales; family Microdochiaceae; genus Microdochium; species Microdochium trichocladiopsis. Next base: position 3,161,263 of record NW_025763546.1, read on the forward strand.
CTTCTGGGGCATGGAGGTTGGTTGGGATGCGTGCCACGAGATCAGTGCCGAAACGGGCGAGGGCGTCGAGGAGGTGTTTCGCGTGGTGACACGCAAGCTGGTCGAGCAGAACCGCAAAATGCAGGCCGAGCTTCTTGCTGCCACCGCGACACCTGGCCTGACACCGGCCGGAGACTATGGCAGTATGGAAGGCGGCGGCTACTTCGATGCCGTCAACAACCCCCGAGGTAGCTTCCGCGTCGGCAGAGATCGAAGAAGCTGGCTGTTCTCGCCAGCATTTTCGCCTGCGATACCGATAGACAACGCCCGCACGGGGCAGAATCACCAGCAGGGTCAACTACAGAACGGTCACTACCAGCAAGATAATAACCCGAAGGACAAAGGCCGATGTTGTTGAGGTTGGACTGAGTTGACGCGGACGGGCCCTTGCAGAGGGGATGGACGGATAGGTCACAACACGGCCGAGCGCTTCTCGGGTCAGCGTCGGACGAGCCGCAGTGGCATCCGAGCAAGGGGATCAGGTTGATCGTATATGGGCTGGCGGCATCTCAGTATCAAGCATACGCATAAGACTGAGTCGTGGCCGTGATACAGGAAAGGTCGCATTGCGGCCCCCTTTTGTGGCACGTCAAAAGTCGCGCGAGCCCTCTCCTTTCTGCATCACATCGGGCTCGCATACCAGATCATTCGACATTTGATTTTGTGCAAGGCGTTCAGGGCACTCACTCATGGGCTTTTTGGCACGATGATTCGGCACGTACGACTTGTTTCCGAGAGCAATCTCAAAACTGCGGAGAGCGTCTGTTTTTGGTGTTTTTTTCTTTTCCTACCAGCATTGTTTTTTCTCTCTCTCTCAGTACCGGCGGATGGTTTTTTTTCGTCGTTTCCATGCATTTCTTGGGTCTCATTATTCCACTTCACGTTAACCTCTCTGGGAGAGGGACGGGGTAGCATTGGCATCTTGTTTTACGGGCGGCATTATTCATGTGTAGTAGGCATCAAGCTCCTCTTCATTGCCGAAAGTTTCCTTTTTGGGGTCATGCTTCTTCCATCAGATCTTCGGCTGGGCGGTGGTGCGTTTCGCTTATATACATTTCTTCTCCTCCTCCCTCCAGTGGCATTGAATTAAAACCGAGACTGTTTACGCGTCTTTGGGGAAATCCTAAACCACGACGCACGATGAGAAATTGGACATGGATATATATATACATGTGTATCTGCTTGCCAAGGTCTAGGCTACTGTGTCTGTGAGCTATATGGGATTTGCAGATGCACGCGAAGTGTGTTTATTTAATTCCGCCCGTCTCACAATAAGATTGTTTTTGGGGCAAAGTCAAGATTGTTGTTGGCCACGCTCGACAATGACTCTCTATCTCTCCCAATGGTTCTTTATTTTAAAAATTCTGTCCAAACAAAACAAACGCCTTCCTCAAGTCCCCCATATCATCATCATTTTTACCGCCGCAGCATCCGCCACGTCTCGAACTGCATCAGTATATCCTGCGTCACGCCCCTCGGGGTGTCGCGGATCGCCGCGCGCAGCACCTCCATCGGCTCCGCGCTCTGGGGGCCGTACTTCCCGCAGAACGCCTTGTCGCAGATGCCCGCGATCTCGGCGCCCGAGTACCCCTGGGTCTGGCGGGCGAGCTCCGCGAGGTCGAGGCCTCCTGGGCCAGGATTTGCTGCTGGTGCTGGCGTTACTATTGATGCCGCTGCTGTTGCAGCACTTGTCGTCGATTGCGTCGCTGGCTGGTCTGCAGGTGGTGTTTGCATGGCTGTGGTTGGGGCGGTGGCATCGTCGGTTGTTGTGACAGTGGCAGTAGCATCAAGAGAGCTGGAGGACGGCGAGGACGAGGATGACGAGAACCGCAGCTCCCGTGCCTTGTTCGCAAAGATCGCCTCCCTGGCCGGGGCATCAGGAAGGGGCACATAGATAGCCTGGTCGAACCTCCCGGGCCGGACGAGCGCCGGGTCCAGAGAGTCGGGCTTGTTGGTGGCCGCGAGGACAAAGACGTCGCCCATCTTCTCGAAGCCGTCCATCTCGGTGAGCAGCGTCGTCAGGGCCTGCACGCCGCCGCTCGAGGCGGACGGGTTCCCCGAGGACCTGGAGGGCCCCGCGATCGAGTCGATCTCGTCAAAGAAGATGATGCTCGGGCTCGCGTCCTTGGCGCGCCGGAACAGGTTCCGGATCGAGCGCTCCGTCTCGCCGACGTACATGTTGAGCAGCTCGCCTCCCTTTACGGCGAAGAAGTTGAACCCGGACTCGGTGGCCATTGCCTGCGCGGTCATGGTTTTGGAGCAGCCTGGCGGCCCGTAGAGGAGGATGCCCTTGGACGGTTTCCAGAGGTTGGTGGTCATGTTCTGGAAAATGTCAAAAATATGTGTTAGTTCAGATACGCTGGGACAAATAGATGTTGTGGCTGAGAAGAGTTTAGAAAAGCTAAGAGAGAAACAGGACTTACAGCAGGCCTTTGAAGCACTCTCTGCAAAGCCAGCTTGACGTCGTTGTAACCGCCAATATCGCTCCATCGCACGGTTGGCGGCTTGAGATTGATATCGTGCATCGCGCTCGGCTGGACCTCGCGAAGTGCCTGCTTGACGTCGGCTTCGGAAATATGTACTTTACGCCCGCCCGTGCGGTGTCTCGTTGCTCTGGCGGCTCGGTACAGCAGTTTCGACAAGTCCGCGGCTGTGTATGCGTGGGTGCGGTCGCCGAGAGCCGCAATCTGCGAGTCGAACGTCTCTTGGTTGAACGGGGGGCTCCATGAGGCCAGAATCTCTTTACGGCCCGTGGCGTCAGGAACTGGTAAAGAGATGTGTTCCCGGAAGCGGTTCTCCCGCTGGAGTTCCTCGGGTATGTCTGTGATGTAGTCGAGGCAGGTGGCAACGACGAGAACTTTAGGCTTTGTCCTCGTCTGGTGTGCTCTCGCGGCGAGGTCGTCGAGTCCCTGAGCCAGGGCTGCAACGAATGCCTTCTGGCTCGTCTTGCCCTTGCCGATGAGCTCGCCAATGTCGTCGATCAAGATTGTAGTTGGTGAGCGAGACTCGACGGCCGTCTTGAAATGGTCTCTGACCGCTGGTGCTTTGCTCTCCTCGTCGAGCCGCACCACTCTTCCCCACTTGCTCGACGCGATGCGGTCGAGGAGCAGGGACTTGCCCGTGCCGCGACTGCCGTGAATCACAATGCCATAGGGCTGGAGGGGGATGGTAGCATCCTCGTAGTCGGTATTGAAGTCTTCGAAAAGCCAGTTGAGCTCGTCGACCTGGCGCTGGAGGCCTGGTACTGAAGAGATTTGAAGTCTTGCAGTCGCCGCGCTCGCCTCGTCCTCTCCTGCGAATTCGACCACTGTCTCGATGGGGTGGAACTTTGCGACGCCGTCAGTTGCCGAGTTTATCGAGAGGACGCTGAACGACCTCTTTGTGCCGCGTAGGACGATTTCTTCAAACTCCATCCCGGGGAAGATGTAGTCGGCAGTTTCTGGGATGTCACATTAGGCATTATATACAATAATTGTCTTTGTACATTTCAGACTCACCTAGCCGAAGCTCCAAGGCGACCTGCCAGCGGATCTGTTCCTGTGCGGTCAAAGGGGCGGCGTCGGCAGTGACGTCTCGCACAATGACAAGCCCGGCGTCCGGCACCGGGCCAGCACCCGGGACGATGCGGGTTGTCGTGTCGAGCCGCAGACCCGAGGATCTCTGGAAGGCCCTGCTGACACCCGCAACATTGGGGCCGTGCTGCTTGTCGAGGTTGGGCCAGGCGACGGCCTGCCTGAAGATGTCACCGCACTCTACATTGCACAGGTGGCCGGTTGTGAAGCCCGACGACATAAAGACCGAGTTGTGGATGAATATCTTGGCCGCATGTTTGTGGTTCCAGTCCTTCTGTGTGTCGTTGACCTGAGGCCGGACCTTGAAGTCTTCAATCTTCTTCATGATGGCGGGAGAAAGCCCCTGGAGGGCCGGTGTTCTTTGTTTGTTGTTGCTAAAAGACCAAGGGCTCTCACCATACGGAAAAAATGTGGAAAGACACTGGCAGTGGCAAGTCTGGTTTTCCGTAGTGCGCCAGGTCTACCGTGCCTGGAATCCGAGCAGAATTCCCCAGTACTTTGGAATTGTCCTTTACCAAGAGGGAATAACACCTGCCGCTACAATGATCCTCCTGCACCACCAGCCATCCATGGATATGTCCAAACCCGTGGAATGACCAGAACTGGATGTAAGTCAACCATCCGCAGCGACAAAAAAACATGGCGGGGTCAACTCGCGATAACGTGCTTTCTTGCCTGTGACAGCGTTGATAGCAGGGGTCCCCCATCTTCTAGCGCGGCATTACATAATCCTCCATCCCCGAGATCCACAACCAATACACAACCGACAATAGCCACGCACGACATCCAGGCACAACTCGACACGGCATCCACCCACACACTCCCTCGCCGGTTACGATGCGCCGAGCATCACCGCGGCCAGTCGCCTCATGCCCCTGATTCACCTGCAGAGGCTCGCACTGCGTCCTGTAGCTCGAGCTCCCGCGGCGCAATGGCTTGCCTTTCGGCGCCTGCACGGTAGCCACAGCTGCCGCCTGCAGGCTTCGCAGCGAGCACAGCAGACCCAGCAGCGGCTCTTTGACGCCCTTTTTCCAAACCAGCCCAAGAATCCCTCGAAGCAGCCTCGCTCCTCCAAAGCAGACCCTACCGCAAGCGACAATTCAGCACCAACACGCCCGGCACCACGATGGGCTTCGCAAATCTCGGACGAGCTCCCACCACTCGCCCCCTCCGAGGAGCTTCGCAAGCTGTCGGAACTGCCCGAGCCCGACGACGATGATGCCGACTTTCTAGACGGCACCCAGTCGGGCCCCCGCCAGGCCAGCCGCAGAAACAACAGCGACACGGCGGCCCTGCGTGCAACGACGATGCTGATCCTCAATGCGGCAAGCAAGCAGCTCGTCGAGAGCGACTTTATGCGCATCGGCGCCAAGGGCAAGCACCTCCCCGGCTGGGTCAACGGCATCGTCAAGGTGATCCAGGGCCGCGACCACGCCACGCTCGAGCCGCTGGGCCACTACTTCATCTTGTTTGACCGGCACGAGGCCGCGGTCGCGTACAGCGAGGAGGTCCAGCGCCTGCGCGACCTGGCGAGGAAGTACACGCCGGGAGCCTCGCACGGGCTGAAGCACGCCCAGCGCCGCCACAGCCTTCCGCAGGGCCTGCCCACAGACACCGGAGAGGACGTGGCCACGCTGATCAAGTCTTTCACGCTGGTTTCCCCTTCGCACCGCCCCCGCCTGCAGATATCGCGCCTCTCACGAGATCGCATCGGCGAGCTTGATCGCGGCGGCCCGCTGGTGGATGACATCTCGGCGGCCGTCGGCGGGTTCCGCCATCTCGTCATGGTCCACGTGGCCGATGGCGGGAGGATGTCGGTCGACGCGTTGCAGCAAGCAATCCGGGCTGACGGCATCGAGCGGAATCTGCCTTGGCGTGTGGTCAGCCTGAACACGGGGATCATCCCATTCGGCAAAAGCGTGCTGAAGCCGCGCGATGACACTCCACCCCATAGAAACGACACGGCCAGCCAGCACACAGCTTCCACGCCCAACAGCCCACCTGACGAGTCTGAAAAGGTGCCCGACGGCGATGGGGAGGACATCACAGACCACACCCACGAGGACAACGACAACGACACCATCTTCATCAACAACAACAGCCCCACTGACTCTAATGACCCCTACCCCTCCACCACCACCACCAACAACAACAACAGAGAAAGGCAATATCCGCGCTTCCTCGTGGCTTTCGCAGACGACGCGGAAGCAAGACGCTTCGTCCGCCACTGGCACCGGCGCGAGCTCACCCCTCTACTCGCCAACCCCGCGGCCTCGGCCGCAAACGGCCCGGGCCTGCCCCCTCAGAAGCGCAGCGCGCCTGCTCTGTGGGAGCACGCGCGGATTGTGAATGTCAGTCTGCTGTGGTGATTTTGAAGCCCTTTAGCCAAGAAAACCGTGGGGAAAGTTGGCTCGTGGAGGGTAACGGATGGGGAGCCCAGCAAGGCTAGGAGTCGCGGTTCGTAAGCACATGATGGCCAAGGGGGGGGGGGGGGGAGGACCTGTAAATTACTGTAAAAAATATAAAAAGCAAAACATGTCGTTACACATACTCATGTATCCGAACCTGGGTAAAGTCGACTCGCCCTCCAAATCGTACATGCACAACCAGTCAAACACGAGCCGATGAGTGCAGATGTTTGCTATAACTCTTCTCGCGTCTCACTTCAACATCACGCATTAAACTGCATCACTCATTGCGGCTCTTGTCAGGAATCGAAGCAATCTCAAGCAAGTTCACAAAGAAGATATATTGTCCCATAAACAACGACGGCGAAAAACCCTGAACTCCATCGAAAAAAAAAAACATTAATATGAAAGCCACAGTTGGATAAACCCCTGCCTCAACCTTGAGACAGGAGTGCCGGCGAAGCCTTAGGCGCGCACCTTCTGTGTGCGCTTCTATGAGCATAGGCTGTCCTCAACCCAGCGTGAATAGTCCTCTAGGGGATGGCCGCTTCCCACTCTCCCCCAAAGTCACGCCTCTCTGGCTATAGGACAACATGTGCAAGTGTGCGAGAAGCACGTCTATGTTCTTACTCGCATCGTCTCATCATGTGCTATCCCTCTGACCGTCCCCGCTGCTCTTCACCGCTCCAGTATGTCGAGTGTGGTCCTTGTACCGCCCAAGAATTGCAAATGGGGTATTCAGACCCGGACCGTGGATCCTGATCAATGAAGCATCGGCCGCAGATGCCCTGCGGGCCGCGCTTCTTTAGAGTCAAACGAGTGTCGCAAGACCGTCAAGCACGAGCGTTCGCACTTAGCAGCACTTGCTGAGACCACCGTTGCCATCGCTCCGACCGACATCAACTCCAGACTGTCCAGCACCAGCCTGAGCATCACCTTTGGATGTGTCGATGATGCGCTTCTTGATGTCTGCCGCCAGGTTGTAAAAGGCCTTGTCGATGTTGATGTTGCTCTTCGCTGAAACTTCAAGGAATGGGATACCGAGCTCGCGTGCCAACGCCTCGCCCTGTTCCGTTGATACCACGCGCTTCTCCTCCCAGTCGCACTTGTTACCGATAAGAATCTTGTTCACACCCTCGGTGGCGTGTTGTTCGACATTGGCGAACCATGTGCGGATGTCTAATGCACGGGTCAGTAATGGACCAGAAGTGCGGTGAATGGCGCGTATCATTTTCAAGGCATGCTCTGCTGTGCGGCTTCTCTGGGAATGGATGGTTCTTACTGTCAAAAGATCTCTGGTCGGTGACATCGTACACGAGCAGGATGCCCATGGCGCCACGGTAATAAGCAGTGGTGATTGTCCGGAAGCGCTCCTGGCCGGCAGTATCCCAGATCTGAAGCTTGACGCGCTTGCCATCAAGCTCGATTGTCCGGATCTTGAAGTCGATGCCAATCGTGGTGATGAAGGAGGGTGTGAAGGAGTCCTCACTGAAGCGCAGGAGACAGCAGGACTTGCCGACGCCGGAGTCGCCAATCAGCAGGAGCTTGATCTGGATCGAGGGAACTGGCTGTTAGCTGAAAGAAATCCAAGTCAAGGTCGCATCGCAAAGCAGGGGTGAGGACGGCGGCATTGTGCCAGAACCCTCCATCATGTCCTGTCCCCGTTGGCAAGAGCCTAATCATGGCGTTGGCGGCCGCATAGCCAGACTGCTTTGTCACTTCTGCAATTGCTCGCAGGCTTCTCTGGCTGGGATGGGCAGGGCACCGAGGCACTTCACATTCGCAGTGCGACTTGTGGATCGAAGGACGTACAAGAAAGTCATAGTTGCGGTTGCCTGACATCTTGGATGATGTGTGGTCTGTGATGGACACAGACTATAGCTTCGGATCTGGGTAGACGATGGTCTCGGGACGTAGGTGGTGTACAGAGCAATGCGACGCCTCTAGAGCGGATTGCGGTCTGTGACGAGTAGGCGATTCGGCGGGGCGAAAGGGGAAGAGGCTAGCTGGACAGAGTCGATTCGCGGATTACAGGCTGTGAGGGTATGAAGCTTGCGGGCGCGGGTCGACGTTGTTGATGCGTGAGTGCTGCCTTTGAAGCGTGCCGCCGGGTATCTAGAGGTGGGAATGCTGGCGTTTGAAGGGAGGTAAGTGAGGGCGCATACGTGAGTGGGCTGCCGCGAGATGGTGGGTGGGAGGTGGCTGTGGCCGGCGGTGATGATGGCAGTCGTGGTGGAGTCGTGCGTGCGCGCGGGCAGGTACTGTATGCGGCGACGAACGCTCAGGCGGCCCCAGGCTCCTCTGTCAAGGGCGGCCGCTCCAACGTGGCCGCCAGGCAGGCCACTTCAGCACTTGAGGTCAGTTCATCCTGCTGTTCACCAGGGCAGGCACCAGACCACTCGCGCTTGGCTCCTTTGGTCGTAGCGCCGATTCATGGCTCCCATCGCCAAGGCCCACTGCAGTGGTGGCCCCGTGCCCGCCTGGGGGACGTCTTGCCTCGAGCATTGTTCCTTGCAGCCTCGCCCAACTCTACTTCGCACCCCCAAGCCAACCTTGGAAGACCCTTGCTTGGTGCAGTGCCACCGGCGAGCACGTGGGATTTCTCATAACTTGCTTCTGCTGCGACTACTCCGTAATACCCGCTCGTCGAGCTGGCTGCTCCACCACTGACTTCATTAGAATTCACAATGTGTCGTGGAAGTTGTGGTGAGACTTTGGCCTGGATCAACATTGTCCATGTCTATTATGGTCTAGCATAAATGCTCTGCTGTCTGTCCGTCCCTACTGCAGCCACCTCGCGTAAGCCCACCGTATGCGGTCCAGTGCTCGCAGTTGCTGCTGAATCCCTTTGAGGTTCGCCAGGTCGTCCACATCCTCCAAAAATTCCTTTTCAATGTCCGATGGCAAGACCGAATGCGCCAGCTCTCTTAGTACATGCACCTCGCACACGAGCAGACCGTGGTCTTTGTAGGACAAGACATTGTTGGGCGACGGCGTGGCCTCGGAGAAGATGCGATCAATGTTGCGCAGCACCCGTACACACTTTCCAACCTTTTGCTGGGTGGTCATGCCCTTTCTGCCGCCAAGTGCAGTCCGCAGGTAGCGGAACGCAGACACGGAAACAAGGATACCTGGTGTCAGGCCTACAAAGCCAAACACAAGCTCCTGGGATTTCAGGAGGGAGTCGATACCCGCCATGGCAACCTCGACATCGACCTTGGTCTTTTGCACCTGAATCAGCAGTGTCCGTACCAAGTCGCCTCGGATGGTACCCATAACGGGCCTGCGTAGATCGTTCTCGTAGGCGCGCAGGACAGGTGTGAGGTCGCCTTCCTTGACCTTGGCGCGGATTTCAGCGATCTGGCTTTCAGACAAACTGGACGCCCCCGTCGCGGAGGCGGGCCTGTCGACAGCAAAGTCAACCACCATGCGTTCCAAGCTAGCTCTGTCGGCTCTTAGGCTATCCCGGCTCATCAACGCAATCTCGCTATTCTGATCGTGACGAATGGTTCCGATGACCTTGCGCACCGGCTCGACCACCCAGTTGAACCAGAAGTCTTGGACTGTCTCACCAAAGCCACGTATCCACTCGATGACGGCCTGTTTCCTGTTGACCAGAATGCGAAGAATAGTGCTCGATGAGAGGGTCAACACAAGCATGGGTAGCCAGTATCTCGTCAGTCGCGATGGTCGACCGTTCTGTGTGATCACGCTGTCTGCCTCGGCAACATGCGACGGAAGGTGCTTTTGAATGAGATTCTGAAGTCTCCTAGCGACAACCGTGGGGCGGGTTGAGTCGTCCTCCTCAACCTGTATCGACAACTCGGGGTCTTCTTCGACGCCCTGGAAGACCTTGTCTTCAAAGTCGGACACCCCCATATCCATGGTTAGCACGTCTCTGAGCACCATGTCCATGAGCGCAACGCTTCTCTCCACGACGCCTTTCCACTCCTGGTTGTGTGACATTATGAGGTCGCTTTTGCCGTCATCACTACCATTGCCACCAAAAGCCAAGCCCTCGTCTATGAGGACGCCGAGTCCACTGGCAGTCATCTCCCGCAGCCGCTTGAGTTTGTGTTGTTTCCTTCGGGCTTCAGCGCGGCATTGCGCCACAGGCGACATGATGCGGCGTTGGACATTGGCCAGTGACCGCTCTCGAACCGTCTCCTGCACGATTGAATAGAACTGCCGCCAGCCTTGTGATAAAGAAACCGATTGCGAGCCTGCTCGACCCTCTGCGTTGTCATGATCTTTGCTCGACACCCGCGTAGCAAGCTGTTGCAGTCGAACCCTGCTGTCTTGGTAGATGTCCCAAGACCAGGACCAGAACCGCGCGGGAGAGGTCTGGATCATGTAGACAGTGCTGTATGTATTCGATGATACGACATCATCCCAATACCAGATGTGGTTGCTTAAAGGGATAATCTGGTCGAGCAGTGTCCTCAGGACAATCCCATACGTTCGCACGGTAGCCTTGCTGACAAGTAGCCACTGGAGCTCTGCCTCGTAGTGCGTGGCGGGGTAGACATCGCTTTTGTTGGCGAGCAGGTTGGACTGGTACAACAAAGACTGCAACTGGTCTGCATGTAAATGTGCGTGCGTGCCGGAGGTGGTGGACAGAGTCTTGATGATGCGGAGCAACTCTCTGACGCGGGGGCTGTTGAGATCTTCGGCGCCGTAACCCGATGCCTCGCCATGACCAGGCGGAGCGAGGTGGTTGAAGGGGATGCGGTCGAGCTGGGCGTCCAGCCGCCGGACCTGATCGTCTATCACGGACATGCTCGAGATCGTCACAGGGTCTGCTGTGACAGATCAGGAGCCGAAGGTGCAGCAGGACATAGGCTAGCCTTCCGTGTGGGGGCCGCCTGAAAAGCCACAGTCCTGGACAAGCTGCTTTCCAATTGTTGCCGGTGTAAGAGGTAGACTTTCTGGATCGAGGTGGTGGTGCGCTGTGCGCCGTGACAGCCTTGGAAGCGGGCTAGGTATTGCGGGCGATGTTTACTTTGGAGCTTTGGAGCTCTGGCAGGATGAGGTCATCATCCCTGCAGTGGAAGCGGCGGGCAATAGCCCATCAGCTGCCGAAGCCGGCGCTGGCAGGTGCCAGGTCGCGGAGCTTGTACCTCCTCCCTCCCAGGCAGCTTCCCAACAAAACTTGGCCTCGCCAGGCCAGGTGGCCAGGTGCGCCATTGCGATCGAGGCAATGTGGTGGTCTCAGAATGTGAAGCTCTTGTCGGATGCCTGCTTAGTTCGCTCCAGCACATTCTACAGATATGGCTGCAGTCATCTGCAACAACGACAGCCCGGCCACACTCGGTTAGGGGAAGCCCGACTTCGGGTCTCGCTAAACGGTTGTCGAACACGAACACGAGAAAGGCGAGGAGGTGTGCCAGGCCCAGGCCAGGCTTACATAAGGCGGTGGGCTCCTGTCAAGCAGGCGGCCTGGCGTTTGCTAGCTCGAGGCGATTTGCGATGAGCAGATCGAGGCGGAACAAGATCATTTGCCACACTCACTCAGGGACCAACTGCCGGAAGCACTCCTTTCCAGGTGGGCTCATTGTGGCAGCAGCACTGCTGATTGGCTGGCAAGGCACCCGTCCAGCTATGCATCACCACATCAGGACGTGCAGTAGGTGACGAATCCACAGCTGCGCCATGTCTGGTGATGTGCGGGGATAGCACAGATGGACAGCTCGAGCTCCATGATGCTACCTTGCCGAGCTTGCTGCCGCTGGTGAAAGGCGCGAGACGCGAGGAGAGAGGCGAGACAAGAATCGGGTCTCCCATGGTGGTCATTGTTGGCTTACCTAATGCCGCCTCTCTCTTTCTCAATAGGGAGTCGGGTGGGCTGATGGAGCACGCGGACGGCCCGCACGCTGCAAGGGCGGCCAACAGGAGTGCGCGGCGCTGCGTGGAACAGGACGGACCCCAGGCTTCCAAGGGTTTGCTTTAAGATTGTCCACTCACTAACACGCCATGCGGGTGTGCCCTTCTTTTTTTCCCCGTCCACCGCCGCCACTGCCCCCGATAGCCTCTCCTATTCCCTCCTTATCAACAACAAAACAACCACCTGCGCCGAACTGCTTGGTGGCGGCCTTTCGTCCTCCTTCTTCTTGCCGTGCCCTTCAACTTCCGCTCCCTGCGACCCTCACGTGGACACACCTCAACGTTCTCGTCGACACATTCTCAGGTTCCGCAACCATGGCTATGTATGAGCCCCTTTCCTACCCAGCGTCGCTGTGGTACTAGCCCGAACGCGCTCCCCCGATACCGACGATGCCATGTTCCTGAACCACCACCGCTAACATGACCTGACTGGCAGGAACGCCACTCTCGCTGGCACCTTTGCCGAGCCGGAGACCCTCATGGGCGTCTTCGAGGAGGTCTCCAAGTTCAACGTCCACCTCAACATCATCGAGCGCGCCTGGGCCGTACGTTCTCCTTCCTCGACCACGACTGCACCATGTAGTTGCGAAGCTGACATGAACCATCCGTCTACTAGGCCTGGTATCTCTGGATGCAGAACGACACCCTGGCCACCGGCATCTTGAGCTTCGTTATGCACGAAGTCATCTACTTTGGCCGTTCCGCCCCCTGGATGATTATTGACGCCCTGCCTTACTTCCGCAAGTACAAGCTCCAGAACGTACGTTTACCGTGTCCTCGAACACCACCAAGCTGCTGCTCCTCTTTGTACTGACCCATTGAACAGCAAAAAGTCCCTACGCTCAAGGAGCAGTGGGAGTGCGCCAGCCTTGTCCTCCTCAGCCACTTCACCGTCGAGCTCCCCCAGATCTGGCTCTTCCACCCGATTGCCACCTATTTCGGCATGGACTACGGTGTCCCTTTCCCTTCTTTCGGCAAGATGGCTTTCCAGATCGCCGTCTTCTTCGTCATGGAGGACACCTGGCACTACTGGTTCCACCGCGCTCTGCACTACGGTCCTCTGTACAAGAACATCCACAAGCTTCACCACACCTACTCGGCTCCCTTCGGCCTTGCTGCCGAGTACGCCTCGCCAATTGAGGTTATGCTCCTCGCCATCGGAACTGTCGGGTCTCCAATCCTGTGGGTTTCGCTGACAGGCGACCTGCACCTCTTCACCATGTACATGTGGATCGTCTGCCGCCTCTTCCAAGCCATTGATGCTCACAGCGGCTACGACTTCCCCTGGAGCTTGCGCCACATCTTGCCCTTCTGGGCTGGTGCCGACCACCACGACGTCCACCACGAGCGCTTCATCGGCAACTACTCGTCCAGCTTCAGATGGTGGGACTACATGCTCGACACCGAGTCCGGCCCCGAGGCTGCCAAGCGCCGCCGCGACCGGAAGATCAAGGCAATGAAGGCCAAGGCCCAGTAGAAGCTGCGCCTCAGCTACATTCGAAGTTGCGCCTGATATTGCTCCTGGGAGTATGAGCTATCAAGTGCAATCACAACTTTGGCTATCGCCAAAGGACCGCCCGACAAGTTGCCGACATCTCCTTCCAGGGATATGGCTTTAAACCAGCTCGGCCCCCGGCATAACATCACGTTGAATGAGGAAGGCATTATAGAAATGGTCGGGTGCGATCACTTTTGCTGTTTAGAATGTACATATGGGGTACTCGGCGTTGGACAAACATAACAAAACTTCTAATACACAACGCAAGGCATTTGATCTGCCCGCGAGCAATAATACAAACTTTATACAAGCCTGCCAGTCGCGTTTCAGTCATCCGAGAATGGCAAGTTGTACCGGGATGAAGTTGATGTTAATCCCCATCTGTCATGCGCAAAGTATTGCCACTCATGGCGCTGGCTGGGTCTCATCCAGCTACTGATTCCTGTTCTTGGTAGGTACGCAGCAATCCGCGCCAGCCCCGGAAGCGACACGGTCGGCCAGCCCCCGAATCTGGCAGCTGATTGCGTCTTGCCCCGACTCGGCCTCTGTCGGTCCTGTTGTCGAGGAGGAGACTTTGTCATCACCAGCCGCTGGGAGTTGTGATGGGGGTGTGGCCTGCTCGCCAAAGTCCCGAGCCAGCTGGTCGCATATGGCTGCGAGCTCGATGTCCTTGTCCGAGAGGCCTTTGGGCTCATGGGTTGTCCAGCGAATATATGTTGTATTGTAAACCTGCATGATGTTGTTACTACCGAGAAGGACCAACAGGAGGACGACAATAAGAGCCTGAGGAGGCCAGGCGGATACTCACGTTGGACCACTCGGGATGATGGTTCTTTATTTTGCACTGCAGGGATACTGCAGTCATGAAGTCCTGCACGGAACAAAAGTGAAATGGGTTTTCCGTCAGTCGTATGTGGATCTTGTATCTACGACCAGAAACCCATAGATATAATTTGAATCCTGGCACCCAAGATTGCCCGAACGTGAAGGAGGGTTGGATCGTTTTGTTTTGGGGTGGCATCGCAACACGCATGTGCAAGTTGTATTTGGCTCCAGGCCACCCAACTTGGTCTCATGTGTCACTAGACTTACCCAGGTCTTTGCAAAAGTCTTGAACTTGAAGCTGCGCTCCAATCCCTGACCGCTCGAGATGAGTGTCCAGCGGCCGCCCTGGCCGGCGCCTGCGAGCAGGGACTGCAGCTTTTGGTTCATGGCTTGCTCGTCCGTACCCCTTGAGAAGATGGCTTGTGTCGAGGACATTCTGGAGGCCGCTAGGAAAGGCCTTGTGTCCCTGCGCCGAAAGGGACCTGCGAGACCAAACCTGGCAACTGCTGGTGTTTGGGATTGTGCAAGTTGTGATAAGCAGGAGCTGTAGGTCCGTAATGGCTGCATCTGGCGCGAGCTCGCTGGAAATGGAGACTGAGCTGGACTTTAGTCAGCCAGCACTAGTTCGTCAAGATGGTGAATATATCTGGCTGGTTTCTTGGACGCCTGGACTATGAGCAGCTGATCACGGTAGCAAGCTTTGGTTGACGACTGGGAGTTTTGGCGGTGATTCACCTGGGCAGTCCCCATATGGAGCTTTCTTTGCCCGAAATATGCATTTATCGCGAGTGAGTACTCCAAGCTACATGTATGCACCAATGTGCACTTACCTCGTCAGCAGCCGAATGTAAGCCTCGGTCCGTCTTCGCCCACCAAGAGACCACATTCCCAGGCCGACACTTCAAGTGCATTCACGGGGGCTTTGTTTCCTTCACAAAGTGTCGATGAACGACATCAAATGAAACTTTTGGGATGGAATGCTCCGGATTTATGCTGCTTCGCCATCACGGGCCCCGCTCTGGGTTTCTACCCCAACTTGGAAGGTGATACCTGAGGACGACAGGTGAGACTTTAGTGAAGTCCTCCCGTCATTCAACAATAATATCAACCTCGACCTGTGGGCCTGGTCAATTGCTTCGCATGTTCCTTCGACAATCCAAACAGCTCCTTGTCGATATTTAAGGTTCGTCGTCTCATGCACCATCGCCGTCAGCCACTTCTGCCACTAAGACCAACATCAGCAGTGACGTTCCATCATCAGCACCACCACCAACAACAACAACAACGACATGCGGGTCCCATATCACCCAGCCGTTTCGGCGCCGTGCGCACCGAGTCCAGCCTCCACGCCCGCTCCTTCGGGCATTGATGACGCCAGCAGCATTACCGGCATCCGGGCAGACCTGCTCATCCCAGGCCGCGGCGAGCCCGTCAAGCAAGGCGCGGTAGTCATCCGCGACGCCCGCATCGCATGGGCTGGCGCCTACCGGAACCTCCCGCCAGAGTATCACCACAGTGTGACGTTTACCCACGTCCCTGTCGTCATGCCGGGCATGTGGGATCTGCACACGCACTTTGGGGGCCTGGGTAGGGACGTGCGGTTCTTTGACGACCCCAAGGCTCTGCTCCCTGGCGCGGGGGTGCTTGCTGGCGCCATCACCGTGGAGGATCTACGGCGGACCCTGGAGGCCGGGTTCACCAGCATCAGGGAGCTATCGGGTGTGAGTCGCATGACATGATTAGGAATCAATACTACGGAAAAGCTACCTTTTTGACTAACGTACACCAGTACGCTGGCTATCTGGCTCCTGGAGTTGAAGGCGGCTACATCGCCGGGCCGAACATCTACTCGTCGATAGCCATCCTGTCGGTCACTGGAGGGCATGGAGACATACATGATTGCCTGCTGGACAGCGTCGTCCAGTCTGGTCATACAGGGGGTCCATTCTACCTGTGCGATGGCGTGGATGAGTGCATCAAGGCTGTCCGCGTAATGGTCCGCCGGGGCGCAAAGTGCATCAAGGTGTGCTCTTCGGGTGGTGTGCTGAGCCTAAACGACGACCCGGAGGATCGGCAGTTCTCAGATGAGGAGCTCAAGGCCATTGTTGACGAGGCCGGGCGGACGGGCCGTAGAGTCGCCGCTCACGCCATTGGCAAGGCGGGCATCCTTGCCGCCCTCCGCGCGGGCATCACCAGTATCGAGCACGGCTGCTACCTGGACGAGGAGGTCGCCAAGATCATGAAGGAGAAGGGCGCTATCCTGATTGCCACACGGCACATCCAGGAGAGCCTCCTCGAGAACCACGAAGGCTTCCCTGAAAAGGTCAAGGAGAAGATTGAAAAGATCGTCCCGCTGACACGGGCCAACTACGACCTCGCAGTGAAGCTCGGCGTGCGCATCGCTCTCGGAACCGACATGTGGAACAGTGACCCGGCGCACCCGATTGCGCACGGGAGAAACGGCATGGAGCTACGCTACGCGCACAAGGCGGGCATGAAGCCCCTCGACATCATCGAGGCGTGCACGGCGACCTCGCCAGAGGTGCTGGGCAAGCTGGCGCCGCTGTCGGGCCAGCTCAAGGAGGGCTACGACGCGGATCTGATCGCGGTTGCATCGAACCCGCTCGACGACATTGAGGTGCTCACCAAGCCTGAGAATGTCACGCACGTCTGGAGGGCGGGCAAGCTGTACAAGTCGCCGTCGACGCACTGACTCTCAGCTGGCCATCCTCTGGATATTGAATACTAAAAATAATAATACGACTACTCAGAATTTGCTATCAAGGGAATTTTGGTTGACAATAAAATAAATAAAGAGTACCATACGACTCCCTCTATAATAAGCAATATTGGTTTTATGATTCATGTCGCCCACGGACAAACAAACAGCCAAATCCAAAAATAGCACTGCAGAATCTAAGCCCCCAGACCCGAAGACACAATCACCAGCATATACTTAGGGCATCCGCCTCTTATACCGCGCCACCTGTTACTGCGCAGCTTGGCCCCGAATGATACAATGATGATGATGTTGCTGATGCCCAGAAGGATCATGATGAGCCCACACTGCAGCTTCAGCCACGCCCTATTTTCGGGCTTGTCTGAGCAGGATTCTCCTCCTAGCCTGAATCAAGAAAGTCTCTCCATGTAGTCGAAGTTATACACTTATATATAGCACCAAGCTCGGCTCCGAGCCGATCGCAGGGCATGCATAGGTACTGTTACCTACCTTATAGCCCCACGAGCAAAAGGCTCCACCTGCGGTTAGCAGGCAGTAGTACGAAGAAGGGGTGCTGAAAATAACTCCAGACTCCAGATTCGACTTGGTCTCGACGGTCCCCGCAACAAAAAGGAGTGTCCAACAGAGAGAGAGAGAGAGAGACAGAGGACCGTGCCCCCGGTGAAGCGTGAGCGCCGCGGCTGGATGCCCCTTTGCAAACCCCAGAACCTGCCCTAGCTCTGGGTTGCACACGTAATTACACACATACAGGATCCCGGATCAAGCAAACAAGTTCGTCTGATCGGTCCCGAATGTATTTAAAAACCATATCAGTCATTCTGACTTGGAGCAAGGACATACACAGCCACAAGGGATCCATCAAAGTGTCAAGACTAGCCCCCCTTCGGCTTTGCCGCGTCTGGCAAGCAAGATGTTGTCAAGCCATGGGCACATTCGTATACAACACTATTATCGAAATGCTGTTTCTCTGCGCCCTACTACGAAGATCCCTCTCCTGCAGGAGTGAGCAGGCAGGGAGGCACAGAGACAGGCAGAGTTATGGTTCAGTTTCCCCCTTTCCCTTGGGGGCTGCTTTTACGTAACTACACCATCCCGTAAATGGGGGTATGTCCCGAGTGTGGAAGGGAGCCGTTGGTGGTGGCGGCCATGCGGCCGCCTTTCCCAAGTCTCTCTCTCTCTCTCTCTCTCTCTCTCTCTCTGTGTGTGTGCACTGTAGTTAGTCAATTCTGGACGGGTTCTGGCCAGCGTCGGATGGCTTGTCCTCCAGCTGCCTATGCTGCTGCCTGTACTGTTCCGTTCTTGACTGACCTGTCAACTGGTGGTGGTGGTGACAGTCCTGAGCGATGGTGGTAGTGCTCAAAGCAGCAGACTTCGGAAATAGCGGCGTGTACAGGCACACTAACACACCTATACACTCTCTGTCTCTTGGAGCCCACCACACGTACCCATCCACATGTCCACTTACCCACCACGAGCTGCCATCATGACTAGCTGCAAAAGCCCGAGGGTGCTTGCTTGACCAAAAGAAGTGCAGAAGCAGAACCAAGGTCCAATAAAAGTAGGATGGGTGTGGGCATATCAACGAGAACACGAGGCAAAACGAAAGTCGATGAGAGCAAGCCCCAATATCCCCCGTCCCCCAGGTCGGCGATCGATACTCAGGCGCGAATGTGGCACTGCAGCTCCGGCCAGCTCCGGGGTAATGCCCAGGAAAAAAGATGGAGTAATCAAACGGCCGCCACACACACAGGCATGTGAGTGCGTGGTGGTGGTGGTGATCTCGAGGCAGGTGGTGAATATCCCCAGGCAGAACGAGGCGTTAAGATCGTCCGATGTTTTCGTAAGGGGGTTCGTTTAGGACAGGGCGATGGCCACGCAGCACCTGGAATGAGTTGGCAGCTTCCAGACCATGCAGAGGCTCCGAGCCAGGGGTTGTTGCTGCTGTTGTAGTAGGTGACCACGCTTACCATGCATTCCGGGTATTTGATGGCGAGGAGGGAGGTGAGACCTAGGCTATTACCCTTGCACAGCCTACGGACGAACTGTCCAGGTTGGATAGTCTCGCCGCGGGGATCACGTGCATGTTCTCGTGGATCGAGCCTGGCGACGGTGGGGATGTCAACCTTGTCACTGCCTTTTTCCATTCTTGGCTGTCAGGGATGGTGCTCGTGATATGGTTGGGGATAACCTCGTGGTCTTTGGCGCGCGGTTGTGCCTCTTGTCTCGGGACCGAGAGCGGATTACCCAGCCCAGGGAGTCGGGACCCAGTCGACTGGCTGGGCTGACAGGGGTCTTGGTGCGATTGTTCAGAGCTGCTCACCTCGATGGACCCTCGTGAGGGTGTTTGCCTAATCTAATTCGAGCAGTGTTGCCTCGTCATCTCGAGATGCGTGGTGGCGGTGGGCATTAACGGACCGCATGATTCGCCGGATCGTGGGCGAGGAGTCTGTCAACCCTAAACGGACAAGAGCAGTGTGGAGCAGAGAAGTATGGACTGAGAATGAATGTTTATGGAGCTTGAAAAGCACGGATTGCCCAGCCAGGAAATGGAAGCACAAAGTTGTTGTTACCGTCTAGTCGGTAATCAATATCGTCGCTCTTTCCGTCGCATACGTTCCGACAGGTTTGCCTGATGCACGTCCATGTCGGCCGAACAAGCGTAGGCGAAGCTTGCCAAGCCAAGGGTAGTCAAGTATTCCACAGTAGAGAGATAGGCGGTCTAATTACTTTGCTGAGCTCTCGAGGATGCTTGCAACCGTATTTGGCCAGCCGCCGAATTATGCCGTATCTGGGGACAGACCCTTGCTTTATGGATGGACTTTCCGTTGTGGGCATAAGGACGAACTGTGAAACGTCCGTGGTTGCTGATGATGAGACGGAGCCAGACGAGCCGGGGCGGCTGGCCGGCTATTCGTCTCTTTTCGTCCATGGATCCTCCTATCGGTATGCTGGGGGACTATCATGTCACGTTTCGCTGTTGCTGTTGCTGCGTAATAATATTTTTTTTCGTTTTCAAGACATCAGCTTGGCACAACGTCGTCCAGACAGACATGCCCATACGACGCCGCTCCAGTGGGTCGGTCGGTCCATCCGTTGGGTCGCCAATGGCATGGTGTGAGGATATGTACGCCTGTTCTGCGTCTGGTGCTTACCTACGACTTTGGCCAGGCGCAAACGGGCAATATTGCTCCATGAAGGGTTGGTCGTATTGGAATAACATAGTGGGAATCTCCACAACCTTTTGTGGCAGTGGGGGTGGCAGGGGAGGGTCCCCATGTCGAGCGGGAGGATTCCAAACTTCCAAGAGAACGAGAGCTCCCCCCCCAACCCATGCTTGTGACGGGCTGCCCGACGGCAGGCAAACGAGACCAAGCTTTGCAATTAACCTCCGACAAAATATCGTCGTAACGCGCTTAGGTAACGCAATCCTCGACCCCTTGGTGATGACGCCGCCGAGCCACGTCTGGTAATATGACTCCGATCAGGGCGACAAAGGCGCAGCCAATTGTGCCGTCTTCTTTGCCAGCCAGCCAGCCGGCCAGCCAGCTTGTCTTATCATGCGAGAGCCGCGGTGGGTATTCAGTACACGAGCCGGATATCGAGACAGCAGCGTGCATAATATTCCAGTCCGGAGGGGAATCCTTCTGGTCGCCCAAGGGGACCAGCCGGCCGACGGACCTTGTGGCTGTGTGAGCTACATGTTGGGAGCGGCCCGTGTTGGCAGATGCGGCCGCGTCTCGGCGCGCGTGTGCTGCTTTGTCACGAGGTAGCAACCCTGGTGGAGCCGCTGACAAAGGATACCCCAGACCGGGACGAGTCTTGGCGCTCGCAAACCGGCGAATCAGAACCCCACAAAACAGAGGCTGTCGCATTAGGTAAGATGACTAAGAAACTGAGCTGGCGCGGCTTGCTGGGACGCCCTCGCCCCAGCAGAGTCCGACCAGCCCAATCAGCAGCATTCGCCAGGCCTTGGCCATGTCGAGACTGTCAGGCAAAGGTTCCGCGTGCGCCGCGCGCCCGCCGTGCCTTGCACACAACGCCATACGGGAACGCCGGAACTGTGCCATCGCATGCCGTTGCCAGAAGCAGGGGTTGCGACATCATTGCCCTCCCAGCCAACTGCCGCCTCACGTACCCGAAGCCATGTGGGCCAGCCTTTGCACCGAGGCCCGGCCCGATTGATGGACGGTGCACAGCATTAGCTGCAGCGATCATCACTGCCTCCTGGCTGGGTTGCATCAACTGTAGAAACAGTGCCGTAATTAAGTCGCGAGTCGCTGGCATCTGGCTCGGCGACCGCCAGCAATTCACCTTCCAGACTCGAGTTGGGTGATGGAAACAAGCGGCATCATAATTACAGCTTGGCTCCCGTGTTCGTAAGACACGGATCTCTGAGTAATTATGCGTGTTTTCTCGGGCCTCAAACATCACGCGTCCGCAGGAACATGCCCACGCGACCGCAGAGCAGATAAATCACCGTATCACATGCTTACGGGAACGACCCAGCATTGATCATGCTTGGCGTTTCCTAGCACAAGCGAGGGTGACTTGCTGACGCGGGCAGGGCAGGGTTTAGCTGATAGACATCCAGGAACCACCAAATTCGCCGATACATCGTAGGGGCCTCGCGAGGACTTGATGGAACTTGTTCAGCAAGACAACTGAACCGGGCCGAATGTGTCTGGACCAGCCATTTTTGCACACAATCCAGTGGCCTGTTACATACGACCAGACGGGGTGACTTACACTGACAAAAGCCAGCCCCTCCCACAAGGTAACTCCGAAAGCAGTAATTATTTGCAAGTATTATTACCTGCTATGGTCGGCCAACCATACCAATCTTTCCCAGGATAGGGGACGCCATCCCTTGCATTACTTCCCCACTTTTGCACTCCAGGTCATGCTGTGTCCTTGTCATCTCAGTTGCAACACGATCTCTCGGGAAAGAACAGAAGGTGACGTTGGCTGGGGTTCCTGGGAAGCGTCTAGCCTATCGCATCTTGTAGTTGGGACGACGCTCGGTTGCATCCGACGGTCATGTACCAGGACACGCTAGTAGCGGGTGTTTGTGACTTCCAAGGTTGATCTAATGTCGCATTGGTTGGCTTAATCGAGATTGATAAGGTACCCTGGGGAAACGCGGCATACATGTATCTCTGCCCGGCTTCAACGTGAAGGTCTTTTGTCTCCCATACGATCAAGAGAGCGGCACCCATACGGAGTCGAAGATGTGATTGGGTGAATAATCCTACCAGGACTGAGGCACCCTAACTCTGGTTACGGCAAGACAATGTATGCAAAGGCCAATGCCTTGTTTCTCAAAGCCGACCAAGCGAACACCTGCTTTGCGAAGTTCCATCTTGCGAAGTTCCGCGGTGTGGTCTGCTCGGACAATCTCGATCCATTGCATCAGACGTAACCATACAATCAACTCTCTGCAGTTCGTCCACAGAAGAACTTCCTGCCGAGGGAGGTATGCGGCGATGTGTCCGGACGTCCGCTGACATAACCAATATAAAGGTGGGCGGGCTCTCGTCGTGGACTTCTGGGTGTCCACTTTGACATGTGGTCCCAGACAAGGATCACATCGACGCCTTAACCGCTTTTAGAAAAAAGGTCCCCTGTCCGCTTTCCCCACTGCGAGGATGTTGCGTCGGCAATGTCAGAATCCCTGCTGTCCGCCAACTCCAACGTCGCAGCAATTGGAATGAGTGCTTCAGATCGTGTTGGATCTTGCTTGACGACTCAAGAAAGTGGATAAAGACTTCACGAAACCGCCCCCAAGATGGCGGGAAAGGGACAGAAGCTGTTCTTGTGACACAGCCCTGCGACGTGAACGTCACCCATATCTTCACTTTGTTGCTTAGCAGGATAATGATTACTGTGCCTAGCCAACCTTGTTGTTGTAGGTCGGCCAAGGAGGCCAAGCAAGCCTGCGTGGCTGACATTCTGCTGAAGTGCAACCGAAGCGTATGTCGATCTTTGTGTCGTCATAGCCAAGAAAGCCCCGTCATCTTGAGACAGAAGGGACACGCTGCACAATGAGAATCCTAAAGTCGCGCAGTGACCCGACTGCTTGAGGTGCCGAGCTCGAAAGTTGGGCCTGGGTCACTCATTGGGATTCGGGGGTTCAAATAACAGGGGTCTAGCCCCACAGACGGACCAAATGCCGGTGACCTGGTCGGGGGCTCGGCGACTGCGACTGTGACAGTAACTTTAGGTGTGGGCGGCGCTGCAAGGGTTGAAAGCGTCGTGCCTAGCTACAGTCTCCTCGACGCTCAATTGTCAAGTCAGCCAGTTTTGTCAAGGCTCTGCCAGCGTAGAATATGATGCTTATATACTCCGGCATTTTAAACGCACAACCACGGGCCGGTTGCATCGTTCCTCTTGTGGTGTCGTCGAGAGTTTACCAGAGGCCATCAGAACAACCTCACTTTCGAAGGGTGACCCTGCGTACCCTGTATATGGTTTTGCTGGGCACCAGGGCTAGCCGGCGAGCAGGGCACGGAGGAGACGATCGAGGTCGGGGTACACATGAGAAACGGACGTTCTTTGATTACTACGCTCAGGTACGGGGAGCTGATTGTCTCGTTCGGATCTGCAAGTGACGACGGCGGGCAGGCGAAGAGACCTGAGTGGCGGAGATTGGCTACTGGGGCTGGACGGCGAGGCAAAACCCCTTGCCAGGCGGAGTGACATTCGAGACAAATTACCAAGTCCGGAAAGGCGCCGGCCTTGGGCTCGGGCATTGCTTTGGGAAGGAGTGCCATGCCATGCCATGCCGGTGGTGGTGAAAGCGCGTGTGTGTGCGCGCGCGACCAGATGTATGTCAGACGGCTGATTCAGCACGGAGTCGACCACCACCCACTTGCAACAACCTTGGAAGGCACTCCCACACCTGACGCTGCCTTGCTGCACCCTGGGCCCCTCCCTTCCCATGGCCCACTGGCTCGGCAGTCGCAGGACGTGGTCCTGCATTTTGGACTGGCGTATCTGCACCGCGATGAGATCGAGTGCCAAAGGTTGGCTCCCAAGTGCTACGTGCCTTTCTGGTTGCTTGCCTCGAGTCCTCGCTGGCAGCTCTGTCAAGAGACAATGGCCGGTCGCGTTGCGCGAACAATGGACGTATCCACCCCTCGGACCAGCCTGGCTGATCGTCCACTACGATGCCCACAAGTGCTGACGAGCTGAAGGCCAGCCCTGACCCGAGGAGCAACTCGGCGTACTTTTGAGTCCCAGCCGTCCTTACGATGCCGCCGGGCTTCTACCTCTGACAGCTGAAAGCGCCACCACGGCCAGGGTCTCTCTAACCTGCCCAACCCAGCACCGCACTGCAAAGTACAGCAAATCATGGTTTGTGGTTCCCGACACGAAGGCGGATGCAGCTCGTTGCAAATGCTGACGATGATCTCGCCAGGCCAGGGGGCACGGCATCACCTCCTTGCAGGCCTCAAAAGGCATCCAAGGCCGTCTCTGAAGGTGCGATTTGCCGATAGCTGTCACGGCACAATCTAACTCACACCGTAGCCTGCCTCGTGGCACAGAGCTAGCGGATAGAGCTGATTATGGACATGATCGGGAACTGGCCGAAATGTCACCGCCCCCAGCGAAACACATCTGGACTCGTGCCTCCCGGCGGAAACCGGGGCTGGCTCGCAAGGCACCTGGTTTACGTATCTGCTGCCCGGGAGGGCGTGCCGGATGCAACCATCATCCTCATGCTTGCTAAAACCACTCCTGGCCCTCGGACGCTGTTGGTCCTTTCCAGACAAAGTTGTTGGTCTTGTCTGACCTCGGGCTGCCAGGATGTGGCCTTCTCAAGGTGATTCTGCAGGATGCATGAATTGAACAATGCTTTCGCCCTTGCTCAGAATAGATACCAACCACGCGCGACATGCTTGTTCCAGAGACAAAAGCCCGGAAACGTTGCACGTCCGTTCTGGCTCGCACCAAGCCCCCGTCCATTCAGGACAAGGCCACCGCATGATTTGAGCATCTCTGAATTGCCGCCTTGGGCCGTCGATGACGGTCCGAGGTATGCTGACTACAGTGGCTTTGTGTTTCTGAGAGGAGCGCTAATAATAACCCAGGCTAGAGAGAGCCCGTTGACCAGCAGGCAGGGTCCTGGGAGGCGTCGGTGACTGGGCGGGCACGCGGGCGAGACGATCCATGGATACTTTACGTATGTATCAACAGGCATCGTGCAGCCAATCCCCACAAAGCAGGTCGTTGCTGACTTTACCATGTGGTTAATCAGCAGCTTTGAGATAGACCACGGGAGGGTAGCTATAACAGATGCTACAGCGCCTTGTCTCCAGCTCGCTGTTTAGTGCGCCAAGTGGTGTGTGCCGTACGCGACCGCATATGTAATCCTCTTTCAGATGCTCGAGAGATGGTCATCTTGTGGTACTTAGACTCTTACAGGCCGGACTCTTGCTCCTGAGCTGGTCGTGCATTCGTTTTCACTACTCCCACATCGATTCTTCCACGTCCAACAAAGAACGACCCCTTCTGTGCGGACACGGCCACAGACCTCATCACCACGGCAGCCCAGAACGCGAGAAAGCATATCAGTCTTCACCATACGCAGCTTCAAAGTTGTCCTCGATTCCAGCAGCTCCAGCCAAATAATAGCTGAACGCAACCTGCGGCAAGATCCAAGCCACAGGCAACATATACACACGACTCTTGCAAGGACAACGGGTTTCCCGAAGCACAGAAAGGCTGAGCTTATCCGACCTGTCTCAGTTCGAGAGGCAGTTCCTCCGCTTTGGATATATCCAGAGATCGAGACGACAACACTGAGGGCACGAGCACAGCGAGCATTGCGGAAGGGAAATCACTTCTCTCGACCGTCCTAATCTCTTCTCAGAACACCTAGAGTGGCAGACCACAGGTGCCGCAACAATGGCATACGCGGTCGCGAGTAATTATCACGGCCACCAGGTGAGTAATGTCTTACCCGCGACAACTTTGGTCACGCATCCACTGAGCGACACGGCAATTGTGCCAGTACACAGCTGCCGTGGCCAGTCGAGACTGAGGGCCATCGATGGCTTGTCCAGCCGCAAGTGAGTGACAAGAGACAATGCTGACTCATGCATGTAGGGCTCCGCTTTTTACAATGGTAGGCTGCTTTTCCGTCCTTCCCCACCTCGTCCCAACCAACTTGCAGCTGGCCTGCTAGCCGCACCCCTGCTCCCACGCCCCCTCCCGCGCGCCCGACGCACACTGGAAATAAGCTCGAGTTGAGCAGAGCCTTTCCCAAACACGTCCTGGGAGCGGCGGCGGATATGTAATCACCTTGTCATGGCGCCTCGCCGTGGCTGCCGTCAGCAGCTGCGGGCGACCCAGCTCGCCAACCGCGCCTTCCCTTATTACATGGCTCAGCCGCTCGCTTACCAAATCACCTGCTTCTCCCTCTGCTCCCTCACCTCATCTGCCTCTGCCCACCTCCCAGCACGCGCACCCATCCGGCCTGTCTAAGTCAGCAAGCCAGGCGTTTCCGCCCACCTATCCAGCCAAGCCGATTGGATCTCGACCGATCTTGCCTCGAGCTCTCAGGGCTGCTGACGCTGCTGTGGCCATCTCTGTGCGACGCCCTTGCACCAAGCACGCGTCACCGTGTGGCAGATACAGCCCATCGGCCGGCCTCAGCTAAGGTACCTCGCTCGCTCGCTCGCACGCATCCTCCACCACCTTCCTTGTCTCCGCGCGCGCCGCCAATCCCCAGCCCCCCTGCCAGCACCTGCACCATAGCTCCAATGAGCTCGATCCCTCCTGCCTATTCTTAACTCCCACGCGGCTCGCCCAAGTGCCGCCTGTCCCCATCCTGACAAAGCAGGCATCCCATCACCACCAGCCACCACCACCACCACCACTGCCTGACCTCTAGCACATTGATCTTCCCTGCTTGCCGAGGACCCAAAGGGCCACAGAGGATCCTCCTGCAGCCTACGCTGGGGCGCGTGCTCTGTCACCATCACTCTTGTAGGGCTCCAACACTGACTTCTCAACTCGGCAACGCGTCTAGATTACGACGAAGTCAGGTCCAAACCCCTGCATGTATCAAGCCTTCTAAGCCCACCTAGGTCATCATCGTCCTCGTCGCCGCCGTCAACTTCGTCCTCCGCGCCCGCCCGGCACTCGATTGGCTCGGCGCACATCAAATCTCTGTTGCACCCAGACTCGCCCTCGCCGCCGCCATCCTCGTATGGTTACGCCTCGCACTACATGGCGACTCAATCCCCAACCTATACCCCTGCCGCTGCTGCAGCACCATATCATCAGTCGGCTTCGGACATGATGCAGGACGTCTCCCCGTCATCCGAGAGCCAGTACCCGGCGCCCCCAGCTCCTCCAGCTCCGATGGCGATGCCCGGCCCCGGCGAGCCGGAAAGCCCTCCAGATGAGGGCGCAGATGCGCTCAATGACGGCCGGAAAGCCAAGCGTGAATTGTCTCAATCTAAACGCGCCGCACAAAACCGAGCTGCGCAGGTACGTTGACTTGTATTTTACTCGTACATCTTCAAATCTGTGACGGTGCACCAGGTCCTGACAAGTTTCTTCACAGAGAGCCTTCCGTCAACGTAAAGAGCACTACATCAAGAAGCTCGAGCAACAAGTTCGAGACTACACGGAAATGGAGCAGAACTACAAGGCTATCCAGAACGACAACTATGCGCTGCGCGAATACGTGATCCAGCTGCAGTCTCGGCTGCTCGACGTCCAGATCGATCCTCCGCAGCCGCCGCCGAATGTCAACATTGGGCCTCCAACGGGGTCTGCAAATGCCGCCGGTGCTCGCCCGCTCCATCCTTCATTGGTCTCACCGTCAGCTGGGCCCGTAGACCCAGCCGCCGCCGGTGCTAATCGAGGCACATTGGCAGACGTCGCCGCGGCCGTGGCTGGCCTGAGTGCCAGAGAACCGGGCGCTGAGCCAAGCCCAGAATCCATCTACCCGAAACCCCCCTCATTCTCAGGAGACACCCCTGAGGATCTGCGGAACGGTGATGGGATCAACCGTCAGATGCAAGACGGCTTACCATCTGCTCCGCTGCGGACATGAGCTTGGAGGCTTCAGGAAGATGAGACCTGGCCAGGTCGCTAATATCGTACAAGTCACCTGCCGGCCAAGTTTCGAGCCCAGTGTTGCTACGCCGGGATTCTACAGAATCTGCACTCACCAAGTAGTGATGATCTGTGTCTCGGGACACGAGCTTGCGGTGCTTGGGGGGCGTTTTGGTGTAGGACTGGGCGTTTGCTGTTTATCATCCATTTTGGCACCGAGCCACGCCAAAACTTTGACGAGCGATTTTTACAGGTCAACACAATTGTTATTGAAACTGCGTAGCATATCTTTTTTTGTTGCTGCAAGCACTCCCCGACGAGCGAAACGTAGAGGTCTACTCGTAGTGCAAGGAGACAGTTTTTCAACCGAGTTCAAAAGAAATACCCTTTTCAATGGTCCACACTCTGCAAATCCCTAAGTAGATTCAGTCATATACGTGAGTGCGATGTTATGCTCTGGCATGGCCATGCACAAGGTCGAGCTGTCGGAGGATCGCGATGAGCTACCCCGAGTTCCTCGCACAATGGGCTATGCTCGTACGGCAACTGGGACCACTTTCCCGCCGTGGCCAGCCACGCAATGGCTTACATTAATTAGGTACTTGAACTTACACAGGCCCGAGCCGGAAGACTGATCGCTTACACATCTGATGGCAACCCACACACACACATGCACACACACACACCTGCATGCATCGCACGCCTAGAAACACACGGGCCGTCATCTCTTGGCCCGGAGACCAGCCACTGAAACAGACACCAACGGTTTACGCACGCTGACTAGCAGCTTTGTACTTCACGAGGTCCACCACCGCCTGGATCACGCAGACTTTCCGGCTGACCGGTTCTTTTCTGCTTCTTCTTCTTCTTTGGTGAAAAGTAAGTTTGGCCGACCGTCCATTCACACTGATATAGCATGTCCTTTGATTTTAGAAGCTTCAGATTTCCAATGGAGAAAGAAAAGGCATAGATTCGGTAGGGCGTGGAAATCTTTGATTGCGAAGTCACTCACGCAGGGTCTGCCGCAATAGCCGGGTCGTCTACACTACTTCTGATATTTGGAATGTGTGCTCGTTGCTGCTTCAGACCTAACCCATCCGGCCGGGATCTCCTCTCTTGGCGCTGACTACGAGCACCTTGCTCGGCCGCTTCGATTAGTCAGCGAGCCATTGGTAGTGAGCTGTGTGTGAACACGGAGAGTTGGGCTTCGGCACTCATCCATCCACTCCCCCTCCAGGCAACCGAAGAAACCATCTCGTCAGCACTTGGTACAAGAATTATGGTTTCAGAGGAGTGGGCTCGCTGCACTCTCGGCGCGTTCCCCGCGTCTTTGACGCTTATGGCCCTTGGCCAAATCAGGCATACGAGTTGCCAAGGTCGTGTTCCTAAAGCGGAAAATCGCCGAAGTCGAGTCAGCGGTCTGAAATGGCTTGCGCATGGGGACTTGAGCAAGGGCAAAACAAGCAAGGAGAAGGGGAAGAGGCGGTGACGGTCTGCGGGAGCTGTGCCGTAGGGGGACGCGCTCGGCGATGGGTGCCGTCAGACGATGGCACGGTCGGAACCACGGACGAGTTTGTAAGCAGTCTCCGGAGTTACCGGACTGAGCTTGTCGCCGAAATAAGGTGAACTCTTCTCGGGTCGACAAGGGCCGACCGAGACAGAGACAATACGAATGACAGCAAGATCCAAGCAAAGATAACGTCAGCAACACATACCTTGATGTAGTCCTGGCCCTTTTCCTGCCATTCCGCTTTGGTGACTGTGGCCGCTCTGTAAGCCGAGCTGCCCGTCCACTGCGCGGCGCCTCGCCAGGCATCGAGCAGGGCATCGCCCGCGCGCCGGACCTTCAGTGGTGAATCGGCTGGCAGCGACATGGTCAAGCCCTGGCGCAGACGGTCGTCAAAGTTCGGGAAAAGTGTGTTGCCACCAGTCAAGAACACGTCCCGCAAAAAGTCGTCGCGGTTGACCCCTGGTAGACCAACGAGTCTCTGGTTCAGAATGTCGCTGGCAATCTCGACAAGGCCGGCTTGATCCACTCCAGCGATGGATGGCTGGAAGACGATCTCGGGCACACGAATGCGCTCAACATTGAGATGCAGCTGGTGAATCTCGGACTGCTTGCTTGGATCGAAGGGCCGAGGTCCTCTCAAGAAAGCGTGGACTAGACTCTTGTCCCAGTCATTCTGTGCTTCCCAAGTGTCGTCGTGGCCAAAATTCGGGTCATACCGGAGGAGGTCCTCCTCGAGAGTCTTCAAGTTGCCCATGAAGTCTTCCTCGCCCTCCTCATCGTCACTGCCACCCTCGCCCACGGCGATCTGACGATAGACACCCCAGTCGTCATCGTCAGCACCGAATGTGTCATCATCGCCACCTCGCCGCCGCTTGTTCCTCGGACCATCTGACGCGAGGTTGGCGATGGACTTCATGCGAATCTGTGACGCGAGCGACTTGCGGTTGCCCAGGTCTGCCTTGAGGCGGTCTCTCTCCTTCATTCTCTGCAAGACTTCGTTCCTCGCGGCGCGCCGCTCTTGCACCCATCCTTCCAGATCGTTGATACGGCGCTCCTGGTCTAGCCTCTCTTCTTCCGCGATGCGAGCCTTCTCGGCCTCCTTCTCGGCCTTGGCACGCGCTCGAGCCTCATGACTGGACTTCATCAGACGCTGGTGCCTCTTGGCTTTGATGCCAGCATCGTCCAGCTCCTCATCAGGAACGTCGAGTAGGCTGAAATCTGGCGCCTCCTGCTGCTCCTCTTCGACCTCGCCACCAACGTCTTTCGTACGAGCCTTCTTGACGGACTTCTCCAGATCTCTGATCGTGCGCTCCAGCTGTGCCTCATCCTTCATGTCTTCGCCGTCCAAAAGCCGTTTTGTCTCCTTCTTGGTGGCGTCGACCAGCTTCTCCTGGATCTTCTTGTAGTACTCGAGCTCCTCTTCCTTGCGCATGAGCTTTTCGAGCCGCATCTTGGCGGCTTGTTCCTGCAATCTGCGCCCGCTCTCCTTCTTGCGCTCTGCAATTCGGGCCAGCTCTTCCTCGCTCTTTTGAACAATGACCTCCTCGGTATATGGGTACTGGATGACGACATCACGTTCTTCGAGGCCTGTCCAGTCCAGATATCCACGCAGCTCGTTGTCGTAATCCTTGGAAACATAGCAGTGATCCTTGATCATGTTCTCCGCCTGTGACACGTTCAGCTTGCCAGGAAACGTGGGGTATTTGAGGCGCATAAGCTTGAGCATGTACTCTGACCCGTGCCAACCGCCCCAGTTCAGCCTTATCGCCTGGGCAAGCATAGCCTTGTGGTTGTAGACGGGAATGACGTGCGTCGAGCTGTAGGAAGATGACACGACCAGACCTGACTGGCCTTTGTTGTACCTGTATGAGAAAAGCGAGTCAATTCCGGTGGCGAGCGATGGCGCGCCGTAGCACTCGAAGATGATCTCATTCATAGCTGGACGCCAAAAACGCTAGACGTTAGCTTTGTCGTGACATGAAAAGATTGGTTGGCATTCTCACATTTCCGGGAATACGGCAGGTTAGCCACCGTCTCCGTGATGACGATTGGGGTGTCGATAGCACCATCTGCCGCATTCATTCCGAGCTTGAGGAAGGTCCAGTCTAGGACATGCTCCATGACGTCCCAGTTGGCCACCACACCACTGCCGGCCTCAAAGGCATTGCGAATGTGCCCACGCGCTGTGGTATCGGCATAACAGTCGGTGCCGGCGAAGGAATATGTCTTGCCCAGCTTGCGATCTCTGTATTTCGCCATTATCGGCGGAATGTTGATCCTGGGCTGAGACTCGAAGGACCAGCCCGCGCGCACAGCCGACGAGCCATTGTCGATGACGATGGCGGCGCTGCCATCAGTGCGGCTGAGGGCTTGCCGCCGGCCGTCTGTCTGTATCTCGACCGCCTTCTCGAATTTAGTCTCCTTGACATTGCATATGCGGGCAGGCGGGTATGTCTTCTCCTCGCGCTTAGGCAAGGGCGGTAGAGGGTCGTCGATCGCGGATGGGGCCATCGTAGCGCAACTGGCTTTCGTGTACGGCTGATGTATGGACTGTGATCAAGGGCGGAGGCGCGAGGGGCGCGGCGAGCTGCGCGGAGAGGGCGTGCACTGTGATCGGATTGGTGCAACAGCTTAGAGTCTCGTCACCGCATGTCGAGTGAGCTGCGATGCACCTCAAGCGGGAGACGATCCTGGTAGTCGGTTGCTAGGCGTGAGGGAATGCAACTCTGGAGGCTGGGGCCAGGCAGTGGAATCTATTCTGGTCGTTGTTGCTGCGGCGGAGAGAGGCGTTGGGTGTGTGGCAATGTCTTGTACTTGGCCAGGCAGTTTTTTCGCGTGCGACGTTCTAGAGTCGCGGTCTTGACAATCGTCAGCCACTTGCGGGTGATAGCTCCGGCAACGCAGCTCTAAGGCAGGGGCACCCCTTGGCGTAGCTTTCACCACGACAACACGGCCACATATACACGCCGCCACTACAATCACACACATAACATCACGTGGTCTCTCGAACGGACGTGTATTACTACATGCGCCTGAAATATATGAGCTGCTCACGATGAAATTCATTGCGCGCGATATTGTCAATTGAATAGCAACACCAGGCGTCCGCAGCGCTTCCCTTCGCGCACCAAACGTGGTCCACTAGTAGTAACAGCAAGCATAATCAAGACGGCTCCTTGAGGTTGTCCGTGGCTATCATTGTTTCAACGGTCAGTGGGGATCATACGGGCGGCGCAAGGGCAGCTCACCTTCCAAGTGGAAGAGGACATTGGACTGGTAGTTTTTGAACATCTGGGCGACCAACTCCACATTCATGTTCTGAACGTTGATGTCCTGAACATGCCATCCCCCGTCAGTATGAGCTACCACGACGGCAAATCAGAGCCGAGGGCCGGCGACTCACCTGCAGGCTCTTGTTCATGACTACAATGGCCTCATTGAGTTTCTCCTGTACTCCGTGGTGGTGTAAATAGCTGGATCTTGATGGTGGGGTTCACCATGTCAACATTGCCAGGTACAGGACTTACAACGTTGGTGATGATACGCGAAAGCAGCAGGTTCTGCTGGTGCTCATGAGGGCTCTCCTACACGACTTGTCAGAAAAGAAACCAGCCAACGAGCCTGCTTCAAGGCCAACACAGGTGTGTTATCTTACCATCTCGCTGTTGTCGCTGGAAGAACAGCAACGACGTGATGATAACAATCATGGCTGTTTGCAAGTGTTTAAGGTGGGCGCGGAGGAGAGGGAAGGAAGGCGGTACTGGTCGGCAGAATACTGGAGCGTCCAGATGTCTCGAGGACGCGCTCCTTCCAGCATGAGCGCGCCAGCGTGGAGCTCCCCCAAGTGCCCAAGTGATCGGGAGCTTACCCCAAGTGTACCAGCGCAGTACCCACCCTTCTAGTAATAGGACGCAGCAGCCTTGCACTCGAGCAGCGAAGTGCTCCCAAATCAAGACCTCCAGCACCCTACGACAGTCGCAATCATCACGACACTCCAGTTGACAGCTTTTCTGCACGCCACAAAACATGGCGACACAACCGACGGAGGCGCAAATCGCCCACCAAGAGCTCATTGACAGGCTCGACATCCACTCCATCCACAAGTCGTTCCGCAATCCGCACTGGAAGCCCAACCAGCGGCGCAACAAGAACATCAAGGCGATCCTCGGCGATGCCTCCCGGCGAGAAGCCGCATCGGCCTCGATAGCCGCTACTCCCTTGGACAACAACAGCGGGGCAGCAACACCGATGGATATCGACGGCGGTAACAATGCCACCAGCGACGACAAGAATAACGACGGGCTGTCGACTAGCGGCACTTCCACACCGGTCAACGGCAACACCGCCCCTCCAAACCTCGCGCAGGCTTCGAGGAGTCTGTCGAAGCTCGTTCTCGAGAAAAGTCTCAAGCAGAACGGTGCCCCTGGGTTGGGTGGCACGAGTGGCTCGCAGGCGCCGAGCGCCACATACACGAATATCGAGTCGGCGCCGAGTCTTGCGCACACGAAGCGCTATTGCGACATCACGGGGTTGCCGGCGCCATATCTGGATCCCAAGAGCAGGCTTCGATATCACAACAGGGAAGTATTTGGGTTCATCCGGACCTTGCCTCAAGGTGTGGGCGAGCAGTACCTCGAGGCCCGCGGCGCGCATACTGTGCTCAAATGAGCTCGGCGAGGGATACAAGACTCCATATTTTTTGTCCTGGAGAAGATACAAGGACTGCGACGTGTAGCTGTGCTTGAAACTCAATGATAGCCGCCATGGCCTGCAACGCGAGCACGTTGGGGGTTTTAAACGAGCAAAATCAATTTAGAAGGCTCGTGCATGGTTGGGATCGCACACCAATCGTACCAGCGAGCAAGCGCGTCACAACAGGTGGGGGAAGGGACATGTTCGACCGTCAAAGTCAAGCCTATCCTACGCACCAACAGCCTCTCGGCTGCCGAATGACAGGTTACGCTCCGGCTTAATCGCGATCGGGAAAGAGTTCTTCTTTCCATGTGGGTTGTTCTCTGCCTGTTACTGACGGGTACCGAGAGCGAAGGGAGGAATCGTCTCTCAGTGGCCATGGCTACAGAGAGCCAGATGACGCCGCGGCATATCTCAAAGTCACATGTGTGCTGTCATAGGGAGGATGGTAGTTTCCTGGGAGAACCAATATCACACAGCGAAGTGCTCGCGACATGATAGTCTGCCAAATTCGTGCGTGACACTGCCTGTAGCGTCCTTACCTGAATCAGCTCCAGATGGCATCGTGCGCGGCAGCTTTACGCCGCGAGAGTCTCGGTGCCATGGCGTAGCAGGAGATAGATTGGAGCTGCGCTCGGAACAGCTGGTAATGCTGTGCGCACGATGACCAATGTTTCAGCAAGTGTTGGGGAAGATGAGAGCCAGGGCGAGTTAGACAAAGGCCAGCAATTTTTTTATGCGAGGCAGAGGGGCACAGTGTCAGAGAAAGCGGACCGCCAGGCGGGCGCGGCCTCTTCGGGTGCTTGGCGTACTGTGTCAATCAGAATCAGCACGGTAGCGATTCAACGGAGTTCCCCACGACCTGGGCAGGGAGCAAATGCCATTGTTCAGCTAGACAGCTGAATGCGTGATCAGCCTGTCACTGCCGGCGCTCAGACGTTTGCGGGCCGGTCGTAATTAGATGACTGTTATTTCAAAACACATGGAAGCCAAGGCGATAAACTACGGATGGAATCACGTAGGAAGCCTTAGGCAGGCCAACTTGACCTCTTCATCGACGCTTTCGTGCTTTGACCTCGGCCATAGCTGTTGAGGAGCTCTGAGCTGTGAAGACGCTGGATCATCATCAAAGCCAAATGCAGTGTGTGTTGCCCCTTGCGCTTGCCCAGGCCAAGCCCGGCCAGGGGCGCACCCGCTGCACTTTGACGTCGAGCTAGGTAGCTCTAGAGGGCAGGGAGGGCAACAGCCACTGCATCGCACCCACTTATTCCCATGCTGTCTCAAAGGGGCATGCGACAACTGGCCCATTATACCACACCACAACTTTAAAGACACCTTTCGACGGTTTGCGCGCGCACTCTCTCACACGACCCTCTCGCCAACTTTGGAGCTCCGTTCAAATCGCTAAACACACCTTCTCCTCCGTTCGCAAGTCCCAAGCCTAGCTGCTTCGTCGTTCGGTCCAGCACACAGCAACATGCCTACCATGTGGTTATCAGATTCCCAAAGTACGCCTCCCCGCACAATGCGCCTCCTGCTTCGGCCGACCGACGATGTGGCTTCGTGTCCCGCCATCTGCCCAGGGACTTACCTGTTGTCTTTGACTTGACTGGACGCTAATCTCTTATGCTCTTTTCAGAAATCGGGGTCGCTTTCTGCTCCGGTGGTGTGTAGCCCTGTTAAGCTCCGATCCTCTCACGCGACCTCGACCGAAATCCAATATAAGATCAGAAGAACTGATGGGCAGCTGGAATTCTCTGTTACAGGCGGCTTCTTCCTCATTGGAGGTGTGATGCTCTTCTTTGACCGGGCCATGTGAGTCAGATATTCTCGAGGCGAACTTGTTTGTGGTTCGGACGTCCAGTGCTGATATATTTCAACTCCCACAGGCTTGCCATGGGTAATGTACGTCGTTTGAGAACATCATAGTAATCCCCCACTTGCGCCGAATCGTGCAAAAAACCACACAAGACACGAGGACGACGACCAAGATCTGCAGAAACGCACAATTCGCAACCCATAGAAAACGCCTCGACCCTCCTGTTCCAACCCCCGTACTTACACTCGCGGAAACAAACAAACAGATCCTCTTCCTCATCGGCCTCACCATAATCATCGGCCCACAAAAGACACTGCTCTTCTTTGCGCGGAAACAAAAGGCTAAAGGCACGGCCGCATTTTTCCTTGGCCTGCTCATGATCCTCATGCGCTGGCCGCTCATCGGCTTCTGCGTCGAGCTGTACGGCATCATGGTCCTGTTTGGAGACTTCCTCGGCACGATTGCCGCCTTCGCCCGCAACGCGCCCGTCGTTGGACCGTATATCGGCCTGCTCATCGATCGGTCTGGCCTTGGTGGACGCCGGAACGCGGAGCTGCCTGTATGAGCCGGCAGGGTGAAAGGGAAAGGGCGGATGAGACTTTATTTGCCTTGCTGGTGTCGGTTCATACGTCCAATGGACGATGATACTGCAACCGATGGCCTCGCTGGCCTCCTTGCAACACCACCGTGGTACAAGCAGAAAGAAACAGAACCGGACTCGACAGCATCACAGATACGAAAAGGACAACTCACGGCGTCCAGGTCCCGCGCCGGGCGAACGGGTATATGTGGGGTCTACTACAAAGGAGTTGCTTAGGCGTTATGGGCGTTGATTGCGCCAGACTTACGGCTGTGCCAGCAGGGCAGGGACACATTATTGTGATGAATAGGCTATGTGCATAGAACATGAAGCTGTGCTTCGATCCGATATAGACATAATAGTGATGACCCACGCTAAGGCTGCCCACCATTCGATATTGTGTTTGTTTCTTTGTTTCTCAAAAGCAGTTCGGTTCATGCAGGGTATGGTTTCAGCTCCAGCTCACGAAGAGGCACTGTCTGTCATTGCTAGCACAAATCAGAGAATGTAGAAACGTCCGACCGCTGGGTATCTCGCACTCAGATATCAGAAAGAAAAGTCGTGGTGAAGAAAAAGGTCATTCTCGAGCGCAGCTCGTTGTTCGTTCTGCTTTTACATATCTCGGGAGTCTAAATCGTAGAAGAAACCATCATGACGCCATGGCCCCATCATGGTGGTTGAGAAGGTCGAGGTAGGACAGATGTCCCGACTGAGCACTGCAGCCAGAAAGGTATGCCTGCCCCTCTGGCCAGCCTATTCCTCGGTGGTTGCCTTGATCTTCATCCAGGCAGCTCGATCCGGGTTCGAAACAGCTTAATAGCCAACGCCGATGAGGTAGTCGGCGAGAACCTCGACGGTCTGCCTCGAGTTACCGGCAACCATGGCCTCGCCGTGGTGGCCAACGAGAATGGCCTGCTTCGTCTTGCAAATGCAGACACCGAGTCTGCCCTGTTGGTGGGGGGAGAAACAGGCAAAAGTTAGTTATATGGTGCCTAATTTGGCCCCCCCCCCCAGCCCTTGGTGTAAAAAAGTCCAGACGTACCTTGCGCGCGTAGATGGATCGGTCGTCAATCTGAGCAACAACGTAGCGGTCGCCAGCGATGTAGATACCCTCGGCCTGGGCCTTCTGCTGGTTGGCGGGGTTGGCATAGATGTCGGCCAGCGCCTTCATCTCACCAGCAGAGAGCTAATCAGCAACATCTGTCAGCACTGCTGTCTTTCACCCACATCGACGCAAACGTCCGCGAATCCGTCCTGGGTTTCCGGCGTCACGCCCCGGCAGTAAAGTCCCCAGGAGCGGATATAGAGAGAATATGAGAGCGGGGTCGTCGTACAGTGAAGCCGGCGGTTGTGGCCCATGCGCTGTCACCAGCGATGGAGACGATGGCGGCCTTATCGATGTGGCCGCTGCCGACGAGGCTGTTTTTGGGCGAGGACTTTGGTCAGTATTCCTGATTTTTGCTGCTCATGGCTGTCCGGCCAGCTCGCGGTGGTCGTACCTGGAATCAACATAGGCTACACGCGAGATGCGGTCTGTTAGCGTGTCTGAACGGGAGCATCCGGGAGCACGTCACCGGCACGGAAGAGTAGCTTGACCGACCTTGCCACGACATGTTGGGTGGTGTGCGGGGGGGAGAAAACTGCTGCTCTGAGGAACGGTAGGGTAGGGTAGTTGGAGATGTGAGGATGCACGCGCGAACAGAGGCGAGGGCTGTGTTTGGCGGCGGAAAGTTGTGAAGCAACAAAGAGCACGTCCCGCTGCTGGGATCAACAGGGTTGGTTGACAAGTGAGCGGTGCATAACTTGGACAGAACCCACTTGAGCGCACCGTCGGGCCACTGGTGAGGTGTTGCTGTCGGCCAGGCGAGGAGGGGCAGCGCAGCCCACACTGAAAGCTCTCGAATGGCGCTGTGAGGGGAAGAGGGGCAGTGGCTCAAAGCTGTTCGCAGCGGGCCGCCACGCCCTTTCCAAGGTTTGGACGAACGCGCCTTCGACACGCTATTTTACCCGTTGAAGCCCGCGTACTCGAGTACGTACTATACCTGAGGGAACGTATCTTTGGCTCTGAGCACGAACGGGCCAAATCTGTCGATTGAAATGCACTAGAAACGATGATTGATGGCAGCAAAATGCGACCATCCCCTCCCATATATGAGAATGACGCAACGACGACTTGATTCAGATGCCTGGGCAATTCTCTTGGTGGCCATGGCTTGCATGAGCTGCATGTCCCACCCCCGCAGGTCTCGACTGACAAAACCAACCGCCAGAGCTTGGCCACCACCCCCAAGAGTCTGAAAAGGTTCGTCCCTCAAATCCACCTGGACATGGACAAACGCCGTCGTTCCATTCCCGTAACCCAGCATGCTTGTTGCTCGTGGCGACTGTCTCGCATTCGTCTTCATTCCGTCGTTGAGGGCCTTTCAACCGAAGCTTAGGTTTAGAGCTTCGCGCAACTTCATAGTCCAACGCAATTTGGACTGGCGCAAGAAGATTGTGCTGATCGACGGAAGCCATGTCCAGCAGTATCGAGACTGCCTCATCTCACATTTCAGCAGTGCCGCCACCGTAGGCTCTTCCAATGATCCAGTTGATACCCATGATTCCAAGAAATGGCGTGGAGATGCCGCCAGAGCACCATCTAGGACGCAAGACGTCGGCCTCTCTCACGACGACCACTTTTGAGGTCGATGGAGCGAGCACACGCCTCTATGGTGCATGTGCCGAAATCTACGACGATCAGGACCGTCGTTCAGGATTAGCCATGCGAGCCTTTCTGCGGTGTCAGAGGCTACCTATGAGTGTTGCTAATTTGAGCCCATATATGGCTGGCCGTTGGCCGTTATTTGCAACAGGCGACAAGCGAGCTGGAACAAGACGCAGCGCCGTTAGCTATCATTCCCTCTGATGCTTGGACTAGGTCGCTAAGGTTGCACGCTACTTTATATGGGACATTTCAGATGCTATACCTACCTACCATGGACAAGCCACTTCGCACCCCAAGACGACGATTGTGTCAGAACACCACCCAGTGGCGATCGACGAAACCCGACAAGCCTGCCGACGGCTGACTGGTGTTCTGGAAGGCCCAACTGCCGCTCTAGCTGTTCATCAGATTCTGAAACAACGACTAAGCGCATGTCCGTCACCGGCTGCAAGGGATGAGACATGAAACCAAGTACCCCACGACCCTTGCAATAAGCCGCCTAGGGCCCATGGGTCGATCCGCTCCAGCAGCGTCCATTGGCCATCTCCACCCTTGTAAATCCCGGACATTTACTGCTTTTGGTGGCTCGCCATTCCTGCTTTCCTCCGACTCAACTGGGCGTTGACGGACACGATCATGGCGACGGGGACCTCGCCAGGGGTATTTATTCACGCAGTGCAACGTAGCACCGCAGCAATGTCTCAATGGAAAAGGCTTCGAACTACTGGTGCTGTGATGGGACTTGAACGGCATCTCCGCCATGCGGGAGGCGGATAGCCCTGCCACGGCTCTCTGGCTCTAACCAGGGACGGAGACTCTGATCGCACTTGTTAGGCCATGGCCACCAGCTCGTCGTCATGAAACACCCGCCGCCCACATACGATGCTGCCATCTGCGCACAAACATCCTGACTCCGGCAGACTAAATCGGTAACAGGCTCAAACTCGCGCCAAAACCTCCAGGATCTGATCCGCGCATATCTCCAGGATTTACAATACAGCTTCGTCTTGGCAGATCGTGACCGTCCACACTGTCAACACAGCATAGAACGGTGCTGCCAACCTCAGAAGTGGCCCGTATGGATTTGTGATAAGCCTGCCCGGCCGGGTCGGGAAGAGACATTCAAGGAAACCTCTGGATACTCAAGACCGTCAATAAATGAGCAAACGCTACCAGATAAGCATATGGGACCACGTTAAGTATCGAAACAGAAAGCACGCAAGCAGTGGGGGGGGCTGCTTGCCATCATTCATGTTGGCAACAAGGACGAATCGAATGCAGGCACCCTCGGCTGCATCGCACGGCCATGCTGCTGTCAGACCAGGGATCTGAGGCGCTGGTATGTCCCCTTTATCA
Organism: Microdochium trichocladiopsis; assembly: GCF_020744255.1. Taxonomy (NCBI): domain Eukaryota; kingdom Fungi; phylum Ascomycota; class Sordariomycetes; order Xylariales; family Microdochiaceae; genus Microdochium; species Microdochium trichocladiopsis. Next base: position 3,201,962 of record NW_025763546.1, read on the forward strand.
TGCGCGCCCTCCGGTGCACCATACCAGAGGTGTGCCTGCGTCTATCTGACACGCAACACGCGCCCTCCCCTCTCTTGACCCTTTCATCATCTTGCCCGCAGATGCTGCAAGGTACAGGGCTGCAGACAAGGGCATCCCAGCAAGTGAAGCATCCACTTCAGCACTTCTCAGCTCCACTCTGACTGCCGCGAGAATGGCCGCCCACTCGAAGACTGCCAGCATTTGCCTGGCATCACTTGTTGTGAGATTGCGGATATGGCTGCTTTCCGGTGCAGAACCGTTACCGCAAGGGCCTCGTGTGCACGCGCGCGCGGCTGTGTGGAATTTCAGGTAGGACGAGGCAATACTATCGCCCTTGGGCCGCTCCCGAATCCACCATCGTGGACGACCGGCTGCATCATGGGGCGCAATAAGGACGCGCAGGGCCGCATCGTTCTGGCGTGCAAGCTAGATAGACAATGTTGGTTCCTGCTCATCGTTGCGACCTCATCCGACTCGACCTCTGTGTTGTTTCCATTCCTTCGGCTTGATGCTGTTTGACATTTCTGCAAGCGGACTGTCGTTGTAGGTTGGTCGCATGACCCTGGCTGGTCGGACCCGGGGTTCACATCAGAACTCACAGGGATACACCCCCAAACAAGCCCCCGAACCCCAGCCATGTTCAAACTAATTGGACATTGCTTGCCATTCACGGGCAGGCCCAATGAGGTAACTCGTTCTGGGCCTGTTTCGAACGTCTACCAGCATCGCCCTTTCGTCTCGTCCTTTTCTCTCAAGACTTGTCTCTTTGAGATTCAGTCTGCACCACCGACTCCGCCTCCACCACCATACCATCACACCATGTTGAGACCATCGTCCTCGGATGGGCTGCGCTCGGAGAGTGACACCATCGACAGCTTCAGAGTCGACAAGAAGAGACTAGACAAGCGCATATCGCGGGACGATTCCTGGATAGTTACGGGCAAAGCCGGAGCTCGAACTCGACAATACATTCCTCCTCGGGGACTGCCAACGCCAGAGGCGAGCCCAACATCGAATTATGTCGAGCCTCTCATTGTGCCCACGCCATGGGCACCCACTCCCCGAGAAGAACAGATCGGGATGGCGTTGGGGAGCCCTTCCCTAGTCCCGCCGTGGAACACTTCTGCGTCTCGCAATCCGGCTGGCACGGGCAGCCCGGCCATAGTTTCTCCGTTTACGGGAGCCGTGGATGGGCCGTCGCCCGGTGGGCCGACTCCGAGGAAGGGCTCTGGCAAGTGGAAGATCTTTGGGATGTTTGGTCGAAAAGCAGCAGATACCAGCGCCCAAGGTACCTCCCCAGTTCCAAGCCAGAGTGATTTTGGAACACCCAGAACACGGACAGATTTATACGAACCATCTACGCCGGGGGATATTCGGAGCAAGCCACCAATCAGCCGATCTCAGACAATGCCGTCCCCGCGCGAGTTCGGCAAGGAGACCAAGAGACGGCCTTCAATGTCGAGGATGCGAAAGCCAAAAACGAACGACCTGGCCCCGCCAATGCCATCGCCATACGGAAACAGCAACAACAACAGCAGTAGCAGCGTGATCACCCCAGCTGTGGGCCAGAGTGGCTTCCTTGATGTGAACATTCCTAGTATCGAGATGGAGAGATATAGCATCATGTTTGAGAAGGTGTTGAATCCTCAACGCGTCTCACTCTTGTCCCGGAGACAAGGTGCTCTAGAGCAGCTCAAGACTGCTGGCGAGGTCAAGAACAATTTCAAGGTAATGCATGCCGACACGAGAGTGAGCAGGTCTAGGACGATGACTCTAATACCATGGCAGAAACAGACAATCTCTCAACCCATCCGTCGAGCCACTTCACCAAGCACAACCTCGCACGCTAGGTCGCCATCCTTCACACTGTTTCCTCAGAGTACCACCCCACGGAGGACGGGACCAACAGGCAGCCAAATGTTGTCACCGGAGATGGCAAGAGCACGCTCAAACACATCACCTGCTCATCTGCCCTCGCCAACAAAAACGACTTTTGACCAACCGCCCTCGGAATTGAAGGGAGCTGGAACGGAAGGTGCCCCGACGTTGACGTATAACCACTTGCGAGACACCCCGCAAAACGGAAAACTCACGATAGCGTCATTGGCTCGAGCCCGCGGGGACCACAGGCATCCGCCACGGACATCTTATTTTGTCGGTGAACCGAGCCCGATCATGGAATCGCCCATGGAGATGGAGACGCCAACTGGACAGGCCGGCTCGAAATCTGGCGGGCAAGTTCCGAAGCCGAGTGCGTACGAGCTCTCAAGACAGATGGCAGCGGCACAAGCGCAGACAACGCCAACTGCAGCCATCAAGGCTCATGCGGCCAGCGCATCCACAGCGTCTTTAACCTCTGCATCTGCCTCATCGGCCGGCGGGCATGCAGCCAACTCATCGATATCTTCTGCGCAGACATATCGCACCTTGAACTCGCAGATCTCCTTGTACACGGACACGGACGTGGACGAGACAGACCCGATGGTCATTGGCGGGGGTCGTGAGATGACACCAGCAGAAGTTTCTATCGCTCGCCAGATCTCTCTGTCGAGGCAGCAGCGCAAGAAATTTCAGCCGACCCTCACCGTTGCCTCGACGCAGAACAAGGTTGGCCGGACCTCCTCGAAGCCAAGGATACAGACCGACCAAATTGAGAGTGCCCGCATGGTAACCCCCAAGACGGCTACGCCAACGCTCGTGGTCCCCGAGGATCCCCTGCACTCTCCCTACGCCACTCCTCTCGGTGTTGCGAGAAGCCGCAAGAGCGAAAGAATCATCATTGATGCTACGTAGTTTCACGGAGAACCAGGGTCCGTTACCTCGGCCTTGAATGTCGACTTTGAAAGTCATTCGTCTCTCTTCATGAGGCTTGCGTAGAGCGCAAAAACCGAACAAATACTTGCGGCAACTCGTCGCTCAGGCTTGACGTTGGAAAGCAACTCTCTCAAGCACATTTTTCTTATCACTCCCTCACACCGACCCCTTCACTTCTTGAATCAGAGCACAGGCATAAAACCTCTTTTGGAGCCGGACATCCTCCATTGTGATCACACTTTTCTTCAACTGTCAACCATTTTTCGTTCTTCCTTTGTTTCATTTCATTTCATTCCAGGACATGAACACGGACATGTCGGAAGGAGCATGGCGTGTGCGCGCATCGGGATCCGGGACACTTACATCATCTACTTTGTTTCTTTTTTACCGCCTGGAGTATCGGTGTGCTGAAGCTTTGGCATTTTCGCAAAATGAAAGCATGATTTCTTCCGTTTTCTCAGATCGCACTTCAAGAGATCTCTGCACGAAAGCACACTTTGGTATTCTCTGCTCTCCCTGCTCCCTGGAGCGTTATAGTGCCAATTCGCACAAACAACCAACAAAAACACTCACGTGCAATCCGGTGACTCATTCCCAACGGTCCAACGTATGTGTCACAAAGAGCTCGGTGAAAGCGATTGCAAGTCTTCCATGAAGCCGGGACACGGGCCCAATGGGACGACATGAGTCAATCGAGCAACACCCATTTTACATAGCACTGGAATGAGGAAAGCGTTGTGGTTTCTGGAAAGTCTTGGGCTTGGAAAGTCCCGTGATTGATTTCAAAAGTCTTTTGCATGGTGTAAAAACGAGGTTCTGTGTACCAATGAATATATCCATTCGAGTAAGGGGGTTCGTTGTGGTCATGGTGATTGGGGTGTTCTTCGTTACGGTGCGTTGTCCTGATTGGCTGATTCTTTGTATACGTATCTACATTAGAATGCAGCATGAGTTCTGCTTCTTTGCTTGTTCTACTCGGGCGTGTTCTCGTCAGCAAAACAGTGGGAAACCAGAATGACTGCTGATACTCCTTCCAACTCCTCGATCTCGGGTAGCGAGGACAAGATAGAAAGGGAAGGGAATAAAAAGAAACATACGGTAAAACATCTTGCTCTGGTTACTCAGCCCATCGCTCTTGGCCACCAGGTCGTCAATCTTCTCGCCGCGCTGGAGGACGCTCTCGATGGTCTTGTGCAGGACAATCTTTGTCTCGTCGAGCTCGCGCTGGATCTTCATGATGCTGTCGGCCTGGTGCGGGTCCTGGTACTTTGTGAGGTAGTCCTTGAGCTCGGGCATGACGACGGCGCCGCTGTTGTCGGCCGTCGCGGACGACCAGGTGTTCTTTGGGTGGGCGGCCAGGAACTCGTCGACGACCTTGGAGAGCAGCTGGTGCGCGACGAGCGCCGGGTAAGCGTGGTCGCTGATGATGATGCCGCACACGCCCTCGGACCGCCCGTAGGCGTGGAATGTGTAGTCCTGCTCCTCGACGTCTTGCCGCTGGCCTGGGCGCGTCCGCTCGGCCACCGTCTTGGCAAACAAGGTCATGAACTCGCCATAGCTGTTGAGAGAGGGTGCGAGCAAGCACATGCGTGGTTAGCGTCTGGCTCTCAGAAACAAGAGACAGAGAGGGAAGAGGGTCGCGGTCGAGGTAAATCGCAAAGACGGGCTTCGAGGCGCTGTGTCTCCCCGTATGCCAGGCAAGGGGGGTAGAGTATCGAGGGGGGGGTGCTTATCGTACTTTGCACGGGTGAAGCGCGAGTATGCGCTCAGCTCCTTCTCGGCGACGAGCTCGACGGCGGGCTTGGCGTCGTTCTTGAGGACCTATGCGACCGAGAGATGTCAGGGCAGTGTCTCTGCCATATGGACAGGCGATGTCTGTCTGGACTGTGGTGATGTTGCGGCGGCCGGATCTTGACGTACACCGATGTAATGCAACTTCATGGTGGCGGCGGAGATACCGTTCGGGGGGTCGAGGGATCAAAGGGGCTGCCGTGTGCAGACGAAGTCGGATTCAAAGCTTCCAGTGCCGTACGGTCTGGAGCAGTAGGGATATGGTACGAAGAAATGACGAGGCGGCGACAGATCAAGAGGTTATGAATGGTAAAGGCGGGAGGATGGCCAGGCGGGAGGGGCGAAGCGGTGCGCTGAAGGATGGACGAGCGTGGTGGTGGAGGGAGAGTCCCTGAGTGTCCCGGGTGCCACTGACCGCGGCACGGCGGCGGCGGCGGCGGCTCCAGGAGTGAGAGGTGAGGTCACTTGAGCACCCTCTATCGGTGGCCACTAGCGTGCCCAGGCGGCGGGCTGCTCCACGCCCGGGCGGTTGCCACTTGATTAAGCTTCTGCAACCCACCGCCTGGGATCTCTGCCGCCTGATCACTGCCTCTGTCAATGGCTTCGGTGGCGCCTCAAAGCTGACATCCGAGCCTCCGAGCTCATGTGGGTTCCCATGTGTTCCAGCGGTTGATCCTGCTGCCTGTTCTGAAGGTTGCGATTTGAAGTCAGTCAACCAATCTCTTGGTAGTAGTCGACGATGCTGCACGGAGCACAGGTCTAAGCTTGAGTATACAATATACCGTATGCTCGAGCGATCGATGGGTTGTCACGACTGGTCTGACCCAGGGTGGTGAAGGCAGCGAGTGTATCAAGAGAGATGATGGATGGTGGGATCTTATTAGTCCCCGTTGGCCACGGACATACACGCTTGCATGTTTCCCCTGACAATCTTTCGGATCTGGGAAGATAGTAGGCACGTACTTACTCAAGATGGCGAGGAACATGATGGGCGGAAAACACACTGCAATGGCACAGAACAATTCCAGGTGGACTTCACAGTCTCTCCAGACTCATAATGATGCCAGGCCGAGACTCCTGGAGGGGCAGTTTAGAGACCCCCGTTTGTGGTGGGGCCGCCGCCAGTCCCTGGGCCTCACGCCGAAGAGTCATCACTCTTGCTACGTCCTCTTTTAAATGGCACGCTTCACTTACAGCCATGAGCTGTGAGCCGTGAGAAAGCCCATTTTGCTTTCAGCATAGCCTTTATTCGTCACGAACACCCTAGAAAGCGTGCTCGCAGTCCAGACACAAAATTCAACGCACGATGGCCAGCTCGACGGGCGCCGCAGCCGAAGCACAGTGGCGGGCGCAGTTCGCCGCCATGAAAGCCGCCCTGGACGACCTCAAGCTGTCCCAGAGCCTGGGCAAGTCTCCTTCAGTCGAGGCCAACGACTATGACCTCGACGAGGACGAAGACTTCACTTCAGGCAACAGCGGCGACGATGTCTGGGACTTCATCTCGGACAGCGAGGCTGATCTCTACAGCAGCGATTTCGTCGACGACGCCCATGGCGATCCCCTAGCCGGTCCTTCGGGAACGTCATGGTTCGCCGAACAATGCGCCATCATCTCCGCCAAGCGGGATGGCCTGTCTCCAGACGTGTTCCAGGCACAAATCATAGAGATTATTAGCTCCGGGCGCTCCGACGACGAGGTCCAGATGCGGCTCACAGATCTCATTGGCTTTGATGATCTCGATTTCGTGATTGAAGTCCTTTCTAAAAAGGACGAGATCCTGTCAAGCTCTTTTGGTGCAGCCGAGTCACAGCCCACGGGCCAGCGGCTGCTGTCCAGAGCCGAGAGGGATGCTGTATTGCGCCAACGAGATTTCGAGCACAAGAACGCCTCGTTGGCATCTGCAACATACAAAGAGGAGCAGTACCCGCACGTTTATAAAGCACACAATGCCGGCAACACCCTCAGCTCAACAGGGAAGAAGTATGCTCTGCCAGATGGCAGTGAGAGGAGACAGTTCGAGAAGTACGAAGAGTACTTTGTCCCGGCAGGCAAGGCGGGCACACTTGGCCCTGGCCGCAAGCTCATCAATATTGCGGACATGGATGGGCTATGCCGAGCAACCTTTAAAGGCTACAAGACCCTCAACAGGATGCAGAGTCTTGTCTACCCGGTGGCGTACAAGACGAGTGAGAATATGCTCATCTGTGCCCCGACGGGTGCAGGTAAGACAGATGCCGCCATGTTGACGATCTTGTCCACCATCGGTCACTATGTCACCCCGAATCCCATTGAGAACACCCAGGCGACGGATTTCGCCGTGGATCTCGAGGACTTCAAGATCGTCTATGTCGCGCCTATGAAGGCGCTTGCGGCTGAAATCACGGAAAAGCTCGGGAAACGACTTGCCTGGCTTGGTATCAAGGCACGTGAATATACTGGAGATATGCATCTTACCAAGGCAGAGATCGTCCAGACCCAGATCATCGTGACTACACCTGAGAAATGGGACGTCGTTACCAGAAAGGGTACTGGCGATACCGAGCTAGTGCAAAAGGTTCGGCTTCTCATCATCGACGAGGTCCACATGCTTCACGACGAGCGCGGTGCCGTCCTCGAGTCACTGGTTGCTCGTACGGAGCGACAAGTGGAGAGCACGCAGTCTCTGATCCGCATTGTCGGTCTCAGTGCCACGCTACCCAACTACATCGATGTGGCCGACTTCCTCAAGGTCAACCGATATGCCGGCTTGTTCTACTTTGACGCGTCGTTCCGCCCAGTCCCGTTAGAACAACATTTCATTGGTGTTCGCGGAAAGGCTGGTTCGAAACAGTCGAGGGAGAATCTTGACACAGTCGCTTTCGAGAAAGTCAAGGAGATGCTCGAGTGCGACCACCAGGTCATGGTCTTTGTGCACTCGCGACGAGACACTCTATTGACGGCCAAGATGCTCTATGAAAAGGCTGTGGACCAAGTTTGTGTCGATCTCTTTGATCCTCAAGCTCATCCCAAGTACGAGCAAGCCGTGAAGGATATGAAGTCCTGCAAGGCTCGAGAGCTTCGCGATCTGTTGCCCAAAGGCCTCGGCATTCATCATGCGGGCATGACCCGGTCCGACAGAAACCTCATGGAGCGATTATTTGCCGAGGGTGTGCTCAGGGTGCTGTGCTGTACTGCCACACTTGCCTGGGGTGTCAACTTGCCAGCTGCTGCAGTCGTCATCAAGGGCACTCAGGTGTACAGCGCACAGGACGGAAAGTTTGTGGATCTCGGGATTCTCGACGTCCTGCAGATTTTTGGTCGTGCCGGACGTCCTCAATTTGAGGACACCGGTATCGGCATGATCTGTACGACCGCTGACAAGCTGCCGCACTACCTCACGGCTGTCACCGAACAACAACCGATCGAGTCCAGGTTCTCGTCGAAGCTTGTTGACAATCTGAACGCAGAGATCGCGCTTGGTACGGTGACCTCGATCGCGGAGGCGGTCCAGTGGATTGGGTATTCTTATCTCTTTGTCAGAATGAAGAGAAATCCAATGGCCTATGGCATTGAGTGGGCAGAGATGAGAGACGACCCCAGCTTGGTCCAGAGACGACGGCAACTTGCCATCCAGGCTGCACGAACTCTGCAAAAAAGCCAGATGATCATCTTCAACGAGACGACCGAGGAGCTACGGAGCAAGGATGTTGGCCGTATTGCTAGTCAGTACTACATTCAGCAGACGAGTGTTTTGGTGTTCAACGAGATGATGAAGCCTCACTCGACAGAGGCCGACATCCTGGCGATGATTAGCATGAGTGGAGAGTTTGACAATGTGCAGTCTCGGGACAGCGAAGCTGACGAGCTGACGAGACTCAAGACGGAGGTGGCGCCGTGCGACGTCAAGGGCGGCATCGACACCCCTCAAGCGAAGACGAATATCCTTTTGCAAGCCTACATCTCGCGAGCACAACCCGAGGACTTTGCCCTTGGCAACGATCTCAACTATGTTGCGCAACAGTCTGGACGAATCTGTAGGGCGCTCTTCATGATTGCACTTAATCGTCGATGGGGACATCAGTGCCTCGTCCTTCTGACCTTGGCAAAGTCGATTGAGAAGCGCATATGGCCTTTCCAGCATCCACTGCACCAATTCGAGCTGCCAAAGTCGGTACTGAACCAGGTTGATGCTAAGGAAACGCTCACGATTGAGGCGCTGCGCGATATGGAAGCAGCCGAAGTCGGAGGCTTGGTGCACAACCAGAATGCTGGCAAGAAGATTGCCGGCATCATTAGCAACTTCCCTACTCTCACGGTGGAAGCGGAGATTGCCCCTCTGAACCGTGACGTTCTTCGCGTCAAGCTTTTCATCACCCCCGACTTTAGGTGGAACGATCATATGCACGGGAAATCGGAGTCTTTCTACATTTGGGTCGAGCATTCAGAGACCTCGGAGATTTACCACCACGAGTTCTTCATCCTGAACCGGCGGAAGTTGTACGACGACCACGAGCTCAACTTTACCATTCCTCTGTCGGACCCCTTGCCAGATCAGATATATGTTCGAGCAGTGTCTGACAAATGGCTAGGAGCAGAGACGGTGACACCTGTGTCATTTCAACATCTCATTCGGCCCGATACAGAAAGTGTCTATACCGATCTGCTCAATCTCCAGCCTCTACCAATCTCAGCGCTCAAGAACCCTGCTCTTGAGGAGCTGTATGCCAAACGCTTCCATTTCTTCAATCCGATGCAAACGCAGATCTTTCATACCCTGTACCACACTCCAGCGAATGTGCTGCTCGGTTCGCCCACGGGCAGTGGAAAAACTGTGGCTGCCGAGCTTGCAATGTGGTGGGCGTTCCGCGATAAGCCTGGGTCAAAGGTCGTTTACATCGCACCCATGAAGGCTCTCGTCCGCGAACGTGTTAAGGACTGGGGGACACGACTGGCCGGACCATTAGGACTGAAGCTGGTCGAATTGACGGGTGACAATACCCCAGACACAAGGACAATCAAAGACGCCAACATTATTGTTACAACACCTGAGAAGTGGGACGGTATCTCGAGAAGCTGGCAGACAAGAGGCTATGTTCGCCAAGTGTCACTTGTCATCATCGATGAGATCCACCTTCTGGCAGGCGACCGTGGTCCTATTCTGGAGATTATTGTTTCACGTAGGTACCTTGCAGCTGAGGGCGCTTGAATAGTCCACTGACAATCAAGTAGGTATGAATTATATCGCCGAGTCAACCAAGAATCCTGTTCGGCTCCTCGGCATGTCGACAGCTTGCGCCAACGCCACGGACCTCGGCAACTGGCTTGGAGTCAAGGAAGGGCTGTTCAACTTCAGGCACTCGGTTCGGCCTGTTCCACTGGAGCTGTACATCGATGGGTTCCCCGAGGTCAGGGGTTTCTGCCCGTTGATGCAGTCGATGAACAGACCTACTTTTCTGGCTATCAAGAACCACAGTCCGGAGAAGCCGGTTATTGTGTTCGTGCCATCTCGTCGACAGACGCGACTGACTGCCAAGGATCTCATCAACTTTTGTGGTATGGAAGACAACCCGCGACGCTTTGTACACATGGACGAGGATGATCTGCAACTCAATCTCTCCCGGGTCAAGGATGACGCCTTGAAGGAGGCGATCAATTTTGGCATCGGGCTGCATCATGCTGGTCTTGTCGAGTCTGACCGCCAGCTTGCCGAGGAGCTCTTCCTCAACAACAAGATCCAGATCCTCATCGCCACCAGCACTTTGGCGTGGGGTGTCAACTTGCCTGCGCATTTAGTCGTCGTCAAGGGCACGCAGTTCTTCGACGCCAAGATCGAGGGCTACAAGGACATGGACCTCACAGATGTGCTGCAGATGCTGGGCCGAGCTGGACGACCACAATTCGACAATTCGGGCGTGGCCCGCATCTTTACACAAGACTCCAAGAAGGACTTTTACAAACACTTCTTGCATACAGGCTTTCCTGTAGAGTCCTCGTTGCATACAGTCCTAGACAACCACTTGTGTGCCGAGATCTCCGCCGAGACCATAATCACCAAGCAGGACGCGCTGGACTACCTCACGTGGACATTCTTCTTCCGCCGGCTGCACAAGAACCCTTCTTACTACGGCCTCGAGATCTCGGCGGAGGAGCACAACACGATTGCAGCACAGCAGCTGGCGAATGAGTTCATGATTGAAATGGTGACCAACTCACTCAACGAGCTGGCGGCGTCCAAGTGTGTCGAGGTCTTCCCGAACGGCGATGTTGACCCTACACCCCTTGGCAAGATCATGAGTTACTACTACCTCTCGCACAAGACCATCCGCTCGCTAGTCAAGTATGCCAAGCCAAAGGCGTCCTTTGTTGACGTGCTGACCTGGATGTCGCGAGCGACCGAGTACGATGAGCTGCCTGTGCGACACAACGAGGATCTCATCAACGCCGAGCTTTCGAAGCATCTGCCATACGGAGGCGACCACTTTGGCCTGCCAATGTGGGATCCCCACGTCAAGGCATTCCTGCTTCTACAGGCCCACATGGCTCGCATCGACCTCCCCATTACCGATTACGTCGGTGATCAGACGAGCGTGCTCGACCAGGCGATCCGTATCATCCAGGCGTCCATCGATGTCCTCACCGAGCTCGGCCACCTGTCCAGCTGTCTGGAAATGGTTACGCTATTGCAGTGCATCAAGTCGGCCCGCTGGCCCGAGGACAACCCATTGTCCATCCTGCCTGGCGTCAAAGCCGAATCCGACTCTGCCCTTGTGACGGGCAAAAAGGACAAGGGCAAAGACAACAAGGACAACGCAACGACCTTGCAGAAGCTCACTGCCCTGTCCCGCGCACAGCTCGACAAACTCGTCTCGAGCACCTTGCACATCCCACCGTCCCAGCAGACGCGCTTCCACCGCGCGGTGTCCATCCTGCCCAACATCGCCGTAAAAGCCGAGGACGTGACCGCGCAGTCCTTGACCGTCACCCTGCGCAGGCTGAACCCGATCGTCGAGCGCGAGGGTCGCATATACGCCCCGCGCTACCCGAAGCCGCAGACCGAAGGCTGGTTCGTGATCGTGTGCGACGTGGCGAGGGACGAGATCATCGCTGTGAAACGTGCCGGGTGGTCCTCCTCCTCTTCTTCCTCGTCCGGCGGCGGCGGAAAGGGCAAAGGGTCTGCGGGCGGCAGCGGTGGTGGTGGTGGTGGTGGTGGTAACGGTGTGAGCACGGGCTCCAAGCCCACAGCCCGCGCCAGCATCAAGCTGCCCGAGCCCGAGAGCCCCGAGGCCCGCACTCTGACGCGCAAGGTAGACGTCATCATTGCGAGTGACGCATACGTCGGGATGCAATATGAGATTCTGGGCGTCGAGATCCCTGGTGTCCCGATTGTCGATGACGATGTCGGCAAGGGGAAGAAGGGCGGCGGGAGTTGAGGCTGCAGGTTTTGCACGGAGAGTCCATTCCTTGGTCCTGTCCGATAGTGACAATACAATCGCAATAGACCACTTCTGAAATCGCGACGACTCGTGAGCACTTCCACAGCAGGGGTCGGATGTGCTTGTCGAGTGTGCTTGTCGCGAGGTGGCGTGTCAGATTCGGGGATTGACGTTGAGATCATGAAGTGAAGCCCATCATCATTTGTCATCGAGACAGATGCGTCGCGGGCCGTGCGTAAACCGCCAGGCTGCGTAGTCTTTCCCCTCCCGTGCGCGCGCATGTGTGGCATCTAGCATCCTGCTTGTGATCTCTTCTGTCTCTAACCTCACAATTTAGCAAACGGAGATCGGCCGGGGCAAGGCACGCCTGTGTATGTGTGCTTTCATGGGGAGCTGTCCCTACAAACTGTTCTCTGTGTATACATTGCTATCGATTATCTGTCTACTCGCACGCTGATATCCAACGGACATGTATGACGAAAATTATGACGTGAAGATAAGGGAGGCATCTACAGCTTAGCCTTCGGCTCCTTCCACGCAGGCGTTGCCAGAGTATCGTACACCTTGCGACCCAGATGATCTGTAGGCACGCTAGTGACGTGAGCGTGGATGTTCCTCGTATCAACGAGAGAAGGGTTGAGCTGGTCGATACTCGTGCAGCCAATGAGGCGCATGTTCATCTCCATCTCGTCCTTCAGAAGCGCCATTGCACGATCCACGCCGTCAAAGCCGTAGCCGGACATGGCGTAGAGGAATGGCCTGCCGATGCCCACGCCCTTAGCGCCTAGGCAAAGCGCCTTGAGGATGTCTGTGCCTCGCCGGACGCCACCGTCGACGTAGACCTCGATCTTGTTCTCCAGGCCGAGCTGACGCAGGACTGGCATGACTTCAGCGAGTACCTCGACCGCAGAGGGGGCGAACTCGAGCTGCCGTCCGCCGTGGTTGGACAGGACAACACCCTCGCAGCCGTACTCGACAGCCTTGAGAACATCCTCGACACGCTGCACGCCCTTGAGAATGATGGGCATCTTGGTAATGGACTTGAACCATGGAATGTCCTTCCAGGATAGGGCGGGGTCGATGAAGGACGAAATGGCGCGCGCCGCACCCTGTGAATTGTCGGTGGACTGTCCTTGCTGGACGTTGGTTCCCTGATCGGTGAATTTGGCACGCATGTCCTTCTCACGGCGGCCAAGCTGGGGCGCATCAACTGTGATAAAGAGACCCTTGCATCCACGCTTCTCGGCGTGCTGCACGATGCGCTTGGTGATCTCACGGTCCTGGTTGACATATAGCTGCATCCACTGCACCTGGTCGCCTTCGGCAGCGTCCATGATCTCGTCGAATGAGCATGACGCAAGGGTTGGGATCATTTGAATGACATTGTGCTTCCTAGCGGCCCTCGTTAGGACGACCTCGCCCTCCGGGTGACCAAGCTTTCCCAGAGCAGTGGCGGTCACGTAGAATGGAATATCAACTTTTGTGCCCAGCATAGTCGTCGAGAAGTCGACTGTCTTCACATCGACGAGGATCTTGGGGCGGAACCATATCCTGTGGTAGGCCTCGTGATTTTCACGCATGGTCTAGGTGGGAAAACAAGTCAGCATACAAATCGTACAGGGGTCAGAGCACAGAGAGAAGGACTAACAATCTCATCATCCGCAGCACTCGAATAATAACCCCAAGCGCCGCGCTTCATTGTGTTCTTGGCAACGGCCTCAAAGTCCATGAGGTTGTAGCACTGCTCGAGCAAAGGCTTGTCCTTGACGCGCTGGAGGCGGGCCTCCTCATCCGGATCGAATTCCTCCTCGACCTTTGCAACGGTGGACATGTCGACGGGACCAAGGTGCTTCGACTTGTCGAGGTACTTGTCGAGCGTGTCTGGAGGGTGGATGGGCTCGTACTCGGCGGTGGCGTCCTTACCCTGTGGCACAAGGGAGGTTATTTTAGTAGGTTGAAGGCAAGAGCGCGGGGACCAAGACGTCAAGGGCGACGTACGGCATACTTGAGGATGATCTTCATGCCGCCGGGATGTTCTGGATAGAGTATTAGCCGTGGAAGCTACAGTGCAGGCACGAGGAACTGCTGCATACCTGGCAGAAATTCCGTCACATCGTATGCCTTGCCATGGACGACGACCCAGCAAGACTCCTTGCTGTCGTGCTTGGACACCTCTACTCCTGAGAGAGGAGCCATGGTGCCAGACTGGGCGATTGGTGAAGGCGGAAGAGGCTAGGGCGAGATCGGAGGCAAGAGAAACAAGACGATGGCGGTCCGGCGGAAAAGGTCGAACCAACGGCGGACGATATGATGCCGGTGTGCTGAGCAAGAGTGGAAGAAAAACAAAGCCCCGACTCGCTGTACGGCCCAAGCAGGAAATATTCACAATGAAGAACGAGGACTCGGGAGGAAGTGCGAAAACGGGAGTTGTGGTCCGGTGGTTTTATTTGTTGCCGGCGGCAGGGGCCGGGGGGATTCTCTGGGGGAAAGCGCGATCGACTGGAGCGGCGCCCCCACAAAGCGCTCGCTGGCTCGGGCCAAAGGACTGCGGGGGAGCCACCATTGTCAATGACGGCACCGCCATTCGCCCTCCGCAGACCGGGGATGCGAGCAGCCATTCATTCACGGCGGAAGCCGTGGTGCAGAACAGAACACCCCGTTTCTCTGGCATTCGGCTGTCCTGACGGTGCAGTGCGCTGTTGACTCGGGGCATTTCAGCACCATGTCATCCGCTTGTGCAGCCTGTCGAGGCTGCTGGCGAGGTTGACAAGACAGACAGACAGACAGACATCTTGCAGGCGAATGCCCAGACCTGGTCCAGGCGTAAATTGTTGGAGATTGTGCAGCAGGTGGAGAAGGGCCCCCTCCCCTGGTGCGGAGCCTCTCCGCCCTTGCCTGGCCGTGGTTGCTTGCCTCGCTTGCGACCTCGCTCGCCTCCATCTCGCCCAGCCCAGCAGGATCCTCTTTCTGTCGTGCCTCCTCCTGCCTGCAAAGCTTATTGGGCACCCTCCAGACTCTTGGCCATCAGTAAAAACCCGGGGAATGATGGCCGGGTCGCAGGGGCGGTTGACCAAAGAACGATGGCAAAAAGTCCCCAGTCTTGCGTCCTCGGCGCGGCTAAGCTCGCTTGACTTTTCAAGATGACATTTGGAAATGCAAGACACAAGTTGCTGGATGGAAAGACAATCGGATCCTGCCCGGCCCTCTGACTTCTTAAGGCAAAGCCGGATCTAACCTACTCGAGTATTTTGGATGACGTTTCAATGGGAGGGCAATGCATGCTTTGAAATCGACCGGCTGGCAGGAATTGGTCAGCACTGCAGTCTAGAGTTGTCGCACGCAGCTTTCCCTCGAGCGAGACTCAAACTACCCCGCCGCCGAGAGAGCATATATACGCGTATATATAAGAGGAAACACATGTCTCCCTCGTGGAACATCAGCTACTGAATACTGCCTTCCCGCCGAGCCTCATCCTCACACAAACCTCAACAACAGCATCCAACATCTTTCGTCAGCCGCCCCACAAGACATCACAAAGCCATGCCGTCCGGCCACGTCAAAGCAACCGTCAACGGCACCACCATCGCCGAGGCGGACCACTACGAGTTTGTCGAGGGAAACATCTACTTCCCGCCCGACGCAATCCGCTCCGAGTATTTCCAAAAGACGAGCCACTCAACCCACTGCCCCTGGAAGGGCGACGCGAGCTACTACACCATCAAGGTGGGCGGTGACAGCGGAACCGAGCTGGAGAATGCCGCATGGTACTACCCCGAGACATATGACAAGGCGGCCCACATCAAGGACTATGTCGCCTTTTGTAAGCCCACCCTGAATGGACCACTTGTAGCGAATAAGTTTGTGAAAATGAGTGCTATGCTAATGCTGCATTGTGTCGTCGGTAGACAAGAACAAGGTTGACATTTCAGGACCCTGAAATCTCAATTGGGAGAATATACAGCTACGCAGGTCACCTTAGTGCTGGGGTACCATAATGGAATAATCCATATGGCTTATTACACAATGACGAATCCCGAGTGACTTTCCATGTAAATGATGTGTCATATTCTTCTGGTGTGTTATCTTGCCCATCCTTGATGGGTCTATACTTCGACAATCTCATTGTCATCATCATCATCATCATCTTTGCTGGCCGTGATCGCTTTCCTCGATGTATCCACCACCACCTCTGGCTCGCCATCCTCAAGTTCCGTGACCCGCGCCGCCTGCTCCTCTTCCTCCGCCGTGGCATCGTCCCGCATGAGCACCTGCACCAGTCGCTCGCAGGCATCTTGCACGCCATCGTTTTCCACGTGCATGTGCGTCTCCCGGATGATCGGGTACACCTTGACCTTCCGGAGGTAGTCGCGCACCTCCTTGGTCGTGGTCAGCAGCAGAAGCGTCTCGACGTGCGTCTGGATGATGTTGGGGTCTGAGTCGCGCTGCTTGTCCGGCGGCAGGAGCTGCAGGTCCGTGAGCATCTCCATCATCTCGTCCTCGTCGTACTCCTCGCTGCCCATGATCGGAAGCAGGATATACGGCAGGATATCGATCTCGTCGTCGGCGATCAGCTGCTGATGGTAAGGGATCTCAAAGGCAATGTTCTTGATGGTCGACGCGACGCCCTTGCGCCGCACGTCGGACTTGTGCTCAGTAAAGACCTTGATCTTGTCGAGCGGGATCACGCCGTCGTACTCCTGCTTCTTGAGAAAGTGCTGGCGGAACTCGGCGTGTTTCGAGAGATCCGCAAACAGGTACGCCAGATGATCAAAGTCGGCGTTCTTGTTGTAGGTGCCGTCTGCGCCCTTGACGAACAAGTCCAGTAGCTGATTAACTATCAGCTCGTCCGTGTCGAGCCCCTTCTGTGCCGGTTGTTTCTTCTCGAGGATTTTCTTGAACCCGTCATACTTTGCCAGGTTCGCGAGCAGCATCGAATGAAGATTTGCATTTGGCTCTTCAGGCAGCTTTGTTATTCATTATCATCATATTAGCCACAAAAGCCTTGAAGCATCAGTTGAGAGGACGTCTTGGGTCACACTTACAACCACATATCCTAGCAGGTTGTCCAGAAACTTGTCATCTGAAGCAACCCGGGCCAGGATTTCTTGGTCTCCCGTCAAGTTTATAAGGATGGTCAAGACATGTTCTGCTAATTTCTGTTTGTCGTGGTTAATGAATCGTCTACCTGAAGGACTCTGCTCACTAGCAGAAATGGGTACTTACAGGGTGATCTTTTATCAGAGTTTTCAGGTTTTCTACAGGCTTAAGATTGTCGGCCTTGAATATGCTCGGCTGAGAAATCGAGTATGGTATAAGCCCCTCCGCCGCAAGCACCCGAATCTGCGGGTTGGGGTGGACGATGAAATCCACCAGCTGTGATAGTTCATCTGAGTCAGAGATACATGATGATTCCCAGGTAGTTCCAGACACTCTGACAAACCTCTTCGAGTTCTGTAGGCATCGTGATTTTATCTGTGCTCTGTATAGGTGTTGTCGCAACAAGCCAAGCATGCGAACAGAAAAATCTATTAGTGACTGAGTGAGGCGCTGTTGCAGGACCCCACTATGATGATGTAGCCCGCTGGGGTCGCCAGAGGGCGTGCAGCGGCGCGCTCTATGGCGGGGGATGCCGCCCAAAAGTTTTATCGATACAGAGGGCCCCACTACATTTTTTATTTTCCTGTGCCAGGGTCCTCCACTGTCTTTTGGGCCAGCGGCCAGCGACGACGAAGTTTGGTAGCTGAGCTTCGAACCGACCGAGAAGTTCTCGCCGACCGTCTTTCCCACCAAAGACCACATCCTTGGATACCATGCCGAAAGCCACAACACCAACCCGCCACGCGGCGCGGCGGCACAACCCCCTCGAGGACGATGTTATCGCCACTGGTCGCCTGACCAACAAAGCTCCGAAGCGGGGTTCCAAGAACAAGGACGAAGATGCGGAACACTACATCGACGCCAGAGCCTCCAAGCAGATCCTGAACCTGGGTCGCGAGCTCGCTGAGGAAGCCGACGCCGCCGCCCCGAGGCCGCCCAAGGACAACGACGCGTTCGGCCAGAACTGGGCTTTCGATCAGCCCGAGGACGACAGTGGCGCCGCTGACGACGACGTGGTCTACGACGACGACGATGCTGCGTGGGGCGACGAGGACGAGATTGTGGAGGAGATTGAGCTCGAGCCCGAGGACCTAGACACCTTCAACAGATTCCTGCCCACCGAAGGCGAGGACTCGTTATTAACAGAAGGCTGGCCGGGCGTCGGAGGCCCAGCACAAGAACAGCAAGGCGGCGGAAGCAAGAACCTTGCCGACATCATTCTTGCCCGGATCGCACAGCACGAGGCTGGGGAGGATGTGCCACAGGAGATTGAGCCGATAGACGAGGACTACGAGCTGCCGCCCAAAGTTGTCGAGGTTTATACTCAGTGAGTTTCCTCCACCTCTTGAACCAGTACAATCCCTTGGGCATGCATGACTGATATTTCTTGTTTTCATCCAGAGTTGGTCTCATCCTGTCCCGGTACAAGTCCGGAAAGCTCCCCAAGCCGTTCAAGATCTTGCCCACTATCCCTCACTGGGAAGACATAATTGAGTTGACCAAGCCCGAGCAATGGACCGCCAATGCGTGCTTCCAGGCCACCAGGATATTTGTCTCTTCGAAGCCTGCCGTCGTGCGGCGATTCATGGAGATTATTCTCCTTGAGCGCGTCCGTGACGACATTCGCGAGACCAAGAAGCTCAACGTCCACCTGTTCAGCGCTCTGAAGAAGGCTCTCTACAAGCCCGCGGCGTGGTTCAAGGGGTTCCTCTTCCCCTTGGTTGAGAGCGGCACATGTACGCTGCGCGAGGCTCACATCATCTCGGCCGTACTGGCTCGCGTGTCAATACCGGTTCTGCACTCTGGTGCGGCGATCAAGGGACTGTGCGATATCGCGGCCCTCGAGTCTTCAGCAGGCACTGAGGGCGGCGGTGCCACAAACGTATTCATCAAGACCCTGCTAGGTATGAGTTCTGACCAGATCCGACCCTCGACATGCTATGGCGGCTAACAAATAATCCTCCCCGTCTTACAGAAAAGAAGTATGCGCTGCCGTACCAGGTCATTGACTCTCTCGTCTTCCACTTCCTGCGTTTCCGAAGCGTCAACCCAGCCGCCATCAAGGAGGGCGACTTGGCCAACATGCACGACGAGAGGGCATCGGCTCAGGCCAAACTGCCAGTCATCTGGCACCAGTGCTTGCTGGCGTTCGCCCAGCGGTATCGAAACGAGATCACCGAGGATCAGCGCGAGGCCCTGCTTGACCTGTTGCTCACGCACGGCCACCACAAGATCGGGCCAGAGGTCAGGAGGGAACTTCTCGCAGGACGTGGGCGGGGTGTTGTTGCCGAGCCACAGGGGCCGGCGCTGGACGGCGATGATACCATGTTGATTGATTAATTGACCCTGTTGCATACGGCGTTAGTGTTTGGCGGGCTTGCTACATTTGTTCGCGATCACGGGGTTTTTCTTGTGCACATAGAATTGGACTTCTGGGTACGATCGAATGCAATTGCTGACAATCAACCTCCGATCCATTGATTCTGCAAGTATATGGCTGAAGTGTACATAATGCTTCAAAAAAAGACCCGAGAGGAAGGTATGATGAAGATGTGTAGCGAGTCTGAAGTTCTGATATCTTTGTAAATGATATTTATACGCCAAGCGCCAGCTCCCGAGGGCGGATCGAAGTGCCATCGACCGCCATGACAAAACAACAAGGGCCCCATGATATTTTTTTCCCCTTCCACTTCTTTTACTATTCCTCCTCCTCTTCGCTCTTCTTGGTCTTCCTCTTCTTCTTTTTCCGCTCGGCGCTGGGCTCCTCGGGGGCGACATACTCCTGCACGCGCTCGCGCTTCTTCTCCTCCTTCTTGACCTTCTGCTTCTCCATGCGCTCCTCCTGGGCGATGCGCTTCTTGGCCTCGCGGCCGATGTGGTACTCGCCGGCCTCGATTTGCAGGTCGACCTTGCTCTTCTCTGGCGCGGGAGGGAACGGGGTGTACGGCTTCTTGGACTTGTCGCTGACCTTGAAGGGCACGCGGCGGCGGCTGAGGTTGCGCTTCTTGTAGTTGGGCAGGAACCGGTCCCAGCTCTCGTTGGCGAGCTCCGGGTCCTTGGCGAGCTCGCGCTTGATCATGAGCTCCTTGAGCTGGTAGATGGGGTGCACGTTGGCCATGCAGTCCTCAATCACCCGGCGCACCTCCTTCAGGCCCTTGTAAGGCCCCATCACGGACACGGTGTTGCCGTGCACCAGGATATACGTCTGCGTGAGGAGCTCGAGGGCCTTGAGTGTCTGGCCGCCGGGGCCGAGGATGCGCTGCCGCCGCTTCACAAACTTTTCCTTGTTGCGCACGAGGGAGCGGATCTTGATGATGTCGCACGCGACGCCGTCCTCGAGAATCTTGATCGCCTGGGGAGCAGGCACGCTTCGGGCTAGTAACTTGACGAGGTCGCGCGCGTTGAGGATGGCCGCTGGATCATATGTTTTTCTGTTTGCGAGCAGGAAAAACCTGGTCAGCGACTCTAGTCTACTACCGGGGAAGAAAAAAAAGGTACTTGTGGCTTCTGCTGAAGCGGGTTTGGAGAGAACGTACCTTGTCGTCTTGACAGTCATGCAGCCCTCGACGAGATCGAGCGTGCAGGCGATGCCCGTCTTCTCGAGCGACTTTGTGATGAGCGGCCATGCCTCCTTGAGGTAGACTTCTCGGTACTTGGGGAACAGGATCGCAAAGGACGACTCCTCGGCAAAGGTGCCGCCGGCATTGTCTTGGGGCTTGAACTCCTCAATCTTCCACTTGTCGATGTCGTCCGTGTCCCACGGCTTCTCCTTGTTGTTTGTTGACGGCATCGCTGTGCGTGTCTATCCAATCGTAGCCCAGGTGCGTTGGGGGTCAGGGGGTTGTGGTGTTTTGTTTTCGCGGGGTCTGGCGGATGGTCTCTGTCTGTACTGTCTGGCTGGCTGGCTGGCTGGCTGCTTGCTGGTGAACTTTTTCCAAAAGAAATTTGGAGCTGTCGGGCCTGCCGCCCAGGATTTCGTCGGCGCTAGAAACCGCCGTTGTGGGGCCGCCGTCCAAGTCTTGCCCGGACGGCTTGGCACGGATGCTCTGGCTGGTCGTGTCTTGTCTACAGAGCGGCCCTTTGCAGTTGTTTCTAGCAGCAGTCACAATCTGGGAGTCCAGGCCCTAGAGAAGAGACTTATGAATGATATACCATGATATAGTCGTTGCGGTCTTGAGGTGCCGCGTCAGATGCTGGCTGGAAAGTACTGCGCAACGACCTCTTACAGGAGGTACAACGAAGGAGATCTGCATTGAGGATTCCCAGATGTCGAATAACATGCAGCTACCCATGCGCTTGGAGTATCTCAGATCCCGCTTCAACATGGTCCCTTATGGCTCCCGACGAGCGCGCAGATGTTCTTTCGTACGTCGACTGGATATTTGGGTACGAGACTCGAAGGGGACATCACGCTGAGCCGGCTTGGAGCCCCACATGGCAAATTCGCCGCGCTATGATTGGTGCTAGCCTGGACCAGCCTTCTGGTCGCCTCCCTGGCTGAAGGCAGGCTGCATCGCAACTTTTTCAACTCGTTCACCCTTTCCCTCGTCATTACGCTCGCGCCGCCCACCCACGATCCGCGCGCACCGCTCCCACCACCACCGCACCACCACCACCACCACAGGCGCGCGTACAGCCCACGAGGACACACGTAGCACCCTGCCGTCGCCGACACGCAAGTCCGCCAAGGCAAAATCAATTCCGGACCCTGTCAATCCGTACGAAGCAGCCGCGCGTAGAGACGAAGAACCTTTCGCATACCACGCCCCAACCACATCCCTCGCATTGAAACCATCGCGAACGCGACCTGTGTTGAATCGCGCATTTCCAAACGCACTGGGCCACTTGCGACAAGCCGAGAACCCTTTGACGCCGTCAGTCTTACTGTAGGCGAGAACTTGCATACTGCGCCACCATGGCCGAAGACCAGGCGTTGGCAGCCCTCGAGGCTATCTCGCGACCTCCCGTTGAAGAGGCAACCGAGGCGCCTGTGGATCACAAGGTTGAGCCAGAGCCTGAACCCGTCACGGAGCTGCAAGCGGCAGTCGAACTGGAGCAGCAGCCGGAGCAACACCCGGAGCAGCAACAACAACAAGAACAGGCGCAACCTGCAGAACATCAACAGCATCAACAGCCGCCGTCACAGCAGCAGCAGCCACAACAAGAGGCGCCGCAACCACAACAGCAACAACCGCCAGTACCGACGACCGAGTCACCACAGCTTCGGTGAGTGTGTCCTACTTACTATCTACTGTAGCCCCTGCTATCGTGTGACAAGAGTTGTGGGAGAGCGTTCTGGGGCAGTCGACGCAGAGGACAAGGACTGGTCCTTAACGGAGCCCCATAGACCACCAAGCAATTGCGAGCGGCATGCATCAAGTTGGGCGTGTGAGGCCAATGGCTAATGATCAACCACATCTAGAGCCTCAAGTGCACATCTCCCTATCATGGTCCCGCCAGGATCTTCTCCTGCAGCCACTGCGCCGACAACCTCCGGCAACTTGGTAAGCCCCCTGACAACCTTGCAAAAATCCAATACCAGCTGCCCACGTGCAGAAAGAATTTTCCTGTGCGAGCATTGCACGTTTGCCCCCATCCGGCGCGCTCATGCGTCTTGCTGCATTGGAGCTGCAGCTATCAAGACCCCAGCTCCCGAGTGGGAACTTGAGGTGCAATCGGCGGAGCTTCAAGTGTTGATGCCGCCATTGATAAACTGATAGTGTTATCATTTATCTTCACCTTGATTCCGGGGCCAGCGTGCATCATGGCGGATGCTGCCGCTGTGACTGGCGCGCGCACTCGAGCAGCCAGGGCCTTATCTCCCGGGGGTTCCACCCACGCAGTTGCGCGTCCCCACGCCCAAGAGATTCTGGGAAGCTGCCCACCCTCCTTATCTATTGGTGCGGGCGGCCATGCGCCTGCCTCGGGCAGACCCCGCCACCACCCAAAAAGTCTCGAGATCCCCAAGATTTATTTCCTGGCGCCGCTCCCCCGTTGTTATCGCAGCGTATCGATACTCAGCTTCGGGTCACTTATCTGAGGCCCTCCCCACGCCTTCGCAATGGCCGCTGCTGCTCATCCCGCAGTGAATGCTCCCACTACAAGCACGGTTGCTAACAATGCGCCTCAACCGACACAGCCAACATGCCAGAACTGCAGCACTTCCACGACGCCGCTATGGCGTCGCGACGAGATGGGCAACGTCCTCTGCAATGCCTGTGGTCTTTTCCTCAAGCTCCACGGGCGGCCGAGGCCAATCTCGTTGAAGACCGACGTGATCAAGAGCCGTAATCGTGTCAAGACGCATCGTCCCGACATGCAGATGAAGAAGAAGGTTTGTCGGCCCCATGACAACCCATGACACTGCCGTGTCAGTCGCTAACTTCCTCTTTCACCATAGAGTCTACCTGCATCTCAAACCATGAACGGCCTGCAGTCAGCTGAGAACGCCCAAGCGTTAGCACTTGCTGCGGCACAGCGTGCTGCGCAGAAGACAAACGGCGTCGACTCCCCTGTGTCCCGGACAGGAACGCCTAGCCTCTACGATCCCAGCCTCGCCGGCTTCTCTCACGACATGTCCCAGTTCTCGGCCGATGGGCTAGCCCAGTACCCGCTGCCAACAGGCGCATCTCATACCGATTCACTCAACGGCGACCACTCACAACTCGACATGCCGCAGACGCATGAGCAGATGGTTGCGGCGAACGCGAGCTTGAAAACGCGGGTCAGTGAATTGGAGGTCATCAATGAGCTGTACCGGGGCCGTCTCACACAGCTTGAGCAAGACCAACAAACCGCCGACAACTTCCGCCATACTGCCGAAGTCGCGTCAAAAGAAGCTGCGCAAGAGCGTGCCAACCGCGAAGAGATTCAGCGCCAGCTAGAGGAGAGCCACAGGAGAGAAAACATGTTCAAACGGCGACTCGACGAGATGGAGCAGGAGAACCAGGACCTCAAGACCCAACTACAGGAGCTAGAATCGGGCCGGCACGCTAAGAAGGCGAGAACTGATGGCATCGAAGAAGAGGCTTTGATGCAGCTTACTGAGGACGGTCCTCCTGCCGCCGATCTCCCGCTCGATCCCGAGGTGGCCGCTGAGGATCAGCTCTCGCTAGACCCGGAACTCAAGGCCGAACCTGTGTCAGTTGAGAACGTTGAATAGTCTACAGATCGCAGTCTTCCGCCGGTGTACTTCACAGTCGCGCGACACTGTAACAACACCTCCACGTTCTCACCCTGATCACTGGTTGGCACTGCCATTACTATGAGCCTCGAATCATGTCGTTCCGGGACGAGAACGGTATTCTTCTAATGCATAATACCTAGTACTTGGCTTCTTCTAGCCAAGAACTACACCAAAAGCACACCCATATCTGTATTTGATCTCATGTTTTCGAGCGATGACGGAGGTGATGACTATTTCTTCTCAGCAACGATATCCCTCGGCTGGTTCTCCCCCACAAACAGTTAGGCACAGGCTTAGATTGGCTGGTGCCAAAAAGGGCGCAATGGAGTTTTAGGGATTGTGGCATACCGGCCTATTACTAGATAAAATACGTCCAGCTGTCGTTCAACTGACTCACTCCAATTCTCACCTGCCTACTCGTTACACAAAGATTCATGACCACCGGCCTGTGCATGATAATGCCTATGTAGTCGTTCACGCTTCGTATTGAAGTGTGCCTTTGATGCAACATGCCGAAGCTTCCACATTGAGCTACGATGCAAAATCCCAATGGATCTTTGTTATGGTACAAGGGGTAGTCTACAATGGAGAATGTTCCTCGTACATATGTCCATGTGGTCAAAGCAGTCCGTGAGTACCGCGGAAGGTCCTCATGCAATATGTTGATACCGTCCTTTTCCCGTTCGTGGGAAGCGTGCTTCCAAAGCCAAGCTCCGAATAGGTTGTAGCGAGGCAGAAGAAGCCGTGTGCAGGTCATTCGCGCGTGCCAATGCATGGCTTTATGATTTTCCGAGCCGCTTCTATCACCCCCATGTTGATTCCAGCCGCAAAATTTGGAGGGTATGCCAGACGTGGCCTCCTCCTAGTAGTTCTCCGTTTCAAAGTAGCTCATCAAGTATCTGACCTCGGCTCTGGTGTTGGCCTTGATATTGAGCTGGTCTGAGCTTCTCGGCTGCCGCTCGTACTCGCCGCGTGTGTTGTGGAGGACGGTAATTCTGCGTTCTTGCTACCGTTGACGTAGCTCAGCAGCTCCCCCAGCACGCCCCCCGGCTTCGGCACGGGACACTCGCGGTCCCTCGTCCGGCCCGTCTCTTCTACACGTTTCGCGGCGGCGTTGTCATTCGACCCGGCCGCAAAGCTGGCGATCCCGTCCTTGACCTCCGTCGTTGCTGTTGTCGTCGTTTCTGGCGGCGGGGGCGCGGCTTTCCGCCTGCGTGTCCTCTGCCTTGTTGTCGTTGTGATTGTCCCGTCCTCGTTGACGCGCTCGACGACAATGACGTCTGGGTTTGTGCCCCGGGGAGGAGCGTCGGCGTACGTGACCCGCGGCGCCGGGCAGGGCAGGATGTGCGGCAGGGCAACGACGAAGAAGGATACGGCGACGGTCGTTGCGAAGAGGGACGAGGTCATGCGCGACCGCGGGTGGAGGTGCGGCGGCGGCATGGCGGGCGGGCGGGCGAGCGATGTCTGTGTGCTGCCTGGTGCAGTGGTTGTGGTTCTGGGTTCTGCTGGTATTGCAGGTTTTATCCCAAATGCTGCTGGTGGTTGCAAAAAGTGCGCTGGCTGGCTGATGCTCGTGTGCTCTATAGGCTTGCTGTTCTTCCTGCGGAGGCGTGTGACAATGATGACGGCATTGCGCGCGCGAGGGCCGCGGGCTTGGGTGCAGGCGAGGCCGTTGTGCTGGATCGTGAGGCAAGTCGTGGAACGAAGAAGCTGGAATAGCCGTCTTGGTCGAAATCGCTCGATGCTGATTGAGCAATTGGTGGTGGTCGAGAATCCCAGTGGCACGTTTCTGTGGGGCGCTGCGCTGGCCGCCATAAGTACGTCTCAGACCCGCTCGGGTCAGTTAGAGTTGGCCGTGACAGCCTGGTCTCCACGAAACGACTTGCATACGTAGGCTTTGTGCCTTTGTTACATAGTAGTTCTCCATGGCTGTGATAGTATGACCCTTGGGCCGTATGTTTGGATCACAGGTTACATTGAAATGAGCCTGCAGGCAAAAACGTGTAGAGTGAAGCAATCAGGCCTTTGTCAATCCCAGCCTGAGCTCCAATAACCCTGTGAGCTGGTAACGATAGCAAGCTGCAAAGCTGGCAACTTGCTAGGCAGAGCATCAAAAGGGTCAACAAGTCGAATCCATGTAACTGTAGTTCTCTCTGGCAGTTGTTTAGCCATCACTCAATCATACATCTGTTGCGTGGTCTGCTGGGCATCGTCGACCTCCGTCTGGCTAGGGTCGTGGCGGCTAGCGGCATGCCCTTGGCTGCCTTAAACTCTTAGCGCTCTTACAGGGCTTGCCAACCACTCAACTTTACAAACCCCATCCCAGCCCACGACAATTGTCACACCCTCGCAACCACGACGACGACCTTGGTGCTTTCATTTGGCGAGCGACACGCACGAATACGGCCCATAGACCCAGAAGCCCGAAGCTCCTCGATCGCCGCAGCATCGCCTGCGTCTTGAAGCGACAGCGACAACTCCACGCGCACCTGTCGCATTGTCCGCGGGCCAGCTATCGCCACCTTGTCGCACATCTGCGACTGCGCACCCGTTATCGAACTGGGCCAAGCCGTATTGCCCAAGTGTCGGATAGTCCCGTCTTTTCAGCCTTGTATACATCAGTTCGATCCTGCGAAGACCTTTCGAACCAGCAAAGGGCCCGAGACGCGGGGACACTTGCTGTGAGGATGAGCGACCTCGACAAGTCCGTCCTCCACACCGTCACGAGAGCATGCGAGAACAGATGCTGACCTGCGCAATACAGAGCCATCGCTCAGCTGCGCGCATGCCGACCTATACCAGAGGCCCAGGTGCGCGAACTCTGCCACAAGGCTCGTGAGCTGCTCATCGAGGAGGGCAACGTAGTCACAGTCACCGCGCCCGTCACAGTACGTTTCGCCGCCAATCGGGCTCGAATGTGACCGATACCCAAGCTTTTCACGAACCATGGCTAACGCGGCTGTATCTGGCAGATATGCGGTGACATTCATGGGCAGTTCCATGACCTCATGGAATTGTTCCGGGTTGGTGGCGATCCCCCAGACACAAACTACCTCTTTATGGGTATGTCGTGCTGCTCCTCAGATATGCTGCAAGACCTTCATGTTAACCATCTGGGCAGGTGACTTTGTTGATCGGGGCTTCTACTCCCTCGAGTCGTTCTTGCTACTGCTCTGCCTTAAGGTCCGGTACCCGGACCGCATGACGCTCATCCGCGGCAACCACGAGTCACGGCAAATCACAACCGTCTATGGTTTCTACGACGAGTGCCTCCGCAAATATGGCAGCGCCAATGTCTGGCGGTATTGTTGCGACGTGTTCGACTATCTTGCTCTCGGTGCCATCGTGCTCGGCGCATCTAGCAACCTCACACCGTCAGAGAATCAGAACTCGTCCGAGCTGAACTGCGACCCCAACGATGTAGAAATCGAGGTCTGCAACGCCGACGGTGACAGAATAAGTCACTTCTCGCGCCAGGAGCGCGAAAGAAGCCAGTCCTTGAACCCGCAAGCGTCCTCCGGCCTCAACGGCAACACCGGGCCGCCAGGCTCGGGCGCATCGGGTTCCAGCAACGGCTCCATGGGGAACCCCACAGGCGCCATTCTCTGCGTGCACGGAGGCTTGTCACCATTAGTGGATTCCGTAGATAAGATCCGGCTCCTCGACCGCAAGCAAGAAGTGCCGCACGAAGGGCCAATGTGTGATCTCCTGTGGTCCGATCCAGACGATATCGAGGGATGGGGTCTGTCGCCGCGGGGTGCCGGTTTTCTCTTTGGCGCGGATATTGTCAAGATCTTCAACCATCGGAACGATCTGTCTCTGATTGCGCGCGCTCACCAGCTCGTCATGGAAGGATTTAAGGAAATGTTCGACGCGAGTATCGTGACGGTGTGGAGTGCGCCAAACTATTGCTACCGGTGTGGCAACGTTGCGGCGGTACTGGAACTGTTTGAGGACGGCGGCGGCGATGGAATCCTGGCGCGCAGCAACGGCGATATCGACCGGACACGTCTGGCGCAGGCTGCTATCCCGGGCGAGCCGGACGTTACTATTCGGAACCGCAGTGGCCCTGGCAGGCGGTACAGGGTGTTTCAAGCTGCACCTCAAGACTCCCGGGGAATGCCTGCTAAGAAGCCGGTTGCTGATTACTTTTTGTGATTTGCCTTTTGGCGAGGGCGATGTCAGGTCGGGTCGATTTTATGATTAGGTACATCAGACTTGGAACTCATTACAAGGGAGACGCTTCATACACTTCTCAGGGCAGACTCCGTCGGGATTAGTATCGTGCTTGGAGTTCCGGGAGTACTATGGGTGGTGGTAGGGCGAACAGTTTTAGTTTTACACCTAAGAGACATGACCATGAATTGGATCTGTTAGCCTGATCAGGCAGAGGCAAGTCACCGTCCATCACCAGTTGAGCTCGTAAATGGTGTTTTTGTGCGTGATGTGGCCGCTCACAGGCTTGACGGGAGCGCATTCCGAAGCCAACAGAAGATACGGAGGAGTAGAACAATATACAGTCCAACTTGTCATTTATCTGCAGCTCATCCATGACCCGCTCTCACGGGCTCAGCCTCTCGAGCACCCACTCGGCCTCACTCGCCGGCTTGTCGTCCGAGCCCGGCTTGCGAGTATACATGAAGCGATCATGCAGCCGGCTCTGCCGTCCTTGCCAAAACTCGACCGACTCGGGCACGATCCTGAGCCCGCCCCAGAATTCGGGCACGGGGATCTGCTCCTGGCCCTCGAACCTATCCTCGACCTCCTTGACCCAGCCCTCGAGCTGCTGCCGCCCGTCGTCCGCCACGCTCCTCGCTTGCTCCGTCGTGCCGGCAACCTCGCTCATGGGCTGGAGCACCTGGCTCTGGCGGCTGGCCCACGCGCCGATCCTGCTGCCCCGCGCGCGGGTGTCG
The DNA here is from genome assembly GCF_020744255.1 of Microdochium trichocladiopsis. Taxonomy (NCBI): domain Eukaryota; kingdom Fungi; phylum Ascomycota; class Sordariomycetes; order Xylariales; family Microdochiaceae; genus Microdochium; species Microdochium trichocladiopsis. Next base: position 3,231,196 of record NW_025763546.1, read on the forward strand.
TAGTACTTCTGGCTCTCCTCGGCCGACAGCCTCTCGGCCCTGCCCTCGACGCGGACCTGCCGCTCCATGGCCTCCCACCAGAACGTCAGGCTGGCCCACGGGTTCGACGCGAGGTCCTTACTCTTCCGGCTGGTCCCGAAGTTGCTGTACACCACGAACCCGCGGCCGTCGAGCTCCTTGAGGTACACCATGCGCGCCGAGACGCGGCCCGAGGGCAGCGAGGCGGTCGACAGGCAGCACGTCTCTGGGTGCTCGACGGGGACGCTGGCTTGCTGGGCGGCCGCGAACCAGGCGTGGAACTGGGCCACGGGGGAGTGCGCGTCGAGGTCCAGCCGCGTGAGGGTGCCCTTGTTGAACTGCTCTGCTTGGCCGTGGGCTTCTTTGCCGGCTGGGGCGACTTTATAATTTCAAAAGGACGTGGATGATGATGATGTCAGCCCGAGCTTGTCTTGTAAGAGTGCGAACGTGTGTGCATGCTGGGGGGTGGTGAGAACGAGGGCAGAGTCTTTTTCGTGTTCTTACAGATGAGCTTGGACGGGTCCTGGGCTGAGTGCAGCGCCATGGTTCTCGTGCCAATGGGTCTGCTGCCAAATTTGAGAGCCTGGGACACGATGAGGGATCGCATGCAGATTTGCAGTGCCTGCTCTTCTTGTCTCAAAGTGTAACGAACTGAGGTAGTCGTGGTTTTAAAGATACAGAAAGTCACGAGATCCAGTCAGTCAGTCAAGTCAGTCATCGACTGATGGAAGACAACGTCCCATGGTGGGGCATTTCCAGGCACTCGATCTGCGCCAGGGACTCGGCCTGACTCGACTCGACGAGAATGGATGACTCTCACGAACTGTTTAATTCAATGTGCTTTGAGTACCAATCTCTGCGGTCAACACACATGTTCCCTTTTTTTCCAGCTCCCGCGCAGGATCTTTTGTGCTGTGCGGTTACACGACGTCCTGGTTTTGCACGACGTCATCAACTCTCTTTTAGCCCTCCGACCTCGCACTGCATACATGCCGAGGTCTGCAGATTAGTCTCGAGGCCTCCGGCCCATTTACACCTTGCGCCAAAGCAACATCCTCGCCTTATCGTTGTCAGGTCAGTTCGAGCATCCCATGGCCCCGTCTGGAGCAAAGCACCTTGGATCTCCTCTTCTCAGATTCCATGTGCAACCTGGACGGCAGGCCACAGGCTCAAAGGCCGAGAGTCACAAGGTGAAAGCAAACTTTTGAAAAATACTGTAAGCCGTATTTGGCTTAGAGTAGCGAGTCTCTGGTTGCGCTTTCCCCCCACGGCTCAGTCTCAGTCCGCCCTACGCCTTCTCCGGACGTGATGCCAACAGAGCATCCCGGAGCCGTCCGGAGCAGCCCGTCATGCGGAACGGCAGCAAAAAAGAAAAAGAATGCACGGTTCACTCGTTCGTAACGAGGTCCTATTGGGAATCGAACCCAAGTCCCCGGAATACTAAATCTAGTAGAAATCAGAATCCGATGTGATGACCAACTACACTATAGAACCGGTGTGAGTGCTCTGAAGCGTATTGCGGGATATATGCGCGGTGCGCCGGGAAAAGTGGGACCGTGGCGCGTGTGGACCCTGCAGCCATCCGGGCCCTTCGGTCGGCCCCACTAAATATTTTTTTCTCGGAGGAGCCATCATCCCATCGTCGCACTGCATGCGCAGACCCCGCTAAAAACCCTGGCGGGAGAGAGAGAGAGCTTGAGATCTGATAACAGTCGCAGAGCGAACGATTCCTTGACTAACAGGACAAGCACCAGCCAACACAGCTCATTCCCTGTTCGCCTGTATACACGATAAACAAGGCGCTCTTTGATACCGGCAAGAGACCCACGCCACTTACAACATCACATCACACAGCAGAGACAATGGCAGACACGTCGGCGACCGTGGCGAGGCTGCGCGAGTCCCTGTGCTCCGAGGCGACCCCGCTGCCCATCCGCTTCCGCGCCCTCTTCTCGCTCAAGCACGTCGCCCGCAACGGCTCCGAGGCCGAGTCGAAAGAGGCCATCGACGCCATTGCCGCCGCCTTTGTCTCGCCCTCTGCCCTCCTCAAGCACGAGCTCGCCTACTGCCTCGGCCAGAGCAACAACCAGGATGCCAACGAGCCCCTCAAGAAGGTCCTCGCCGACCTCCAGGAGGACCCCATGTGCCGGCACGAGGCTGCCGAGGCCCTGGGCGCGCTGGGCAGCCAGGACAGCCTGCAGATCCTGCGCGAGTTCAGGGACCGCAAGGGCGAGGACGTGTGCATCACACAGACGTGCGAGATCGCCATCGACCGGATAGAGTGGGAGAATTCTGAACAGCGCAAGGCCGAAAAGTTGCACCAGAGGTGAGTTTGGATCTGCCTGTAAACGTGATGTATATAACAGTGCAATCGGGGGGGCTAGCGACATGATGCTAATGTGACGTTCTTCACCTCCTGCAGTGACTTTGCATCGGTAGATCCCGCCCCTCCAATGCCCGAGTCCAGCGCCACGGTCGAAGATCTCGAGAAGCAGCTCATGGACACGTCGGCGCCGCTCTTTGTGCGCTACCGCGCCATGTTTGCCCTGCGCGATCTCGCCTCTCCTCCCGACCTACCCACTTCCACCCCTGCGGTGCTCGCCCTGGCAAAGGGTCTGAGCGACTCGTCCGCGCTCTTCCGCCACGAGATTGCATTCGTCTTCGGCCAGCTGTCGCACCCGGCATCGATCCCGGCTCTGACCGCTTCGTTGGCGAATGTGGAGGAGGCGAGCATGGTACGCCACGAGGCGGCCGAGGCGCTGGGCAGTCTTGGTGACGAGCCAGGCGTCGAGGAGACCTTGAGGAGCTTCCTCAACGACAAAGAAAAAGTCGTCCGGGAGAGCGTCATAGTCGCACTCGACATGGTCGACTACGAGCAGTCGGGTCAGACCGAGTACGCCCTCATCCCCGAGTCTGCGCAGTCTGTTGCTGCTTAAAGCGCTGCACAAAAGTCGGTGCCTCTCTTGCTCGTATTGAGCCCACCTGTACATATACTACCCATTTAGACCATGGCGGTGACAAAAAAGGCGTTGGTGATTTTGATTTCATGAAGGTCCTTGGCATGCCAGATATTGTTCGCTTAGTGTTAAAGGACAATCATTGGTACTCTCCGCTTCGCTCAGAGTCGTGGACTTAGTTGTTGGTGTTCCACTTGTGCCCGCAGTCGCCGCAGGTGTAGAAGATTGTGCTGCCTTCGTCTGCACCACGAAGCTGCACAGCCGAGTATCGAACCTTGGTCTCGCCACATTTCTCGCAAGGCACGTTGGAGAGCGCCTCGGTTTCGACCTTGTGCCGCTCGACGGTCTGAACTGTGGATAATTGTTGGCGAAGCAGGGATGGGAAGTCGGAAGGTTTGCTCTTGGTGATTACGGTCTTGGAAGCCATGTCTAGACAGCAACGGAAAGGTTAGCCAGGAATGCTTGTGCTTGCGTGGTGCTTGCTGAAAAATGCTTTGCGCATACCCTGGTTGCGTGTGCCGCAGCACTCGCACTCGAGAATGTTCTTCTCATTGCCCTTGGACACCGGGAGAAGGTTACCGCAGGTCTTGCAGAAGATGAGCGATCCAATGGTGGCCATGTCGGGTGTTGACGGCGAGTTACACAGCGATCTTCCAAACCGAACACTACGTCCTGTTTATTGGCGACAGAATGTGCTGCTGAAGTTTGGGGGTTTGTTCTGACAGGAATCGACGATTAAGCAACAAGAAAAAAATGGCGTATCGAGCCAGCCTGCCCAATCTCGAAATGCGCCCGCCAATCAACAGGTCCCAATGACGCAGGGGTATGACCGCTTAAGTGAATAGGCCAGGGGTGGTTGCCTCGCCTAAAGCAATAGCAGTCAACAAGCGGGCTGGGCACTAGTCCATATGTCGCTAGACCGCGAGCCAGGGTCCCTGCTCAGCTGGGACATTGCAACAAGTACTCCTGCACCTGCGGTACTCATCCGACACACTGGTGAGAAGGCTGCTGTGGAAGTAGCCCAATGCTGGGGGTACTTGTCGTTTCCCAGAGTCTGAGATCGTCCATGGGATGCAGGCGCCTGGGCACGATTGAGTCGCGATTCGAGCTTCCGTTGTCGCCCTGCACAACAACTATTAACGCTGAGAAACATCGCGAGCGCACGCAAAGCCAACCCGACATCGCGGCCTCGCAAGTGCCTTCACAGAGGCTCGGATTGGCTTTCGGAACCGCGCGACGCCCTCGTGACACGTTCCAGTCTCGCGATTTGCGACAACACCCGAAGTCGCCAACCGTCGGTCCAGACCCCCGTCGCAAGCTCGTCGAGACCACTCGAATACACATGGAGACAGGGCCGGAGCGAAACCTGAACCTCTGAGCGACAAACCAAATAGACAATGCCCACGAACCCGGCCTTGGGATTGCCGTAATCTGTGGCCGTTGGCTCGCGACGCCAACGCTCTCGAGATGGCGGATCCGTTCCTAGCCGGCCAGAATGGCGGCATGCCATACTACAACGAGGCATCGGATCCCCAGGCATACCACGATGGTGCGCAGCAGCAACAGCGTTATGGCTACCAGGTGCAGCGGCAGCCATACACGCTGAACGAGGCACTGCCATACACTCCGTTCACCTCAATCTATCCGTTCCAGTCGGGTAAGAGCGACCCCCGACCCGCACCTTCCTCCACGCCTTCACCTCTGCTGGACGGCTCCGGGCTTCTGTCCCCGTGGCTACATGCACTTACCAACGAACACATTTGCTGACTTCTGCCTCCACAGACATCATCAACACACCAACAATTGGCTCTGGGCCGCTCGCGCCACCCGTGGCTGGACTACTGCCACGAGATGACCTGCAAGCGCTGAACCGCGAAGCGTCAGAAAACCCACAGTCGAAACGTGTCGAAGGAAGCCTGGATTTCATACAGAACTTACTACAGGCAGACAACATAACCGAATTGTGGGTGCTCATTATGTTTCGCACCAAGCCTTGTCCATATAGGCGGAGGCCATTGTGCCCGTTCAGGACCTCCTCACTAGTATTCCGCTGACCACTGCCCTCATAGCAAGTTCAAGACAGTACCATCGGCGGCCTCTGTGGGCGGCTCCGTCTCCAAAAGCTTGGCTAATGGTCTTTCGCCTTTTACGAGACTGATCTTCGATCAAACATCTGTCAGCTACACTTCCTCCTCACCTGATGTCCAGAGGACGTCCGTCTCGAACGCACCCAGCATGTCTCCCAAAGTGCTCAAGAAATCGCCAAAGGCACGGCGGTCTGATCCGCCCAAGATCGTCAAGCATAATCCTGCTTCCATCAGCAATGGGTCGTCGAACTCAAAGCCTCGAATAGAAATCAGGCTACCCACGCAGAGGGAGCTCGAAGCTGGACTGGCTATGCAACAGCAACCGGCGAAGTATGAGCCCACACATCAGTTGCCGCCTGCGCCGACGCAGCCGCAAACTGTCTCCTTAGCGGATCTAATGATGAAACCACCGTCGCCTATACCGATTATGCCAGCGCGGCCCCTCCCTCCCATTGAGGATCGTGCGGTGAACGAGCCCGAACCACAGGCGCAGGCGACATCAATAGAAGTCCAAGGGACAAAGGCCGAACCAGAAGTCCTAGTCAAAGCAGAAGACATCCCTACAAATCCCACCTTCGAAAATTCTGTACAAGAGACCAGCGAGCTGCATTCCAAAGCTGAATCTAATGAGTCTCATTCAACGTTGGATACAGCCGATGCGCGACCGGTCTACGCGAGGACGTCTTCGCAAAGTCAAGGTCTGAATGGCTTCCACGTAGAGTTGCCCACTGCCAAGTTCGATAGACAGGAGTTCGCAGTAGTCAACGATCCTCTGAGTGCTCCCTTGCACCTCTCCACCAAGAAGGGCTCAGGCTTCAGTAACGAGGACTTACTCAACAACGATTTCAACCAGCGGGATCTTGCGAATGTTGCTATTTCAGAACTTCAACGGTGCTTCCAAGAAATCTTTGCTGCTGAAGATGCTCTGGGAGGTCAACCGGGGTCGTCGTCTCATCTCATCATGGTCACAAACGACGGTGATTCGATGATGACTGTTGCAGCTCACACCAGAGCTCACAACCAGATCAGGAAGACCATCGAGCTGGATTGCTTTAAGCAAGCGCCCGTCGATGAGGTTATCCGCATTCAGAATCTCAGCGAAGTCAGTATCAGGCACGTAGACTCTCTAGACTTCAAGCTCGACGAGGGCTGGGGTGAAACAGAGGTGGGCTTCTGGGCTCAGCAATTGCCAGACATCGAGGCAGGTCTCAAGGCCGCTCGCACTGCACTCCGCGTCATGTGTGGAGGTCGTGAAGAGAAGCAGCTTTACTCGGAGGACTTGATACATCAGAGCCTCAACATCTTCAAGAACGTCATGGAGGGAATCGTCGTTCCCCTCGCTGAACTACGCAGCACAGACAATACGGGGCCGCTGTTCAAGCTTGTCTCGATTCACAAGAAGGCCATTGGATCACTGTTCACCGCCTGCCAGCGGCTGTTCTCCTTGATGTCAGACCTAATTGTGAATACAGACCTCTCTGAGAGTGTCGTGAACACATTGGAATATGCGTCGTCGAAGCTCATCTTCGTCGAAAACGCGTACAGCGAGAAAGACTCCGTGTTGGGAGTGCAGCGGTTTGACGGCCTGCGGTCTGTCGCGATGAACATGCTTTCACAGATATTTGTGATGAATCCCAACCAGCGCCAAGGCATCTTCACCGAGATTCTCACATCGCTTGAGAAGCTACCTGTCGGAAAGCAGCGCGCGCGTCAGTTCAAGCTGTCAGATGGTGGCAGCATCCAGCCCGTGTCTGCGCTCATCATGCGTCTGGTGCAAGCCAGCGCAGGAAAAGTCGAAAACGAGCGAGGAGTTCGACATGGGGCAGTTCTGAATGCAGTCGGGGAGGATGGCGAGAGCGAGGATATAGGGCTCCCAACTGCTCCAGTATATGCTGTCAGGACGGAGGATTTCGCCGCTATCCAGCATTCGACTGCTGTTCAGGAGATTTCGGGACTCGCAGAGCCACTCATCAATGCTGCAGCTCGGGATGCCAGCTACGTGGTCAACTTCATCGTTGAGAGAGCTCTCAAGTCGACCAAGTCTGGTGACACACCCTACCGCAATCTACTGGATCTCTTCGTTGAAGACTTCACGACGTGTTTGGACTCTCCAGATTGGCCAGCCGCCGAGCTTCTGCTGCGGTTGCTCATGTTCATGATGGTCAAACAGGTTGATGGGAAAGAGAATTCCGCTCCTGCACGTAACATGGCACTCGAATTACTGGGAGTCATGGCTGCAGCGATATCGAAACTTCGATCACACGTGCGCAAGATCGCCGCCAATTTCGAGGGTAGTGATGCCGATGCGCTGGGCCTTTGGCTGGCTGACTTGACCTCAACGGCTCTAGAGGGAAAGATCTCGCCAGACAAGGTCCTCGGCTGGCTGGGTCCTTACCGCATTGTGCTCGAGTTTCTTCAAGACCGAGTCACTGACGACCAGTACCTGAAGGCTGCAATTTCCTACCTCGTCACAGACTGGGCATCGCAGATTAGCGCTGGGTACGACTCGGAGACCAGCGATGATGTTGATGATAGGGACGCAGAATATGGGCGGACAGCATATCGTTTGAGGAACATGATAGAAGACTCCAAGTGGCTCTCGCGCGAGTACAGCTTCAAGCAAGTGGCTGCAAAGCATGCTCGTTTGGCACATTCGATCGTCCTCCTCCGATCGAGCTTCTGCTCGTCCTTCAACGTTGTCCTCAACATTCTCCTTGGTTCTATGACGACGGACCAAGCCACCGTGCGGAGCCGCAGCATCAAGAGCATCAACCAGGTCCTAGAAACAGACCCGACAATCCTGGATGGTGATAGCGTCGTCATCCAGCTCATCCTCCAATGTTCGAGCGACTCATCACCACAGGTCCGCGACTCCGCACTTGGTCTCATAGGGAAGTGTATCAGTGTTCGACCACATCTGGAAGGCATGATGACACCGACAGTGATTCAGAGATGCACGGATTCTGGTGTTGGCGTGCGAAAGCGTGCCATGAAGCTTGCCAAGGACATTTACCTAGGAAACCAGAGCAAGGAAGTGCGAAGCACAATTGCCAACGGACTTCTGCACCGTATGCAGGACCCAGACGAGGGTGTCCGCGAGTTGGCGAGGCAAATGGTCGAAGAGATCTGGATCTCACCCTTTTACAAATCGGACGATTCTGTCGAGTCTAAACAGGCCTTGACGGATCACGTTGCTCTGATGGTGCAAACAGTCAAGCATGGCAATTCTGCCCCAGTCTTGGACAAAGTCTTGCAGATAATATTGTCGCCAGAGTCTAAGCTTGCAGCGGCCAATTCTAAGGTGTGCAAAAGACTCGTGGCGAGTATGTTCGACCTTCTGGACAATCCTGAATCAGAGGACACTTCAGCACCTTCCGGCAAAGACGCTTTGCAGGTCCTGATGATTTTCGCCAAAGCGGACCCCAAGCTCTTCACCTTTGAGCAAATCAAGCTTTTGAAGCCTCACATTGCAAGTGTGAGCACCAGCGAGGACCTGGCTGTTGCGAGAGCTGTCGTTGTGATTTATCGCCGCGTTCTGCCAGAAGTATCCAGCGTCAACCCACAATTTCTTGCTGACGTCCGCAAGGATCTGATGCCAGCCGTATCGAAGGTCGGCAGGGCACTACTGGACGACGTGATCGCTTGCTTGTGGATCATGAGCGGCCTCCTCCAGACCTCTGAGCACCTGGCACGTCTCGTGTCCTCGAGTCTTGCAGGCATTCAGAAGATTAGGGCTTTCACTGCCAAAGGACCTTTGGACCAGCAGAAGATACGACAGTTCGATCGTTACTCACTGATCGTCGGCATGGCTGGCAAACACTGCGATCTCGATGCACATGCCGATATCTTCAAAACGCACTTCCCCAAGTGGCAAGGGGGGTCTGTCTCGAAGTTGATGGTCGACGTTTTGATCTTCTTTGCTAGCCCCAGCCAGCCTCTTGATATTCGCCGCCCAGCTCTTGACGCGGTTGGACTTGTCTGCCAGTCCAACCCGAGGAACTATGTTTCCGCCAACGTCTACACCGCTTTCCAGCAGGTCTTCGATGAGGAGAACCAGGTGCTTGAGTCCATGATTCTTAGGTCACTGAAAGAGTTCTTGTTTACGGAAGAACGCCGATCAGAACAGAGCGCTGCGACTGCCACCAAGGGGAAGGAGCAAGCCAAGAAGGACCTCAAGGTCATGGGCGGTACCACTTTCGATGATGTGGCCAGTGCAACAACCCAGCGTTTCCTCAAGCATCTCACACGTATTGCCCTGTCGAACCCTGACGACCATGCCTTCCTTGCCATGGAGGTATTGGCCACCATCAACAGACAGGGTCTGGTTCACCCGAAGGAGACAGGCATCACTTTGATGACCTTGGAAACATGCCCGCACCCGAAGATCAGCGAGCTTGCGTACCACGAGCACCGCGCTCTTCATGAGAAGCACGAGACGGTCCTAGAACGCGAGTACGTGAAAGCGGTTCAGTCAGCCTTCCAGTATCAACGAGACGTCATCCATGATGCTCGGGGTGCCACAACAGACCCATTTGCACCGAAGCTCCATCAGCTTGTAGAGGTTCTCAAGATCAGTAAATCCAAGAATCGTCTCCGCTTCTTGGAGAAGCTTGTCGCGCAGGTCGATTTTGAGCTCGCCAAACTCGACATGAAAGATGACATCCCCCAGCATGTAGAGTACTCGCGTTTCGTTCTGGAGAACATGGCATTTTTCGATTATGTCACCATCGGAGAACTTCAGGCCGCTGTGGCAGGAATGGAGAAGCTCTTTACCGGCACTGGTGCTAGCATCGCGCAGATCATCGAGGCCGAAGTTCTGCAGGTCAGCATGGTCAACGTGACAAACTCGCAACAGCCTACTGAGGGCGAGATGTCGGCCCCTGCAACCTTTGAGCCGCCAGTTCCTGTTGAGAGGTTGCGCCGCCTGGCTGCGGGCTCGACTGTCTTCATGCTGTTGTGGGAGGCAAGAACTCATCTTCGGCGCACGTATGGTGTCAATGCCAGTCGGCGTGAAACCAAGGGCAAGGGAGTCACCAAGGACCTTACAAAAGCGCCATTCAAATTGCCCAATGCTACCGGAGACAAGTTCTGGGAGGATGTGCAGAACATCATGACCGGCTTTGATTCTCCCAGGCGAATGACAGAGCAATGCAAGACATTCGTAGAGCTACTGAATGTCGACAAAGACTTCAAGGTCGCCGATGACGACGACGAGGAATTTGACGCCGACGAAGATCCTCAAACACCCGACGCCGAAGATGACGACGATGACGATGGCGGTGCAGTTGAGGGGAGAGGGCGCAAGCGCAAAGCAGCAAACACACCAAGTGGTCGTCACAAGCGCGCCAGGTCCGATTCCAAAGGACCCCATGGCCGCGGCAGACCCTCGAAGACGCTGCAGAACGATGATGATGCAAATATGAACGACGAGGGAAGTGCCTGGATATAGGGGTATGGCCAAGGACATTTCACTACTGGGCTCTGTGATGCTCGCCACTGATGCAGTCAGAAAAGAGATCAGGTTTGAGGAATGAGGTGGATCAAGGCGCCGGTTGCATTTTGGGAGGAGCGCTGTAAAGATAGGGAATCGAGTCGTGCCGGGCGCTTCGTGTTCAGACAACGAAGTCGGCAGGCTCCCTGTGCATTTGCCTTGGCGTCACGAGATTTCATGGGACACATCAGATACGGCAAGCGATCTGCTTTATTTGTAACAATGATACCTGGACAGAGCGTGCTCTGTTTTCAAGAGAAAGTGCAGTAGCTAGCCAAAGTAGCACGGAGATAACGTGCTAATATTTCTGGCTTTAGAACATTCACAAAGGCACAACATGCATCATTATCGGTGATGTCTCCGTCCTAGATCTTGCCATGCGAATGCACGCTCCGAGCATATGAGCAACTGACCGCTGACAATGAAAATCGCACGTCTGACGGTCAAAGACTTAATTGTCTTTTTTGTTTTTTCTTTCAGCTATGGATGTCTGTTCACTTTTCGCTCGGGAAGTATTGTTTTCCCCGCTGACTCTCATGTTTGCCACCACGAGACGATGGAAAAGAAAAGCGCAACTGTACTGCATTACTCCCTCTGTGTCCTGTGACTAGATATCCGGTGTAGATCAAAACGTTTATTTGTAACGTAATCCACGGGTGAGCGGGTCACACGGGTGAACGGGTCACTTTACTGCAATTTAATTGAGGTTCACTTCCTTCTCCTTTTTCTCCACCTCCAATCATGGGACGACAATCAATTGAAAGTGATTTGGTTCTAGCGTTAAATGCGCTCCAATCCGACCCAAAATTAAGCGTACGAAAGGCTGCGCAGATCTATAATGTATCTCGTACGACACTCCAGCAACGATACCACGGCCGAGCTGCGAAACACGACACCCGACCACCCTGCCAGAAATTAACCTCATACGAAGAGGAGAGTATCGTACGATACGTACTCGACCTAGATTCGCGTTCATTTCCACCGCGGTTAAGTGGTGTTCGAGAAATGGCGGATCGACTCCTCCGCGTACGCGACGCGCCACGCGTTGGAACGAACTGGGCCTCAACCTTCGTACGACGACGACCTGAGCTCCGTACGCGTTTTAATCGAAGAATCGATTACCAGAGGGTCCTTTGCGAGGATCCGGACGCGTATCGCGCGTGGTTTGAGCTCGTACGAAACATAATCGCGAAATACGGGATCCACGATGACGATATCTATAACTTCGACGAAACGGGCTTCGCGATGGGCAAGATCTCCGCCGAAACTGTCGTTACGACCTCCGATCGACGCGGGAGGCCAAGAGCCGTACAACAAGGCAATCAGGAATGGGTTACAGTAATCCAGGGTATCGCGTCGTACGGCTATTCAATCCCGCCATACATTATCTTCGCCGGGAAGGTCCACCTCGACTCCTGGACCGCGAATAGCCCTCTACCGGCCGACTGGGTAATCGCGCTTTCAGAAAACGGTTGGACGACGAACGAGAGAGGCCTAGAATGGGTAAAACACTTTGATTTCCATACAAAGAGTCGTACGAAGGGTACCCACCGCCTCCTTATCCTCGACGGCCACGAGAGCCACCATTCCGTCGATTTCGAGCTCTACTGCAAGGAACAGAATATTGTCACGCTCTGTATGCCTGCTCATTCGTCGCATAAGCTCCAGCCTCTCGATGTTGGGTGTTTTGGACCTCTGAAACGGGCGTACGGTAAAGAAATCGAAGGTCTAATGCGGGCGCACGTAACCCACGTTTCAAAGGAGGACTTCCTCCCAGCCTTTTATAAGGCGTACGACGCTGCAATGACCAAATCAAACATCCAGGCAGGCTTCAGAGCGACAGGCCTAGTACCGTACGACCCGAATTATGTGATTTCGCAGCTAGATATGAAGTTTCATACGCCGACACCACCAGGTTCCTCTGCTGGACTACCACCCCCATGGGTTTCAAAGACGCCGAACAACCTAATTGAGACCGAATCGCAGACGAAGTATATTGAAAATCGCATCGTACGACACCAGAATAGCTCACCGTCGTCCATTGTTGAGAGCCTACGGCAGCTGAGAAAAGGAGTTATAATGATGGTACACGAGCAGGACCTTATGCGCCAAGAGCTCGCCGAACTTCGAGATGCAAATGACCGCCTCAGCCGCCGTCGTCGTACGAAAAGAAAGCAGCTACAGAAAGGAGGGTCCCTCACGATTGATCAGGCAAAGGATTTGAAGGCTCAAATCGATGCGACGCAGCAGTTAATAGCGGAAACGAGTCAGAATAGTGGTCGTACGAGGAGGCCCGAAACGCGCGCGCGACGATGTGGCGTCTGCGGCGAGCCCGGTCATAATGCTCGTACGTGTCAGAAAGTTGTATCTGCCTCTGAAGAAGAGGATTCTGAATAGTTTGAATTGATTTAAGGCGTTGTGGTTAAATTGTCTTATATATTGTCGTACGAGTTACTGGAAGGTGACCCGTTCACCCGTGTGACCCGCTTACCCGTGGATTACGTTAACTTAATAGAGTATGGTCATCATCTTCGCCATCATCCCGCCCGTGTCGCTGCGTCACTGTGCACATGCTGAAGGTACTTCCGGTAGGCTGGCTCTCGCCATCTCCGAGCCGTGGGTTGCGTAGACTAGGATTGTGCTTCAACTAGGAAAATGTATGCATGCATGCATGCAAGAAAAAGAAACCCGACTGATTGCTTAGGTGTGAGCAGACGGAAACATGTCGACTTCCCCAGCCGGCGGGATCAATCAGTCGGACTCCCCGTCGTTTTACCTGACTAGCTCGTGTTTCCTGTGGATAACTACATGAAATTATCCAGATCGTCGTCGTCATCGTCAGACGGTGCTGACCAGTCGTCCTCGTCGTCCTCGTTGGTGACAGCCTGGGTCTTGCCGTCCTTGCCGTCCTTGCCGCCGTCGCACGCCTGGTTTGCACCAGCGGTGGCATCACTATGATTGCTAATCTTGATGACTGAGCTGTCCTGGGCCGTGCCGGCGTCCGCCATCGCGGTGTCTTCTCGATCGTGTACGGACCGATCAGCGGCCGATCCCATGGTCTGATCGCCACCGCCGGCAGTCTCGTTCGATGTACCCTCCAGAGTCTCTGCCGTGGGTGAAGAGCCGAGACTCAGGTCATGCACATCTCTCGCCATCGCGTTGACCATGCTACCTCCCTCGCTAGGTGTCATGACCGAGCTCGGCGCATATGACGAGGCTGCGCGGGTGCCCGTGACTGTGCTGCCGGTTGGAACTGCGATCTTGGATCGCCCGGACGTGAGCGTCTCGGTGTCGTCGAAGTCTATGGTGTTGCGGTCGCCGCCGAAGTCGTCTTCCGTGCCGACCATGCTCATAGCAGGTGCGTCGGAGGGTGCGATGCTCGACGAGAAGTCTGTGAAATCAGACATTACAGAGTAGCCTGTATGGTACGCTGGCCCAGGGCCGATAGGGCCCATGTCTGCGTCAGGCACATGTCCCTCCTGGAAAACCCCGCCCGTCCCGTCGTCAAGGCCGCCAGCCCATAGAGGGAGATACTTGAACTCTTCGTCAGTGAGGCCGAGCGCTAGATGGCCAGACCGAGCGAGCGATACTTCGAGATCGCGTGGGTGTGCCCAGGCATTCTTAAGTTCGGCGAGAGCCGTGCACACCTGCTGGTGCAAGACAATCAGGTCCAGCTGGTATATGGAACCTCGGGGCACAGGTAGTTTGCCCTCCTCTACAGCGAAATGGATGCTTGAGTTGAATATGGTGACTTGGCGTACGAGCAGTTGCTGGCAAGCGACAAATTCGGACCACACCATTGGCGCCTCTGTCAGACGCTGCCAGTAGTCGGTCAGTGCGCGCCTCGACAACGGGACCATGGTCTGCCAAGTGGTGAAATAGGACATGAACCGTGACCGAGGCACGTAGCACTGGCGGTTGCGTTCAATGCTTGTTTCAGTCTCACTGCTGAAGGCGCTGGAGTCGGGCGCATTAGCAATACCGTGCATGAATTGGATCAGCGATCTGTACACCTGAAAGAAATGCGCTCTTATCTTGTCGAGTGAGGCGGATGCGACGAGCGGCGTTGCAGCTGATGTCCGGGGATTGAGGTTGATATTTGGCAGGTCTGCTCCAGGCTCGACTGTGCCGATCATCTCGCCGATTTGCATAAACTGTTTCCACTGGTCAATCCGTAATAGCGTGAATACCCATGGGCTGACTAGATCCGCATTGACCTGCTGTACCCGCTCCGTGTACTTGTTCGTGGCGTGTTGGATCACATTTTCCAGCTCATCGGGTAGTTCTCCGCGTGGACGTCCAAGTACTGTAAACCGCCGACTGTGGGAGAGGGGAGTTGGACTAAGCGCCTCCATCGCATTCTCGGCGACGAGGATACGCATTGCAGCACGGGTGACGTCCCGGAGACCAAGGTTCCAGCCTATCTTAAGAGCCGTTTCTGGCTCGAGATCAATGAAGTCCGAGTTGGGCTGTGCCATGAACCAGGTGAACACAGGATCTCGCTGCGATCGGTGTGAGTATGGCTCCCTCTGCCAGGCGCTCTTTTCTGTCGCGATGGGGATGGACTTACAATCACACTCGCGCAATCAAACTGCTTCGCTATGCCTGCGATGGTGTAGACGCGGATTGCCGAGTTGAGCACAAGATCGGCGCCAAGTATTGTTCGAATAAGACGAATTATATTTGCTCTGTGCCGGACGGGGCAATATTCTGGGACCATGCGAAGCGGCGACATCTCAATGTCCTCAAGGTTGTCCTTGGGCAACCCATGTTCACGATTGAGAGGAAGGACAACGCCGGACTTTGACTCATAGTTCATTGGGACGTTGATGTGCTCTGGGCAGTTGTCGTCGTGACCAGAGACGAGGAAACGCGAGATGCCCAGCCTTTCCATGTTGATCCACCAGTCGCGCACGCCGTCCGGGATGGAGAGCTCTGCGAGCTGTGCCGCGACGTCGTCACCCTCGCTTGACGGAGTCAGGTCGAGCACGTACTTGACATCGGGCCCATACTGCGCCGGATTGATATACCTGCGAACACGAGTCTGTGCCCGCTCAGAGTAGAGCCTTTTGAAGAAGGTAGACCCCGTGCCGAGAAGAACCTCTGAGGGGGCGCGAAAAGTCGTAGACCGCCAGAGGCGGCCGTTACATTTGATGAACGTGGGCTTCGTGGAGGGGAAGTCGACGAGGATGAGCGTGTCGCCGGTGGTGTACATGGTCTCCATGTTGTCCAGGGCGTAGGCATCATCCGCCCCCCGTTGCTCGCTCCCGGTAGTGTTCGCATCAGGAACAGGCTGGTTCCTGAGCAGCCGTGAGATAGCATCGTCAAGTGTGGCTTCGCCAGGCGACTGTAAGGGTGAGCTCGGTGCCGCCTCTGACTGACTATCGCTGCCAAGCTCAGTTATGGCCAAGTCGGTAGCACCGTGGAAAGTCGGTCTTGCCGCTGTTGGTGTTGCCACTCCTGAGCCCTCACTGTCAGAGTCGGACTCCAGCCCCCGCGGGTCCCAGTCCATGTCTATGTCCAGCGACGGGACATGGTGGCCGCTGAGCGAAGACATTGGTGTAGTGATTCGCAGGTACTACTGGTATTTGACGGTGCGTGAGCTGCTAGAGGGCCAGTATCACTGAGGGCGCGTCACGTCGAATGTAAACTGGTCGACAGGTGAGGAAGCAAGACACGTTGGAACAAGGCTCGATCTCCAGGGCTGAATGCGCAGTTGGGAATAATACGAGCGAAAGCAGGTGCCAGGCTCCTGCCGAGGGCCACTGCGAGGGCAGCCTCGGAGAGATGAATGCTGACGAGGATGTATGTAGTGACTTTGGTGTGATCTCAGTCTAGGCTCGTTGAAAGTTGTGGCAGGGTCACGTTGACAAGACGAGGGAAACAAAATAAGACGAGGATTGATGACCCGTCGTGACTAGCAGGTGGTGTAGATGAACGAGGTGTCGCTTGTTTACGAATCAAGAACAAGGGGATTATTGATTCAGCCTAGAGTTGGAAGGCACGCTGGGTCAATCAAGGCGTCACAGGGAGCCAAAGGGATCAAGGCATTGTTGGTCAAAGGGGAGACTTGGAAAAGGCCAGAGGAGAGAGCCTGAGCTGACAAGCAAGGCTGTGTGTGCATTGCACGTGGATGCAGCGTGGTGAGGAGGGTGTTTGTTGTCTGCCTGTGCAACAACTGCGCCTGTTAAGCAAGTCCGTAGCAAGGCAGGCCGCCAGGCAGCAACCCCACCCACCCTCTACGCAGTTAAGATGGTCGGGCCTGGATGACTCCCATTGTGCCGCTGCCCCTCTCGAATGCAGGCAGCCATGGCAGCCAACCGCTAAGTGACAGCATCCTGGCCTTGTCTTACCTCTGTCTCGTGCGCGCTGTAATTATTTTGGAGGTGGTGTGCCTGGCCAGTGGGTGGTCCACGATTGGCGTAGAATCAGCCAGGCCCGGCACGCTACTGGTATCTAGAGTGTAAGTAACTGGTGGCGACATGCAACTGCCGCCTTGGCTTGGGGTAAGCCTTGATTGCTATATACTCTTATTAAGCTAAGGGCCTCGGTCAAGTATATTCCTCGGAGACAAGCCAAGGCCCTTTCTCTTTCTGTCGGGGATATACTTATACTATTAGTACGTCCACTCTACTTGTCACGGTCTCCATCTCCGGGAGGCACGTTTAGCAGAGACGTCGAGTCTACAACAAACGTATATATCTACAATGTAACCTCGAGCAGGACGCAGATAGCCTCATAGATATCAGGCTTCCCCAATACTATTACAAGACTGCCTCGCAATTACATCTTCCGCGACGTCTACTTTGACGTACTTAGACGAAGGGGAACATTAATGCTACCCGTTGGGAACACCCAGCCAACTGCCGCAAATGTGGAGCTGGGCCGACATGCACAATACCTAAATCCGTCACTCAACCGCCCTCATGACAGCTTCTTTGTGCCCATCTCTGGTGACCTTCTTCATTCTGCTCAATCGCGGCACCGTATCGCCTTTACTCGTCCGGCGCAGCTAGTCCGTCATGTTCAGGTCAGCTGCCAACCGCCTGAACTCGGTGCGAGGCAGGTTTTCGTCCTCGAAAGCAACCTCACCACATACTTTCGTCGAAGAGAGCCTTGCGCGCTATAGTCCTGGCGGCTACCATCCAGTACGTCTAGGAGACCACTTCTCCAATAGAAGAACAAGATAGTCTGCAAGCTTGGCTATGGCCTCTACTCGACCGTGTGGCTAGCCTTTGATCAAAGGTACGAAGCATTCTTTTCAGACTATACAAATCAGGCTGATTAGAGACTATTACCTAAAAGGGAGAAACGACATTTTGCCCTGAAGATTCTGACTGCCGATTCCTACGACGGCAAGCACGACACTTTTGAGATGGCCATCCTCAAGAAGATTAAGTCCCAGAGTGCGAATATTAGAGGACCAGGCCCGCAAAGCCTGCTTGGTCTGGTCGGTGACTTTGAACACACAGGTCCCCACGGCAAGCATACATGTCTCGTCTTCGAAGCAATGGGGCTAGACATGTCCAAGTTCAGACGCCTTTTCCCGCGTGCTTGTATCCCCGTGCCGCTCCTTAAAGACATTACACGGCAACTGCTCTCGGCTCTCGCTCTCCTGCATGATACCTGCAAGGTTATACACTGCGGTATGAAGCCTGCCAACATATCTCGTCCCTCGGATACTCGGACGACTAACAAAATATGTAGATATCAAACCACAGAACTTGCTCATCGAGACACCCAAGATCGCCAGCTTGTTTTCCAGCCTGAGCTCGGACAACTTTGTACCACAGCGACGTCCACTAGACCCACCACATGATTTCTACATGGAGTCAATGCAGGTTTCGTCGGCACAGGAAGATCTAGCGCAGGTACCGTCCGTGGCTGTCCGGCTAGCGGACTTTGGGACTGGTAAGTAAAGTCCATCACCAATGACCAGTATTCACAGGACACTAACTTTTCCGGAATGGAACAGCAAGCTGGGTCGACCGGCATCTGACCGAGTGGATCCAGCCGCAAATGCTCCGAGCTCCGGAAGTCATCCTCGGCGCCCCCTGGGACCACAAGGTCGATGTATGGAATCTCGGGCTCATCGTAAGAACCGCTAAAATCCCAGGACCCCTCCACTCAGTCGGCCTAATGAACACCAGAAGCTGACTTTTTTATTATTATCGCCTATCAGATCTGGGAGTTCGCCGAGGGATCGCTCGTGTTTGACGGCACCTGGACCGCCACGGCGCCGTACTCCTCCGAGGCACACCTCGCCCAGATGCAGGCTGTCTTGGGCAGCATGCCACAGTCCCTACTGACCCGGTCCAAGCACCGCAGCAAGTTCTTCCGTGAGGACGGTGAGTCCCGTGTGTGACGTTTCAGTGTGGAGTCTGCAATCATGCCAGGAGAAAACACGTGCTGATTACTTGTAATATCAGGGACCTTGCGTGAGCCGTCTCCTTTCCCTCACACGCCTCTCGAGTCGATCTGCAGAAACACCGCGTTCGACCACTCGGACAAGGCGCTGTTTCTCGACTTTATCGCGAGAATGATTCAGCTCGAGCCACAGGCACGACCGGATGCTCGGGAGCTGCTGCTCCACGAGTGGCTCAAGCAATAGCTGCTGCCCAAGGGTACGAGGTACCCGAGAGCTACTTCATGTACTCGGGAACTAACCATGGTAACCCCCGTAAGATGATTTAATTCTTACGCGGACTGAGCATGGACGCCTACCGTAGATGGTCGTTCTAATTCTGTATAACTTTTACAAAAGCACGCACACCCCCGCTCGACTGCTTCCGTACCTGGTTCCTTGCCATTCAAGTACGCCGGAAAGACAACCTGTGTGATATGCTATGGAACCACCATCTTATTGGTCGACCTGGTCTTGCCAAAAAAAACCAATCCCATGTATAAGATCATATCAACCGTCGCCAAGGCTGAAAGAGGACCGAGACAGAGGAATCCCGCCGGTTGTGCAGCTGTTCGTTTTCGTACCGAAGCCTTGTGAGCTCTGCGGGGAGACTGGCTTTAGTCACGTCCATATGCACCGAAACTATCGAAGGGCCCCAGATCCGCCTCGAGGTAGTGGTGTTATTCACTGCTTCTTTCTTCCTCTGATACTGTGTGATGTGTTTGAGCGAACCAGGGATAAGTTCAAGGAATGGCGCGAACACACTGCATCCAAAGGGACCTGTCAACAACACGTTTGCATAATACGCAAACGCCCATCATATTTGCAGCTACCTCGTGAACACAAATATACCACAACAAAAAGCACACCAGATCGAGCGGAAGATCGCTCCGCAAACTATTCCTTCTTGAATTCACAACAGCACCAAGATAAAAAATAAAAAATAAAAAAAAGAAGAGAAAAGAAAAGGGTATGCGTCCCCGCTCAAATGCAATCACAACCCGTGACACAGAAATGTAGGTTAATTACAAGGGGAGATGGATATACGCAGAGATATTGTTGTCACAGGAGCTCCCTCAGCACGGTGACTCTGGTCCTCGCAACCTCAGACCCCTGCGCACCCGAGCCCATAATCTCCATGATCTCCATCATTCGTGCTGATATTGCGGTCTGTCAGCAAAAGTTGCAGTGAGAGGAGAGTTCTTGGAAAGGGGGAAAAGGGGGGGGGGGAGAGAAAACTCACTGATGTCCGCCCTCGCCCTGGTGTAGAGAGGCTCCCTGCTGAGCAGCTGCTCGATATCACCCGCCGCCGCGGCATCGCTACCACCAGCAGTACTACTACTGTTCTTGCGCCCCCCGACGCTAATACTGCTCCCTCTCCTGCCCAGGAAAACCCCCTCCCTCCCAAGCTTCACTTCTCCTTCCCCGTCTGCATCCCCGCCGCCACCGCCGCTGCCTTGTTGCTGCTGCTGCTGCTGCTGGTCCCCGCCAGCCTCCGCGCCAAGTCTCCTCACCTCCTTCAATATCCCGCCGATGCACAGCGCCTCCAGGAACGCGCGGTGGTTCAGGACCCACCACACGCGGCTCTCCTCGGGCAGCAGCGCGAAAAAGGTAAAGAACGCCGTGATGGCCTCGTGCGCGGCCTCGAGCGTGGCCTTGATGTTGATCGGCACCTCGGGCGACTCGGAGGCGTGCACGAGCATCAGGTTGTGGTAGTAGTTGCTCGTGAGGAACAGCGTTTGGCGGACGACGCGCTTGTTGGTGACGGCGAGGTGGGCTATCGAGTCTTGGTTCCTGGTTTTCGTGGGTTGTCAGCGGGCGTGACAATGCATACAAACATCACCAGAGGCAGGGTCTAGTATATCTCGCAGAAGCAGACAAATAAAAGACAGGAAGTAGCAGAAGGAGAAGCAGAAAAAGACCACTCACCAGGACCGGAACACGTCCGGAAAGCTCCGATACACCCCTCGAAAGTCACCCACGAGCTTGCTCTTCTGCCTCTGCGTCGAGCAGATCGGCAGGTCCAGAGACCGTGGGCTGCAGATCGTCTCTTGCACGAGGTTCGCCAGCGTCCACGAGCCCCGGATGTACGCCGTGTCCGTGGGGTCCGAGTTGGCGATGCTCGACTCGTCGTCGTCAAAGTCGTCGACGTGCACGTCCGTGTGCGTCGCGTTGGGCGGGAGCGAGAGGAGCACCACGAAGAACGTGTCCTGCAGCAGCACGGCCTGCCAGAGCTTGCGGCGCTGCTGCTTTTCAAATGCGTTGGCGTGAGGTGTGACTGATTGTTTCGGGGAGTGTTAGATATAGAGAGAGATTTCTAGACTTGTCCAAGAGTCGTTTTGCGCTTGTGGCTTCGGGATCGAGCATGATGCCAAAAGGAGCTAGAAATAACTAGCACGAGAAGACTAAACTCACCAATGTTCGGGTCTCTATGCAAGCCCATGGCATAAGCCTGCCTCATCAACAACCCCGCAAAGGCCCAGCCATCCGAAGCATGGTTGTCGTTGATCAAGAAATAACACAGCAGCACCATGGCCTGGATGGACTGTATCGAGGCGGTGCTCATGTACGAGAACATGCGCAGCGCCTGGTTCCCCGCCGAGGCGTAAAACTCGGCCATCTGCCTGCGGTCGTCCTGCGTGCTCTTGGTCGTGCTGACAAACTGCGTGCCGAGAGCCAGCATGACAAAGAGCAGGGCGACGAACGAGGCGTCCGCCTTGTCCTTTTCCGCGCGCGGCAGAGACCAGAAGTGCTCGTACACGGCGTAGAAGGTCTGCCGGTGGACACATGGGTAGACTGGGTCCACGCACTCAAAGTACTGCGCGACTAGCATGTCGGATTGCACCTTTTCGGGCAGCACGCTGATGACTTCGGGCAGGCCACCCTCGCATGTCCAGTAGTTGGCAAAGGGATAGCCGGAGCCGATGCCAAAGACTTTGGACGCCGAGGGCAAGGAGAATGGGACATTTGATAGCAGGCCTGTGGACAAGGCAACGGAGCCAGACGAGACGATCGTACTGGTGAGGACACCTCTGTCAGCAATGTTTGGTAATGGTGGCCTGTCTGCTGTCGCGCCATTGCTGTGCAGGGAGAACGACGACCGCTTCTTGGGCGGTCTCGTCATCCTGCGGCCATTCGTAACTGCGCGTGATGTGCCCCTGAATACATCGTCAGCAGATATCGCACGAAATCAGCAGCGCAGTTGTCTCGGGACGAGAACACGGCTGCACCATGTCACGCGACCGACGTACTCGAGAACATTTGCCACATGCGCATATCGACATTCGGACTGGCGTTTTATACCTAAGAGATGCTGTCAGACTGGGTTCTGCTTGTGAAATGATGGGGGTCCGTGTCTTCTTGGATAAGCTCAGGGAGTCCCAAAACTACTCACATGCGAGACAATGTGGCCGGCCTCTATCGCACTATTTCGAACCAGCCGGGGGACACCAGGTTAGTGTACTTGGCCAACACAAAGAAGGCACACAAGCTGAGTAGCGTGCCAGAAGTGAGACAGCGTTCTGCCGACATGTGCTCACCTTGGTCTTGCGCTCCACGCACTCGAGACACGACAAGGTCGGCTTGTTGCGCTTCTGCTTCTTCCTGTCTGGCTCGCCAGACTCGGACGGGCCCGTGGTACTGGTGTTACCGGCGGCGCCGGCATAGCTCCCGCCGGGGCTCGTCTCCGTGGCCAGGTCCTCATCGCCGTCCTCGGTCGGCTCCAGCTTGGCCACGATGTAGGGCTGGACCGCAGACCGGGCCGAGTCTGGCGTGGCATAGACGACGCTGCCGTCTGCCGGAGACATCCCGGAAGAGGTGACATCCCCGGGACTCCTTACAGCGGTGGCGGCGGCGGCGGCGGCGGTAGCACGAGGGTGGGAGAACGGGAGGCCAGCCGCCGCCGACATGGGCGAGGCTCTGCCCGGGCGCAACACGGCGCCCTCTGTCGGGTCCAAACAATGGGGCGGTCCCCCCGTGCAACCTGGGACAGACAGCCACTGGCGGCTCTGGATCTGGCGATCTCGGGCAAGCACTGCGTGGTGCCCTGCAGGGAAAGTCGGGGCCCGGGGTCTGCGGGTGCAAGGCAGGACGAGCCGGGAATAGCAAGGAGTCGTCGGTGGTGTCACAACCACGGCAGGATGGAGAGGCAGAGAGGAAGCTTGGGGGGCCGCAGGCCGTGACCGTGCCCAGAGCTTGATTGCAGTCTTAGCGCGTGGTGGGTTTTCCGCACGCCGCAACGACATCATCGCCCGCCGCCCCGGGGCCCACTTCCCCGGAGGTGGGGGCCCCTAGCTGGCCCCCAACGAGGCTTGTACGCAACAAGCTCCAGAGGTCTCCCGAGGTCAGACGCCTGTCTGGCCTCGTGCACGCGTTTGCAATCAACCCAAATCGTTCACGCCGATCCGAGATTGTGGCGCAAGAGCACTGTTGATTCGCGATTCTCAGCCACAAAGTCCGCCGCTATCGGCCATCGGCCTAACAGCTGCCTGCTATGCTATGCTATGCTTTGCTATGCTGGGCTGTAGACCGCTTCTAATGCTCGCTTGCATGGAGCTGTTGTTCGTCGCCTCCCTTCTCTCCCCAATACTTGATTCCAACCCTGCCCTTTACCCTTCTGATGGTTTTCACACAATGAAAGGTGGCGCCAGTCCATTTCTGGTTGACGAGACTCGGGATCGCGGGCACAGAGCCATCTGGAATGCTCAGAGAGTGTCGTTGAGGACATCGAGAGGCCGGTCAAACCGTGCCAAGCTGGCCGGAGTGCACTTGACTCCTGCTGGACTGTTGCGCACGTCTTTCCATATCAAGAGAGGCGCCTTTACTCGCACGACATCTTTACTCGCACGAGCTGCCACCAGAGACTGTCAATGGGGGCTGCGACGAGGCTAGATGGCCCCAGGGCGTTTTCGATGGCCATGGAAACCCCACGCTTTCGTGCCGAACCAACGCGCACATATTTCATGGTTTTGGCTGGATATTGATCATCATGGGCTGCTCATCTCACCATGACCACTGTCGTGGCCGCTATCGTGGCTGGTCTCATGTTTCGACTTGTCTGGCTCTGGCATTGGGGCATCTGCGGTAGATCCTTGGTCAGCTTGCGTGCTGTCCAGTTCAAAGAGAGAAATCCCTTGGCGAGGATGTACGCACCGTCGTCCCGCCGCATAATTATGGGCCGGTATACCCTTGGCGTGGCTTCGACGGAATTCTGTTCGCTCCCAACGCCATCACCGGCTTTCCCTTGCGCCAGCTGTTTCGTAGCGCTTTCGCCAGTTGCGGCGAGGCGGGCTCTTATCTTCTTCACTTGCTCGGTACAGTCACCCTCGCGGAGAAATTGGTGTGCTGCTTGCTCACAAGCACTTTGCACAAACTCCAAGCCTTTATCAAGCTGATCATAGATATCCCCGGCGCCTGGCGGTCCTCCCCGTCCGCCCATTATGCCGCGACCTGTGGCCATGCCGGCCCGAGGTACCATCCCAGCGGGGCTGCGAGACATTGCCAGGCGGGTAGTATGGTTCATGTGCCGCGCTGCAAGAAATCGCTGTCTGAGTTCTTCTGGACTCTCATCGTTGCCATCAGTAGGGTCCTTCTTGTCTGACAGCTTCGTGTCTGCTGCGACGATACAATTGCCAGCGACGAGCCCTTTGCCGTCATCATCATCTCCATCTTCGTCTTCGTCGTCAGGAAATTCGAGCTCTGCCATGCGCTTAATCTCTGCCACCTTTGCCGCCATTTTGGCTTTGCGCATGAGATTGCGGGACGCCGACACGAACTTGACGAGCTCTTCGAAAAATGACTGGACCCAGCTGTCGTAGTACACTATGACCATCGTCTTGGAAAGGTACTTCCGAGCCACGTCCTGTGCGCTAAGCATCGACTCTGTCTTTTCTTTTCGGTGCACAACAGCCCGGGCTCGCCGCTTGGCAGTGGCGACGACTTCCTTCGTGTCATTTTGAGTTATTGATCTCACGTGTCGATTGGCTTCAGACCCGGTAACCGTGCTATTGGGCACCGGTGTGTCAGGCTTGTTACCTGGGGCTGGACTCTGAGCTGGGGATTCGACATCGTCGTCGCGGGGCCGGAGCGATTCGGTTGAGCCACGATTCCGCAGAGAGCGGGCCGAGGCTTGACTGCTTGTGCCGGCAAGTCTCGCAAGGTCGACCTGCCGCTTCTCGATTTGATCGTCGAGCTCGTCGAGCCGTTTCAGCCAATTGGGAATATTATCGACGAGAGTGCTCAGAGCATCTGCAGACATTCTGCTGGGCCAGCAGAACGCGCGGGACGACAGGCTGCGTCAGTCCTTATGGGAGTGCAATAATTGGTCGTGGTCCACGGTGTTGCCGATGTGCCTCGAGTTGACGTTACTGTCGAGCGGCAAAGTCGAGATGCCTCTGTGCGTTGGAAAGCGTGGGTTTTTCGTTCGCGGTGGGTCTTTGGTAGTGGGCTCGATTGGAGCTGAGAGTTGTGTACAAATGGAAGACCGTGCATGGAAGCGTGGGAATGGGCAGGGCGTGGTCGGCAGACTGGAATCCGAGCTGGTTGTCTCTGGAGTGGATGATGGCTGGAGAGACAAAAAGTTGAGGACGGCCATGTACATAGCATGTCATGGGGGAGGCTAGATGGCAGTGGATCGAAGCAGGGACCTCGGGCCTAATTATGGCGTCGAGTCTGGAGCGAGCTAGCTCTGGAAGGGCTGGCAGAGGGCGGAAGTGGAGTCCCGATGTCTCGTGGGAAAAACACACCGAAGCACACGGAGCAGGGGTTGGGGGCCCCGCCCTCGCAAGGGTGCCCATCCGACGGTTTCTACTCGCCCAACGATCAGCGGTGCTGGCTCCGGATGGTGGGGAGGAACGAGGAACCCCCCGGGACAGGAGAGGAGGATGGACACGACAGGGCTGTCTGGTGGTGAGGTGGTGGCCAGCCAGGTGAAATGTGAGGGCGAAGCCGGTCTGGTTTGATTGCCTACAGGGGCAGGAAAGGAGATAATCGGCGGCCGGACCAAGTGCCGCGAGAGATGTTGTCGAGAGGTTTGCGTCTCGGCTCAAGTGCTGAGTCTGGCAGCGGGCCGGGGAGTGCTGGGAGACAGAGCAGGGTTCAGACGCTTGCCGGCGGCAACGGTGGGCATGTGCTGGGCATGTCGATCAGAGCGTCATGCCCCCAAGGCGAGAGTTAATTAGCGTACGTTGTGAGGGCACACGACGAACCCGACTATGTACTGTGCTCATGGCCCCTTCCCCCCTGGATCGCTGGGTGTAACACAGCGGCCGCGAGCCTAACGAAGTTCCCTGTTGGGGCGGCATGCCGGCACGCCGCGTGCTCCTTGCGGCACTGCAGCCAGCCAAAGAGGCGGGAGAGAGAGAGAGAGAGAGAGAGCGGGCGCTGTCGTCGGTGACCTGAAGGATGAGAGTCTCGATGACGACGCGGTGCTATTGATGCTGGACAGTGATGGCCTCCCGTCCAGCTAGTGGCGGAAGCAGCCGCCGCGTCTGGAGCCCTGCGCTGTCAAGAGCCGCCAAGCACCAGGCGCGGGCCAAGAAGGCAATGGAAGTAGCGGAGAGGAGGAGCGGAGGCTCTGCCGGCCCGGGCGGGCCCTCCCCCCCCCCAATCCCAACTAGCGAACGTGTTGCAGCAGCTAGCGTGCGCTACTGCCGTTGCATCTCCAAAACACACACGGCAGCCGTTGCAGCAACCTTGGCCTTTGCATGCCGCTGCTGCTCTCCTCCGCCTCTTCAATGGTCGACGCCCGTGGCCATGCATGCATGCCATGGCTGCATAGGCCCATGCGTCCATGCATGACAGCTCACCGCGCAACGTTCGCCGCTGCGGATAAGGAGACCAGAGTCCGTCCCTCTCCGCTGATTCCTTGCTGCTCCTTGCTGAGCCCGCCCGCCCTGGCCTGGCCGCGTATTGCAACGGACGGTCGCCGGACGACAATCCTGTGCCCGGCGCAGCTTTCCTCAAACAGCATGTGCACAACCATCGAGATTGTCATCGGACGGACGGACGCCCCAATTGCGTACTGGTTGCGAGCCACCAACAACTTGTAAAACCTTGCTTCCGACAGTGGGCCCCTTCAGCTCGAGCTTCGTGTCCGGACCACCAAGTGACCAACAGAACCAGCAACCCCCAGCCTCCGAGATTCGACTTGTCTGTGAGGGCCCTGGACCTACGAAGCTCGACATCATGAT
The DNA here is from genome assembly GCF_020744255.1 of Microdochium trichocladiopsis. Classification (NCBI taxonomy): domain Eukaryota; kingdom Fungi; phylum Ascomycota; class Sordariomycetes; order Xylariales; family Microdochiaceae; genus Microdochium; species Microdochium trichocladiopsis. The sequence goes on from NW_025763546.1 coordinate 3,258,342, forward strand.
CCCATCAATGATGCCTCGACGTCGTATCTGAGGTGCCTTGAGCTCACCGTCCTCTCCCCTAGGCGGACACGATAACGCATTTTTAGTACCGCCCGCAATGCTCCTGGGTAGTCAGAGCGGCCAGCCATGAGATGCCACCAGGGCGAGGTGCGCCTGGCCAATTTTGCAGTTGGCACCCACACGGGAGTTTCAAGGCTGGGCGGAGGAGAGGGAGCACGCCAACAATCGGCAGGGATACAAACCTTGCAGATGGCAAGGGATCCCCGCGCACAGGCTCGAGGATGGACGATTGCTGCATGCATCACGATGTCACATGCACTTCAGAGCATTTGACTAAAACATTACTGTAGTCGTCAAAGTCGAGCAGGCCTTGTGGGGTGAACGGCAGGCAGGGTTGGATGAGTCCAAGTGCCAGCCATAACGGCACCGTTTCTGCTTGGCTTCCTATGCTTCGACATTCCCTTATGGCGAGCTCTGGAGCCGCCCCATGTACTCTAACCCGTGGGTCAGACTAGGAGACATCGGCGCGAGATGGCTGACGGCACGATGTTATGTCATGTCATGTCACGCCCATCATGTTTGTGGTGATCCTCGCCAACAATGAGCCCTCGTATGGTAGTCTTAGGCCTTAAGATGGCGCCATGGCGAACGCCTCCTCTTGGCTGCCCGATGGAGACCCTTCCCAAAGTAGAAACGCCACGAATCTTCATGACGATTGTCTTGTTCTGTTGGTGATGAGGCGGCGCTCAATTGCATCCAATTATGGCTACCACTGGTGAAGTACGGGAGAAGAACACGCGGACAGTCATTGCTCTCATGGACGAGGTATCGATGGATGCCACGACCCAGGCATGAATTTGCGAGGTCAGTACCGCAAGTGAGCGCGCAGAGAGACACATCTAAGTACAGAGTGTGTTGGGTCGTGCCCGAGCGTGCTGTCATGCTGCCATCGTACTGCTCATGCTTTGTGTCCCTGCCGCAGCCAAGACTTTGACATATCATTTGTCATCATGGCCATACCTCGACCTTCTCCCATTCGCCTTCAACCTGCCCACCAGGAGACTTTGCCTGCCCGTCACTTCCCAGGAACGAATAGAACCACCGCCTACCCCTCGCGGGGTCGCTCAGATCGCAGCGATCTACAAACTCGGGCACGATGACGACGACGCGAAAGTTCTGCCGCGCCAGGTCATCCTTGACCAGGGAGTCGCCCTTCTGCCCGAGCTTGAGCCTCTCGTCGCCGACGGGCAAGTCGATGGGCTGTCCGCTGGGCGGGTTGCGCCAAGTCCCGCGCATCCCAGGGCTCAGATTTTCAAAGTGCGCGTAGATCTCACGGCGCACGCTCCACGGCTTGGTTGCCTCGCTGTTGCTGTTGCTGTTACTGCTGCTGCCGTCAACCGGGCGCATCCTCTCCAAGATGGTCTTGACCGTCTTCTTGCCTGCCTCGGAAGACGCCCCGTCAGCACCAGATGAAATGTCTCCGTCGTCAGCGTCCTCTGGCGCGAGCACGTATGCCCTCCCGCGCAGCCGCCACTGCACCATGCTGTCCTTGACCCAGAACATGGCCTCGACCGGGGCACCGCCGCCGCTGCCCACAACTTTCTCATCAGCCTTGGCCCCGCCAGCACCAGCAGCACCAGCACCGGCCCGGCCAGGTTCCGCATCCTCGTCGACCTCGACCCCAAAGAGCTCGGGCATCTTGTCCATCCTCACGTCCGTCGTGAACACGGGCAGGTCGCTGGTGAACACTCCCGCGGGGTTCCGCTCGGCCTCGTTCTTCGGGTTGACGGGCATGTCGGCCCACATGCCGCGGAAGACGCACGTCCGGACGCGAGGGGTGACTTCAACTTGCCCGCCGCTGCCTCCTCCGGCTGATGATCTTGATGATGTTGCGCCGCGGCCAGAGCGGACTTTCCGGATAGTAGACAGCGAGAACTCGGGCGACGGCATGGCGTCGACGTGCTCGAGGAACAGGTCCCGCCATGGCGCTGCCGCCCCCGCGGTTGCTGAAGAGGTGGACATGGTTCGTGTCCTGCTGGTGGTGCTGCGTTGTTGTTGTTGTTGGTGGTGGTGCGGCCGTGATAATCGTGTCCTATTACTACTACTCCCGCCGTTTCTGGGGGCCGTGTTGCTGCTGTTGTTGCCACCGGGTGTGCTGTTCCCGGGCGCGATCTGTCCTGCAATTTGCTTCACCCTCAAGGCTGTTGCCGATGAAGTACTTGGTGGTAGTGGTCGCGGCCGGATCAGACAAGACATGTAAGCCCTTCGTCTCACGGCAATAGTCCCACGGCAATAGGCACTGCTTGTATAGCCAGAGGAATCGCGGCGAGCAATCAGGTCTCACCAGATAGTCCGGTGAATTGGTGTAAAATGATGACTCTCCGGAATCACAGCTTAAGAGGTACGAGGGGTGAAGTAAGCGCTAACTGTTGGATCGCGGAGGTCGCGCAGACAACAAGGAAAGCGGACGGCAGGCGGAGACGGGACAATTGTACATCTGCAATGATTCATGATTGCGGGCCGGTCCGGTGGGGAAGGCGGCGGTGGTCTGGATTAACGATGGTGTCACCTGCTGGTACTGGCGGGAGCTGACCAATCAGACCCGTCGACATCATTTACTTATTGCTACCGTTGCTTGTGGTTGCAGGCAGACAAGATGAGCTCGAAATCTAAAGCGAATGTGAAATGAGAGCCAAGCGCATTTCCATGACGGCGGAAAACCAGACATAATCAGGATCTAGCATTGAACTCAGGTCCGGATTCGAACATCGCATGTATAATCAGTCCTGGCCTGCTTCGCGCAACCCCAGCAAATGGTCAAGCAGAGAGAACTGAAGTTGACACCAGTCCCAAGAACATATCAAGTCCAATCAAGGCGTTGTGATATCCAGGTGATTGACAGTCAACCAAAAGCAGGAATATTTTGATTCCGGGGTATCTACGCAAAGCCCACCAAAAAAACGCCAGACCAATCCAGGTCGAGCCAAATCAAGCCAGACCCGACGCAACCAAATCCAGCCCAAATCTCAAAATCAAAATGAAATAACTCCCCTCCAAAATGAAAACATACGCCAGATATGCATACAGATCGTAAAAACACGGTACATAGTACACGCGTACAAAACGTATACAAGCCCCCTTCGAACGTCAAATACATACGTCATCGACGGACGTATCCAAACACATACGAAGTACGTATGGAATGGAATGGTTGACGACATTTACAGGGTTTTTGTCATCACGTCATACGGAAGCTGGCAAGGCTCCCTTAGTGTGCTTGTCTAAGCAACATATTCCTATCTATAGAGCCCCCGTGAAACGCCAAAGAAATCAAACTCGCCGATAGTTTTTTGGTGGCCGTCGTCGACCGAGAAAAGCAGAAAAGTACGCCGTGACCTGGGGGCGAGGTCTATGTATGTAAGTAATAGAAGTGCACACGAAAGTGTGTGCAAATCTGTCGAAAACATCTAGTGGGACATGACAAGAGCCAGCAAAGCCATGCGGCAGTAAAGACCATAACGCATCTAAAAACGGTGTTAGTTTCCGTTGAGACCATGGCAGCAGTTACCAGACTTACCTGTCTAAAGTACGCAGCACGCTGATCGTAATCAACCTCCTCCGCAACCTCATCGTTCCTAGGCAGAGGGTGCAGCACGCACATGCTCTGCTTCGCGTCCTTGAGGGTGGCATTGTCGATCCTGTACGAGTTCTTGACCTTCTCAAACTCCTCGAGAGAGGGGAAGCGCTCCTTCTGCACACGAGTGCAGTAGAGAACATCGCTTCTAGCGACTATTTCGGGTGTGAGCTCTTCCGACTCGCAGAGGAACTGACCGCTGGAGACCAGCAGCTCGCGGACCTCGGCCGGAAGGGCAAGCGCCTTGGGCGAGACGAGCTGAACCTTGACGCCGTAGTGCTGCAGCAGGTAGACCAGCGAGTGGACAGGACGGCCGTAGAGAAGGTCACCAACGAAAGTGATAGTCAGGCCCTGGATGGTTCCAAGCTCCTCACGGATGGTGAACAAGTCCAAGAAGGCCTGAGTGGGGTGCTCCATACTACCGTTACCGCCGTTGATGACGGGAACGGGGCTGAACTTCTGAGCAACCTTGACGCAGGTCTCCTCGGGGTGGCGAAGCACCACAGCATCACCATAGCATGCCAGTGTGCGCAGAGTATCCTGCAGTGTCTCGCCCTTCTGCACAGATGAGGTCGAGGTAGAGATGGCAATCGTGCGCCCACCAAGGCGCTGCATGGCAGCATCGAACGAAGCCGAAGTGCGGGTGGACGGCTCGTAGAACAACGTGCACATGACACGACCACGGAGGGTGTTCAGAACACCCTCACGATCAACACCAAGACGCATCTCCTGAGCGACGGTGAAGAGCAAATGCAGATCCGCTCTTGAGTACTGCTTGACTGACAACACGTGGGCCTGCTTGAAGGAGGAGTGTTGGGCCAGCAGGTCGTTGAGGCGCGAAGTCGAAAGGTGCACAGGTGTAGTCAAGCTCAGCTCCTCCGTGGCGATAGGGCTTCTCAAACTCTGTCGCAGGCCACCAACAAGACCGTCATGAACCTTGGGCCTGGTGCTAAGCTGCTGCTGGCTCATGGACTGGCGACGGTCACGGCCAGAATCCGGAGTGAAGGACAAAGGAGGAATCTGAGCCTTCATGGGCGGTGAGAGAGGAGCAGCAGTGCGCCGGTGAGAGGACATGTCCTGACCCATGGCAGAGATGGGCAGGGCCTTGCCGTCGAGGCAGACAGTCTTGTTCTCGAAAGTGACCCGCTGAACCGCGCCACGCAGGATGCGGCCAGTGAAAGGCGACCAGTGAGCCTTGGGTGCCAGCGCGTATGCGCGGTCAACCTCGACCTCAATGGAAGTGCCAACCTGCTCATGGAGCTCGAAGATCTGCTTCGGGTTGTCGTACAGGCGCAGCTTGATATCATCAATGGTGAGCTTACCCTCTGTGACAGAAGTCAAGAGCAGAGGCAGAGCCTCTGCAACACCTGCCGCAGGATCAATGCTCTGAGCACCAGTCTTGCCCTGCATGGTGCGAGCCAGCTGGTAAGGCAAGCTGCCAACAGAGAAGACATCAATGGTGGCAAGGTGCTCCCAGAGGGCCGCCTGATCCTCGGCAGTTGGCAGCGCCTTGCACTCAGGGTACTGCTCGCGGGTAAGATAGAGAGAGTAGATCGAGACATCGCAGGTGGCAGCCAGACCCTTGAGCTTGCTGAGCGCAATCAACTTGATGTCGTCCTTGCCAGTCACGTTGGTGACGTGGATCTTGCGGTTGTGCAGACTTGCGAGGAGCAAGATGGAGGCAAGGTCGGTGGTGTTGGCATCCGTGACGATGGGCTTGTCAGAAGGCCACGAGTCGAAGTGTGCGATGACAGCAGCAACCTTGCTGATATTGTCAGAGAAGTGGTTGAAGGGAACGAAAAGCGAAGCCACCTCGTGAGCCACCTGGCTGACCTGATCAGCATTGTCCGAAGTAGCAGTGACGGAGTAGTTGAAGTCGCAGAATCCTCCGCGCTTAGTGAGTTGCTGAGCGAGCTTGAGGGTTCGGGCATCGGTGATGGCTCCCTCAGCACCAACGGGCAGGATACGGACCATGCTGAAACCAGAGGCAATGGATGCCTTGGTGACAGTCTGAAGGTCATGGCTGCCCTGGCTGACGATGCCAGGCACGAAAGCTGCGACGTTGATAAGACCGGGCAGCGTAACCGTGCGGTGACTTGTCTGGTAGTCGCGGTTGCTGACCTCCAGATCAAAGTGCCGCGCAATGGCCTCGATGAGGATCTTGGCGTTCTTGACGTTCGTGACAAGGGGCACCTGGTAGTCGACAGCCATGCGGCGAGTCTGGTAACCCTTGCTCATGTAGTTGGCGGGTCTGCGGTATCTGTTGCTCGACGGCAAGTTGATGTACAGGTCAATCATGTTGTTTGCCAAGTGCTGAGACAGGGAGAACTCGGATCTCTGCTCATCCTCTTCCTTGCCGAGGACCTCCAAGAACTGAACTGGGATGTTGTGCTCCTGCAGGAAATCGGCGGTACCGGCCGTTGCAAAGAGTTTGTAACCGAGTCTCTGCAGCTTCTGCACGGAAGGCAGCATCTCCTTCTTGTCCTTGTACGAGCCGATAGACAGGAGAACATTGCTCTTAGGCATCTTGAATCCGGTGGAGATGAGACCCTTGAGATAAGCCTCGTACTTGTCAGCACCAAAGCAGGCGACCTCGCCAGTGGAAGCCATCTCGACACCAAGAACAGGATCAGCGCCTGAAAGACGCGAGAAACTGAACTGGGGAACCTTGACACCGACGCAATCAGGAGGGATTGTGGTGGGTGGGTAGGCTGTGTAGGGTAGATCCATGATGGCCTTGGTGGCAAGCTCAATGAGATCAACACCCATCGTCTTGGAGACGAAGGGGAACGAGCGAGAGGCGCGAACGTTACATTCAATGACCTTGATGTCATTGTCCTTGGCAATGAACTGGATGTTGAAAGGGCCGGTAACGTTCAGCTTGTCACCGATCTTCCGGGTAGCTTCCTCGATGCGCTTGATGGTGGTGGGCTCCAGATCCTGGGGAGGCAGGATGAGGGTAGCATCACCAGAGTGTACACCAGCGTTCTCGACGTGCTCAGAGACGAAGTGGCCGATGACTGTTCCGTCCTTGGCGACGGCGTCCATTTCGATTTCCTTGGCGTTCTCAATGTACTTTGTGATAACGACGGGATGGTCCTGCGAAACCTCGGCGGCCTGGGCCAAGTACGTCTGCAGATCGGCCTCGGAGTAGACAGTGTTCATGGCAGCTCCGGACAGGACGTAGGATGGCCGGACCAGGACGGGATACTCGACCTTGTTGCAGAAGGCCTTGGCTTCCTCGAAGCTGGTCAGCTCCTTCCATGTCGGCTGGTCCACACCAATGTCGTCGAGCATGCGAGAGAACTTGTAACGGTTCTCTGCACGGTCAATCATCTCGGGCGAAGTGCCAAGGATCTTAACTCCGGCACGGTGAAGGGGAAGAGCGATGTTGTTGGGGGTCTGTCCGCTCATGGCTCCCAGGACACCTTGGGAGCCCTCAACCTGATAGATATCCATGACAGTCTCGATCGTAATGTTGTCAAAGTACAGTCGGTCGGCCTCGTCGTAGTCACTAGGAAGTCGTCAGCTTGCGAAAAGAACAATGGCGATCAGGCACACTTACGTTGACAAAGTCTCCGGGTTGTGGTTAAGCATAACCGTCTTGTAGCCAGACTCTCGGAGAGTACGGATGGCCCTGACTGAACACCAGTCGAATTCGACGGAAGAACCAATTCTGTAGACACCAGATCCCAGCACCATGACACCATTGTCCTTGAACTCAATGTCGTGGGCAGAGGCATTGTAGGTTAGGTAGAGGTAGTTGGTGAAAGCCGGGAACTCGGCCGCGACGGTGTCGATCTGCTTGACAAAAGGTGTGATGCCAGCCTCAACGCGCATGCGGCGGACAGCAAGCTCGTTCGAGTCGAGGAACTTGGCGAGCTGGCGATCACTGAAACCAAGGCGCTTGCCTTGGAGGAGGAGGCCAGGCTGCTTGACAATGTCGGCCGTGCTCAGCTGCGACATCTGCTTGCCGAAATCGCTCAAGCCCTTGAGCTTGTTCAGGAACCATTTGTCGATGTTGGTGAGCTCCCAGATCCTGTCGACGCTATAGCCAGCGTGCATGGCATTGGCGATGGCGAAGAGACGCTGGTCAGACGGCGTCTGGAGCTCGTCATCGATGGACATGAGGGCAGGAGTCTCATTGAAGCCCAAGTTGTGGAAGTCGATACCGCGGATGGCCTTCTGGATAGCCTCCTCGAAGCTTCGGCCAATGCTCATGACCTCACCAACACTCTTCATGGAGGAACCGAGCTGGGTAGACACACGAGTGAACTTCTTCAGATCCCAGCGAGGCATCTTAACAACCACGTAATCGAGCGAGGGCTCAAAGCAGGCGCAGGTGACCTTGGTGACGCTGTTCTTGATGTCCTTGAGAGGGATGTTGAGACCCAGCTTAGCAGCGATGAACGCGAGCGGGTAACCAGTAGCCTTCGAGGCAAGTGCGGACGAACGCGACAGTCTGGCGTTGACCTCGATGATACAGTACTCCCTGGAGAACGGGTTGAGAGCATACTGGATGTTGCACTCGCCGACCACTCCGAGATGCCGAATGACATTGACGGCAGTGGTACGAAGCATATTGTAGTCCTCGTCGGACAACGTCTGCGACGGAGCGACAACAATGGAGTCACCGGTGTGGATACCGAGGGGGTCAAAGTTCTCCATGTTGCAAACAGTGATGCAGTTGTCCTGGGCGTCACGGACGACCTCGTACTCAATCTCCTTCCAGCCCTTCATGCTGCGCTCGATGAGCACCTGGGGACTGACAGCGAACGCCTTGTTGCAAAGAGCAAGCAATTCAGCCTCGTTGTTAGCGAAGCCACTGCCCAGGCCACCAAGGGCGTAAGCAGCGCGGACAATGACAGGGAAACCGATGTCCTTGACGACGTGGAGAGCCTCCTCAACGTTGTTGGCGGAGGCAGACTTGGCACACTTCTCGCCGATCGACTCCATGCTGCGAGCAAAGAGCTCGCGATCCTCTGTAGTGATGATGGTCTCGATGGGTGTGCCAAGGACCTTGACACCGAGCTCTTCGAACTCATCCTTGAGCTGGATACCAACCGAGAGCGCAGTCTGGCCACCGAAGGTAATGTAGATGGCATCGGGTCTCTCATACTGGATAACCTTGCGCACAAAATCGGCCGTGACAGGCAGAAAGTAGACCTTGTCAGCAAGACCCTTGGACGTCTGGATGGTGGCAATGTTGGGGTTGATGAGGACGGTGTAGATGCCTTCCTCCTTCAGCGCCTTGATAGCCTGACTGCCAGAATAGTCGAACTCGCCAGCCTGTCCAATACTGAGACCACCACTGCCGAGGACAAGAACCTTGTTGACGTGCACCCGAGGGTGGGCGCGCTCGTTCTCCTCGATGGTGCCACCAGGGAACTTGACGGGGGCGTTTAGGAGCTTGGGATCCCTCGCGCACTCTGAGATTGTCTGAATGAAAACATCAAAGAGGAACTCGGTGTCACGGGGTCCAGGTGTGCTCTCAGGGTGGAATTGCACGCTGAAGTACGGCTTGCTCTTGTGCATGATACCCTCGTTGCTGCCATCGTTGGCGTTGACGAAGAGCTCGGCCCACTCAGATGGCAGGCTCGTAGCATCAACGGCGAAACCGTGGTTCTGAGAAGTGATGTGGCACTTTCCGGTGACCATGCTCGTGCAAGGAATGTTATGGCCGCGGTTACCAAACTTCATCTTGGTAGTCTTCGCGCCAGCGGCCTGGGCCACAAGCTGGTGTCCGAGACAGATACCGAAGACGGGAGTCTTGTTCGCCTCCAGCAGCTTCGCGATATGGGCAACGGGCTCCCGCATGACAGCGGGGTCACCAGGACCGTTGGAGATGAAGAGACCATCGTATTCGGAACCAGCCTGGGCAGAGAAGTCGTAGTCCCAAGGGCAGACCAAGACTTCGATGCCACGGCTGAGAAAGCACCGCAGCTGGTTGTTCTTCATGCCGACATCGAGACACAGGACTCGGAGAGGACGTCCAGAGGGATGCTTGAGCGCGGTTTCAGGCCGGGGCTTGTACAACTGAGGAGCCTTGATCGAAACTGTAGATCACCTGTTAGAGACGTTCTGGAAGATAAGATGGGCAAACTCGACTTACCCTCAGCAACCAAGTTCTTGGTGTTGGGGTTGTGCCATTCAATCTCCTCAAAGTAGGGCTTCCAGTCGCCCTTGATGCCGTTGCTAGCAACTGCGGTGCCGCTGACACCGTTTGCAGCAGGTTGCTTCTGCTGGAGCATGCGTCCCAGCATGCTACCCTCGTCTCGTATCCGCTCAGTGAGGTTTCTGGTGTCGACTCCGTACATGGCAGGCACGCCTTGTTCCTTAAGCCAAGTGCCAAGAGACGAGGTGGCTAAGAAGTGAGAGTAGTCCTCGCCGGCGTATGAGGCAACGACCAGACCAGCAATGTGGATCTGCGAAGCCTCAAAGTGAGCAGGACGGTCGCCCAGAAGCTCGTCCATAGCCTCGCGAGAGGGGACACCGTAGTTGCCGACGAGAGGAAATGTGATGACGAGGATCTGTCCCCGGTACGACGGGTCGGTGATAGACTCTGGGTAGCCGACCATGCCAGTCTGGAAGACGAGCTCACCAGCAACGGTCTTGTTGGCACCGAAGCAGTAGCCCTGGTATGAAGAACCATCTTGCAGGTCGAGGCAGACGAGATGGTCGTCGTCGGATCCCGCGTTCCTTGCGGACGACGGGAGGTAGTGTGTCGCGGGCATATTGAATGAGGGGTAGATGCTACACTACCGCTTCGAACTCAATGACGGGTGACGGAAATGGTGGTTATGAACCAAAGAAGCTGCGTAGAGGTAGTCGCGGTTCGACAGCCTGAATACAGCGCCCAATTGGTTCCGGAGATTTTTGTTGAAGCTTGGTCGAGACAAACCCAACAACGAGTTCTCCAACTCTAGCCAGGGGCAGAGCTAATGGAAAACGGATGGAGAGCCGAGCTGGCGGCGGCAGCAAACAGGATATGGTCCCAGTTGCAATCGAGAGGGAGCGCAGCTAGAACCTATCTTGTGCCAGCGTGAAGAGTGCTGCTTCAAGAAGCTGAGGTCATGTCGAGAGAAGGAGAGGAGGAGAGAGAAGGAGGAAGGGGAGAGGAGGCCATCGACAGCGGCCGCTCCCTAGAAAAACTTTCGAGCCGCCAAATTTTTTTTCGATTGACGCTGTAGCTTGGAGGAGCTCCCCACGCCGCCCCCATGCATGCCGGTGCCCGGACCAGTAACATGGAGGGGCGTAAGGGCCGCGAGTGGGGCGCTGGAGGGGTTCGCAGGGCTGCGGTGGTTGCATGTGAAAGATTATGTGGCGCATCAGCCGTCATCAGCTTGGGCCATGGGTTCCTGGACGTCTCGTAACTCCTTGAGGGACGAGACGACGGAAACAGCTTAAGCAGGACTCACTACTGTTTAGACCCAGTAGTGAAGCCCTGTCGTCTTGTGGCATCGACGTGGGGATGAGTGGTGCGGAAGTCCTCCATCCAGCAGATTATGCTTCTTTGCTCAGAAGCAGAAAAGTGCTAGGCTGAACGATTCAGTTTAGAGTAGTGCTACCACGGCCTGAACACTCTAAAGGTCTCCCGAGATCACAAAAGCCGGCCACGGTGTGCGCCACTTGATCTTGATGCAACTCTAGCACGACTCACCGTCCAGGGCCCAGCCAATGAGCGCCTTTGATGCAAGGCTACTGATCACCGGGCCTGGCCTAGTCAGCCAGGTCCCGTCAGTGACAACTTTTTTCTGTGATGGGGAACGGACTCCAATCTTTGCGCGTCCACGAGTCGTTGTGGGAATTGATCTGCAGCAAGAGAGCTGTCACTGGGCTCTGGCCCTGGCGTTTTTTTCTTCTTCTTCTTCCCTCAATGCTGGCTTGAAGTGGGCGGGGTGCGCGTCTCTACGTCACAGGCTGTATGGATATCCACTATCGATAAGATCATCGAGCGATAAGCTTGTGATCCAGGCGTGCTGATAGGCAACGGACGGTTAGCTGCGGGCTCCTCTTCTCGCTTTTCCTGGCACAGGACTTCCATCCCAGGAGACACGGGTTTTATGGAGGAATAGCGGAGTGAAGAAGAAGTGAGTCGCCGGCGTCGTTGCCCTCCAGGTCAGACGCTCGTGGTTAGTTGAGATCGTATTGTAGGAAGCTTCCAAGCAGGGAATGTAGTTGATTCAATCGCTGCAGAATCCGATGTCTCAGCGCCGTCTGACATGTGGGATGACAATAATCCGTCAGACCTGCCAGCGCCCATGGGACTGATTGTCGGGAGAGTCAGCTTCGCCACGATAGCTGCTCAAGTGCCAAAGTCCAGCCCAGGGACCTGGCCAGGCCTAATGTCAGCAACCAGAAGCTCTCTAGATAGTCAGCCTCTCTCCATGTGACAATTTGGAGTTGTTTCGTGGGGAAGGACGACCGTAGCGTGGGGTTCGGAGATAGTCGATGCAACGCCAGGGGATGCTCGCTGGCCGCGCAGCCAATGAGCACTTGCAGCGGTTGGGGGTTGACCAGGATTCCAGACGCTCCGGATCCCTTGTTGCAGCCATCAGCTCTCATTTGACATGGCGGTGTGCGAAGCCAGGCGGCGATCTCCTCTTCCGAGTCTCAGCATGCCCGTGACAGGCGCGTAGACATGCACGGGGATGCCCGGGAGAAGCTGCTCATGCAGCAAGCAAGATTTCCCCAGAAAGACCCAAGATGTGAATCTCGGATGTGGGCGGCGGCTGCGTGTAGATGCGAAGAGCGCTTCAGCTGGGTGGGGACGCGCGAGGAGGGTGTACATGAGGATGGTCATGTGGCCGTCCAAGATTGTGGACAGGATCCAGTCCATGGTCGTGACGACATGATCGCCCACTGCGGAGCGTCAATGACCTCCGGTGTTCTGATGGCTTTGCGGCAATATTCACGTCGAGGTCGATGCGTCATTTCGTGGGCGTGAAGAAGGGGGGTTGTAGGCACAATTTCCCGCATTGTAGTCATCGAGGACGAACGTCGAGGGTAGGACAAGGGACAGGTCTCCCGAAGGGATGAGATCGCCAACCCGGATCTCACGAGGCTGCTGTACCATCCCGCGAATTCACTGGTTGGCGAGCCTGAAGCTTGTGCATGTGCAGACGCAGCTAGTGATGCTAGTGGCCGCATCCTGGAATGCCATCTGCCGCGGGACCCGCCAAATAGAAACAGACATCCCATCGAAGAGCTGCCATTCGCGACAAGGCGACCTCAAGTCCTATCTGAGCTGCTAGCTCGAAGTCTATTGCTCACATCACAGTCAGTTCAGGTCAGGCCAGGGAATAGTGGTTGGCACGTCGTTGTAAGCAACAACCACACAACAATGCGGCACGGGGGCTGTCTGACTTGAGAGGAGGGGCGCATGTCACATCGGGAGAGCCTCAGCCCGCTCGAGCATCCCCAATTTCCGGAGCACCACTTTGGCGCGTCCACCTCACGCATAGCACGCCGCAGCTCCCAAGCTTCCGGGCGCAGGTTGTTTTCACAGCTCGAGTGGAATGCTGTTTGGCAGACTCGCAGCTGCAATGCCTGGGCTCTGGTACTGACGAGACAATTACGCCTCAGAGACATTGGCCTGTCTGACAGTGGGTACAACTCCCCGCGGTCTCACCTGGAGGCTCGATCACGAGCGGTACACACCGACCCCCAGCACCATCAGGGCTGCTCCCGATCACGATCTGACCCAGGTCCGAAATGCCTGCTCTGCTGTCTCTACCTCACCAGGAGGCCGGGGGCGATAGGATACAGTGAGACACCTCGCCAGAGCCCAATACAAAATGAACGAAGGCCTTCAGTGAACACAAATACACACTTACGGCGCTTCGCCTCTGAACACAACGCGACCGTTCTTGAGGCATTCTCCCCATCATTGAGCCATGCTGCGATGCCACGGATAGTCTCGAGCTGCGAAGTGCGCATACCACCCCACCCATCCATTTCCTCATCCCTGCTGTGGCTAGGATCTCGAGCACTTGCAGCACAGTCGAGGTGGGACTTGTGGAACTCGATGCATGCACGAGCACGCCGTTAGATGCTGCTAGCCTGCCTGCCTCGCCTGCTCTGTCTGTCCACCCCCCTTATCGCCCAGCTGCCAACAACAACAAGAACCACCCGACCCCCGTGCGGCTTCAAGCTGTTTGGTTCCTGCTTCTACTTCCCCTGCACTTCCAGCCCTTGGGTTCACGGCAGTATCGTCGCCGACTGTCACGCCTTCACCGGCTTCCTGCGCAAGGCGCCGGCCAGCGACCACGACAATACATCCCGTGTCAATGTCGTTCAAGTAGAGACTAACACGGCGCGCATCCCGTCGCTTCGCCAAGCGCCACCTCAGCCATGGCGAGCATCACGCCGGCTAGAGAAGTCCTCTCCTCTCTGCTGCAGCCGCATCGGGCCATGCACTCCCAACGTGCCGACCAGAACGTGTTTCGCCTGAATGCAGACACGCCCTCGCCCGGGCCGGCAACCAGAGCACAGTACAACGAACATCGCCACGCCACGGCCGACTTCACCACGGAGGCCGACGACGACGACGACGAGGATGATGAGGATGATGAGGACGCCGAAGCAAACGTAGGACAGGTCAATGAGCAAGATGGACACGACCGGCGAGGACGCAGTGGTGGAATCCCACGACTTCGGCCGGCCTATTTCCACAACAGCCACGAGGGGCGGCGCAGTTCGAGAGACCTGCTGCCGCTCTTCTCAGCTAGTCATCTAGGTACGGTATCCGATGAGCCCGGTGGGCTGCTTCAAAGCGTGCAGGCGTTGTATGCTAATTGTTGTTGTTGTTGTTGTTCACGTATAGATGCGTTACCAGTCTACAGCATTGTGCATGCCATCCGAATCATTGTCCAGACTCGAACCGAGACGACACTCACATGGGACCAGATTCGATCCCCGCAAGTCTCGCAATTTCTCATCAAGCCTATGCAGCAGCAGATCCGCACCCAGCATTTCAACCGGGCGACCTTATATGCGCTCATGGCCAACTCCCTGCAGTTTGCCAAGGAGGCGCAGCTCTACCCAGGTAATGCTGGTGTCAGCGGTACGCGGGCTCAAGTCTGTGAAGTCCTCGCACTTCGACTCTTGAAGGAGTACAGCACGCGGGAGCTCATTGACGCCCTCTCATACGACTTCTACCCGTTGCAGGGCGTTCCTGACTGGCCCGCAACTCCCGGCCAACGCAGTGCAGACAAGGCGCGACCGCCCACAGCTCGGTCTTCGACATTTGAGGTTGCCATCCGAGCTTCAGCCAAGCACTTTCTATCTCATCCCCTTGTTGTACAGCAGCTTGAGGCAATCTGGAATGGTGCCATATGCTTTTATTCTTCTCAGGACAGCTTGCACCGGAAGCCACCGCTCAGTCAGACGAATTCGAGCAGCCAGCAGAGCCGGCCTGTCGATTCGCGGACACCGTTGCTTACCTTCAATGTCCCGAAGGAACAGCGAGAAACTCTCCCCGTCCATGAGGCACCCGTAAGACGGACAGTCTCCCTCTATGATCCTCGGAACGCCTCTCTCTTCAAGCTGTCTAGATTGAGAGTGCCTCGATACCGACAATTCCTCTCCACAGCATCCTTATTCATTCTCATCTGCCTCTTCATTGCCGTTCTGATACAGCGTCCAGCCCAGATCAGCTTGCTGGAGCTGATATTTTGGTTTTGGAGTGCGGGTTTCATGCTCGACGAAGTCGTAGGATTCAACGAGCAGGGCTTCTCGCTATACATCATGAGCTTTTGGAATGTCTTTGACCTAGGGATACTCCTGCTCTTGGTCATATACTACTGCATGCGCGCATACGGCGTTTTCCTCATCGACTCACAAGACTGGAACGACATGGCCTTTGACGTTCTGGCGGCCAACGCTATCCTTCTCTTGCCTCGCATTTTCAGCGTGCTTGACCACTATCCGTACTTTTCACAGCTTTTGATCGCTATGCGGCTCATGGCAGTCGACCTTGCCGCAGTTTTCGTCCTCATCGTCATGAGCTGTTCTGGATTCTTCGTATTCTTTACCTTTTCTCGCAACAACAACAACGCTGCCGATGTCGGATACAGAATCTTTCAGATTCTGATGGGGTTTACACCTGCTGCCTGGGACGCGTAAGTGGCATTGTAACAAGATCGTTTTTGATCCTGCTGACCATACCATAGATGGGACGAGGCTGATGCACTAGGCAAGGCACTGCTCGTCATCTTCTTAATCATCTGTCACTTTGTCATTGTGTAAGGAATTTGCCGTCAGCTCGTCTTGCAGTCTGCAGCGCTAACAGTACATAGGACTGTCTTAATCACCGTCCTTACGAATTCATTCATGAGGATTGCTTCCAATGCGAAAGAAGAGCACCAGTTTCTCTTCGCCATCAACACCATTTCCATGGTCAAGAATGATTCCCTGTTTTCGTACATCGCGCCATCGAACATCCTTGCTTGGATGCTTATGCCTCTGAGATACGTGATGCCAATCCGACAGTTCGTCATGCTGAACCGCAACGTCATCAAGGCTACCCATTTCCCGCTACTGTTCGGGATTTTCTTCTATGAGAGATACTTGCTCGCCTCTACCATCTACGAGCCTACTGATCTCGTCGATAACCACACCAGGCGTGCCAGTAGGTATCGAGCCATGTTTGCCGACCCGATGAACCGTGGTGGGCTCTTTAGCCCGAACATTCGCGCACGCGAGGAATCCGTCGCTGGTATGCAGAAGGACAGGGCTTTGGAAGAGGTTTTCCGCAGACCACCCGACATGACTACATTGCGCAGTCAGAGGAGACAAGAGCGGCGGAAGACTCAGACCGCCATCAGGAACTGGATGGACCAAAATGACGAGATGGGTGATACAATTTCTCACTGGCCGACAATCGACACTCGCCGGAGTATCTCACAACGTCGTCTCAGCTTGACCCGCGACATGCCTCGTGGTGCACGACACTTGTCGGACGTCAGGTCAACTGCAAGCGATCCCGCCGATTTGATATCAAACAGCGGCTTCCCCTTCGGCACGTTCCGTGAGACGCTTGAGCGTCAGAATGCGCAGCAGGAGTCTGACAAAGACCACACTGATGCGGATGGCGATGATGAGCTTGTGACAAATGACGAGGACGAGGACGATCACCCAGACGAAAGTCAGTTTGCTGGCACGAACAACAGGAGCTCGCAAGACTACTTTTCCACGCCGTTGACTGCAAGGCGCACGGCTGTTGCTGCCCCGTCCTCAATGGCCTCCTCATTCAACCCTTCTGGGAAGGAGTCGTCGCCGCAAGCTCTGCAGCAAGCCCGCCGTGCTGGAATGCACAATCGGACGCTTTCAACCAATACAATCTTGTATGCACCACAGGAGTTCGGACGTCGCGGCCCAAGCCCGTCCTCAATCTCGGAGGAGCCGCCGGGTGCGCGGTCGAGACCACGAACTGCGAAGCTCATGACCACGATCGAATCTTCAGGACCAAGCGGCACCAGGTCCCCCCGGAAGACACAATACACGACCACCCCAACACGGCCCAAGCCAATACCTTCCAAATCTGTCCCTAACAGAAGCCATATGCCCCAGCTCGATTCTCGATTGAGGCGGCAAGTATCCTCCAGTGACATGGACATCAACTCTGAGATCGGCCTCGATGCGCACAACGACTTCGGGGCTGTACCGGCCTCCTTCGCAACACAAATGGCCATGGCAACGGGCCAGCTGAAGGGTCTCGGTCGAGGTTCTGCGGACGAGCGTGACAACGCCGACCGCATGAGCCGACTGGTCTTGGCGCGGATGAAGACGCTCGAGGAGGGACTCGCTGATGTGGCCAAGAACATGCGAGTTCTGCGAAGTGTAGTGCCTACTGCACAGAACTCTGGTGACGACGGCAGCCTGGATGGACTGAGCAGCGGAGTCGGAGGACCTGGACGGCAAAGAATCATCATCCCTGCTGCTAGCCATGGGGATAAACGCAAGTCTTGGACACAGCAGAAGCAGTACAGCAAGGGCGAGCGTAGCCGACCCACGACGGCAAAGACATCTGAAAAGTCTGGGAGTCGCGGCAGCACTGACGCGAACAAGTCTCCTGATCTTGAAGGTCGAAGGAAGAAGAGGACGGTCAAGGGCAAAGAGATTGCTCTGCAGTCTTCGTCAGATGACGAAAGTGGCTCAGACCACTTTGTTAGCCCGCGAATGACCTCGCGAAGAGGCTCATCGTTCTGAGCGCGGGCCCGTCAGCTGGGTTTGAAGGTATGGTGTCTGGACAGAAAGAGACCTGGGGACTGCCCCGAGGCGCTTGTGGCTTGGTCTTTCTACGCTGATGGGATTCGTTCTGGTATGCTTTCCTGGCGACCTTGATTTACGGCAGCATGGCATGGCGTGCATTTGATTTGTATCATCTCATGTGAGAACTGGTAGGCGGCAATTGTCCTAATAATGGAATTGAGATCATTGTTGTGGTTGCTGCAGTGCAGATACCGATCAGGGAATATCTATTCGCGTTCTGTACACCTCCGATAGTGACATGCTTCCATACCGTCCTTGCTCCGCCGATATCAGGAACACCTATACCTGGAAAGACTATCGCACTGCATGTCAAGGACACTCGTGCTTCGAAAGAGAGAGAAGAGAAACTTGGTTCTTTCCAGCGAGCACTTACACTGCCTGGTAGGGCTCGCCTTCGATTGCTCGTCGCAGCCTGCGTTATTACGTAATGCACAGCCCCCCTGCTCCGGCCAGCGACGTCAGGCGGAATCAGGGTCTGACGCAAGCCCAAAGAGCCAGAGGGAGGGCCTTGTGATCCCGTCATGCTGCTTGCCCTTTGTCCTCTGCATTCAATACCCCGATTCATTCTGCGTGCGTGCAAACAGGACCACGGACCTTTTACTGGCAAAGCGCGTTTCCCGCTTGCCTTTGTCCAATTACCCAACATTCACCACCGCAGCAAGAGACGCGTTTTCTTTCATCGTGGTCGCCGGAGCTGTTGGGGTCAATGATACAAGTGGCTCACGGGCGTCATTTCCAAGCATCCCCACTTTCGACATCGTGCGCACCAGGGCACCTGATTCACACACGATTGGTTCCGCGGACACACACGCATACACGGACACAGCTTGACCTCCTGCCTGACTGGGTGGGCATCGTTCATTCATAGGCGCCTTGCGATCACCCAAAGACTCACACGCATCAACACCTGCCTAAGGTCCACTGTGCGGTCTTCCCAAGCGACAGAGAGCTAGCCAGCTACCTACATCACCGCTACTCACCAGCTTAAACGGGGGAGGAAGTCCTCGGAGGCAATCTCCTTTCGTACATATCCCCACGCGATAAGCACGCCTGTGCCATTTCATCCAGGTGGAAATCAGTCACCCTGGCGTTCCGAGCACTCCGCGCAGCTGGCCTCGCAATAGGCCTGGGAGTCACCGCGCTCGCAGCCTACCAGCAGCACCAGCAAGAGAACGACAGCAGTAACAGCCAGAACAACCGCCGTGGCGGGAGGGGTAATATGTCCTCACGATTCGGTGGCGGGGGCCACCTAGACGCCACGTCTGGGCGCGAGGTGGTCTTCTGCCATGCCTGCGACCACGAGTGGTACAAGGACGAGCGTGGCGAGTCGCTGACCTGCCCGAGGTGCCACGGGGAGGCGACGGAGATTGTACGTGGATCTTTGTTGAAGAGCTAAGCAAGCATCATTATGTTAGAAACCGGTGGCTAACTTGTCCTTTTGTGTATAGGTCGATCCGCAGAACGATCCCAGGTCCATGAACGACGCTCAACCTGGCCAAGACTCAGATCCCGACGAAGCCGACATAGACGACTACCAGACTGGATTCTATGCCCGGCGCAACGTTTTCCGCGGCCCCGATCGCTTCCCTCCACCACCTTTCGGTCAACGCCCGCAACGAACGAATCCTGGCGATGGTGCGGATATCATCAGGAGCTTTACGGAACTGCTGGGGGATATTGGTGGTCCTGGCGGTGGTGGTACTGGTGGTGGTGGGGGATTTGGACCGCGCCCAGGACAACAAATTGGTGGACCACGCCGCGTCACTTATCAGAGATTCTCGGGGCCAAACTTCACGGGTGGAATAAGCAGCATCACCATTACGGCACCGGGAAGAGGTGGCAACGCACGAGAGCCGGGCTCTTTGGCTGGGGGTGATGCCGAGTTTCAGCGAGTTTTCGGGGACATCTTCCGCGGCCCTCCGTTAGACCACGACGGACATGATGAAGAGCACATGAGAGCAAACGCCGGAGGACAGAACCGACCCCTTGATCTGGCCACCGCCCTGAACCAGCTCTTTGCTAACCTACTCAACCCTCACGGCACCTATGGCGACGGGGTATACACTCAGGAAGCCCTCGACCGCATTATCACGAACCTCATGGAGGCGAACCCCCAATCCAACGCCCCAGCGCCTGCATCCGCAGAAGCGATAGAGTCGCTCACGAGAAAGCCGCTCGACGAGGCGACCCTGGGTCCAGAGCACACAGGCGAGTGCACGATTTGCATAGAGGACATGAAGCTCGGGGATATGGCGACGTTCCTGCCATGCAAGCACTGGTTCCACGAGGAGTGTGTCGTTCTGTGGCTCAAGGAGCACGCGACGTGCCCGATCTGCCGAGCCGCTATTGACGGTGAGGCTGCTGGCCGGCCGCAACAGCAAGCGACATCTTCGTCTGCACAAAGTGCCGCCAGTCCTTCGCACACTCAGCACCCACAGCAGCCATCACAGCCTCAACAGTCATTCGCGCCCTCGGTGCCGCCGGACTGGACGCGGCCGACGTGGTCGCAGACAACAAGCTTTGGTAACGCCAGCGGTTTTGGCGCCAGTGACAACATGTACGGCTCCCCATCCGAGCGTCGTCGGGCTTATCTGCGAGAACATGGATCTGCGCGGTTAGATGCTCTGAGAGATGCGGGCCAACGAGACCGCGAGCAGGAGCGATTGGACCGGCCGTCGGCATCTAGAGCTGCCAGTGGCAGCAGCAATAACAATTATGGAGATAATGGTGACGGCAGTAGTAGCACCGGGGGCGGCGGCGGCGGTCCGCTCAGTTGGCTTCGCGATCAATTCCGAGACAGACGGTCTTAAAAAGAGATATGCGGGCGATTCGTTTGGTTTCAAGGTACCTACTTCTTGGTGCTGTCGTGTGGGGTTTGGCGCTTAGCACAAGTCCTGAGGAGGTCTGCGCGGGCAATAAGAAGGCCTTTTCAAGTATTGAAGTACTCTACAGTAATGCAAGAGCGATGTTTGGCATAGTTTTCGAACAAGGGCTTGCAGAGGCTCTTCATGTCAGTTTCAACCCCGAGGGTGACTTCACATCTGTTTATGACTCGTGGCTCGTCGTGTCTGGGGGCCGTGACAGCCCCTTCCAGCTGTGGGGAGCGAGCGACAAAACCCCTTGCCACATTACGCTGGCTCCCTTGTCACCGGCACCTCCGGGGAATTAGATATTCTGGACGAGGGCTGTGATGCCGTATCTTGTGTTTCCAGAATTCAATTCTTGGAGGGGAAGTGGGAGATGTACGACTGCTCGCATTGGACAAACGATATCGCCGAGGCTGATGCACTTGATTTAGGTAAGTCCTCTTGAGAGTTGAGGTAATGCGTAGTGTCTTATCATCCGTGCCATCGGTCGTATCTCTGTGTAAGACACCTTTTTTCTCGTTGGCTTAGAGAAGGAGGTTTGCGAATTGGAGATAAGACAAAGGCATCGTTATCTGAAGATCTTCAAGCTGGGCAATGTGTCAAACGCGCTCTGTATGTGTATGTGCGTCCAGTTGCAGGCTTCCGGTATCTAAGGTTTCGTGCTACTCATGCCATCCATGATAACACGTTTTGTTGGCAGTTGTTGGGGATCGCGCTTGTTATCACGCCCCCCCCCCCTCGGCTCCACCCAGAATGCCTCGGCCGGATCAGCGACGCTAAGACAGAGGAGGGAGCTCTTAGGGACTCCTGGCCCCTCTCCTCGATACCTCCTTATCAACTGTGGATAAAGAGCACAGCGGATTGGCATCCGCCTCCAGCCGGCGGGCTCGCCTTGGGCTTGGCCATCTCTGTTGCGCGTGGGCTAAGCATGCAGATGACAATCGAAGGTGTGGTTTCCTGTGCTGTCGTCCAACCACTGTCACGGTTCTTCATCTGGAGGTCAACTGGTATGTATGTGTGGTCCGGAGGTAGGATGCCTTGTTGGGGGGAAGGACCCGCCCCCGACCTCTCCCCGCAGTCCCCACTGAGGAGAAGCTGAGCTGAGCAGGCTCTGGGGTTCCACTCACGCAGGGGCTGCCCCAGGCCGCTGGACAGATCCCTCCCCCTTGCCTTGGCCTAGATCGGAAGCTGCTGCTGGTACTGCTGCTGCGATGACTGTGGATCGCCTTGGCCGGGGAGGGGACAGAACAACGTCACCGCCATTACGCACTCGATTGCTAATGGCATTCTTGCGAGCCCGTCCAAGTGTCGTTGTCGTTGCCCGAGAGGCTGCGGCAGCATGCCCGCCCGCCCAGCTGGAAAGACGTGGGAAGGTAGGGAGCAGCTTTCTTGGCGAGCCACCGGAGAGAGCCGAGTCTGGTCCTCGCGAGCTAGAATAGCGATGGGTCGTGGAGGTGTCATACAGGAGTTAGTCGTATGCCAGGCCGGGAACCATCTTCCCTTGGGCGCCACCGCCCTTTCTCGTTGCCCCAATAAGTGTCAACAGCGCCGGCTTGCCTGCATCATTGTGCTCTAGCTCTGGCCCTACCGAGACATTGTTCTCCTTCTTGTTCCCGTGCCTGCAGCTGAACCCTTCCTTTTCCTCCTCCTCCTCCTCCTTACTCGAAAGCAACCTTTATCTCGGGTCTCATCGTGACAGGCAGTCTGGTACTGCATAATACAAAGACCATTCATCATCAACAACTTGCGAACGACTGACGACTCTGAACTCAACTCAACCGACCAGCCAACCATATACCCAGCTTTCACACCCCCACGCCCAAAGTTTCCCAACATCGCAATGCATCACGCGACCACCAACAACAACACCACCGCCCCGCGCCGGCCGGCGCCGACCATGGCCAGCACAGCGAACAGCACCGTCCTCCTGTAAGTAAACCCGACTCCATAAGACAACCCCCCCCCCCCCCCCCCACCACCACCACCACCCTCAGCCATCATTATTAGTAGTCCATGCATGCCAAAGCTCCAAAGCTCCAGAGCTGACTCTAGGGCCTTTGTCCTCACCGCCACGCAGCAGCAGCAAGAACCGCAGACTCGGCCTGGCCGCGGGCCTCGCGACGACTGCCGCCGCCGCCGCCGTCCTCGCAGTCCGGTACAAGCAGGCGGCCATGTCGCGCAACGAGCTCGCCCAGAAGAGCTCGGGTTCCGGCAGCTTCTACGTCAGCGTCGACCGGAGCGGCGGGGGCA
Organism: Microdochium trichocladiopsis; assembly: GCF_020744255.1. Lineage (NCBI taxonomy): Eukaryota > Fungi > Ascomycota > Sordariomycetes > Xylariales > Microdochiaceae > Microdochium > Microdochium trichocladiopsis. Next base: position 3,281,367 of record NW_025763546.1, read on the forward strand.
TTTGAAAATTTATTGAGGACGAGGACGAGGACGAGGAATCCGGGAAATGTGGAATGACTTTGGGGGAGGCGTAAGGAATGAATGCGACACGAGTGTTGGAGGGGGAGAGGGGATTTCAAAGTCTGAAATGATTATGAATCTGTTCTTTTGTTGTTGTGGTGGTGGTGGTGAGTGAAATACCCAGGCTTAATTAAAGACCTATGCACTCTTGCACTATTGAGCAAGCATAAAGTCTGGCTGTCGGTTGTGTGATGGACGTCTGGCGACTTGTCGTAGTAGACCTGTGTCTGGCTGGGTCTAGCTTAGTGAGCCTGTGCAAACACCAGGGACGGGCAGGGAAGTAATGTGAGGCATTGCAAGAGTATGTTATGCGCACATTAGTTGTAAAGGAGAACCAGCTTTCTAGGCTCCTCGGCGTTACAATACATTTTGCCGGCTGGGCGAACACACGTCTTGTTAGCGTAAACTGTCATTGGCTTTCCCTTGTGAGACAAAAGATAGTTCAGCTGGGGTGGGATGCTTGCTTTGGACTTGGACATATGTCGTTGAGAGTATCAATCTGGTTCCTTTGGTCCACCCGGTCTCAAGTGCGATAACTCTAAACAACCTGCACAGTTCCTAGGGACATCTTCGGCCAGGCATCCCTATCTGATGAGGTACACTGACGAGGTGCACGTCGTTATATGTGAAGCTACCGCAAATATGCCATCGGCTGAAGCACATACGCATCGGAGCTACGACTTCGTCAAAGAGCAAAGGATCATCCAGCCCTCAGGCATCCGGGAAAGGTCGCACGCATACGTGGGCCAAAGCACATTCTACTCTTATCTTGTTGTGCAAGTACATGCATGCTTCACTTTCACTTCGCCGAGCTGATTCCGCGTGGTAGGTGCAGAGAAGAGTAAAGATGTTCTTGAAGTCAACGCGCTGACCATTAATCATGAGGGATTGTACAAATGTGGGTTTCCTTCTGGCTCTGCTTGAACCCTTTGGGCGCTCTCCCCAGCCTGCTCCCTTTACGCGCAAGCGATCTGTGCTGCCGCGGTCCCCTTTCCCGTGTATTACTGCAATCCAAACCCGGGGTGTTGTGTCGCTCGAGCCTGGACGGAGCCTTGAATATTTCCGGCTGATCGTACATCGCGGCCTTCTTCTACCTTCTCCTTCCCTTGAACAGAATGCCTCCCACCACACCTGCCGCGATCGCAACGCCACTGATGATAGCCACGCCCATAAGCCCCTCTTTGGCGACCTTATCGTCGATCAAGCGCCGCAGGTCGGCTGCCTGGAGGTTTGCCGGCTCCTTGTCGAGCAGCAAATCATTGTACCGCCTCGCCTCGCCGTAGTTGCCCAGCTTGTAGTTGCCCAGCGCCAGGTAGTACAGGCACTCGCGCCGCCGCTCGGGAGAGACGCGGAAGATCTCGGACAGCAGGCGGACGCCGAGCTGCTGGTCGTGCCTCGAGTTGGACTTTACGAGGCCCCAGGCGTAGTTGAATTTCGTCTGCACGCCGACCATGTCGCCCTCCTTTTCGAACTGGGATCGCAAGACGCCGAGCTCGGCATCTTTGAGCGGCGTCTCCGCATCGACGGCGTCTGTGGGGGTGAGGAGAAGTGGTGTCAGCTTTGGGGGTTTCTATGCCCAGACTGGTCCTGGCAGGGTCGAGGTTGGGCACATACGAGGTAGTGCAGTCATTTTCTGCTCTCTTTGCGGGGCCTGGATTCCTGAGAGTTCTTTCGACGCGGGGTTGGGAGCGTCGTGTTGCAAAATGCCGTACTATGTGCAGCAGAGCTTGTTGTAATCCTTTTCGTCGTAGCTGTTGTCGAGCTGAGTGAGTGGTGGTGGTAGTGGTGGTAGTGGTAATGGTGGTGGTGGTGTGGCGGAAGCTTGTCGACCCCCCAACTGTGGCTCATCAGGTTTATGACGCAGCCGCGGCAAAGAGCAAGCCCAAGTTTGGTCAGGCCTGGTTTGCACCTGATGCCTGGGCGGCGGCGGCGTTTGACCCCAGGGTGGGGCGTTCTAGGTAGCTGGCAAGAGCGACCCTCCAAGGGGGGCGCTGTCCGAAAGGTGGGCCTCTGGGCCTATCAGTCCAGCGCGCCCGGGCCAGTCGTCCTGGTGATGTTTTTTGTTTAGAGGGGTCTCCAAGCTGCCAATCACAGCGACTCACCACGCCCAGAGGTCTCCCCAAACAGCCCATTGCGCGCTCGTTTGACCAAACGTCACATTCACTCACGAATGACGACTTATACACATCACAAGACCAACCCACCAACACACAACGCAGCCATCATCAAGAAATCCGTAGACAACAACAACCACCCAATAGCACAACATCACTACAATCGCGCCCAACTTCTCCATCGCGGGACAGGCCAAACAGTCACAGCGCTCACCGGTTGCACCCGATTTGCTTGCCAAAACACTCTCAGAACGAAGACAGCAGCCAGCTGCAGGATCCACGGCCACGATGCTTCTCGACGAAGACCCGGCTACTTTGATACACCACACCATCAACAACTTCAACACAGCACCAGACAAGCTCGCCATCTCACGCATCCATGACTCCCTATCGACCTTAAGGCAAGCCCGCGAGCTGCGCGCTCGCGAGGCAGAGGCGTCACTAAAGAGTGAGTCTAACCCCAATTACTTTGCGTAGACGAACTCCCCTTCCATGTGGTCACTTGCCGCCACCACAGTCAGACAGCATGACACGAGCAAACACTTGGTCACGCAGAAGTAGCTTAAACTAACGAACCATGGTCCTTTTCGCCGCATCACAGAACTCTCCCGGACGCTCAACACTTTACAAACACAACACGAGGAACTCGCGGCCGCGCACTCTTCCTCGCAACACGCAAGCGAGATCTCGCGGCTCGACACGCAGAAGTTCCGCACCGCGAAAGCCGCATCAGATCTCGAGATGGAAGCCGAGCGCCTGTCCTCACAACAAGCCGATCTCATTGCGCGCCTGCAGGAGCTCGAGATGCAGGGTGTCGAGGGCGCAGTCGGGAGCCGCGAATCAGGCGGCGGCAGCGGCGGCGGCGGTTCGGACCCGCTCGACGACGAGGTCTTGCTCAGGCTCAAGGTGTATCGCAGCCTGGGCATCGATCTCGAGCGTGACGAGACCAATGGAGAGTTCTGCAAGGCCATTGTGCGCAACGACCGCAAGGGCGATGTGCATGTTGTCAATCTCGACAAGAAGTTTTCGCGGTTCTTTTATGCCAATTACTTCTGGAACACTCTGTAGTCGCGTGTCAAAGGGGGTCCTCGATCTGGCAGGGAGTAGTTGGGTTGACAATGATCTGACCAGGAGAGTCACTGGTGCCGGGTTCACACTTGCTGCCTGTTTAAGGGCATGGGCGTCGCACTTGAGTTGGCGTAAGGTCTGACTTGGCGATTGGACGGGCGTTGCCGGCGTTCTAGGATGGGATTGCAGAAAAGATACCTCGTGAATTTTGTTTGTCAATATAATCACTGTTTGGAACATGATCTTACCTGACAATTGCACAGGGGGTTGAATTTAATCTCTTTGTTGCCAGTGTACTCCAGTAGTATCGAAATCGTCGACTTGCCTTTGCTTAGCAGAGAGGACTAAAGACTGGCTAAGTGGCTCGTCCTTGAGGCCTCTACATTTCCCAGGCAAGTTGCCCAGGGATGAACCGCAGAAGCCGCGGCGGAGAGACCAGGACATGCACATGGCCCACATCTCGATTACAACGCGTCTGTCGATCAACAATGTTGCACTACAGTATCGAGACGGCAATCATGCTATGGATGAATCTCTTCAATCGTCGTTTGCGACATTTTGCATCTCATGCATTAGTCCTCTGACATTCCGAGGATCGTGTCAAATTGACAAAGGAGGGTAAAAGTCTTCAGCTATTTATTACAGAAATTTTATACTCCAGAAGAAACAGAAAATTCGAGACCAACGCCTTCTTTCGAAACTTCAGCTCCGTCCGCTAAACGGCGATCCTCCTCGTTGGTCTGTTCTCGTAAGGCGGAAAGTAGCCGTCCTGGTCAAGACGCGTGAGTCCGCGCTGCTTCACCCCAGTCGGCGTCCTTGCACGGAGAAAGGTTGGTGAGGCGGTCATCCTGGCGGCCTCGGGACTCTGTTGGCCAGTGCGAGGCACTGCCTTCATGCCGTAGAGGCCAATGGCGCTACGAGATCCAGGATTGATATCTCCACCGCTCCGCGTTCGGAAATGGTGTTTCCGATCGGGCATTTCCAGCCTCGAGTTCAGGCTGTACCACTGCTGATCGTCCGTTCCGCCTGGGTCTGCGTCCGCGCTCTTCAGCCGCCATCCACCGACTCCCTCGAAATCCCTTTCAAGGGCCGAACCGAGAGAGAGCGGGAGCCCGTCGAAACTGCCAGTCGTGCGGATGCTAGCGGTCGAACTGTCCCTCCGGTTGCGTCGACGGCGCGGGGACAACTGGGTGGGAGATGATGGCGTTGGTGTGGTCGCATGCGGGCTACGTGAAGCTGGCGATGCGGTATTGTCGAAGCTCCGGCCGAGCAGGACGTAGCGCAGGGTGTCGATGGCCAAGTCAAAATAGACGACGAAGAGCCGGAAAAAGAGCACCAAGAATGCCAGGATGGTTGTGAGGCCAGCACATATTGCCAGTGGCACGGCCACAATGAAGACGAAGGGGACAATGAGTAACTTGAATGGCTTGAGCCAGCTCATGTTGAGAGGTCTCTCTTTCCCGTCTCGTGGCTGTTGCTGGTCCAAGGTCGCAAAGGGGATGGAAATAGGGCGGTTGCAGGATTACGAGCAAGGTTGCTGCGGAAGAGTCCAACGCGTGTCCGTTTTGGCGAGATCTGTGAGGTGGGGAAAATCCGGAGAATGTCTCACAAAGCTGCTGCACGAAGGGACTCGACAAATGCGCATTGGGTCTGACCTGGCCTGGACGGGTCGCTCGCGAATGAGAACTCGGTAGCCTGTCTTAATTGTCGCGAGATGGCACTGTAGGAGGAGGCTACGACGAAACGGGCTCGATGTGGTGTGGAGTAGACGACGAGAGAGAGCTACGGTGCTGCCAGCAGCGCAAACAGGAAGGCGATGCCTGGATGAGACGCTTCTCAGCGGATGATGCGGTGCATCGTCGTTATCGGTTGTGTGACCGGGACTAACCGGAGGTTGACGACGCTTGTCACAGCAAAGGAGGGCTGAAGGAGCGGCAGGACAATTGGAGTATGCAAGTGATAGTCGACAAAGAAGGATGGGGACGACGGAGGACAGACCGGTCTGTATATGGCCAGAGATGGAGCAGCAAGGAAGAGAAGGCCGGAGCAGGTTAGATAGAAGGGAGGGTGGTCTGTGGTTATGAGCTTGCGCAGTAGTTCCTCCGTAGGAGTGCGAGTCTGTGGTGGTGTGGTATGGTGTGGTGTGGTGGTGGTGGTGGCTCCCCATCTGTAGATGGCACAGAGACAGACCTTCACATGCAATCAACCGTCTCGGCCGGCCCTGCGCCCACGAAGGTTTGCCGCTCGACGTTTACGGCCAGCCTATTACGCCCTCGCTGCCTGCACCTGCCCGTCAACTCGCATCGTGCGATAAGCATGCTCCTTCTTTGCCGTGCCGTGTGAATCAGACAGGCTAGGCATGGGGTCTCTGCTTCGCGCATTTCCCCGGATCAGCCATTCCCACACCATCGAGGCCGTGCGTCCCCAGGGGGGATGCCTACCCCGCGACGGCCTCCTGGCACAGACAACCCCCATCCCAGCCGCGATCAGCAACGGCAGGCAAGCCACCAGCCTAGTCGCCCATCCCAGTGCCCCAGCCTGTTCTCGGGGGTTTAGGGCAGGTCCCTTTGGGCCAGACTAGTATGCCATGCCACGCCATGCCATGCCAGTCTCGCCTCACGACCGGCGGATTAGACTCTGGGCCAGTTGACGTGGCGCAGGGGTGGTGGAAAGGCAAGGGCCGACGATCACGGCTCACTGCGAGCCTTCGGGCTTGGGCCATGACGGCAGGGCGCATGCCTAGAACGTCAAACAACCCGCTCCTTTGGCTCTCGGTCGACACCTCGCCCTTCTCTGCCAGGGCGTGCGTCCTCGATATCAAAGGGTTGGGGGTAGAGGATGTAGAGTTCTGCGGTTGCGGGCAGGACAGGGGCAGACAGCGTGCACACACACAGTATGTCGCTTACATATGACCAGGATCCCCCAAATTCTCCAACGACGAGGAAAGATCTGCCGCTTGGCCAATGACAGCACCAGGCAACCAACCCCGCTGCGGCTACAATGGCGTCAATCAGCAGAGCGCCTACGACACATCCAACTTTGTCCCAACCATACTCCCAAAGTCAAGCTTGATGCCCGCCGTGCCGCGTTTGTCATCGCCGATACACGACACCAGCCACTAGCCAGGCTGTCTTGCAACCTTGGCACGTTGGTCTAGCGCAGAGACAAGCCTTTGTATCAACTTACCTCCAAGGAGCTGCATCGCTATCATCATACGGAACCACCCGACCGTCGTTGCGGACATTGGGTGCGGATATCGGTCCAGAAGCTTAAGGCAACATAGTTTCGAACTGCCTCGGAGATACCCTGCCGGTAGACAGTGAGCCAGCAACGTCGCCGACGAGGCCCACAAACTCTTGTGCTCGTGTTACCAGGTTCTGGGTCTATACTCACGGATCTGGTTACGGCAATTGACTTTTCTCAATATCACACCGTGATACATTGGACCGCTCCGGAACCTATCCTTTGTACTGTTGTCGCCATGTGTCAGCAGCACTCCCAGAACCGGGACAGAAAGGACAATGCTCAGCATGCTCAAGGAGCACAGGGTGACCACGCTCAGGGGCTAGAGGCCTTTCCGTGGGAGCTTGGAGTGTACGACGCACATTGCCATCCCACCGACACACCAGCCTCAGTGTCAAAGATTTCGAGCATGAAGGCTCGCGTTCTGACCATCATGGCAACTCGCGAACAGGACCAAGACTTGGTGGCTGGGACCTGCGTTGAATACGGTGTCAAAAACCCTGAACTTCTCAAGTCTGGCGAAGGGGGCGAGACGCAGCGAATAGTGCCTGCCTTTGGCTGGCACCCGTGGTTCTCGCATCAAATATATGATGATACGACAGCCGCACCATCTTACGACGGCACACCAGAAGGCAAGCGAGCGCATTACGATGCAGTACTCCAGCCAAAACCGTCCTCAAAAGACCCAGCCTTCAGTGATGGCTTGCCGGAGCCTCGAGCATTGTCAGCGCTCCTGGAGGAGACACGAGCCCGGCTTCGAGAACACCCTTATGCGCTTGTTGGCGAGGTCGGTGTGGACAAGGCGTTTCGAGTACCTGAGAATTGGACTGCCGATCAGGAAGCCAGTCGAAACCAAAATCTGACGCCAGGTAGTCGCGAGGGTCGACTTTTGAGCCCACACAGAGTTTCAATGACTCATCAGACTGCGATCCTGCAAGCCCAGCTGCGTCTTGCCGGAGAACTCGGTCGTGCTGTAAGCTGCCATGGCGTGCAGGCTCACGGAGCATTGTATGAAGCCTTGGCACAGACCTGGAAAGGGCACAAGAAGGAAGTCCTCTCAAGGCGAGAAAAGAATCAGATCGCCATGAACGCTGAGAACTTCAGCAGTAGTGACGAATCCGAGGATGATGATGCAGAGGTTGTCAGCAAGGCGAAGGCACCGGCGAAATCCTCAACGGGACACAAGATCACGCCAATGCCATTTCCGCCGCGCATCTGTCTACACTCCTATAGTGGCTCTGTCGACTTTCTCAAGCAGTACCTGCATCCCTCTGTGCCAGCCAAAATCTTCTGCTCATTCTCCATAGTAATCAACTGGGGCCAGGCCGGAGGTGGTGACAAGGCGGAAGACGTGATCAGGGCCCTTCCCGACAATCGCATCTTGGTTGAAAGCGATCTGGACGCTGCAGGCAAGGATATGGATAGCGACTTGGAGGAGGTTGCACGAAAAATCTGTGAAATCAAAGGGTGGAACCTGCGCCAGGGAGTTGCCCAGCTTGCGCAGAACTGGCACGAGTTTATCTTTGACGATTAGAAGTTGTGGAAACCCGGATGCACTGGGAGTGGTGGGGATGGCGAGAAGCCTGGATACTGGATGGCTGGGCTGGACAAGTATAAAAGGTGGGCTTTGGTGATGGACGGAGACGAGATATACTGTAGGAACTCCGCGACCAAGCTCATAGGTACCTTGAAGGACATGTCAGGTTCTAGTCAATTTGAAATCATGAGAAACCATGCAATGTATTCGCGGCGTCAAGACTATCTTGAGGTAATCAGGCTAAATGGCCGTCCCAACTCGACGCAGGTGAGCACGATTGGGTCTCGGTTTCGGCAACATATCCGCACGCTCTTGCACCGGAGGAGCTAGACTCCAACTTGAGGACAGCTGGGAGCTGAACCACGACAAAGCGACCTGACTGTCGCTTTTGAAGCACAGCTGACGGCCTGTGCCGATCCTCCGCGAGCAGAGTAGACCGTGTTACCGCAGCGCCTGGCGCGCCTGGCACGCTGCTGATTCCCGCCTTCGCGAGCATGTTTGCCGACGATTACAACGACGACGGGGCCCGTGGTCTTGGGGGAGAAGCTGGCGGTGCAGCCCCACCACTGCTGCTGGGGGCGGCCGTTGGCGAGGGCGACTTGAACGCGCCGGGCTGGGCGGCGCCAAGGACGGCGACCCAGGCCCAGCACCAGCAGGCCCAGCAGCAGGCGCAATCGATGTTTCTGCTCCCGCACCAGCAACCGCCGCACAATCTTTTCGCCTTTGACAACCACGCCCACCAGCCGATGATGTACAATCCGCAGCAATTCCCCATGGGGCCCGGCCAGCCTGGTGCCGGCGCCGCATATTCGGCCGGCCCCAACGTCATGCCTGGCGGTGCCGGGCCTGGCGCCATGATGCAGAACCCAGGCGCGCACATGGCCGGCCCCAACGGCCAAAGTATGTCGCTCTCTTCTCCTTGGTACTCCCGACGCGCTCCTCTGCCGGCTCGTCCCTGCGCTGGCCGTCGCGACCAGAGCGTCGGGTCGCTGTGCCGCGTGCTTGCCATGGACGACGTGGCGCCAGTGCCGGCTGTTCCACTCGAGGGCCAAGCACGGGCAGTTCATGGCGACACGAACTTTGGGTCACGTCATACGCGCCGAGAGGACAGAGCATTGCTAATGTCACATGTGTTGCGCCAGTGCCCAACTACCAAGCCGCCTTCAACCAGAACCCGTACGGACCAGGCAACCCCAACATGGCAGGAGGCCAGATGAACATGGCCGCCGGCTATCCCATGGGCGCCGGCATGCCCATGGGTGGCGGCGGTGGTGGTTTCCCCATGCACCCGGGCATGACACCACAGCAACAGCAGCAGATGATGGCGAGGATGCAGCAGCAACAGCAACAGCAACAGCAGAACGTTGGCAACGGCATGTCGACGCCGACACCGCAGAGATACCAGCCGCAGCCTGGCCACGGCACGCCAACACCAAACAGTGGGACGCCATCACAACAGCCTCAGTTCTCACCGCCGCCGAATGGCCAAGGAATGCCCCAGGGGCAGATGCAGAACAACATGCAAATGCATGGACAGCCACAACAACAGCATCAACCACAGCAGCAGCAGCAGCAGCAGCAGCAGCAGCAGCAGCAGTTCGCGCAACAAATGCAACAGCAGCAACTTCAACAGCAGCAGCCGCAACCGCAGCACCCACATATGCAGCAGCAGCAACAACAACAACACCAGCAGCAGCAGCAGCAGCACGCGAGTCAGCCGCAACAACCCACCTCTGCGACGATCCAGACACCACAGACACCGACGTTCCCCACCGGCGGATCGGGGACAGCGACGAACGGCGCCTCTACAGCCACGACTCCCTTGAGCCCAGGCCCGACTTCGAGAGACAAGGAGCGTAACGGTATAATACTCGAGATCAATAACGAGCTGTTGCTGGAGGCATTGCAGATACAACATACCCAGGCGATCCTCAAAAAGGAGAGGCTGGCTGAGGGAGGTGATGGCACAGGCGCGGACAAGAAGATCAAGGAGGAAGAGGACCTGCTTGCACAGGACTATATACAGTAAGTTGGTCAAGTGAGGCCGGCGCGGTGGACCAACGGGGCTTGCCCGTGTGCTGACCCTACCACAACAGATGCATGCGACGGCTTCAAGCCAATTTGGCATACCTCGCGGCGCTCGCCGACAAGAAGAGCCAAGGAGCACCGTCATCAAGCCCGGCGTTCCTCAAAGCGCCGCCACTCAACACCCGCGCCAAGCTCAAGCCGATGCCGACACAGGAGGGATCTGATAATGGCGCCGGCCAGGGGAACAGCACAGTATCGGATCGCGAAGAGACATCTCGCTATCTCCAAGACCTATACAAGAAGTTGCAGGCCCTGTTCCCCGGTGTGGATCCGAATAAAGAACCTGTGATGCCGGGGCCCGGCAGCCGAGCCGGTGCCGGTGTTGGTGGAGGTGCGGCCAAGCAGCCAGGCATCCAGACGCCAAGCCAAGCCAGCCCCGTGCCGGGGAACAAGCAGCCCCCGCCGCCGCAGCAGCAGCAGATGGGGCAACAGATGGGTTTCCCCGGAGCTCCTCAGATGGGGGGCATGGGACCGCTACAATGAGGAATGAGCCGAGAACAAGCTCAAGGCGAGGACTGTGATTGTTTTCGAACTGGCTCGCAAATCTCTGCGAGCTTGACAGGAACTTGTTGATCGATGGCTGCATCGCCCGTGCGGAGCAAGGCGAGGGTGCGACTTAACAGGACATGGTAACGAAGCTGTGAGCGTTCGCCAATCACTTATTATATCCCGTCTCGATTGTCACAAGGTTACTCAGTGGTTTTTTCTTTCTCTCCAGAGTCTTACGCCGGCGTTGGTGGTGGTGGTCCATAGCTATGCCTTTCTTTCTTGGATATACAAAAATAACATCATTACCCTTACAGACACAGACGATGTGTTTGCCAATGCGTTTGGCAAGATAATACCCAAGACGAACGCAGATTACATTGTACCGCCAAAGTGCCGACGACGCGCTCCTGCAAGTACATAGCACGGGTGTCCGCCGGGCAAGGTCTTTGTCCGTCGGGCGAGAGACCTTGCCGGCGAGGCGGTTCTTGGTGGCACGGCACGGACAGGACGTCCGATCGGGTGGTCTAGACCTGCTCAGGGAAGCGGGGTGTGATATTGCGATGCTCGGTGTGTCCAAGGGACCGTTTTACCCCCGCTGGTTAGTAACGGGTTTGGGTGGCGATTGTCGATATTGCCCAGAGCACTCTCCATCAGCACTAATTTGCAGGGCTTCATGCGCGAGTTCAAGACCACTCACTCCCTGCCGACTTCCCTACCTACCTACCTACCTACCCAGGTAGGTAGGTAAACCATCTCCAGCTCGACCAAGAGACCCTGCTGGAGTCCATACGTGTGTGTAATGATACGACGGACGGCTACCCAGACCGTCTCGACGTCCTTGTTAATATCAGGACGAAAAAGAAGGTGAGAGGCATGTGGGCCCGGTTCCTCGACCAGCTCAAGTACGAGCAGCCAACGAGAGGGCGGTGCCTGGCCTCGCCTACATAGAAGGAGAGCGATCGGGGAGGGTTGTGGATCACAATCAGCGCTAGGCCGTTTGCAGCTGGCTGCAGCTTCTGGAAAAGAATGAATGAGCCCGGCGCCGCCGCCGTCTTTCCTGCATGAAACAACCACGGAACCATGAGCCAGCAATCTTTTCCAAGAAATCCTGGAGGGCGCTGAGAGGCGGGTATATTACGGATGAGAAGCACAGCAATTTCAATGACGGGCACATGGCTTTGCTGTGGCGACAGGGACGGGGGGGAAACAGAGGGACACACAATTCAGCCAACGACCGGCTGAGCGCAGACCGCCTCGTAGTTGTTCCATGCTCGGTTTGCCTGCCTGCTCGCCCGGACAGTACGGACGGTGAGGTGCCGGAGGGGGCGGGCATGGATGGTTTATCTCGACTCATGCGAACATGCGGTGGTTCGTGCATGCCTGCATACCAGCGTGCAGGATGCGTCAATGCAGGAACGGTGGTCACGCTGGTTGTTTCCCAGCACAGAGGAACCCACCCTGCCCTCGCCTGCCCCCTGGCCAGCCCAGCCGTCTGATTTGCAACGTGACAGATGGAGCTTGGGATCTGCCAGGCTGGCTTATATTGGCGACGGTAGCATGTTTATTAGTGCGGCCCTCCAAGGCACAGTACCCTCACCCGCCCACTCGCCCACCCACCATCCCATTGATGCGAAGATTGAGCGCGCGCGCGCGAATAGGGACGAGCCAAAATAGCTCTTCCGTCGCGGTCTGGTGGTGTGTGGATGCCACTACAAGGTCCCGCCGCGCCGTGGTTGGCTGGCACCGGGCGGGCCTAATCTCGAGATACCCCTGTCAACGTCATGGGGAAGGGAGGCTAGCCAGGAAAAGAGGCGGGAAAGGGGACCAGGAGAGAGAGTCGATATTATGGCAGAGCGACAGGGTGTGTGTTGACCGCCGTCTTTCTGGTCCACGGCGTCACGGCGAGGCCGTTTACTTGTCCGTTCCTTTTCCGGTTGCAAAAAGTCGTGTGTTTCTCGTTTTTGAGTTGCACGATCACTGCGTAACCTCGGGTAGCTTGAAGTTTGTTGTTGTTGTCGTCCTTCGCCGATGTCGTTTGGCCCTCGATCGACACCCTGACAACCGCAGTTTCACCAGCGCCTCCGTCTGAAGCGCGAGACGCCTCCATCCATCTGTGGCATCTGCCCACTTTCTCGCACCTCCCCGACCCGACGGGGACCCCTGGCAGGAGGGATCATCCACACACATGGTCAAGAGAGACAAGCAGACAGCAGTCAAGCCAAAGTCGACAGCGCCAACCGCGCCCGCTCCTCTCCGCATCCGCACACCACACCACGACCAGTACATCACGTCTCGAAGGCTCCTTCTCTGAGGAACAGCCCTGGTCTCGTCCTCGTCTCCCCACTCCCCGCCAGCTCGAGACTTCCTCAACCTTCCTGGCACGCCCGACCCTCGAGCGTGGTAGACGCGCCTTTGGCTTTCTCCCAGCCACCGTCCCACAGATTTCGCGAGCCCTCCATATCCACCAACTACGACGTTGTCGAGCAGCAATCCGAGGCCTGCCTGCTAGTCGACCGACTACGAGTAAAAGGGGCCACTAGACCAAAAGGCGGTGCTCTCCGAAGCTCAGAGACTCTGCCACGAGGGCAACCCGTTGTTGGCCTCTCGCTGGAATGTCAATCTAGGCCCAGGCATTCCTCCCGCCCCGCCGACAATGGACTCCCAACCCGCTCTTCAGACTCTCGCGGAGCGACCCTCCTCTATGTCGGTGACGGCAGACACTCCCGCCGTCTCACCGACGACATCATCGCCGTCTTCACCAAGTCAGGCGGCGACGACAGTCTCGTCGACAGAAACCCCTGCCATGGACACACCCCTTACCGAGGTGGCTCCGTTCCCAGTCGAGCAGCAAGTCGACAACCAAGAGCCAGAGTCCGCATCGCCAAAAGCATCGTCCCCCGTCGCCGACGTTGCCAACCCCAAGCTCTCGCGCGGTTTCGACAAGGACGGCCACGATTCAATGGTCACCGTACGCCTCTCTGAGCCTCCATCGCTCCACGTCAACACCGACGTCCCGCCAAACATGTTGCCCACACGCAGGAGTATATTCGGACCTGAGTGCACGCCAACCAGCGCCGTTGCGACATCTGCCAGCGAGGCCCAGCTCCAGACACCTGCCTCTGACAACGGAGACGCAGCGGAGATCAAAGAGAGCGTGCCTGTTCCAGAACCAAAGCGCAAGGACGAGGATACTGAAAGCATAGCTGAGTCGCCAAGAGGCACCAGGATCCAGGATACTGAAAGCATAGCCGAGTCCCCAAGAGGCACCAGGATTCAGGATACTGAAAGCATAGCCGAGTCCCCGAGAGGCACCAGGATTCAGAAGACCAGCCTAATTGAAGACGATGAGGACTCGGACCCTGAGGAAGTTAACTGGGACGAGCTCCAAAGAACCGAAGACGAGCAAAGCAAGTCAAAGGACCAAGATGATAACGTATGTTTGCTTTCCATTCGCTCCCTTCTCTCCTTGGGGTTGGCCAAGTAGAGCAGCCGTTACTCGCTCCCAAAAGGAGACCAGAAGTGCTAACATTCTCGCACACCTCACAGTCAACGGCCATGCTCCTTGCACGACTAGAACAAGAAAACAACAAGCTGGCAATCAATCCCAAGAGCGTCAAGGTCAATGTCGTAGAACAACCAGCCACACGCCGCCCGAGACCACCATCGATGGCCCAGCTTAGAGAGATGGCCCATGGTCCGACGCCAATGGCCCTGCGGTACTCGGTTGTGCCGCCTCCACCCATGACGGACCTCGAGTTTTACATGGCACTGGTCAAGGATTACCAACAGACCGCAGCGCGGCTGCCAACCTTACTTTCCAGAAAGATCCGCAGTGGCATCCCCCCGCCCCTGCGTGGCGTCGTTTGGCAAAGTATGGCGCAGGCCGGTGACACGACTCTATTGGAGCATTTCGAGCGTCTCAGCGGCGAATCCAGCCCCTACGAAGGGATCATCGGCAAGGACCTGGGCCGAAGCTTCCCAGGAGTCGACATGTTCAGAGATCCAGATGGCGACGGGCAGCGTATGCTCGGCCGCGTGTTAAAGTGCTTCAGTCTCTATGATCAAAAGATTGGGTACTGCCAAGGCCTCGCTTTCCTGGTCGGGCCGCTCTTGATGCACATGCCGGACAATCAGGCGTTCTGTGTGTTGGTAAGGCTGATGGAGAACTACGACCTACGGTCGTGCTTCCTGCCGGACCTGTCTGGCTTGCAGGTGCGCATCTACCAGTTCCGAGAGCTTCTCCGACAGCACTTTACGGCCGTGTCGAATCACCTCGAGGAACTCCAGGTCGACCCGACCTATGTATCACAGTGGTTCTTGTCCTTCTTCGCTACCACCTGCCCGCTCCCCATGCTGTTCCGCATCTACGACGTCATCTTCGCAGAGGGCGCTTCGGAAACAATCATGCGTGTCGCTCTCTCGCTCATGCAGAAGAACGAGAGTCGAATCCTGGCTTGCACGGAGCTCGAGGATGTCATGCATCTCTTGTTATCGAGGGGTTTGTGGGATTGCTATCACTACAGTGCAGACGAGTTTGTCGAGGACTTTGTTGGACTGTCGAATGTTGTCTCCCGAGAGAGGCTGGCGCAGCTTGAGCTTCAATACCGGGAAGAGAAGGTCGCCACTAGCAATGCTGGACGGACCTCTGCAGTCAGCAACGCCGCTTCGCGGTTCTTGGGTCGCCTCTGGACAACTAGCGTGTCAGTCACCTCTCCGCGCGGCGCGCTGAGCCCAGGCCTCACTGCGCCTTCCCGGCCATTGAGCATGCTACGCAGGTCAACTTCGAAGCAAAGTTTGGCTTCGACATTGAACTCAGTGGAGGCGAGTTCCTCGAGCATTCTCAGCACCACATTTACGGACGCTACAGCAATATCCAGAGATTCCTCTACTGCCGATGCCAACTCGATTCGCGAATCGGCGCCGGTCGCACCAAAATCACAGGGCACGAGCAATACACAAGACAAATCCCTGCACAACCAGATCGAGGATCTTCTGACTGCGCTTAGCGAGCTACAGCGCAACCATGCGCTCCTTGCCACACAATTGCAAAGCCAGCAGGAGGAAAGGGAAGAAGACCAGAAAGCTGTCAGATCATTGCTGGACGGGCTCAAGAGGAATACCAAACGAGACAGCACAGATTCTGGAAACAGCTCCACGGAAGACTCTGACGACAGCTCACCTGTTCAAATGGCGACTGATGAGCTTACCACGCCCGAGCTGCGCCAGCTGGTCGAGAATGTCGAGGAACGGTTTGGAAGCAACAACCCAGGGCATGCGCGCAAGTCCTCCATGGCCCAGACAAAAGCTCAGCTTCGTGAACAGCTCGAAAGGACCAAGGAACACTTGATGATCGAGACCTCGAAAACACGAGAATCGGAGCGACGCGTCAATGAATTGACACAGGAGGCGAGCAATCTACGGGAAGAATTGCGGGAGAGTCACAGCCGTCTAAGAAGTGCTCATCAAGACAGGCAACGACTCGAGAAGCAGTTTCACAGCATGAAAGGCCGCGCCTCGATAGAAGCCCCGACCGCATCATCGGAACAGCCTGGGTGGTTCTCGTCATCAAGCAGACTGGACACGGGAGCGCCGGCAAACGGCAGGCCGGGCGGCCTAAAAGAGCTCAAGCTGGGACGTAGCAAGTCGACGCCAAACACCCAAGCTTACCCGGCTCGGAACTCGTCCATTGTTCGAACTCAGACAGAGCCAATGACATCAACAATTAGCGAACATGAGACGCTCGTCCTTGAGCTGGTGCAGGCCAAGACGGCAGAAGCAGTGGCTCGACAGGAAGCCGAAGAGTACAAGCAGAAACTCGAAACGCTCAGGAAAGCATATGGCCTTGCGGCAGTCGACACGCCGCCGGCCACCAACTCTGGTGGCCTGGGAGTGTTCAGTCGGCTCACTGGAGGAAGCACGGATGGAATGGGCATGACCAGCAATACCCGAACAGTGTCGTCGAGCTCGGCGACCACCCCAGCAACCACCCCTGGCACCGCAGCCACCGGAGGTGGGTTCTGGGGCTGGCGAAGATGAGTGGAGGGAGAGGGCAGAAGTACAAAGTTGGAATAATGAGAGGGAGAGCCAGGCTCGAGTGCCCTCTGCTTACGGATGATGACTATTCACATTTTGCATTGCTCAGCGCCAAGCAACACCTTTTTTGCCTTAATCCTCCCCCATCTTAGAATAAAGCTCAACAGCAAGCACGCACAAGATAGACAAGAGAGCAAACATCTTGCATAGTATTTATTGCCGGCAGTCGGTGCCCGTGGCGGATGAATTCGACTGCACACTGTCTCCAAACCCTGAATCAATCTTCCAAGAACCCGGATTGCCATCGGCCCGTCACGACAGGGAACAACAAAACCTGTGCGTGACGCTCGTGTGCATAGGCTTGGGGACGATCAATTAGTGGAAAGAATTAATGATATTGGGTAAACGACTTTCTCGTTCCTGTTTCTGCCCTCCGCATACACAAATCTCCTCTCCTTGTCTCCTCGCCTCGTTTTCCTCGACGCATTCTTCAGAGGTAGATTTGGTGGACGATTCCTTCCTCGATTGCATCCCCATTCCCCTGTCCGATTTAGTACCTGTAGTCGTTCCCTCGTAAACAGTATGCCGATGTTCCAAGAGCATGAATCCATAACCCAACGCCGAAAAATAGCAGAAGTCCGGACATGCTCGTCATTGCTTTGTGGAGGTCCGTCGAGGGGTCGAGTTGTAGTCTGACCCTGCCACTTGTCAAAAGTGGCCAGAGTCGCGTGTCTGATTAATGGCAAGCCACCGTGAGTCGGTTCATCGCCATACTGCACAGCATGGCGTTACGGTCTGAACCGCCCCCGGCAACGTCGTTGGCTGGCGGGAACCGCTTAAGCGTTGATGAGAGGCTCCTTCTCGCTCAGCGTCGAGGGCTCGGTCTTGGGCGCGGCGGGGAACTCGTTGATTCCGGTCTTTGGAGCCTCGGGGAACTGGGCCGATCCGACTTTCGAGGATTTGGTGGCAGTCTCGGGCGAGGGAGAGCGGCCAGAAATCATCTGCTGGGCCTTGGCAGTGTAGTCGCCCATGTACTGCTTGGTGATTTCGACGCCCTGGCTGGTGTGCTTGCTCGCGACGTTGCGGAGCTGCTCAGTCTGAGAGTTGACGATCTCGGCAGCGTGCTTGACGTGGTGGTCGATAAGCTCCTGGTTGGAGGTGTAGATCAAAGGCACGAAGAAGGTGGCGGTGGTGGCAATCAGAGCCAGACCCCAGTACGGGACGATGTTGACCAGGTAGTACGAGATGAATGCGCCAACGGCGGCCTGGTAGGAGCGAAATCAGTAGCTGCGGGTTTTCCTATAGTGTACGCGAAGACTTACGGCAGCAGAGGCACCAACGTTCTCGGCAAACAGGATGCGCTGAACCTCAATGACGAAGAAGTTGATGAGCTCGTGGACATCGCCAATAACGGCGTCCAAGGTAGACTTCTGAATTGTGTAGTACTGGCGAGGGCGCAGCTGTGTGGCGAGGCCATTGCTCATGACAAGCTTGCCGATAACCTCGGCGGCGACGGTGACACCAAGTGTCATCCAGGTCAGCTTGAAGGCATATCGCAAGATGTCGAGGTATCTGGCGGCAAAGATGAGAGTGACGATGGAGGCGTAGGCAATAGCGGAAGCTCCTGTCATGACGTCAGTGCGCTGAAATGGGATAACGAAACAGCTTATGACGCGGGTCTCTGCAACATACTAGGGTTGTTCCACGAGAGGAGCTCGAAGAAGAAGGAGTGGTAATGCGTCAGAGGCTGGCCAGTGGCAGCAGGCTCGGCGGGCGTCTTCCTGGCGTTGGCGAGGTTTGAGAACTCGGAGGAAGTCTTGGCGGCTTGGTCCTTGGCAGACTGAGCAGCGGGACCTTAAATTTGCGACAAAGCAAGTCAGTTTCGAGAACACGGGCACGTCCTGTTGTCTACGGTGGAAGACCAGGAAGCCAGGGCTGATGGTGCTGGATGTGGTCACGTACCGTTGGCGAGCTTCTGGTAGGCAGCCTGGGCGTCTGTAGGGGAGGTGCTGTTAGCTGGGCTGGTCTAGGCGCACAACGCTGGACCACTGGAACCGGGGCCGGGTGAAGAAGACTAAATGGTGGCTCAGATTGTCAGTTTTTGTCCGACTTGGTTGTGCGAAGCGCGCCTGGCAGAGATGCGGCATTGGAAGCACGTGATTCACTCGGAAACGGGACTGAGCACCTACCTTACTGCCTGTGAGGGTGTCGGTGCCGTTGGCGGCGGGAGCGGTCTCGGCCATTGTGAGGATCTGGTGACGATCTTTTTGGTCTTCGGGAGTGCAGAAGCTGTCGTGCTGTAGAGGGTCAGCTTTGACTGCAAGTTTGTCGCAGGCTGGGAGAGGAGGGGCAGCTTGTGGGAGAGGCGGCCTGGCAGGCACTACAGAGGGAGACGGAGCTCCCTGGCCTGCCGGTGGCGCAAGGCAGGTGGGATTTGCAGGCAGGATGGGGACGAGCGACGTACATTCTGGCGAGAGAGCTGGATTGTGCTTGGAGGAGACGAGCAGAGAGTTGTGGTTGGATTCGCACAGAGAGGACGATGGAAAAGAGGTGGGAGAGCAGCAGGCGGGAGCAGAAAGGAGGGAGCGGGAGGCCGGCTTTTGGGGAGCGGGAGGGCAGGCCATGTTTTGTCGCGTGTGGTCGCTGTCGTCAGAGGGACTGCACGGCGGCCGCGATACCCACCCACCCGCAGAAGGGCAGTAACTAGTCTAGCGGGTAAGGAGCAGCAGGCGCATGCATGCATGCGTGCAGGGAGGGAGGAGCCACTGTGATATCCACTTGTTATCTCTACTCTGCTCCGTACTCCCCGTGGACAGCCCTTTTGGTTCAATCTGGCAAACTGCGCTCGTCTCAATCCCCAACGGCCAGTGCTGCCGCTGGTGTGTGTGTTTCCCGCGGCATCATGCACCGCTGACGTGGATGTTGGCTTGATGAGACATGTATGTACCCAAGGTGGTGTAGACGTACATGCCCCTCAGTGACGGCCGTGGATGGCCTGTGTGACATGGGAGAAGACGACAACAGGCTAGATTTAGCAGCAGAACCAGGGCAGCTAGGCAGCTGGGCAAGGCTGGCTGGCTGGCTGGCTGGCTGGGACTCATCACATCATCATCATGACCTCTGGCCCGCCCCGAGACAAAGCTAAGTTAGGGCATGGATGCTGGGAAAAACAAGGACCCCTCCACCCCCTCGTGCACAACAGACAGCTCCCGACCTGCGACAGAACCATGGCGTCACTGCCTTAGGTAAGCCAGAGCACCAAGCTCCTTTCCTCTTTGGGCCACTACCACCAGCGACCACCTGCACGCTGTCTGGGCCGCGCTGCAACCCGCCAACCTTGTGTGCTTCGTCTCTCAACATGGCTACTTGTCGCGAGATTGCATCGCCCGCCAGCAAGTTGCTTCCTTGACTTGTCCCTGCAAGCTCCCGCCGCAGGGTGGACAAAAGATGCTGGCTGTGGTGGACACTGTTCCAGAATCTTCAGCCCACGGCCAGGGTAATTATGGCCCCTCGAGACTTTGCATGTGATTGTTTCACGAGCTGGCCTCACACGACCCCTGCCCCCCCCCCCCCATGGCCCCTGCCTGCCTCGCTCAAGAGGCGCCCCCCACCTAGAGCCCCTTCTCTTCCCACTTGCACTCACTCAAGGTCTCCAGGCGACATCATCCGGCCCAGTCACCCCGTCCGATCACGATGCACCACTCACTGCCCACCACCTGTCCGCGAGCACGCGATCATCAATCATCATTGCCCGTCCCATCGCTGCCTGCTGACTGATCCTGACGACATCCCGCCTTTGACAGCTCCTCTCTCCGGCCCTCCCGTCAAAACACTCAGCCCTGCCGCGCATCCTCCCGCCCCAGCAGAGATCGTCATCTCGCTGGACCTGTTCTGTCCCCCAAGCTTGGCGTATGCCATGCATGACACACTCTTAAATGACCGCAGGTCCCAGAGCACGCGGCCTAGCTCCTGCACAAGTGGGTAACGCAGCCTTCTGGATCCGTACCCGGATGCACTCGACGCCCACAACAGGGTCCCCATCCTGCAAGCGCTCCATCGAAACCCGATCCCCTGGATTCGGGGCAAGATCTCAAGCATTGTCAATCACTCACGGATTGGGACATTACTCTGTGTGCGCTGCATGGCCTGACAGGACGCATCTGGACTGGGCCAGATGATGCACATCCGGTAGTGGAGAAGGGCGAAAGCCCACGGCACGTGGCCCTGGGATCTAAGCCGACAGGGCCATCACAGCAGGCAAATCGACATGATACGTCGTGCCGCTTCCCTGGAGCCCACTCTGGCTTCATTTATCCTGAATGATTTGTTCCCCTCCCGATACTCGAGAGCGTATAGCCCAGACACGCTCTACGCTGGAAGCCGTAGTCGAAGCACCAATGCCCATTGTTGCTATGGAAGATGATCGCGTGGAGTTTGCAGTGTGCCCAAATCGATGAAGGATATAGCGAATGTTCGAGCATGTAGACGTGATCGGTGCAAATGTCCAGTTAGGAACTATCGTGTCACCTGGCGGTTTCCCTTTCAAAGTCCACCCAGCACTCTCGACGTTTCTCAAGAAGCCCAGGCTAAAGGATTCAGACGGTTCAGAGGTTTCTTTGATAATAGTAATAGTAACCGCAATAATAATAATATTCACAATCTAGAGGCTAATAGGAATAAGCCGTGAGAATTTGAGCTGTTTGTCCCTTCCGCCAAATAATTCGATCTTTAGACCTTGAGAGCCCAAGTCATCTGTCCTCAGTCAGTTACGTCTTCATGCGTTTAATACTATGACACTTCACACATTCGTGTATTACAAGACCTAGGGATCCTCGGCTGTTGAGAGAAAGGACGTATTTCCAACTTTAACGAGCTTCGTGATTCTCAGAGGTTGTGAGCCCGGAACGGCCTAGAGGCATCTCCGACATCCATGACTGACCAGAGTCTGAGTTGCCCAGCCCAGAGGTCGGGCCACGGCGGCGCAGAGGTGCAGAGGTATCTCCGAATCAACCGCCGTCGCACTTTCCGGAGATGCCAAAGAAACGTACCATGGTTTTTCTCTTTCATATAAGAGCAGGGCCGGTCGTACGAGATCTCGGAACATGTCCTGTAGCAGACCATCAGCTCAGCAAGCAGATCAACTCGATACCAAGAACATCTTGTCCAGCTCATCAAAGCCATCCCACCGACCACATCGAAGCCATACAGAATCAGCACCGGAGCTATCGAGACAAGATATAGACACCTGGAAAAATCAACCAAGCTGTTCCTCGGAACCATCATCGCAATCGCCACGCCCAGCAGCAGAAAAGAAAACAAAACGTCCACCAGCAGCAAACAGCCGCCATCACCATGGGTCCCCGGGGCTTCACCCCCTTCGACGTCGGCTCCCACCCTAACCGTTCGTTGAGGGCACCATGCTATCCCGATACCTGGCATGAGCGATCCACGCCTTCTCGGGGTGGTTACGACCCGGACGACGAACACAAGTCGGCCCTGAAGCTCCACAAGGTCACCATGGCAGCCCTGATCATCATCCAACACTGCCTCCTCTGCGCACCCTACTTCAAGACGTGGTGGTGGAACGGTCCGGAAATCACAGCATGGTGGCTCGTCGTCGCCATCACCTCGGGCCTGACACCCGTGCTGTTCATCCAAAAGGGCTACACGGTGACCGGGTCGCAGAAGCTCCGCGCGGCAGTCACCCTGTTCTGCAGCGTGCTCCTGCTCGCGCTGTGCATCGCCCTGACCGTCCTCATCATCACGCGGCCGGGCTACATGATGTGGTTCGTACACAACTTCCCCGAGATCTCAGACTTCCACCGCCGCCTGTACGCCGCGTACGGCGCCGCCTGGGCGTACTTTGTCCTCTGGACCGTCGCCCTGTGTTTCGACCGCGGCATCCTCAAGGACATGTTCCTCAAGCCAAAGTCGGTCAACTATGCGGGCCGCGCCGAGCAGGGCCTCGCGGGCTGGTCGACACCGACAACCCGGCACAGACTTGCATTCAGCTCGTCGTCGACCTCGTCCTCGTCGTCTTCTGGTGGATCAAGAACGTCATTCCGCCGGCCGTTGGTGCCTTCTCGACTGGCACCACCACCTGCGCGCTCCGCCATGAAACGAGGGCCGCCAAGATCCTCGCCATACGCAGGGCTGAAGAAGGTGTCCCGGAAAGCCGCGTCCGATCCGCCAATCCGGTCCAGGTGGTCGTCGCGCGGCTCATCATCGTTCGGAGGAGGACCTCAAAGACCGGGCTCGGCACCTCCAAGTTTCGGCATGTGGTCGGCCGGCAAGGGAAAGGGCAAGGCACCACTTAGACCACCCCCTCGGGCTTTCAGACGGTCACGCGGATCGTCGTCATCGTGAGATTATCGCGAGGTATACCAAGATCAGGGATTACAGAGGGCCAGACGGAATAAAGGTTAAGGGGTATAAAGGGTTAGGGGTATAGAGGGTTGGGGTTTGCAAGCGGATCGATCTCCCTGTTTAATGGGTTGAATTACGGGAGAAGCTCCACGGTTGCAAGGAAACTTGGGGTCATATCGTTGGTACTAGGAAAGCGGGTCTGAGAATTTGGCGTCTGGAGGAGTCTGTCGTTTTTTCGCAATTGATTTTTAGTTTCACCAAAAGTTTATGAATGGCTTCCCATCGGCAGTTGCTGAGACAATTACAAGCCTAGTGTGTTCTATGCTACCCCTCTGTAGCAACTTTGGCCATCTGAGCCCTCTTAAGTCCTTTAAACTCTGAGTATTCCCTGAAACCTCTGAATCAGGGTGCTAGGTATTTAGCGAGACAAGGCTATCACTCTGTGAACAAAGCGCCTCTGATGCGCTTTCTAGCTCGACGCCAACCTCATCGCCCAAATAATCGCTGCGCGCGTCATATTGACCTGATACATGATGACACTATGGACAGTCTGACCCAGATGGAGAGCCGGTATGATTGCTAAAACTTCCAACAGTGTGATGACGACGTCTTGGGCGGGCACGGTCCCAGAGGTCCACAGGGTCAGGATGACAACAACCGTCATTTATTGTTTTGGAACGCGAGTATAATGAAGCTCGGAAACCTGTGCCAATCGGGCAAATCACTGAGAACGACCGGCCCTCAACCTTAAAAGTTAATCGGCAAGTTCATGTGCGAGCCCTCGAGGGCGAGAACCCCCACGAGGTGCGCCCTCACGTGCTATTGGTACACTCTGTAACGACTTGCATGGTGGACTCTTGGCCTAGGGAGATACCCTGGTGTTGTTGGCGCAGCGCATCCTTCATCTCATCATAGTCTGCGGGTCATACCAACACCATCTGGGTTCGCGAGAAAAAAAAGATAGATTTTGTTACAGGTAGACTGCCAGTAGCTCAAAGATACGAATCCGGCATGAATCATGTCTCCATGTAGACCGTCCCAGATGTGCTACACCACCAACAAACACTGTATGGAAGTTCGTGAACATAAACGATACACCTAGACATGGGATCAACCAGACCCAGCCACCAACATTTTCTTCCTACAGTTACAAACCCTAAGCCAGGCCGTGAATCTCCTTCAGAAGCGCTGCAAAGGCCTTGTTGCCCTCAGCCTCCTTTTTCGCATTCACGTCCTCCAACAGATCCTCTATGGGAGGCTGAGCACTAGGTCCTCGACCGGCCGACTTGATGATACGCCAGGCCCGACGAAACTCGTCTCGGATCGACACGATGCCGTTGTGCGTAACGGTACGTGCGACGTTATGCTCTGTCTCAAAGGGATCCTCAATCGCAAACAAGTACCTGTTGCGAACCTCCTTGAACTCGGCGGGCTTGGCAGCCGCGGAAGCGTCCGCCGTTGGGCCTCCTTCCGCTTGAGCTTTCTCGGATTCGAAAGCAGGGTCGTCGCTGGGTGTCTCCTGTGCGGGCTGATCCTCTGAATGTGGAAGAAGACCGGACTGTGGCTGCCGCACAGTCTTTGCGCCTGTCCAACCCTTTTCTTGCTTCGTCAATAGACCTCCCTGGTTGCGAAGACTCAATACGTCTCTACCCCAGTCGAAACCTCGCTTGTTTGCGGTGCTCATCTTGTTACTCTGGGCGAAGTACTCGAAGAAGCCACGAAGAAGCGTGCCAATGCTGTCTTCATTCTGATTCAATCTATTGCTGCTTGCGAGAGCCTGTATGGCTTCCTCATCACGCCAGAAGCGGACGTTGTACCCCTTGCAAGTCGTGAGTCCTTCCAGCGCCTCTGGTGGCAGGTTCGGATCTGGCGGTGCCAGCAATTGCAGATTTGGGCACACAAATGGCTCTACAACGTTGACCAAATAGTGCAGAACCATGAGAACATAGCCGTAACTGCTCAGAGTTCCGCGGTACGATGTATTGATACCACGGACACGGGCCCAGTGCTTGATGAACAGAACCATTGGGCGCACGCGAGAGTCGGTGCGAGAATAGCATCGCAGCAGTAAGGTGTTCTGGAGGGCCAGATGAGCCGAAAAGTTGATATCGCATTGAACACCAATGTCAGACTTGGGAAACTCGAGCTTGTCATTGTACTTGTCTTTTGGCTGATTAGGAGCAAGTTTCGAGGGGTCCGGGAGTAGTTGTATCTTCTCAACGAGTGGTGCAGAATCTCGGGATATGGGTATGACAACAACGGAGCCTGCAGGGCCAACAGGCTGATCAGTAGCAGCATCTACAGCTCCACGGAGCAAGAGATCGATGTATGCTCGCACAATTGGAACATCTCGTGCTGCGTAGAGTTCCTTGTCCAGGGCTTTCTGGTATTCGTCTACGAGTTGTAGGATCTTGTGCTTCAGCGCAACATCGTGCAAGGATCTGTTGTCCGATGAAGACGCAAATTCCCGCACCTGCTCGCGGATGTTGACGTCATAAATACCTGCCACGTATTTGGCGAGCGACAGGACAAGTACGTCTGAGGTTGGACCCTCCGGGCCCGAAAGATCCCTGAGTGCCCTCAAGGTCCTGGCATGGTAAGTCGCGGCCGGCTCATGCTGTTCCTGGGATAGTTGCATGAGCTGCACGGATGGAATCTGCCGCAGGGTTTCTACGGAATGCTGCAACTCTTTGTTGAATGCGAGCGGGTTCTGACTGATTCCAGGTCTGTGGTGTAAGCTTTGCCAAGCCTGGACTACTGCCTTGGATAGAGCCTCCTTCTTATAATTGTCCTCATTGATAGTCTTGTTCTCGTAAAGCATGACGAGGCTTTCTCCCTCGGCCATTTTGAAGACTCCCATGAGAGACCGGCAAGGCGTGCCCTGAGGACCCGCGCTATTGTGATACGAAGGATAGTTCTGAAGTCTTTGTTGCAAAGCCTTCTCGTGTAAGCCCGAGACGAATGCTTCGCAGACTTCGTTGAGAAGGACATAATCCGACGGCGTGAAATCATTAGAGTTGGAATGTGTTAGGTCTCGGGCATTCAGTTGACGAATGAGCTTCTTGGCTTGGCCATAGTAATTGGCCAGGTTCTGGTTTGGTGACTGCTTGAGTGACCACTGCCTAGGTCTGGTCGAAGCTGGTGGTGCTTGAGCTTTCCGAGTTGAAGAAGTAATCTCCTGCTCGCCGGTGAGCAGCTGTGGCACAACTGGTTCCACGGGGGTCTGCGGCTCGAACTCGGAGTCATGCGCTCCGTCCTGGGGCTCATGGACGTCCTCATCCACATCATGATCTTCTTCAACTATGCCATTCTCCCACTTGCGGCGATTTTCCACCAAGGCGCGATAAAGCTGGGCACTGGGACGTTCACAAAGTTTTATGATTGGTACCCGAGTGCGTGAGAGCAAACGGGCCCCGAAACCGGCATCAAGGAGCGCCTTTTCGATGATGCGAGGAATGGGAGACTCCGCGTGCTCCGGGGGGTCGTTGACATAGGCGAGACGATTCCCAAATCCATATCTGCGGCCTTTGTCGCAAAGCCGGACATGAGACTGCCGAAACACTTCAACTCCACGCTTTCAGGTCTAAAATCCACGCGTTGGTTTGTCTCTGCCTCATATTGATGGACCGCTGCTTGGCATATGCTCTGGACATGGAGCCGAAAGTTTTCCTTCTCCGCAATCTCAGCAGGCTCAATTTCTGCGCCAGAGTTGACCTGGTGGCACAGCCAGTCTAAGAGGGCAGCCTGATTTGCAAGCTCCTCCGGCTTAACAAAATACTGTCGACCATTGGCTTGGTAGTGGTGGCCGTGTTGTGAGCCGCGGCCACGTGCAGCGAAACCGTTAGACTGAATAGCGTTCACCCCACGTGGACTTCGTTGATCGGCTGTGTGCTGGCGCTGTCTCCAGTCCTGTGTTTGCACACCATGGAAGCCACGATGTGTCTCGCCATGTTGAAAGCCCGGGGGCCCCTGCTGATGGGCTGCGAGGAACCCGCGTGCGTCCTGTCCACGCCCTTGGGACTGTCCTTGGTGCAAATCTTGGCGATGAGCTGCTTGGTGGGATCTCGGTCCAGGATGAAAGCTCTGACCGGTTGGTCTCGTATCACGAATCGGGGCGGAGGTCTGGCGAACATCGATAGGAATGGTCAGCTGAGCATTCATTTGCCGCCGTTGTGCTTGGTTAGGTCGCTTCTTGGTGCTCCGCTGAGGGCCTTGGGGAGGCTCAGCAGAGGGCCCCAACGCTGCCGCATCCTGGGCAAAACCTGCTTGACCTTGAACAGCTCCTGACGGTCCGTCGGGGCTCGCAGTGTCATTGCTCAGGATGAGGCCCCTGAGGCGGTCCTCCAGCGGGGACGATGAACCGTGGGACTGCATGCTCGCGGATCGATCTTGGTGACCACTAGTCGCGAGAGGGCAACGCTGGCGTTACTCAGGCATTCGTCAGATCTTGCGAGAGCGTGGATGCCACACCAGGAAAGACTCTGGTTTGTGGGCAGGCCGGTGTCGTGGCCGCGCAGAAGACTGTAATGAGGCTAGATCGTGGGTGTTGCAGGAGTGGACATGGCGGAGTTGTAGTGGTCCTGCGCCGAGACTGCAAACGAGGCTTCCATGTGAGGGAGCGGGAACTGGCCTCACGGTGTCACAGTGGCGTGCCTGAGGCAGCCCGTGGGGCGCTGAACTCGCTTTGGCTCGGAGAATTCCTGGAATACCTACGTCAGGTAGGCAATGCTCATGTCCTGAAGACCTGAAGCTGTAGCAAGGTGGAATATCACTCGATTCATTTGTGTTGGCATGCACGAGCTGGAGCTGTGCCTGCAGAGCTGTGGTGGGCTGGTGGGTTGATCAGGGACCAGAGGCTTGAGGAGTACTTAGCCGCAAAGTACTGCGGCTCAACTGGGGCCAGAAGAGCCCATGATTGGCTCGGAAGCTCAGCAATATGACGTTTTGCGGGGATGATCAGTGCGACCGCCGGCGGGAGAACTTTGTCGCAAAGTACCGCCTCTGCCTGTTCTTCCTCTTTGGGAGGCCCACTTGAGTCACCAGCCCAGCAAACGTCAAGGTTGCTTCAGTGCTCGGCCGCATCCCAGCGAGCTCCTGATCCGCCTCTGACTGCTGCTCCATCGTCCTCGCACCACCAGGCGGCTGCGCACGCGTCTCGACAGCAGCAAAGCCAATCCTCTCAGTCAGGAGATCACAATCGTCGCCCGACACGCGCTTGCAATTCGGAGGGCTTAGCTTCGTCCATTTTCGGCGCGCGCTCCAGGGCCCTCGTGACTTCGGCCGTGGCATTGTGCTGCCTCGCGGAAGATTCACGCTCCAAATGCTCGATTGTGCTTCAATGGTTGCATAGGCGTCTGATAGATTCCAACATCTCATCTGTATCTCACAGCATCTCTCAACTTGCACCGGACGCGCCGGAAACACCAGCGGCATGAGCAGCAACATTCCTAATGGCGTGCCAGCGCCAGGGACAGGTGCTCAGAAGCCGACACCACCGCCAGGCGCCAATCCTCTGCGCAAACCTCCCGGTCGCGGTTCAAGCAACCCCCTCGTCAGCCGCAAGCGCGTCATCAAGCGTCCGCCCCCTACCGCGAATGCTCCCGCAGCCTCCAGCGTTACCAACCTCCCGGGCTCCCTACCCAAGCCCATCCCGATCTCGCAGCAGAAACAGCAGAACTTCGACAGCCTCCGCGCCCAGAATGGCGGCTGGTCTTTCCCCAAGCCTGAAGGAGCAAACGACTATCCCTTGCGGATCACGAAGAGAGCGCTCAAGGAAGGGATGCGCTTCCACATCATGCGACTTGTGCCGGCACAGAGATTCACCAAACCCGATGATCCGGGCATCGACCCTACGAATCAGAACGAGTTCACCCGGCCAGTCACTCTCCATCGCCGCGATCCGCGCCAGCCGCCACCGGGACGTGAGCTTAAGGTCGAACACATCCCCGAGCCACCGGTGGTGGACGATGCCGAGGCACAGCGACTGGCCCAGATCAAAGCCGACAGGGAAGCACAGCGCGCCATAGACGATGCGCAGAAGGCCCCAGTCATTAAGGAGGTCCCTGTTAAAAAGAAAGACCCAAAGAAGGAGAAGAAGCCGCATACCCAAGTCGCGTGGCAGCCTCGTACCGAACAACAGCGGAAGGAAGGCGAGATCCGATACGAGGAAGCGCTGCCATGGCATTTGGAAGATGCGGACGCGCGCAATGTGTGGGTTGGGCAGTACGAGGCGCCTCTGTCGTATGCCAAGGTTGCCCTTCTTATAGATGGGCAAGGCTTCCGCATGGTCCCTCTTGAGAAGTGGTATCGGTTCACGTCCAAGAGAGGCGCGATCCAAGCCATGACCGTCGAGGAGGCAGAGAGGGCGATGGCGAAGCAGGCGCCCATGACTCGTTGGGCCATGCGCGATGCTCAGCGAGAGGCCAAGGAGAAAGCCATGGCGGATTCTCGCACGATCATGTATGGGCGTACTGCCGTCAAGCAAGAGAGCGCCTCGTTCAGGAACGCTTCACGGCGCGAGAAGATGGACCACGACGACATCGACATGTCTGGAGATGAGTTCCAAGATGACGACGAGACAGCTGGGTACGAGCCAGACCGCGATGAAGATACCAAGGACTCAAACGACCGTGTGCGTCGCGAGCAGCTTGGTGCGAACCTGTTTGGCGACGCCAACGAGAAGGAGGTTGAGCGAGAGGAGAAGGAAGAGCTCAAGGAGGAGGAGGAGCGTAAGCGGCTGGGCAAGCATCTGAAGAAGGCTCTTCGCAAGCGTGACAAGCAATTTCAGTATGATTCTGATTCGTCTAACGACCGGGACCCGTTCGCAACGTCATCAGTAAGTTCATTCATCTTGAACATCTCTGAACCTCAAGCTGACCTTCCCCTAAGAGCGAATCGGAGTCAGACTCGGAGACGGAGAAGAAGGACGAGGATAAGAAAGGCGACAAGGATAAGGCGGCTGCCGCTTCAGGAACCTCGTCCAAGGGCACAAACACTCCACAAGGGAAGAAGAATGCGGCCGAGGCCGCTAAGAAAGGCAAGTCGCTCAAGCGGCCAGGGTCCCCCATGGTCTCGGATTCGAGTGGCACGGAGTCTACACGCAAGAAGACCAAGACAGGCATCAACTCATCGCGACCGAGCCGTGGTGGCACACCCATGCCCGGCAGCCAACGCGGCCGTGGTGGGGCCGGCTCGGGCAGCGATGGCGAAGGCACTGCAGGTGAGATGTCTGACGGTGCTGGCGGAAAGAAGAAGCGCAAGGGTCTCCTAGCTGGTGACGCGCGACCTACGCCTGGAGGATCAAGAGCAGGCAGTCCAGCCGCGGCTGCAAGCCCTGCTGGTGCTTCTGCAACTCCCCGCGCTGGCTCTCCAGCTGCTCCGGCGAAGTCGTGGACGAATGCGCCGACCTTGGATGAGATCTCGGCTGCCCTACCTGCGCGCCCTCAGGGTGTGACCATCGGCGAGCTTATGAAGGCGTTTGCTGGTCGGATCTCGAAGACGGACGGACAGGACGGTCTCATGCCCAGGAAGGAGTGGCTCCGCCTCGTCAAGCTGAGCTGCGACTTTGGCGAAGACAGGCTCTTGCGACGGAAGGCATAGTTTCCCTGGTCAACGAGCTGGGCTCCAGTTTCGGCTTGGCCAAGACAATCTTCGACCAAAGCACAACGCGAGCGACTCAGAGACATCCGATGGAATATCGATTGAATAGCATGTCATCAAGTACAGCAAGCATTGTCAGGTACATGTTATTGCGATGCTGCTCAATGCCCCAAGCTTCGCGTTGAAGAGAGGCCATGGCATGAACTTGATTTCAACTCATAGCATACGCGGGCTCAGCTCCCCATTCCTTAAACAACTGTTTCTTCGTCCGTTGACAGTGGCTGTGTCCAAGAGTACTCTCTTCAATTCTATGATTAATGCGTGCAGTTGTGCGTAACCCTGCCACAGCAACTCAACTGGAGATGCATGCCATATTTTTCGAAATGACGCTTTTGACATGTATATCCATTTACTCATCCATCTGCCACGAGTATTCGAGCCCCTTATTCCGCTCGCGCCTGTTTATCGCCTTGAACCGCTCCGCCTCGAAGCCGTTGCTCCTGTCTACCCCGTCCCAGCGGTAGCCCGGCCTGATGCCGTATCGGTTGGGCGCCCATGCGCCCTGGTAGACTGGCCGCCCTTTGATCCTTTTCCCACCACCGCCACTCTTGCCGCCGGCAGCCGGCCCAGTCCCGGCCGCCTTGGGCTCAATAAACTGCGCCATGGTGTCTCCCCAGCGCGTCTTCTCTTTGAGCTCGCGATTCATCTCCTCGTCGTCGGCGTGCCGCGCGACGCCCATGAGCTTGGCGTCATCGAGCTTCTCCCGCCTCAGCCGCCTCTCTTCCTCCTGGACCTCTCCCCTGAGCGCCTGCTGCGCGGCGGCCTCCTTGTCCTTGGCGGCGGCCGCCTCGCGCCGCGCCTCGGCGCGCTTCCACTCGACATCGACCCGCCGACCCGTCGCGTCGCGGTACACCGTCTCGGCCTCCTTGTGCGACTTGCGCAGCTTGTCAAACTCGGCGCGCTCCTTGGCCTTGCGCTTCTCGAGCTGGGCCGACACGGAGGCGGCGGACTGCAGGCCCGCATAGGTCCCGTCGGACATCATGACCGCTGGGCTGTCGTCTTCGTCGCCGCCTTCGGCATTACCGCTCCTAGATGTGGCTTCTCTCGCGGCTGAGGCTACTATTGCGTCTGCTTCCGCGTTTGTAGTCGTCGTCGAGTCTTGTGCTGCTGTTGTTGTTGTCGAGGATGTCGTCGACACGCCGCCTCCTCCGCCGAGGGACTTCCACCCACTCTTCTTGGCCTTGCGGAACTCGGCGCTGGTCCCCGCGACTGTCGCCCCTGCGCCGCCTCCCAGCATATCCACGTCGTCGTCGTCATGGCCGCCGGTGTTTCCCCAGCCCGTCGCGTCGTCGTCGGCAATGATTAGGCCGGTGTCTTGCTGAGCGCTGTTCTTGCCGCTGCGCTTGCGTTTCTTGCTCGGTTTCGGGTCTGCAGTGAGGTAGTGTGCCGCGAGATAGCTCGCTGTGTCGGAGGGCATGACTCGGCGTGTGTGTGTTGATGTGGCGTGGGGAGAGAGAGGGCTCTGTCGGGTTTTCCTCCCTTGGAGGTTGCGAGGTGCGACAGTGTCGCAGACAGCAATAGACGAGATGAATTCGATTTGCCCACGACTTTTGAGATGTGCTGCAAGTCTTATAGGAGGATAGTGTCGAATAGGTACCGTCGGATATGCGCAAGAGGGTCGTGGACCTAAAAAATCGTACTGGGCGTTGCGTGCGTGTGTAGGTAGCGTAGCTTCGTTGGGGGACGAATGTTTGAAGTTGGAGTTTGGAGACCCGCGATCCCGTGTGGAGCTTGCGGCTCTGGAAAGGAAGCCTACAAACTTTGGCAAGGCCCCTGCAAAATGGCCAGTGGAGGCGCTACTCCAAACCACACGACGGACCCATAACTCATGAGCTCAATGGTGAAGCTGCAACTCTTCAAAGCGACCAATTCGTATCGACATGTCATTCAAGGGCTGCGAATCCTGGTGTCAACATGTTTTTTTTTTTTTTTTTTTTTGCTTGAACGACATATAGAATGACATGCCATTCTCGAACTAGAAACAACACCAGCCAGACTCAACGGATCATTGTATGTGCCCACCATGATCATGTGGGACGGCAGATTGTTGTTGCGTCCCACGAGATTTGATCTTGTCCAAAGTTTCGGATCCCTCTGCAGTCGGCACTTGAAACTCAAGTTCTTGCACTTCATATGTATACCTACCTAGGTACTTAAGCAGCGTAAGTAGGGGCCTATTACATACATCATCCACGAATAGGGACAGACTGCCACGGAGAAAAGTGGGACTATGACGACCCTCTGGCCCCTCCTTCAACGCCGCTGATCGGATCTGTCAAAGCTGCCCTTCTCCAACTTCACTGTCACTATTCTTTACTTTATTTTGGAGGATCTGCGCCTGCTCTGGCTTTCAAGTTGCCAACGACCCAAAAACCCAGTGTTTACCTCTGTTTCCAAGTACCGCAACTTTTTTTTTTTTTCAAAAGCCTCAAAATAAAACCCACCATGGTCAAGAAAATAACAAAGTCCTCCACCGGAGGAGGAGGCACAAACACCTCGCTGACCTCGCTCTCCACATCGACGACCACGCACGGCGCGATCCCGTCCATCCTGCACGACGCCCTCCCCTTACCGCGCGCCGTCGTCTTCGACCTCGACTACACCCTCTGGCCGTTCTGGGTCGACACGCACGTCTCCCCGCCGCTCAAGCCCAACGCGAACCACTCGGCGGGCGTCGACCGCAACGGCGAGTCGTTTACCTTCTACTCGGACGTCCCCGCGATCCTTCACGCGCTGCAGATCGCGGGCGTCAAGGTCGGCGTGGCGAGCCGGACCAGCAGCCCCGAGCTGGCGCGCGAGATGCTCAAGCTGCTGCACGTCCCCGGGTCCGCGACCGTGCTGGGCGACGGCGGGCTGCAGGATCTCACCGACGGGCTGTTGGCACAGCACGAGACCGCCGCGGCCAGCGCCTCGAGCGACAAGGTCAACAACAGCAACGGCAGCACTGGTGGCGGCAGCAGCAGCAGCGGCGGCGGCGGCACAACACCAGCCCAGATAAATGCCCACCTCAAGCAGAAAGACAAGACCCGCAAGGCGATAGACTTCTTTGACGCCGGCCTCGAGATCTACCCGAGCAGCAAGATCCGGCACTTCGAGGCCCTGCACAAGCGCACCCAGATCCCGCACACAGAGATGCTGTTCTTTGACGACGAGAGCCGGAACAGGGACACCGAGAGCCTGGGAGTTACCATGTGGCTCGTCCGCGACGGGGTCACATGGGCCGAGGTCGTCAAAGGGATACAGGAGTGGCGGCGGCGGAGGGGGATTGGGGAGAGGAAAGAGTAAAGAATGGGCGTGCGGAGAAGTTCGAGTTGTCAGGCGTCAGGGCCTGTTCTATCTGCGTTGCTTTTTATACAGAGGCCTGAAAGTATATAGACTTAAGTGCATATAGAATTTAGTCATAGAAGCCGAGCGAGGGCGACTGAGCGGGCTTTTGCACTTGGCTAACCATAGAATAAATACATCGAGTCTTTGTAAAGTACACTGCATGAACACACCTCGCCTGACCTTGGTCTTATAGCTTGGTTGCTATGTGGAAACGAGGCTGCTTTGTTTATGCAAAATTCTCGACTACAGATGCATCGTGTATTTGAAAGCACTTCCGACTTCTATGCGCAGACCTGGAAACCCCATTGCCGGCACTCTCTATACGAGTGACGACAATGTTTAGATGCTCGTGACCCCGAGTGAGGACTCCGTCTGCTGCTCGAGACGTACTCGAGATCCATAACTCTAATGATGAGCTTATGCAGCAGTAGGCACGGCCGCATCCTCCTTCTTCTCCTTGAGCGCATTGACCTCGTCATCGGTCAGCTTGAGCGCTTCAACCTCATCCACTGGCGCAGTGGTCAGGTGGTCGCCCTTATACACCTCCTCGCCTTTCACCGTGATGGCCATGCCGGCGACCTTGACCGTCCCGGGAGTCTTCTCATCAACCGGAGCAGTGGTGGTGGTTGCGCTTTCAGTGGCTGCGACTGCGGGGGTCGCTGCCACTGGAGCGTCTTCGGCAACAACGGGCGCATCCTCGGTAGCCGTTGTCTGTTCGGTCGTCTCCACGGCAGAGTTCAGCACGGCGACCTTGCAGACGAGCTCACGGCGTGGCTGGCCGTCCTTGTAGCCCACAGCAATACACTGCAGATGCTTGCCGTCCTCGGTCAGTTCCCACCGCTTAGGCCCAACTGGGAAAGCCGTATGCCCGTTTTCCCATTTGCACGTCTTCATGATACCCTCGTCCCAGGCAGGCTCGTCGAAGAACTCCCACGCAAGCTCGCCACCATATACCTTGGGAATGTCTCTCATCTCTATGAACTGCGACAGAACGGGGATAACCTCGGCTGGGGTCAGAATGAAGATCTTGGAAACAGTCACTGGGTCGAACCACTTCTTGATCCAACCCCAGACTGTCGAGAAGAAGTAAGGCGCGCCGATGATGAAAATCCCTGTGCAGAAATCACCATGTTAGTCTTGCAAAACTTTTGCTTGAAACATCCAGGATTCCAGATACGTACGGTCCAATGTCTCTGGGTAGTGTGACGTCGCAAGCTCACTGGCCGCTTGCATGTGCTGTCGTAGATTCCAGAACATCTTCAGGCTGACATTGGAGATGTCGACGACGTTCGTGCTGAGAGTGATTGGTGTCGGTGCGTGCTCGCGATCCGGGCACTGCGTGCACAGCGGCTGGACGAAGCTCGTCAGGTCCTCATAGAGAGCAACCAAGCGCAACAACTTGGCTGGTGTCTTGCCGTCAGTCTCGGCCATGCTGTATGTCGACTGTGTGTCTTTCTCGTAGGCCGCAACAGCCTTGGAGTCGAGGTGCGATATCCGGTAAACATAGACAGGCATGCCACTGATCATGGTCGTTAGTGCGCACGCTCCCGCCTAGCAATGATCTCAAGTTATCAGCAGGAGGAAACATACCGTTTGTCCCGACGTCCTGTGTATCTAGGGTACTGATAGCGGGAAGTTGTCAGCATTTTTTGTCAAGCATTTCGGCTGCCATAACCAAGGCATTCTTATGACAACGTGCCCGCTCCCAATCCAGCCGCACATCATGCCCAGGGTCGCCGTACCAATGTCTTTGATTTCTCGTACGCATCCACATCCATGGTGTCGTACAGGACGTCTATCTGGTTCGCCTTCCGGAAGGACTCGTTCTCGCTGAACTGCGTGTAGGCATCTTGGGGGACCCACCGCCGGGCGCGCAGGAAACGGCTGCAGGAAGATCCGGCGGGTTAGCGACACTGCGACTATTGTAACGTGTGGCCAAAACCACGATCGGGGCAGGCACTGGCGGCTGTGCGCCTGTGCGCCTGAGCAGGTGTTTGCACGTACAGCAGCTTGGGGTCGTCGTGGTTGGGGGGGGGCCGGGGGTGTATTCGCCCTTCTCCTCGAGGAGGATCTTGAAGTCCTCAAGAGCCTTTGCCTCGTGCTCCTCGAGGTGGCCAAAGTGGCCATAAGGGTAACCGACGCCGGGAGCACCGGCGGCGGGCAGCCGTCCATTGTGAACAGAACCCATGACGACACGAAGAAGGGAGCCGACGGTAGGCGCACAGGGTACTCGGGCGAGAATGGCTGGGTGTCCAAGGCAAGCTGGGTGAAGTCGAGCAGGGCAAACGAACGGGAGGTTCGAGGAGGAACAAAAGAGTCGCGGGAAACAAAGCCGGCCGCGGAAAGCTATCTCGGCTAACCCCGTTGTCCGGAGGAAGGTGAGAGCTTACTTGAGCGAGCAGGGGCCGTCACCTGGCTGGCGTCAAGCTAGTTGACGATGGCGACTCCAGCGGCTTCGGTCAGGGCGGCTGGCTGGGGCTTTAGCACGCAGCGCTGCAGCCCTGGTGGGGAATGGTCCAGAGTGGCGCGCCCCGCCCAGCCCGACAGCTCCTCGCACTGCAGGGCTCAACAGGGTCAATTACCCGCTGTGCCGTCCAGTCGGCGACCATCACAGCACCCCGGCCTTGTCACCGCGTCTCTGCAAATTGATCAGACGAGCCAGGGGTCCGTTTGACAGCTCGTGAGTTCCAGTGAATTAGAGCCTTGTTTGCCTGGAGGGGCAAGCCGCAGTCTGCTGCTCTGGGCGTGAGATGTGCCAGCTTCATTTTCCCGACTTCCCATCGGCGGTGCCAAGTCCTCGTTGCATCACGACTCTGGCCTGCCCAGAAGGCCAAGACAGCCACCGGGCCGCTATCTCCAAAGCCTGGGCTTCCAACCGTCGCCCAGCTTGCACCCCGGCGTAGACTTGCAGCCGGCCATGCGAGTCAGATAGTCAACCCCAGATCCGTCCCCCCACGGCCACCTAGCCCGCCTCTATGCGTTCCCGTGCACCTGTTGCAACCTCATTGGTATGGAACTCGTGATATTCATCCTTGGTGTGTGGCACTGAATCGCGATGGATCTAGATTTCCATGACGTGCATTAGTGCAGGCGCACGTTTTGGGCAAGGTTCGCCTGCTTCTCTTTATCCTCCAACAGCAGCCCAGAATCCGTGCCTATTTGGTACATTATCCGAGGCCAATCGTTCTTCTCGCTAATCCTCACCCTGATCTAATAACGCAAATGGATTGCTCGAGCCAGAGCTTGGTAGCCTTCGGCCCGTGCGACCTACACTGGACGATGATTTCTTTCTCTTCTTGCTTTTATTCACCGACGACTTCGTTGGATCTTCGAGTGTCACCCCCAATTTCGTCGCAATGCTCGATAATCCAGACGAGTCGAGATGTCTCAGTAGTGTCTGGATCGTGCCAAGTGTAGGCCATTGCTCTATGCTGGGAAATCCCGTGAGCCATTTCCTCAGGTTTTGAACGCCCTGCGCCTCTTGATTCGGAGACAGTGATCTGGAGACGCTCAAGGCTTGCTGTAACATTCGCAAAGAATACAGTGTCGCGTTGACCTGGGCTGTGAAGTGAATGAGATCCCACGGATATCTCTCTGGCGTGCTCTTTGATCGCAACGCTCGATGAAGCAGCAAGGGACTGACCGGACTCCCGCCTTCGCTGGCCTGCCACTGGAGCTCCGTCCAGACTGCAAACGAAAACCATAACCCCTCTTTCAAAATTGGCATCTGGGTCAGAGAGTCAAGTGCTGAGCATAACCCTTTACAGCGTTCCGCAGTTTGCGGTCGGTCGAAGACCTCGACCTCACGACCAGCCTGCCTCCTGCCAGCACTCAAGAGGCGGTATTCAATGACAGGCTGACCACGACACGGCGCAGAACCTTCTACGAGGCTATATGCCAGTGCTCGGATATTTGTACTCATCGACCAGGAACTTTTTTTGCAGGGGTCCTCCATCATGATGGGAAGGAACATCGACAGTCTGTCATAACCACGGGTCGTACCAGAGGTAGGTATTATCCGAGGTGCTTGCGCAAGTTGGCATTGGATGACAAGCTCAGACATGCGTGGATCTAGAGTGTTGATGGCCCCAAGGACAGGATGGTCTGGTGGCACAAGCGTCCGCACCGTGTGCTCTTCCTTGAAAATGGCAAACTTGGGAGATTCCGCGGAGTTGGCGATGTCCTTCTTCGCAAACTTGATGGCGATGTCAAGTGGAGCCTTCCGAAGGTCCATCTCGAAAGCGATTCGTGTAAGTCCACCTATGTCTTCTATGCACAGCTTTTGGTTGAGCTCCTGATAGTTGAATCTTAGCGCCTGCAACTTTGATTCTCCGTCACGACGAGTTTCTGCAAGGTCGGAGAAAAAGCACACATATCCATCCGTGCCAAGGTCTTGCACCAAAAGATCTGAGTCTCCTGTGAGAACCGTTCCGCCGTTTCGAGTAATGTCCGCAATGCAGAAGTCATCAGCCTCTCCAGGCACAAGCTGCACCAGGTTTCCCCAGTGGGCATGTTGTCTTAACATGTGGATGACACTTGGGACGAGAAAGGCGGGATGTGGCAGCTGCTGATTCGAGTAGTGCCCCTTGGCTCCCGTGAGGGCAATGTCAGGGACGACATCCCCAAAGGTATCTTCTGATGGAACCAGGACTCCTAGACTCTGCTGCGAAGCAAATTTCTTGAGCTTCTCGGACTGGCTTATCAGCCTCTGTATTCGTACATCCCACTTGCTTGATGGCAGATATCCGTCGAAATATATCTTCCTCCTGAGTTTGTGTGAGCTTCTGTAGTGAGGTGCTGATAAGGGATATCTTGCCCCAAAACTTACACTGTCACATCGTGGGCCTTGAGCTTGTCAAGCCAACCAATGGTGAGTTGTCCCAACAGCGCGTACGAGGGCTGACAAAATGAGGTCTGATCTCGTGGGCTGAGGACAAGGCAACCACTCAAGATCTTGTACACAAGGGCTGGGCCATCAATGACCACAGAGGAGTGATCAAGTACATCTGGAGTGCCGTAAGGCCGGATGGCCTCTGTCAATCCCCTGATTCCCATGCTGTGTCGTGATCTGCTAAAGAACAAGCAATTTTTCCGTCTGCGATGGCTGCGATGGTTGGCATTTCCATCTGGCCGTAATTAGATCGACGCAGTGGGCCCAGATACAAAGTTTGACCACGAAGTGTCCATATTTTCAGGCTTTGAAAAGGATGTGCTGAGTTTGGTAGGCCACCTCTTGTAAGTGTTCTTGTCCTGGCTGTGAAGTGATGTTTGTGCCGTGTCTTGTGAATTTGGGACAGCCGCAGAGTCTTATGGTGTCCGAATTGTGGTCGCAAGGACCTGGCCCAATTGCCTTGACTAGAGCGTCCGATAGCGGCATAGCAGGCCGTGTTCACATGCCGCTTCGCAGGCTCTCTTGACTCGGTCATTCTAGAGCGATAAAAGATGCACCACAAACTGAGATATAGGTAGACGCGTTGGGTACAGGGTTGCCAACGGTTTGTTACAATGCTGGAGGCGACAGAGAGGCTTGGATCGAGAGGCCGGAGAGTCTTGGAAACGTGGATTTTCACTGTCTACATCATGAAGTCAAGTTGCCGTGATGATTTGCTCTGAATGTCGTCGTGGCGGGAACGTACACGGGAGAGTGCTTGCTGAGTCGGACGATAACGGGAGACGCCTGGTGCGGTTCCGGGGGCTGCTGCTGCTGGGGGGGAGCCTCGTGGGGTTGGAGCTGCCTCGTCCCTGACAACGACCCACCTGGACCTGAAAACTTCACCCTTGCTGTTTCCTGAGCACCCACCGCCCTGACAGCTTCTTTTTCTTCCCAGCCTTCGCACTCGCGTCCTC
Organism: Microdochium trichocladiopsis; assembly: GCF_020744255.1. NCBI lineage: Eukaryota > Fungi > Ascomycota > Sordariomycetes > Xylariales > Microdochiaceae > Microdochium > Microdochium trichocladiopsis. Next base: position 3,321,198 of record NW_025763546.1, read on the forward strand.
GCTCCCAACTTCTTTCTCCAATTGCCCTTCGCCGCGTTTGCCTCTGCCGTTGCGTGCTCGGCGAATTTGCTGCGGGCTCATACTCGCAAACAGCTGCGTGCGTGGCCGTGCAACCAGCTGCCATGAGAGGCACGCTTGTCTTCTCGGGCTCGTCATGCCCAGGCCTCACGGCCAAAATCTGCTCGAATCTGGGCATGAGCCCGGCCGAGGCAGATCTGTCTCAATTCTCCAATGTATGTCAACTCGCAATTGGCAGCACCATGCGCGGCCGTTCTGCTGCGTGCCGTGTCGCCGGCTGAACACAGACAATCTGACCGCTGTCACAGGGCGAGACGAGCGTCCGCATCCTGACCAGCGTTCGAGAAAAAGATGTCTTCGTGGTGCAGTCGGGGAGTCCCACCATCAACGACACCATCATGGAGCTTCTCATCATGATCTCTGCCTGCAAGGGTGGCTCCGCGAACAAGGTCACAGGTAGGCTCTTCTCTTCCAGCTTTAGAGACTCGCGCATGTGTCTTTGTGCGACATGCTGACGCAATCGCCTCCATGTAGCCGTTCTCCCCTACTATCCATATAGCCGACAGTCCAAGAAGAAGTCGCATCGCGGCGCCATCACTGCGCGCATGCTCGCGAACCTCCTCCACGTGGCGGGCGTCAAGCATGTCATCACGGTCGATCTTCACGCATCCCAGATGCAAGGATTCTTCCAGTGTCCTGTGGACAATCTGCATGCCGAGCCGCTACTCGCTCGATGGATCAAGATGAACATCCCCAACTGGAGAGAGGCTGTTGTTGTCTCCAAGAACCCTGGCGGTACAAAGCGAGCTACCTCTTTGGCCGATGCTCTCAAGATCAACTTTGGGATCGTCACCACGGACAGGAAACGTGCCAAGAACAACATGTCGGCCAGCATGATCATGAACCACTTGGACGGCTGGGATAACCCACAAGCTTATCTCAACCGCCTGTCTCGCGCCCCGACAGAGCGCACGCTTCCCGAGTTGGAGAGAGAGACAACACCTCCCCCACCGGATGCCGAGGCCACGCCTACGCTTCCACACCGCACAAGGGCCGACTCCACGGGCTCTCCAAGAAGAGCCAACGGCCCAGGTCTTCGGACGAATGCGCTTCACAGAGTGTATCAGAATTCGTCACAGGCTTCGTCTAACGGTGACCATGCATTAGACGAGGCCCACGCCGAAGATGAAGATCAGTATACCGACGTGCGTGCCCTGGAGGTCACACATGGACGTTTGGTATTGGGACATGTCGTGGCAGATGACGGAGAAGGCTCGGAAGCCGGGGCCGACGGTAGTATCCCTTCACAGCCGTACGAGGACGACCCCATGGCCATGTCGCACGCCTCATCCTTCTTCGCTCCAGAGCCGCACGCGCTCGGCGGTTCTGGCGATGCCGAGGCTTCCTCCGATGACGACGAACAAAAACTGCAGGATCCCAAGATCGAGCACATGATCACCTTGGTCGGCAATGTCAAGGACAGGCCGGTTGTGATTGTTGACGATATGATCGACAAGGCAGCATCTTGGATTGCCGCAGCCGAGACCGTGGTAAAGCGCGGCAAGGCCAGAAAGGTCTACTGCATGGCGACCCACGGCGTGTTTGGCGCAGATTGCCTTGAGCAGCTCCAAGCTTGTGATTGCATCGACCAGATCATTGTCACCAACAGTTTCCCCATTCCCGAATCCAAAGCGAAGCAAGCCAGCAAGCTGATGATTCTGGATCTCTCGTACCTCCTGTCCGAAGCCATCCGCAGGAATCACTACGGCGAGTCGATCTCGCCGCTATTCCAGCATGCCGAGTAGACGATGGCAGATCACTGACCCCGAGGCATTTCAATTTTCAGTTCGAGCTTATTGATTTTGAGGTGAGGGTGATTTCCTGCATGGCGTTCAGGGATGGCCAAGACTGGCTAGGGCAGACTCCAGCGTCACACTCTTCGAAGGAGAGATCGTTTTGTTGCATTCCGAGGTAGATCACCAGGAGCAATACTGCAAAATCAGTAAAAGACGCATTCGAGGTACGTTATGAGTTGGCCGGCGCGTGAATGCAATCTGTGCTGTGCCATGTAGACATTTTCTGTGCAACCTTGACCACGAGAACGCCACCCTCTTTCCCTACACAAAACATCCCCAACGGTTGCTATCTTCGGATAGCCAGGGCTGAGGTCCCTCTAGGACAAGCTTCTGAACGGAACGTTGGTAGAGCGAAACCGATCTTTCCAGATCGACCCCGATAGTAGAAGGCCAGTGATTCAGACTTGACATCCATGTCTCGTTGCGCCCTCTCGGGCAATGGATCATTGGCAAGAGATACCTTTGGACAAATCACTTGAAATTCGTTTCGTCTTTTGTGTGGACATCACGCTATCTTGCCCTCCATAGCCAAGCCATCCTCAATGGGACCTTTTTTAACAACCACCTCCAATGCCCATCGTGGCCTCTGAATTGCCATAACCAAATGTCGTGTTATCTTCCATAACGCCGTGCTCCTGCCACCACCGTCCAAGCCAATGATCATTTAATACGCAGATCCCTCCCCTGAGCTGTACGCATGCTGCATGCTGCATGCTGCTGCTGCTGCTGCTGCTGCTGCTGCGATTGCCTTCCTCACAGAGCCTTCATAAACCGGCGCAGCTTATGAGCAGGACAGCCATGGAGCCGCGGCACTGGCGGGAGCACTTGCTTCGTGTATTCGACCCGCCACGGGTGCTGCCAGGCCTCCTTTGTGGCCTGCGGCTTCGGAGCGAAGACGAACTCTGCCGTGCTCTGCACCGTGGGCCGAGGATAGCGGAACTCCCACGGCATGAAGTCGTTGGGAAACATGGGGTTGAAGTGGCAGCCGTTAGTGAAGCGCATGAAGACGTGCCGGCTGTTGTACACGCCCCGGGTGTTGACCTCGGTCACCGTGTCCTCGTCCAGGGTGAAGGTCACGAGCATGATGTTGTACAGGTCCGCCGTGATCTGCTGCATCGCCGCGGGCGTCCAGGTGTGCGGCATGTGCAGCAGCTGCAGGAGGTTCGCATTGAAGTCGCCACGGGGAGTCGGGCTCGTCACCGTGAAGAGCTTGTTGTTGAGGTTCTGTGCGTACAGACCGTGCCGCGGGTGCGAGGGGGTGTTGAGAACGTAGTGCAGGTAGCCCAGGTGCTCGGCCTTGATCAAGCCAAAGTGACTGCTCGTGCCGTGAAGACACATTGAGAGTGCGCGCCAGTAGCAGTCCCCGTCAGGCGTGGCGTAGTTGTTTGGGACGACAAAGGCCACGTCCTCGACCAAGGGGAATCCCTGCATGACCGAGTAGCCATGTTCAAGTGAGGTCTCGATGTCGTCGCCTCCGCGGACGAATTCGCGCAAGCTGTCATGCTCGTCGCGGAGACGTGGAAGCGCCCAGGATTTGTGGTCAAGCAAGTTTGCGATACGGTGGCTCGCACGGGGAAATGTGCCAGCATCCAGCTCCTCGAGGTAGCCTTCAAGATCTATGCCGATCCTCTGTTCGTAGTTCGAAGGCACGAGGAAGTGGCTGTCGCTCCCCACGTTCGATGAAGAAGTCCTCTTCATTTCAGGCCTCAAGGCCATGATTCTGATCGCATTAGAGCGAGGAAGCTGAAATCGCAGCAATTTCAAGTCTCGCTGTGATGCCCTCCTCTCCTTGCCCCCAGTTAGCTGCTTGTTGTGTCTGCTCGTCCCGCCGCCAGCAGCAGAAGAGCTGCTCGTATGTGCTGCCATGGACAGAGAAGTATCTGCCGAGGAGGAGGAGTCTCTATTCCGTACTGATGAGAAGGAGGATTTCATGTTCCCCTGGGGCAGGTTGCTTGCAGTATCCGAATCGGAGTCAACAGAACAGACGTTGGCAGGTCTTCTTGATCCGGACGATACACGGCCGGATTGATGGCGAGAATGCGTGTTATTGTCAACACCGTCCACGTCAACATAGTCCTTCGGGTTTCCTCCATCGACATCTTCGTCTGAGCTATCAAGGACGACGATACAGTCGTCCTCGGATCCTTTGGGGGTCCTCGCGCCGCGCTTTACGTGGTCAATGTCAGAAAATCCACTGTTGCTTCTTTTACTTAGCAGGTCACTTGTGACGATGCTCATGGAGACAGGATTTTCAAGTGCTGATGTGCCCCGCAGACGGGCTTTTACTGTCTCTATGTGAGGATTTTTGACAAAAGGCTCCGTCAAGCGAATCAGTTCGCGATCGCGTTGGTAGAAGTCGTGCAGTGGAGCAGGGTCTTCGCATGACATTGGTGCTGCAGGCACTTCTGGGAGCGCCAGCTTGTCGGCACCGTGGAGTTCAAACCCCATTGACTCTTGGTGATCATGGTGGATGAGTTCGTTCAAGCCGATGTTCTCGAAATTCATGGTGCTAATATCCAAATCCGCCAGCGTCTGATGCTGGCCACTAACTGGTTGGCTGATACCATCGGAGTTCCAGGATGGGAAGTCATCCTGTCCATTTTCGTTGCTTTGGGTCTGGTGACGGGATACACGTTGACATGAAGGATTGTCCTGATTGTCTCTTTCAGGATGGTTCAATCTGTGCGAGAATGAAGAATTCAGCATGATCCATGTGGTAAGGACAGAAGACTTCAAATCAACCGGATCTTACCTATACTCGTCCATGACAGACTGCAGCAGTGCCCATGCAGTCGAGTGCAACTGCCCATCTTTCTGCCTGAAAGACTCGAGAAGGGATTCAAGCTCACCAAGTCGTGATTCTAGATCCCTCTCGAGCCCAACGGAATGCCCGGTAGTGATCATGTCAGGCTCTGGCATATCAAGCATAGATACATCACCATCATCGCGACCCTCCTGCTCACAATCAATAGGCTCAAGCGGCTGACTGGAACCGGTCTGCGGCTGCCCAGAGTTTCCCCCCGAGTCTTTGCGAATAGTTGCTTCCGTGTTGAGATTTCTTGTGTTAGGATAAGAATCATCGCGAGCCGGGTAGACAAGGCTGGCGGGAGGAGCGTGAACGCCATCAAAGACGACTCCTGCTGTGGCGATTTCGCTTCTTGCGAGATCGGCAGCGGCCGGGCTTCGTCCCGCTTGGCCAAGGGTCTGAAAGTAACTGCTGATGTCGCCCTTCTCCTTCTCTTTGCCCTTGACGGGCGGCGTGTCCTCTGGGGTGTTGTCCACTGCCTTTACTTTTCCTTGGCGAGTACCTTTGCCACCGCGAGAAGAGACTTGAGAGTAATCGTCATTACCTTCATTATCCTCCTGGTCGCTCTCGAAAAGATGGTTGCTGGTCCTGACCCTGGCTCTTTTTGATCTTCTTGTGCCCAACACTTCAAGGTCGGTATCGCCATTGGCATCTGTGACTTTGACCTCATATTTAAGTCTAGTCCTTCTGACACTTCGTCGCTGGCCAGCTCTTCTCGGCTGTTGGTCATCATCTTCACTCATAACGGCGTCGGGCCGGTCCCCATTGACGACGGCTGTGCTTAGGCTGATGTCGTACTCGCGGTTGGCACTGTCTGCGCGGGATGGTGACTCATCCACAACAGCTATGTGACTGTGGCCCATGGACAGCAGTGCCTCGGCCGCGAATTTGTCGATGCTTGAAGCCGCGTCCGGGGTGAGGCCATGAGAATCTGACGCCAAGGTCGTCTGAGTCGCGAGGTCTTGTGAAAGCTGGACGGGACTTGCTGAATATCCCGCTTCGGTTTGCCGTCGGACTTCTGGGCGATGCTGCCCACCAGAGTCGGGGAGGTGGAAGATGTCGTCTGATTGAGATGGCTCCACCGAGGCCTTGGATTCTGCCAGTCCTGCATTCTGTGCCCGTTCTATCGACAGAGCTTCGTCCCGGCTGTGCTTTATAGCTTGTGTGTCGGCATGCTTTGAAGTCGTATGCACGATGTCTTCAGCTTCGGTGCCACCTTGACCTACAGCTTCTCCTGTCTTCTCCACCTGAATCTGCTCAATCGACACTTGCGGACCAGAACCAGTTGTTCCCCAGACCGTGGCGTCGTTGGGAGCCCCAGAATCGCCAAAGGCGGCGTGGCTATGATCATCGTGACCATGGAACTCCTCAAGCTTTCCAAGGATGTCGGACAAAAGAACCGCGTCAACTTCCGCCTCGATATTCGCGTTCCTTGCGTCGCTGACAGCCTGCAGAGAAGTGATGGCTTCATCCTCGACCTCTTCTCCGGTCTGCAGTTTCTCTTCCTCCTTGACCTCTTCTCCCTTGATGACTCCATTTTTGACGTCTTCGTCTGCGACTTTCTCCTCCTCCTCTGTCTTGATGTCTTCACCTTCGACGTCTTCGTGCTTGATGTCTCTGCGCTGAGTGCCACTTTCGCCGAGCTCTTGCCCACTGGCGCTGACGGCCGTCACACTGTTCAGCGTGGCTGCTTGCTGTCCACCACTGGCAGGCAATCCCGCCTCGTTCCTCTGGTGAACAGCCTCGTTTTCCACTATGAGCTGTGCCGAAGCAGCAGCACTGTCATGCCCATTTTCAACCAGCATGACATCGTCAGCAGGGTCTTCTTGCTCCTCCTCCTGCCTAGGATCAGCTGGCGTAGAACGCTTCTGCCGCTTCGCCTCCTGGCCATTCCTGGTGCTCAAGCTTGGGCTGGGAATAACCGTCGGCGAAGACGAGCGCTTCTTGCTGCTGCTGCTGCTGGCTCTTGTGCCTCGATGTTGTTGTTGGTGGTGGTGCTGATGTTGATTTTCGGTGTTGATTCCGCGGAGTCGGCGAGCTTGAGCTTGAGATTCGGTCTGGGCGGCCGAGGTCTTGGACGGCTTCTTCATCTTTTCCCTCCCTCTCCCGACTCCCTGCTACGTGAATTCGGAGTTGTAGTGAGAGTGTAATCTCTGTGAGATGGGATGAGATGAGATGAGAGAGGAAAGTCGAAGTCTCTAAGTAAGTGCTCCGCAGCGTGGTAACGTGCTATTCCTACCAAAGAATGCGGCGATGACGATGGCGACTCGTTGGAGTTGGCACGTGGAAGACCTCGTGGGGACACGCACGCACGCACACACGCACGACCTCAGAGCTATACAGCTCGGCCGGCCCACAGTCACGATAGGCGAAGCAGTACAGACTTCTGCCTCGTGACTGTCCTTATTCACAGCCGTTTCGGAGAGGAGAGAGAGCAAGAGAGGGGTGTCAATGTTGCTGATTCCTAAGGAGAGTTGGCAACCTCAGTGCGGAAGTTCTCGGCTGAAGTGGGCAGAGCGTGAGTTGGTTGTGAAGTCGAGCGAATCCGTTGTGGAAAGAAGCGCCCACGTAAGCTAGGAGAGAAATGTTCGGAGCTAGATCGATCACTCACTCATCTAGCTCAGAACCTCGCACCCAAGTTGAATATATCCAAATCCGGGGGATCAGGAACTTTGCTCTGGAGGCAAAGAAAAGCAAAGATCTCCGTTGCGATGCTTCGCGGAGGATAATTCCCAGGGAAAAAGCACTTTTCGTGGTATGAGGAAGGGGAACGTGCTTGGTTTCCTTTCCCGACCTGTTGGTGAAAACCAAGGATTGAGCACTCGTTTGTAGCTCTGTGTCGGAATGGGGCCTTTTGGTTTTCAACGGAAAAGGGGGGAAAGACCTCCGAGGAAACGAACCGTAGCCGCGCAAGCACTCAACTGTCCCGTGAGAGAAAGAACCCGAGTTACGAAGATATCCAGGCAAAAGACTCTTGTGCAGTGTTTGCAACCAGTGCGTTTGTGTGCTTGACGAAAAGCCTCGTTGTCGCTGTGCCTCTAAGATGAAGCAATCGTTGCATTGACGCGGACGTATACAAAGGCGCGGGAGGGAGGAAAAATGCTCCGTCTGCACATCTGCACACACACGCATGCGCGTCGGTGGGATAAAATGAGCAAAGTAGTTGCTCGGCAACTGGTCCCAAAAGTATGATATCACGTATCTAAAGTCACTCACTCCAGACAAGACGGAAAAAGTCACAAACCGAATCGTGGACAAAACATTGTGTTTGTTTGTTTCAGGGTTCCTACAGAGGTCATTATTATCCTCTTCTGTTCTTCCTGCTCTGTCGTTCGTAGCGTTTCGGGGGCTGTCAATCCCCTGGCGTGAACGCGTTACGATCAATGGAGCAAGTATAGTGACCTTTGAGGACTACGGGAAACACGCCAGTTTGTGCAAAGGATCAATGTGAGCACCGGAGGCATCACACATCAGTGTACGCTTCGGTCTTCATATGTCGAGTGTTTGCTATCTGGAGAAAGAGCTGTTTCCACGATTGTCTGCCAACCTTTAGGAAGGTATCTCACAATCAAGAAATGCAAGCTGGGCACACGAAGGGGAAACTTTCCCAATAACAGAAAGAAGTGCAACATGAGATTTCTAAAAAAGAATCTTTGAATTGCGAAGCACATTCTATTTGTATACGCTACTTGATGATATATTGCAAATTCAGCCAGTAAACTCCGACCAGAAGATTATCCACTAGGCTCTTGACAAGCACACACAATAACTACAAACGCCATTCCGCTCTGCCGTGTCCAAGACCATGTTGAACACAAAACTCTTCACCCCCTGCGACCCTTTCAAGCCCACACAAAAGGATTACACATCTCTTAAGCAGCCCACGGGGAAGTCCACTGCTCCGTAGTCCAGAGCATATGGATCCCGCTAGCATCAACGGTCTCAATGTCCCGCGCAGCAACATCCTTCTTGGTTGTCAGCACGACCCAAACCCAGCCGGTCAGACCAGTGGGGGCAGTGGCAACACCATCGGCTCCCACGAGGCTGTACTCGACAGTGCCCCAGGGACCCAACCACGCAAGCCAGCGATCGCCCTGCGTGCCCTGGGGCAGCGTCACCTTGACGCTAACCAAGCGACCAGAAGCGCGATTCTCGCTTACAATCTGGAGCTCGGGCAACATCTCACCAAATGCGGGCGACTCGGTGCACGAGCCGTCAACGACGTACTTGCGCGCAATGTGCGGCCAGGCGAGCTGGAAGGGGATGAGCGGCTCCCGGGGCGAAGGGGAGGCAATGTGGCTCTGCATCATGCTGATGACGGCAGCCATGCGCGACTGCGCGCCCAAGCCCGTCGAGAGGGGAGTGACCATCCACTCGTCCGTCTTGGCGGCCAGGCCGATGATGTCTTGTGTCGTACCAATGCTTAGGGACAGCGCCTCGGTAACGGTCTGCAACCACTGGTCCAGCGAGTCCATGTGCAGGTTGTACTTGCAGGGCTTGACCAGCTCGCGCTTGTAGTGCTGCAGCGAGTCGGTGTAAGTGCGCAGCCGCACGACCGACTGTGCGGCGAGCGAGCCGAGGGTCTGCGTGATGGCCTCGGGGTACTGGTTGGCCCACACGCCGACCGTGAGCCGCGCGAAACCCTCAATCAGGAGCGTGGCGATGAAGTTGCCCTGGAAGAGGAGGACTTGGAGGTAGTCGACGCCGTCTTGGGTGATGGTGTCTGCCCACTCGTAGTCCTTGGGCGAAGGGCCGCCGGCCATGCCAGCCAGGTACGGGTCCAGCTCAGTCCCTACGGCCGGAACCACGTTGACCCAGTCTGCGGAGAGAGCAGCCAGGTCGAGGACATTGTTGTAGATGTGCGGAATCAGCACGCCATCGACCTTGAGAGCGCCGCCAAGCGGAGTGTTGGGCGGGATTGTGCTTGGAGGCGCATGGGCTGCCAGACCTTTGAAGGCGTCAAAGGTATTGGCGCCCTCGGCAGGGGCGTTGATGGCGCCAACCATGCCCGCCTGGCAGTGTGTAGCAGCAGTCTGAGCGCAGTAGAACCAGACGGGCTTGTTATCCTTGAGGGTCACCTCGAAAGTGACACCCGACGTGGTTTCCTGCGTGGGGAAGAAGGGTGCAGAGAAGCCGCCATCGAGAGGCTGACAGGGCTTGTCAAAAGAAGACTGCACAATGGAGTGGTTCTGTATAATTTACATGCGTCAGAAGCTGTCATTTTTCTTGATCAAGCACGTCTAGTGTGCGGAAGGCGACCATGGACTCACCTTGGGAAGATAGCTGAATTCGACGACGGTACCGGTGAGCTCCGCGACGTTGTTTGGGTTGAAGACGAGCTTGCCATCAAAACCGACATCAATGTGCAGCTTGCGCAAGCCTCCGTTCGGGAGGGTGCCAACGGCCGGGGTGCTCGGCGGCGCACCGACGGCCTTGTCCTTGTATGCTTGAAGGGTATTTCCTTGAGCGGGCCTGCGTGAGTGTCAGCGAGATGCCCAGGCCAGTTACTCGTTTGCTCTTCCGAGGGTACTTACGCGTTGATGGCGTGAACCATGCCGGACTGGCAGTGGTTGCCGTTCTGCTGGGGGCAATAAAACCACAGGGGCTTGGTGTCGGTGACGGTGATGGTGAAATCTGTCGGGGCAGCCACGTCTGGGGACTGGTTGGGCGTGAAGCCGGAGAAGATGCCGTGCTCTTGGAGTTGGCACGGGTGGTCAAACGTGGACTGTGCGACGGCATGGTTCTGAGACGATGGTAGGGATGGTATTAGCCGAGTGTGTAATCTACATATAAAAAGTCCGCTTACGCGTGGGTGTTATGAAAGTACTTACCTTGGCAAAGAACTTGTAGGTGACGGTATCACCGATGTTGGCAGTCAGCTGCTCGGGGTCGAACTTGAGCTGGCCATTCTTGCCGACTGTGACTTCGTAGTGCGTGGCAGACACCAGGGAGGCGGCCAAGCCGATCGTGGCGGCTGCAACCTTGAAGAACGACATGGCTGGAAGAGGATAGGGCCAGACGCAGAACAGCTTGGGCACTCTCCAAAGTCCAGACGAGAGAGCTGTTTGTGCCGGAGGCGATGATGGGAGGGAGGAGGATGAATATGATGGGACAGGCAGGGCAGTGAGAGCAGCCTTTGAGAGGAAGTATCTGCAGCATCTGTGGCCGTTGCTATTATACTTAAGGTATGGGGTCAAGCTGGCAGGAGCAATCGAGTGGTGAGGTGAGCACTTGCATGTAGTCACGGTGCACCAGGCCCAAGAGGGCCGCCCCAGGCAGGGCCATGCCGGGCCGTGCAGGCGCCTCTCAGCAGCGCTGTCTGACCGACCTTAGGACCGTGGCCCGGAGCTTCGCTGGCCCGGGGGGCTGGAGCGTGTAAGATGATTGGCCACGGAACGTGCGCCGACCCGGCTGGGGTCTCGAGTCAGACCACACAAGCGACCCGACACTCGCCAGGTTTATTTTTGGGCGCCAGCGCAGCAAAGAAAACGTCAGCATGCCAAGGGGGCGCCCCAAAAATACCCCATGGTTAAGCGCAACATCCATGCTCTGTCTCTCTCGGCCGATGCAGCTGTCTTCAGCCTTCGGCCCAGATGCCGGCCGGCCATCTAATTAGTTAATTAATCAATATCATCAAGGCGATAGACAAGGACTGTCCTTCCATGCCTGCTGCGCCGCCGTCGTGACCACTGCCCAGTCCTTCTGCTCTCGCCAGCCGGCCTCGTGGAACCTCGGATCTCGAGCCTTCCGGGCTGCTCCGCCTCACCCACGGACAACTGCCGGCCGCCCAAGCTCGCGACGACACGTGAGCATCGCATCGCATCGCATATGGCTCCAACGCCCAGCCGGAGCAAAGACGCTGCCGGTTGTGCACTGACAGGCGCCTGACTGTGTTTCGTGGCTGGCCGTGGCCTCTTGCCGACCCCGCCCGCGTCAGCCCTAGGGCTCAAGCATCAGCCACGAAACAAAGGCGCAGGCTCAAACCCCTGGTCAGCCAAAGTCGTTTTCCTAATGGGTTGCTAGCCGCGAGGGAAGACAGGCCGCCCGCTGAGTGGCCTGCTTGTTTTGCTTTCTCAGCGGGCCCCGGTAAGCTGTGCAAGATTGGCTCGAAACACAACCCGCCTGCATGCTGCTGCAGACTCCGCCCCGGACCTGCAGGCAAATCCCTGTCTTGCCCCAAGCCTGACCTTGTAAGGCTGGGCTGACCTCAGCACTCATCTCAAGCTAGTGCAAGCCATAAAGACCATGCCACAGGTCCCTGTTGTTGTCGGTGTGAGGTCGCCCTCGGCTGATTTGGTCGAATTCATACGGAGCCCGCGCTTGTATACATCCCCTCCCTTACGTGCTCTTAGGCGCGGCCATAGATATCCGGACACACGGCACACGCATCTGCTACATCTGTACAGTCACTCCCCCATTCCCTGCGGGTTGTCCTTCCTCCCAAAGTCTCACTCATATCTTCGGGTCAGAGCCTGCCCTCTCTTCCTTTCAACTTAGCATCGCATTTGTATTGCACCCTCTCATGATGGCGCGCCTTCCTTGGTACGGCATCTTTTTCGCCATCGTCTCGGCGGTTTTCTCCTTGCTCGTCGTCCTCTCCGGCGTTGCCGGCTCGGCTCCTTTGTTCTTTCTACAGGTTAGCTACAGCAACTCCTACTCCGATCCAGATTATGAACAAATGAGAGCAAATCCGACTTACATATCACGCAGTTCAACACCAGTAATTACCGCGGGCCGCCGAGCGGGTCGCAGTTGGGCACCTCCCAATTCCTCCAGGGTCTGACCACCGTCTCTGGTAACGACCTTGTCGGCTCCGGCAGTGGCCAGAACGCCCACTTCGCGCAGCGGTATCAGGTCACGCTCCTGTCGGTATGCCAGACCGACAATGGACGCACCACGTGCTCCCCGCCGAAATTCGGCTATACTTTTGATGTCCAGCAGGCATTCCAGCTGCGGGACGACATGTTTGGCGGCGTGGACATGACGTCCTTCTGGAGACAGACGGCCGCGTACCGGCCAGTCTCCCTCTTCCTGGCCATCGCTTACGTCCTCGGCACCGTCTTCACACTCGTCTCGCTCGTGATGATGTTCCTGACGGCGTGTGTCCCCAAGGGCGCCTCGCTGGTCGCCTGCTTCACGCAGACCCTGGCAGCCGTCCTCCTCCTCGCAGCATCGATCGCCTCGGCCGTGACCTTCTACCGGCTCGGCGACACCTACAACGCCACGCTTGGCCGGGTCGGCATCCAGACCGCCGTGAGCTGGCGGATCATGGTCATCAGCTTCCTGGCCGCCGTCGAGTCCTGGCTCGTGCTCATCTTCCTGCTCGGCCTCCGCAAGAGCATCAAGCGCCGCTCTAACGCCGCCGCCCGGAGCATGGCCGCCTCCAGCCCCAAGTCCATCGGCAACACCACAAAGGTCTTTGTCGCCGGGTCCGGACAGGCCTCCCCATCAGTCATGTCAGGCGGCGCGGCGAGGTCCGGGTACCGGGGAACTTCCACCTTTGGCGGCCTGCTTCAGAAGATGCCCACGTGGAAGGGCAACCAGCAGAAGTACACCGAGATTAACAGGCAGTCTGGTGCCATGGCTCAGACATCCGCCTACAACAACAGCCCCAGGGGCGGTCTCATGGCGGCGAACGAGGAGGAAGACTTCTCGCACGGCATGCCTGACGATGTCTCCCAGGGTGCTATGGGCTACAACCAGCGAGACCCGGCCGCCAGGTATGACGACCCGTCGGCCTCACAGGCGACGAAGACGGGGCTCCATGCCGAGACTGCCTACGATCCGTACCGCAAGTAGGTAGATGTGGTGTGGCGATGATACCCTGATGAGTTACGAGTTCGTGGGCAGGTGGCGGCGAGGGTGGGGCGAAAACACTGTGGCCGGGGGCAGGCTAGGTGTTCTTTGTGTTGTGCGAGTCTTGAGCGGCGGTGGCCATGACAAAGTGGGTTGAGGGTAGTAGACTAGTAGAAGTAGATATTGCCGAAGGGACGGTTTCGTTGTCGAATATGCATTGATTTCCTGGGGATTGGCAGACATGGGGGCGTTCCGGAGTATGTAACATGAAGCGCTATCATCAACAATGCAGATTGGTATTCTCTAGCGCAGGTATCGCGAGGAAGATGTGAAGTTAAGTTGACTGCTTTACACGCTTTCGGACAGTGGTCTGATATTGGAGTGTCCCATTGTTCTCAGCGGCCTCCAGTCGACTACACGAGTGACTCAATGGCTGGCATCTACAACACAAACAGGTGGGAATAAGTAGCTTCCCGACTAATACCGGACATATGTCCCATGGCAGGATCACTCGCTGGTTCTTCTGCTCGTTCTCTGGCGAGTCATTCCTGGCGGCGGCAAGTTTCCGGGTCCTGCAGCGCTTCTTCCTCCCATTTTCGAGCCAACTCTCACTCTCCTCGTTCACCTCACATCTGGGACCACAATCGTGACACCACAAGACGACTGCTTGGACATCACCGCATGCCTGAAGTGCCGCAATCCCATTCCCCATTCAAAGGCAACAAAAACGACGCCTCAAGCCTCCTCACTCGTACTTCAGACCGCCGCCTTTACACCACCTCCTCCTCCTCTGCAGAGAACAAAATGGTCCGCATCCAGATAATCTCAGACCTGCACCTCGAGACCCCGCCAAAGAGCTACGACATCGTCGAAATTGCTCCCCGGGCACCATATCTCGCGCTGCTCGGCGACATTGGCTGTTGCAGCACGAGCCACAAGGCCGAGTACCTCGGCTTCCTGAGGCGCCACCTGCGCGTGTTCCGCGTGGTGTTCTTGGTCCTGGGCAACCATGAGGCGTACCACTCGACGTGGCAGGAGTCGCGGGACGTCCTGCGCGAGTTCGAGGCCGAGGTTCGCAGGGAAAGGAGGAGGGCAGTCGCTGCCGACGTTGATGGTGGTGGCGGCGGCGGTGCCGATGGGAGTCTGGGAGAGTTTGTCCTGCTCGACCGGGACAGCTACACGATCCACCCCGACCCCGATAGCAGCAGCAGCAGCAGCAGCAGCAAGAATCTAGACCACAGTACCGACGACGGAGCAGTGACGATCCTAGGCTGCACCCTCTTCTCACATGTCCCCATCCGCGCCGCACAGCGCGTCAGCATGGGCCTCAACGACTTCCGCGTGATCGGCGACGGGTGGGACGTGGCCCAGCACAATGCCGCGTTCCGGGGGGACCTGGCATGGCTAAACGAACAAGTTATGGCTCTCTCGTCGGGGACGCATCGCAACGACGACGAGAAGAACAGCAACAGCAATAGCAGCAACAGCAAGACCAAGATCGTCATCTTCACGCATCACTGCCCAACACTCGACGACCGCGCCATCGACCCTCAACACAGAGGCAGCCCTCTGACGGCAGGCTTCGCGTCGGATCTAAGCAAGCAGCCGTGCGTGACCACCAACACCACCGCCACCAATAAAGGAATCGTCAAGCTGTGGGCTTTCGGACACACGCACTATAATTGTGACTTTGTCGACGATGACGATGGCGGCGGCGGCGAGGCAAAGTCCGGGATCAGGTTCTACACGAACCAGCGCGGGTACTACCATCGGCAGTCTCCGGGTTACCAAGAAGACAAAGTCGTAGAGGTGTAAATGTGCTTGGGTATGCGTGTTATCCTGCAGCGCGCGCTCTGAGAAGAGATCCTGGAAGGCTCGGTGGCTTGTAGTGAACGGTGTCGTTCAACGACGCGAGACATTGCGTGTTTGTACCAGCAGGAAGGATGGCACTGCATGGTCTGTCTGAGCCGTACAAGACCACAAAGTTACGAGGGCTTTGCTGATCATAAAGTTGCCATCGCGGGGCCTGGGCAGGGTCCTGCGCGGCTAGACGGAGCGGCCAGACTACTGAGAGAAAATATCGCCGGGAAACCCCATGCCATTCCGGACTCTTTTTTCCATTCTTAGCTTTCCAAGACACATAGAACGACGCCTTTGCAGCTGGTTCACCATGCCAAACACTGTGCAATTTTCCCCATACTCCTGATTTACCCAAGCCAAGACAAAAACACACCTAGCCAGTAGCGCAAGTCTGTGTGCCTGCGTCTACAGAAAACACCCTAAGTATCCAACGTCCCTAAAATGTCGCCATGAAGCCAACCTTGTCACGAACTTGGTCTGCAGGATTATTTTTTCTCAAAGTTAGCGCCCGCCCCTACACTATCACATCACCGCCGCATGGTCTGCGCTTTCGGCAGGAATGGCACTCACCTCGCATCCCACCCAAGGCCTCAAAGGCGCTGGCATAGTTCTCTAGTGTCATCAGGACTGAAAACAGGCCAGCTTGTACGCTTGCCAGGTTATCCTGCCACGGTCCTGATCCCGAGTCGGTCTCGGTTGTTGTCCCTTGGCCAGCGACAAGCTGCTGTGCCTTGCTCTTCACCATGAGCAGGGCGTAGCAGCTTTGCATGGCGCAGCAGGCAAACGCCGGCATCGTCCTTGGCGTGACCATGGGGGAGTTAGGGCCAAGGTAAATCGGCGCTGCGGAGATCTGACCAGTAGGGTTTGGATACGGCATTAGGTCGAATGCCTTGGCAATGTTGAGCGCTGACCTGAGACAGACGTCGGACGAGTGGTACATGGTGAAGGGCAGTCGCAGTGGGCCTTGTGCCTCGAGCACGATACTGGCGGCAGGTGTCGAGCGGTTTGATTGAGGCGGTGAGGACAGGCCATTGCTATGGGTCATCTGTCTCCTGGGTATAGATTCAAAGCTGCTCGTGCAGCAGGGTTGCAGATATTGCTGTTCGGGACTTGGTGTTGCCTCGTCTCTTGTCGATTTCAAGTCGCAGTGTTTACCGGAGAATATCGCCGTGTCAAAAAAGGCACAGTAGCGATGAACCTTGATTCGAGCACTGCGAGTGGTCTCATTAGACACGTGCGCGAGCTTGGCATCGTTGTTGCGAGACGTACCTGTTCAATTTTATCCTCGCAATGCATTTCAGGGCCTGCGCAAGTACGTGCTCATCGCCATCGACCGGTCGCGTGAGTGGACAATCCAGAATCCATGATTCAGATCTCGTACACATTGGCTCGAGACGTCGCTCGAGCTCAAGCATACGCTCAAAGATGCGCTGGTATCCCTGTCCCGCCTCCCGGGCTTTGTTCAGCTCCATGACGAATTTCGTGGCAGCCAAGATGGCTTGCTGAGCTTGGATAAAGTGACCAAACGCCTAACGGTAGTCAGAAGATTGTAGGTATATGGTATGCCAGCAGTGCACGTACCTCGCCATCAGAACGGATCAAAGGGTAGTGAGTAGTGATATTTGACACGAGGTTTTCCCAGGTTGGGGCCTGAAATCACTTGTCAGTGAACAGCTCGAGATCATTGTCGACCGGGGGTGACTAACCGTATTGCTGACGATTGATACTTGGGAGATGCATACATATGTCATCCACCAGGTCCTCCTCTTAGCGTCAGTGTAAATGTCTTGTTGTGTAGGGTCGGTGTGAAGCCCAAGCTCTAGAGCTTGCGTCAATGCCGCATTGGCCCGCAGAGACATCTTCTTGAGATTTCCGCGCTGCGCGTATTCATAGACTGACAAAAGGTCAAGTGCAATGATTGTCTCAAGCTCGTAAGGTACTTCTGGGTGAAACTGAATTCTGGCACTGCCCTGGTCAGCATCGTCCAGGGCTCTCGCGGGTTCGAGTTCGGACTCTGGCCGGTCGCTGGCAATTTCGATGCTCTCAAGTGCCGATTTCGCCAGAAGCTGGGAGTAGTTGCGTCGAAAGCGGATCGAGTCAGGGCTCATTGGCGTAGTGTCTTGAGGACAGGGTATCAAGGCCAGGATGGCAGAAAGCGCAAGACTTATTGGCGAAGGGGGCTCGACGAATTCAAAGTCGTTGTTCTGATAACTAAACAGGGGCGTGATGACTTCGGGGTATGGTGACGCCTGTGGGCGAGGAAGAATAGGAAAGAAAGGATGTATCCAGATATAATATGCGTTCAAACTGGCATCGTGTTAATGGGCCGCGGTGGGAATAGGCATGCTTTGTTTGGACAGGCCAGCTTACATGGCAGCTTGATCAAGACCATAAGTCCTCGCCATGCAGACGGTTGTGTCTGCAATAACCGGCTGCTGGAAAAGCTCCTCGAAGATCGCATCGCTGCTTTTATACTTGTCGCCCAGCTGGGCAAGGCCAGCTCCAGGCTCGATATAATTCTCGAGGTAGATTGCTGCTGTGACTGTTAGCTTCTAACGCAGACGGTAGAAACAGGTTCATGTTGGATCCGAGGACTCACCTGAAAATGGCATCTCCTCTGTCTTGCCGACTGGTGGATCTTGCCGTGCAGACACTTCTTTGCTTTTCTTACGAATGCGTGGACCACCACGTCGGCTAGGCAAGTACTCGCATTCACGGTTTCTTGTCTTGCACTAATGAATGCAGATAACATCAACATATCATCCACATGATTGCTCAAGAGGGTGGAGTCGGGAGGGGGGCCTGGACGAAGACATACGCTGGAACAGGGTTTGTCGCCGTTGCATCTTGTCCGTGATGATCGGCTGCGCATGATCAAGTCAGAAATGGTTCTTGGCCCATCACGCGGACCATCGCGTGGCGCGCGAAGCTCGAGCGCCCTCAAGCCACATGTAGGACTCACCAAGCGAGGCAGGCGCTCTTGACCGGCGGCGCGGCGAATTTCTTGCGCGGAGCCGTGGCCGCGCTGGATTCTGGGACTAGGGCCTCCATCGCAAGAACATGCCGCTCAAAGCGACGGAGCTGTATCAGAATGTGACAGGTGGAGCGCGACTCTCGCCCGACGTTGAGGCTTTGGGCAGCCTGCAGCGGTGATTCCCAGCAACGAGCGCCAGCCAGTTCGTTTGCATGGACCAGGTCTGTGATCTAATCCGGCAGAGGGCTGAGGGCGATGCTCTCTTTGGCAAGAGGGGGGCAAGATGCCCTGCGGGGTTGCTTTGTGTCAGGCGAAGGCGCCAGTGACGCTGATGAGGGTTGAGAGCACCAGGACTTGGTGGTTGGTTGCTGATGAGAGCGGGCTCAGATGTCGTCCTGGGCAGGCCTGAGGGTCAAGTATTGGCCAGTCAGGGTCGGCGCGGATCGGTTCTTGGCGAGCCCCCGGAAGTGGGGACGGCAGGATGCTCGGATCTGTTATGTACGTAGAAAACCATCAACAGCTGAGGTCGTGGTGATGGCTGATCACGCCGAGATAAAGGATCCAGTCCCAGAATACAGTTCCCATTCAGACAAGTCCCGGCAGTCGCAGCCATGGGGGGGCGCAGGCTGGCCATTCAGAGGCGACGCTGTCGGGGCGGGCTCCGCGTCTGGGGTCTGGGCGACGTCCAGATTATGAGTCGTGGGGACATTTCAAGCGGGCATGCGTAGGGCATGCGTGTGTGGGTGCGGCTGATAATCTTGAAAGAAAACGCCCAGCACTACTTATCACCAGCCGCACTGGGGGGGTGGCACCACAAGGCCTCGCCCGCGCGCCCAATCTGCTCTCGGTGCTCCCGACGCCGAGATGCTTAAAAGAGCCGGGCGCATCCCTCTGTGCCTGAACAGCAACTGAAACAAACCGCACGCACTGGCAGTCGTGCGTTCAGATCACTCGATCTCCCATCGCTTACAAACCGACTGCTCCTCGAACCCCTGCCAGCGCCCTGGAAAATTAATAGCGGAACGGCAGCCCATCTCTTGAAATGAGAGCATAATCGTGCCACCCCGAAGGCGAGTTGGTGCATGATACCCTGGCTGCCTCGCCCGCCAGCCTGCAAAGCCAGTCCTATCAGTTGTGATGCTATCAGTTGTGACCTCTGGGCACAAACTCTCTCTGGAGCTCGCTCATGGAAGCAAGCAGTACGTAGCATCTGATGCAGCGGAGCCTCATGCTCGAGCAAGCAAACACGTCGCAGGAAGCCTGGGCCAACCCCACACAAGTAAGCAGCCGACAAGGATTCGAGTCGTGAACGCTGTCGAACACACGTCTGCTGCCAAGATATGACGTCGACATGGACAAGACGTGCCGCCCGCGATCTGCGGGGACTGGTATTCCCAGCCGAGTGGTTCTGGAGTAACTATGTCCTGTCAAGACTGGACTGGCTGGGGTCATCCAAGCTTGCATCAAGTGGCCCTTGTCCTGACAGGAAGCAGCCCTTGAGAGGCAGGCACGAGCAGACACTGACAACCGGCCTGCGCAAGCACCATATAAAGTTCTACCCTGCGGCGCCTCGAGGTACTGACTGAACCAGTGACGCTGCTTGAACACCATATTCGGACGCGCATTGCTAGCCTGGCATATCTCTCAATGTCACAATGGGAAACGTGCACGATGTTGGGGAGGCAGGCCTTGAGCCGCAGCGGAAATGACCAGGCTTTATGCTTTGAGCCGAGGAGCATAACGATATGGTGCGTGCTTTGTCTCACGCAGGGTGGCCAGGGTTGCCGGGAGCAGACGTCATGCGAAAGCGACACACAGCACAGTACAGCACTGCACTGCACGGCATGTGTAAACGTCGAAGCTTGCGAAGCAAATGATCACCACCTGGACGGCGAGTGGGCAGACTGGACATAATAACGACTTGAGCCGTTGCTCGGGCCTTGAAAAGCCGCCGACCTGCAAATATACCCCGGCTGCCGGGCGGTCCCGATGTCACAAGGCAAAAAAGCTCGGCTACCCGGATGACCCTGAAATCCAGGGCTGCGCACTAGCCTGACGCCATCGCCGCAACCCGCAAACCCCAGGCCGGCCGCCCTCGGGTCGGCTCACCATCAACCCCCGACCGTCCTGCCTGCTTCCTCCCATTACACAACCGCAACCTCGAGTCGCACACGACCCTCCGGGCTGCGGCCTCGCTGTCAGCATTCACAACTCTGTTTGCTGCTTCTCCTGCCGAGCAAGACGCCGGGCCAAGCACTTTCCCTTAGCCGACACTCGAACGACCACGCCATTGACCGGGTCGTGCTGTCCGCCTCGGCTTCCATTCATCATGCGGGGTCTGCGCACTTTGCCAGCGACGGCTGCGCGGACTGTCGCCTACCGATCAGGCGGCCGGCCAGACACCTTGACGCAAAGCGCCATCTGTGTGCGGTGCATGCACAGCGGCATTCTCCTCAGACCTGATGTCGCAGAGAAGGCCACGCGGCGTGTGTCCCCAGCCGGCGCGTCACAGCCTCGGCTCTCACGAGCAGTCCCGGCAAAGCATGCCAGGCGCAATGCCTCAGTTGCGACGTCTGCTGCAGTTCCAGGTAAGAAAATATACCGTCACTGCAAGCAATGCATACTGCATACTGGCCACAGGACTGACTTGGCCTGCTGTTAGCCTCACAAACCCATGGCGACTTTGGCCCGCTCCAGGAATACGACCGCCGAGTTGCCGAGGGCATCTTACGAGACGATCCTCACCAGCGAGGCATCATACAGAGCCTGCAAACCCTCCACGAAGACCTGCGACATTACAGGGCGAGACCTGTCGTCCACCCCACGATCGAGTCCCTCAAACCCAGCACCTCCATATTCAGCTTCTTCGGTGGTGGCAAGTCCAGCAAGACAATCGGCGACATCCCAAGCAATCTGCCCCGCGGCTTGTACCTCTACGGCGATGTCGGCAGCGGCAAGACGATGCTCATGGACCTCTTCTACGACACCCTGCCCCGGGCTGTCAAGACGAAAATGAGGATACACTTTCACAACTTCATGCAGGACGTCCACAAGCGGCTGCACAGGATGAAGATGGAGTATGGTAACGACATTGACGCGGTGCCTTTTGTCGCCGCCGACATTGCCGACGCCGCGAACGTCTTGTGCTTTGACGAGTTCCAGTGCACCGACGTTGCGGACGCCATGATCCTGCGACGCCTGCTCGAGGCGCTCATGTCGCACGGCGTGGTTCTCGTCACAACCTCCAACAGGCACCCGGACGAGCTCTACAAGAACGGCATCCAGCGCGAGTCTTTCATCCCAGCCATCCACCTGCTCAAGAACCGGCTCCACGTCATCAACCTCGACTCGCCCACCGACTACCGCAAGATCCCCCGGCCGCCGTCAGGCGTCTATCACACGCCGCTCGATAGCCACGCCAAGGCGCACATTGAGAAATGGTTCCGCTTCCTCGGCGACCCGGAGAACCCGGAGCCGCATGCCGAGACGCAGACCGTCTGGGGCCGCGAGATCCACGTGCCTCGCGTGAGCGGGCGCTGCGCGTGGTTCACATTTCAGGAGCTCATTGGCAAGGCCACGGGCGCGGCCGACTACATTGAGCTGATGCGCAGCTACGACGCCTTCATCGTGAGCGACATCCCCGGCATGACGTTCCGCGAGCGCGATCTCGCGCGGCGCTTCATCACCTTCATCGACGCCGTGTACGAGTCGCGGGCGAAACTGGTCCTCACCACGGCGGTGCCGTTGGCCCAGCTGTTCGTCTCACCCCAGGAGATGCGCGAGTCCCTGAAAAAGGAGGGCAAGGAAGTCAGCGGGACTGATGTCGACGACGAGCCCTCGTCTAGCGCGCTGGACCACATGATGGAGGACGCCAACGACACCGGAGGCGAGGCCAGCAACACCATCAGCCAGCTCAAGAACTCGAGCCTGTTCACGGGCGAGGAGGAGCGCTTCGCGTTCGCCCGCGCGCTGTCCCGGCTGAGCCACATGGCCAGCAAGGAGTGGGTAGAGCGCGGCATGGGCCTCGAACACTCTGGCGGCAAGAAGGAGCACGATGACTGGGCCAAGGTGCGCAGCCGGCAGATGGAGGATAGCATGTAGAGGCGGTGTTTCTCCCTGTTCTCTTGCTTCTCTCGCACTTGGTCTTTTTTTTTGGCGTGCTCGTGGGTTTTTGGCCAAGTACAATACACAACCGGACGGGATTTGTTTTTTTGCTGGAGCGACTTGCTGCAGCGGTGACTTTGCTAGATACCAATATAGTTCTTGTGCATCTGGCACTCCTGTGGGAAATTCTCCAGGTGGCTATGGTCATGTATACCCGCTGTTCTCAAGTGCAAGAACTCGTCTGTGTAAATCACGTGGGTGCTCACGTCTCAGTAGCTCCTCGACAAAGCGTCACTCACGGCATATTTGCTGGTCATGTTATGACCTCCGCCACAGCCACTGTGGCAGTTTGGGTTCCGCGACAAATTGCTTATGTCTCGGAGAAAAGTGGTGTCGTTGACTTTTCGTATCCGTATTATTGTATCGCAAGCACGCAGTGATCATGGTTAGACATCTCGAGTCGAACGAACATCTTGTCTTCACGACCACCCGGCCGAGCCAGCAGACCCTCATTCGGCCGTTCTTCTTCGTCTTCCAGAATCCGAAATTGCAAGATTCGTGTGGCCGCGGCGGTGAGCAAGCGAGCGAGCGCGGATGCCTGCCTGCCTGCCTGCCTACCTGTCTGCATTGACGAACGTCGGGATTCTACGGCCAGGACATATCCTTGGGCTGACACTTTCTCGTACCCATGACTGGAGGCGAGCTACGCACCCGGGGCAAGCAGCAGTTGTGTGCGCAAGGCATGATGAGGGCAGTCTTTCCGTAACCGCGTGACCTGACATCCCGTATTAGTTGAAGGAACGCATCCCGACGGTGTACTCCCAGTCTGGACTCTGCTAAGAATCTTCTGTGTGCTGATCTTATGGACCAAGCTGTTCAATATTTCTGCTTCAATCACGGCTTTACCTGGGAGGTTTGTGCTCGCCCACCCAAATGTAAAGGTGCCCGGCTCCGAACCGTTGGCTGGCTGGCTGGCTTCGTACCTTAGCTGGGTCCACTTGCGGCGCAGTCCGTCCCGTGAAGGGTGGCGGTACCCCTGAAATGCATCCATGAATCTTTCTCGACGTATGAGAGGAACAGGGTGCGTCGTCCCTGTCTTGTTGCCCTTTGGCTCGTGAAAGCTTTGAGTGGTCACCAAGGGACAGCCAGCAATGCTATATTCGCGGCTTGTGCCCTGAGGATGGCAACGCCTGACGGCACAAGCCCAGCATAAGGCGGCGTCGAAGAGCTGTATGCGGCGGCGGGTGTGAATTTTGGCTTTACCCCCCCGGCCTGCGAACTGCATGAATGGCAGCAAAACGTGCCGTTGTCACATGGGTTCCTGCAATTTACCTCTCCCGTCGGCAAAAACGCACCGCCTCGAATCACAGCTCTGAGGGAGACTAGGCAGACTTGCCACAGGCCCAAGTCTGGACCCTGAATCGAACGAATGCGCGGGCGCCGAGCGTCGGCGTCCTCAGACAGCGCTAGGGGGGGGCTTTGCGGAGAAGGACGCCGTCGAATCCTTAGATGATGCTGAACCCTTGTCCAGATGTGCTCCAGCAGTTACTTTCGACAGAATCCCTGCAATCAGGCTGGACACCGCGTTCCCCATGACCGATCTCGTGATGTGGTCGCTACGAGGCTTGGTGATGGTGGAGTGCCGTCATGATTGGCTCGGGTGCTGTCGCCCACCCTGGCGCACATTGGACACATGGGAATGTCGCGACAATCTCGTGCTGCCGATCGGTTGCCTGAGGGTCCCCTGTGGTCCCTGTGGTCCCTGCCAATTGCCAAGTCTCCTGGTAGCCGAGTGGATTGTGGCTGGCACCCACATCCATAGTTGAAGGGAAATTGTGCTTCGACAATCAGGCTTTTCATCGTGGGCTTCAAGGCTCTCTGAGCATTTTGGATGGTGCATTCTTGGCCCGTGATAGACACCGACTGTCCATCGGCAGAGCACGGCTTAGGCTATCCGTGGACGAGCCACAAAGTCGCGCGGCTTGCTACCAGGTTCCTGGTGGTGGTTGACTGAGTGCCTGCAAGAACCACTACCAGATCATAAAAGAGGCATGATTGCCATAAGACGACGCCTACACGTGACCCTAGAGGTCGGTCTTCCGACAAGCACCAAGCACAAATGTAACAACAGTGCAGCTGTTGGTCCAGGCCGTTCCGTCCAAACAGAGGTGAAGCGCAGAAATGTGTCTCATAGCGGACAAATCGCCGGCGCGGTGGAGATTTGCCGGGGCCGGTCAAATAGGGGTCGTTTTCATCCACGAGAGCCACCCCTGGTTACGCCAGCGAGCACTCGTCCATACACAGTATTTGACTGCACAGTCACCAGTGGTCGAGAGCTTGCCGAGCATGGGCATGATTAATGTGCTATGCTCTTTCTGGTAGGAGCCGGCGCCCAGGAATTTAAGGCCTGGCGCGCACCTTATGATTAGCTTCAAGCCTGGAGCTGGGCCTGCCCAGCGCGCACGACTCGTCATGGATGGATGCGATCCCCAAGCACGCAATACCTTCGCGCCCACTCACCTCCTTCCAACCTCCCTTGTGCCACAGGGCCAGGATTTGTGCGTTGTTTTTTGGGTCAGGTGGCGAGCAGATCCATCGAATCTCGGTCGCGAGCTTGTCTAAGCCTTCAAGGAGTTGCGCCGCAGTGGTTCATTGAGCACTCCAAGGCCGCTGCAGAATGCCCCCGTGTATCTCGAGCCCAGGACGAAGCATTCGCCAACCTGTACAGAACACAACCATCTCTGTTACAATGCTGGCTTGTTGGTTGGTCGGTCGGCAAGCGCTCGGTGCCCTGTTTAGTCGGCCAAGGAGACAGGCCCAGGGTTGACAGGTCCAGGCCGTTGTGGGCGGCGGACCAAAGTCACAGGCGAGCCCGCAGTGCAAGGCTCTATCCAGACATGGCCAAGACGCAAAACCCCCACCGGACTGAGAACCCTGGTCGTTGTCGCCTTGGTCAAGCCCTGGCCGTTGGTTGTTGGCTATGCTACTGGTGCGTGCAGCAGATGGTGCAAGATGCAAGCTGCCTAGAGCTATGGGGCTGAGCAGATCGTCGATAACGGCACAAGAGCGGCAGAGACGCCGGCGTGTGTCGTCGATGCGGCCCGCCCGAGGTGTGTGCAGATTGCGATCCTATCGGGAGCGAGGTGCCGCAAGAGCGCAAGCATGCAAGAACGATGATGATGACGGCTCTGACGTAGGGGCTGCCGGTGCCTCGGGACCTCAGAGTCTGTTTCCCAGAGGCCGGTTTGACTTTGGTCGGGCGAGTCGAGGTGCTATTGCCATACATGCAGTCGCATGGTGCTTTAGGTGCGCAAGTGCGCCCAGACGGGCGGCCCCACCGGACTCCTCCTACTGCGTTCACTAATGTAGGCTCGAGCGGCCGATAACGTGTGGGCAGCGGCCAGCCACCAGGTCATGCAGCGAGCTCCTATTCGCACCCTGGCCGGTCGCGCGACTCGAGAGGGTTCCCTGCACGTGGGTACGCTAGGCCCAAGTGCCTCTTCAGAGCAGTGGGACTCATTACCAGGGGGCCGGCGAGGGCAGCCGCCTTAAATGTTCTGGCTGGCTTCCGTAACGGGCAGTCCTGCTCCAGCCAAGGCCAGGCCTAGTCGTCGATGCCATGTACCGCTGGCCCACGCCAATCTCTCTCTCTTAACCGTCCCCGTCCCGCCTCCTGATCTATACTCGCGTCCTCCCCGCCACCACCTCTCAACACCTCTCGCGATCGTCCTCCCGCGCCAGCATGTTCCTGCGATAACCACGCAGCGTCCGGTCGTTTCATATCTGCCGAGGCTCACCTTGCGCCCTAGAGCACGTCGCCGCCCCTTCTTCGCCCACCCACTCACTCACTAGCTCGCTCGCTCGCGCCAGCCAGCCTGCCAGACGTTTTGCTGTGGTTGTAATGTCGGCGATGAGAGCAGTATTTGCGCGGGTCGCCAGTTCTCTTGCTCCGGTATCCACCAAGGAGGCCATCTACCGCGAGCTTCCCTCCCGTGACCAGAGCCCCCTCGGCTCTCCGGCAACCACACACTCCAAATTCTCGACCAGCTCGCCTATACGAAGCAAGATGTCGGAAGCTTGGCGCAACCCGTCCACTCGCAGGAGGCTACAGGTCTGCCTGCGCACCACACCCAGGCGCCTATTCGCCATCGCCCTCTTTGGTTTCTTTGCGGTCGTTCTGCTCGTCGGCGGCGGCGTCAAGGCCCAGAGGTATATGAAAGAGAAGAATGCGCCGCCGCCTCCCGAAGAGGAGCAAGACCCTGGCTACCATTGGCAGAGATACCCAATGTGAGACACTCCCACACCCGTGGCAGCCCCATCCGCCGGGGTACCACAGATATGCAGCATTTGAGACCTGTGTCACTGACCAATCCGCAATTAGCATGAGCGGCTTCTTCAACGGCGTCAAATCACTCGTCAATTACACAGACTGGGAGCCGGAACAGCGCGCCTCGGCTGACACAACATTCGAGATCCACAACTCTATCCCAATGGATCCAGTCGTCGCGAACCCGTACCCCGACTTCGCCTCTGCCGAATATCTCAAGGAGCACAATCCCGTGTCGCAGTGCTACATCGATAAGGCTGAAAAGGTCCCTGCGCCCAACGTCTTTTCTTACCCGGGCATCCCTGCCAACATGACTGCTCCTTACTGGGGTTCTTATGAGCAGCTGAACATACCAAGAGACCGGTGCTGGGAACGGTTTGGACGTTTTGGTCCCTACGGATACAGCTATCCGTGGTCCGAGGGCGGCCTGGGGCTGTCCAACCACTCCGTCAAGACCGGCACCGAGGTGCTCGAGTCCATGTACCACAAGGTCGACTACCGAGGAGTCGACTGGGGCGATGCGCAGAAGCGCTGTCGCGAGAAGAACAAGGCCCGATTTGAGCCCACGACCCCAGGCAAGAAGCCGGTTGCGCGGACAGCGTACGTTCTGCGCACCTGGACTGGGTACAAGTACGACGACATCCAGCTTCTGTCGCTCCGCGCCATGGTCAACGAGCTGTCGCTCAAATCTGGTGGCGAGTATGACGTGCATCTCTTGGTGCATGTCAAGGACGACACGATTCCCATTTGGGCCTCCGAGGAAGTCTACAGAAAGACGTTGCAAGAAAACGTCCCCGAAGAGTTTTGGGGCATTGCGACGTTATGGTCAGAGCAGCAGATGCGGACATACTACCCAGGCCCCTGGATTGACAACCTCTATAACCACGCAAAGGCCGACATCTATGGCGTGTACCGGAGTGCTCATTTCCCGCTCCAGTGGTTCTCCCAACAACATCCTGAGTACGAGTTCTTTTGGAATTGGGAAATGGACGTCAGGTACCTCGGGCATTATTACGAGTTCCACAATGGCGTGGCCAAGTGGGCCGCGGCCCAACCTCGCAAGTTCCTGTGGGAACGCAGTGCCAAATTCTGGATCCCCTCGATGCATGGGTCTTATTCCAAGTTTTCGGCCCTGGTTGAGAAGGAGACCCTCGAGAAGAAAGAGGAGCCGATTTGGGGTCCCGTCAAGTTTCAGACTGATGGATCTGGTCGGGCCGACGGCTTGGGCATGCTGCCCTCCCCCAACTCGACAATTCCACCGACACCGATAGAGCAGGATGACGACGAATGGGGCGTGGGCGAGGAAGCCGACCTGATCACATTCGACCCCCTCTTCGATGTCACGAAGACGAACTGGGTTTTCAAGGACGACGTCACCGGTTACAATCTGACCGTGCCGCCACCTCCCCGCCGCGCGGCCCTCATCACCATTAGCAGGTTGTCGAAGCGCCTATTGGATACGATGCACGAGGAGACGTACAGGATGGCGCACTCCATGTTTCCGGAAATGTGGGCACCCAGCGTCGCCTTCCACCACGGTTACAAGGCTGCGTATGCTCCGCATCCTGTGTATTTTGACCGAAAGTGGCCGGCGGAGACGATGGACAATGTCTTCAACTATCCCAAGGAGCCGCAAGACAGCCCGTTCGCCTGGGGCGAGCACAACTTCCTGGGCAGCACGTTTTACTACAATGCCGGCTTCAGCGCGGCCCTATGGCGCCGGTGGTTAGGCCATGCCGAAGACATTGGCGGTGGTCGGGAGGCGGAGGAGATGGGCTCGGATCGGATGTGCCTCCGTGGCCTTCTCCTTCACCCAATCAAATCGGAAGCGGTAGAGTGAAGGGCCGAGGCTTGCGTCCGACCTGCCTCCCCCCCGTCACTTTTGGTTCGGCCTGCATCTGTTTTTCTCTTTGCTTTTTCTTTTTCGTTTTCCCTTCTCTCGACTACACATTAGAACCGGCGTTCACAGGGTGTTCAGGCAATATCGACGTTTGAAGGCACGGGTTCCATGGGCAGTCATCGGCATCACAGAGCCTACTCTTCTCGCTGGAAGGAGGCCAGCCTTGTCTGCGGTGGCAGCTTTGGTTTCCGCCGGGCTATACGGGTTGGTTGGCTGTGTTTTTTCACGCTAGAGGCGCGACCAAGCGGCATTTGTAGCATTTAAGAGCGTTTTTGACGGGACGGACGGGCAGTACATAATCCTGGGGCGTCTTGTTGGCAGAACGAGCGCCCGCTGTACATGGTCGCTATGCATGAGGAGGGAGGGACAGACGAGCCAGCGTCAACGCGATGACGACGACGGGCCTTGGAAAGCCTAATATGACAATGAAAGATGATTACATTCACGGTCTTGTTGTGTTTTGCAGAGGCACATGTTACTCGCGTCCATCTGCCGTGTCTGCGTGTTTTGCGCTGGAGTGGCGTCGTGGGGAAGTGCGTGATGTTGTTTCGGTGGTGTGTATGTTGCGGCTCCGAGGTTGCGTCATTGATGTGGTCGGCTGTCCGTCGTGCCTCTGGGGCCCCCCAACGAACTGGGGGGAGTCATTTGCGCATGCGATAAGGGAAGGCACCCCCAACGGCTCCCCCGCGTCGCCCGCACCATGCCATGCATGCGCGCAGCTGGAGCTTTCTCAGGCACCAGCCTCTCTCTACACACCTCTTATCATCGCCGAGAGAGCGGACTTCAACTCGAACCACTTCGTGCTTCCTCTTGATTACATTGCATTGCATCTTTTATCATACTTGTTGACACACCACAGTCCACGTACGCCATGAGGTCCTCTCTGCTCGCTCTGCTGCTGCCCGCCGTCGCCTCGGCCCGCTACGTCGAGGCCGGCGAGGCCAACCGCGTCATCCCCTACCCCAGCAACCTCGAGGCCCCCAAGGAGCACCTCATCGAGCTGACTCCCGGCGAGACTCGATGGGTGACTGAGGAGCAGAAATGGGAGCTCCGAAGGGTGAGTCTGCATCTGTGTTCTGGTCAAACAGGGTCTCTCCACCTGCGAGGCACGCAGCCGCTGACGACGTCATCATCATCCACAGGACGGCCAACGCTTCATGGACATTACTGACAACCGCGACCTCGGCTCTCTGCGCATCGCCTCCAAGTCGAAGCCCGTCTTCCCGCACGACGTCACGCTGCAGAAGGAGGTCCGACCGCTGCTCAAGAACCTGTCCAAGGTCGGCATGGAGGATCACCTCAAGACCTTTACGAGCTTCCACACGCGCTACTACAAGTCCGACTACGGCCGCCAGTCGTCCGAGTGGCTGCTGCAGCAGGTCCAGGACACCATCAAGGCCGCGGGCGCCGACAAGCACGGCGTCGAGGCCAAGCACTTCAAGCACTCTTGGGGCCAGAACTCCATCATCGCCACCATTCCTGGCAAGTCCAACTCGACCGTCGTGGTCGGCGCACACCAGGACTCGATCAACCTCTGGCTGCCGTCAATTCTGCCGGCCCCCGGCGCCGATGACGACGGGAGCGGCACCGTCACGATCCTCGAGGCCCTTCGTGTCCTGCTGTCGTCCGAGGACGTCATCAAGGGCAAGGCGGTCAACACAATCGAGTTCCACTGGTACTCGGCCGAGGAGGGTGGGCTGCTAGGCAGCCAGGCCATCTTCTCCGACTATGAGAAGAAGGGCCGTGTCGTCAAGGCCATGCTGCAGCAGGACATGACTGGGTTTGCCCAGCGCACGATTGACGCTGGCAAGCCCGAGAGTGTGGGTGTTATCACCGACTATGTCGACCCCGGGTTGACAGCCTTTATCAAGAAGGTCATTGAGGCTGTAAGTCGCCCGTATTCCACGTTTCTTCATACCCTCTGGAGAACCACTACTGACTCGTACCACCATAGTACTGCGAAATCCCCTGGGTCGAGACAAAGTGCGGCTACGCCTGCTCGGACCACGCCTCGGCCTCCAAGGCCGGCTACCCGTCGGCGTTTGTCATCGAGTCCGAGTTCAAGGACTCGGACGACCACATCCATGGCACCGACGACCAGATCAAGTACCTGTCGTTCGACCACATGCTACAGCACGCCCGCATGACGCTGGGTCTCGTGTACGAGCTCGCCTTTGCCGACTTTGCCAAGCTCGAGGGCGAGGCTGCGGGAGGTGTCGAAGTTGGTGAGCTGTAGAGCGGCTGCGCCGAATGAGGTTTTCAATGAGCGTTTGAGATTGGGCCATGGATCAAGGTTCCGCGAGGGCGGGGAAATTGGCATAGCTTTGTGCATTATCAATAACTACAGCATGGTTTTAAGCATCTAATACTTGGTGCCGTGAACATGGATTTCAATATGTGAACAGTTCCAAATGTGCACTTATCCAGGGGAGGTGGTAAAAGGGCAAGGCAGGCTTACACGCAGCACTCAATCTCATGTGTTGCCTCATCCCGAGCAGGACGACGATCTCTTACGTCTACCGAAATGCAAATGACAAAGGAGAAGATGACGAAGGCAGCGAGGCCAGCATGGACAAGGGCCTTGCCGCCGCCGCGGACACACGACCAGCAACACTCGCACTTGCACCCGCCGCGTCGTTCTCCTCACCACGAGGACCGCCGCCGCGGCTTCCAGGTCGACGAGGAGCAGGCTGAGCTGTCCACAAGAGATCCCCGGTTCCGTCGTTGATGTTGTTATAGCTGCTGCTGCTAGTGTAAGCCGCGATGTTGGGGTAGTTGATCCCCAGGCCGCTCATGTCGATCAGGTCGTTGTCGGCTTCGGTACGAGTGGTGTTGTCGGGCTGGTAGCTGTGGACATGGCTAGGCGCTGCTGCGGCTGCTGGATCTGTCCCGTGCGGTCGTGTGGTGATACCAATAGCAGCATCACCACCATCACCGCCCCCGCCATCACCACCACCAGCGACTCCAGTGGTGACAGGGGCAGAGGTAGTGACCGTGGCCGTGGTTGTAGTGGTAGCCGGGCCAGCAAAATCGCGGAAAGCCTGGCGCGCGGTGATCCCCGTCCAGCGGTTCGTCCAGGCAAAGACCTGGCGGTACCACTCGAGCAGATTCTCGGGCGACTCTATAGTGTGACCCTCTGCTGGGAACAGGACGAGACGGGAGCGTGGTTTTGGAGGGGGGCGGCGTGGATGTAGATGTGGATGTCGTTGGGAGTGTTGGTGGTGCTGGTGCGGTGGGAGGTCAAAGGAGGTGCCTCTTGCTGATGATGGTAGTGAGCCTGGTTCCCTCCCGTGTTGCTGCGGGAGGGTAATCATGCTCAGGTGCCGAGAGTGGCTGAGGCCGCTGCTGTAGGCACTGCCACCACCACCAGAGCTGGCCGTTGTGTTGTGACGCTGGAGGCCACTGTCGTTGCCGCGGCCATTTAGCTGAGGGGCGCTGGCACTGGCGGGCCGCCGACTCTGGCAGACCCGGAAGGCGGCCAGGCTCTCTGTCACGGGGACTTGGTGGTCCCGCTCACCGTGGAGGAGCAGCATCGGTGTGGTCCAGGTTTCGTTCTCGCCGGACGGCATGTAGGGGAAGATCAGGTCTGGCCGGGCAGGATTGTATCGTTCGAGACCCTCGGGGTTGTACTGTAGCTGGCTACTGAGTTGACTTTGCGGACGCGGGGACGGAGCCGGGAAGGATCCGGGAAGCAGTGGGCTCTCGACAGAGATTGGCATGGAGAAACTGCCGAATTGCATGCTGAATGGCCCATGGCTTTGGTTGCTGCTGGTCAAGGCGTAGGATGGGACATCGAACACGCCGGCATGTGAGACGATCGCCTTGAACTATTAATTGACAAACTCGATTAGCACACCATTCACCGCTATACACGGTCCCAAACTTATCGAGAAGATGGGGTACAAGCCCGGAAGGACTGCGATCGACCTACCTTTCGCCCAAAGTCTTGTCCCTGGATCCAGTTCATCATGTAGCCACCGTACCCCGTGCCGGCGATGACGGCGTTGTTCATATCTGTTCCAGGTAACTGCTTCAAGTGTTGGAAGAGGTTGACGAGATCGTCGAACGGGCGACCGCCCCAGCTATCTCGAACGGCTGAGAGTGTGTCAGCTTCTTGCTGAAAGGGATTTCTCAAGACGGCGGAAAGGTTGCTCACCAGACGAAAACTCCAGGCCAAAGCCCGTGCTACCGCTAACATTAGGCAGGACCACGAGATAGCCTTGCTCAGCCCAGACGGCCGCGTTCCACTGCACCGAGGCTGTCATCAGTATTGATAACTAGACCCATGGGAATTCTGACCTACCTGTGTATCCCAACAATTGTCCCAAGCTGCAGTAGGACCATCGTGCACAAGTATCGCCACCGGGTACTTGTGTCTCTTAGGGTCAAAGTCTCGCGGCCTCACGACATGTGCCTGACAAAAGTAGTCGCCCCCGCGGGAGCCTTCGCCTCCTTCAAAGTATATCTCGGAGACCTGGCTGCGAGAAAGTCCCAGACCTGCCCCGTGTCTAGACAGCGAGGAGACAGGCATCGGCTCGACGTCGGGTCCGTCAACCAACACAACCTGGTACAGCGAGTTCTCCACGAAGCTCGAAGTGGTTACGAGGACCCGCTCGTTGTCGTCAGCATGGAGAGGGTACACTCCATGGCACGAGCCATGCGATGAAGTGAGAAGAGACCGTGGGCGTGCATGTGGCTGCAGCTCGAGCTTGAAGAGGGCAACACGCCCGCACTCTCGTGCTGTGAGGTACATGGAATGGCCGTTTGGCGAGAAGCAAAAGTCGACGAGGCTCGACTGCCATTGGTCCCCGTGGCCCGTCACCATGTCGGAGACGCTGATAGCATTGAGTGACGGCTCGTGGACGTGCTTGATGTATATTTGTCGGTCTTCTGGACACTGCACTGGGGCGTGTATGAAGCCGATCATGGTTCCATCCTTGTTGAATTTAGGCTGCGAGCAAGTCCCTGGAGACACACTACGCACTCTGAGCTCGAGAATATCAAGCCCATGCTGGCTCGTGTATGAGTACAGCGGGGTGTAGTAAACAGTCGCCTGAAGCCCATGCCTGACGGGGTCTTGACTGCTGGGATTGCTTGCTACAAAAACAATACCTCGTTCGGAGATGTCGTAGCTGTCGAAGCCACTTGGTTCCGGGTTATCGTTTGGCACAGCCAGGTCAAGATCTGTGTTTCGCATCGCATTCTTGAAAGGCTGTGCCAGTCTCCAAAAGGCACCATCACGTTCGATGCTCGAATACCAGACTGCGAGGCGTCGCGAGGTCGTGCACGAGTTCCACTGGGCCGCGGAATGTCAACAGAAGAAATCTCGCCATGAAGAACGAGTATCATATCCGGCGGTTGTACTACTCACTTGTCTCGTCCGGCAAGACTCAAACGCCCGTGCTGTGTGCAACCGCTTTTTCTCAAGCTCCGGATTATGCAGGCTTCCATCTGAATTGGTCAATCCGACAACTGCGATGCCAACGCTGCCATCTCGAAGCCTTTTGAGTTTCAAGTCTCTGGTAAAGCCGGGGATGGGCCCAAGGACGACAGCTGGGTCAGATAACCTGTCCACATCCTTGAACATGATCCAGGTCATCCCGAGCTCTCCGCCTTTGAGGTACACAATGCAGTGTCGGCCGTCTTGATCGAACCAGGTTGCATCGTGGGCCTTTTCATCGTCGACCGCGACCCACGAGTTGCTTGTTTCGATGTTGATGATTCTGATCTCCTTGCGTGTCACTCCGCCAACCTCGTGGGTCGTTTGTGTGTAATGAGCCAAAGAGCCATCATGGCACGGAACAGCAGGGCTTCGCCGTGGGGTCGAGACCAGGAGCTCCGGAGTCAGCTTTTCGACCAGCATGTTGTTATCATGAAATTATCGATGAGTGTCAACTGGTAAAGGATCAAAAGGGAGCATCGAGTCGTAAGACCGACCAGGAATAACATTCGACTACAGGACAGCAACGACT
Organism: Microdochium trichocladiopsis; assembly: GCF_020744255.1. Taxonomy (NCBI): domain Eukaryota; kingdom Fungi; phylum Ascomycota; class Sordariomycetes; order Xylariales; family Microdochiaceae; genus Microdochium; species Microdochium trichocladiopsis. Next base: position 3,355,811 of record NW_025763546.1, read on the forward strand.
TCACATGATACAGCGTACTACGCGCCGCTAATGTAATTGCGGCTCTGGGCACCTACTACAGGCATCTGAATAACGACCACCCCAGCTTGCGTAGGCGTCCAAACCTGGCCGCGTGGTGGTCAAGGAGTAGTGAGACCCATGAGTACGTACTCAGTGTACCCTCAAGGCAATACCCCGAACCGAAATGCGTGAGAATGGCCAGCTGCTGCCAAATTGGCTGTGAGCACGCCCGCATTGCGCGGCCGCACACCTGCTCAAGGTGGTACACGTCGCTGAAAGAGACCAACCCGGGGCCAGAGAATGTGGAAGCCTGGACGTGGGGCTGCTAGCAAGATGGGGAGAATGGTCCGAAATGGGTTCGGGAGGCGCCCAGAACACCAAGGGCTATTGTCCAGGCTGTACCCCGGGCCTGGCCAAGAGAGTTTGCAGTCGATCGTTTTGACGGGGATTGACACGTACTCCAGGCAACAGATCAGGTCGATCATATCCCACCCAGCAACCAGGAGGTTAAGAAGCTGATGGGCGACATTGATTTCGAGCAAACACTCTCAGCATCGGCTTCAACCATGACTGTCTGCCAATGGCGATGGTGGCACCCAAAACAGAGTTGTGGCGAGCATTAAGCATACCTTGTGGGCTGCAGCTCGATGGTGGGAAGCCAGGTGGTCTTGAGGGGAACAGGCAGCAATGTTGACGATGTGCCCAAGCCAAGACTTGCAGTCTAGCAGAGTGTCGTCTTGTGTGGTCGAGTAGCTGGGACACTAGTAGGTCATATTAGTGTAGAGGTGCCCTTTGGAAAGGTGCCGCGGTTGGCCTGGCCATGCTTGTATCCTCATTCAAGAGATGCGCAGTCAAGGGAATGCATTTTGGTGCTCAGGCTTATGCTTATGCATCCATCCACGCATTTCGCCTGTCAAACGATGCACGTAGGGTCCGAACGTGAACGTGGGTCTCACACGGTGCACGCAGAGACAGTGTGTTCATATGTGCTCATACGGTTAAAACACTGTGCTCGACATCTCCGGTGTCGGCGGGGCCTGGGGAGACAGGGACGCCTCCGGGACGCGCCTGCAAATGGGCTGATGTGCCTGCGTGACTGCACCAATGGGTGCAATCACAGCCGCTCCGTTTTTTCCCCCGTGTGCCGGTCCGTGATTACGTCGTGGATCATTGCTGGGGTTCCCGTTCCGATGCTTGTCAGCATTGCACAGAGGCTTTCGGACGCTGCCCGGGCCCGACGTCGCCGATTCTTTCAGTGCTTTGGTCATCATCGTGCGAACTGCCTGTCTGACGGTCTTGCCTCTTCCTTTTCTTCATTCGGTGTCTGTCATGACCACTGCTGACCACGCTGCTGCACCAACGTTCGACGCCCTGGCTGCTGATCTGCACTCGTCTTCTTGTCTGCTGCGGTCTCCGTTAGTTCAGCCAATTGTCAAGCCGTGACCTCGCCTTGATACGGCACACCGCATAACCGGGTACATGTCTTTCTGCTGGACCGAGTTAAAGAAAACCTAGGCTTTCAGCACGATAGGAATGCATCCACGAGCAGAAATCCTTCATTCCCCATCCTTTTCTCCCGCCCGTTGTGTGGTCTAAGCGTCTAAGCATCTCTTACCTTCGTCTTGTCCTGCTCGCCATTCGTAAGCTGGGATGAAGGACGTTGCGACGACTCCAGCGCCACCAGCCTCACCACCAGAGATGGGCTTGGCCTCCACCTCGTCCAAGGTCCCCGTGCCGCTGCCCAGTAAGGACGCCATGGCGGGCCCAGCCAACGAGCTGCGGAAGCAATGGAACACCAAAAATCTTGGCGGCCGGCTGGCCACCGATTTTGTCAGCGCCTTCTGTGCTGCTTCAATGGTTGCGCCAGTCATCTCAATAATAGATAGGTACGTTGTGAAGTCTAACAGGTAGGCTTGCCATGTGGCTAACCAGCGCCGCAAACGTGTGTAGGTCAATCATGGAGAATGCTAGTGGTCGGGCCACACTCAGCGACTCGCTCAAGTCATCGTTCCGCAATTTACTGCTCCGCCCGCAAACAGTGCTCTTCTCGAAACCAGTAGCTCTCATCGTTATGCTGTACGGCGGCACGTATCTGACAGCCAATACCCTCGACACCTGTACAGCAACTGTAAAGAACCGCCCGGCCACTCTCGTCACATCGGGCACCACAAAGTTCTTTGCCAGCTCCGCCAGCAACATCGGCCTCTGCATATACAAAGACGCCGTCTACGTCAAGATGTTTGGCCCTGCGACTGGCTCCCCGCGACCAGTCAGCCTTCCGTCCTACGCCCTCTTCACACTGCGCGACTGCCTCACCATATTCGCGTCTTTCAACGTCCCGCCACTTCTCGGCCCCGTCTTCGAATCCAAGATGAGCAATGAGCTGCGAAAGAAGATATCGGGCCAGACCATGGCGCAGTTCGCGGCGCCGGCCTGCGTCCAACTCATCAGCACACCCGTACATCTCCTCGGCCTGGACATTTATAACAGGCCCAATGGCCACGCAGGCCCGGTCTCCTGGCAGGACCGCTGGACGCAGGTCCGGCGCAACTGGCTCACCAGCTCGATGGCTCGCATCTGCCGCATCGTGCCTGCTTTCGGCGTGGGCGGTACGGTCAACGCAAAAGTCCGCAGAAGCCTGATGGAGAGGCTTTCATGATAAAAGGAGGTTTTTTTTGTTCACTTTCCGAGAAAGGTTGGGCACGAGAGTATGGCTTATGACTCATGAGCAAAAGGTACTCTGTGGCCTCTTATGACCTTGATTGTTTTTTGGTAGTTCTCGTATGGCGTTTATGGGAGTTATGAAAGGGTTTGCGTCACGCGACCGAGGTTTTCTTCGCTATCTTTGGTCTTTTGCTGCCTGGGCTACGATCGTCCAGACCGGATTCTGTACGATACGCTTTTGTGAGGGGTCTTTAATCAAAAATGCAGGAAGTAATGTGGTGCGCTTTACTCTTTACTCTGGGAACTCGGGATATAGACAGTGATGGAAGGAGAACCGTCAGAGGCAATATAAGCTGTAGTGGACTAGTCATCTGCTGCCCAATCTGCACACCATCCAGGGCGTGTTCTCATATAGAATCAACCATTTAACCAGCTTGACGAGCACAATCGGTCACCCGGAGAACAAGTCTATGTATTGTGTTTGGAAAAGGGCTCCCAACCTTATAATATACCTGAAGCGTTTAGCGCCTGGATGAGTTTATCACTTTCGGACAACGCTTTGTCCCTTCTCTTGCCGTGCTTCTCTGCCTGTTTCCTCTCGGCCCTCCGCGCCTCCGTGTCAATAAAGTTCTCCCAGAACTTGAGACCTTCGATGCCTTCCTCACGACACAGCACCCCCCGCTCTTCGGCCATCTCGAGCTCCTCCTCCGCAACGCCGATGCTCCACCCGAAGCGCTCTGCTGCATCGAGCGCGGTGACACCACGGCCAAACTCGCGCCAGTCCCAGGGCACGTCCTTGTCGGGTGGGAATTCGTGCAGGTCGCGCAGCCACGCGAGAAGGGACCGGATCGTGGTTTCGTCGGTCCGGTCGCGGCTCTGTACCACCATGACGCCGCTCTTGAATGTCCGCAGCCGCACAGGCAGTTTAAGATCCTCCCATAGGCGCGCCGCCTTCTCGAACTCAACCGGGCTCACGAGCTCGACACCCCCACGCGCCCTATTGAAGATGGCCCACAAGTCGACGAGGCTGACGATGCCACCGGCCTTCTTCAGAACGCCCCGCGCGTCGTCAGTCAGGAACTCTGCGAGGTTCCTTGACAGTTCGGAGATGTAAAGTGACTCGGAGCCGGATCCCCCTCCACCACCAACAATGTCCTTTGTTGTCACAAGACCGAGCTGGCTCACCGACTCTGCCAGCATCGCCACCTCTGGCGACGAGCCATCACTGTTAAGTTGCCGACCGAGAGAGTTTGCTAGAGCGATCACTTCCTGTGCAGAAGCCATGAGCGCATCAATGTCCTCGAAGGCATTGCCGATGGTCAGCTCCGTATTCTTGCGTTTGTCCAGGCCCATCTGCTCCAGACCAGCGATGCCTGCCGACCGAACTCGGACCGACCCGCCAGAGTCTCTTGCTCGGCCATCGCCGAACCTCCCATCATCATTGCGGCCCGGGACGGGCGGCGCCGCGTGCAGGAGCCATTTCCGTTGTGTAAGCGAGCCTTTGAGCTTCTCGTAAAACACCTTCTCCCCTCCAGCTCGGAACGAGATCTTAACACTTTCCGGATTCTCAAGGCCAGCGATGCTCCCTACAGTCAGCATTGGCCCCGGGGAGTCGACGCGTACCGGCTCGCGTGCGGAATTGGGAACCTGTGGTTCCCCCGTCACCAAAGGTGCTCCACACAACTCGCACGACAGCAACGACGGATGGTTTAGGAATGTGCAGCGGGGGCAGTGGACGCCATCCGAAGCCGTTCGGCTCGGTGGGAGTTCACCGGGCGGTGGAGATCCAGTGTCGGTGGTGTCTGCTAAAGATGCTGCAGTTCCTGTTGTGACTAACGAAGGCACGGATGGCGATGGCGAAGCTATGCTAGGAGACGGGATCTGCCGGCTCGCGACGTTGGAAATCGCAGCTTTGAGGACATGTGTGAGAGCGGGCTTGATGCCGCAAGCCAAGCATGGCGGTAGCGGTGTGTGTACGTTCGCGGTAGCGGGATCGAAGTTGGACGGGACAGGGTTGGGGAAACTGCATATCGTGCAGACCCAGGTCGCCGCCGTGGCCTGCGGAGCACTAGGCGGCTGCGGAGCTCGATAGCCAGAGTCTGAGGCCTGGGACGGAGTGCCGGTATTGCTCCTCGAGGGGCTCGAAATGGCCGTGCTCGTGGCTGTCCTGGACTGGAAGGAAGATCGCTTCGCTTGCCTAGGAATGAGCGTTACCTTGGCCGACGACTTGAGGAAGCCAGCCTGTCGTGGTAGATATGCAGATCAGTACACGGTTGGCTGGAGCGCCGGCTAGCGACGAAGAGCCTCACGGTTGCAGGCAGGGAAGGGACAGACGTACATAGAACTCATGGCGCTCGATGTCCTTAAGGTCAAGTCCGACCGAGTGTTTACGAGGCTCCTGCTTGTCAACATAGCAGATGCGATGTGACGTCAGGTAGACCTGGCCATTCTGCTGGTTGGGAAGCTTGAACTTGCTGCAGACGGGCGTTTAGGAGTCGAGTTAGTAACCGCTGACGGAGGAGCAGTGCGCGGCAAGGCGGAGGGCAACGAAGCTGCGAAGATGAGGCACTCACCCCTCGTAGAGCCCCACGTTGTCTTGGACGAGAAGGAGGACTTCATCGGGGAGGTATGCAGGCCGCAAGGCGGTGGTGAGGTCGATGAGTTTTAGAAACATTCGTCATGCCGGTCGGTGCCAGGAGTCGGCGACGTTGCATGAGGAGACGTGGGCAGCCAGCAAGTGAATGCAGGAAATGGGAGGGCGGCATTGTGATATGACGGCACCCAGCGAACGATGTATGGGTGCGACTAGGTATGCGATAGAGTCGCGTGGGGTGGTGTGGAGAGCTGCGCTATCGCCCAAATCCTCCCGCCAGGTCAGGCAAGCAGAGCCTTTCGCCAGGCCAAAGTGCCATGCTCCCACTCTTTCCGGGCACTTGTACACAAAGGGTTATTTGCTCTGAAGTATATTCTCCCCTTAGAGCAAGTATCCCCATGTATGCCTTTGTTGCTGTGTTGATGTGCACGTCAAAGACCAGCTTTGGAGCTGGAGGATGCGCTCTAACCAGACGCCGCCCCACCGGGCTCCTTCGAGTCCGCGCTTGCAGGCGTCCACCTGCCATGCAGCGATGCATGGCTGCCTCAAGGTGTCCGGAACGTAGCCGCCAGCCAGCTGCCTCGGGCCCGCGCCCAGCCACCGCCAGGGCCAATCCGGACACTTGCAAGCACTTTGACCCTGCCCACCTGATCACGCCCAACGGCGCCAAAAATCCACCTCGCACCACCACTTTGCCTGGTTATTTGCCTCTCCTCACCCACACTCCAGCGTTTCTTCATCTCACCCACCGCCTCTCTTCCATCCCCTCTTTCCACAACGCAGGCTCGCAGTCCATCACCAGCCCCGATCAACCTCTCCTGTCACAACACGCGCGACTGTCTGCCTCTCACCTCCTGCTAACCTCTTTGTCATCGCCACGATATCCGCCACGCCACGTCGCGAGCACGATCCGCCCTACTGCTACCAACGCGCAATCGACCATCCAAGCCAGGCAGCAATGTCCTGGGCAGCACCACCTGCCGCCGCCGCTACTCAGCCGGCCGCGTCGTATGCTTATTCGATGAGTGAGTTCTGTCCCTGTTGCCCCATGTGATTTCTCAACTGACCACCCACCCCTTTACAGACACCGCTTACACTGCCGTGCCTGTCCGTCAGACATTCGGCCAGAGCTACCAAGCTCAACCTCAATATACGTACAACGCATCCTCTCCTACTAATGCCCCTTCGCAAAACGCTCCCGCCATGCCTGCTCCCCCGGAACAGCAGGTGCCTGCCCAGCAGCAGCAGAAAGTCGACTGGCCCGACTCCGTCCGTAGATATGTCCAACGCTCGTTCCAGGAGTCCAACATCGACTCCAGCGTATCTCGTGCCGACATGGAGGCGCGACTCAAGCAGACCATCCGTTACACCCAGGACACTGGCACCATGCTTTCTACCAACTGGGATTTGATGCCACTGCCTCAGCAAATGATCAAGACCGAAAGGCAGCAGGCGATCCTGGCCACGATGAACATCCCACCTGGGTATGAGCAGGCCACGGCCGCAGCTCTCCAGGCTGTCTCCAACCCCAAGAAACGTGCCTCTTCAGATCTTTCATCCGATTTTGCCAACGCAAATAGTTCCGTGACCAGCCCGTGGAAGCCTAATGCCAACAAGATGAGCGCCTCTCTCCAAGACCGGATCTCGCGCCCAACCACCGACTCCGCAGCTTCTGCTAAAAGTAAGTTCCAGAAGAACACGGACAAGCGGCAACGTCGTGGTGATGGAGGCTATGTCTCGTCTTATCGCTCGCCCAGCCCAGAGCCCAGCGCCGGCCCTATCGTAGGACTGAACACGACCCTCGAGAAGAGATACCTGCGATTGACCTCTGCTCCTAAACCTGCGGATGTTCGGCCGGAGCATATTTTGCGTCAGACCCTGGATCTGCTGAAGAAGAAGTGGAGGAAAGAGGGCAACTACGCCTACATCTGCGACCAGTTCAAATCACTGCGCCAGGACCTGACTGTGCAGCGCATCAGGAACGAGTTCACTGTTTCCGTATATGAGATCCATGCCAGAATAGCTCTGGAAAAGGGGGATCTCGGTGAGTATAATCAGTGTCAGACTCAGCTTCGCGTCCTGTACGCATCGGGCATCAAGGGCAGCCACATCGAGTTCAAGGCCTACCGCATTCTCTATTTCCTGCACACCGCCAACCGCAGCGCGTTGAACGACGCCATGCTAGAACTAACCTCAGCAGAAAAAGAAGAGCGTGCTATCAAGCATGCCCTGGACGTGCGCTCCGCCCTCGCTCTGGGTAACCACCACAGATTCTTCCAGTTGTACCTCGATGTTCCTAACATGGGCGCATATCTCATTGATATGTTTGTAAAGCGCGAGCGCCTCGCTGCTCTTACCAGCATGTGTAAAGCGTAAGTCAACCCCGTTTCGTCTGAAAAGCCCGTCCAGGTCACTAATCCGGTCTACAGGTTCAAACCAGATGTCAAACTCCGCTATGTTACGGAAGAGCTCGCCTTCGAGTCGGATGCTGAAGCTGCGCAGTTCATCATCGACTGCAACGGACAGCATCTACTCGAAGAGAAGGCCGACCACATTGCCTTCTTGACTGGCAAGGCCGGCCAACTCTTTGAGCAAGCTCGAGCTTTGGCCTTCAGCCGCGTCGACTTGAAGGGGCAGATTTGATAACTTGCTTCGTTGTGACCTCTTATTTTATTTTCGCCTCCCGCCCTGCTCCTTCCAATGAAAAGCCTAAGCACGATATCGGTACCAGCACGATGCGGTTCGCAGTTTCAACGGCAGCGAGTCAGGCGACAAAATTGCCAACTTTGGCTTGCATTGATCCTTGGACTCACGGCGGTCTCGAGTAGTCGAAATGGACTACAAGCTCGAGGACAATGGCTGATCGAAGTGCTCCTCAAGCCAGCCACCGTCGACATAGCATCGCGCCAGTGGTACCACCATTGGTCATGACCTAGTACGACGATGGGGTTGTGCTTGCACGTCTTGCCTTCTAGCAGAAGTGGAAGCGGCCCCGTTGTACCGGTCCGAGTCACGATATAGCCCGGTCGGCTCTGGGGATATTGTGTCCCTCTCGCTCCCTTACGATCACAGGGGATTGCTTTTCGGCGTTCGTGGTCCAGCGGCTCAATGTTTTTTCTAATGATACCCCATCGAGTGACGACATGCCAGCACACCGTAGCCGACAACGAATGCCAGTGTTTGGAGTTTTGGACATCCCTGGGAACAGCGATCATGCAAAAGTACCAGTCTTTTCGCGCGTCTTCGCGCTTTGTAGTTACATAGCACCTCTTTAGAAACATAATTCACTTTTTTTCTTCCATCTTCCATGAAATCCCTGGAATCGTAACCGGTGACTCCATGTTAAAGCATAAGTTGATGACGTGCGATTTGAGAAGTGGTATTACAACAAGCCATCACGATGACAGAGTTGTGGCTTCAACATTTCTGATCTTCCTTCAGGAAAAGAAAAAAAGAAAAAAAAACTTTCAATTATGGTTGACGGTCAACAACTATCACTCAGCACCGACTCGTGGATAGGAAGCCTACTAATAACATACATCAATCTCACCCATTCAAGTAACTCGGACTACACCCGATGTGGCTGCTGTCGGTGAAAGAAAAAAAATGCCCTAGGTTGAGTGTGTAATGTGCGGGCACATTATCTCTTTGATTCCAGGCACGATGAGGACGAAAGCGCGAGTTCACGATTGTCATTCTGCTCTGCTTCTTCCCGGCTCGTAGAGTGGTTCACTCTTTTCACCTGGCCACACCTTACCTTCGCGATACGTCAGATTTTCACGATTTTTTTTCCCTCCCCTAGTTGACGAATCGCGGGGCTAGGCTTTGTCACATTTATAGTAGGTCACGCAAAAAAAATAAAAAAATAAAAGAATTCCTCTATGTGGAATCTGTCGCGCGAAGTTCTTCGCAGGCGGACGAGAACCGCAGCCCACTCAGTATACTCTACCTGCGTACGGGCTAGGGCCCTGGTTGCACTCTCAACTGTTGTAGAGACTTGGGTAAAGTAGGCCTCCAATCCATGTTGGAGGGGGCCGAAGACGGATGATGCATGACGTTGAACACCAGGAGGGGGGAGGGGGCGGGAGGAGGGGTTCCCAACGGATGATGGAAGTGCCGGCCGGGCAAGGGTCATTTGACGTATGCACTTTACGGACGATGACCTGACTGCACTGGAAGCAACCCCCTGGCCGATTCAGGGAGGGCAAAGTTGACAAAGAGCAATATGGGAGTGGCAGGTAATATGGTCTGTACCTTGCATGTAATAGCGGGAACACATATACCGGCGACTCGCGACCGTTTCATCTATATGGCGGGGATGCTGGAGGGACGCATTCGTGGTGACGGTATCACCGCCCGCACCCGCGTCTTGGGTTGTGCTCTCAATCTCTATCGTTGCCATCGCATGGTTCTTCTGTCACCGGATCGTGTCTGGCCCGGGCAGGTCGACATGGACTGCTGCCCAGGTAATTCCTTTGGCGTGCTTTGGGTGGAGGAATTGTCGAGCGCGAGCTGCCAACGGACGAAACGATCATCTAGAGCCTGGTCATAGGCCACCAGCATGGTTGGCGTTGCTATTCAGAGGAAAATCTCATGTCGTTGGGATGGTCATCACCTGTGTGTTGTTGTCGGCTGCTCGGAATGAGGTTTCACTAGTGACTAAGACATCAACACGCCTGAGAAGGTGGACCTTTGTTGCCAGTGCTTCAACGTATCAGAACAATGGCACGCTCCGCAAGGTCGACCGCATCAGCAAGCCTGCTGGGCGAGCTAACCAGGCGTGTGTCAACAGGAGTGGTGGCATTTTGTTCCCATGATGTGTACTGGCACGGGCCCTGTGGTCGCTGGTAGCTGGTTTGCGACAACGGTCATGCCGTGCACTGATTAGAACAAAGCTCAGCGAGACGCAATATCTGAGTAGTCAGCCGTTCTTGACGACTCTGTCGAACGTCACCCCAAGTTTCAGACAGCCCCGGCAAGGTTGCAACACCGGAACGACTTGCATGAAGCCGGAGGTGCCATGGAACAGGGGGGTGGGTGAGCTAAGCTCTCAAGGCCTACGCGTGGAGGCACTGCCAAGGACGACGATCACCAGAAGTTGATATGACGATTTGGACTTGGAGCCGAGTGTCTCGTGCTGCCTCGTAGCCTATGCTGTGGTGGTCGGCAGGTATGTTGCCACGATGAACCTCGACAGAGACAAGTGTATGGACAGAAAAACAGCTAGCTACTCGATGTCGTAGCCGGAGTCCGTCTGATAGACCGACGTGCGAAGCTCCCGTTAATGCTGCTGTATCTCAACGAGTATCAACACTGGCCGGGTTGTGGGCACGCATCGGTATCTTGTCTCATTGTGGCCGGACAGGCTAGGCCGGGGCGTGGCAGTCAGACTGATCGGGGCTTTGTAGGCTCTGTTGGATTATTGGTGCTATGTCTCCGTCGGTAGGTCGACTTGTCAAGGTTGCCGGCTTATGTTTTCGTCCACGTACCTTATTCTGACAGAGGTGTTGAGCTTACTCTCCTCACTACTCAGCACTATGGATTCAAGCCCACATCGACAACTGACGGCGCACCCTCGCCTCTCAGCACATGTCTCAACTCAAATTGGGCTCCGGGAAATTTTTGACAGGGGAAGCGACTCTGCTAGAATTGCTCGAAAAACTTCGTGGGTTGAAGGCTCTTCGATCACGATTGGGAAAGTGGTGTGCAAGGAAGGGTCTGTAAGGACCGGCTTCGAAGATGGTGCCCACTGCCAAGACATCAAGATTGTGTCTGGGGCGGATCCCGTCGGGATTGCTCCGCCGATCTGGAATGATTGACTTTGTCTCAGTAGTAGAGTCATTCCCTCTCAGTACGATCTGGATGAGAGAAAAGCGCAGCCAAGCGGCGGGACCGTGTCCCGGCCCGGGCGTATCATATCAACCCAGAGACAATGACTGGCTCCATGGAAGTCTCCGTCCTTCATAATAGTCGCATGATCTCGTCGCAGGGTGGCGACGTTCTCATTTATCGCGTGGCGCTCAGGCGCCATGATCCAGCTCTTACTGGGCTTTTGGCTCCAGCCTTAGTCGACGACGCCGGCTGCCTGCGATCCTGTCGAGGATGGGTGCCCTGGCCCGCCGGCCCCAGCTTTTGGATGGCGGCCGAGTCCAAGCCTGTGGAACAACCCCCACTGCCATGTTTGTAGCGCGCCCATCTGGGAGCCCACGCGCAGGGATCATCCATGCATGTATTTGGCAGCCCAATGTCGAATGCCCGAGCTGTATCTTCCTCTACTCCACTGTCCCTGCATGATTGCCCCTCTTGGCCTTTTTTCTCCTGGACAATGTTACAGGCCTAGCGGATGCTCACGGCTCAACCACTACCGTAAATGAAACGAAAGTCGAGGCTCGAGAATAAGTGCGACGCCGGCTGGTTGTTCGAAAACGTTCATCCTCCTTGCGGTCTCTGCCGCGTCTGGGCACGGGTATTGCCGCTGGCACTCTGCACTCTACGAGCGCTGCCTTCATGTCTTTGCACTTCACAGACAGGTGTCGTCAGGGGCGCGACCTGTATGGGCTGCTGCTTGCAGGCAACAAACATTGTCGGATATTTCCGACTTCCGCTCCCGGCGCTGGCGCTGGCGCAAGATATGAGAATGAGACTGCTGAACGTTCTTTTTGCGTGCGCCGTGATGGAGGGGTGAACTCTACTCTGACCACATTCTTCCGTTGCGGCCGCGGGCTCTGCCTAACCAACCAAGGGCTGTTGGGCGACCCCTGCGCTCGGTGTTTTAGGCCCAGGATGGCCCATTCTACCCATTGCGCTGTGAGGAGCGCCGGCTGCACTTCCCCGCTGCTGCTGGCCGGGTTGCTTTTTCGCATAGGGAGCGCAGGGGCTTTCCCGTCTGCCGTTGCGGCCCAAGTGCTGGTTGAGTCAGATGGGATAGGTCAGACTCGATAGTGACAAGAGCAGGCGGTTGGCCGGGCGGGCAAGGGCCTGAAAAGGGAAGTTGACGAGCCCTGCATCCGTTGCTGCTGCTGCTGCTCGTTCTTTGTGTGAATCAGTCTATGTACTGGCAGCCGAGGTGTCGCGTGGCTTTGGCGTCGTGTTCGAGCTGGGCCTTTGAGTCGGCGGTAGCAGCCGCAGCAGCAGCAGCAGCACAATACAACAGGGCGGCGCGTGCGTGTCATTCATTGGGGGGCAGTGGCGGCTGCGAGCACTGACTGGCCCGGTCCCACCATCGCTGGCTGCATTGATTGATTGATGCAGGCAGGCAGGTGCGCCTCAAAGCTGGCTCCCCTCTCTCGCCTCCCTCCCGCCAGCTCTCGCAGGCACGCTTGTCGACGCCGGGCGTTTCTCCCAGTAATCAACCATTCCTCTCCTCCAGTCTTTGCTCCCGCCGTCGTCGTCGTCGTCGTCCCTCCTCTGCCCGCCAGCCCGTCCTGCACGAGAGCAACAACTGCGACATCTCCTACGAGCTCCCGCAACGTCTACGCGCCCTCCCCGCTCCCAGGCGCCCATAATCTCACTGATCCTAGACCCCGCCGCCGGCGTCCGCCCACCCTGCGCACCCACGCGACCCGACTGCCATTTTCCGCACCTGCCCAGACGAGCCTTCCATCGCCAGGAAAGGGGAACCACAAGACCGTAGGCTTGGGAGCCGCAACTTCGCGACTTTGGTCACAGCCTTCTCCTACCGTCCGGACATACATTTGGTCCGTCTCTAGCCAGAGTCGCCTTCGCCGCTCGTCAGCGCAGACAAAAAGCAACGCGCGCTGCCCACCCCACGCTCAGTGCTGAATCCCCATTTTTGTCTCTGTATCCATCGAGTCATTTCGCAACCCTGCGGCCGACTTGAGCTATTATTCCTACTCACGCTTCCCCCAGCGATTGTCGCCAGTCCGCCTCGGAAACGCCTGACCCTGCGGCTTCTCTACATTGCTGGACCTTGTTCACAATCAAGACCGCGCCTCGTCGCTCGCTGACCCGAGTGCCGTCCCTGGGCCCCGACGACTGCTGTCAATCAGCAGCCGACAAAGAACCCACTTTCGTCATTACCGCTGGTTGTAGCTGGTTCCCGGTCGCCAGAATTGCGAGCTAAGCGACGCAGTGCCAGAATTCTGCTGCTGGTTCTGCCTGCGCTGCGCCCCTCCCAGCCCGCTCCGCCCGCCTCTGCGGCCTCTCGTTTCTAAACATACCCGCTCGTCACACACTGCCCGGATCCTCCGCCTGGGTTTTGCTACAATGAAGGTGCGCGACTCTCTTTTCTAGTTTTTGCTCCTCAGACACAGCATCTTGCACCCCTCTACTCCCACCAGTTGCCAATCATCATCATGCCTCCCTGGCGCGAATCATTCTCGTTTTTCGAGCCCTCACGGCGGGACTCGGATGGCGCAGACTCTGGGCTGGCTCCTCACTTTCGTCACAGCCGCCAAGCCATGACTGCAACATGGCGCCGCTCCAGATCGTCGCGAGATCCAGACGCGTTTGCAATCCCGGCTGCTAACAAACCGACCTTGATGCAGGCCCTCAGGCGATCGATCAAGGGCGACAAGGACAAGACGCCGCAGGTGTCCATTGCCCCAAAGTCGGCCGTCGCAATCGTCCCTCCCAAGAAGGTCAGTACTGCATCTGGCTGAGCGCATACACCACCACCGAGCGTGAGTCCCAGCTCTCTAACATGAATCTCTGTGCAGGTGATTCGCGCACTGTACGACTACGAGGCCCAACAAAGCCAGGAACTCAGCTTTTCTCGGGGCGACTTCTTCCACGTTATCGGTCGCGAAAATGACACCGACTGGTACGAGGCCTGCAACCCAGCGCTCCCAGATGCGCGCGGCCTCGTCCCTGTAGCCTTTTTCCAGGCCCTCGGCCGCACTGAGAGGGACAGCGCCCAGTCCGACTCAGGCCCGCGCACGTCGGGACCCAAGATCCCCGACCATGACTCTGGCTTCGCTGATTCCAATCCACTTCCGATGTCGCCACCGCCCGCAGCCGTCGCATCACCCAACCCAGCTGCCCCGGCCAATTCCGGCCATCGTGTTTCCAAATCCATTGGCAAGACTGGCTCCATGGTGTACGGCATAGTCATGTATGACTTCCAAGCGGAACGCCCAGATGAGTTAGAAGCCAAGGCTGGAGAGGCCATCATCGTGATCGCCCAGTCGAACCCTGAGTGGTTTGTTGCGAAACCTATCGGTCGTCTTGGCGGTCCCGGATTGATCCCTGTGTCCTTCATTGAAATCCGAGATATGGGCACCGACAAAGCCGTGGCCAACCCTGGCGATGCGATCAAGCGCGCCGGTGTTCCCCGTGTTGAAGAGTGGAAGAAGATGACTGCAGAGTATAAGAACAGCAGTATCACGCTCGGCAAATTTGACGTGGGTGGCGCGCCAGGCGCACAGCAAGGAGTCGAGCAGGGCATGGAGCGCATGAGCCTTCAGCAGCAGGCAGCAGTGCGACAAAGCCAGCAGCAGCCCAATTACCCTTACGTGAGTACTTTGCACACACGAATGGACTCGTGAAGAAGTTATGCTAATCAAAGGACACGGTTCTCAGTCACAACAGCAGAGTCCACAGCAGCAACAGCGCAACACACAGCAGGGACAACCTGGCCAACAGTATGGCTTGCGATCAGCATCAGACCTTCTTGCACCCATATCAGCCCGCATTCCGAGATACTGCTTCGCCGAGGACAAATACTGGTTCGTGGTTGAGACGACACTGGAGGACGGAAGGCAATGGGAGCTGTCCCGCTATTATGAAGACTTTTACGACTTTCAAATCGCGCTCTTGACGGAATTCCCCAACGAGGCGGGCAACACCGGAACCCAGAAGCGCACGCTCCCATATATGCCTGGGCCAGTCAACTACGTCACAGACGCGATCACGGAAGGTCGGCTGCACAACCTGGATATGTATGTCAAGAACCTGCTCGGTCAGCCAGAATACATCTCTCGGTGCAACCTGGTGAAGCAGTTCTTCGCCCCCCGGGAAGGTGATTATGAGACCGATGGTGCTCAAGACGGCGAGTACCGGTTATCAGGAGGTTCGAGGTCTTCAACCGATTCTCCTCGAGATGGCAGTTCACGACAGTCATCAAAGAACAACCTTAGTGGCCAAGGCTACGGAGGATTATCAGCCGCGCCGAAGCAGATGCAACAAAACGGCCAGCCGCCAATGCACCGACAAGGCTCCTCGATGTCTCAGCCGTCACAATCATCAATGGGTGCTCCGCAGGCACAGGCCGGCGCCGGACCAGCATTCAAAGTCAAGTTGTTTTTCAATGGCGACACTTTTCTGATTCGGGTGCCAGCGGACACCAACTTTCCCCAGCTTTACGAGAAGATTCGGGAACGGACCAAGGTGTCACACAATGACCAGATTCAGCTCTTCTACCGTGATGAGCGCAGCAACGACAAGCTCAGTCTCATGAGCAACAATGACCTCAACTACGCGCTCGACAACAACGAGAAGCTCGTCATTTATGTTGAACAGGCGTAGAGATGCCCATCTCAAGCATATACTGGCACGGGAGCACTTTCAATGTGAGACGTGTCGACCATTCGAACTTTCGTGGACTTTTAATGTCCTTTCTTTTCACTTCTCTTCCCACATATACCCTGTTCTTGTCATCTTCAGAATTTTCGGGCGAATGCTCCCCTTGTCTCATCCACACCAGGGGGAGACGCAGCACACATTTTGGGGAGTATTCTTTTTTTTTTCTTATGTTCTTCAACTTCTCCCCTCGTCCCTTGCTTGGGCTTTTGGTGCGGAGCTTCTCCGTTGGTTGTGAAGTATAGTTGGCTGGCATCACCGCGTCATGAACGCGATTGGGCGTACGATCCACGTAGAGAATGGGTGTTTTTGCAATTCACAACGAGGCCTTTGTCGCTACTAGGATCGCATAAGCGAACTCGGACTGAGGCGTGATCTTGTGACAAAATGAAGAAAAAGTTCTTAAAAACCACTGGCCATTATTGTTATCCTGATGCGCGCAGTGTGTGATTGATGAAAGTCGGAGTGAAGGACACATAAATGTTTATTGAGAGTACAGTGCAAACATGGTGCCAAATGCGTTGCCTCTCTGGTGAATGCCGTTCAATCGGCCATCTGTCATGCATATCATCATCGTCGTCATCATCATCATGATAACGACTGAGCAAGCGTACCGGTCGTGGTACCGACTGGAGCAACACGCCGCGTCTACAAATACAAGGCATACCAAGACTGCCAAGGTCTCGCTCATGCAGCGGCAGAGGGACGTATCTGCATGGAAACTTACACACGAGCAAAAACGCCCGTCAAACCCAAGCACAAAAAGCCGAAAACACCTCAACACCAGCTGTGCCGCGCAGCGTGCAATCCGGAAAACTCCCTCCTAGGAACCAGCAGAAACACGGAAAAAAGAGCGGCCGGTCCGATCGCTCTCTCTCTGTCCTCCGCGCGCGACAAGAGCCGGCCTGGCCGGCTCAACCGTCTAGAACACTCGCTGTTTGGACAAGCAACCCAGCCCCCAAATCTGCGCTGAACAGCCCCATATCCATATTCACATCTATGTCCATGCCTCCAAGCAGACCTCCTACACGACGACATGCGTGCTCATGTGCTCCACAGCCTCCTTGATGGTCCGCAGCATGCGCTGGTTCACACAGAACGGACAGCGGACGGGCCGGTCCGTATTGGACACCGGTGCGTTGTTGGATATGGGCGTGAGCTGCAGCTCCGCCGCCGCGGCTGATGCCGAGGGGTCATGGTGCATGCTGGCTGTGTGGCTGCTTGGCGTGAAGCGGTGTTGTGACGACGCGCGCGCGTGGCCGGGCTGTGGGGTGCTGAAACCGTTGGCCGCGGCCACCGGGTTTACGCTCGTGCCGTGCTGTTCGTGTTCGTGCTGCTCGTGCTGCTGCTCGTGCTGCTGTTGTTGTTGCTGCTGCTGGTGTTGCTGGTGTTGCTGCTGGTCTTGTCTCGAGCGCTCCTCGCGTATCGCTGCGGCTTCCGCTTCCGCGTCGGCTTCTTCCTGTTGGAGAGCACGCAGGGCGTTCTGTAGTACGAGCTCCGGGTCTTCGGTCTCCATGTATGACATCGTCTCTCCGTTCAAACCTGGCGTGGTGGGCAGAGGCTGAGTAGGCGCGGCCATGAGCGCTTGTTGTGAAGATTCGAGCTGTTCTTGCGCCTGTTGTTGATGCTGTGCCTGTTGCTGCTGCTGCTGCTGCTCGAGGCGGTGGATGATCTCGTCGCGCACGCGCGCGCAGGTCGCGAGGCTGGCCTCCACGCCGACCACCTTGAGCACCTGGTCGCGGATGGCCGTCGGGCTCGTATCGGCCTCGACCGTCATGAAGCGCGGGATCGCGTCGACGAGGTACGGGATGTCCTCGGCCGGGTTCGGCGCGGAGCCGTGCCGCCGCTGGCGCCGGATGAGCAGGCCGTAGCGCTTCTTGAAGCGGTGGATCCAGCCCGGCGAGAACTCGGGCGGCGTCTCGTCCTTGTACCGCGGCAGCTGGGTGAAGATGTTCTTGGCCTTCTCGGCGAGCTCCTCGTTCGAGGGCTGCCGGCCGGACGCGACGACCTGCCCGTGCCACAGCAGCACGAGCTTCTCGACATCGGGCCAGTTGCCGAAGCGCAGGCGGGAGCCGGAGAACTGGTTGTCGTTGTCGAGGCGGGCGTACTTGGGAGACAGTGAATGCGAAATGGTCGACTGGCTGATCGTCAGGCCATACTGGTTGAAGAACCACTCGATGCATGCCTTGTGCGGGGGGCGGGTCGCCTGCGAGTGTGCCCAGCGACGGAGGGCGCGCCGTTGATCGAGTGTTAGGGAGTGCCGGTCCACCTTGGACGACGACGACGACGAGGCGGCGACCGCGGCGGCGGCCACTGGCTGGTGCTGCACGTGATCATGCTGCTGCTGGCCGATGTCGCCAACATCGCTCACGTCGACATCGACAGTGACATCGACGTCGACATCGTCGTGGCCGTCGTGGGGATCTGGAGGCAGCGTGTCGTCCGGGGCGAGGGAGTGCTCGCCGTGCTCGTCGTCCGCATGGACCACGTCGGCCATGGTCAGATGCAGAAGATCCAGCCCGGCGACGGCCACCGAGGACGCGGTGGAGGACGACGTGGTGGCGGATGGGGGCCGCGGGTGCGGCTGCGACAGCCCGCTGTCGCGGGAAGCAGCGGTGGTTTGCGAAGCTTCAATTGATGAATGCGCCGACGAAGAGGACGCACTCACGGGCTTGCAATGACGCAGTGGGAGCACTTAGTCGCGTAAGCGGGGAGGCGCGTGGAGGGGGAAGGCGTCTTAGAGTTGTATGGGCGACAATCCGGTATAACGACTCAAAGGGGGCGAGCAGACCTCCCTCGAGGGATGAGCTTCGGTCTCAACCAGGGCGCGATTTTGAACGTATGGGGGGGGCTGGTTTGCACGGCTTTGCTCACAAAAGTTTCTGCAGACGTGCATGTGGAGCCGGGGGCTTATGAATTTAAAAAGCAATTCATTCGTGCCGTGCAATTACGTAAGCATCAGTCGCTCTAGAGAAGAAACGGATTGCCAACCAGTTTCAGAATATGGCGACCAACGCCTGAACCAAGTGTAAAAGTTGATCACAGCGGCACGAGACAGTGTCGCTGGATTTATCCCTGACGCTGTGCAGAAGATGAAGATGTCCTGCCGGTGTATATATACATGTCATTACCCATGAACGCATCCCAATGCCGACACCCCGGCTCTGCTTCGCATAGAGGTCGTTCAAATGTACTGTGATGATCCTCACCAAATGCGAGTTTACCCGGTTTCCCTCCTCCCAAAGTCACTACACGGACATCTTCATTGCAATAGTCTTGTGCGGGTTGTATCCATGCACCACAAAGTCCTCGTACTTCCACCCATCAATACTTCCGCCCTTCTCCCGCTTGATTTCTAGCGCGGGAAACTCCCTCGGCTCCCGCTCGACTTGCACCTTCAGAGCGTCCACGTGGTCGCAGTAGACGTGTGCGTCGCCCATGACATGCGTCAGACTGCCGGGCACGAGATCACAAACGTGTGCAATCATGTGCGTGAGCAGAGCGTAGCTGGCAATGTTGAAGGGCACGCCGAGACCCATGTCGCAGGACCGCTGGTACAGCTGACAGTGCAGATGGCCCTGCGGCCTCTGCGTCTCTCCGTCTTCGCTGGCTGCGCCGGTATTGTTGTTGTTGCTTCTGCTGCGCGGATACGACACATAGAACTGGGCAAACATGTGGCACGGCGGGAGCGCCATCTTCTTCAGGTCTGCCGGGTTCCACGCGCTCATGATGATGCGCCGGTCGTAGGGGTTGGTCTTGAGCTTGTGCACCACCTCGGCGAGCTGGTCAACGCCCTGGCCCGTGTAGTCCGTCTTCGCATCGACGTACTCGGCGCCAAAGTGCCGCCACTGGAAACCGTACACGGGACCCAGGTCGCCGACCTCACGGTGCGAGAGCCCCACGCTGTCGAGGAACTCGCGCGACCCGTTGCCGTCCCAGATCTTGACACCCGCGTCAGACAGGGGGATCGATGATGTGCAGCCCTCGACGAACCAGAGGAGCTCGGCGATGACGGCCTTGAGGAAGACACGCTTTGTTGTGAGGAGGGGCAGGATGGGTTTCCCCTCGTCATTGAGGGCGAACTTCATTGGTGTCAGGGCGAAGATGGAGAATGTGCCTGTACCGGTCCTGGTTCGCAGCTCAGATTGGGTCAGTCAAAAGAAAATAAGGGTCTAGAGCCTTCCCGGCACCTTGATTCGAGACACACCTGTCTGGCCGGTGCTCGCCGTTGTCGAGGATTTCTTGCACCAGATCAAGGTACTGATACTCCTCATGCCTCTTAGCCCGGACGGAGCCGTTCTGGGCAGTTTTGGTCTCTGCCGGAGGTGCAGCAGAGCCGCTCGGATCTGTCGATGCCGTCATTTTCGTGTCTTTTCTAAGGGCTTTTGTGCGATGTTCCGTGTATTTGCGACGGAGGTATCTGAAAGGTGAGAATGACGAAACGCACTTCTGTTGTAGGGAGACGCGTCGGTGGTCAAAAGACGCGTCCCCGAGTTTAATGGGGTGCATGAAGGAGGGGCAACTATTGCGGCGCTAACTCCATGGCGTTTGCGCATGTAGTGGATTTGCCCAGCCAATGACGGGTCGCCTCAGTCCAGAACGGGACTTTGACTCTGTGGAGAGCAAACAGTCCTGCCAAAGTATGTCATTTGCTCTGGTCCCGGGAACTGTAAAAGTCTCTTGAAAGGTTCTAGAAACCGCTTTGCGAGGTACCCATTGGAAAAACTCGAGTCAAATATAGTTTGCTTTTGCGGAAAGGTGTTCCTTTAACCAGGCATTCACGATCATGGCAATCAGAACGAGGTGCGGCAATCGGCCATAACCGTACCATTTCAAAGCGGAGGAGTCCAAGAGCTGCATAGGTCGATTCTATAATGCTGCACGCCAGGGCGCAGTATTAGCTGCAGGCCTGACACTGAATCCAAGTGTCTTCTATCGTATGATGCGAAATGCTATCAAGCAATGAAAAGCCGCTCCCAAAATGCCGGGCTCCTGGGCATATTTCCAAATCAAGTAACAACAACCAATGCTCGCTCTAACGCCAATCCAGGGTATATATGTTGTTCGTTGGCCATTATCTTCATTCAATTATTGAAAGCCCCTGCGGTGCTTCCTGTGCTCCCCTCTGTGGGCCTTGTCACATCCACATCATGTTGCGACTTTGTTGTCGATTCTGTTGCCATAAAGGTCGGTGGCCACCACGAGAAGGGCTTGGCAGCCTCTCCATCTCATCCGAATCTGACCCAGCACGTCCTTGGTCGCCTGTGCTGCTGTTGCTTGGATTGGCGCTGGCTGCGGCCGCTAGAGGCCATCGCTCTGAGTCCTCCTGAGATGAAGTCTCTCCTATTCTAGCACTCGCATACGCCTGGGAGAACTCATCGATCTCGCGCCCTCGTCCGTGAGCGTTACCAGCATCATAGTCCTCGAATCTTTCCTCGACGACGGGCGTCAATCCTGTGCCTACTGCCAACATAGGCTGTTGATGGAATGCCGGGTGCTCCCGCAATGGAGGAGGTACCATGGGCATCTGGCTTTCATTTGAGCGCCGTGGATAATCCTGGCCATGTTGGTACTGGTCCTCGTCGCTCCAAGACGGCAAAGGTGCAAATGCTGCTCCGTGATTGCCCATGGGACTGTTCTTCGTTAGCGAAAACATTCCACGAGTACAAGATGCGTACGGCACATACCTGATGTATTGTGTATCGGGTCCGGTGGGGGTGCGACCTGGGCCTTCGCGAGAATTCTTGCGTTGCCTCAGGATGAAGAATGCAGCAATACCAAGCAGTGCCACGCCGGCCGCACTGCCAAGCGTCGCGCCGATAATCACGGCGTTTCTGTTGTTGCTGTGCTCGGCAGGAGGGTCTTCCACGGGAGATGTAGCAGCCTCGCCTGTCCCGGACTCTGTAGAACTCGAGCTCGTTTGTGATGTTGAAGATTGCGTTTTTGTGGATGATATGGATGCTGACTTGCTGGTGCTGCTCGAAGAGCCAGTGCTTCTTGTGCTCGTCCCTGAACTGGAGCTAGCAGAACCAATTGTCGTGGGTTCTGACAATGAGGACACTTCCTGAGTCAGCTGCATACTAGACGCTGGCAGGTCGAGAGCAGTTGTGGCGCCTTGAATCGAGGTCTGAACCGTGGTACCGAGGTCGGAGGCCGTGCCACATCCGTACTGGTTGTAGCCGCCTGCGAATTCATTCTTGTAGCAGACGTCTGAGCCTCGACACGTGTAGATGTACGGGTTGACTACTGTCTGTGGTGGACTGTTGACATCTACACAACCGGTGTACACGCCCGCCGTACAAGGCCCATTATCCGGGCAGCAACCAATGAACCCATGGCCCTGATCAAGAACGCAATGCGAACCAGCCGAGCACGTCGCTGGAAGTGCCGAGTCGCCTCCGATGTAGCCGCATATCGTGTTAAAGTCCTGGCGCTGCAGGAGTTCGTATGGCAGATTTGGCGCTGCTGTAGGCGCCAGCGGCCATGACACCAAGTCAAGCTCGGGATGGTCGACCGTTGAAGTCTGCCGGGGAAGTGCACCGGCCCGAGTCAACCCTAATATCGCCGAGATGAATATGGCTGTAGTGGTCGCCGGAGGTGGCATGCGGAGGAAAGTGCTGCGTAGGGCCAGCCGAGACATTGCGTACTCGGCACGACTGGCCTTGCAGCGCAGTCTCAAGAATGTTGGAAAAGTCTCGGGGGGGAGTGTCTTTATGGATGGCGGAGCGTTGCTTGACTCTGTCCTGGGATTGAGTTTCTGGTCGTGCGACCCGCGCCAATGGAGCGTATGGTTCGGCTGAGGAGATGCTAGAATCGGGGTGCAGGATGGGATGCAGAGATGCGGAAAAGCAGGAAGGCTGGAGACGGTGTCGACGACGAGGGTTGCTGCGGGTAGTTATTCAACAAGATGCTGACCAGGGCCCCTGCTGGCAGTGTCTACGTGCATTGGGGCGAAAAGCAGGCGCTACAGCATGGGCATCGGGGATCATTGTTGCTCGAACGAGTAAGAGCATCGCAGTACGCAGCTCGAGGCCCACCAGGGGTACTCGAATACGACCACCTGCATCGGCGGACGGCAAAGGCTTCCATCAACTCACAGCGGAGGACTCCCGCCGCAGAGCAACCACCTGCCTGGCCCCCAAGGTCCCGACGCCAGCCACTTGCGCGACACATCGTCTCGCAGGGCACACGATGCAAGACTCGCCAGTTCGTTCAGGGTCAGACCGAGACGACGATGCCAAGTCCATGCAGAACGGAGATCAGCCACGCGAATGCCCTTCGCCTCGGCAGCGTCACCCAGGCCAGGATCCTCTGCCAACAGAACCACACCCGAGCTCGATTCGCCTCAATTCAGCAGTGCGGGTGATGATGCAACCGGACGGCTGTGGTGTTGGCGGGATCTGCGGTTACAGCCAACGCCTCCGCATTGGCCCCTGGCGGGTGGCTGACGACAGTGGCCGAAAAGCACGCTCTGGACCGTGTCTGGCGCACAAGGTTCCGTCCTGTAGCCCCCGCATGCAATCTCCCAGCTGGTTGGCGCGCTTTTTATAGCACTCGACAAGGCTCTGGTCTTCTTGGGATCTTGCTGTTGTGCTTCTGCACAGCCACAGCCTAACCAGTACCGGAGGAGTCCAGCTCGGTCGAGTTGTAACTAACTGCAGGGTATTGCCCCAGACTTGGCACGGGCACCAACTACCATGACGCTCCAGGCCGACTGCCGGCCCGCTTCATAAAGGTTCACGAAAACGCGTTTGTGCAAGAAGAAAGCTAGCCACCCAGGTACTGCGCGGGCCAAACCAAGCAGAGAAACGACAGTGTGTCTCCAGCATAAGCTCAAACGCCTCGTCTCGGCTCGTTTGTAATAAGCTAAGATCTGGCCGCCATAAGCTTGTCGGACCTGCGGCCGTGGACTGGCAAAGTGTGCGTAGTAAGACACTGGATCGACAACTTAGAATACTTTCTTCACGCCGCCGACCACCGCTGTCAGCCATTGGACATGCTGGGACGCTGCAGAGGATTTCCATACAAAAAAAAACATGTGCAGTCTAGCACAGATACAGTGCTTTCAGAGACATAAAACCATGAACCACGCAGCTGGTGTTCCGTAAAGCAGTCACGACATTTTGCGGTGAAGTGCACCATTTCTCCCTCCTGTGAACATTGCTGAAACGATTCCTTGGGGTATGCATGCAACCCTTGTAATACTTACAATTCGGCTGGCGCCGGCCCTCTCTGACCATACCATCAATTGGAACATGGAGTGCCCAGAATGGCGATCCAGGCGACTGTGCTCTGTCCTGGCATGCTCACAATGCTGTATCATCACGCAGAAATACTTGGCAGCAGGCGGCCGACGTTAGTGAAGGGCGCTGCGCCACTGGATTGCACGGGCCTGGCTTTGGACGAGCTTGTTTTCCAGCCTCCACCCGCTAACGTTTAGACCTCACGGACCCTTGCCATACCTGAGGAGATAGACCAGGTCCTCGTGGAAAGAAGGGGTCCCTGCCGTTGCCCAGTCGGCAGATTCTCGCGCAGTCAAGCAGCAACAGCTTCAGGCTTTCTCTGCCCATCTCAATTGAGCCTCAGCTGCCCTGTCCGACGACGGCATCTCCGCGCTGTGGTCAGAGGCTCTCTACTCTAGAGCGTCGCAACCCCGCAAGCAAGCACCACCACGATGCCTATCCGCGTCAAGTCCAAGCCTGCGCCAGCATCCGAGGCCCTGTCGCCTCGGTCGGGCTCGTTCTGGCACACTGAGCTCCCCGACATTGACCATGAAGATACATTCCGGACCGTAGTCAAGAAGCTCTCGCTGTGAGTACAGCACTGCCCGCCAGGCGTGCTTACGCAGCCGGCCAGCCAAAGACCGCCTCATTGCTGACACGCATACGATGCTGCAGGTACATTGCCGACGTGGTCTACACGCCAAGCACCTTCGAGCAGCTGCGGACAACTTCGGCAGGAGACCCTCTCCGCACTCTGACGGACCATCTCAGCCATCACGTAACCAACCCGGCGATTGTGAATGCACTCCTGTAGGGACCATCATAATGTCATGGGCAACAGGAACCACCGTATTTGCTGACCCTGCTGAACAGTGCTCTGCGATGGCACTACGGTGCTGGCAACGATGAGAGCCACGTCTCCGAGGCCCGGGCCAACGCCTGCGAGATTGTCGCATGGCGCTTCTTGACCCGCCTGTCGGAACGTGAGGCTGTCGAGTTCTGCTTGTACGAGATCCCCGAGGACTGTCCCAGCGGAGCGGTCTCGCTCCACGGCGACCTGGCCGATCCAGAGGATGGCACCCCTAGGGATGAACGTACGGCGCTCCTGGGACATCACCACACCAACAACGGCAGCATGGGTCACTCCCGCCCGGATGAGCGGCCTGCCCATGCCGTGGCCGGATCTATGCGCAGAAGCCAGCTGCTGCAGTCGGTCTCCAAGCTGACAATGAGCATGCATGCTGGTGATGACGATGATGATGACGACGACGAGGAGGAAGACCCAACGGCCCCGTTCAAGCATCTCAACGCCCTCGAGATTGCAGCCATCGCCGACGCCAAGAGGTTCCTCAGCCAGCACGTCGTGCAAAAGATCATTACCGGCATTTGGAATGGCGACATCATCTTCTGGGACAAGTTCTCGGTGCACACAGTCAAGAAGCCGCGCTTCTACAACCCGCGCACCGCCGATCCGTTCTCTCGTCTCCGCGTTCCAAAGTATCTCAAAGCCTACGAGGTCATGTTCTTCGCCAGCTTCCTCGGCTTGTACTACGGTGTGCTGATCGAGCAGAACAAGACTGGTCTTTCAGTGACTCAGGCTTTGTGGTACATCTGGTTCGCGGCCTTTTGTTACGACGAGATTAGTGAATACCTAGATGCCGGCTCCATCTTCTACGCAGCAGATGTATGGAACGTGTTCGACATGATCATGATTGGCATTGGTCTTGTGTTTATCGGTTTGCGTAAGTCTGCCTTATTGCTTTCAGAATCGACTTTTTGAGGCAAGCATTCTAACTCAATCTTCAGGGGCGGCTGGGCTGTACTACGAGGATAGGCGTCTGATCGAGAGCGCTTTCGATGTCCTGTCTTTGGAAGCATTGTTCATGGTGCCGCGGATTTTTTCGATCCTGAGCTTGTCTCCCTACTGGGGAACACTGATTCCCTGCCTGAAAGCGATGGCCAAGGACTTTATCAAGTTCATGGTCCTGGTAGTCATTGTCTACCTTGGGTTCTTGACTACATTCTCACTCATTGGCAGAGAGAGCTTTGGCTTCAGCCACATGGCCCTGATCGCGACCAAAATTTTCTTTGGCTCAAGCTACCTTGGCTTCGATGTGATGGAGAGGATCGATCCCATCTTTGGTATGTTAGGCCGCACACAGGGATCTGGGGTCACGCGAAATCTAACATTGCCACTCTAGGGCCTCCTCTTATGCTCATCTTCATCACCTTGAGCTCCATCCTGCTCATGGGCAGTCTGACTGGTATGCTGAGCAACAGCTTCTCCCGGGTGATCCAGCACGCGCGCGAGGAGTATTTGTACGTGTACAGCGTATACGTTCTGGAGGCGTCCACATCCAATCGCCTGACTCACTTCTACCGTAAGTCTTGGTCCTACCAATAGCCGGAAATAATGGTGCCGCTTACATGGAAAACACAGCGCCTTTCAACCTCCTTGCACTTGTCCTGTTCCGCCCTATGAGACTCTTCTTCCGCAGCGAGGATATCCGCAAGGCTCGCATTGTGCTACTCAAGGTCACGCACGCCCCGATTGTGGCCCTGATCCATGCCTACGAGTTTGTAGTTTCGAAGCTCGGCCAGGGCGGTGGCTCCAACAACTTCCACGGCCCTCGTGCCAAGACCTTCCGCGGCAAGGCCTTACGCCGTCCGGACAGCAGACCCCAGTCTGGCAACCGCCCGAACCTGCCTTCGTCCAAGCCAACGGCCAGCGGAGAGTCTATCAATACTCCGGCGCCACAGAGGCACGAGTCTGAGGAGGATGTTGGAGATGCGCCTTCAGACGTCGAGGTGCGCGTTGCCGAGCTCGCGGCAAAAATTGACCGTCTCACTACCCTTGTGCTGAGCCTGCAGAATGGGGCGGGTCTTGAGGCTGTGAGGACTTGATACGCATATCGCGACGAGCCTGGTGCTGCCCGCAATGGCGCAAAGAGAGGACGTGAAGCCTTGCATCTTGCGAGGCTGCTTTGAACCAAGCCGCTGGGTCTATCTTGGAGAGTTTACCGAGCTTGCATGATTATTAGGGCGGAATGGGATTGTTCAAGTTCCGGACATGAAAGAGACTGGACAACTGAGATTGAATACCATGGTCGGGAGCATTGAACGAGATCAGATCAGGTGATCACATAAGATTAGTTACATGACATGAGAATTGAAGCATTGCATCTATGGATACGGAGGACAGGTTGGAAACTGGCTGATGCGGGACCTAGCACGCCGACCAACCTCTGAAAGATGATTCACACGAGAGTGGACCTCCGGAGTCCTCGTATGGCGCCGACTCCTCGTATGGCGCCGACTCCTCCTCCGCCTCCGCATCTCGGAGATTTGCTCCACTTCCCAGGACCCAGCTGCGCGCCCTGTTGAAGACATTCTGCAAGTGACTCTTTATATGAGCCAGCCTGCCTCTGACCTCGGCAGCAACCCTGTAACGTCAGTCTAGTGCAGTTTTTACTCATTTGTCTGCTTTTCACGGGCTCGTCCGAGGAACGGCGTCGAGCAACACTTTCCCCCGCATTTTCTCCAAGTTCCCCTTTGAGACTCCTGCCGGACTGTAGTTGAACGTGCTGTTTGACTGACAAATCACCAATACATCCCCTGCGAGTTTACGGACTATAACTGTCCCCCAGCAACACTCCAGACTCTGCACATCACGGGGAAAGGCAAGCGTCGGCACTTCAGAACGTTTTTCTCTCGAAGAGGAAGCAGTTAAGACCAGGAAGAACATAGCTTGAAGGTCGAAAACCCATGGGAACAGGAAAACAACTCCTCTCTAAAGCAGAGCCTCGCAAAAACAAAACCAAAGACAAAAACCAGAAAAATGAAACTCCCCTTTGCAACCCTGGACGTCTTCACGTCGACCCGTATGCAGGGCAACCCGCTCGCCGTCGTCACCGTCCCGCGGCACCTGCGCGACAAGCTGGCGCAGGCCGACAAGCAGCGCATCGCGAGGGAGTTCAATCTCAGCGAGACGGTGTTCCTGCACGAGGCCGGCGGCGGTGGGGACGACGACGCGGAAGGGACAGCAGCAGCAGCAGAAGATGGAGCTGGTTCTTCTCCCGGCAGCCGGGGGAGGAGGAGGATCGTGGACATCTTCACTGTCGACCGCGAGATCCCGTTTGCGGGGCATCCGACGATCGGGACGGCGGTGTGGTGCTTATTCCACGAGGATGGGAAGTATAGCGGATCTTCTGCTGCTGCTGCTGCAGACGGAGGAGGAGTACCGGCGCTCGATGCGTTGATCACCAAGGCTGGGCCGATTGGCATCACCACTTCTTCTTCGACTTCCTCCTCTGGCAGAAGTGTTGCCAGCGGCGCCGAGCTCGGTGGTGAGAGCACGGCCGGGCAGTTTGTCAGCGCGAGCATCCCGCACAACGTCCACATCCACGAGCACACGCTCGCCGATATCCTGAACATCTCCTCGCCGCCAAGCAACGACGGCCGCGTGCCCGAGGTCGAGGGCCTATCAGCAGACCCGGCGATCCGGGCCGCCGAGCTGGCGGCCCCCGTGGTCAGCATTGTCAACGGCATGACGTTTCTGCTGGTCAAGCTGAGCAGCCTGGAGGCGCTCGGTCGTGTGGCGATCTCTGCGCTGGACTATGCCAAGTTGAGCCCCTCTGCTGCTGGAGAGAAGAAGTTCTTGCTGGATGAAGGGTGGAGAGATAGCCTCGTCGCGAGGTATTACTACGTCGATGTCCCGGCGAATGGGAACCAGGCAGGGGTGGGGAAGGAGGAAGACGTGCGACACCTCAGGACGCGCATGATCGAGTTCAACATGGAGGATCCGGCTACAGGCAGCGCGGCGAGTGCGCTGGCTTGCTACCTGACGCTTGCAGGCGGCACAGGAAAGAAATTTGTCATGACCCAAGGCGTCGAGATGGGTAGAAAGAGCGTGATCAGCATCGAGACGACGACGAAGGGCGCCAGCGGAGACGGCGGAAAGGTCGAGATCGGCGAGGTGCATCTGGGAGGCACGGCGGTTGTGGTCATGAAGGGCGTCTTGACTATCTGAACCTCATGCGAAAGACGTAGCTGCGGAATACCACGGAGATGCTCACAAAACAGCTTAAAACAACGCATGGCACAAATTCAGTCATTTTAGAGCTTTCTAGCATATGACGTTTCCACACGATTGGTGAACACCAAAGCCTAGTCATTCTACAGCCCCTCTGGCAGCAATGACGACACGGATGGATCAGACGAGACTGTCAGAAGATTGTAACCTGTGAAACTCATTATGCTGACTTTGTTTGTGATCAAGACTCTCGCTCGCTAATTGTCATTCAGAGATACACCCTTATAATTTGCCTTGGCGCTCACCTTCCCTCCACTGCCTCCTGATGATCCCGTCCTGATACTCTGTCGCAATGTGTACGCCCGCCGGACTCCACAGCTTGCTCATCACTATGCCCCTTCCAGCTTCGAGCCTGGGAAAGCAGACCTCCTGAATCCACCACTCGTCCTCGCCGTACTTCATGACCGCGTCTTCCGGATTCACGTGCACTACAAATGAGTAGCTCAGACTGGCCGCTCTCCCAAAGTCGAAGCCGAAGCCGGCATGGTTGCCCAGCATGAATAGGCTGTTGCGATCGGCCTCGAAGGCGTGGCACATGATGTGCATGCTCGAGCCTGCAGACTGCGGCAGCGGCGCGAGGAGTCGGTACAGGAGTAGCTCACGCCGCTCGTGTAGAGGCTTCCCCTTGTTGTACTCCCGCATGTCGACCTTGTGCATATGAAGCCCAGGGAACGTGCCGACTTCGGGCGTGGGAAGTTGGGCGTTAACACTATCGATGTCGGACAAAGGAACGGGATCCCACGCTGGCGGCGGTCTCGAGCTGAGGATGTCGTGGAATCGTTTCTGCGCGGGTTCTTCCTGGAGCTTTGCTTGCGATACGCCTGCCGGCCTGAATGATACCAGAGCGGTGAAGCAGACGGGGCCTAGAGGTAACCTCGAATCTTCGAGGGGAAAGACGCCGCGACTCAAGTCAGTACTGGGCCTTGTGGGCTGCCGAACGGTCACAATCAAGTTATGGAAGCCGGCGTTGGTGGCCAAAACCTGAACCTCATAAATGAAGGGCCTATCCGCGGCTCCGGCTTCGGCAAAGTAGCCATGCACGGTCTGTATGTGATGATTAGTATATGAAATGAGGTTGAGCTATTAAACGAGCATCGGTGGTTCAGCTTACATGAATGCCATACTGTTTTTTGGGAGCATCCTCGTCTGACCTCGCCTGGCTTTCTTCAAAGCACTTTGCCGCAACCAGCCCAGATTGCGCGTAAACATGTCCTCCGTAGGTTGCAGTACCATTGAAAGGCACAGGCCGGCCAGGCCCGTAGTCCTTGCGGTCAAAGGGCAGGTCAGCGCCTGTTATCCATGCAGGCCGTACGCTCATGTAGCGCTTGGTAGATCCTTCGTTGGCGGTGCGGCCGTGGGCAGGCCCGAGCTCCACAAAATCCAATGCATCGTGAAAGGCGAGCCGCCCGCCTAGCTGAGACGAAGACATGCCAGGTGCAGCAAGGTGCCAAACCGTCTGTGAGTTGGGGCCGATTTCTTCGAAGCTGAAGTTCTGTATCGCCTACTGCATTGAGCATGAGCTGTGGACGGAGTAGTTTCCGATTTTGGGGAGATGGGATATTTCCTGACAGGTCTCCCTTTGGAATTGGAGATTTGCCTTTTGGCTGTGCGTTGTTGATGATGGGAAGACCTCCTGAACGATGATGTTTGGCCTGATTAGTGGGTTGGGTGGACAACCACAGATGAGCCGAGGCGAGACGGGACGTGCGGCAGGCCCGCACGCTTTCTGGGGTAAGTAAGCGCACGTACCGGGGGTCCTTCTTGACCTGGCCGCGCTGTCCCGGACAGGTTGGGCTTGACCCTCAGGCTCCAGATGTCGACGTTCCCAGGCCTCTAGCGATGGACTTCCTTTCTTGGCGCGGCTGGACTCAATCTGCCGTGGTTTTCGGCTCTCCCAAATCTCTACTTACAAGTCATCTTCAACACATTTCAAGGCCGAATGAACGACAGGCGAGAGATCATGGCTGTAGTGGCTTGACATCACAATCAGACGTAGTTGGTAGAGTCAAAGCACCGACAACATTGACATGGACACTGGTGTGCCTATGTATGATGGAACTTCAGCTGGTCTTTGCCGCAGTCCAAAGTGGTTTGCACTGCGTGGCTGTACCCACGCACAGGACCTGACCAACGTTAGTGCCGACCCTGCACAAAAACCACTTTACGCGTCCTTGACGCGCTTTGACGCGCCGTGACATCCCTGGCAATTTCCACGCTGGCCCCGCCGCCCCTCGATGCCCGCCTGTTGCTGTGCCCACCCGGCCACAACTCGAGCCTCAGCATCAGATTCTCTAGATTGCGCTTCCTGACACTTCTGCCCCGAGTTGACCTTGTGCCACTGTGATACCCCATTTCCACTTCCTATTGATACATATCACCCGCTGCTGGTTTCGCCGCATCACTGCGGCCTCCCCAACCCCATTCACCGCCATGGCGACTCCAAGCGACAGCGGTTTTCTCATGTCGGATGCCTCACGGGCAGCGACCACCCCGAGACCAAGACAAGGCCAGCGAGGCTCATCGGCACGCCCGCGGGGCCCTCCTTCGGAAAGCCTGGGTGCTCCAAGTGACGATGAGGCCGAAGGCTTCGCAGACGACCAGATCCCCGGCCGCAGGAGGCGGGGTGACAACTCAAACATTCCCCGCGTAGAGGACAGGATCGGTATCACGGTCCAGGAACACTTTGAGAACTTTATCGAGGAGTGAGTCTCTCGGCTACCACCAGAAGACTACTATCATCTAACAGCCATGCGCGCAGGTTCATCGAAGCTCCCTCATCCTCGGCTGCACCGACTTCGAGCGCCGTAACAACAGACAAATACTATGTCGCCCAGATTCACGGCATGCGTGTCTACCAACTCTCCACCTTCTACGTCAACTACGACCACATCGCGACATATCAAAATGGAGGCTTGGCCAACGCCATCAACAGTCAATACTACCGATTTCTGCCATACCTGACAAATGGACTGCACAACATGATTGCCAAGTATGAGCCTCAGTACTTCCGAGAACATCGCCAACCCACAGCTTCGAGCAGCATGACCACATCGGGGGCCAGTCAAGCTGGTTCTGCCAGCCAATCCGAGCTGCAGGGCAGCAAAACTGCCAACCAGCAGACGGATAAGCTCTTCGCCATTGCCTTCTACAACCTCCCGCTCGTCTCGAGAGTGCGCAGCCTGCGCGCGAAGAACGTCGGCCAATTGCTCTCAATCTCGGGCACTGTCACAAGAACCTCTGAAGTTCGCCCAGAACTGTCGCTGGCGACCTTTATTTGCGAGGCTTGTAAGAACGTAATCCCAAACGTCGAGCAGACCTTCCGCTACACGGAGCCCACCCAGTGTCCCAACGCCGAGTGCGGCAACCGACTCGCGTGGCAACTCGACATCAAGCACTCCACCTTCGTCGATTGGCAAAAAGTCCGGATACAGGAGAACAGCAGTGAGATCCCGACAGGCAGCATGCCCCGGACAATGGATGTCATTATGCGTGGTGAGATGGTTGAGCGAGCCAAGGCTGGTGAGCGCTGCATCTTTACTGGTGCCCTGATTGTGGTGCCAGACGTGAGCCAGCTGGGTCTGCCTGGAGTGCGACCTACAGCTGTACGGGACGAGAGGCCAAACGGTCGCGGAAACGATGCTGGAGGCAATGGTGTTTCTGGTCTCAAGGCCCTGGGTGTGCGCGATCTGACCTACCGTATGGCATTCTTGGCTAGCATGGTCACTCCAGACACATCCACCCCAGGCCAGAGCGCTACTCGCCAGGTCAACGACATCATCAACCAGCTCACCTCTGCTTCTGCAGAATCTGCCGACTCTGCGGAGGAGGCTCAAGCTGCGGTCCTCAACTCAATGACGCCGAGTGAGATTGAAGAGCTGCGAGACATGGTTCACAGCGATCACATCTATGCACGTCTTGTCAAGTCTATTGCGCCAATGGTGTATGGTCACGAGATTGTAAAGAAGGGTATCCTGTTGCAACTCATGTCTGGTGTTTCAAAGACGACTGCCGAGGGCATGGCGCTCAGAGGTGACATCAACATCTGTGTCGTTGGCGACCCCTCAACTTCCAAGTCACAATTCCTCAAGTATGTCTGCTCGTTCGCGCCAAGAGCTGTGTACACATCCGGAAAGGCTTCTTCCGCCGCTGGTTTAACGGCAGCCGTTGTGAAGGACGAGGAGACGGGCGAGTTCACCATTGAGGCTGGTGCCCTCATGCTAGCTGACAATGGCATCTGTGCTATCGACGAGTTCGACAAGATGGACCTTGCGGACCAAGTCGCCATTCACGAGGCTATGGAACAGCAGACTATTTCTATTGCCAAGGCTGGTATTCAAGCCACCTTGAACGCCCGCACCTCTATCCTTGCCGCTGCCAACCCTGTCGGTGGCCGGTACAACCGCAAGACAACCCTGCGGTCAAACATCAACATGTCCGCGCCTATCATGTCGCGTTTTGATCTGTTCTTCGTCGTCCTGGACGAGTGCAACGAGGCTGTAGACCGTCATCTTGCGGAACACATTGTTAGCATCCACGCCCTCCGGGATAACGCTATCGAACCAGAGTTCAGCACAGAGTGCTTGCAGCGGTATATCCGGTTCGCGAGGACGTTCCGGCCTGAGTTCACATCGGAAGCCAAGGAGCACCTCGTAAAGAGGTACAAGCAGCTCCGTGCCGACGATGCTCAGGGTGGAGTAGGTAAGAACAGTTACCGTATCACAGTACGTCAGCTCGAATCTCTGATTCGCTTGTCCGAGGCCATTGCCAAGGCGAATTGTGTCGAGGACATCTCGCCATCTTTTGTGGACGAAGCATTCGACTTGCTCCGGCAGAGTATCATCTCAGTCGAGCACGACGACATTGACATGGACGAGTACGATGATGTCGCCGAGGACTCTGCCGCGCTTATCGCTGCTGCTGACGCTGCCTCCGGCGCGGACGCCGAGGGCGACGCGGCCATGGCCGAAGCCAGCGCTGATGCAGGCGAAAACGGTGGCGCCGCCGGGAAGAAGAAGAAGACGGCCATCACGTACGAAAAGTACATCAGTATGGTCAATCTGTTTGTGTCAAGACTTCGCGAAGACGAAGCGTCAGGAGCTGGCGAAGGCGTGGGAGGCGAGGAGCTTGCACAGTGGTACCTCGAGCAGCAAGAAGACGAACTGGATGGCGAGGAGGCGTATCACCAGGAGTTGGCCGTTGCCAAGATGGTACTAAAGAAGATGGTCAAGGTATGTTTTCTGCCTTTTATCCTTCCCAGACACTCGCCCCTAATTCACCGCTGTTCGCGTGTCGTACTAATATACATGTGCCAATCACAACAGGATCACATCCTCATGGCCGTGCAAGACGAGTCCACGACAACGGCAAGCAACGCCAACGGCACAGGAGGCCCGACGCTGCAGAATGTGACCTATGTCATCCACCCCAACTGTGCGGTGGAGGAGGTATGAGCAGGATAGATGGGGGAAAGAAAAGGGGCTGCTTTCCGCTCATCATTGATGATGTCCACGATCTGAGTTCATATTTGGGTCTGAGAGGAGTTTGTTTTTCTTTCTCTGTGTGTGTGTGTGTGTGTGTGTGCGCACATAATTGATGTATGAATCGTATCGTGGCTTTTGGGAGTCGGAGCTGGCCATCCGCAGGTTATAGAATCCGCATGTGGCAGGAGTATGGCAGCACAGAGGCAGTGTTTACAATAAAATATTTTCACGAGCCAGTTTTCTTCGCCCAATGCTCCAAGAAACCAGTCAGGACAGCCTTGCGCAGCTGAACGTGACCGTGGTTGAGGAAAGGTGGCAGTTAAGGCAGGATGCGCCCTTGTCCTCCTTTTGCAGCAAAGCCTTGACTCTCGTTAACAGGGATTTGCAAAAACGCGCATCCTGGAGGCTGTGACGAGCGTCGTCCACTTGTCAATACGCCGACTATGCATACACGTTTGGTTTCAACTTTCGTTCATTGTCACGCATGTTCGCAAGTTTTCTGAAAGAGAAAGATTCATTTCCGCGAGATAAAACAGAAACAACTGCATACAACACTCGTTTTCCCGCCCCTCCTGTCCTTCATTCCTATGTATCTTCATGTGGTGCAGCTCGCTGAGTGCAACCAGGAAGAAGTAAACGCAGGCACGAGTGGACGCAAACAATCGAGCTCGTGCATTATCCGGATCCTGTACCAAAGCCATTTCCCATGACGTCCCTCTTCGTGAGTGTTTTTTTCCGTTGCAAATGTGATGTTCACCAAGTTGACTGGCGGACCCTGATTCGCACCCAGATAATAGCAGACATCAGTCTGTCGTATCTTGGTATCAGGATCCCGCAGGAGATGACCCTGAGCCGAAACGGTTGTATATGAGTTTCGGGTTTTGTGGATATTTCCTCGGACATCTGCTCGGAAACAATGGAAGGTGAACTCCCATGGTCCCCGAGAAAAGCTTGCAAGTCCGCAGCATTGGTTGTTTCGCTCCATGGTTGTATGCCAGTAGCCTAAGATTCGTAATGTCCCTGCCAAACCCATGTACACGACATGATGCAACAAGTAGTGCTTGTTTTGCGTCCCGAGTGGGAGACGTGACGTACATTTGCTGAGTTGCGAGTCGTGGAGAATAGGGAGAAAGAACATTTTGACGATCCCTCAAGTGTTGGCAGTATGGCCATCTTTGCTTTCCATGGGTGGTGGGATCGTACAGCTCCGGCACAGCGCATAGTCCTAGCGCGCTCCCCGAAAGACCTCAGATGAAAATTGCGAAATCGACAAGTAAGCCAATGCCTGTGGGCCTCGGCTGTAAAGCACTGAATGCCTCGTCCTGTTGTACACGACTCTTGTTGTGAAAGTATAAAAAATAAAAGGTGCTGTGCTTGAGGCGGTGGTACTGTCCAACTGTGAGACACACTTAGACAACTCTCCGCCGTCGTAACGAGCGGAGAATGCCGTCACCAGGGATACACGTCTCAAGTCTTAGTTCTGAGCGGCTGGTGTTGAGGATGGCTGTCGAGACCATGCCTCAGACCGAGACCGCAAGCTTCCGCGCCCGCCACGCGAGGCCTTTGGCCTGTCAGATGATGGTCCTGCTGTGCTATTGTTGGGGCTCGGACCTTCGAGGATACCTTCACGACCGCCCCGCTGGCCACCACGAGGAGTGTGCTTGTTGCCGCCTCGACTACCGCCACGCCGGGGGTTGCTACGCGTTCGACCGCTGAAGCCAGAGCGACTGGCAACGTTGAACTGCACAGTCTTGACCTCGGGCATGCCAGGAGCCGAGACTCGGATGACCGATTGACCCTGCTCATAGTCAAAGCCGAATCGATGTGGCTCGGCGTTGGTGGCATGAACCCGATATTTCGGAACCAGCGGCAGCCAGTTGGGATTGACGGCATGCCACATGGCTTCCGGGGCTTTCATCGGCAGATGTACTGCGGGGAGGGACCCCATCTCCTGTTCCTCGAAGCATTCCTCAGCCATCTCGCGGCTCGTGTAAGTGCTATCGTCCGAGATCACAGAGCTGGCAGAGGACAGACTCGGCAGTGAGACATTCGCCGAGCGCGAGCCATGCTCCATGGAGATCCTGCTAGTCGAGTCCACGGTAGGGCGCGGGGCCTTTCTTCCCATGAGACTGTTAATCTTGTCCTGCCAGTTCCCTTGAGCCTTGGATTCGTTGCCGCGTTGACTCTGGCCCTGACTCCGAGCGGCAGCCACTTGCGTCAGGCCTCGAGCTGCTTGTGGGACGGCCGCCGCGGCTGCGGCGGCAAAGGATACCGGTGTCGCTGGTTTTGGTGGCGCTACAGGCGTCGCCGGCTTAGCTGCAGCTGGTGGCAGTTTCACGACGATGGGTCCCCGCGGCAGCGAGACATGTGGTCGGGTAGGGTTGCCTTCGTATGCTGGATGATCCTCCATGGTGGGAGGTGGTGGCGTTGGCGATCTTGGGCGATGGTGATGCATTGGTCCTTCGTCCAGACGAACGTCCCGTGTCGGCGGAAAGAATCTTGAGCTACTGCGCGACTGCGACATCGCCGTCGCAGCATTTGGACCAGTTGGTGCGACCTGGCTAGATCTGTGAAGATCCGAGGGGCCACCGGGCACGCCGCTGTGCATGTATACGGAGCTTCCTGCTTGACCTCTTCTGCCGTCTTCCTCCATCTTGACGGCGCGCCACGTCTCAGAGATCATGGGACCATGATCAGGGTTGATGCCCTGTTCTACAAGTCGCTGCAGCCGTGCCTCTTCCTGAGCACGGCTCTTTTCGCGAATGGCCTGATCGTCGGCTGCAGCATCGTAGTTCTGCCACAGGTTCCCAGGCGCCTGTCTCTGTTGTGCATCTTGAGTGCGGGCGGCACCTCGAGGCGGCCCAATCGGTGCAAGGCGAGCAGACGAGCTCTGTGTGGCTGGGTTGGCGGCCTGTGCCTGCGATACGCTTCGCGGAGGGGCGATCGGTGCCGGACGGTTGGCGATGTTCGGATTTGTCGGGTTGTGAATAGAATGGCCGAGATCCGCGATGAAAGTTCCATTGCCGAGTGACCGGTCATTACCAGGCGCTGCCCATACATTCCGTGAAGAATTCGACTGATTGCCACCCCAGGATGGGTATCTCTCTGCGCTTTGTGGCGCGTCGAGCCATGGTGCAGACGTCTGTGATCTGGGCGCTGCACTGGGCTGAGGTAAAGACTCAGTCTCAGCGCCGTCTGGTCGAATTGGTTGGCCCGCCGTGGTACCATTGACTTGATTGCTGGTCTCAGGGGTAAGAGCATCCGCACTGACATTCGTTTTGGCATCTGAACCCGATGACGGGTTGGCCTGCGCTTTATCTGCCGGTTTGGTCCTGGCCAGGAGAGCCTGGGGCACGTCCTTGGCTGGCTGAGAAGTAGCATCCTTTTCATCCTTCTTCGTGCTTTTGCGTTCAGGCGCAGGCCCCATGGCCTCTAGCTTCTTCCGAATGCGCTCTTTCCGCGCTTCCTCTTCGCGTGCCTCGTCCTCATGACGGCGTTTGATGGCAGCTTCACGTCGTTCGCGCATGAGCCTCTTCTGTACTTCAATTTCATCTTCGACCGGTACTGGTGGGGGAACAGGCGCAACTGGCTCCTGAACTGCATGACTGTGGTCCATGCTAGCTGGGACGGTGTTCGGGGAGGACCTGTTCTGCCAAGGTTGACCATGCTGGTTGGGTGGCGCAGCCACGTCAGGACCGCCAGACATTGAGCCAGAACGCACATGCTGAGGATCATGTGGACCGGGTATGTTGTGCGACGATCTCTCGAGGCGATACGCGAGCCCGCCACTGCCGCCACTAACGTTTGATGAGCCGCGACGCCGCCCGTATGGGCCTTCCGCTCCGCTGTTTCGGCTCGTTTGGAATGCCGCCGAGGGCTCGGCTGGTCCTTGAGTGTCGTGATGCGATGGACGCTGCAGAACAGAAGGCTGTTGCCGGCCATATCCTCCATCAGGTCTCGACCCGCGTCTGTCGGGTACGGGTTCATAACGTCCCGAGTGAGAATTGAAAAGTTCCCTGCCCGAAGTTGCATTTGGTCCGTCTCGCCATGGGCCGCGACTGAAGTCGTCCGCCGCAATTTCCTTGGTCGGCGGGGGAGGCGTACGAGTCTGCATACCGTCTCTACGCTGGTATCCCTGTGAAGCGCCATGGGCTGGTGCGTCGAGCACGATGGGTGCGGTCTTGTCGACAGGTGGCAGAGGAGCCCAGGGAGATTTGGCGGGCTGGGGTGGCGCCGGGGGCTTCGCAACAAAGACTGGCTTCTCAGGACCGCCCTTCAACACCAGGCCCTTACCAGATGCAAGAACACCGGGTTTGATGGACGGAGAAGAGACATTGCTGGTGGGTGGGACTGGGGACTTCGTTTTCGGCGGAATCTCGATTTGCCTCGGCGCAGGCGGGGCAGCAGCAGTGACCGGCGCCGCCGGTGCAGGTATAGGGCTCGGCGCCTTCTCGTCAGCCTGCGGCAGCTTGATATGGGTTCCATCAGTCCATGTTATAGTGTCTGGATCCCATTCCTCGTCGTCATCAATGTCGGCCCAGTTGGACTGGCCACTATCCTTGTCGGGCCCAAGTCTGTCTGCAAGGTGAATCCCATACTTCAACTGTAGCTCCTCGTCTGTAAACTTTTTCGGCTCGGGCGGAGGGACGGCTAGAGATCAAAAGTCAGTAAGGTGTTGTCCAGAGGACCATTTTTGGGCTAGCTCGCAGATTTCGGCATACGCTGGTTCTTGTTCCAGACAGAGCTGGCACTCGGCGCGACGGGTTTTCCATTAGGTCCCAGAGCCTTGTTGCTGCCACCTATCCCAGATTGCGACTTTGAAACAAGCTTCAGTTTCGAGGCAGAAGAGCTCGCATTCCCTGGCGCTGGGGTGGAGGAGGCGGAGCCTGCGGCAGAGTCAGGCCTGGACGTCGATGCCGCTGCGCCCTTGGACGCAAGAAATGTCCTGTTGACCGACACAGACTTGAAGCTCTGGGGCTTCTTGACAGTTGAGGAGTTGCGCGCATGGCCTTTGTCATCGAGTTTGGATTTTGACGCTTCAGTGTCGGAACCGCCGCTTACGCTGACTTCGGCTGACTGCACAAGCTCATCCACAAGTTCGGTGATCTGCTTGTTCTCGATCTCGTCGTGCGACCCATTTACGGGTGGGCTGGGTGAGGTGGCATTGTGGGGATCCGAGTCGATGTAGGCGGCGTGAGACTGTGGTGACGAAGAGAGGCAGCGTTAGTTTGAATGCTCGGTGGTTGCGCGCGTATGGCTGAAGATGAGAAGAAGGCGAAACACGCATCCTTCGGCGACGGTGGAAGCGCTCTTCTTCGGCCTGGGTCTCGAGCTGGGAGAATTTGACTTACGGACGAAGGCTCAGTTGGAGGTACATCGACAGGGTTCGTAGCGGTGGCTTCAGCAGCCATCATCCACTGCCGGTGGTCAAGCACAGGTTATTGAAGGGAGTCCGGAGAGGTCTTGCTGTCGCGGGCGAAAGATCTTG
Source organism: Microdochium trichocladiopsis (assembly GCF_020744255.1). Lineage (NCBI taxonomy): Eukaryota > Fungi > Ascomycota > Sordariomycetes > Xylariales > Microdochiaceae > Microdochium > Microdochium trichocladiopsis. The sequence continues at coordinate 3,395,889 of NW_025763546.1, forward strand.
TCGGCGCTGGAGGGTTGTCGCGGATGCGCTCTGGTCGGTCCTTGGAAATGGCGATGTGCTTCGCTGGGCTGGTGTGGTGTGGTGGTGCCAGCGGCGGGTGGGAAAGGTGGTGGTGGTGGTGGGCATGCCTGTTGGCCCGGGCAGTGGCCCATCGGGTCGTGGCTGGGGGGGAGCGCGCTGGCCGCAACCGAAAGCATGCCCAGGTATTCCAGCAGCGCCCTGCCAGGCCGGACCGAGTCACACTTGCACCTGACCTCCAGGGCCGCCCGCCCAGGTGCCCAGGTGGCCTCGAGGCAGGCACAGCGGCACAGTGCATGGACCGTGCTCGCCCGGCTGACTTGCCATGTTTCCAGCATGCAGCAGCCACTGGAGCTTTTTAGGGCAGACGGTGCAGATGGGCGCGCAAGCCCATTTTGTCCAGGCTGGAAAAGACACGCTACTCGTGCCAATATTGTGTTTGGAACCACAACAGTTCATCCTGCGGTCTTGGCCCAGCCAGCACGTGTCATAGTGAGTAATATTCAGCCCCCTCAGGTAACGCAATGAGCACACTGTCAATATAGAGAGGCCGCATTCACCTCCCTTTGAGTCGCCAGCCTTACCCAGCATCAGCATGTACAGCATATTTTTAGTGAAAAGATGGCTCCACCGGCGACGAATCGTCCGAAACGAAGCACTGGAGGCGGCTGAATCTGACCCCAGTAATCCTTGCTTTTATTGTGATTGCCGTCGATGATAGGACTATCAATTTCAAACTGTAGCTTTCAAGAAATCGACTCGACACAGGCCCCCTTCGGTAACCATAATTACGCGTGCCTCGGTATTTTAGCACATGCTACGTACACAGCTGGGAAGAATGTTGGGCGGAGCGGGTGAGCGGCACACAGAAGCCGCGGGCTTGAATGGCACAGCCGGAAGCTGAGAGGCTGCCAAGCTAGTGGTCCATCCTTTCTCATTGCTTATTCTTGAGACGGAGAAACACCTGGAAGTAGCCTGAGGCTTGCTTGCTCTGCTGCTTGTGACCGTGCTTTTATTGTATGTGACTGAACTAGCTCTCTAGTTTCATAAGACTATTGACGTACCAATCATGCGCTTGCCTGACGGGCGACATGACGCGGCGGTCTTCACAAGGCGACCTGCACGAGGGTTGCTGGTCGAAGGCTTCTTTTAAGACCCACGTTTCTAGGACATCGAGGTGTTCATGCAGTAATGCAAGAATGTTGACAAATGGGACATGGTATTCAGGGCATACGCCCCCTTTCAATTCTAATACACGGCGGCTTAAGACCGGCAGTGCTTTTTCGAGCTTCTGTCCGGCTTGCCTCCTCGTCTTGTTTATTTACAGACTTTGATTTTGTTCTTCAACCACGTTCCTACACTCATCCACTACAGCCGCGTTGGCTTAGTGGGCGTTGTTCTTGTGGTGGCCTGTTTCGTATGATTAGTGACGGGTTTTGACATTACACAGCGGAAAGCAGAACTTACGCAGGTGGAAGTAGTAGGTCATGGGGTAGCCGATGACGAGGATCAGACCGATAGCGTGGATGATGGCTGTTTTGCGCGAGCATGTCAGTCTCGGGTTCAACTCCTGTGTGCCAGATTTCGCGGGGTATAGCCACGACGGCCACCCCCCGAATGGACGGAACTGTGCGACGTACGCTTGGCGGTAGGGTTCTTGCCAAAGTGCTTGGCCTGGTATCTGCCGAAGAGACCGGTGGGCTTGACCTCGGGGGCGGGACCACGGGGGAGCTTCTCGTAGAAGCTGACGACACGCTTCATGCGGACGGCATCAGGAGCAGCGCCGATGGCCTGAGGAGCGCACGGTTAGCATCATGGTTCTTTGCGAGCATCGTGGGCGCCTCATGTCGTCGATTTCTTGATAGCTAAGTCGCGCAACGATCATTCGAGTGGTATGGGCGCGCAGAGTGTGGCGTGACGAAATCGGGAGAGGTGCGGGAAAACCCGGTACCGGTGGACGTCGGGACGGTAAGCAGGAGAGCACGTACAGTAGGCGAAGCAACCTGTTGCAACAAGATATCAGCAAGACCGAAGAATGAGTAGAGTGGTATATGGCGATATGCGGCGCCGGAGGGCTGGACCCGAGGCCGGGGTTGCGGAGGAGGACTCACCTTGGGAGGGATGAGGGTCGAGAGACCCCGGCGGGCGACGAAGCTCATGATGGCGGGCGGGTGCGGCGTGAACGTCGGCGGGAAGATCAGAGGTCAATTGGGGGTCGTTGGACGGCGAACCTCAATCGACAGGAGGTGGTTGAGACGATGGGGTTGGTGATGGAATCTTTCGGAGGGCGAGAGCTGCGGTCGGCCACACTCGAGGACGAAAAGAACTCACTTCGAGGTTAGCGCGATGATTTGCCGCACTGGCCAATCATACCCCGCCAATTCATGACCGCCGGACCCACCACAACTGCCTCGCACCTCGACTTCGAGACGATGCAATCATCAACGGCCACAGCAAAGAGCTTGACGCTTGCTGCTCGATTGCCACCAGACCACACCATCAGCCACCGTTCGATCGTCGACTTCCTCGACGACATTCGAAAGAGGAGCCCGTCACCATGGCCTCTCTCAGATCCGCCTCCGCCGCCCGGCTGTTGAGGGCCGCCGCCCCTCGCACAGCTCCTGTCTCCATGGCCCAGCGACGCTTCAAGACCACAGACGTCGACCGCACCGGCGCGACCAGCATGGCCGGCAACACCGAGGTCGCGAACCACGTGCCTGCCGTACCCCAGGAGCGGTTGCCAAACTCGCCTGACTACGGCGTCCATACCGACAAGGCTACCTCGTACGTCCAGATTCTGCGGCAGCCACGTCTTCCATTACCTCCAGCCGCTTGAACAGCAATGCTTCACCTCTGTCGCGGGATCAGAGAGTTCAGGACATCGCCGGTCTGATTCTAGCCATGCGTTTGGGGTGCAGCATGTGGCACATGATTTGGGCTGGTGGACAAAGGCTGCGTCTGCAGAAGCAGGTACAATTGACCATAACACGGCTAACTCAATATCGTCTGGATTTAGAACCTTCACCCCCGTTCCCAAGCGTGTAATGGATGGCAGTGAGGACGTCGACTCCCTCCCTGCCGCCGTGCTCTCTGGTGCCCCGATCGAGCTGCAGGCCAGAACCGTCCGGTATGCTTTTCTCACATACACCCCGATGCTCCATCCAATCATCACGCTATATGCTTTCCCCCATTGGACATAGCCAGTCTCAACCAGAATAACACATCTGCTCGACCCTCATCACCACGTGCCATGCTAACCTTGGCATTTCCCGATAGCATCTACAAGCAGGCCAAGCCGGCGACACAGTCTGGCTCCTGGGGCGCGCACCACTGGCGCATGGACTGGGACGTGCTGGCCAAGGGCCACCGCTGGGAGAACCCGCTGATGGGCTGGCAGTCGTCCGGCGACTTCATGCAGGGCACCAAGATCGAGTTCAAGACCAAGGAGGACGCCATCGCCTTTGCCGAGAAGCAGGGCTACGAGTACTTTGTCCAGGAGCCCAAGGAGCGCGTCATCTCTCCCAAGGCCTACGCCAACAACTTCCTCTACTCGCCCGGCAAGCTCAAGCACATCCGGACCAAGTAGATCGACTTCGCTGGGTGGCTGGAACATGCTATCGCTTCTGCGGCCGTGGGACAATGTTCTTGGACGAGAACAGCCATGCATATGCTACCTAGGTAGACGAATAGGCACAGGCAGTGCTCCAGGTCTCACTTGTCGCCTTGTTCTTGCACTAGAGTGAGGCAGGCATACCTTGTACATATATAAGACAAATGATTCTTGGGACATCGCTCGCGCACACAATCCAATTTGTATTCATGCACCATGTTGAGTCTTGCAATTATATTCCATTGAGGCGTACGCACAAAAGTTTTGATTGAATTGATAACGCCGGAGAGAGAGACCCTAATGAATTCCAGTTCCCGCTTGCCCCTAATTTAAACGCCTTGCAAACACCCCCAAAAGGCAAAAACTCGCTGCCAGATGCCAATGTGCACAACAAAACAAAGGCCAAGGAATCAATCACAGTTACGCATTCATCGACATTGGCTCGTCATGGCCGTTCTCGTGCCTCAGAGACTCCTCGGCGTCAAGACCAATCTCGATCCGGGCCGGCAGGTCCTTCTTGGTCTCACTGCGCGCCGTAACCTCGCTCCACACCCGCATCATCACGAGCTGGCGGATCGCAGCCTCACGCCGCTGGCTCTGGCCATCGAGAATGGCCTTGTTGACCTGGTCGGCCACAGCGCGGCGCAGGCTCGGCTGCAGGAGCGCGGCTAGTGGGGGATCAAGGCTGTCATGCGGGAACACGAGCAGGGTCATGGTCTTCTCCAGGTCTTCCAGATACCGAGCATTCTCTGAGGCACGAGGACCCAGCTGGGACGTGGCAAAGTCGAGAGCTCGTGTGATGTCGCCTCCTGGAGTGGCTATGCATGTCCTGATGAGTTCAACTAATTGCAGACGCAAGACGGCAAAGTGAAGATCCTTGTCTTCATCCAAGATCTGGAGTTTGCCCACGTTAGCACTACGCCATGCATGGCAAGCTTTGTGGAACCGAGCATAAGAGGTAGTAAGGAGGATGTGTGCTCATAGAAAAAGTGGTTGTTCCTCATCACCAGTCCGAAGACTATATGAGTGGTGCATGTAAAACTCGTGTTCTAATCATAGCGGGAGGTTGTGGCAGATGTGCATGTGCGCGTCATGGTGACTTACGGATGGGTCAAGATCATTCAGCTCGTCAATGGCAGCCTCGATATCTCCACGATGTATGGACGCCTGTATCCGCTGCCTTGCCTGGATATCTGACATGTCTTGTTGTGGTGGGAGGTTCGCCTCTGCCGAAAACTTTGCGGCGGCATTGGGATAGCCAGCGACGGTCAAGTAGTCTAGTATCAAAGCATTGATGTCACTGCGCCGCCTGTTAGCTGAGTGTCTACCGTTGCGCAGTGTAAGACGGTGAAGAGGAAGTTCGGCGTAGTGTGGTTCAGAAATGAAGAAAGATAAAATCTTTATCCGCATGTATGTATTCTCGGAGAGATTCCCATTGATTATTCGTTACATCATGTTGAGGGCGGCCGACGAGAGTGTGAAGGACAACTGGACAGAGGGAAGATGCTTACCTTTTGGGGGTCTTCACGTCCTGCACCTGTTGCGAGAAGAGATGCAAGGGCGTCGTGGTGGACGTAGAGGAAGTCTGCAGACGTCAGCAGAGGCTCCGCGATCAGGTCGCAACGAGGCGCCCGAGGACGATTGGCCACTCTGAGCATACCATTTTGCTGCGTCGCAAGCAGTGGCAGCTTCACAGCTGCCTGGTCACGGATCGAGGATGATGCGCGATAGCGTGTCTAGAAGGGCACGTCCTTTACGAGGATCGACGGGTGACAATGTACGCAGAGAGTCTGCCACTTGAACCGGCAAGGAAAGAACGGTAGTGGTCGAGTCGACGGATCTGCGTGAGGCAGGCGAATGGCAAGCAGACGCGAGGCTGTGAGGAAGAAGAGAGACGGTGATGAGGCTCCGTCGGCCCCGGTGCAGAAAACTCGACGTCAAGAGCCGCGAGCAAATGAGGAGCTTTGACCACTTGTGTGCACCTAGGCGGACACGGCGGGGCAGAGTGCAGGTACCTGCACAAGATGCGCTAGGCAGGCAGCAGGCAGGCAGGCAGGCAGGCAGGCCTCGGGACCCCTAAGCACAGCTGGCACCTGGCCCTAAGGTTGCTGCAAGGGCTCTGAGGCGGCAGTCTGCGGTGTGCTTGCAGCAGTTCTGTAGCGCAGCCGCCGTTGCAGCGGAACATGCCTGGATGAGACAGACAGGCAGACAGACAAGCCTGTCTGTGGTGCCGTCGTCACAAAGGCACGTGTGCACGGACAAGACTCTTCGACGACAGCTCTGTATGGTATCCCTCGTGATGCACTATGCCCTGGTGCTCTTGGCTGGCCAGCCAGCCAGCCACTGTGAGCATCTGGATAGGGCTGGCTGATGGGGCCGCCGCAAAATGCTGCTCCTCCTGCCAGAACCGGGACCGGCCGATGCGCCGCTGACCTCCACCGGCTCGGCCTATTCTGCTCGCAGCCTTGGCCAAAGGGGCACGCGACAGCCTGACCAACAGACTCCAATACCTGTATACGTCGTTCAGGCTGCTCCGGTCTTGCAGGAGAGTCGGCGGTCTCTTGCGTTCGTGTGCCCAGTCGCTGGAGGGTCTTTGCTCGTTTCGTCGTGCCGGCTCCTACATTCTCCCTGCCCGTCTTCCTCGACATCTTGGATATCTCGTCGGATTTAACCCGCCACCACCGCAAGCATGAACACCGGGATCAGCTCACCAGCTGCCAGGCTGGACGATCCGCTGGACACTGGGGACACCATAGCCAAACGGGTGCACTACAGCCCTCCGTGGGCTGACCTGAGCATCATCGGCGTGGCTGGCAGCTCCGGCTCCGGCAAGTCGACCCTGTCTCATGCCATTGTCAGCAAGTTGAATCTGCCTTGGGTTGTCATCCTGTCAATGGTTAGTCGATAAGAGTCTAGTCTGGAGCCATGATCATTGCAAATCAACCTTGTACTGACTGGCCTCCCAACAGGACTCGTACTACAAGCCCTTGACCCCGGAACAGTCTAGGATGGCCTTCTTGAACGAATATGACTTTGACTCTCCAGAGGTTCGTAGTCTGGGATGTATTGTTTGCGTACATGAGTATGGGCTCATCACAGGGACAGGCCATCGACTTCGACGCCCTCGTAGAAACACTGCGGAACCTCAAAGCTGGGTAGAAGCCTTCATGATCTGTGTCTCATGCTCCAAGCGTCCTGACGATGATTGCCAGAAAACGTGCCGAGGTCCCGCAGTATTCGTTCGAGAAGCACGCCCGCCTGGATTCTACCACATCCATCTACTCGCCTCACGTGCTGGTGCTCGAAGGTATCTTTGCACTTTACGACCAGCGTGTGATGGATCTCATGGATATGAAGGTACCAGAGCGGCCTATGTCCTTCCCACTGGCTACCCACTGACGAGGAGAGCAGCTATACTGCGAGGCCGACATGGACACCTGTCTGTCACGACGCAGTAAGTCCATGTGACCCTGTAACTCTCTCTCTCTCTCTCTCGTGCAAAGACACTAAATCTTTGGCTCAGTATTACGAGATGTGAGGGATCGTGGCAGAACTGTGGAGGGTTGTATCAAACAGTGGTTTGGTTTCGTCAAGCCGAATTATGAGAAGGTATACCGCTAGTCTTTGCGGCTTACATTGATGGACGACCGACTAACCTGGGCGTTACAGTTTGTGCAACCACAACGGAACAATGCTGGTATGTCCCACATTGACCTAATGATGGACCTGTTCGCTGACCATTTCGATCAGACATCATCGTACCTCGTGGAATCGAGAACGTTGTGGCCATGAGTAAGCCAGTGAGCATATTATCGGTGGTTCAAACTCTGACGCCTTTGCAGCAATGGTAACGCAATACATCGAGCGTAAACTGGTCGAAAAGTCAACACACCATAGAGCGGCCTTGAAGACTCTTGAGACCGGCTATGATAGCGAGCCTCTGTCGAACAAGGTAGTCATCTTGACCCCAACAACTCAGCTTCGGGGCATGAACACCATCATCCAAGACATCGACACCAGCAGCGAGGATTTCATCTTCTACTTTGACAGACTTAGTAGCCTGATCATTGAGCAGTACGTCAAAGTGCCCTTATCATGCGACGATTCTCTTGTCCAAGGCTAACCAGCGTTGTTCTTTGTAGAGCTCTGAACAATGTCCTTTTTGAACAAAAGTCTGTAGAGACTGCTGCAGGCCACAAGTATCAAGGACTTACTGCCCAAGGAGAGGTCAGCGCCGTCATTGTTCTCCGCGGCGGCGCCACCTTTGAGAGTGGGCTCCGGCGGGTGATCCCAGACTGCCGAACTGGGCGCCTGCTCATCCAGTCCAACATCCGTACTGGAGAGCCAGAGCTGCACTACCTCAAGCTGCCCAGTGATATCGAGAAGCACGACAGCGTGCTGCTCCTCGATGCGCAGATGTCCAGCGGCGGCTCGGCGCTCATGGCCGTCCAGGTGCTTGTAGATCACGGCGTGCGGCAGGATCGCATCGTGGTCGCCACGTACTCGGCTGGCAGAGTCGGGATCCACCGGCTGACCCGGGTCTTCCCCGAGGTCACGGTCGTGGTTGGCAACCTGGTTGCGGACTTTGAAGATAGGTGGATCGAGAAGCGCTACTTTCGGTGCTGAGAGAAAGGTGCCTTCTAGCTGCTAGCATTTGCGAAGGATAAGAACCATTTACCACGGCATAGAATTTACGTGTGGCCTCACTTTTGTTTTGTTTCAATGACTTAGTTTCCGTCTTGCACATGACTTTGAGCTTCCGCGATTTCCGGTACATGAAGCAGTAGCGTGGTCATTCGCATTCCTTGCAATCTTGGGTTGTTAGGAGTGTAAATGACTGAATCTGGTGGAAGTCGAAAAGTCAGAGTAAGTTGCAGCATGGACAAGTCAGGATGGAGTACAGCAACGAGACGAGACCATCTACAGTCTTGTTTCACGTTTCACTCCGTCTGATATTCGATACACAGCTCTCCTGTATCTAGATAAACACTGGAAAGAAAGCTTGTCGGGCGACCAAACCAGTCTTTCAAGATTCGGCAGACTCTCGAGTCGTTGGCACATCCATCCGTAGAAGCGTCCCCGTCCAAGTAGTCCCGTTCTTACGAGACAGTTTGTACTCACCCACAATCTGATAACCCTGCTTCTCGTAGTAACTATAATCATTGTTAGCTCATTCTGCGCTGGTCATCAGAGTCGTCACCTGGCCCAGGACTCTACGGCAGTGATGCCAAATGAAATGCTCACTGACCTGGCCAACTTGCCGCCATTACCTGCCCAGGCGTCAACGTATACCGTCCGCTTGCCGTGTGCCGCGGCATAATCCCTGACGCCCCGGAGAAGCGCAGCGCCCGCGCCTCGCCGATAGGCCCCGACGCGGCAGTCCGTGACCATGACCTCGAGGTACACAAAGCCGCCAGCGGCAGCAGCAGCGCTTCTGCCCCCGCCGCCTCCGCGCAAGGGACCATCCTTGCCGAGTCCCAAGTGCGGCTGGTTCTCAAGGTACGACGAGACCCAGTCCTCTCTCAACATGGCAGCACCGACGGAGAGGAAACGCCGGTCACCGCCCTCGGTAACACGCACGTGGACACCCTCGGGCAGAGAGAGTTGGGCGGCGGCGGCGGCGTCGGCCGGCCCGTCCTGCTCCGCCTCCGCCGCCGCCGCCGTTGGGCTGCTGGGCAGTTCTGCCTCGCAGATGAGGATGCGGAGGACTTCGCCATCTGGCGTTGGCCGGAGGCCTCGAGACTGCTCGACCTGCTCCGTCGTTTCCTGCGTGAAGCCCTCGCGTTCCGAGAACGGCTGCATCCCCCACATCTCCTCGCTGCCAATCGAGGCGAGGTATGGCAGGGTCGAGTCGAATGCGTCGACGATGAACTCCCCGTCCGCCGGAGATAGGCCTGCGGGCCGGATGTGAAACGTTGGAGGCGTCATGGTATGTGTGCAGTGAGGAAAGGGTATGTTTGAATTGGAAGGGGGGTATGTGCAGTGTTGGGGTCAATGAATGTGAGTTTTGGGGTTGTGAATGCAAGCTGTGGGAGACTGTTTATCAGAATTGTTTATTCTGAGGCCTTAATGAAAAACCCCGCTTGCAGAAGTTCCAAGGCACAAACCGCAAGGCGACAAGACGAGAAATGAACTCAATTGTGAACTAATACATCCTTGTCAGAAGACTTAAAAACATTTAGGTTGACAGCGGAGTAAACATGTCTCACCAAGCATTCTCAAAACTTATATACTCTTTGGGTGGAATTGCCTATGCCGCCGTTCCGTGGTGGTCATCTCGTCTCGCCATGGTTCGCTTCGTGGTGCGGAAACTACGGTGGTTCACGTGGCGTAACCTTCACATGCCTGTATGCAAGAAAAATCCATATTTCACTGTCCACAATAGCTATCACTCTTCGGTTATAATGAGCACAGTTACTATATAAAAGCCAAGCACTGAAGATCGGCGAGGAAGAACCATGTCCTCAATCAATCGATATGGTGAGAGTCCCCATCGCAGCCCTTGTTCCCAATAGAATGGCGAACACCCGGTCAATTCTTGTTTTCGGCTATTGATTTACACAAGAATTGGACGCTTCATTAATGCGTGCCCTCATTCAATTCCCGAGATGCTCCAGCAGCTTCCCGGCAATCTGTTCAGCATCGAGAAGGAGACTGGCCAGTTTATGGGTCTGACTCTGGCCCTGATAAGCCGGCTTGTCGTATGCAGCATCGCCATCATAGACTGGTTTGTTGTAGGCAGAGTCCCCGTCAAGGCGGTGGTTATACTCTGGCTTGTCGTAGGCAGAATCCCCGTCGAGACGGTGGTTATACTCTGGTTTGTCGTACGCAGCATCTCCATCGTACACTGGCTTGTTATAGGCAGAATCCCCGTCAAGACGGTGGTTATAGGCTGGCTTATCGTACGCAGCATCTCCATCGTATATCGGTTTGCTGTAGGCCGAATCTCCGTCAAGGCGATGGCGATAGGCTGGTTTGTCGTACGCAGCATCGCCATCATACACTGGCTTGTTGTACGCCGAGTCCCCGTCCGGACGGCGGTGGTAGGCTGGTTTGTCATAAGCAGCATCACCATCGTAGTGCCGGGCAGCGGCGAGCGCATGATGATCATGAGCTCCAGACTCAGACTCTGTACACAAGTTAGACTGTTAACCGCCTGGAGAAGGGGAACTCCCGACTTGCGTACCTCGTTGCTCCACTGGGGCGGCCACGGCCGCAAGGGCAAGAGTGGCAAATGCCAGGGCGTAGCTGGGAGTCTTCATTTTGGAAGTTGCGGAGACGGAAATTGATGTAAACCGAGGTGCTCTGGGGTAATCAGAGCGTTGTGGTTGTTTGTCGTCCCTTTCCATGATTTCCACGGGAAATTTGCTTTTTAATATACTCATGGCCGGGTTTTGAGGTAGCTTAGCAGCTTGCTGCGATACTTTTACGGCCGTGGTAGCCAATTTCCAGCACTCTGGCAAAACTTGGCGGACCAGATCGATACGATCGTCATCGACGCACCAGCAAGCCTTCAGCATCTCCCACCGGTGAGACAGCAGGAACACATGATATTTGGCCCTTGACCAAAAGCATCGACATTGGCGAAAGTATCGACGGAAAGGGCTTTATAAATGGTTTCCTCCTGAGCATAAAAGGACGCTATAGCAAAAGATCCAAGACAACATGAGGGTTGCCTTTGGCTGAGTGGTTAGGTACTCACGAGCAAGGTGTGCTTAGGTATGTGGAGGATTCGACTGTTCCTCATCTCGATGCTGCTTGGCTCGTGGCTAAGTTTACAGGGTGAGTGTTGTCTTAGTCGACGATGCTTCCCGTGGTCTTGTCCACGACGGACACGCCTTCATAGTGGCCTTGAGAGTTCTAAAGAGGATGTCCCGAAGACCGAGGTATACATTGATAGTTTTTTTATGTTTCAGGTTGGTAAAATTTTATTGGATTATTGCATCAATGTCCGCGAAGTTACGATATATGAGCAGGCGCTTTGGGAAATCGTTGGTTCGAGCGACTACCGTGTCTATGCTATGGTCGTTCATGGTACCTCTCGGGCGCATCACATCCTTCCGAGGTTCAGCTGAAGAGATAGCTCGGCTGATATCTCACTGCGTGCTTGAGGTTACTCAAAGAATGGGAATCTTTTCGAGAGTCCTGATATTTGTTAAGACACATCATGAGCTTTCCCCGATATTTGATTCAACTGTGACTCTGAGGTGTGTCGTTTCCGCGCAACTGTCAGAGGGCTTAAAGTTTGAGACAAGATGTATTAGACCAGCCGTCGAACAGGTTGTCTCCACGCTTCCACGCCAACGGTATTTGAGAGACAGCGTTTATGCAACTCGCTAGCCGCGGACCGGGCCGCCTTTTCATCACCTAACTGGCGCGAAAGTCGACGCAGGTCATACTTTCCGGCCGGACTATTATGCGCAATCTGAATCACCATCCCGAAACCCAGAGTTAAACTGCTCGTGGCCTAGCTGAAATGTACAATTATAAGACACAAAGGTCACGCAGCTGTCTCACCTTCATAATCAACCTCGCTTCTTAACCAGCCAAAGACACCTCTCCATCTGCTTCAAAAGAGTTTGCAGCTCAGAACTCACACGTCAATGGCCAAGCCGGGTCGTCACATGCTTTCAATGTTGCTTGATTTGCCAAGGCTCCTGAATCCTCAAGTCATGAGCAGCCAATTCGAACCGGCGGGCCGGCCCCGTCGTTGCTGAGCTCGCCTTTGCCTCGTGTCATGCCCGTTCCGCGGAGAAGGCCCAGAGAAGTCGTCCGAACTGTATAAACTTATATACCCCTGGCATTCGACTCTGTCTTCTGCACACAGAATTCCTCAACGTTTCCTTCCCACTATCCGACATTCAATTGACGCGCAACTCCAGCATAGCCATGGGTAAATCACAACTATATCAACCCATTGATGTGCAGTCTGACGACGGCAACAAGTCCAGCACTGAGGCCGAGGAGAGATATGGTCTTCTCTACGGAGAGGTCCGTCCGCTCCCTCGACACAGCAAGCTTGTCCGGGCGCTGCTCTGGCTGGCCGCCATCATCGGTATCATTGTCTACACGGCCGTGGTGGCCGGGACTGCTGCATTTACCGCCTACAGGTTTCTCCAGAAGAACACTCTCCACGGGACCCGGTTTCTTAAGTCTCCTGCCAACGACTATATTACCTATGAGTCTCGCGTGATGGATCAGTTCGAGTACGACAACGAGAAGCAGTACTTTACCGATCCAAGCCCTGAGATTGACGCCAATTGGCATGAGCTGTTCGAGTGTAAGCCCCCCCCCCCCCCCCCCCCCCCAATAAGAGCCCAGTCAGGCCTACGGAATGGATTGAGATAAGCATACTAAGTTGGCGATGGTCAATAGACCAGAACATTGCCATTCAGCCGGAGCTGATGGAAGAAATGGGCCGAGCCGAGGAAGGCATCCGCTTCCCGGATGGTACCTACTTTGGTTCGATGATGGTCTTCCATAACCTTCACTGCCTCGTGAGTTGTGCCCCTCGTGGTGTCCTTGTTGCGACCAGTCCCCAGAATCGCAGTGTCACAGGAAGAAAGATAAGCTAAGTAACGCCAGAAAAACATCTACCACACCCTTCACCCGCACTACTATGGCATGAACAAGTACTCCGAGAGTGAGCGGGCGCAGCACAAGGAGCACACTGGTACGTACTTCACACACACACACACACACACACATATCGAATAGCTGCAGCAGTATCCAGCCCCCGGAGTTGACTGACAGTGGAATACAGAACACTGTCTCAAGATGCTCAAGGACGCCGTCATGTGCCAGGGCGACCCGACCATCTTGACCATGAAGTGGGCAGAGACTGGGCTCCGGCCCATCGGGAACCTGACCAGCCCCCACGAGTGTGTGAACTGGGACAGGCTCATGGAGTGGGTTGTGCCAAACTCGAGAAACGTTTTTGAGGATGGCATGCTTGTGCATCCGACCCGCGGTTCGTATAATACCCCTTCATTATTTTGCCGCTTGCCCAGGGGGGATGGAGGCTGACATTGTAGCGTTAGGGCCTGTATTCATCAACGGGGAGTTTGCAGAGAGTGTTGGGCATTTCTGATTGAGAGACTGGGTAAATGAATGAAGCAGTTTAGGCACAGAAGCTCCTAGGTCGCACAGCCGGATCTGATGATGGACTATGTCATCTCCGCTGGAGACAATGAAATTGCGATACGAATGAGACCGAGATTGCAAACATCAGAAGGGTAGAACTCCTGACGTCAATCCCCAAATTGCTGGGTGTATTATTGTTGTATAAAGTGACAAGCCACATGTTGTGCGGGGATAGAGTATATATCCAAGTCTGCCGAGTACGCTACTTTTCGTACGCAGGTGTGTAATTACTATGGCGCGTGCGTCGTATTTGATTGCATGGTTGCAGCCTGGCAGCACGTTCCACATGTGATGAGATGTGATGTGGCGGAGGTGGTGGTTTGGGTGGTTTTGGTGGTGAGACAAGTCACCCCCAAGGCCAAAGGCACCTGCCTCCAAAGCTCCAATGCCTTGAACAGGGTGCATGCATGCATTTCCTCACGGACCAACCACCACCACGCGTGGCATCCGTCCTCCAACTTCATCACTTCCCACGTCCTGAGGAGCCTCATGACCAAGACCAAACGAAAAGGCGTGCTGCGTGTCCAGCACAGCCCACCATCAGTACATATGTCTGGTATAGTCAGACTCGCACTCTTCACATGCCGCTGGCAGTCTCGAAAGGCCCATAAAGGCCCCAAGCTCCAGACCTGCAGAACACGCCACATTGACGTTCTCGTTGGAGAACCATCACGATAAGCTACAAGGCCACGTCTCAGCGTTGCAGCGCCTGGCCCGCCAGATGACCACAAATCCCACCCTGATCGACATGCCAGTTTCTGTCTTGTCCTCGCCCGCCACCCACCTCATATTAGTGGGCAGCCATTCGGAGAAGCATCGACTGCCAGACGAGCCGGTCGCAATTTCGCATCCTCAAAGCCGCGATGCTAGCGCCCGAGCGTTTGCGCCCGAGGCTGCGGCACAGAGAGAGACACCACAGGGGGAGGGGGCCCTTGCTTGCACAGGCTCTCGGACAAAAAAAGATTAATCAACCTGCATAAGGACAGACAACCACACCATACCAGCCGCAGAGAAACAATAGAGCCCCAACTGCCGTGCCGGCTAGTCCCCAGGGAGGTTACAACCGCCAATAGGGTTTGCATGGCTCGGCAGTGGCGCACCTTGGCGTGGCAGATCCGCCAGGGGGCTTTCTGTTGGGCCTCTTTTGCCCTTTCTTTCCCTCCCCTACATACTTGCCATCGTGTCCTGCCATCATCGTGTCGTTGGCTGCAGTTGATCTGCCTCTGGGGATCCCCGATGCTCGGTCTCTTTACCTAAGTCCCCAGGGGTTCGGTGGATCGCGAGCAAGGAAGAGTGAAAGCCACACGTAATTTTCGGGATGAATGGGGCCGAGATGCAGTCGGCAGGGTGGAACCAGCAAGACGACACGACAGGCAGACGTTTAGGAACACGGGCCGATGGGTGAGCCGGGCGGCTGCTACAGTAGCTGGAGGACGCCGCACAACCACCGCAGAAGTCCCCCATATGGGCCTGCCCATCATCGACACCAGTGCTGAATAGCGGAGGGCTGTGCTGACAATCTCGGCGGCACAGCACGGCTCATGTTGCGTCATTCGGTACCCACTGCGCAAGTCCACGGTGGATTGTCGGGGACCTTGTCCACGAGACACCCAGAGCCGCACAGGAGCACACGCTTCTCTCCGTGTCATTGTATCAGCTGTCTCTCTGGCACAGGCTGATAACAAGCCACAAGTCTAGTCCTCTTGTCGGACCGGTTCCAGTGCTTCTCGGTGGTATTGGCAAGCCATTTTCCTGCCCCGTCGCCACGTCTGCGCAGACACTTGCTCGCTAGGCACAATAGGACCGAAAGGCAGTCGACGCGCGGGACAGCAGGTGGGCCCCAGCCGGACCCATTCCGGGCAATCTGCCATTGAGTATTCCCGTCCGGACAGCATCTTGCTTTTTGTTGCTTCGTCTCTCGGCGAGCAACGTCTTCTTGAACAACAGCCCTTCTGCGTAGATCTTCCTCTGCGCTGAAAGCGGCATTGCTGTTCGTTGTCCTCCCGACACCACGACAAGCACGGCTACACGACGACACATTACCACCATGGCCTTGGACGAGCGGATCACCATTGGACTGGCGGCAGGTGTCGCCTTCATCGGTCTCTTCACGATTGGCTTCATCGGAGTATGCATCTGGGCTGCCCGGCGGCGGCGTAGAGTTCGTGCTCTCAAGGTAGAGGCTGCCGACACAAACAGCAGGATGGCTGATCTCGAGATCGGAGACAACAACGCGGCTCCTCTGTCCAAAGGCTCGTCGACAACTTCGACTGGTACTGCCCACTTGATGGCCGCCCGGGACGCTTCCCAATCAACAACAATGCCAGAACCGCATGCGCAGGCGTCTCAGAAGCAACAGAAAGAAACCCACGCTGTCCACGAGACAGCCAGTCCATCGAGAGACCAAGTCGACAACGGTTGCTGAATGAAAAGCGGGCCACAAAAGCAGCTTTGAACAATCAGCCGCGTTTCCCATCCGAGCCAAAAAATTTCCGAGACATGCCCCAGCATGCATGGCCGACACGGCAAATTCCACATCATCCTGCGTGCTTCTGCGACCGGAGTTCTGAACACCCAGTCGTTACCCACAGATTGCGCAAGCAGAGCATGCAAACCCGACGTCAGCAATTTACGTCTCAACGGCAAGCCGAGAAGAGTGCTTGGCTCGGCTAGTTCCCATGGCGACATAAAAGAGCCGGTCCCCAGAACGCACGGTTCAAGACAAGCAGGAGGAAGGCCATCTCCCATGATAGTGGAAGCCTCGCACGGGGGGTGCTCGTGAAGCCGCTGTGCATCTACGACCACTGCGGATCCGCCACGACTCTGTTGTTGGACGCGACCAGCACAGTTGCTTGCCCAAACTTGCAGCCTTGTGCGCAAGAATGGATACTTGCCTCCTGTCGCTTGGCGTCTCATCGCCCGGCATTGCGCACTCATGAGCGCATGGAACGTCTCTGCCTGACGCCATGACTCGTAAGGTAGCATGTCCTAGAGCAGTGCTGGGACCTTGGCCCACTCAGGATAGCGACACGTTTATGGGAGTCGGAAGAGTGAATACCAACGGCATCGGACTTGCCTCGCGAGCAATCAG
Source organism: Microdochium trichocladiopsis (assembly GCF_020744255.1). Lineage (NCBI taxonomy): Eukaryota > Fungi > Ascomycota > Sordariomycetes > Xylariales > Microdochiaceae > Microdochium > Microdochium trichocladiopsis. The sequence continues at coordinate 3,412,751 of NW_025763546.1, forward strand.
ACAGAAACATCGTCCGTCGACTGTCATATCGACTGTTACGCACGGAGCGATTGAGGCTGCAATGACGATTGCACTCTCGGCACAAAAGGAACATCACTTGCCGGCCTGGTCTCTTCAGTATCGTGCTACATTGGTGTAATCGACATTTGCACCGCGGCTGGTCCACAGACCCGGGGAAGTCATGCAAGGAGCAGAGCGCAGGATCATCATATTGACGACTGTCCAATGTACTCGTCAAGTTCTATAATATATGAAATAAGATATCTACACTAATGTAATGCCGACATTTCAAATCTGAGAGATAATCCACATCCTTTCCGAGCCGTTGTTTTTATGCAAAAGATGTGCGGACGGCCCTCTGAGCCAGCTTAGGGAGTGTAGCGGTCGACGAGCGAGCCGCCGTTGCCATCGGCCCAAGAGCCCTTGAAGTCGGGCTGGCTGGTGATGACGGTACCATCCCCAAGGCGGAGTGCTGCCCAGCTGTCCTTGCCGCAGAGGCCAAAGGCCTGGAAGTTGGAAGGCGTCTGCTCGATCCAGTGAAGGTGGTCTAGATGAGAAAAACACGTTGGTTAGTGAATGCGTTCTGGTCTAGTAGTGTAAAGACAAGGTAGTAAATGGGATGTTGACTCACTCTGGCATGCAAATGGTCCCGCACAGCTCTGGTATCCCGGACCGCTGAAGAACGCCCACGACGCGGAGGCATAGGTGTAGATGTTGGAGCCGCCGTTGATGTAGTTGGCAAAGCCCATGCGGCAGCGAGTATCACCGCCCGAGCACCAGGAAAAGTCCGGGTCGCCCCAGCCAGAGACGCTGGCGACCCAGGGTGCGGGAGGGATCTGTTGGACGTTGTCGCCCTGGTCGTAGTTTGTCTCGGACTGCAGAAGCGAGACCATGACGTTGCTGGCCTTGCGGAGGTTGAGCTGGTAGAGCCAGAAGTGCTCGCTGCCCAGGCCGTGGAGCCATGTGCCCTTGGTCGACTCGACAAGAGCGCCACCCTTGGCTGCAATGCTGGAACCGCCGTTAAAGTCCTCGGTGATGTGGTCGGCAACCCAGTTCCACACGTTCTCGACATATGCGGACGAGCCAGAGGTGAAGTGCATGCCCAGGAAGGCTGCCTTGCATTCGTTTCTGGAATCGCGGCACTTGTCGGTGAGGCCGCTAGCACCACGGGTACCGCCAATGGTGATCAGCGAGTTCCAAAGGGCAACGTCGCCAGGCTTCGAGCCAGCCATGTTGAACTGTACTACAATGGCACCGGGGAGCACATCGGAGACGGTGAAGCGCATGTCGGAGATTTGAGCCACACCGACGTCACCAGCGTTTCCGACCTTGACAACCGGGCGAGGGTTGCTCTCATCCTTGAACCTGTCGCCGTTGCCTGTGATGGTGGCCCAGGCTTCACCGACGATGCGAGAGCCCTTGGGGATAAGGAGTGTGTCGTCCACGCGGTACTTGCCGAAGGGGAAGTAAGCAATCTTGCCAGTGCTGGCAGCAAGCTGCAGGATCTGGTTCAGGACCTGGGACTCGTCCTTGGTGTTGTCTCCGAGAACAGTGCGGCCACCGTTCTGGGCAGGGTCCTTCACGTTGATGAAGTCGGCAACAGTGTTGGAGGCGTAGTTAGGTGCAGGCAAGACAGGGTACCTGCCTCCGGGAGCAAGCGCCTGAGGGCGCGTGTTGGTCGTGGTTGTGGCGCCATAGACAGGGTTGCGGCCAACGGTGTTGCCGAAAGTGTAGGTATCGACGTGGGACCTGCCGGACAGGAGAGTGCCGTCCGGGTTTTGAGCAATGTCGGAGTTGGTGTCCTTGGTGAGGTTCTCGATCAGGAATGAAGGCCACACTGTGGTCTTGAAGGTGACGCCAGAGTTGATGGATCTGGCGTCTACCAGGCCGATGTAAGGCGAGCCTCCAGTGCAGAGTACGGCCGTGCCGACCGTCTCGAAGGTTGGTGCCAGGATGCTGACGGTGGCGCCACCAGTGATGAGCATGCCCACAGTGTTCTGGTAGAAGTAGATGGACTTGTACAGGGCCTGCTGGTGGCCGTCTTGCCAGATACCATTCTGCACACAAAATGTCGTTGGGTTAGAGACTGTGAAGGCTGGCCGTTATGGGACCTCGTGATTTGTGTGGAGTCTTACCTGTCCACGCTCAACGCGCACGTCCGCGAGAGCCAGAGTTGAGCCTCTGCCAAGTCTGATACCAGTGTGGCCGTTGCCGCCAGATGACGAGGCCATGGTGATCTTGATGTTCTGGAGTTGGGCAACCTGGGCAACACCCCAGTAGAGCGCGGTAAACGCATTGCCTACCGAACGTTAGTGGCTGAGATTAATGTACCATAGCCGGGACTAGGAATGAGTCTTACCACCGGGAATGCTCGTGGTGTCAAGAATAAGGTTCTTCAAGCCGACGGCGAAGGAGAGCTCTCCAGAAATACCAGTAGACGGATCCTGGCCTGTAGAACAATTAGCGATCAGGGCACGAAGTGAGTGTGCTTGGAGCACCATGGCTGATAAACCCTACCATTGATCAGGACCTGACTGCCCGAGAAGCCAGGGGCGGCCTTGATGATGGGTGGCTAGAAACAATACAGTCAATATCTCGCCGTATGCACAAAGTTACAGTTGTGAGACATACGTTGGTGGCGTCTCCCATGAGAATGGTGTCGGTGTTCATGTAGATCGTGTTGCTAATGGTGTATGTGCCCGGGGGAATATACACAACCTGTGAACGAACTCTCTGTTAGTATCCATCCTCTGCCACGACTGCAATAACCCGGACAGGTCGATACAACGTACTCTGGGCTGAGAAGCAAGCCACTGGCCATGACGAGTTGCGCCATTGGTGCCCTCGTTGATGGCTCGCTGAATGCCGGCACCATCGCCGGGAGCAACGGCCTTGTACACGGCGTACGAGAAGTCGCCGTCGAGGTCCGGGGCGTAGCCGCGAGGGTTGCCGGTGTGGTCCATGTTGGCATACCAGAAGCTCGTCGACTGCCGTTTCTCGTCGTGAGAAACGGAGCTGCTGGCACCCTGGACAGGCGAGGCAGTGGTGAAAGTGGCAGCCAGCAGGCTGGCCGCCAGGAGAAGGACTCGGGCCATCCTCGATATCCTTCGGTGAACCTTTGACCTTGTCGGAGAGTTCTACACAAGACGGCTGTGCAAAGAGAAGCGCAGAACCAGTTTGTCTGCCTCGAGGACGACGATGCCGATGATGGGCTGGTACTGTATAGCGAGGTCCGGGGACCAGATTGGTCTTATATCTCGAGAAGCCGGAGACGAAAGACTTTTTTCAGCAGGCTTGTTCTCGTGGTCTCATGGCGCCATCACGTTGAGGATAGACGTCCCTGCCCATGCAAGAGAGGGTCCAGATTGGGCCGGTTTGCTGGCGTGTCGTGGGGTGCTGAGTTGGAGCCGAGCTGGAAGGTTTGCTTGTGTGGCCTGCCGGTCAGATGTAAGGTTCCATCTGCAGGAGAGGGCCGTTGCTTCCCGCTGCTTGTCCCGTTTCTGTGGGGAAATAAGAGCAAGCCGCCGCGTCGATGGTGCGTCGTGGTCACGGTGTGGTGTGTGTGCACGTAGTCATGCCCCATGGTGTAGTCTCCGCTGCCAGCGAGACCGTCCATATTAGCTGACGCCAGCCAGGGATCAAGGGGGCTCCAGCAGGCCGCCTCGGCAAGCGGTGCTTTTCCGTGCTCATATCGATCCCACGTCACACTTTGAGAGGTGGCTGGCCGGCAAATTGCAACGGGCCCGCGCCACTGTCCAGATCGGCAGCTAAGGTGAATCATGGTGGCCACATCATGCAGCCGTGCTCGGCCCGTCTGGGGTCATGGCGGTGTCAGCTTTAGTAGGTACACTAGGTAGACGCAGAGATGCAGCCGCAGACGTCAGGGAACTCGACAAGATCTGGGGAGAGCTCGTCTGGGGAGCGTCGGGAGCTGGGCAACTGAGATGATGGCCTCGCTTAGCTGCCCGCCGGCAATTGCCGCACCGCGTGTGGTCTTTTGGGCCGTGATTGACTGTGGTGCGGCTTCAGAGATGTGGAAGCAGACAGCAGACAAGAGCGAGGTGCCCGCCCGATGGTTTGACAGGGTTGCCACATGCCAGGACCGTTCAGGAAGGTAAAGGTAGCAGCTGGTGCTGGGGTCATAAGCCGGGCGGCCCAGAGATCGATGGCACTATGCCAGGCCCGTCCACTTCTTTTGTCCCAGCCTCGTCGACGTGCATGATGCGGCAGTCTTAATTTTAGCATCCCCTCATTATTCACCTTGCTGATCATGACTGATGCTTTTGCAGTCGGCTAGGCTCAAAGCGCGACGGTCCGAATGCTGGCAAAGAAGTCACGTCTAGCCCCGGGCTGCCAAAAGGCAACGCTTTCCACCATTGGTTTGCCGGTACGACATCAATGCGATCGGAGCGCCCCCAGGCACGCTGCTCATCTCTTGGGGACTTCCTACCCTTTCCTCCCCTGAGGGCCGATGGAGCTCCCAGCCAGGTCCCCCGGTTCCAGCCCAGGCACGCTTGCATCCTTGCATGGGTATATCGAGTTCTAAATATAGACTGCCTGCACATGCATCATAGCACGCACAGGAAGACCTTTGCAGACCACCACCACCACCACCACCATGAAGCCGGCCCGCTAGGTCAAATCCGCACATACGACCGGCACATGCGACCCTCACCGACATACTTCGAGAGAAGCTGGGCCCCCCTTCTTTCTCGATGACCTTTCCATTTTGGATGCCGCACAGTGGTGCGGTGTGGGGAGACCTGCAGCCACCGCTGACACTGGCCCTGCCAAGAAATTCTAGGTAGCGTGGGGGGAGTCTTGGGCGATTGTCAGCCTGGTGCAGAAAAAGTATTCTGCACCGAGAATAGACTCGGCATATCATCTCACCAGCATGCAAAGTCCCGCGTGGACAGTTTTGAGTCAGCCCATCATCGGTTTGCGCAATGAACCCGAGCGAGCTTGTTTTTCAAAAGCGCTTCCTTTGAGAGATTTTTATCGAGTTTCACATGCACCACTTTTTGAGCCCGTAGCTCAGCTCAAACAAGGATACTTAGTTGATCATAGTAGAATTTTGTTTGAAAAGTAGACCCAAGAAATTTATAGATATAGAACAGGGCATGAGAAAAGAAAGAAGGGAACCCGTGATCCGAAGACGCCGCCTGCTAGATGCTCCTTAATAGTGACATTTTCCAACCAGAATGATGATGCATTCGGGAAGTGGTGGTGGGGGGGGGGGGGGACGGAGGAAAAGATATGTAATCAATCACAGTCCACTTTTCACTCCTCTTCCTCGTCCTCCTCGGCAACCTGTCGAGTCATGGTCCGTCAGCAACATGGCTTTTTTAGTCATAGAAATTCAACATGAGAAGCCAAACTTACGTTGTCGTGGAAGTCGCGGCCCTCCTTGGTCGCGGTGATGACGCCGGCGCGAATGCAGAAGTCGCCAAAGTGCTCACCCTCCTCGCGTTCGGTCGCATACCGCTTCAGCAAGGGCTTCATGATGGCCAAGATCTCGTCCTCCTTGATTGACGAGCGGTAGAGCTTGCTGAGCCGCTGGCCGTGGTACCCGCCACCCAGGTACATGTTGTACGCGCCAAAGGCCTTACCGACGAAACCGACCTCGGCGAGCCAAGGGCGGGCGCAGCCATTGGGACAGCCCGTCATGCGCATGACAATCGACTCCTGCTTCAGGCCGTTCTCCTCGAGGCACGCCTCCAGCTTGGAGATCAGGACCGGCAGATACCGCTCCGACTCGGCCATGGCGAGGCCGCACGTTGGGAACGCCACACAGGCAGACGAACTTAGGCGGAGGCCCGAGAACTGGATGTTGTCGAGCTTCCACTTCTTCATCAGCTCCTTGATCTCTGGCAGGTCGGCGTCCGCGACATTGCTGAGGATCAGATGCTGGTTGCCGGTCAGGCGGAACTCGCCCTTGTGCACCTTGGCAATCTCGCGCAGACCAGTCTTCATCTGGAACTCGGCAGTGTCCTCGATGCGGCCGTTCTCAATGAAGAAGGTGAAGTGGTTCAGGCCATTCTCGTCCTTCTGCCAGCCGAACGTGTCGACATTGCTCTTGAACTGGAACGGGCGCTCCTTCTCAAACTTCTTTCCCCACAGATCCTCAACCTTGCCACGGAAGACATCGACGCCCATGTCGTCAATGGTGTACTTGAGACGGGCGTGCTTGCGGTTCTTGCGGTCACCGAAATCGCGCTGGACAAGCATGATCTTCTCGCACACAATGTGGGCCTCGCCAGCTGGCACGTAGCCAAACATGCGGCCAGTCTGGGGATAGGTCTTCTTGTTGTTGTGCGTAGCACCCATACCACCACCAGCGAGGATGTTGAAACCAACAAGATTGCCGTCGTCACCCTTGATGGCGATCAAGCCAACATCGTGGGCGTAGACATCAGTGTCGTTGTGGGGCGGGATCGCAATGGTGATCTTGAACTTCCTGGGCAGGTAGGTAGGACCGTACAGGGGTTCAAAGTCCTGTACCGCGTTGCCACCAACCTGAGTCTTCTTGTCGTCCTCATCGGTGAGCCAGATCTCGTGGTAAGCATTAGTAGAAGGTAGCAGGTGATCACTGATCAGCTTGGACACTGCCCAAACCTGCTTCTGGTAGCCAGCTTCGGTAGGCAGAGAGCTGCACATGACGTTTCGGTTAATGTCACCACAAGCAGCAATGGTGGTCATCAGAGCCTTGTTGATGGCCTGCATGGCGGGCTTAAGCTTGCTCTTGATCACGCCGTGGAACTGGAAGGTCTGTCGGGTTGTGAGCTTCATGGTCTCGTTGCCGAGGGTGGTGGCAATATCGTCCATCTGGATCCACTGCTTGGGTGTCGAGATACCACCAGCAAGTCTGCAACGGATCATGAAGGAGTAGGCCGGCTCCAATCCCTGAGCCTTGCGCTCGTCCCGAACATCACGGTCGTCCTGCATGTAGGTACCATGGAACTTGGTCAGCTGCTGATCGGCTGCAGAAATGGCTCCTGTGGTAGTGTCGTTGAGACCCTCAAGAATGGTACCACGCAGATAGTTCGAGGCAAGCTTGATGTCTTCGTTGGTGATCGGCGGCGGCTCATCCGGAAGACCCTCGACATTGTCCACTCCAAGTGCTTGCCACAGCTTAGGCTCCCACTCAGCATAACCGGTCTGGTATCCATCCGGGTCCTGATCGTCACCAAGGCCGATGTCAGCAAGCTTCTTACCGCCGAAAGTGGTCAAGGCCTTGTCCAAGTCCTTCGCAGGCTTGTTGTAGTAGACCTTGTCCTCCTTGCGGGGCCAGTAGTGGCTGTCACCCAGGCCAAAGACGGAGTAGTTAACAGACGCCAGGTCGAGATCCGTGCTGTCCTTGACGGTGTGCCAGAAGGAGAGACCGTTCTGAGGGAACTCGCCCTGTCCGGCTGTAGCTGTGACAAAGACGATGTTCTCCTCACTAGATAGATCCTCTACAGGATAGTCCTCCATAGCCATAACTGTTGTCTTCAGACCTCTGGCACGACCGCGCGTGCCCAGCCTCTTGGCAATCGACTGAGCGTTGCCGCCATCAGAGGCAAAAAGGATAGTCAGCGGCGCGCCGAAGAGGCCTTCGAGCAATTGGTTGTACGCATCACGCGCTTTCCGCTTTTGCTGAGCGCGAACTTCAGTGCCGAAGTCTTGAGCAAGGGTAGCGGCAAACTTGGGCTCACGGTTCATCAACTGTGTGAGGTGGTTGTCGCGAGCAAGGAACTCCTTGAGCTCATTCTTGATGCGCTCAGAGTCAAGAGAGAACTTGGGCTCGGACTTGGTGTCGTTCTCGGGGTTCCACCGATACAGAGGCCAGTATCCGAGATCCACAGCCTTCTTGGTCTCCTGAAGGACTGTCAGAGGAGAGTCATGCTCGCCAAAGTAAGGCAGGTATGCGAGTACGACTGAGGGTCCGTCGAATTTATCGGCCTCGAGCATGGCCTGCAGCACCTGGGTGTATGAGCTGTATACGGCAGTGGAGGCAACATAAGCATTGCCAAAGTTCATGGCGTAGAGGCCAATGTCCTTCTTGCGCCTTGAGGCATCAGCGGTGTTGCGCTCTGAGTAGGGGGTCGAGTCAATGATGAGCATGTTGACGTTCTCCCCAGAGGCCAGAACGTGATGCACACCAGAGTTGCCAAGATCATACGACCAAGCATCCGAGCCAACCAACCAGAGAGACTCCTTGCGGAATAGGCCTTTGCTGGCAAGCAGCTGCCGAGCGACGGACGAACCATCGGTCTCAAGACGCGCAATGACATCGTCGGCGAGCTCGCCGGCCTTGGCCGCGTCTTCGGCGTTGGCAGCCCACTTGGCCAGCCAGTCGACTGGAGAGGCAGTGATGAAGCTGCCGGAGCTAGCAGCAACCTTGACTTCCTTGACAAAGCGTTCACGGTGCTCCTTGCGAGCCAGAAGCGAACCGAAGCCGAACTCGGGGCTGGCGGCGATCGTCTCCGTCAGGCCAGTGTTGCTGGACTTGAGCGCGTTGGCCATGTAGACACGCTTACCAAACAGCTGGTCCAGGATCTTTGTATAGGCAGTCTCAACCTTTGGCTGTTGGAGGCCATACTCGCCAGAACCGGTAGATATCGAGGTCTTGCCAACCTCGAGGTTCTGCACAGGCTTCTCGGACGACAGGTTTTGGAAGATGCCACGGAGAGCCTGCTCAATGGTGTCCGACTCGATCTGACCCAGCTGGTGTCCGATGATGGTCTCGACACCACCGGGGCCGCTCTTGACAGAAGTCAGGACATCAATCAGGACAGGACCCCATTTAGTGGTCTTCTTGGAAATCTGCTCGAGGACCGCGATTCTCTTGACGCTCCTGGGAATGGCGTCGAGAAGCTTCGCGCCAAGCCAGGGCCGGTATAGTCTCGCAGTGATGAGGCCGGCCTGGGCGTAGACGTCAGTAGGCTTTGCGGCATCGAGCGCTTGCGCGAACAGGCCGACGTCGGAGCCAAAGACGAAGATGGCCTGCTCAGCGGTTGAAGGACCAGACCACTCGAAGGGGCTGTACTCGCGGCCTGTGAGCTGCTTAATCTGAGACCAAATTGAGGTGATATAGTTGTAGATATCCTCAGAGCTCAGTTGCACCGCAGCAGCCTCGACAGTCGTGGCCACGGACGCGCTAGAGGCAGCGCTCGACTCGCTCTTTTCGCTGGATTTCGCCGATACTTGAGAAGAAGCGACCTTAGAAGCAGCACCCAACACGGTCGAGTCCGCGAGGTTCGCGGTTGTGCCGTTGGTGGCAACCTCAGGCTGCACGGAGGAGTTGACAACCCGGCCATCGTCCGCATAGATGCCACCATCCTGAGCGGCACCAGCCTGGAACCGCCGAACATCGTCTAGGCTGAGGAGCTGGCTGATGTTCTCGTTTGAGTCGGCTGTCACTGGCCTGTCATGCGAGGAGCTCGTTGGGTCGAAGAAGTGAATGACACCCTTGCCGGACTTGACGGCAAGGGCATGGGCAGAAATGGCAATGTCCTGCGCCTCCTGAACGGACTCAGATTGCAGGAAAGTCCAGCCCGAATTCCTGATGGCTGTTATCGCCGAGTAGTCTGGCAGTTCTGAGGGCCCCAGGGCGACATGGAGGACGACTGGGTAGTTGGCGAGCTTGTAGAGGTGGGCGATCGAAGGGAGGAGGACGCTCGAGGTAGTGGTGACCGATGTCAACCGGCCCGAGCGGATCGGTGCGAAGACGGACAGAAGGGGGTCTGTGTTGTAGCGAACAGATTGGACCTAAGAAAGGTATTAGTCGAGAAGTGCTTCCAGATCACAACAGGTTTGCTGTGTGGTCTCTCAAAGACAACGCTCACGTACCTCTGGCAGCGCGTCTGCGGTCTTCGCTACGAGGCCCTGCGTCTTTGCGGCCGCATACTTCTTGAGGTGGCTTGAGAACGCGGAGTCCTGGCCCTGAGCGGGCTGGACGGAAACGACGACGTCGCTAGCGAGGTACGCAATGCGCGCGACTAGGAACAAGACTGGTTAGCTACAAGCTCGTGTACTCAAGAAATAAATTATTGCCTGCCATAGCGACCCCCAGCCGGAGCACCACGTTCTCACTCGGATGGAGGAGAGTGCTTGTGCTGGGGGCAGCCGGCTGGGCACATCAAACCACCAATGACATGGCAGGCTTCTTGGACAGAGATGACTTACCTGCCTCGTAGGGCGTTGTGAATTGGATGTCCGCCATGCTGAGAGACGCCTGTCGATGTCTCGAGGAAGAGGCAGCAGCAGGGGAGGCGGAGGCTTCTACTTTTCCAAAGAGGAACGACATCGCGGAGAGGGAGGCCCGCAGCGGCGACTCGTGCTCTCAAATAGTCTGTGGCATCCGGGGGCCCGACGGGTGGGTAGAAAAAAAACACTGGAGACGGATGTTGAGCTGCTGGCCAGCCGGCTAGGCTGGAACTAGGCCGCGGTGTACTGAGCAAAAAGCCAGCGGGCCCCGTTCCAGTATCGAGCGTCCGTCAGTCGGTTCGAGAAATGCCATGTAAATTAGAGCCTGTCATTGACTGTAGTGTCGTAGCCGCGGCCGGCGCTGGGCCCCGCCATCGCGGTCCATGGGGTCCCCTCCACCGACTCGTGGCGGCACTGGGTTTGCACGGCGATTGCGTGATGCGCAGCCAATGAGCGACGTCCTCTTTCTAACCCTTGGGCATAGCCCGACAACGGAGCGGCCCACCATGCCGGCCTCGACAATCCTCTACCAAACCCCGGATCACGGGACTCGGGGCTTTCTGTAGGAATAAATGGCGCAGCCCTGCTATTCTCCCGAGTACGCCCAGGTGCGCCATGGAGCAGTCTGGCAACCGCCGGAACCGTTCTCGGAGAAGGTCCAGTGCGCCACTTGTTTCAGACACGGCACTGCCTTTTCCGTCATCTCCAGGAGCCGCACCGAGTCCCGCACGACTTCTGCCTCTTCCAAGGTTCCAAGGTTGTCCCAAGCGTGGCCTCTTAGCAGGCTGCTGGGCCCCCAAACGAAAACAGAGACTCGCAAGCGAATGCCGGCACTCGCTGCCACTCACCCCTCATGTCCAAGTTTCTGGTCAAATTCCCCAGGGTCCAACGCAGACCATCTGACCCTTGGCCAGCCCTGGGCGGCTCCCTCAGGCCACCACCCGCGCGAGCTAAGGAAAGACGCCATATGTGCGGCGACTTCCCGACACCCGCATGGCGAGACACCCCAAATTGATGTCGTGATTTTGTAATCTGCTATACCCGTCGATCTGCTGCAGGGCGGTTCCACAGCATCTTACGCATTTGATTTAACAAAGCTCTGTTTCAGCAGCAGCGAGCCTGTCAACCACTAAACCCACTGGCTCATCGCCGGTGAGGCCCCCTTCTGCGTCATCGACATCTCACGATGGAGGGGGAGGTCCACGACTACCTAGGTATCTGCAACAACGTCGAACCTATTCAGATTTTGCGAAGGGCATTGCAAGATTTGTAGCTCGTCTCGCCCTGGATGCAAAATATGTCAGATGGGTCTCGACTCCGGCGTCAATTGCGTGCACGAACCCCCTAGGCCGTGAGGACGTACACTCGATGCTTCCGTCACAAGGACGCTGGTGGTGCGAATGAAATGCCATTATTTGACCTGTGTGCCTGGATAACCCACCCACATAGCCACAAGAGGGCATGTAACAAGTTGGTGACACGAAAGCGCCTACAGAAGCGCTCGATCGTAGAGGGTAGATGCGCGAAAACTTACAGCAAGAGATGCGGATAGATGATTGATTTTCATCTGGGCAAATCGAACCTAGTGTTGCGGCCCAACTTGGCATCCGAATGCCGTGAGAACATTGATAAGCGATAATAGACTTGATTTTGGGAGGAGAGCAGGGAAGAAGAAGTCTAGACTCTGGAGCACCCATGCCTGCCAAAGACCCCTCCATGGCTGCGCTGCGCTAGACAAGCTCTTTCTGAACCACCAATCGTCAGCCAGCACCGGCAAGCACTGGGAGTGGCCAGCATCAAAGTCGATCATCCCACCTCGAGGTACTTTTGCTCGAGCTTTGCCTGCGGCATTCAGCCTCAAAGAGCAGGACGGGATATTTTGCCTGGCCATATCGCGCCGTCGGTCGACACAACGAGGCCACCTTAATGAATCCTTCCTGTGCCCGCAATCTTCTCAACTGCACCAAGCGCCGCAGTCACCTTGCGGCTTCACTCCAACGGGCTTCCAAGGGTCTCGCATCAGCACGGACATCTACCTCACTTCACACACAGAACCCCGGTGTTGCCGCACACCTTCAAGGCCCATCATTCCGACGTGCCACACAAATGTGAGTTGCCCTTTTCCCTCCTCTAGAAACCGCCACTGTTGTGGCCTCCGTTGGCGCATGATGTCGTCATGACACTGTCTGCGTGTCTCAGTGGGTATGATGGGCCTTAGCTTCGGGTTACGACAACAGATCAAGCGATACGGCGGATGAACCCTGGATGAAGTGCACCAAGTCTGTTTGTAGCGCACCGCGGATCCAGTGACTGGTTCGCGAACAAGGAATATACAACCCACCAACAATAGAAACATCCATCTCAGGCATGGGCTGGGTTTTGACACAGCCATGGACCATGAACTAATTGTGAGAGCCCGCAGATCCCTTTCCCGGTCCCCCAATCACCGATTCTCTACGTCGGCACGCAAAATGGCCCCAGCTGACCTGGTCGAGCCGCCGTTGCCCACGCCGGTCAACACGGCAGGCGACCTGGTCGAGGCTGCCAAGAGGGCTGCGGGTCGCAAGGCTGTCGAGGACTATCTGAGCCACGACTACCGCTATGTCGGCATCGGCAGTGGCAGCACGATCAAGTACGTCGTGGAGGCCATTGCCGATCTGCCGCGCGAAGTCACGGCCAAGATGAAGTTTGTGCCCACCGGGTCCCAGTCGCGCGAGCTGATTCGCGAGGCCAAGCTCACGGTCCTGGCCATCGACGACCTGGTCCTCGAGTTCAACGAGCGCGTGCCTGGGCAGCAGTACCTCGACGTGTGCTTCGATGGCGCCGACGAGGTCGACCCGGAGCTCAACTGTATCAAGGGCGGCGGCGCGTGCCACTACCAGGAGAAGCTCGTCGCCAAGTTCTCCAAGCAGTTTGTCTGCGTCGCCGACTACCGCAAGGAGGTCCCCAACCTGCTCACCAGCTGGGTTGGCATCCCGATCGAGGTGCAGCCCTTGGCCACCGAGGCCGTGCGTCGCGAACTGTTGTTGCTGGGCTCAAAGAAGCCCTTTGTGCGTTCTGGACTGCCCGGAAAGGCCGGCGCCATCGTCACTGACAATGGCAACAACGTCATTGATGCTCCCTTCCCCCCGTTACTGCTCAACAGCCAAGTCGACCAGATGGATCCCTCCAGAGGGCTGTGGACCGTGGACGCCCTGGCGCAACGGATAAAGTCGATCACGGGTGTGCTCGAGGTCGGTGTGTTCTCGGGTCTCACCGGACCACAGGCTCTGCAGCAGGGTATGGGCGGTGAGAAGCCGGTCAAGGTTTACTTTGGCATGCAGGATGGTAGTGTCAAGACCCTGGGTTGAGAAGGACCCTGACCAGCCATTGTAGAAGAGATCAGGGCGTGACAAAAAATATTGGTGCTTGATTCTGTGGATACATTTCCAATACCTGCCATCTGCAATTAAGGAGGGCGAAACGAAGAACTGTACACCAACAAGCTGTATGATTCGTGATTGTGCCACTCTGAAAGCCCACATCATATCTGCATGTGGTGCTCGGGAGGGCGTATTACTATGTGGATTTCGTTATCTGTTCGGCATGCCCCAGAAGAAGGACCTCAGTGCCCGCCAACACATTTTTGTCTTCGTCTCATGACACGTAAAGAGGCGTCCCGCCAGCCTGCCGCACGCCGCCCCGGCTTCCGACCTGATTCCAGCGATCCAAAATGGTCGTCATGTTTAGCACGAGCAGCCGTCTTGCTGGGTGTTTTGTGGAGTCGTCTTGACGTCGATCACTATATTGGAGATGTTAGCATAAACACATTCCTTCTTTACAGCTGAACAGCAATAGTGGCACAGTCCCGACCACTGCCAATTCACCCTCCCCACCATGTGAAAGTGAGAGGAGACCTGTGTGAAGGAGATGACGTACTCTGCGAGGTGACCTGGGACGCCGTGTCGGTGCCCTCCATACCCGGCAGGGCCTGCGCTATCCTCCGAAACAGGTTCTTGACGTTGTGGCCGAGCTTCGCGCTCGTCTCGACAAACATGAGGTTGTTCTTCTTGGCCTCATCCTCTCCCTGCTGCGTCGTGACCTCGCGCTTGTCGTTGAGATCCGTCTTGTTGCCGACGAGCACGATGATGACGTCGTTTCCGCGCTCGGCGCGCACGTCGTCTATCCATTTCCGTGTGTTCTGGAACGACTTGGCATCTGTAATGGGTGCAGAGCAGCACGTCAGTTTGGGTTTCTTGTTTCGGCATACTACTTGTGCCTCCGGACCAGTGTGCTGGTGCGGGTGTTGGGAGTATAGTAGGGGTTCGTACTTGAAATATCGTATACAACGACGGCGACACTCGAGTCTCGAATATAACTAGGAATCAGACTACGGAAGCGCTCCTGGCCGGCCGTATCCCATAGCTGCAGGCGCACGGTGCGGTCCTCCAGGTACATGGTCTGTGAATCGCAAGCACGTCGGCGGTGTTAGCATTCCATCTTGTGGTTTGGGTGCGCAATTCGAGCTAGTTGTTTGAAGCTGGTGATGCTGTCGTTCGTGGCCTCGGGGAACTCGCCTTAGAGAGGAAATCGATGCCGATTGTGGCCTGGTACATGTTGTCGAACGAGTCGTACATGAAACGTGTGATCAGAGACGTCTTGCCAACTGTGAGATTCGAAGGAATCAGTCATTATGCCAGTTCGCATCTTGTCGAGGTCAATGGTATTCGGGACGGCCTTTCGCTCGCTCGCTTTGAGGAAACGTGGATGTGGGCTGCTAGAAGCTGTCTTACCGCTCTGTTCGCCCAAGAAGACCAGCCTGTAGGCGGAACCTGTCAGCTTGCATCCATGACTGCCAGAGTGAATTGCAGGAAAGGCCCTGATGCGCCCACGCACTTGAACTTCTTGAGCGGGTTGTTGTAGGACCCAGCTGCCTGTGCCATGTTTGCGGTGCTGCCACGAGGGCGATCGACTGGAGGAATCGGTTGTGTCGTCGAGGGTGGTGGATAGCAGCGAGGTCGCAGTTGTCAGAGGTCGCGCGGCGCGCAGACGTAGAAGCTTGTCGTCGTGCGTCTTTAAGCAAATAAGTGAGGAGTGGGAGCGGTGGGAACAGGGAGCTCAATGCAACAACGGAGACGGCCTTTAGGAAGCGACTGGCTCAGTACTGGTGCTGGTGGCGATCCGCCCCCTTTCCGCTGGACGATAGGCGGAGTATGGAGTAGACCCAGCCAGCCAGCCCTGGGTCCAGAAGGCTTCCAACGTTGGCTTGTCGGTCCCTCCCAGCGTGCGGTGGCTGGCGACCTTCAGGTATCCCAATGGCTACTAGCGGCACATGACGGCCTGCGCTGACGGCCCGAACCAAACACTTGGGAAACCGGGACTGGTATATCTGCCTGGACAGTTGCATTTTAGGCCGATGCACCTGCATGAATGTTCTGCAAGCCCGTCAAACACACGCCTCGACACTAGGGAGGTCAAGACCACCCTAGGTAATTCTATGGCGTGCGAGCACCGTCCCCTACTGGCACTTCAAAGTCTACAATTACAGGCCACAGCATAATGGGATTCGAAGCCTGGACTGCGAGACGCCTAGCAGAATCGAAAAGCGCCGGATTGAGGCGGGGTATGGCCGACGGTTTCTTTCGCCGCATTGGTCTTATCTCGAGACGAGATGGTGATTGCTCAAGCATGCAGCTCCAGCGTTTCGTACATGTAATTGCCACACAAACAAGCAAGGCACTCCTGACGATCGATCCATGACCCCAAGGGTCGGGACTGGGTTAGCGTAGCAGCACGGAAGGACCCTCCAGGGCTCAAGGTTGTTCTCCACAGCACTGGAAGCTGGCGGTCTGCCCGTCCACCCGGCTGTCTGTCCAAGCCTTTGGCTTATCGCCTTATCCGCCTAACAAAAAAATTCGGTTCCCATCCCAGGTGCTGGCTGCCAGCGTCCCCCACTCTAGCGGCGCATCCTCAGGGACATTTACGATAGTCCTCCTCCCACCGCGCACACGACCACGGCCTTGCCCATGTCCTAATTCGCACCAAGCACCGGTCACAGAGCAGCAAATAATCCACAGCGATCATGCCCGTCATCAAGCCGGCCGCTGGCCCGACGACAGCCCCGGCCTCCTACAAGCAGCCGTCGAGAAAAGGCAAGAAGGCCTGGAGGAAGAACGTCGACGTGACCGAGGTAGAAGAAGGTCTCGATGAGCTGAACGAAGAGATCATCAAGGGGTAGGTGACTCACACCCAGGCTATTTCCAACCCAGAAAGCGTGCTGACATCCCTCTGCCTGCAGTGGTGTCCTTGCCGAACGCCCATCGGACGAACTGTTCACCCTCGATGTTGTCGGCGACGCCTCCATAAGCAAGAAACACCCCAAGAAGAGCTCTAAGCCACTCAAGGCCGATGAGATCATTTCCGCTCGATCAGTCATCCCTGCTGTATCTCTACGCAAGCGCCCCGGCGAGAAGACCACCGATGGCATCCTGTCCGTCAAGCGCCAGAGAACCGAGTATGTCACCCAGAAAGAGCTTTCGAGACTGAGAAAGGTTGCAGACGGTCATCACGAGTCCGTGATCGAGGTCTCGGAAGACACATTCGACCCTTGGGCAGTAACGGCACCTGTCAAGCGGGAGGAGGTGGCAATCATTCACGACAAGCGGAATGACCAGAAGAAGGCACCAAAGACCATCACACAAAAGCCATTGACGCTGGCCGCCAATGGAAAGGAGATCCCAGCTGTCGCCAAGCCCTCGGGCGGGTACAGCTACAATCCCAAGTTCGAGGACTACGAGGCGAGGTACAAGGCTGAGGCGGACAAGGCTGTGGCTGCTGAGAAGAAGCGCCTGGCCGAGGAGGAAGCGGAGCGTCTAAAGAAGGAGGCCGCCGCCAGATCTGCTGCCGAGGCTGAAGCGGCCGAGGCTCGCGCTGAGCTTTCAGAATGGGATGAGGACTCGGAATGGGAAGGTGTGCAGAGCGGAGGTGAGGAGTTGCAAGTCAGCAAGAAGCGACCCGAACGCAAGACGCCAGCACAGAGGAATCGCGTGAAGCGGAGAAAGGCCGAGGAGGGACGTCTCAAGCATGAAGCTAGGGAGAAGCTCAAGAAGGCCCAAGCAGAGCGGGTCAAGGAGATTGCACAGCAGGTGGCTGAGCGGGACAGTTCGCTCATCCTCGCAGACAATGGCGATGACAGCGACGACAGCATGGAAGGCGCCGATGATGTTCTGCGTCGCAAGCAGCTTGGCAAGTACAGGCTTCCAGAGAAGGATCTCGAGCTGGTGCTCCCAGACGAGTTGCAGGATTCTTTGCGACTGCTCAAGCCAGAAGGCAACCTTCTCAAGGACCGATACCGCAGCATGATGGTCAGAGGCAGAGTCGAGGCCCGGAAGCGGAGGCCATTCAGGAAGCAGGCCCGTACCACGCGCACCGAGAAGTGGAGCTACAAGGATTTCAGTATATAGGTGCATCTCGTACATTTTTCACCAAGCAAGCGGCTGGACAAAAATAATAGACAACGGCGTTGGGCCTTCATGGTCATGTTGCGACAGAAACGAGGAATGATGACTGCCAGGGCTCCGTTATCAATCAAACCTGGTCTTTCGAGGGTGCTTACTCACGTATGTTTCAGCTCGGCGACACCGCGTTGCCATACTTGGTCGGCACTTCGGCCCTGTTCCCACATTTTCATATGGCGTAAATGGTTGTGGGTAGCTGTTGGTTCATCCGCGCCTTCCGCCAACGGTGGCAGCTTTTTCACTGAGTGTGGAGGAAAATGGGCAAGTAGCAAAAACGCATGGGATGCAGGACAAAGACAGAAACGTAGCTCGCTGTCGTTGTTCCCAAATATTTTGATCACAATCCAGTCCGGTAGAGGGTCACTCTCTTTGGCAGACAAAAGCCAAGGCGGCGACCCTAGGTGACAATCCAGAGGTTGACAACTTGGCACAGGCCGGCTGGTGGGTCCTTGGGTCCCTGGCCCTGCAGGCGGGCGCTATAATTCTGGAGCCAGATTGATGTGTTGATGACGCAACATTGTAGCGACCATTGCGCTGGGAGGAAAGCCACCACTGCTCATCGCCAGCTGCTTACTTAGCTGAGCCGGCACAGCCCAAAGTCTTAAACGTCCCCCCACAACTCAATTCATGGTGCGATCTTTCGCGTTTCTACCGCAGTCTTGGCTTTCTCTCCTCGTCGTTGCGCAGCGAGACCAGGCCCGGCGAACGTGCGTCTCAATTGCTTTGCTTCGCCCTGGCATGAGCCTTTGTTGAGCTTTCCCCGCTACCCCCATCGTGCGCACGCGACAATCAGTCGTCATGGCGGGCAGTCGCACGTTGGCGAGGTCCTTGGTTGCCCAAGTGACGCCTCTCCCACCCTCACGATGTGTCCAGCCAACAGTCTCGCACTTTCAGCTCGTCCGCCAGCGGCTCGAGGCCCAGTCTCGCCAGTACAGCAAAGCGGCCAGGTCGTCCCCGACAGCTTCTCCTCCACGACGGCCCCTGCCAACGGTTAGCCCATCGTCGCCCGTTTCCGTTGGTATCAGGCGCTTTCTGTCTGGCAAACCTCTTCCTCAACGACGATCGCCTTTTCTCAACTTCGCATATCGATCTGCTGCCATCATTGGCACCGGTGTTGGCTTCGTCGGGTTGCTCGTGACGTCCTTCTTCATCTACGACGCTACGACCTATAGGGAAGCCACTGTCATTGGTGATTGTGCCGTCTCCAAGGCTGCCCTCGAACCCCCGCGCGGCGGCCCCAAGAACCTGCCCATCATTCAAGCTTTCCTGGACGACGAGGAAAGCGAGGAGCACAAGTTGCGCAAGGAGAAGCCAAGGCTCGTAGTCCTCGGCGGTGGCTGGGGAGGCGTGGCCCTCTTGAAGCAGCTTAACCCGGACGACTACCATGTCACTGTCATCAGCCCAAAGAACTACTTCCTATTCACGCCCATGCTTCCCTCTGCGACTGTTGGCACTCTCGAGATGCGCAGTCTGGTCGAGCCTATTAGACGAATTCTGCACGGTGTTGGCGGTCACTATCTTCGCGCGTCTGCCGAGGATGTCGACTTCTCCCACAAGCTCGTCGAGGTCTCGCAGACAGATGCTTACGGCAAGGAGGTCCGCTTCTATGTTCCCTATGATAAACTGGTCATTGCGGTCGGTTCCGTGACGAATCCGCATGGTGTCAAGGGTCTAGAGAATTGCCACTTCCTCAAGGATATCGAAGATGCCCGCAAGATACGCAACCAGATCATGAGGAACCTCGAGCTCGCCAACTTGCCAACGACTTCTGACCAGGAGCGCCGACGTTTGCTGTCCTTCGTCGTCAGTGGCGGTGGGCCAACAGGTGTCGAGTTTGCGGCAGAAATCTTTGACTTGCTCAACGAGGATCTAACTCGGAGATTCCCACGTGTGCTTCGCAACGAGATATCTGTTCACCTTATCCAGAGCCGCGGCCACATCCTCAACACCTACGACGAAGCAGTCTCGAAATATGCAGAGGAACGTTTCGCACGCGACCAGGTCGAGGTGCTCACGAACTCGCGTGTCAAGGAGGTGCAGGCGGACAAGATCATTTTCACTCAGAAACTGGAGAACGGTACACTCGTCGATAAAGAACTGCCTATGGGCTTCTGCTTGTGGTCTACCGGTGTCTCCCAGGCTGAGATCTGCCGCAGGATCGCAGAGAAGCTTGGCCCATCCCAGAATAACAGACACGCACTCGAGACCGACACACACTTACGCCTGAACGGCACGCCTTTGGGGGATGTGTACGCCATTGGAGACTGCTCTACTGTTCAGAACAACGTCGCCGAGAACATCATGTCATTCCTGCGCGGTCTCGCTTTCAAGCACGGCAAGGATCCCGAGACGCTCGAGCTGCATTTCTCCGACTGGCGCAATGTAGCCGCTGATGTGAAGAAGCGGTTCCCGCAGTCCGTAGCCCACTTGAAGCGCCTCGACAAGCTCTTCCAGCAATACGACAAGAACCAGTCCGGCACGCTCGACTTTGGCGAGCTCAGAGAGCTGCTCACGCAGATTGACAGCAAGCTCACATCACTGCCAGCCACCGCGCAACGCGCCAACCAACAGGGAATCTACCTGGCCAAGAAGTTCAACGCCATGGCTCACGCGGCCCCAGGCCTGCACACGAACGACATCCGCGACGGCGACCTGGACGCGGCCGTTTACAAGGCGTTCGAGTACCACCACCTTGGTAGCCTGGCGTACGTCGGCAACTCTGCCGTGTTCGACCTCGGCAATGGCTGGAACCTGATGGGCGGTCTCTGGGCCGTGTACGCGTGGCGTGGCGCATACTTTGCGCAGAGCGTCAGTCTGCGGACGCGGGTGCTGATGGCTATGGACTGGACCAAGAGAGGGCTCTTTGGTCGAGGTAAGTCTCACCATTATAATTGGATTCCAGGAGAACGGCTTATGCTAACAAATCTTTTGAACAGATCTGATGAGCTTCTAACAAGCGGAGTATGAAAACTAGAGCGTGATTGTAAAATAGAAACTGCAAGATATCTCGAGTCTGCTGAGCAGACGGTTGCAAGCCATGGACTGTACATAATTTTGGAGACAGATGTAGAGGTGGCACGCATTCTTCCAATCTAGATACTGAGTAAAGTTAATCACATATTCATGAGAAGGCGGCTTTCAATGTGTCCAAAAGTGAAGTCTGCAGAAGCCGACATCGGCCACGTGCAGTTGACCAATACCCAGAGCACATCTGCCCCCGAGGAGTCGTGACGTAAGCAGAAACGCGAAAAGGACCTGAACAAAGAGTAAAGAGAAAAAAACAGAACACCACAAGCAATGAGCCAAATACACTGGCGCATTCGAGGATGTAGAGGCAAAAATGAAAATGAATAGGTCGTGCCCGGGCTCGAACCGGGGTCTCAGGAAGATTGCAATTTTGATGACATCAAAATCCCACGTGCTAACCGCTACACTACACAACCAGGATTGGTGATTGGAAGACGTGGATCTTATGTTTACATCTATACACTAAAGATATCCTCCCTCGGCTGAAGCTGTGCTGCCTCCGCATCGGAGCTTGAGAGGGGGAGATGTGGGGTTTCGAGGGGTGCTGGCATCATCGCCGGTTCTGTTGACGACAGCTCTTACTCAGAGACAACCTTGCAACTGGTGGGGTAGAATTAGGACGTTTGACCTGTCTCGGAGCTTTTCTCAAGGGCCACTTACACTTGCAGACAAGCCAATTGGACATTGTCACCATTTTCCCGCCCTCCGGAGCCACCTTTTACTGCCCTTGATAGCCGAACTGGGCCGGGGGAAGAGCTTCTGACTGGCCGCCAGAGCGATATCGTTCGTCGCTGCGTTCCCCTCACAATCTCGTATGGTCAAGAAGTACCCGGCTATTCGTCCCGACTCATTACCAGCAAGAACCCAGAGTTGCCAGCAACCGAGTTCCTATGCAGACTCTTAGATACACCCTGCGCACTCTGCCTTGCCAACGTCTTCCTGTGCGGGTTATCCAAGCTTCTCTCAAGTACCACTCCAGCACCCGGACAACCCTGACCACTGCCCGCCATCCACTCGGTTCCAACAAGGCCGGCTCCTTTCCCTTTGTCTCATCCTCGACAACAACGAGGACGGCGACGACGCCCACTTCAACAAACCGCAACCGCACAATGGCGACCTCCGCAGTGGCAAAGCGCCTCGAGGGCAAGACCATCGTGGTCACCGGCGCCTCGTCAGGCATCGGCCGCAGCACCGCGTTCGAGTTTGCCCGCACGAGCCCCAAGAACCTCAAGCTCGTGCTCACGGCGCGCCGCAAGGACGTGCTCGACCAGATCGCCAAGGACATCAATGCCGAGGTCGGCGACGGCGTCAAGGTCCTGCCCGTCCAGCTCGACGTCAGCAAGCCGGACCAGGTCCGCGGGTTCGTCGAGAGCCTGCCGGAGGAGTTTAGGGAGATCGATGTGCTGGTCAACAATGCGTGAGTGGTGCACACTGCCCTGCTGCTCACTGTCTTTCGTCAACTGGGCTGTCTTTTACAAGACTTGCGTGCGCTTCCTGAGAAACCGCGGCGTCGGCGGCGGCGATGGTCATCTTGCGCATGCCAAATCATATTTTCCTATTCAAGACCGTCGTTTCTGCAAAAGCCAAGACGCCCAACCCACAAGCTAACCATTGCTTCCCTCCGAGACACAGCGGCCTAGTCAAGGGCATCGCCCGCGCTCCCGAGATTGCCGAGGACGACATGCAGATCATGTTCGACACCAACGTGACCGGCTTGGTCAACATGACCCAGGCCGTGCTCCCCGTGTACCTGAAGCGCGGCGGCGGCGTTGGCAGCGGCGACATCATCAACGTCGGCAGCATTGCGGGCCGCGAGGCCTACGTCGGCGGGAGCATCTACTGCGCCACAAAGGCTGCCGTGCGCAGCTTCAACGAGAGCTTGAGGAAGGAGCTCGTGCACACGAGGATCCGGGTCATGGAGATTGACCCTGGCCAGGTCGAGACTGTGCGTTCTCATCGCCTTTGTTTCCCTCCTTGGGAGATTCGATCGGCGTGTGTCACCATGGCTAACGAATGTTGCGGCACGTAGGAGTTTTCCGTCGTCCGGTTTTACGGCGACAAGAGCAAGGCCGACGCTGTCTACGCGTAAGTTCCTGCCTCTCTGGACCTCTTGGACATGCTGATGCTAACTTGGGCACCATAGCGGCTGCGACCCGCTTACCCCCGACGACATTGCCGAGGTCATCGTTTTCGCGGCCGGAAGACGTGAGAACGTCGTCATTGCAGACACGCTGATTCTGCCCTCGCACCAGGGCAGCGCGACCGTCATGCACAAGAAGAGCACCTAGACAAGCAGCTTGGGATTTGATATACATATATATATATATATATATAAGGAGCATTCATTGTATTGCAGCCCGTTGGCCATAGCCATACAAAATCGCGTGTGACCAGCACAGTATTTGCTACCTATCTTACCGTTTACTTACCTTTGTACTCTGTTTGCCACCACGTGCAGGAAAGACTATACAGCACTATCGTCTGAGTTAGCCAGGCTGAACGTGACCAACTAGAAAGTGAGCGGCGAGGATGGGTGTCTTGTATAAGTTCAGACTACCGGTTAAATCATTCACTTGAGTCGGCCAGCTCGCCCCCAGGTCTCAAGACGAAACCCAGGGAGAGCCAGCAAACGGAAGCCAAGCATGACATCAGGACAGACCCCCCGAGGAGGGAAAGCCAAAGAAAACTCCACAACCGATCATCACCGGCGCCTCCCCTCGTGAAAGGGTGGACGCGGCTCCGGTGCGGGAGGGCGGCTCGACTCGCTGTGATCATGGAATGGATATAACTGTTTTCAATCATGATGACATGGGATGTGGATGCGAGGCATGTGCGGCTTGCAGCAGCAAGTGACTTACGCTTTGAGCTTCCACGGTGGGAAAATAGGATCTCGCATGAGCGAAGCATCCTGACGCGAACAAGAGCCTGATTATTCTGAGCAAAGTTAGTCAAGAACCAAACCATGCCATTGTATGATAGGGGTTGAAGAAGGGTTGGGTTGAGTCATAATATCAGAGGTTGTTTTTGGTAAATTTTGTTATCTTCATCTGTTTCAGAAGCAGAACTGAAAATGGTGTATCATCATCGACTCGAGGGGTAGTGGTGCGTTGTTGAGGTCATGGGGATTGCTCCTTACCATTTGCAGGGTTGATAAATTGCAAATCTGCTCATCACAATTGCGACACAATATTTAATATATCCACTATGTGATCCGTTAGTTCTTGGGTCCTGAACACGGATATTGCGTTGGCAGAAAGGAGGGTAGAGGTGATGCTTCAGATGGTAGTGCATGTTGTTCAAGCCGCTCAGGTGATCGCGAGAACTGTGGAAACAAGTTCATCAATAGCAAGGGGGGAGGGGGATAGGAAGGGCAAAGGGCAATGAGGCGTGAGCCAGGTGCTTTGACTTACCAGCAATACAGAGACACAATCTCCAGACAGCGTTGTTCAGCCCAGGCCAGACCGCGAATATGGCAGCGCGTAGCATGACAGAGCCAGCTCCCACCCAGTTCTTACTGGTCGAGACAAATCAATCTCGAGCAAAGGGGTGTCGCCAGCTCTGAAGCTATCCCGCGCGCCACACGGTCGTGGTAGAGCCAGATGTGCAGCCGTGTCCGAAGGTGTGGTGATGAAGCAGGAAGGAAGAATTTGGATCGAGGTGCAGAGAGCGCAAAGAATTTACTTTGACTGCAGAGCTTCCACTTGTCGCTATTGGCTCGTGCGCAACAAGGTGGGGCCTTTCGAGCCCGCAGCCCACCTCTCCGATAGCTGATAGGCAAACCCGCCCGAGCTTAGCTCCAGAAAGTATTTCGAGTGACGCTCTGGAAAGCACGAAGAACGACGTTTGACGACATTTGCAGTGCCGCCCCCCCGGCTCGCCACCTTTCGCATCGAGGACCGCGGTAGAAACGGCCGTGACTACATCAATATCGCCATGGCGGACAGACGAAGGATCAATGGCCCGACGGGCACCACTCTGCCACCTGTTTTCGCGGAGCCTCCATCTCAGCTTCCACGCAAAGCGACCGAGGATGGCTCCCGCAAGATCTGTAAGCTGTCACACACCAACCCCATCTGTTGCTAGCAAGCGTTATACTGATGGGTTTCTCTCCTAGTCCTTAGAACCGGTGTCACCCCTTCAGCCTCTGGCTCGGCGTATATGGAGCTCGAAAACCCCAACGCCAGTCCTGGTGGTCTTGGCGGCAGCACACGAATGAAGCTCACTTGCACTGTCCACGGCCCGCGAGCGTTGCCACGATCTGCCCCATTCTCTCCGCATATGATTCTCACAACACACGTCAAGTACGCCCCGTTCGCCACAAGACAACGCCGCGGATACCTTCGAGACTCGAGCGAGCGAGACTTGGGTGTTCACCTGGAGACGGCGCTCAGAGGAGCCATAATCGCGGACCGGTGGCCCAAGAGTGGTGTCGACATCATCGTCACAATCATCGAGGGCGACCAGGACCGCGACGCGAGCGACTACCAAAAGGAAGCGGACTGGGACATGATGAACGTGCTGGCTGGCTGCATAACGGTAGCGTCCGCTGCCATTGCCGATGCGGGCATTGACTGCGTCGACACGGTGGCTGGCGGCGTAGCGGCTGTCGTCGCAAAAGCCGGCGCGGACAAGCCTTTGATCGTTCTGGACCCGACTTCGTCAGACCTCGACAGGGTACATGCAGCCTGTTGCACAGCGTATCTGCCCTCGAGAGGCGAGGTAACAAATATATGGTTCAAGGGCACGCTACCTGGTAATGGTCTCTCGCTGTATAACGAGCTGCTCGAGAAGAGTCTGGTCGCATGCCAGAACGCCCACCACGTAGTTGTCAAGACTCTGCAAGACACTGTCAAGCAGCAGCAGTCAGACGCGACGTGAGCCGAGCCAGTATGCGCAGCCTGTCAGTTCGAGAGCAGCGCCTCACATCATGGAGATTGCAGTTCTCATCGACCTATACCGGGAGCTACAAAGCATATGCTGTCGAGGTGGAATCATACCCACCAAAATGTGTATCGGCTGTTATGGTGCTCGAAAGACAGCAGCTATTCTCCGCGACAGCATCGGCGTATGGGCCAAGCAGACGGGACATATGATGATTGCAATGGCCACGCATACTTGTGTGATCTGGCAAAGTCGACATGCTGTCCGATCCGGACTCCGAGGCCCAGTCGACCGAGCAGCCATTTGCATAGCTAAGGATTCATGCCATCAGTGAGGGACTTGGGGCCACCTGGTGGAGGTCATGCCATTGAGGAACGTGCAGACCGCCACGATGAGCTGAGCAAGACTGGCTCGCTTGCCAAACAGAAGAAGACGCATGGGTGATTGCTTGACGTGTTACAGCTTGTCAGGCTTGCCACTAGCCTCTGATCTTGTACGCCAGCAATGCCTCGGGCCAGCGACTGATAGCGGGTCGAGCTGTGCTGATAAGACAAGGAACGCGCTGTGACGCGGTTGCTCTAGCGGGTCAGCCACCCCACTTCACCCCTGGAGTTGCTCCTGCAGCGGGCTAAATGTAGTAGCTTCGAGATCCAGTCGCAATGAGACACATTCAAGGCCCCGGGCGGGACATCAAAGTCCGCTCACCGGTGCTGCACTCATGCCCTATGAATTGCCCAAAAATTGCGCTGCCAGAGGTGAATGCCAATGTGCTCTGTGTACCTATGAATTTTGTTTGAATACGTAGCTGAGCCGGTGTTTGCCCTTGGCCTTCTGTCACGCCAAGGTTGCCGTTCCGGAGGAGCCGTTGCTTCCCCCGTTGCCCCGGCCTCGGAAGCTGGCTCTCCCTCCCCGTGCTTATCTGCTCTCCACGCTGATGGCTGTCGACCGCGTGACATGAGCTCATCCATCCACTCCACCCGCTTCCCATCAACCCCAAACACCGTCTTTCGACACACCTACCGCGAATCCGTCCCTAGAGCGGACGACGGAGGCAACCATCCATGGCTGCTCCGGGCGCCGCCCTCGGCCCGACTCCGACTGTTTTTGACAACTCGAGCGCCTGGCACAACTTCACCCTCTGGACCCTGCAGCACTTCAACGTCACCCGCTATGCTCCGTCTCTCGAGGATCTCATCTTTGCAGGCCCTCGCATGCTCACAAAGCTCGGCTCCATCATCTCCCTTCCCGACGCCATCGATGGCTTTGGCCAGCGCGTGATCCCTGACGCCACCGGCTCCGACTACTTCCTTACCACCACTCCAGCCGTCGCCGTCTTTGGCAGCGAGGGCATAGCTGCTGCTGCTGTCGCTGGGGCCGAGGCTTCCGTGGCTGCTGTTGCTGCCGAAGTGATGGACGCCGACACAGACCCGACCGCAGTCATGTCGAGGTTCTCCCTCGAAGGCGCCAGAGGTCTAGGCAGCGTATTCAGCTATGCGACGAGCAAGTGGGCATTGAGCTGTGTTGCCATGGTACGTCAGACCTTGCTTCCACAATGATAATGCACAAACAACTGGGTGGCTGACTGGCCATGCTCATTTTCAGGCTATCATATTGAACCGAACACACATCTTCGCTGCATCTCGCCGCAGGCTCCGATTGACGTGGCATATTCGCCTCTTTCTTCGATTCCTCCCGATCGTCCTCTTCTCGCTTCAGGCTGTCCAGCTGCTTCGCTCGATACAATGCCAGACTTCTCCCGACTTTGCCGAAATGCGCTGGGGTAATTCCAGCAAATCCTCTGAGCTCATGTTTGCGCAAGACGGCGGATATCTCCACAGCGTCAGCTCTATGCTTCTGCTTGGATCAAGCGACTATGAGAGCTGTCGTGCTGTGTCGATGGTGCCGTCCAAGTCTTTCGAGTTCTCCAATGAACTCCGAGGTTCTCTCTCACGCCTCTGGCCTCTATTCGGCACACTTTGCTTCAGTCATTTCGTCGAGACCATCTCTTGCGCCTTGCAAGGACGGCCTGTAGCCGTCGAGACCGGCATGACTCTGTTCGAGCATTCGCTAGCGTTCGCGGAAGCTGATGCCGCTATCAGTAATCAGCTCGGCTGGGGCCTGTTTTCTAACGGCTCCACGACAAATCCCACCATCCAGACTGCTTCAGGGGCCAACATTGCCATTTCACGATCTATGATCATGAGGCGGGTGAACACGCCACCCGAGGTTCTAATGGTGGGGTTCTTGTCAGCCATGAGCCATTTGACAAGCCACGTCCTGGGTGTGTTTGGTGTGCAGAGCAAGTATCGCCTCTATAGCACGGGGCTGTGGGCTATGTGCTTCATGGTCACCATCGTGTTTGAGGCGTATAGATTCTCCCTTGAGAGCCCTACTATGATGGGCTTGTTCAGGTACCCGACGGTCTGCATTCTTGGCTTTGTGCCACATGTTCTTGTGCTGGGAGGCATTCTGGTGTGCGCTGTCATATACGGGTTAGCATTGGTAGTGGCCGCCCTATCACCTTCCCCGGGCGAAGCACAGTGGACTTTCCGGGCTCGTCTCCGGCAAGCACACGAGAACATGCAGGCGAACATCTCGCTCTCAGAGATCCGCATAACGCGCGAGATGGACTTTTACACGGCACTTCTGCGAACAGGCTTTGGCGTTATCACCATGGCGAGTGAGGCGGTGTATCTGAACGAGGATCGCAACGTCAACCTAAAGGCACGAACCTGGCTAGAGGAAGAACGGTATCGCGAACTGGACTCTCTGCGGATGCAGTGGGCTACTTCTGGCGACGGGAGTTCGCGATTTGACTCTGTGGGGACGATTGGTCTGGTCCCAGTAAAAGACGGCCAGGTCGGCGCTTCGAATGGCTTCGCACGTGAGCGGGCTGCACAGAAGATTCCCAAGAGCAAGCTAGGCGACCGGCGTTCGAGGGACGGCGTCGGCGCTTCGGAACGCAGCAACAGATGGCTCCTGGCTCTAGAGTTTGTCATGAACATCAATAAGCTCGTGCTGCGGTCTGGAGCTGTCGTGCTCATCAAGGTCTTGTCTACCATTGGCGTACCCACTCCTCGTTGGCTCACCTGGTGCGCCAGCATAGGCAAGCCGGCAAAGAAGGACGAGCCAAGGTCATCGGGTTCAACGCGATCCAGAAAGACCCGTCTCACGGACAGCCAGGGCCGGTCCTATCTCCTGAATGACGAGAATGCTGATTTTGAGGCTGAGGTCTGCAAGCAACTGGAGCAATCTCCCGAGACTGCATCTTTGGGCCGTGAAGAGATCGATGCCCGTCTCTACAACGCATGGAAGAAGGGTAGCCTTTGGGGCAATACCGATACCAGCGGTGACTGGGAGCCGGAAGAGCGGGATGATGATTGGGACTCTACCAGCATGATCTACAGTGTGGCGGATACCGAAGCCGAATCGATAGACGAGCGAGATGCATGGATGGACTACGAAGAGGAAGATGGTGCCGAGGGTCAGCGCACGCCGACCCAGAGGTCACCGCGAGCCTCGAGGGAGAGCACGCCTTTCGACCAACCTATCGGCATGGACGATCTGGCACGCCTGCTGCACCCACAGAGCCCAGAGGAGCGCCAAGAAGCCCACACACTTGCCGCCCATCTCAGCAGCGAACGGATTCTTACGAGATCACAATATGCGAAACTGCAGCAAATCCAGCGCACGAAGATCCTGCTCAACTCTACCGTCGCACGCCGCGCGGCAGATCTGCCACCTCCCTATGTGAACGCGAAGCTATCCCCTCACGATGAGGCTGAGCTCCTCGAGCAGCTCATCATAGCCCGGCGACGAATGCATTTCATGCAGAGTCTTCCGTCGGCTTCAAGTCCTCAGACAGAGCCCAAGGAGACCACTTACGGCGAGGATGACGGGCTGGGCACGGGCGCGCCTGTGTGCGTTGTTTGCCACACGAGCCCGCGAAGCATCATTGTCTGGCCGTGCCGTTGTCTCAGTCTCTGTGACGAGTGCCGTGTGACGCTGGCCATGAACAACTTTGACAAGTGTGTATGCTGCCGACGCGAAGTCATCAGTTTCAGCAGGATCTACGTTCCCTAGATTTTCGTTTCTGCTTCGCTTGGGACGTGGAAGTTATTCTCACCTTTTTCATTGATTTATCTGCAATATCATTAGCGACAATGGTTTAAGTGCTCCCTCTCGGCCAGTTTTGTCAAGTTTAGGACGGTACATAATGAATCTCACAGGTATACTGGGCACATTCAGGATGCGAGCTGTGACAGGGCCACCCCTTTCCGTGAATGAAAGTTGAGCAGAACGGCCATTTATTGTAGAATTTCTCGCCAATTGGTTGCCTTTTGGCAGTGTGGCGTTTGATCTTGCTAAGGCAAACATTTTTGAACGCGGGTTTATCCTCGACATCGGCCCAGGAAAAAGTCCAAGTAATGCCAGGTGCTGAACTCCGCAAGTAGACTCACATCATGAAGTCGACAGACTCACAAGGTCTTGATCACCTGCTCGGGACTTGACCAATACCGGGGCCATTGGAATCATTGAAAGTCACACGGGCGGATAACAACACGCTCCTTGCCCGTGTTGCAAGCACCCCCCCCCCCCTTCTCCGGGAGGGCCTCCTCGTCATCACGCGGTTTTCCCTCGAAACTAATCCTGTGGCCGCTCCAGAAATGTTGGATCACTGCGAACCTTGCCTTCAAACTTCTTCCACCACTCCTGGAAGGCCTTGAGGGGGACGACCTCAACCTCTCCGGCCTGCCCGCTGAAGCTCGACAAGAAGTTGTACGCGTTCTGTATTATCCGCTGGGCGAGCTCCTGCGCCGACGGCTGCTGCGCCGCCGAGTCCCCCGGCCTCGTGGACGCGAGGCCGTTGCTGCTGGTGCTGCTGTTGGCCTTCTCCTGCTGCATCCTCTCGGCCACGCTGCCGGCGTCCTCGACGTTGACGCCCAGCACGACCACCTCGGCCGCGGGCTGGCCCGGCTGGGAGGCGGGCGCGGGGGCCGTGGGCAAGGTGTCGGCGTTGAGCTTGAAGACGGCGCTCTCCTTGCCGGGTCCCACGCCGCCGAGGAACTTGAAGTTGGGAGCCTCGGTGCCGCTGACGAGGGCGGCCGGGTTGAGGGCGAGGTATATGGCGGCGGCGGTGTTTGGGGGAAGCGTGATGCCCGGGAGCAGGAAGACGGCGACGTGGGAGAAGTGGCTGTGGCCGGACCCGGCACCGCCGCGGGAGGGGACGGCGTAGAGGAAGGACGTCGGGGAGGGCTGGGATGTCGGCTGGGTTATTAACGGCTGGCCTGCAGGGAGGATGCCGAGGATGGGCTGGGTGGAGGAGGAGGAGGAGGATGGATCGGCCATTGCTGCTGCTGCTGCTGCCGTGGCTGCGGGTGCCTCTGGGAAGGTCGAGTCGAGTCGAGGGTATGTATGGTCGCGTGCTTGCTTGCCTTGGTTCCCCGGAGGAGTGGTTTTGCCTTCCCCGCGCGCGCGCGTGCTATGTGGCCGTGGGGTGCCTGTCGTCTGTCGTCGCTTTCACTGCTCACGAGCACGGGCGTGTGACAGGCAAGGCAATGCGTGACGCGACTGCGCGATCTGATGCTGCAATGCACACACACATGCATGCAATGCGTGCAAGCACGTCTCGAAGCTTCGAGCTTGTGCTCGCTCAGGGTCTCGTCCGCGGCACGTCAGCCTGCATTTCCTGGTGGGGCGGGGCCCCCTCCGAGCACCGGCCTGCCCTCCGGGGCCTCTTCTGCCGCCTCCGAAACCACCGCCGCCGCTGCCGGGCACCGCCTTCGACCTCCTGTCTGCCTTGTGATAGGTGGTGTTGTGTTTTGAGTGCCGCCAACTTCAACCCCGCTGCTACTGCTGCACCTTCTGACATGTGTATGTAATACTTGGCATCCAGACCAGGCCCATGACAGCGTTCAATTCGAGGCCAACATTATCAGCTGCAAGTTGGCAGCAGTATTAGTCCTCGTTAGAACCCCCCTCGCGAATCCCCAGCACCGGATGCTAAGCCGGACCGTCCGCACGGGCCCGAAGCTCCGGAAAAGGCGCGTCTCGCACCTGCAAATCAGTCCTGCCCCCGTACCGAATCAGTATTGCATATCAGTCGGTCTGTTTTTCCAGCCGAGATCGCCTATCTGCCCGAAACCTCGTCTTTTCTCAACCAAACAGGCAGCTGCCGATCCAGTCGAGGCCTACGCTGGTCGTCTGCGCGCAATGACTGCCGGCAAGATGCGCATGACCAATCTAGACCTGATGAGAGTGGCCGATGCGTGAGCTCCTTTTCTTTCCTTCTTACATGTATTCAATCAACGTTCTTCCGCCTCGACAAGCAGACATACGAGCAAGCAGGCAAGGCAACACAAAGAAAACCCCGAAACAAAAGCTCGGCCCGTCGCACCGCCAGCCCGGCTACAATTCGTGTGCCCTCACGAAAAACCATCGCACACCCAACTGACTAGAAACTGACACTCTCGCGCGCGTTTGCAGCTTCCCTTATGCGGACAAGCCCGCCGAGGCCGCCGACCACGCGGCGCTCATGTCGACCCTGTACACTCTCGTCTGGAAGGACAACCGCACCGTCCTGGGCTATCTGCGGGACCACGTCGTCGAGGCCCTGCTGGCGGTGCCCGAGCCGATCCGGGGTCCCGTGACGGTGGACCGGGAGGCGCGCACGATTCACGCCTTTGAGTCGTCGGCGGGAGAGGCCCGGCGCACAGAGACGGTGGGCAAGGTCATGGCGTACTGGCGCGACAACGACACGTTCGAGGTGCTCAGGGGCTGGAGGGACGAGCCGTGGCCGGTGTACGGGTCCGTCGACGAGGTGCTGTACAGCGTTGAGCGCAGCGGCGCGGGGCTGTTCGGGGTTCTGCGCCACGGGGTGCACATGATGGCGTATGTCTTGGATAATGACGGGGAAGGTGAAGAAGGAGAAGGGAAAGGAGATGACCGGCAAGCCGGCACGCCAGGGCATCGGATGAAGATCTGGATCTCGCGGCGCTCCCCCACGAAACAGACATATCCCGGCATGCTGGACAACACGGTCGCGGGCGGTTTCATGACGGGCGAAATCCCCTTTGAGTGCATGGTGCGGGAGGCCGACGAGGAAGCCTCGCTGCCCGACGCCCTGATGAGGGAGCGCTGCAGGCACACGGGCATCGTCACGTACATCCACATCACCGACGAGCGCGCCGGCGGCGAGGCAGGGCAGATCTATCCGGAGATGCAGTGGATCTACGACATCGAGCTCCCGCCCGACGTGATCCCCGTGCCCAAGGACGGTGAAGTCGCCGGGTTCGAGCTCATGACCGTCGAGCAGGTGCAGGACGAGCTGGCCAGGGGCAGCTTCAAGCCCAACTGCGCGCTTGTGCTGCTCGAGTTCTTTGTCCGGCATGGCATCTTGACTCGGGAGAATGAGCCGGGCTTTGACGAGATTGTGGCCAGGATGCACAGGGCACTGCCGCTGCCGGGGCCGCACCTGGCTTATCGTTCTCCGTCGTGAGCCTAGAGTATATATGCAGCAACAGGTCTCTAGCTTCACCTTCATGAATTATGGTGGCGTGCGTCCTGGCGAGTCTGTTCGTCCCGTGGAAACGTGGTTGAATATGACATGCACGAATTGCCTCGGGGGAGGGGAACAAGACCAGGCATTTTTAACGTCGGTTGCTTTTGAAGCCTTCTTCCCTTCATTGCTCGAGAAACCAACCATCCGTCTTCTGAAATCATTTTTACGCTTGGTAAAGAGGTCAAGAACGGCCAATCAATGCTATCCAACCAATTACATGCAATCTGACTTTGTCTATCATGTCTGAACGCCGAGCGCCTGCCCTTTCAATTTTGAGTTCGTTTGTTTGCTCTTTTGTCGTAGCTTTGGTCTTACACGTTCACTTATTTCTTCACCAGAAGATAGGTGTTGTCGACGTGTAGCGGCGTAAGCTTCTTGTAGGGGCCTTCCAACTCCATCAACAAACCGCCAAAGGAAATGTAGGCACGACTGCAGAGAAGATCTAGGTCAGCAGCCGTCATGTCATGGAAAGTCTCTGCGCGCCTCGAGACAGCGCACACGGCGCCCGAGGAGAAATACTCACATGGTCTGCCCATCCTTGCCATCCTCAAACTTGTAGATCTTGCCGTGGCAGACGTAGTCGTACATATCGGCCAGGGTGCTTTCGTCACGGGTGTCCTTCCAGCCCTTCTCGTCGTCGTCGCGGGAGCCGTCGAGGGACAGCGACGTCGCCAAGACGACCTGCAGGTTCTCGCCGACCTGCGCGGGGAAGAGCTCGATGTTGATGTCGAGCTTCATCTGCGTCTGGTTGTCGGCCGAGGTCGCAGTGATGCGCGCCACGCGGTCGTACTTGGACTGGTCGTAGTCGGTGACCGTGAAGCTGTCCTCGAACAGTTGCGCGTCGCCTGCGAGGTTCGCCATGGTTGCTGTGTTGTGCAATCGAAATGCGTCGTTCTGTGTGTCGGCTGAGCGGAGGCTTCAACGCAGGCTGCGGGCGAGAATTTTCTGGTCGTTGCCGGACGCGAGAGCTAGAATGATCAGAGCTTGGAAAAAAGAGGCTGGCCTGCGATGCTCGGTGGAATTGCTGGCGGCAGGCACAATCGATAGCGCTTCCGCGGGGCAGGTGCACCCTCCAGACGCTCTTTTGCTTGCTGGAGCCGCCTGCATGGGTGTGGATTTCACGACGCAACATTACCAGCGGACCATTTTGGCAATCTTCATTTTGAGGTTCCGCTGCTTCTATATACGAGCAGAGAAGTTGTCGGTTTCCTGAGACCGGTTCTAGTCCATGGCAACGACACAGTCATGTCGTTCAGAAAGAGGAATGCCGTCATCAGCACTTCTGCAGCCACCCCCACGGTAGGCAAGCTCACAAATGCCCAGATACCCGGAGTGCGGCCCTCTCCATACGACAGCCGCCCGACCATATCCACGGGCACCCCTTCGTTGGACAGTCTCATGGCTGGGCATGCTGGCCTTCCTCTGGGCACGTCGTTGCTCGTCCAGGAACACGGAACAACCGACTTCGCCGGCATCCTGGTCAAGTACTATGCCGCCGAAGGGCTTGTCCAGGGACATCAGGTGCATGTCCTTGGCCTGCATGAAGGTTGGAAGAACGAGCTGCCGGGCATAGCAACACCCTCCTCTTCGAGGAAGGACACCACGGCCTCATCCGGAGACAAGATGAAGATTGCATGGCGGTACGAGACCCTCGGCGCCGCGAGTGCTTCCAGAGGTAGGAAGTCCTTTAGGCGACAGTAAATGAGATGGCCTCAAGCTCACCATTTCTTTTCTCCTTCGACAGAACGAAACACAACTGTCCATCAGTCCGTAGCTGGGGCTAGCTCGGCACCTATATTCTGCTACCCCTTTGATCTCAGCAAAAAGCTCAGCTCCGGCGATGTCAAGGGTCAAATCAAGTTCCACCCATCAATGAGCTCGCCCAGCTTCAAACCACCAGCCAAAGCGCTGCAATCGCCATTCAAGTTATTCATCAAGGATTTGAGATTGAAGCTGGCCAACTCGGCTCCGGATCTCGTACACCGAGTTATTGTGCCAGGATTACTACTTCCGACAGCATACTCGGGGTCCTCTTGCCGACCTGAAGAAGTTCTGCAATTTATGCATGCCCTCCGCGCCCTTTTGCGCGAGTATGCTGCTCGCCTGACGGCTCTCATCACACTTCCCGTCACACTGTACCCACGCTCTACGGGACTTACTCGATGGATGGAAATACTCAGCGACGGTGTCCTCGAGCTTATTCCCCTGCAGTCCAATGCGATTCATGCACCTCCGCCCACGTCGAAATCGGATCCCAAGTCCGAAGAGCAGACACAGGGTCTTTTGAAAGTCCACAGCTTGCCCGTCTTCCATGAGAAGGGAGGAGGCTCGTCGGAGAGCTATGCATCTCGGGAGGACCAGGCTTTTAGTCTCAGTCGGTCCAAAGGACTCGTCATTCGGCCTTTCAGCTTGCCTCCAGTTGGTGAAGAGGAGGAAGAGAAGAAGAAACAGGATGCTGGCAAGTCAATGGACTTCTAAAGCTTCGTCCTTGCAGTCAGCCGACATCCAGCCTCGATCGGTCTCGGTGCTCTGAAATTTGGCAAACCTGTTCTGAATCACCAGTACAAGCTTTCACGAACTGGACAACGGTTCAACTCGCGATGAGCAGGCGCATTCAGCTGGTCTCGTTGTTCTCAAAGGTTGCATGGGGGAGCTTCGATGCTGCTGAGCATAAGTAGGCAAGCTCCCACCACGCTGCAGGTAGCTTACCCGGCAAGGCCCCACATTCTGACCCAGTCTTGCAGTGACTCAAATTTGAGGTCGCAGCACATTTTCCAAGTTCTCTTCTCCCTTTAACAACCACAATCGCCAACATCAGGTAAGTCTATCCCCCTCGCCGTGGTCTCTGCACAACCTTCAATCATACCCAGGCTTTCATGATTACTCCAAAATCAATATCTGTCAATCCCCAGATGCTACAAAAGTAGCAGTTGTTGATACACGATTTGTTACACACCTATGATTTTACTGCCTTTCATACCTCTCATCACTTTTCGTATGCACATACTTTGGGACGTCAGGCTAACAAGCTTGCAAAGATCAGGAATAATCTTGCATTTCGTCTAGCTGGACGTTAAGTCTGAAGCACTGTTGGCGCGTGTCTAGCACAAAGACGGGCAAACATGGCGGCAGAAACCTCCTTGGCCATGGCTGCTGCTGATCATCCAATGGTTCGCATAACGCGCGTAGCATCGCGTTACCTCATTTTTGACATTGACGACGTGATGTTTCTCCGACGCCACCACAATCTGTGCAGTGTCTTTAGTGGCACAGTGCCGCAAAATCCACAGCAGAATGTGTTCATGGGCCTGCCGGTGGAGCTCATGGCTGAGGAAGCAAGAGCTCTCGTGGAAGACGGGGCTGCTTATGTAGTTGAAGATGCCGACTTCCACTTGCGCCTGGTGACTGAGCTTACCAAGCGCGCATCACTGGCCGCCAAAAAGTCTGAAGTTGATGTGGCGGTGCACGACCGTGAGGACTTTGGAAAGCAACGGGACGAGTACCTGATGGATATCACCCAGAAGGGCACAGCCGTTATGCAAGCGCATCTTGACGAGAAGCAAGCTCTGCGAGAGGCGTCTCTGCTGAAGGCCTCCACGGGCAAGAAGAACAAAAAGGGTAAGCGTGCAGGTGGTGATGTGGCTGGGCAGCCTAGCCAGACCTCGCAAACGGACGAACCTGCTGTCCCGAGCAAGCCGGCAGAAGACGACGGCGACGAGGGACTCTTCGGTCCGCCCGAACCCGTTGCTCCTCCTGCTTTGCGAAAGGCGCAGAAGGATACGCCGGCACCATCAATCCCTTATGCAGTCACTCCGACGACTACGGGGCCCTTGCTAGGACGAACGGCTGGGCCTCCAGCTCCGGGCACCCAAGAATGCAGCCTGATGGTTGACGTGCCGCCTTCATATCCGCTCTTCAAACACCTCCACGACAAAGGGTACTACATGATGCCAGGCCTGCGCTTCGGATGCGACTACAACGTATACCCCGGCGATCCTTTGCGATTCCACGCGCACTTCCAGGCCACCAGCTATGGCTGGGACGAGGAGATCAACATGATGGACCTCACGGCCGGTGGCCGTCTAGGCACGGGTGTGAAGAAAGGTTGGCTCGTGGGCGGAGCCGGGCCGGCTGTGGCGGACGAGGAAGCACCGCAGACGCAGGAAAAGCCGAAACACGCTGCCCGGGCATTCTGTCTGGAGTGGGCGGGCATGTAGTCGTCTCATTATCTAAAAATATACCCCATGCATTTTATACAACGATCCGTAATCATTTGATGACGTGCCTCGAATCATCTTGAGCCAGCTCATGTTCACTCTCGACAATCGCCTGTTCCGCAGGTGTATGCGTTTCATGAGCCCTGGCCAGTCTCACCAGGGCTTTGGTCACAATCATAAGGAAAGGCGCCTTCTCCGGGTGTTCATGTCATCCAACAGTGGCCGCAGCAGCATCGCGCTTGCAAACGACAACCCCTGAGCGAATTCGAACTTTTGATATCGTTCTTCTCGTGGATTCGGCTACAGCATAAAGCTTCCATACAGAGAAATATTCCCAGATCCCTCGGAACAAAGGGTCTGGTCAGGGCTCCTATGCAACAGCAAAAATAAACAAGGGAAAAGCAGCCCTCTTTCCTTGCGATGCCAAATGACTCTCTTCCGAAACAACGAACAAACTCCAAGCCGAAAGACGCAGAGAATCAAGATAAAACGCCAGACACCTTGGCCCATCTTTCCAAAAGAAGCTTGAACTCGTTAAAAACGCCACAGCCCACATATCGTGAAAGCTTCAGTGCACATGAGTGCACCTGCTGTGTCCTTGGATAAGGAATATACGCTGCCGACCAGACGGCTAAAATTGATGAAGAGGAGCAAGATGAAGGGGATTGCCGTCTGGTCATAATATAAAGGTGACAAGAATGAAGTAAAAGTTTGTCCAGGCCGGCCAGCCGCGGCGGGCGTTTGGCCAAATTAGTCCTCGTTCAAAGGTGTCATTAAGGGGCTTTTGAGGCGCGTGGGACTGCCGTTGCGACTCCTCCGGCCTGCGTTCAGCATTTGTGGGACAAGACGCTCGCGACTTTCGGTGCGGACCACAAGGCCGGCCCGATCGAGCGCACTACCCGGGTGCAAAGACTTGCGTAGGTCGTCAAAACTGCCGACATTGATCTTTGGCGTCGCCAAGCCCGATGCTCTGCCAATTCGGGAGCCATCACCGCTGCTGTCCGAGTTTTCGCCCTCGTCAGAGGACGTCTCGGCAAGTTCAAACTGGTCCACGTCCCCTTCCTCGAGAACGCGTTCGTAATTGTGGCTGCCGCGGCGAAACCACTTGTTCCGGATGGCAGAAAATCCCCTGGCGGACTTCTTAGGACTGCCGGGTTTCCGCCGTGGCCGTAGAATGGAATTGAGCTTGACGTACAGGCCCATTCTCCTGTCGCGCTTCCTGAATAGAAAGCCAAAAATCAAGAATATTATAACGAAGACAAGGACCGCTGTGGATGTTTTAGACTTGGCTTGATCGATGAGATCCTCGGCTGCGTCACTCCAATCGTTGTCGAAATCCGCGATCAGGCTCGCATTGTACGTGGAACCCGCGTACTGAAAATCGCTAGGTACACCAGGCACATTGCTGCCAAACCCGACGGGAAGATTTGAACTGCTCCGTGGTGGGACTTGGCCAGATGCGTAGAGCACCATTTTGCCCAAGGTCCAACTGACTTCAGTTCCGCTGATCTTGTCAGCAGCCTGGAAAGGTTCGAGGAAGCCCTTCTCTTTGGCAGCTTCTCCAATCTCCTTGGCGATGTCGTTATCAGGTGTCGGGGCTTCTTCAATGCCGGCCCGTGGGATACCCAGGCCTTCGTGAAGCACGCTAATGAGCCAGGCCGCCTTGAAGCATGCCTCCTGAGCTTCCTTCTCCGGGCTATTTTTCCGCGACTCAAGGCCGACCACGAGCTCTTCCCACTCCGTACTACAGAACTCTTGGACTTTCTTCTGGTATGTGTTGAAGTCGTAGATGTTCTCATTGCCGTCCGCGAAGACACCGTGCGTCGTATGCCAGTATTCGGATACGCCAACAAAGTGGTTGACTTCGAAGTCGATGGAGGGAACGTGCTGGCCATTGAGCAAGCACGGGTCTTCCTCGCAAGGCTTGTCGAGTCCAAGCAATGGTTTGGTTCGTCTCTGGCACTCATCCCACATGCCAGTGCCAACAAGCTCGAGTTCCTCCGTGACGCCCTCGATCAGGTCGCCGTTCTCTGTGGTGCGGAGACCTCTGGGAAGGCACGGATCGGGGACTTCGTGTTCGCCTTCGATCAGAAACTCGCTCACCAGCTCTTCCACGTACCGCCGCCTTGCTTCGTTCATGCCAAATCCGAGCCAGGTAGTGGTGAAGACCTTGTGTTCACTCGGCGCCCCATCCAACGTCCGCATTCGCACCAACTGGAGGTCTTCCGGATGTTGCGCAGCTACAGTCGAGTTGGGCGCAAAGGCAATCTGCGCAGACGCACCGCCCATGTCGAGAAATCCATACGTGTGGTGGTCCTTGCCATGGAGATGACCCTTGGGGTCATCAAAGCCACCCAGCAAGTAGTTTGCCGCAATCCATCCATACAGTCCTTCGGTCGAACCAGGAATAACTTGGATGTGGGACGAACAATCCGGAAGGGAGAACTTTGTCTCGGCGCGGAAATATGTGCAGATCTGGTCCAGCACAGCTCGCTGCTGGACAACCGGTAACAGACGCATACCGGCTGTGGCCATCAGGAAGATCGGCGTGTCGGGTTGCTTATCGAGGGGTACGACATCCTGTGCATGTTTGATCAGGGATTTCAGATGCTCCGGACCGATATCCTCGGGGTGGTCACCGAACGTTGACACTCCTGGTCGAATCTTCTTTGTCCAGCTCTTTTTAGTCTTGAGTTCCGGCAGCCGTCGAAGTTCCTCCGGCGAGTCGGCATCCTTGATGACATGCGCAGCATTTTCCCAGCGATAGACGTGGAGCCGTGTGCCGGATGAGCCAGCATCGAGGATTACTCCCCATCGCCCTGTCACAGATTAGCACATTATACACTTGCGAGTATTGGCGACTGATGATTGAGAGGAGAGATCTCACATTTGTCCTTGCCCATGCTGCGTTCAGTGGGTGTCGAGGTTGACGTGCGATCGCCTCCCAAGTAGATGAGTGGTGTATCCTTGTGAACCCTGCGTCTTCGAGTGGTGTCGCTTGTGGTCGCTTTACAACCCGGTCATGATATTATGATTGATCCCTTCTGCACTCCGATTCGTCCCGTCGTAAGTCAAATTTCGAGACAAGCAGCTGCTTGGTGTAGCAATTCGTCAGTAGTCGAGCATGGGAACCGCAATTTGAAGACGTGTCGTTGCTCTCTTTGTCGGAATGTTTTGAAGTCGCGTTCGTTCGTGGATAGGGGCGTGTGCGTCGAAGGGGGCGCGCGCCGGGGCGGGTGGCTTCGCGGATGTTGTTGTTTCTTCAGAGTGAGCGTGGTGGATAAGATTTCAAAGGACCGACGGATGCGCGGGAGCTGTCAAGAACGAAAGGAGCCGGAGCCGGAGCCGCAGACCAAGAACGAGGCCAGAGAGGGAGGGCGGTTAAGGTTGCGTAGTGGCCGCGAGTTGCGCAGTCGACGAAGTAAGATTTGGGGGTGGGCGGAGACAGGCGAGCGTGTAATTAGTAGGAGCTAGCGACGCTAATAGAGGGCTGCGTTGCGCAGGTAGATGCTGGAGCGTGGGCGTGTAGTGGGTGGCCAAGCTCGCACAAGACAAGCCGTGGTGTCTCGACTCTGAACGACTTCTCGGTAGACACAGAGAGGGTTTAGTTTGGATTGGCCGTCGCGGGAGAATGAAGACCAGGTGAGAGAGGACGCAGCAACGAGCAGCAAGAACAAGAAGAGCATGTAGGAGATGACAGCGTGCGGTACAAGAGCGTGCCCTCTCGGTGACAGGATCGCCAGGCTCAGTGAGTGAGGCATGAAAGGCCAGGGCCATGCAGCACTAGCGCGGCCCACCCACAGCACCCATGAGGCAAGTGCAGGTCGCGCCGGTGCTGGATACGGCCAGCCATGGCCTCGAGTCCCCTACTACGCCGTAGCTCCAGCCTGCCTGCATTGGAGAAGACGACCTGCCCTGCTCAAGCAGAGCTAGCTATCAGCAACCCCGTCCTCGACGCGTTGCCCAGGCGAAATGGGCATGTGTCGAAGTCACCTTGGTAGACGGGCAAGCGCAACACGTGGACTTGTCAGCCACGCCACGCCGGGCTCTGGCTAAGTAGTACCTATACGCAGTCGAATGCTGCTCAGCAGGCAGTCAGGTCAGCCAGGAGCGTACGCTGCTTGTCTGTCGCCAGCAGAATCAAGCACAAGAACGTCCGCGTGTTGGATCGTAAGCCCTGCTAGAGCTAGGACAGAGCCCTGTCCTGTCGTTCCAGGGCTCTGCAGCCTTGGTCGCGGGCACTGTGCCGGGTTGGCTGCAGCACCTTCAGCCGGGGCTCTCTCTTCCCTCTGTGACCTTCTCCGTCCCACTTCCTCCTCCTCCTCCACCCACCACTTATCAAAAAACCCCCCGCGGCGGCGCTGTTGCTGCAAAAGCCACCAATTCGACGCCATGATTCGTGCCTGCTACCCACGCTCTGATTCGCCCTCTGCCGCAAGTGCCTGGATCCGGAGGCTGCCGCTGGCCCAGTCCAGAACAGCCGCGAATCTGCATCTTCTTATCCGTGGCTGGCCCTTTAGCCAGTCCACACACTTTGTCGCCTTCACTTGGCCAGATAACGGCGCCGCGCCGTCAACCTTTGCCCTCACGCCTCGACGCCTTCGCCTCCCCTTACCCCTCGCCTGAGCGCCCCCCAGGCAGATCCCCAGATTCCCCTTTTGTCGCTCCCTCCCTGAGCGGTCTCGCCGACGGCGCTGGCCGTCAGGTCCACTGCCACGAGGGGCAGTCTCAGATTGCAGCACAGCGGCGAGAAAGAAAGAAACACGAGTCGCAAGGCCGGCGTGTCTTCGGCTAGGGCTGGCCCCCTGTTGGTGGCGCCGCTGCACCAGAGCGAGCAGGGCGGGCCGTATGGGTACGTCGTGGCCTTTGCAGCAGGATTGTGCACTCTCCTGCGCTCAAAAGTCGCGCAGCCCATTATCTGCGTTGTATCTCATGA
Source organism: Microdochium trichocladiopsis (assembly GCF_020744255.1). NCBI lineage: Eukaryota > Fungi > Ascomycota > Sordariomycetes > Xylariales > Microdochiaceae > Microdochium > Microdochium trichocladiopsis. The sequence continues at coordinate 3,455,057 of NW_025763546.1, forward strand.
CGGCCTCGGTGGCCGTACCTAGGCTGAAGAATACCCAATCGGACTGGGAACAGCATCACGTTATGTCCTTCTTGCCATGGAGCCATCTACGAAAGTAGGAGAGGATGTCATCGTCGATCCCTTGCTCAAGCTGACAAACCCCCGGCCGATACGAAGTTGGGAGACAAGGGTCCCAACAGTCGGTGTCGGGCAAACCGCACTGTCTCACAGTCTTCCCGTGGTGCTCTTCCACGCATTTTCACATGAACATCTGCTCCAGCGACGTAACGTGCTCCACACTCGAGTATTCCCTGTCCAAACCTGCGAAGACTCCGTACGCGCGTTCCTTGGCAGCCGTTGTTGTTCTTGTGGAAGCTGGATCTGTAGCTTCAGCGGCCGATTAGACAGCCCACACACGGAAACCCCCATCAACCCCGTCTGGCTGGCTTATCATGATTAGAGACCAGCGACATTTGCAAGGCTTGCACCTGGAGGCAGACGGAACACAAAATGACACAGCTTGTCTCCATTTTCACCGTAGGTTGGTCACATATGACGCAATGGCCTCAGCCGCTCCCGTCAGCTTTTTGATGATCGACAAGTGGCCAGGGTTGCGTCTCGGAAGTTATCGTTCGCGCATAGATATTCCCGGCCCCATTGACTGCTCAGCTCTACTCGTGGCTGAATCTGCATCGACCATGGACAGGCTGAATTCCAACGGCCCTCACCTGTTCTTCTAGGCATTGCTATCTGGTGTCCGGGTACGCGTGCCAGGTTTGCCTGTCCGTGTCTTGCGTCGTCCCTCTCGCTGACGTTGTGCGGATCATGCCCATATAAGCGTCTTGGGGTCTCCAAGCGGGCTGTGCTGTCCATTGGTGCGGTCGGCTCGCTGAAACGTTGCTGTTTATTTTTGACACCACCTCGCCGCCATGATCAGCAGCTAATGGCAAACACGCCGCGCGGCCACCTTTTTTCGGGTCTTTGGGTCCTTGCAGTTCCTGCGTTTCTTGTCACAGAGTTTTTTATGCTTAGCTGACATCTCAATCGTCCTGTGTTTCCTTTTTTTTCTGGGGCGCGCAAAAGGCTGCTTCTTTCCACGGCAGGCTTATGTAGTTGAGAGCCACTTCCAACGTCAACTAGGGTAACTAGTGCGCGGCCTGTCTGACAACGTGATGAACGCCTGTTACACATGTGCTCAGCAGCTCGCATCATCACCGGGATTGTTGCCCCTCAGCTCTGCCGTCACACGTGCTGTCGCAGTACGTTTCCCATGTTTACAATCATGTCCATTGCCTATGTACCGCTCCTAGAGCACACCCCCACCCTCTCACCGTTGATTCAGCTCCACCATCTTGACCGGTTTCTTCATCTTTCTTATCTCGATACTTGTGATACCTCAGCCCTCGAGCCGGGACGACAAGGGGGGGCAGACGGGTGACATATACTATGGTTGCGGGCACAATTTTTAACACTTTTTTTTGTACCTCGCATCCCCACCCATCCATTTCGCATGCAGGGGCCTAGTAAACTAGATGAGCCAAGATGATGCAAGCAAATAGAGCAAATGTAGTAACCTAAACGTCATGAAGTGAGGCATATGGTGATGATTCTGCGATTCTGCTGCCAGTGATTCTGCTGAATCTTCTACAGCTATTCTGAAGTAACTGAAGCCTTGACGATGCGCCCGAGAGACGTTCATACAGCCCACCTGACGGAGAAGGAGCGTCTCCGCGTACGAACGCTCCGGCACGATGCTGGCTTTAAGTTACAGCAGATCTGTAGCCTTACCGGCTTCACTATCAACCAAGTACGTACGGCAATTGCCTCAGCGGTCCCTGGGAAACATACTGGCCGCCCAATGAAGATGTCGGCTGAAGACGTTGAAGTTCTACTCGAGTTTATCTGCGCATCGCAGCGGAACCGTCGGATGACCTGGGACGAGGTAGCCCAACAGGTGCTCGATAAGCGCTATGGCCGTTATACTATCCGCCATACATTACGCAAGCTCGGATTCCGACGATGTACTGCCCACCGCAAACCCCCGATTAGCGAGACAAATAGGCTCTTGAGGCTCTCGTGGGCTCGAGAGCATATTCACTGGACGAAGCAGCAATGGGGGGAGATCCTCTGGACCGACGAAACCTGGGTTACCGGGGGCCACCACCGGCGGCAATGGGTTACCCGACGGCCTGGCGAGGAGCACGACCCGACCTGCATCGTGGAGAGGCACCAGAGGAAGAAGGGGTGGATGTTCTGGGGCTGCTTTTCAGGTACTGCAGGTAAAGGCCCAGGGATCTTTTGGGAGAAGGATTGGGGTACAATTGGCGAGGAGACATATCGCCAACGAACAGTACCTATTATCGACGGCTGGATCAGACTCGTGGGCCTTATAGGTATCACGATGGTTCTGATGCAGGATAATGCCTCTGCCCACTCGGCTGCCGGTACTCTTACCGACCTCCAGGAACGCGGCGTCCAGATAATTACCTGGCCACCCTACTCCCCGGATTTGAACCCTATTGAGGCCGTTTGGAATAAAATGAAGGACTTCATTGAGGAGAAGTACGGCCTTGAGGAGCTACCCTCGTACGATAACCTTAGGAAGTACGTCAAGGAGGCCTGGGATGCAGTCTCTAATACCTTCCTCACAGAGCTCCTTGATAGTATGCCTAAGCGCTGTCAGGCAGTCCTTGATAAGAACGGAATGCATATACCTTTCTAGTACAATTACGCCTCTCTAAATGGACACGATTTGAGCTGCCCGAAGTGCTGCGTAGAGTGCTACGCGAAGTGCCCATTTGCAGCCTGTCTGTCAACGACGAAATGGTTGCCTACTGCCCGAAATGGCGCCCTCTGATTGGCTATTATTACCCCTGGGGCCCACTCAATTTTACCCCTGGGCCTGCATGCGACTTGCTGCACAGTTAAAAATTACCCATATAACCATAGTACCCCTGCCTGCATTTTCCCACGACCGGCACTCTCGGCAGTTCGAGGTTGACAGCCACAACCCTGCCGGGCTCCATGCCCGTCGTCATGATCATCATGATGGTTTCCATTCCCCGAACGGTACCGAACGGTGATCCCTGCATCGCCACGCGAATGACAAGATCGATGCCCCGATACACATGGCTTGAGGATGCGATTTGGTCCTTGGCCACACGTATGCATTCATTCACACGGCAGGCCCGGCTGGTGGTGCTGTTGGTTCGTAGGTATGTAGTCTGGCAAATACCCGAGCTAGACCATCAAACTGTTCGTGTGACATTGGGAAAATCTAGAAATTTTGTTGATGCTCTGGCTTGCAATGCTCAGCGACTGGCACGAATTGTGTCCATGCTTGGCGATAAAGTGCCTGTCTGTATACCATAGTAGAGGGGTGTGTGTGTGTGTGTGTTTGTGTCTATCGCTTGCGTAAGGTGGCAATGGTCCTGTTAAGCCAGAGTTGGGACTTGCCGATGTCATAAGCACCAACTGCTCGGAAACGACGATCCACAATGCAATCCAGGGTGTGTGCTGGGCAACAACAATAACAACAACAACAACAACAACAAGGACCTCAAGCAGTCAACGCAGGGTAGACACTGGAACCATGCAGTCCCGTTTTCCCGAGGTCCAGAAGTTTTGATATTTACACACACGACACGGCATTGCCGGCAACCACCCTCAGAAACACACCACTTCGTTAGGCACGGCCTAACAACACAGAAGAAGACAATGGTACAGACGATGGAGAGATGAAGAATAGTGAGAGCTCGGACAACACGTGAATGCTTCGCCGCCCCATAGCGTAAGGGGACACACCCCAATGATAGGCCGATTCGGGGGTTGGGGATGGGGGTTATTGGACTTACAATGGCGGAAAGGCTGTCGTGGATTCACACATATTGCCTGTGGCTTGGTCCCTCGGACTGTTCTCACCCCCCCCCCCCCCCGACGCGCGCCCGTACCAGATTTTATTTCGATATTCCGTCCTAGAGGGTTAAAACAAACACCCATGGTTCGCGCATGTTTTGTGAGTGCGTCAGTCCTGTCTCTTCCTTCAGTTGCTCGTACATGCCCTTCGGGGGGAATTCTCATGGAGACTAGGTCGTGGAGGGTTGTCTATACCAACGCCCTGACTGCCGCCTTTTTTTTCCTAACCACTGGGTCGTTGACTAGGGATTCTGCTTTGGCTCTAACATGTGCTGGCCGTTGACGTACAACCTCAGCCAAGATAATATCGTCCTGTCGTAATCCCTGTCGTCAAAGGTGCTGTATCTTGGGCTTTCTTATCCGTATAGGGCTCTGCCGCTCGACAACGACAGGACCGGATGGGTCCACTTCATGAATGCAGTGAGCCTCACTTTTCGCTTCGATGAATCAAGACATGGCCCTAAGACGTTGACCGAAGCAGAAGTGATGGTGTCTCATGGGATGCCACCCAAAGATCCGGCTCCAGGCGATTCTGTCTATGATGAACGGCTGTGGCCGTGCGCCTATTTCGTATCATTCATGGCTCTTGTGTGGATATTAGACCCGCAGAAGTTTCTGTGAAATGCAGAAAGATTATGTCATCTCAGAGCAGCGTCTTTCCTGATAAACGAGCTGGAATGCCATCGATCGTGATAACTTCTGCTCATTGCCAAATATCACTGTGGGGCGTTTGCGCTTGGACAGGTATTTGCAAATATATTGAAATGCTTTAGAAAGATACGTCAAGCTGTTGGTCACTATTCCGTCCTGGGTGGCTCACACATCATGGAAGTTTTGTGGCATTCGTTCCTGACGCCGTTGGCCCAATTCACAAATGAATCCATCCATAGCCTCAGCGTGGAGAGACTTGATTCCCTCCCGTCTTGGCCGGATGGTAGAACCGTTGACTGGCACTCGAAGAGTTGGGCGCCGGCCGTAATGCCTCTATATATTTGCATGAGTCACAAACTCAAGGAAATACCGACGGTCTCGAGCGGAAGATATACTCACGTCTTACGCCGGTCGATGGTGCTGCAAGCCCGTCAGTGCTGGTTGCCTGACTAACTCTCATCCCTGAGCTTAGTCCAACCCCAGGATACCGTGTGATGCCTTTCGGGCTTCGGTGGGAGCTTGTAGGCACCGAGAAGGCTGACCGCATGTTCTCCCGAGCAAGGCTGTTCGCCAACCCACGTGGCGCAGTGGTGCTAACAACGCTTGGTTCGCCAATTCTCTGGCGGTGAGACGAAGGGGTCAGTGGAACTTCAACTAGTGCTTGTCAGTACATTGGTCAATTTGCAATCATCACGAGTTCATTCTTACAATGGCCGGTCTGCGATGGCGCCGGAATTCTACGTGAGTGGGCGGGCGGCGGAGGTGGTGGCATCATATGCGGTTGCCAGGCTGATTGCCTGATGATCTCCTGCGGAGCGTGCTCGTACAGATGGCTTGGTGCCAGTGTTGACATATCGAAAGAGGCGCTGTGTGTTCCATGAATTGTTGAATCAGCTGCGTCTTCGGCGGCGCCTTGCACTTGACCGAGCATGGTTTTCTGTTTGAGCTTGTCGTAGAGCTCCTGTATCTGCAAGAGTTTCCGTGTCTTGTCCTTGTAAGCCTGTGCAATCTCCTCGTTCTTCTTTTGTAGGACTTCGTGGTCCATGGCGATGCCTGGTCGGTTATCGTCAGTCTCGTCCCCCTAAAAAAAGGCTGGCTGGACTGCCACTGACCGTGTATCTTGCCTTGCAGATTGGCGATCTGTGAGTTTGCTTCGTTGATAATCCTCTCGAGGTGGTGGTTAAGATCAGTATATTTTTCGGTGAGCTTTTTGCTCAGATGTTCCTGATACACACTGATGCCCGCCGCGACCATCAGTGACCTTGTACAGACGCCGATCGTCTGTTGCTCTGGGACGTGTGCGCTTACACCTCCTGTGTTGTCTGGTACGCCCAGAAGCTCAACCCTCTACTCGCAGTCTCGATGATGGTATGTGGCGTGAGGCCGCTCAGCACACTCGTCTTGTAGTCCTCACTTGGGTTGAGCAGGGTAACCACAGCATCATCAGGATGGGTTAGGGGCGAGGAGCATGCTGGGCATGAAGGGCGATGGTCCTGGCGCCCGCCGGCGAGACCGAGGCGCGCAGCACAGTCGGGACAGAAGATGTGACTGGCGATCGCATTTGGGTCAGTTCTACATAAACAAACCTTGCTGGTCATTGTCGGAGACCTGCCTGCATGTAGTGACGACTGCTTTGTCGCCAAGCTGCTTCCTGCACTTGAGAGCATTGCATCGTAGTATGTGCTCCATTGGGAAACACGCTCCTAAGAGGCGCCTTGGGATATTCGGTCTTTGTGCTGTTAACGAGGATGGGCTCTAGTTGGAAGACTCGTGCGATGAGAAGCGAGCAATAGATGACGATGAATCACGACGCTCTGGCCACTTCCTGGCGGGCCGTGGCGTTTCTCGAGGGTCGTTGGGGGTCGAGGCAAGAGCAACTGTCGCACCTTCCGCGATGAAGCACCCTCCACGACCAGCCGTCCAGCATCATCAACTATTGGGTGTGCCTGCGTCATAGAATCGATTTACCTCAACACTCCCTCAACATGCTCCCAGCCCGAGAGATCTATAGTGCCCACGTCGAAGCGGTGTCGTGATGCCGTTGCTGCTGCTCAAGTGCAATCTATGCGGCCCTCAACTTCCTCGACATCCAAAAACAAGCCAACAATGATACCACGAGATTTGCGATTCGCCCTTGAAACATGATCGCACCCTCCCAAGAATACGAGGAGTCCCATAACCCGCTCAAAGCTATATTCATGGTTGAACCTCGGCCTAAGTACATGTAGTTTGAGGTTTTCCAGCCTTTGTGGTTGATAGAGGAGGTGCGTGAAGCGCATTCTTGCGTCGCTTGAAGCTGATCATCTTCTCACGAGTCCGCTTCACACGCCATGCATTTGGGTTGACTGGGAAAGGGAACATTGAGGTACTGTCCCAACACGGCGATGCTCACGAGCCTATGTGTACCAGTTTCTTCGCTTCCGTGTGAGGCAGACGATGAGTCGTGTTTTGCCAAAATGACAATACATCCCTCAACCATCCCTCGACGCAGTTGCTTTCCTTCAAACGCAACGGACATCTCAGCTTGCAAAATCGATATGAGATTACCATTATCATTATTCGCCAATTGCGCACACTACTTCAACATACCATAAGCTTCACTGCGATTGATACTATGACAATCCGCCAATATAATCGTGTGCACCAAGTTCAATCCTCAGAGCGAAATCCTATTGACGACGTTCAATTTTGGGTAGCTCAGCTCCCACTGTTCTAAGAACCAGTACACGGTTGCCGACTATTGCAATTCGCTCCGTTCTTGCCTCCCATCCGGCGAAATATCAATCCATCTGTTGAATATCTCAATGGCCATCTTCGGTGAAATCCTTCACACAAGCTCAAGGTGCTTGTAGTAGTGCTTTGCCTCGGTCTCACATGCTCACTTGCTGGCTCATATTCCAGGCTTCATACCGTCTATGCATGCGATCACAGTTGCACGGAATCATGGCTGCAGGGCATCTCTACCTCCTCTGTAGCTCTGCCCTCTTATCTTCTAGCAGGCTGTCCTTATGAAGCACCAATATAGCAGTCATGACATGCCATTTCGGCATCTTAGGGCACCTCGGCCGAGACAGAGCCTCCGAGAATACCAAGAGCGCAAAAACCATGGTTCAACGGCCCTCAGAACTGGTGATGCTGACCACCAACAAGGTTCGAAGAGGGGTTTCATCCACCTGCGCTAAGATAGGGGCCCAGGCCCGTATATCAGCTTGTTCTATAGCGTAGCTCGCGATCACCATGAAGGGTAAGCCAACCTAAAGAGCCCCCAGATTTTCGATCGGCAGCAACCGAGAGCCAGGCTCAGACAAGGGACAACCGTGGACGATGTCTTACCACCCCGCAACAATGCCACCCTTTGTGTCACTCCGCAACACTAAAGTCTCGTGTCAATGCTACAATGAGTCAACCAAGACCTTAGCTGTCTTTCGCTATAGTGTCCTATCTGGGTTAACACCTCGCACTCTGAGGCAAAAAAGCACAACTCTCAAGTCGCAAAGTTGACCCTCATTCGTACTCGGTTTGCCTCTACACAAGGATTAATCTGTTAGGCTCTTCACCTCACATGTGCGCGTAACTATACTGGATGATAGGACAATCGTGGTGATTGTAGCACATCGGCCTCGGCATTTGTGCGCACCATCAACCCCCCGGAAAGCGCGGATCGCCCTGCCTGGCCGAACAAGGGGAGGGGGGCCATGCGCGGATCATCAGCATGCGACCCGTGAGCCGCAGACCAGTGGCACAGCTAGGCGGACGAACTACCGGCATTGAGACCGTGTTGTAACAGATGCTTCGAGCATTTGCCTGCTAAGATCCCTTGCTACGATCATGAATGATGGATCATCTCGACCATTCTGATTTCGACACCTGGACGCAACAACGGACGTGAGCGCACCAGTCGCATCGAGTCTTTTCCACACCATAATGAGCGTCAGTCCGACACTGGGAGAGGATAGGATCTACAGCTGCTGGATGACTTTCAAAAGGCTTCATTGGGCCGGTGATTTATCATCATGTCGACCGGGCGGATCGAGCGAGACGTCACTAGTCTTGAATGCTTTTTGATATTTCAAGGCAAAGAGGCAGTCTTGACACAGCGCTGATTCTACTGCACATCGCGTTGAAGTCGTCCCAGGAGACACAAAGCTCAAGGGACCATGGCTGCAACACAACGGTTCGTCGCGCCGCCCAGTTGCAGACATCGTGGGCTCGGATTCATGCTTCCCCACAACAAATCGTGGTTGGGCAGGCGCTGATCTATTTGATCCGCCTCATGCATCAAGAGGAAGGTCAAGCCGAGCGACGATCTCACTGGACATGGAGAAAGTGAGCGAGACATACCCCAGCTTCTGGGGTGCATGGCTAGTTGCCCCACAAACCCCTGTTGACCTTGATCCAAGCCCCTGAATGGAAATCCGGGCTTGACTTATTGCAGTTACTTCACGTTCTGACGGGCCGACAATCCATATTAAGCTTCCGTCGGGCGGCGAAGGATTGGTCCTGAACACAAGCTGGACCTGGTTTCGTGTGGGACGTGGGCAAAAGGCAAGGTGGGTGTGTATGCGGAACCATACGCAGTATGCGTGCCAGCACACTCACCTCCCACACACCCAGCACCCTTGCGCGGCTCTCAGCAAAGGCGGGTAAACTAGGTTTTCAAGGGAGGCCAGGGGTAGGTCTGAAAGGGAGTCTGTGACTCGCTCCAAAAGAAAGAAAACCTGCATGACTTCCCTATATGCCACCCCATACATCGCACTTATAGGTACGGCCGAACGGAATCCAGCTGATCGCTGGCGGCGGGCTACACGAACGCTCCGAGGGAGTTAGCAAACTGTGCCAGCGAGGGTCATCCTTGTGGGACAATCCGCTTTGAGATATCTCAAGGGGGCAAAGGCCTCTTCTCCAGTCACATGGCGAGGTGGAAGCGAGTCGAGCTTTCTCCACGTCCTGCGGACCCCGAGCCTCAACTGCCGGCTGCCGTGCATGGCCAGCTCAATGAAAGCACGATGGGCAGAGGACAGTGAGTACGACGCTGGATCCATGCTACGGCAGGCACAGCAGCATGGAGTCTCCATCGACAATCTTTGTGCTGGCAGCCCACGGAACCCAGGTACTCAAGCTGACACCAGCACTTACACGCAGGCAAGTTGGCCCTGCCAGTTCATCAGAGGATCCAAACCCGCAGACGGCCGTTACTGAGAAAAGACACGATGCTAGGCGTAGAGAGGCTCAACATGCCTGGTTTGTAGCTTGAGGCAGACTTGCTTGGCTCTCAGGTCCCGGTTCCCCGTTGCAGCTGTCATGTCGACACCCGTCGTCAAGCGAAAGCGTCCCAACGGCCTTGCATATGAGCCCTTCACCACCATGTGCTCTCCCGTGAAGCCGGCGCAAGTGTCAAAGCAGGGGGCCGTCTGCGCTCCCTGGACTGGCCGATGCGGTGCGACCGCTATTTGTGACAACACACCAGGGCATCATGGCTTCTTCCCTCCAGGAGCGGAGAAAACGGCTGTCAGCCTTTGCTTCTTCCCCAATAATCGAGTCGGTCGACTTCGCATCGTCACAATTTACCTCGTCACAGTTTACCTCGTCTTGGGCATCGCTGCACATGGTGGTGTTCCCACTTCAAGTCCAAGTACCAGGGACCCATTGTTTCGAATTGACAGTGTTCCTAGGGCGAAGCATGCTATGACGGAATCATACCGACATCGTTATAGCGAGTTTGCCCATCAGGAACGAACACGACTTGCTTTGGGTCCACCACTCTCGATCGCGACTCATGTTCTCGATGGATCTTGAGCCGTGCATACGGGGCTGTCGCTGTCTGGGACATGGCACATGAGTCGTCCTACTCACAAGTGTCAACGACTCGCTCCTGTCGCTCCTCACTTACCCCATTTTCCAGGGCCTACAATCCCTGCTCCCTTTTTTTTTTTTTCTTGTTCTTTCTCGACTTTGCGAAGAGCTTCACCCCGCCTTCTCTCCGCAGTCTCGCTTCGAGGTGGCCAGATGGCCCGGCTGCCTGCCAGCTAGGCACTCTTGCCACACCTACATGTGCATATGCATGTGCATATGCACAAGCTTCCTGCTTGCCCTCACCCAAGTGCAGCCTGCCAAAGTCCCATGACTTGAGGTTGCAGTGAGCCACAGAGGACTTGCACCCAGGTACACCAACGGGAGCACTGCCCGCACCAAGGCAGAACAACCAGAGATCCTTGTCGCTGGGAAGCCTTGGGGGAGCCGCACGCCGCCAGGGCGCGCCGGCCCAGAACAACCGAAGAACCACGGGGTGTAGATATCAAACCTTCACGGCCGGCACACCCGAAGAACAGTAGCGGCACACATGGCTGCGATGATCGGCTCCGGGCTTTTTTGAACTCCTCATGGTCTACATACTTGCAGTAATGGCAGCAGGCAGCGAGCGTGCCAGGCACGAAAGGGGTGGAGGCCCTTATGTCAGTTGTGTTATTGCAGCGGCTGTCGATGTACAGTTCCGTCTCATCAAACTTGCGTTGCTATGCCTCGCGCAGCCGATGTAAGTACATGGAAGGGGGTGTCGTCACGACGGCTAATACCAACGAGATTAGCAGGAAAGTGAAACCCGATACACGTGGCCGTCGTGATGGAAATAATCATCCCTGACTCGGTCATTAGGCTCGGATGTACCAGCATACCCGAATCTTCATCGGTATGGAGGGTAATTACTTTGCTCGTGGAAGCCACATGTCGACGGGCTGTTTTTGCTCAGCCTCAACTGTCTGTCGGTGTCGTGCAGATACCAGACGCACATAAACAACCATGCCGAGACAACAGCGCAACAGTAGTAGTAATCCGGCAAGAGCGTGACCCTCAGAGAGGCAAAATGGCAATATAAATCGACCACGCCACTTTTGCCGCCAGCAAGGTCACGCCCTCGCTCACCCGCATACGTGGGCGATTAATATCTGGAGAGGCCGCCATTGTCTGGGGTACGTGGTCTCGCCTCGGGTGGATAGCCCGGGTTGTGGTCCTTGTGTCCTCCCTCGTGCGTGCCATTCCGCCCGCTTGAGCCAGGGCCGGGTTTCCAAGGCACGCCTCAGGGTAGCATAGAAACGACGACAACGACGACGGTCCTCTGGGGCAAGGGCGCAAAGGCGACTGGCTGTCCGAAGAGGGCTAATCCTTCGTGGGACAAGACATGACGCGCGCGTACTTCCAGCACGCACAACGGGTGCCGCACCCCCGCTTACACGCGGGAACTTGAGCTGCCTGTCATACGTACATTGCGGCGCATGTTCCGCCACCGGTTTTTCTCTGGGCATGGGCCCGCCCATCTGCTACTACCTTGATATGGTCCACGTAAACACATATGCGTGACACAGGTGCCGGCCGCGCTGTGCTTGTACTGTACTTGCGGGAGGGGGGGGGCGAACAAAATGTTGTTCTTTGTCATTCCTCAGTCATGCCCTCGCCCTAGGCCTACTTCCTCTGTCCAATATCCCCTGTGGGAGCGTGAGCAGCAAGGCAGGGAAGCCTACTCTTCACTGCGGGTACCTTTCGTCCAATTTTTGCACACCTGCTAGTGGCGGGTTGGCCACACTCTGATTTGATTAAGGACCTCGCCACTTTCCAGGGAAGATTTTAGCCGCTGGCGATGGGGCCACTCATCATCATCATCGATAAATCTACCAAGATGAGAGGGAGAATCAGATAGTGGACGAGAATGAACACGAGGGGGGCTAGAGATACAACCTGACGGCCCAGCCCGTTGCCGGCCGTGCCCGGCCATGTTGAAGTCCCGGGGACGATACACACACACACACGCCCTTTGACCTCGAAGTGAAATTCCCTGACTTGACCCCATGGTTGGGAGACCATTTGGGCACAGGGTCCAGCTGGTCAGTAACAATCAGCAATTGCCCTGGTCGGCATAGTGGCAAAAGTGTCTTACTCAAAGCAACGATGCCAAGCTGGTGGTCCTACCTCACTCACTCCCGCTGCAGGCAGTCAGAGTGTCTATCTCTCCCCTCTACCCTTTCAGAGAAATACTGACGTATTTTTGGGGCAGAGATATCCATGTCTTAGCAGTCCAAAAAAACAAAAACAAAAACAAAAAGCAAAGATGAACAGTCAATTATGAGTCGGTGTTTGTGATACAATACTACTGTTGCCGTCCGACTCTTTCTGGGGAGCAAAGTCGGAGCAGTTGCTATCCCATTGTCCAATAGCACTTCAATGTTTACCGCCTCTCGTCCCTTGCAGTACAGATGTGTACTTTGGTATGCACGCGTGCACACACGCACACACGCGCATGCCCACAGGGGCCGGACGTGCCAGTATTGCATGTAGAACTCGAACCACCAATCATAACGATATATATCCCAGCATACATACATACAAAAGCAAAAGCCGTGGCACATCAAAAAGGATTAAAGCATGATCCAGAGCACCGCCGTCATAGGCTGAGAGAGAGAGAGAGAGAGAGAGAGAGAGAGAGAGAGAGAGAGAGAGAGAGAGAGAGAGAGACAACGAGACAAAGAGCGGGAGTGAACAGGACCAAAGAGCAAGGGGGGGGGGGTTCGGCACAGGGTTGCATCGGCACAACAGCCGAGAGGGTTATATCACTGGCGGCTATTGCGTGTTTCAATACCCCTTTGACACTGGAAGGCGAGCTGTCATTCAATGTATGTATGTATGTGCGTGTGTGCGTGTGTGTGGGAGGAGGAGGGGTATATATGTCACAACCCGAAGGGTGCTATATGATACTTTGGGAGTAAATTCAACAGTGTCTGCTAAGAACACAGAGACAAAAGGCGAAACAAGATAAAGAAAGCAAGAAAAGAAGAAGGGGAAAAAAAGTGTACAAGGGTCGCGCGAAACCATCGGCAGCCCAGGCCGATGACATCCCGGCGAAGAAGAAGTGAATCGGGAGTAACCTGAATGAACACCAGAAAAATGAGAAGAAGAAGAACAAGAGAAAAAGAATATGTACATGTTGTATCGCAGCCAGGAACACCGAAACTCATGTCTCATGTCGTTGAATCAAAACCGCCACCGCTTTTGTTGCCGGCCCCTCTTTCATGAAGCCCTCGGCATGCTACCTGCCCCGGATGCTTCCCAGGCCACCCCTGGACCGATAGTAGTTGAACAATATAGGACGAACTTTTCTTCTTTCTTGGGAAATCACTGCGCAAAAGAAAACGACGACGGATCAACGCCGCCGTCGGTGCTACCACCAACGCCACCGTCGCTGCCGGCCCCGCTGCCCGGCCCGCCGCCTAGGAGGCCACCGTAGTCGACAAACCCGTTGTCGCTCGGCAGGCTGCCGTATTGGGACTGCTGGGTGACCCAGTCGTCCTCCTCATTGGGCATGTCCCAGACCATGCCATCCATGTTCCAGAGGCCATGCTGGTCGAGCATCTTCATCATGTCGCCGAACCCCTCCGGTTCCAGCCCGATGGGGGACATGTGAATCTCGGCACACCCGTCACTGCCGGCGATTGACAGCATGCCGGCTGCGGCCGCTCCCTGTGCGTCTGCAGTGGTGATGAGACTCATCTGCAAGGGTGTGGCAGACGTTGCCACGGCCATGCTGGTCGCTGAGGCGGCGGCGGCGGCAGCGGCGGCGTGATAGCTCGCGCGGCGACGCAGGAGGGTCGGTTCCAGCTGGCGAGAGGCCTCGTACATGCGCCAGACAACCTCGCGGCTGCGGTGGGCCGCCAGCGACCAGTCCTCCATCTGCTCGAGCAGCTCAAGGACCATGTCGATCTGCTTCTGCCACTCCGGCACCCTGGGGCTGTCCCACTGCCAGAAGATGCTGACCAGTGGGATCATGGCAGCCTGATACAGGAACCATACAGCATTCCAGCCGGACATCTGGTTGCGTGCCCACTCCCGGGAGATGTCCTCGATGGTTTGCTTGGCGAGATCACGGCAGGCCTCGATCGCAACAATGTCGTGCTCCGCTGCGTGCGAGGCGCCACTGCTAGCAAGGTTGAGCAGCACGGGACGGTGCAGGAGCATCCGCAGGTTCTGATACCGCCACTTCATCACGCAGCGGGCAATGAAGAGCGGCTCAGCGCAAGGATCACTTGTCCGGAGCAGCCATGGGAGGCCGCTGAACCACTTGACGAGTTCCCCGTCGAGATTGCAGCGATCCTCCGCTCGCAGCAAGGGGGAGATGGCCAGCAAGTCCTGAACCTGGGTGGCAATCTTGCAGAACTTGATGTTCTCAATCAAAGGCAAGATGCCAGCATGCTGGGCAGAGTCACGGCCAGAAGCCACACCAGCCTCTGGTGGCCTGATGTTGATGGCAGGTCCCCAGCGGCCAAATGATGGTCGACTCAGTGTTGTGGTCGCCCAGGTGTCGAGACAGAACAAACTCCACCAAGTGCGCCTGCGTGTCTCTGCGGCCGTGATGTCACTATTGTTTCCGGTCGGTGCATATGCCAGGCTCTCGCGGTGCAAACCCAATGCACTGGCCATACGGATGGCCGCTCCCAGCACAGCATTGGCCATGTTGGGCCGGTTGATGTAGTGAAGGTAGTAGCCTCCGATGAGCGCCAGCGCCTGGACCGTCTCGATATGACTGCTACCAAGGGACTCGATCGGAAGGTACTCCATGGCACGAGTGTAGTAGTTGAGGTGGCCGTAGTCGTCCGACTTCATTGCTACGATGCTTCCCATGGCAAAGACTGCGTTGAGTAGTGCCAGCCAGGGAATGTCGAAGCGCTGTCCTTCAAGGTAGTCGGCACGGAAAGAGGCCTCATCGAGCATGGGAATGAAGATGTGTATCCGCTTGAAGTATGCATCGATCAAAGTCTGCCCCTTCCACGACCATGGCACCCGTTGTGGCTCCTGTTGAGTGCTGCTCTTCTGCTTCATCACTGGCAAGTTCTGGACAATCTCCACACTGCTGAATGGCGGCGTCGTCATGGTGTTTCTCAGGCCAGGCTGAACCTTGAGCATGACCATGAGGGCTGCCTTGATGGAGGAAGCTCCCAGGTAAGACGCTTGTCGGTCCGGCGGAAATGATAGAGCATTTACGTCGTCAGCGACATCCGCAATGGCGTCTCTGGGGTGATGGTCGTCATCCCAGTCCATGTCTTGGCAGGACATTTGTTCCAGTCCGGAAAGACCGGTTTCTGATGGCGAGCTCATGTCGATGGGTACCGGCGACGGGTTCAGTGGCGGCGACGGAAGTCCGTTTGCGCCTGCCTCGGGGCTCTTGCCGAGAAGCTCCAGAAGCTGGTGCCGGGGAAGCGGAAGAAGGGCTTGGACATCGTGGCTGGGGAATAACCGCTTGAGAATGGACCGGCACTCTTCGAGCGATTGCGACAGAGCCTCCAGAGTTCTGAAAAAGTTAGACATTTGTGCGTGCAGATTCTCGCCGAAGTCACGTACTTTCTGGATGGGATGACTCTCTGGCGGTGTTTGTCATAAAAGCAGCGCTTGGGAGCGCGGCTGGACAGGCATTGGCTGCATGGTTGTTGGCCGTCGCAACGACTTTGATCGTGTTAGTCGTTGACGCAGCACTGAAGCTTCCGGGTAATACGAGACTTACATCTTGCGCCGCTTGCACTCGGCACACGCATGTGGGGTTGTGATTCTCTTGGAGATTCCGGCATTGCTCGACCTGGAGCCCTCTGTCGAGTCTGCCGACTGCTTGCGAGGCGTCACTCCTTGAACTGCACAAGGTCAGTCGTGCACCGGCGACAGCACGGGTATGCTGCACATCTTCACTTACAGGTATGGAACATGCCTCCCTGGGCAGGAATGGTGATCGACGGAGCCATGATGTGAAGGATTCTGTATCATAGACAGGCGTATATGCCGTGGAGCAGTGTCGAGAAGCACGACCCGAGGATGCAAGACGATAAGCGAGGTGATGCGTTGCCGAACCACGACTTCGGTATCTGTCTGCTGTGCTCCCGATGACCGACACTTATACGAAGCCGCTGCATCGGAGTGGCGAAGTGAAGACTATATACATGATGCCAAAGAGTGGTCCCCTGCCATGTCCCTGTCCAGGTCACGACGAGGGAGTGCTCGTGGAGCCTGAGGAGGTGTGTGCCCAAGCCTGTAGCAGACCCCATCGGGGGGCCGTGGTGTTAGTGAAGATGAGCCACGCCGTCGACCTTTGAGATGGCCCTGGCCACCCATGCCCTTCGAATGGAACCAAGGCAGGTCAATGCCGGCCATGCATGTAGGTACTTTGGTCGATTCCACCCTGAAGTGCGGAGGGCGCCCAGGCGGAGTACCGGCTGTTCGTCAAGTCGAAGAGGTGGTGACTAGGGTCTGAATTTGTCTCGAGGACACCGTCATTTCGAGGGGCACTCCTCCTCCACCCACCCACCCACTCACTCACTCACCCGAGCAGGATGGGTTGGGTGGACGGGAGGGTCTGTGTATATACCTTGCCAGGGTTCACGGACGTCAGAACCTGGCGGTAAATGTTTTGAGCTTAAGATGAATGATTTAGCGCCAGTCAGGATATACATTGCACGCTTACGGTGGGTTGAAACTGTTCAACAACCCCGAGACACCACGAGCAAAAGTGAGAAGCCCGGCATGACAGCGTCGTCCGGCACTTGTCACGACCGTGTCGACAAGAGCGAGAGTGCTTTGCCTGCTGCAGGGTTAAAAAAACCAGCCTCTGGGAGGGGTGAGTGACGGCTTGAGATCGCTGGCAGACAGGGCAAGACGGATTCTGCTGTCGAACTGGGTAGGCTGCATGGGGAGGAAACGAATCAACGCACGGCTGGATCTGGCGATGTGCCGCTGGTAGTGTCGATCAGGAATAGCTTTGAGCGTTTGGGCCGGAGCAGGGGGCCGGCCATGGTGCTAGGGAAAAACGGGAGGCAGTTGCGAAAGCCACCAACGAAGAACAAGATTCGCGGATGGGGTGCAGCGGCAGGGACCAGCCCCCCTGGCTGTGGGCCAGTACCTTGCCGGCTCTTTGCAAGCCGCCAGGAACACCTCGGCCGTTCACTCTGTGTGAAGCCGCACTTACGCAGTACGCAGTTTGTGCCCAGAGCCAAGCCTGCCAGCATCGGGCACGAGCTGTCTGCTTGAGTAATGTGCCGTCGCACCCCCGGCCGGCGCCTCGTACATCGGCTCGCCCCGGAACGGTTCGTCAGAAGGACTCTGGAACATTTTAATATGGGCGTCCTGCCTACCAGAAGTCCTGTGGGCGGCGCCCAGACGAGATTTGAGACTTTGACGCGCATCCTGGGCCAAATCCTGTGTGTAGCATCAGTCGGTCAGATTGTCCCCTGGATGATACTGCTGCCACGCTTTTGCTTTGTGCGAGGCAACATCGAGCAGGCCATGTGATGTGTCTCCAATTGTGTTCTCGAACACCCTTTCAGACAACAAGCCTGCATGCTCCAGAGCCGCTGCTCTCTTCTGGCCTAGCGACTGTCGGGCACAAGAAGCGATTGGCTACAGTTTCTTGAGACAGGGGTCCACTCCGCGGTGTCAGGTCGCGGTGCTCTCAATGCTAAATTCTGCCGGCCTGGCCGCCATTGTTGAAGAGAAGCACTGACAGGGTGTTCCGTCAGCCACCACCAGCGACAGACACATGGACAGGCCGGCAGGTACGCCCGGATCGGTCCATGGTCCAGGGCACAAGCGGATTAGCGCCGGCTCCACTCCAGAGCAGCCACGAAATCAGACGACGATGCCCCTCAAGTTGAGTGGCCGCCCCGGCAGTTATCCGTTGTTCTGGGCCGCCAGATTCGTCGAGCAGGGAACATCCCTGCCATGGCCAAAACAACAGCCGCGTCACAGAAGGTCAAGCTTCTTCGTAGGCGGGGTTCAAATGGGCGCCCGACAGTGCTTCTCGTGCCACCGAGGTGAGCCCATGGTTGTTCGAGCCGGCTCGGCCGTCCGTGGTGTC
The DNA here is from genome assembly GCF_020744255.1 of Microdochium trichocladiopsis. Lineage (NCBI taxonomy): Eukaryota > Fungi > Ascomycota > Sordariomycetes > Xylariales > Microdochiaceae > Microdochium > Microdochium trichocladiopsis. The sequence continues at coordinate 3,473,478 of NW_025763546.1, forward strand.
AATGCACCGGCTGCGACAAGGCCACACTACAGCGTCAAGTGCTCCAAAAAGATTGCCTGCCCACCTATAACCAGCGATGATTATGGCCGCGTTCGAGTTGACGTCCAACAAGGTCCCTCCCCAGGTGACCAGTCTCTTGGACCGTGTTGCCGGAGCGCAGTGTCAAAAAGAACGGAAACGCAGCAGCCTCAGCTGAGTTCTTGAGTCAGGAAAAGGAATACACGCTATGCGTGCAGCCTTGGGTGTTCGCCCGGTCAGAAATAGGGCCTCCTTCAGGGCGGCAGTGGTTTGTGCTGGACGGGGCACCCGACCGACTGCCGGATTCCACTTGACACACGCAGCGAGCAAACTTGGAGCCTTTCGAGGTTTGTCCTCAAGTAGCTGGCTGCCCTTGCATAGATCGCGGCTGGACAAGAGTGTGGTCCAGGGACCAGGTCTCCCGTCAAGCAACAGAGTACCAACTGGGAAACCTGAGTCGGGAGAGCATGCCGTCTAGCCATCTGCATGGCCCGCATCTGCCTGAAATGTACTTCATGGTCGCTTTGTCGGGCCCATCGTTGCTCAATGGGTATGCTGCTCAGGCACACTCTTTCTCAATGTCGCTGGTCACCAAGTCCACGTTTTGGGCGCTGTGCTTGCATATGTGCCATCATCCTGTCACACGAAAACCTGGAGTGCATGCGCGTGGCCACCTGACATGCGCCATGCGTCAATCCTGCCACGGCCGGCAATCCAGTCGCCTCTGCAAGTGCTGAAGAGGAGGCATCACGCATCGTCAGCGGCTGAAAGACCGCGGATTCCCATAACTCCGATAATACGGGTTTACTAGAGATCGGGCTGAGAGTGGCAGCGCACGAAGCAGGATGCTCTTGCAAATAGCCCCAGCACAGTGCTTGGCCGATGGAATGGCGATGGGATGTCGATTTGTGCCAGTGCAAAGGCAACCCCCTTTTTCCCCCGCATACGTGCGTTGAGTCATGCTGGTCCAGGCATCTTGTGACGGCCGCGAAGCATTGTGGAGCATGATTAAGGTTGAACGTCGTATGTGCTAGGAGGTTCGGGCCGCTCAAGATCTGGAGACTTGCCCCAGACTATATTCTTTGCGATTCAGGTCCGGCTAGGCCGATGTAGGAAGAGGGCCTCCGGAAACTGGTGAGGATGTGACATATGTCGCCATGGAGGACGACCAAAGTGCCGGCAGCCTTGTCCGCACAGGGTCCACAAAAGGTGTGTGATGATCGCGAGTTGCTTGACGCTCCTGACTGGAGTCTTTCTTTTACCTCCTTGCACCTATGACCTGCTGCATATAGGCAAAAGGACTAGTGGGCATGATTGGTTCGCTTAAACACGATTTTCTGGGGTATCATGGTATGGGGTATGGGGCTACCGCCGGGGTTGTCGACGTGTCTGCGTGACCGATTAACGTCCTCCAGTACAGTATTTGCGAGGAGCCGGACCGAGAGGATCGAGCAGTACAACACACCGCCTGGGGGATGAGAAGCAGGCGGATCTTTTTCTGATTCTCATCCAGACTAAGCAAAGTCCTTGTTGAGATTGTCTTGTGGGACGTTGTGCTCTGTCATCAAGGTCTGCCTGGCGGCAGTTGCACGCTCGTGAACGAATACGCCCATGTGGCTGTAAGCAGCACTTGGAACTGCAGGCCGCAGCTACGATTTCGGATCGTGCGGAGTCCCCACGGGGAATCTGCAATGTAAGACATCGTGAGAAAAGCCCGGCGCCGTGCTGGAGGTGAGCAGAGACTGTGCTTGTTGCGCCTGTAGGTGCTCGTCCGCGGCTCAAGGACCTGGCGGCTCGAGCTGCCCGCAGATACAAAACCCCGCGGGCGAACCCACTGTAATATCCTCGTTCCTAGTGGCACGCAGCGCCATTGGCCAGTCATGCCTGGGTAAGTCTCCAATAGAGGTGTCATCATATCGAAATTCCGGTGCAAGCAGGTCTCTGTGCTGGGCCGCGTGATCGTCTGGCAAGAAGCGAGGCCGGACAGGTTGGTGAGAAGCAGCAATGACGATGCAGCTGAAGTGCTTTGGACGAGTGGAATGGCTCCGTGCTGACTTGAGCTGGCAGCATCAAGGCAGAGTCGTGTCGTCTCCACAGGGACCAGGCAAATGCGAAGAACTTTGCCTCGGAAGGATCCAGAGCAGCGTCGTGAGGCACGGGTACCAGACTCGCCAGCCAAGCTGGACTGGACCAGGAGGACAGAGGGGCCGGCCCTTGGGCCACGGCATGGGCTCTGCCCCTGCCCAGGTGGTGATTGCCGGACCCAGAGGCTGCTCAGTGGGAAGAACTTTGGAAGTACAGGTTGCAACAGAGCGACCGCAGGTGCCGAAAAGGGCAGCTGTCACTGCCCAGTTGCGTCCAGGACCCCTGCCTGCGCCTTCCGAAAGAGGTTTCAGTGCCACCTTGGGCCGCCCCTCAGAGCGTGCGTGCAAGTGCGTGCCAGCCCCCAAAACCCAGCAGTGTAGCTAGCCCCTACCTACTAGGTACGCCGCCGCCGGCGCATGATAACTATCTGCGTGAGCCCCATGGCGCCGAGACGGCATTGTTGCCCTCGTTGCGGTCTGCAGCAGTGGCCATGCAGTCATGACAGCCGCCGTCTGCAGCACTTGCACCTCAAGCAAGAGTTCTGCATCCAGATTTGGTCATGCTGTGGCGCCTGCGTCATGGCACCCCTTACCCATTGCTTGCCAGGCCCGGGTGAAAGGGCGGTGCTTCTTACATACTACCACATACATGCACATACATACATACGCTACACGTCAGACACTCGAAGCCCATGGCTCTGGCATGGTCTGGTCCCGGCCTCCTGCTTGCTTGGCCGCTCCCTGCCCCGATCTGCACCCGCCTTCTCTTGCTTCTGACGATGCAAGACAAATTTACCCACCAAGCATGGCGCGAGCCTCGGGTAGGAAGGATGGCTACCTGGCCACTCGGGCTGATTGTCATGACCACCCCCCAGGCGGGCAGAATGGTGGTCACGATGATAATCATCGTGTCACGGGTCCCGCGCCAGGGCATTCTTCAGTCTCGGCATCTGGAAGAAGTCTGCTCTGCTTGATTTTCGCACTAGAAGGCAAGTCGAGCACACACGGGGGACACCCTCTGCCGGTCCCACCCCCCTCCCCTTAGCTGGCGATCTTTAACCACATGGTGGGATGAACTGGTGGTGGCTTGTAAGTGGTGGGCATGGCGTCGGCGGCAGCAGCCGGATCCTGTGAGCGTCTATCCGTCTTCTCCAAGTCAGGCACCGCAGCAGCGCCATGCCAGCTGTGGTCGAGCCAGCCCGTGAGGGGCGGTGGAACCTGGAGCGCAGGCTGCTGGTTCCAAGACGCCCACTGCCGGATGATGAAGCCACTTGGAGATCATAATAGGCCGTTGTATTACAGTACAAAGTCCAGACCGAGCCATGCTTGACATCCTTGCCTCACTAGCCCCGTCGCGAGGCGAGCGAGCACGGTGTGGCAGAGGCAGTGACGAGTCTCCTCCCGTCGACATTCCCCAGACCCCGCGTTTTGGATCGTGGTAACCTTGCGGCGCCGCTGCTGATGCGGTGATAGGCGAAAGTCACGAAGGATGGCCGTCAAGGAAGGATATTGCAGAGGCTGGAGCTTCGCCACCTTGGTAGGTGAGGTCCACTTGGTTGCAGGTCTGCCATACAGCTTGTCGCTTGCTTCAAGAATTCATCTATTTTCCCTTCGTCTCCGCAGTGGCAATACTCCCGGCCGCCTAGAGAGAGATCTATGGACATGTCGCCTCCACCACTGTCTACAGGTCCGTAAAAAGTTCGAGCTGCATGGAGTCACACAGCGAGGTCGCTTTCAGGGCCTTCATTCCGGCGCGGAGACCCACTCCACGGCGCACATTGGCAGACGAGAGGCTCAACTGATGGTGAGGTGGTATCGTGGCAGTCGCCAAGACCTTCAGGTACTGAATTTAACGGTTCATGACTAGCCTGCTTCGGGCGTGGTTTGTGTGGAGGGTGTTTGGGCGGCAGGAGGCAGCCGGAACGACGTTCCAGAGTCAACCGCCCGGAAAGACCGATCCCTGCTCAAGGCCCTCCCGCCCTTACAGGTGAAGGACTTGGCAACGGCTGCTTATTCCGTCGAATATGCATGTGTTGTCGATGGGGATGTACTGCTTCGTAATGATCTTGATGGTCTCTTGCGCGACCATGCCCCCTGTGAAGGCGGAGATGTTGTGGAGCTCGCCACCTTGTGCCCGAGCAACTTCTTGAGCACTCTGCAGCATACGTTCATTTTGAGTGACGGCAGGGGCCAGCTTGTGGGTTGCCTCCATAATGTCGTCCGCCGTCGCCTGCGGATTGTGAGCTGTCGCCAATAGAGCAAGGTAAATGAAGAGGTTGGACTTTGGCATGCTGAAGGCACCCCCTGTAGCTTCAAACATCGCTTCAGCTTCTGCATCTTTGGCTATCTCAGCCTCTGTACATAAATGCGTTAGTGGAACCGTGGAAGTTATGCGAGAATGGCTTTCATGTGAACAAAAGACTTGCCTATCAAAGAGTCGAGCCCTTTGTTGTTTGCGGTAGCATTGATTAGTCGAACAAAACGTGCGTTCTTGCAGAACAGTTCGACGTCGGCAAATTCCGCTCTCTCTCCACCAGGCATGGACTTCACAGCCTCAAAGACTTCTCGGGCATCCTTTTGTGCCTTGTTCTTGTAGATGCGTTGCAGCTTCACGTACACATCAGACTCGGCCTTCATGTCTGGTATCGCACCGGGAACGGGAAGGCATCCATTCTTTTCGTAGAATCGCTTTACCGCAGCGACCACCAACCAGAATGTGGAGCGGTTCTCATACTGTTTAAATGTCAGCCGAGCTCTGCAAGCGTACCATGTTGTTCGCCATACCTCGTTCGTGAGCTGGTGATCAAATATCTCTTTCACGCCATCCTCGAGTCGTGGGGCAACAACGTTCTTGTTTATGGCGGCTTCAGCTTCCTGGAAATTCTCCTCTCCACCTTCGGGGTTATCCGAACGCATATGTGACAAGACAAAGGCGCGGAACTCCTTTTTGTCCTTGGTCGAGGTTGGGTCTTCGCCATTGTGTGAACTTCTCCACTTCTTGAGAAAATGCAGCAGAAGGACAAGATAAGGGATATGGCCATGCTTGTGGTTATCGAGGCTGTCGATATCTTTAGTCATTTCCTCGGCGAACTGTGAAAGTTCAGGCCATGGACTGAGAAGCCGCAGATCAGTTGTTTTCTCCACCTCGGGATGTGTGTCAACCACTGGGAAGGTTCCGGGGAGGTTGATGCGGAAGTAGGAATAGAACCCTGCAGAGTGTATCGCGAAGAGAGGCGTCTTGTGCTCCTTGCCATACTCTTCAATAATACCGAGATTCTCGCGGGATATTGGATATGTGTAGAGGATCACCGTGAATGTAGGCGACGTTTGAAGAACTTTTCTCAGATCCAGCGGGGCCTAGCACACAGTATCAGTAGAAAATACATCAGAACCGAGGTAATTAAGTGAGGCTCACTCCATTCTTGGGAAAGTAGTCGCTTTGCACTTCCGGATTCAGTTCCTGCAAGAGTTTGGCCGAGCTCTCTGAGCGAAGCTTGCCAAGACAGCTCTCGTCAAGGAAGAAGTTGACTCCAAGGTCAGCTTCGTTCACAACGGCGTCATCAGCGATGGTGAATTTGCCAATACCTGGAAGTGATTATTAGCCTAGTACATGATCAGGAGGATGCATGATGCACTCACCAGGCAGCACGAGGTTCTTGAGCGCCTCAATGCCCACGGTTCCGGCACCAGAGTTCACAAGAAGGATGTGAGCAGACTCGAGCGCGGCCTGACCGCTCGCTGCCCAGAGCCGAAGCTGTCTGTCATATTTCTTCTCCTTTTCTGACGGGCCGTGCAGGATGGGTGGCGTCTGGCTCATCACGACTTCCGTCATCTTGGCCAGTGGAGAGCAGAGCTACTTCGCTGTGTGTCTGGACGGGCTTGTAACTGGCTCCACGCTCGACCACTTCAAGGACTCGCTCAAGACATATGGTAGCTGAAGCAGGAATTAATGAAGAAATGGCGGGAATCGATGATACAAGCTTGGTGTAGGTCTGGACCGCCGCGCCAATATCGAGCCGCAATGTCGGTAGTGGGGGAGTGCTCAGATCAAGGGTTCACATAAGCAAGTGCAGCCGTGACGTCCAACTCCACGCCCGAACTGGCCCCACTTGAGCTCTTGTGCAGGGATCCTGCCAGGCAGCCAGCGCCGCCACACTGCCGTGCACTGTGGTCTGTGGCTGTTCAACTGTGGCGGTGACTTAGACCATCGCTGAAAGCGCCTCAGACTCAAGAGAGATTGTTTCCAATACTTGTTGTTTTCTTGGTTTTTTCAATAGATCACTTGGTAGGGGGAGCGATTTGAATGTATCTTTCGCACGTATGATTCATCGATGATTGTGCAGCTCATCGCATCATGAATCTGACATTGGGTCTGTGTCTGTGGGCAAGTAAGACAGTCACATCAGGATCGATCACCCCCAGCGTCAACGCACGGCATTCAGGCATGCCGATCTTGTTAAATGTTGTGTGGATAAGCGAGACTGTAGAGTAGCGTGGAGTAAGCCATATCCATAAGAGTCGCACCTCTAGATGGGTCCAAACTGCGTCAACGCCTGAGTGGAATGCTTTTGCTGGAGATGAAGCTTCCACCACAATATGAGGGACATATCTAAGAAAACTCGCAGAACACTACCAAGACTTTTTGAAGATGACCGTGTGTCATGTTGACCGGCTCGTGCAGAAATAAGAGAAAACAAAATTCGTCCAAAAGGGTCAGCTCACTGGCCTCGTGCCTGCAACCGCATAACGGCCAACAACCAACCGAGCTGACTGCCACAGGCTCCACTCGGACGCTGAATGCGAATGCGAGATCAACTATTCACAACAGCAAGCGGCACTGGAACGCCCCGCGAAAGTCAAGTCGGGGCAGACGCCCAAGATGGAAGTCATACTTGGACAGGAGCATTGCCCGCCCGTCTGATTCACTCTCGTGTGCCAAACTTCTGCCGGTCGGTCCAACGCATGGTTCCGTTGCGCGGATGCGGCTCAAAAGTCTTGCCGAAAAGCAAGACAGGGCCTGGGGACAACAAACGACTGGTCCAGCGATTAAGGAGAATATGGTGCATGTGACCGTACCGATAGCCTTGCAGGTGCCAAAATTTCAATCTGAACATTGGTCACACTTCCATGTATTGGAACACTCTCCGCAAGTAACAAGAACGCGAAATTCCTCGAACTTAGTTCAGGATGAATAGCGACAACTAACTTACACCCAACATCGCGAGGTTCTGAAAGAAAATCCTGCAAATACCACAAGGGCGTGGTTTTCACAACGCGGATATCACCTTGATCCAGTCCGGGACGACATGGCCGAGGGCACTCCCAACACCAAGGTTCAGGAAAAGACGGCGCTGACAGAAGCTATGCCTACGTCAAGAGAGACCAACGTCAGTGGTCTTTACGTTGATGGGATTTCGACAGCGCGAATATCATTTCTATACGCTGGGTACGTAAACGTGGCAGTCAGGACTGGCTACGGGATCCCAACGCTGACTCGATCTACGTGGTAGAATCTCCGTCGGTCTTTTTCTAGCATTCCTCGACAGCACTATAGTCGCAACGAGCCTGTTTCGAATTGGCGCCGAGTTCAAGAGCCTTCAAAACCTCAACTGGTTGGCGTTGGCTTACACACTCTCTTATCTGGGATTAGCCGTGTTATCCGCACAAATCTCCGATGTCGTGGGCAGGCGCAACGCCTTTCTCGCATTCTACGTCTTCTTTGTTGGGTTCTCCATCGCTTGCGGCTTCGCAAGCACGCTGCCACAGCTTATCGCCTTCAGAGCTCTCCAAGGCCTCGGCGGTTCTGGGCTGTACTCTGTCGGCATGATCTGTGCTATGGAGCTGGCGCCCAGGACGCGCCAGCACCTCATTTCGGCATTGATCGGACTGATCGTGACCATCTCCAGTGTTGCCGGTCCGGTTCTGGGTGGGGTTTTGACAGAATTTGCCAGCTGGAGATGGGTATTTTGGATCAAGTGAGTTTGGCTTAAACGAATGACAGCTGTTATATTCCAGGTCATAATAACTGACACTCATGCCTCAGTGGCCCAGTCGGAGGCCTGTCCATGACCCTTACCTTTCTCGCTTGGCCTCCCAGCTCGAAGCAAGTCAGCCACCGCCGCAGAAGCTGGGGTGAACTCGATTATGTCGGTTCTTCACTTCTCATTAGCGCGGTGGTTCTGGTTGTGTTCTCATTTCAGAACGCGGCAGCACAGCCTGACCAGTGGAACACTGCCGTGTTTCTCGCACCTTTATTGCTTGGCTTGTCCTGTGCCGCAATATTGGTAGGCTGGAGTATTTTCGTCGAGAGGCGCTGGAAAGATCGCATGATCCCCGCTCTGCCTCTTAGAGTCCTGCGAAACCTTGTGTACACCTCAGCACTCTTGAACACAGTTTTACTTGGGTTTGTGTACATAATGATAGTCTTTGTGTTTCCTTTGAGGTCCCAGATTGTCAATGGGAAGGACGCCATGATCGCAGGACTCCTGCTGCTGCCGATGCTCATCGCGAATGCAGTAGGTATCGTGGCGTCCACGGCACTTCACCAGCACGGGAAACATACGATGATGCCATTGATGGTGGCTGCAGGTCTGACGATGCTGGGAAGTGGCTTACTTACGACCCTGTCGGCGGTGGTCGAGCTTGAGGCGAAAGCCCTCGGCTTTCTCGTTTTTGTTGGACTAGGATATGGTATCAGCGTTTCGACGACTACCGTCACCGCGGCCTTGGAACCAGAACCAAAGGATCATGGTAAGCTGCCCTCCTACAAGATTGCATGGATAGTTGAGCAGGTCATACTGATCATCATGAAGCTTCTGCACAAGGACTGATCGCCCAGATGCGAATTTTGGGTGGAAGTCTTGGTATAGCAGCCTCGTCTGCAATTCTAGGCACGAGACTTGGTCCGGAGCTGGCCCATGTATCGCCCGATCAGCTTGTGTCTGCAACGATCACAGAGGATGCTCTCGAGCAAGTGAGAAGGTCTACTGCTGATGCCTATGCTCTGGACATGCAAGTTTGCACCATTGTAGCAGCGGCGGCAGCCGTAAGTGCGTTGGCATCCTGGAAGAAACTGCCAAAGGTTGGCCGCGATGAGGCCCCCGTACGGGACGGGTGAAGATGAAGGCATGATGATGTCGGCTTGCACGCCAAATAATAGCTGTTCTATGCTTCAAAAGATCATGCGGTTCAGGTTCAGGTTGGCAAGCACGGTGCCGAAGCCTTATATAGACTAAGGTAGCAAGCAAGAGCGTGGGAGTACAGAGGGAGGGAGTCGGTGCCATCGGACTGCCGTATTGCGTTGCCTGGGTATTTGCAAGCCTATAGCAAATACAAAAATGCCATTGACAAGTTTGTACTTGACGGGCTTGGTAAAGAGAGAATCGCGAGATCCTGGCCGGAGCAAGGAAAGCCTGCGGCCACCGAGTGGTCCGACGAGGAAGTCCACAGGTCTCAGCTTGAGGGCGGCGCTGCAGATTTCTGCGTCATGTCGTAGACCACCATAGTCGGTGGATTTGGGTGCGTATTGCTAATGAGAGACGAGAACCCCGGCAGCTTTGCTTTTGGTCTCGTGCTCGTACGAGCCGCCCAAGCGCGCCGACATCAACGTGCTCAAAGTACGAGATGGTGTCCATAGTTCACCTCGTGTCAGTGGTGGGTGCATGCTTGCGCCAGACATTTAAGGTTTCTGTTCCCTGCAGAGACGAGGTGGATGGATGGAAGGAAGGAAGCGTCAATTGGAAGGGTCCGGGCGTGCCCCACCCAATCTCAGATCATCAAATCACGGCGGCCAACCCCTGGGCCCCAGTGTCTGGTACCCAAGGCTTGGCCGGGCCAATCCGCGTCGCCTCTGCGCTGACAGGACACTCTGCAACTGCACCCTAAAGTTGTCGCTGCTGGGATCCGGGCCAGACCTCCCTGCTGAGCGCCTCGACTTCCTGCTGCTGCCACACACGCTCTTGCGACGACATTGCTCACGATGGCACGCAGATAGTGCCATCGACACACCCCACAACGCATCCGAGGGGACTCCTCGACCCTATTCTTCAATCCACCCCCACCGACGCTCCCACGCACGCCCAAGCTGCGCCGGTCTCTCGTCGCCCTGACCCGCGAGCGCCTGCCCCGTGGCCGCCGCCCACCCCCATCGCCGAACCCCTTTCGACAGCATCTCGTGCCACGCAGCCTACGAGCACGTAGCCGCGCAAGATGCTTCCCTCCTACAAATCCTCGTCGCCCGACGCCAAGATGATGGCCAGGAACCAGGGTGCCTACGCCAATGGCTACCCTCGTAGCAAGGATACTTTTGACATGTCACCACACAGGTCCGTTGAAGTCTACATGCATCGCCCTGCACCTGGCGCGTAGGAGGAACAACGGAACTGACTAATGAGCAATCTCACCCACAGATTCCAACCTCGAGGGTCGACTCCAGCCTCGCGACGGAGGAAGAACTTAATATTCCGACTTGGCGTAATAGCGACAGTTACCTTTCTTTTCAGCCTCTTAGTATGGCCAGGAGCCTCCCAGATTTCGACAATATTCTCCTTCGGGCTCTTGTCCTCCGCTAGCAGCAGCGAATACTTTATGGATACCGTACGATATTACGACTTGTCCGATGTGGTCGGCACCGCGCGTGGCTGGGAGCGGGAGGAACGGATTCTCCTGTGCGTACCGCTCAGAGATGCGGAGCAGCACATGAACATGATGTTCTCCCACTTTCGCAACTTCACATATCCCCATCGGCTGATTGACCTTGCCTTCCTCGTATCGGATTCCAAGGACCGGACGCTTGACGTGCTCGTGGAACGGCTGGAACAGCTTCAGGCCGACGAGGACCCTGACCAACCTTACGGCGAGATCTCGATCATCGAGAAGGACTTTGGACAGCAGGTCAACCAAGACGTCGAAAGTCGCCACGGATTCGCCGCGCAGGCCAGCAGGAGAAAACTCATGGCCCAAGCCCGCAACTGGCTTCTCAGTGCTGCGTTGCGCCCTTACCACTCATGGGTGTACTGGCGCGACGTAGATGTCGAGACGGCCCCTTTTACCATTCTGGAGGATCTGATGCGTCATAACAAGGACGTCATCGTTCCCAGTGAGTTGGGCCCCGTGGGTCCCACATGAAGTCTTTCGTATTAACTGTTTTGCTTGCAGATGTCTGGCGTCCACTACCTGATTGGCTCGGTGGCGAACAACCGTATGACCTCAACTCTTGGCAGGAGTCAGAAACTGCTCTTGCCCTTGCCGATACGCTCGATGAAGATGCCGTTATTGTGGAGGGTTACGCTGAATATGCGACTTGGCGTCCACACTTGGCATACCTTCGCGACCCCTACGGCGATCCAGACATGGAGATGGACCTGGATGGCGTTGGAGGCGTCAGTATTCTCGCTAAAGCTAGAGTTTTCAGATCTGGTGTCCATTTCCCGGCTTTCAGTTTTCAGAAGCACGCGGAGACGGAAGGATTCGGCAAGGTAGGTGGATCGTATCCGGGTACAGTTGCTGTCGTGCTGTCGCTGTGCTGACCGCTTCGAATAGATGGCGAAACGTATGCAATTCTCTGTTGTCGGTCTTCCCCACTATACAATTTGGCATTTATACGAGCCAAGTGTCGAGGATATTAAGCACATGGAAGTAAGTCCTAATCCTCTCTATTAGAAGATTGGGCATGGCTGACATGAGCAAATAGGAAATGGAAAAAGAGCGGATTGCCAAGGAGGCAGCCGAGAAAGACAGGGAGGAGCGAGCCAAATACATCAAAGAGCAATTTAGTGATGCCGGTTCTCAGTGGGAGAAGGACAAGGCGGAAATCCAGAATCTCGCCAAGGAGGCCAAGGACGAGGCCAAGGCTGACGACCCTGCTGCTAAAGGGGCAGCAAATGGTGCCTCTAGCCAACAAGGCAGCAAGGGGAGCTCCAAAGCGGCACAGAAGGACGCGGCTAAGGGACCGGAGTCCTGATGAGATCGCTCCGGCTCCAAGCAAAAGTTTCAATCATCCTGGCCTCCTCCAACCAGATGCCCACATCGCCGATGTGGTGTATGACAGATACGAATACCCGAACGCTGTTCTATGGAGGAGCAGTGTTCCCTTGTGTGGCCTGGTCTGGAAGCTGGTACATAGAGCTGGGCTTCGTCCGCACTTCCCAATGCCTTCTTGGCAGTGCGGACAAGGCCATCATCGATAGAATTGTGTTATGGGGGCAAGGCGCATTATGTCCACGGTACGGTGTTGTGGCAAAAAGGGCAGACAATTGGAGATCGTCCGGACGACATCGACCTGTTATTAACGAAAATCAAGCATCAAGTAGTCGTAAGGAGGAGTAGTGTGCACTGGTTGGCACCGCTCATGTTCCTATATGCCTACTGCCGAAGCGTTAATTTGAGTTATAGAAATATTGGAAAGCGAAAACGCGACCCAATCAGTTAACTTCAGCCTTGATATGTGTACTCAGCGGTCTCATCGTCCACGTGCGCCGAAGAATTCAGCTACCATACAATTGTCAGTAGGATAGCGAGCTAGGCCGCCTATGATGCTCTGAAGTAAACGTGTTGTGAAATTGGGGATCTTGGGGGCCAGGGCGCTGGGCCCGCCAAGGCGCAACGCCCAGTCTTGGATGGCCTAAGGCGCGGCGGCCGTGTGTGCCTGCACCCCGGCCTCCACCAGCACATGGGGGTCCTGGAGACCACATCTTGACGTCTTGAAGACAACTCACCCACAAAGCTCCAGGATCGAGTTGACACGAACAACAAATGTGGCCCGAGCGGACGACGGAGTAGAGGACACGATAACATCTCTTCCAACATCGTCTAGGAAGCACTGCATACAGCCCTGTTCGCATCCGCAGCAAGCCGCGAAGCTTCAACATTTCCCCCCCTGGCTGGAGTCGAAGCTGCATCGACCTCGCACTAGCCCGCAAGCCCGCAAAATCACGAGCATCGTTTGCGTCAGACTTCCGCTACGGCGAGGATGAGCGGAGATGGGCAGTACAACGACACAACGGCAGGTGTAGGCACAGCAACAATGCCGCCTGCCGACCCGACCACCGCCCCGACAACCACGATCGGTGCGCCCGAAATGACGGCCGACACTCACTACCGAAGCCGCCCCGTCGCTGTCGCGGTCGACCCCGTGGCCCTAGTTATATCAGAATGCATCACGGTCACCTCCGTCATGCGCAAGCATGCGCGTTGGGCCCATTCATCCGTCTCGTCGATCCTCGGCGGAAACCCGAACCCGATCCAACTCGGGCCCCCGAGCCCCCTTATTAGACCTGGGAGCAGGGGCTCGAATGGCGGCTTTGGTGTGGACGGCTCCCTTGACGTTGGCGTGGCCAACAGATGGGGTCTCCGGGGGCAGAAGGGCAAGAGCATGGCGGACAACCCACTGATGGCTGGGTTCGGACGCCTGCGACACGACCTCCAAGGATGCAAAGGTAAGGAGAAGCTCTACACCATGTGGTTTGTGCCGTTGGTAGAAAGTCACAGCTGACTCACGCTCCGACCCTGACAGATATCCACGAGTTCGATGCGCCGGCGCTACTTAGTCCCTTCCTACAGGTCATCCAGGCCTCCTCAACCTCGGCGCCGATCACGATTCTCGCACTCAAGGCGATTCGGAAATTCCTGTCTTATGGCTTCATTAGTCCCGAGTCCCCCCGCTTCCCGTTAGCGATGCAGTCCCTGTCGACCGCCATTACACATTGTAGATTTGAGGCGAGCGACTCTGCTCAGGATGAGGTTGTGCTGCTCATGATCCTTCACCTGATGGAGGACATGCTGTCTGGCCCCGGAGGCGCACTACTCAGCGACGAGAGTGTCTGCGAGATGATGGAGTGCGGCCTCACCATGTGCTGCCAGTCACGACTCTCGGAACTGCTACGTCGAACGGCCGAGGCTGCCATGGTCCGGATGTGCCAGCTCATCTTCGAACATCTCAAGTACCTCGAGGTCGAAGCCCCCGACGATCTGGAGGCCCTCGAGACACAAACGAATGGTGACATGGATGGCGTCAAGATGGTCCCCGCAACGAACGGCACAGATGTGATCGCATCGTCAGATGGCCCTACCGCGGAGGTCGAGCCCCGACCATCAACAACGTCAGAAGATGTGGGAAGCGGGACGCCCAGCAAGACTGCCGAGACAGAGACCGTGACGGACGAGTCAGAATCATCGGAACCTGCCGAGCAGGCGGAAATCAGGCCTTACTCCTTGCCGTCTATCAAGGAGCTCTTCAGGGTACTGGTCGACCTCCTGGACCCCAGCGACAAGCAGCAGGGCGACGCGATGAGAGTGATGGCCCTCCGAATCATCCACGTTGCCTTTGAGGTGGCCGGTCCGTCGATTGCTCGCCACCACTCGCTAGCTTTGATTGCAGAAGATCGCTTGTGCCGGCATCTTTTTCAGCTCGTCCGGTCTGACAATATGGCGCTCCTGCAGGAGTCTCTGATCGTGGCAGGAACGCTGCTAGAGACTTGCAGAGGGGTGCTCAAGTTGCAGCAGGAGCTGTTTCTGTCATATCTGGTGGCCTGCCTGCACCCTCCAGTAGAAATACCACGGGAGGCGGGCATCGATCCCTTCCTCTACGAGGGCATCCCACAGAGGCCAACCTCAGTCAAACCTCCACCGTCACCACAGTCAGGTAGCGGCAGATCCACTCCAGTACCTGTCAAGGACAGGCAGAAGCTTGGCATGGAGGGCGGCGCCAGGAAGCCCGACGCACGCCAAGCAATGGTCGAGAGCGTTGGTGCCCTTGTTCGGATGCCTGGATTCTTGGTTGAGCTTTTTGTGAACTACGACTGCGACCCGAACCGGGGTGATCTGTGTCAGGATATGATCGGTCTATTATCTCGGAACGCGTTGCCAGACTCGGCCACTTGGAGCACGACAAGTGTTCCTCCTCTTTGTCTTGATGCGCTCCTCGGCTTCATCCAGTTCATCGCGGACCGGTTGGATGAGGAGGGTGTGCTAGGGGAAGGAGTACCTGATCCGAAGCAACTGAATGAGCAGCGGCGGAAGAAGGCAACAATCATCAAGGGAACAGACAAGTTCAACAAGAAGCCGAAAGAGGGTTTGGGCTACCTGCAAGAACATGGCATCATTGATGGAACCCCTGCATCCACGGCATACTTCCTCAAGAACACGACACGAGTCTCAAAGGCCGTGCTTGGCGACTTCCTCTCCAAGAAGGGCAACGAGGAGTATCTCGGAGAGTTTATGAACCTCTTTGACTTCCAGGGCAAGCGTGTGGATGAGGCCGTGAGGCAGCTTCTGGAGAGCTTCCGTCTTCCTGGAGAATCCATCCTGATTGAACGGATCATTGTCTCATTCTCGAAGCGCTACGTGGAAACATCGGGCACCGATGACGTGGCTGACGAGGATTCCCTTTTCGTTCTCACTTACGCCATCATCATGCTGAACGTTGACCAACACAGCCCGAAGATCCAGAACGGCAAGCGCATGGTGCTCGACAACTTTGCACGTAATCTTCGAGGCGTGAATAATGGCAAGGATTTCGCGCCAGATTTCCTGGAGGCGATGTTCGAAGCCATCAAGAACAATGAAATTATCTTGCCCGAAGAGCACGATAATGCCCATGCCTTCAGCTATGCCTGGAGGGAGCTTCTCCTGAAGACCGAGGGCGCTGGGCCGCTGGTCATCTGCAACAGCAACATCTTTGATGCCGACATGTTTGCCACAACATGGAAGCCGATTGTTTCTACGCTGTCCTATGTCTTCATGTCAGCTACTGATGACGCAGTCTTCAACCGGGTTGTGGCTGGCTTTGACCAATGTGCTCGCATCGCCTCTCGATATGGCAACATTGAGGCATTAGACCGAATCATTAGAAATCTGAGCTTCATGTCATCACTAGAGGCCAAGGATCTATCCAACACATCTCTCAACACTGAGGTCAAGCAGTCTGACGGCAGTGCTGTTATGGTCAGCGAACTTGCCGTTAAGCTCGGCAGCGATCTCAAGGGCCAATTGGCCACGCTTGTATTATTCAACATCGTCAAGGGCAGCGAGGAAGTCATTCAGGATAGTTGGCAACATGTGAGTCTGCTGATTTTCCTTTTTATGTGCAGATACAGTCCATCTAACTTTACACAGATCATCCGTATTTGGCTCAACTTTTTCGTCAACTCCCTCATTCCCTCCTTCTTCAGCTCGGAACTGGATGCCGAGTACTTCTCGGATCAGCAGATTCCCCCATCCTTCATTTCGTTTGCCAAGAGGATTAAGCTCCCCAAGATCCCTCTGCACACCACTCAAGTGATCGATCGCGCTGCAAAACAGACCGACACCGGTCTGTTCTCGGCACTTTCGTCCTACATCTCGAGCTATGCTGCGGACGATCCGCCGGAGCCGTCCAAGGAAGAGGAGGATGGTGCGCTGAGTACTCGTGACTGCGTCATGGCATGCAATCTTGGAGATGTGTTTGCGAAGCTCGTGTAAGTCTTAATCCTTACACTTTATTTTTGGGGTGCCCATCTGACAGCGATGCAGCGAGTTGTCTCCCAAAGCACTTGAACACTTTGTCGAGGCCCTTCTGGAGGAGCTCCCAGAGGACGAGCCTTCCTCGGTGCCAGTCATCACCATCAAGGGCGACAATGTTCCTGCTCCAGTACCAAATGGCGCTGAGCCTGCGAGCAACAAACCGATATATGATCCGAAGATGGTCTATATCCTCGAGCTGTCGACAGTGCTTGCTCTTCGGAACGAGGAGACGGTCGAATTGATTGGCGAGGGTGTCGCAAAGGCCCTCCAATCAATCTTGCGTGATGCAGCCCGATACCACACCTCCCTTGTCTCACGAGCTGCGTTCTACCAGTTCCATATTCTCAAGGCAAGCTACGTGAGTGACCAGAACTGCATCCTCAGCGATAGCGGCTCGGCTGACAGCTCTTAGGATCACGATTTCGTCCGTGCTCCGGTACTACTGCACACTGTCTCCAGTTTCCCCAAGGAAACCCTGACCAAGACTGCACAGCTTGTTCTGCAAGGTCTTAAGGTCTGTATCGACCAGCCTGGTCCGCTCCGCAGCGAGATCATGACATCACCAGACTTCTGGCTCATTCTGAGGACTCTGAGTGAGAGCTCCAGCTCGTCCACGATCGTCTTCGATATCCTTGAAGGCGGCGTCACTGGTACACCTTCTGCGATCATCGCCGACAACTATGAGGCTGCTATAGCATTGCTCAACGACTTTGCGACAGCGGCACGAGTAGGTGCTGCGGCTGAGCAAAAGGGCGAGAAGCGCCCGAGGAACGCTCGCCCCCCGCCGAAGAAGGAAGCTGCGAGGTAAGTGTGCTACTCAAGTGATCGGCAGAGTGCGGAATTCCTAACTGACGACTTGAGTAGCGAGAATGCCGTGGTATCTCGTGGTGTGAAGGCTGTAAACCTCATCTCAAGCATGACTTCTCGTATCCCACACCTCATGAAGCAATCCCATCTTGAGAGCAGTGAAGGTGAGTAAAGCACCAGATCCGGCTGTCCGTCCGCTTGGCACTAACAACAACGCCCTAGCTTGGTCTGCCTACTGGCTGCCCATTTTCAAAGCGCTAACGAAGCAATGCACCAACCCGTGCCGCGAAGTAAGGCATCTCGCCTTCGCCTCGCTCCAACGATCGCTCCTCTCCCCGGAACTGGCATGCGCCGATCACGAGGAGTGGACATCGATCTTCAGTGAGGTTCTGTTCCCGCTGATCTCGAGACTGCTCAAACCCGAGGTCTTCTCATCCGACCGGGACGGCATGAGCGAAACCCGCGTGCAGGCCGCCTCGCTCCTGACCAAGGTGTTCCTGCAGTATCTGGTGCAGCTGTCCAAGTGGGACGGCATGCTCGACCTGTGGCTAAAGATAATTGATATCATGGACCGCCTCATGAACAGTGGGCAAGGTGACAGCCTCGTAAGTCGTTCTCTCCATACCTGCTCACAACCTTCTGTATCGCCTGCGATTCGGTGTTTTCGAATGGTAAACTGACAATCTGCCCTGGGTGGTACAACCAAAAACAGGAGGAGGCAGTCCCCGAGAATCTCAAGAACGTGCTCCTCATCATGGCCAGCAACGGCCTGCTCGTGCCGCCGAGCACGAACCCGGAGCACGAAAAGCTCTGGGTCGAGACGTGGAAGCGGATAGACCGGTTCCTGCCCGACTTGCGCAAGGAGCTCGCTATTGGTGGCGAGGCGGATCTCGCTATCCGAGCTGCCAGCAATGAGAGTGGCCGGAGTGACGAGAAGGTCGTTGCTGCTGCTGCTGCGGCCAAGGACGAGGGGAAGGTGCCTGAGGGGGTTGTAGCTGAGTAGGATGCTGATACATGAATGGATATAGAGATCGGGAGACGCTGACTGGAAGGAGGGTTCCGTGGAAATGTGATACATTTGACTCAAGAATCAAGCAAAATCGAAGGCTGTGAGCAAAGCCAAGTGCGTCAGCTGACACGCTACGAGGAAGTCAATGTCATCACGCAATTGAGTTCAATATCAGTTGCGGCCACGCTTGCTCGTCATGACGGGGGTCTATTATCTTGAAATGTAGTGTCTGCGTATATTTTGGTGCTTTTATCAGCTCATTCCCGTTCACAGAATCTAGTCTTCACATGTGAGTTGTCATGCGGCCGGGGCCAACCTCTCATTGCAAGTGCATGTGATAGAGGTTCCGTGCCGCCGTTTGACCCCCCATTCCAGAATTTACATCCCATGAGTAACCTTATCCCACAGATCTGCTCCGGTAATTTGCTTGCGTACATTGCCTGTATAAGTTGCTCGCAGGCAGGGATGCCACCCTGCGCGTCGTTCCCTTGCGATCATTGATCACAAGATTGGCCGTCAGTGAGAGGGCGGCGGTGTGAACTCGAGGAAGAGCAGTGTCACGAAGCGCCGCCCGTCCCAGTACACTGTGTGGTACGTGCCCTCGTCCAGCGTGAGCAGGAGGGCTCTGCTCGCGCCGAGCTGGTGTAGCCTCCGCTCGAGGTCATTGATGACTGCCGAGGCGCACTGCCCCGTGCGGTTCATGTCCCGCTCGGGGCGGACGGCGTCTGGATCGTTCGGGTCGTCGTCCTCGCCCACGTCGTTGAAGGCGATCTGGGCCAGGACGAAGCGGCCTTTTGGGTTGGGACCGCCGCCGCCGCCGCCGTTGTCCCTGTCGTGGTTCTGCGCGGCAGGCGGCAGGTCATCCTGCACTGAGATGAGCCTCGTCGTGATTTTCGGGACGTACTCTGCTGCCGTGTCGCTCGAGACGGGCAGGGAGCCGTGGTCTGTAATCTCCTCGGTGCGGAAGTACAGGCCCAGGTGATGGGCGCCCATGGTGAAGAAGCGCTCTACGTGGGCGTGCCATTGCTCGGCCGGGCTGGGGCCGGAATACCTCAGCCTGCCTCCCTGCCCGTCCTCGCCCAGCAAGTTGCCCTCGTTGACGTAGCCCTCATCGTCGCCGTTGTCAATGGCGTCCGAGTAAGAGACATTGGTCTTGTGGGACGGCGGTGTGAGGACGTCGCTGATGATGTTTGACCATTGGGTGGCCTCGCCTTGGCGGTCCCTGAGGCCTTCGCCCGACAGTAGGGCAAGCGATATATAGATGGGACCGAGAAGCACGGCGGAGAACAGCCTTGTACTGCCTGGTCGTGGCGGTGGAGGTTGCCGAGACTCCCCTCTAGATGAGCCATGCCAGTGCTCCCACAGACTCGGCCTGGTCAGTGCCAGTGAGGCTGCGGAAGCATGCTTCAACTGGTGATCGAGGAGGCAATGTGTGTCCCCAGCCTTGTGTTCAGTGACTGCCGCTCTTGAATGGTTACTCAAAGAACGTGCCAACGGCCAACGACATTGACCGGAAGACCCCCTCTTAGGGTCCTGTATAGCAACTGAGAGTCCAGATCGGCAACCACGGCACACACTGGCTGTAAAGGTGTGCCGTTCCAGGCCACGGCGGATCATCTTTTGGCGTGCCCTCGATGATGTCCGAGTTAGCAGCAGGGACGGATAAGCACGGATGAGCAGCAAGATGTGTCTGGAGCAGAAGTGATTGGTAGAAGTAAGGGCCTGTGCGGATGGTCAATTGTTGTTCAACAAATGAGGACACATCATGCCTGTCTGGCTCGACACGTGTGTGTGTGTGTCTGAGGCCATCACCAGTCCGAGACTTACACGGCTGAGAACAGCCCTGCGCCTTGGTCAGCGCTTTGCAGGCCCAGCTGCGCAATTGCGGCAGGCACAACCGCAACCCCAGCGGGCAGGCCCCACCACAGCTGCAGCCGCGCCTACTCGCCCAAGCCATTTTGCAGGCTTCATTCTGACACCATCCACTTCCCAAACGCCAGCTCTACCAAGCAAGCATCGCAGCAATTGACTGCACAACTTGGACGCAACACCCTATCTGAGTAGCTTCGCGTAAAGCACCCCAGGCCCATCTAGAAAGATACCTCGATACACTGCAGCGCCTCTCACCATGGCCTCCAGCACTTCCGTCGCAACGTATGTGTCATTGCACTCCGACACATGCCGGTCGATTCGCCTTGTCCCCCTTTGCCTGATGGCGGGCTTCCGTAAGTCTGTGTACGAGTACACCTCGCTAACGTGATGTCGGTTCCGCCCTTGCTCGCGTACAACAGTGTCTATGTCCGCAACCTGGAAGAACGGGTCAAGCCCGAACCGCTCAAGGAGGCCTTGACGGCCGTCTTCTCCGATTATGGCAACATTATCGACATCGTGGCCAAGACCAACCTCAAGGCCAAGGGCCAGGCCTTTGTCGTCTTTGATGACCCAGCCGCCGCCGCCAAGGCCGTCGACGAAGTTCAGGGCTTTGAGCTCTTCGACAAGCCAATGATTGTCGCCCTGGCGCGCACGCGGAGTGATGCGACCGTGCTGAGCACAGGCGACAAGGACGAGTTTGAGCAGCACCAGCGCAGGCGGCTGGCTGAAAAGGGTTCGTCACGACCATCATCACAAGAGTCCCAAAGTCCCGCCAGACATGATCTCGCTAACCCGCGCCTTTCCAAAACTTGCAGACAAGAAAAAGGCCCTCGAGGCAGCCGAGGAGCAGAAGCGTCTCAAGCGTGGCGCCGCGGCCAGCGCTCCCACAGACCCCAACGCCAGGCCGTCCAAGACCGCGCGCGGCGCCGGCCTCAAGTCCACAGCTCCCCAGGCCAACACGGTCGTGCCCGACGAGTACCTCCCGCCCAACAAGATCCTGTTCGTGCAGAACCTGCCCGACGACTACGACATCGAGTCTCTCACGGCCATCTTCGGCCGGTTCGAAGGGTTCCGCGAGGTGCGCATGGTTCCTGGTCGCAAGGGTATTGCGTTCGTCGAGTACGAAGCAGAGGCAGGCGCGATCACGGCAAAGGAGAACACCGCGGGCATGCCGCTGGCCGACGGCACCAAGTTGATGAAGGTCACGTACCAGCGGCAATAGTCGCCTCTCGGCATTCTCGTAATCTCAGACTGGGATGGTCCCGACAACATCGTTTGTGCTTGGCGTTTAGATACCAGAAATCGAGACCATGAATAGATCTTCTCCCGGGTGGTGATGCTCGCGCAGGATTTGATCTATTTGCCCGGGATTACTTGAACTGCGCATTTCCGCCACGCTGGATCAGTACAATATGGCAAG
Organism: Microdochium trichocladiopsis; assembly: GCF_020744255.1. Classification (NCBI taxonomy): domain Eukaryota; kingdom Fungi; phylum Ascomycota; class Sordariomycetes; order Xylariales; family Microdochiaceae; genus Microdochium; species Microdochium trichocladiopsis. Next base: position 3,495,187 of record NW_025763546.1, read on the forward strand.
GGCCCAAACAGGATGGCACCACAAAAGTCATGCCCACCGCAGCATACAAGTGAAAAGCGCATCTAAGAATTAAAGGCAACGCCGAAGAGATCCCTATGATGGGAAGCAAAAACTATCAATGCCGATGATTGCATGCTTCAACAATGCCTCTTATGACGAGGACAGTACCCAGCCATGGTCGAGACTCTAGCCAGAAACCCGGCAACAGACTTAGAAGATGACGTCGTCGTCATCGCCAGTTGACAGGACATCTGTTGGGCCCTCCTTGCCAGGGTCTACATTCTCCTGGTCGCCCTTGCCCTCGGCCGCGAGCCTCTTGGCCTTCATTTCGGCATCGGCAGCGGCCGTGTCCCGCTGCTTCTTACCAGCGACCTTCTTCAGCCGGTAAAATTCCTCTCTGTCCAGCTCATCGAGTTCCGAGTTGATATCTGCAGCATGGATTAGCGCGTGTAACGCGAGATCGGGTGCTGGGTGTGGACTCACACTTGATGGTATTTTCGGTTCTGGGGATAATGACGTGCTCGCTACATAGATCATTAGTTCTCCCTCTCCGTGAGGTTAGATGCACCTTCTTAGTATAACTTACATGGCATTTACTTTGGGGGGGCCTCAACGTTAGCACGAGGGCTTCGTACGAATTACACGGCATATAAATGACCACTTACCTCTCCGGTTGACCACCTTGATGACCTCGTCCAAGATGACAAAGGCAGTCTGCAAGCTGGCGAGCTCGACGAGCGTCTCGACTGCCCTGGCGTATGTCTCCCGACACCTCTGCACCTGCTGACCACCCTTGCCAAGACCGGTGAGGCCGAAATCGTTGTTGCCTTCGGTCAGGTAGCTCTCGAAGGCCGGCAGGAACACACCAGAGACGTTCTCCTGCTTGGTCCGCAGCCTGAAGCGTGCTGACCGCGCCGACTCTTGTACTTGGTATCCGATGTCGCCACCAACGGCATAAGTGACCTCTGCCAGCGAGAAGGCGGCGATCTGCATGACACGGCCCATCTTCCGCTTCGCCTCGTCTATTCTTCTCGTGATTTCTGCGGGGAACCGTGTTAGATCGGATGCTGCCTGGGGAATTGGTGCGTGGTGGTGGTGTTGGTCCTGCTGGCACTCATACCTCGGAATCGCCTGCGCGCAGCTACACGTTAGCCGAAGCCGTGCAAATAATCAATGTGAATGGCAAGGACAAGTGCTCACTTTGTAAGGGCCTCACTCTTGCGCTTCAGCAAGTTGTGGCCAGTCTCGGCGCCCTTGAGCTTGGACTTCATGAGACCCAGCGACTGCCGGGTGGGAAAGACGGCCTCGCGATCCTGTCAAGGCCATTGGTCAGCTCCTCTGCTGCCCATTGTACGTTGCGGACACACAGAATCCGCGTACCGCTGCTCCAGACATGATGGCTGGATGGTCTTGCGACTATTGGCAGACTGCAGAGTCGTCGGCGATGGGCGAGGAGTAGGATGCAATGGCGATCGTGCTCCTTGTGGATGAGCTGGTCAACGATGGTTCGAGGTAGCCGAGGCGCACAGCGAGGGCTTTGGAGTCGTGGAGGGGCGACAGATGTAAGTGATGCGACCGGGTGCGACTCAGTTCTCGTGTGCGAGGTCCAGTGACGACGATGTTTGGAGCTGTTGCGCTGCAGGCGAGGCAGGCAGCTTGGAGTTGGAGCTCAAGGCGCATGCACGAGTCGAACCCACTCTGACGGCGTGGGTGGGGCTTCCGTGGACATGGGCTGTCTGGGACGGCCCAGCTATCTCGACAAAGTGAGACAGATGCTGGCCTCTTGAACCGCCCATGCGCCATGCACCATGCAATTGCAATTCTGTAGATGAGGACTCGCTTCTATGGCCAGTTCTCCTCAGCCGGATGACGTGAAGGCATCTGCAGCTTCGTAATCAATGCTGGGTCTTTCAAGAACTTGATGTCTCTACAGCTACTAAGCGGGGCACCTGCTGCCAGCTGAGACAGGACAAGCGCGGTTCTGCTTAGCGCTCCCTGCTCCGTCCCGGCAAGCTCGCAGAAAGTTGGGGCGCGTCGCTTCAGGGAACTGTCCTGCCAGCGACTTGTAAAGTTGTTCAGGATCTTTCGCCCGACCACAGTCTGAGACTGTCCGCGCAGACAGTCACCCTCAGACGCCGGCTCCCTCTTCTCCCGCCAATCCTCAAGAGAGACAGCCTGACAATGTCGTCCTGATCGACCACCGCCAACTTCGCTCCCCAAACCAACCTCGAGCCAACCCGCGCGCAGGTTGCGCATAGCTTCACATTCGACCGCTGCTGCCGCCATGGCTCCCAACGGTGTGCTCAATGGCGTCCATGCTCGAGCTGGGAGGAAGCCGGATCTTCACCTTGTTGTCAGTACATCGCCATGTTCCAGAGAAACATGCCAACAGCGCCCAGGCTCCTCGGCCAGAGACTGCCTTTGGAATGGTCCATGCTAACGTGTGTCTATGTAGACTGACGAGGACGCCGTCTATGAACAAGACATAGTGCGAGATCCCGGCAACACGAAACCATGGCTTGCGTACATCGAATTCAAGTTGAAGCATGGCACAGTCATGGAACAGGCATTCGTCATGGAGCGGGCCTGCATACAACTGCCGCGGTCCTACAAGCTCTGGAAATTGGTGCGCGCTCCTCTCCGCTCCTGTCACGCGTTCGCAGCAGCATGTTAACGATGATCATCACTTTAGTACTTGCAGTTTCGGACAAAGCATGTCTCCAAGCTGAACGCCGCCGCCTTTGCCCCCGAGTACAAGAAAGTGAACTCGCTCTTCGAACGAGCTCTCATCCTGCTCAACAAGATGCCGCGGATATGGGAAATGTACCTCAAGTTTCTCCTGTCGCAGCCAGTCGTCACGTTGACTAGGCGTACATTCGATCGGGCATTACGGGCGCTCCCCATTACGCAGCACAACCGGATATGGGCGCTCTACCGACCCTTTGCGAACTCGGCAGCTGGCGAGACCGCTGTGAAGATCTGGAGGAGATACATGCAGGTCCACCCCGAGGATGCCGAGGACTTCGTCGAGCTGCTGTCGCATGTCGGGCTCTACACAGAAGCCGTCAAGAAGTACATCGACATTCTGAACAACCCGCGCTTCAACAGCAAACAGAGCAAAGGTCACTACGAACTGTGGAGCGAGATGATCGATCTGATAGTTGAGCATGCGAATGAGGTGGAAACAAGCTACGAGACAGGCATCGACGTTGAGCGCATCATACGCAGCGGAATCAGTAGATTCGCCGACCAGCGGGGCAAGCTGTGGTGTGGTTTGGCCACGTACTGGGTCAGGCGCGGCAGTTTCGAGCGGGCAAGGGACGTATTTGAGGAGGGCATCACTACCGTCATGACAGTCAGGGATTTCACTCTCATTTTCGACACGTATGCGGAGTTTGAGGAGTCCATCATCGGCGCTCTGATGGAGCTGGCCTCGGTACGCGCAGACGAAGGCAAGACTGACGAGGACGCCGACTTTGACCTTGACATTCGCATGATGCGGTTCGAGCAGCTCATGGATCGTCGCCCTTTCTTGTTGAACGATGTCCTCCTACGGCAGAATCCCAACAACGTTAGCGAATGGGAGAAGCGCGTTGCGCTATGGGGCGACAACCAGCAAGAGGTCGTCCAGACATACACGAACGCCATCGCGGCCATCCAGCCGAAGAAGGCCGTCGGACCTTTCCACCAACTGTGGGCCAGCTACGCCAAGTTCTACGAAAAGGGCGGAGACATCAAGAATGCCAGGATCATCATGGAGAAGGCCGTCAAGGTGCCATACAAGTCGGTTGCTGAGCTGGCCGACATGTGGATCGAGTGGGCTGAGATGGAACTCCGCAACGAAAACTTTGACGAAGCTGTCAAGATCATGGCGAAGGCTGTGCAAGCCCCCAAGAGGTCTGCAGTGGACTATTTTGATGAGACTCTATCACCTCAGCAGAGAGTTCACAAGAGCTGGAAGCTATGGAGTTTCTATGTCGACCTTGTGGAGAGTGTCAGCTCTCTGGAGGAGACCAAAAAGGTCTACGAGCGCATCTTCGAGCTCCGCATTGCGACGCCACAGACCGTTGTCAACTATGCCAACCTTCTCGAGGAGAACGACTACTTTGAGGAGTCGTACAAGATCTACGAGAGAGGCCTCGACCTCTTCAGCTACCCGGTTGCCTTCGAGCTTTGGAACTTGTACCTCACCAAGGCCGTCGACCGCAAGATCGGCATCGAGAGGTTACGAGACCTCTTTGAGCAGGCTGTCGAGGAGTGCCCACCCAAATTCGCCAAGGTGCTATATCTCATGTACGGAAATCTCGAGGAGGAAAGAGGTCTTGCGAGACACGCCATGCGGATCTACGAGCGAGCCACGAGAGCCGTTTCCGACGAGGACCGTGCCGACATGTTCAACTTCTACATCACCAAATCAGCATCGAATTTCGGCTTGCCATCTACGAGACCAATCTACGAGAGAGCCATCGCGGCACTGCCCGACGAGGAGGCCCGCGACATGTGTCTGAAGTTTGCCGACATGGAGAAGCGCCTCGGCGAGATCGACCGCGCGAGAGCCATCTACGGGCACGCCTCGCAGTTCTGCGACCCGCGAACCAACCCTGCTTTCTGGACCAAGTGGGAGCAGTTTGAGGTGCAGCGCGGCAACGAGGACACGTACAAGGAGATGCTTCGCATCAAGCGCAGCGTGCAGGCACAGTACAACACGGACGTCAACTTCATCGCATCCCAAGCCATCGCGCGCAGCCAGCAGCTGGCCAAGGGAGGAGCCGGTGACACGAATGGCGACGCCGAGGTTGCTGACGCCATGGAGCAGCTCGAGCGGCAGGCTAGGGCGCCGGCTGGGTTCGTGGCCGCGAGCACTGGTATCGCTGGGACGATTGCCAAGGATGCGGGTGCTCCCGCTGTGACGGCGAATCCAGACGCCATTGACCTGGACGACATGGATGAGGAGTAGTAGGGGCAGCAGGAGCCCGATGTAGACGGCTTATTGTCCTTTTTTTGACGCCGACACCCATCATGACTGGCAGCTACCCGAGGAAGAGGTCATGACAGGGAAAAAGGCTTCACTTGCAGGAAACTGGCAAGAGCCAGACCTGGAGTAGGAGGAGGGTGAAGAAACTATCAGGGAGCTATAGGAAGCCCGCGACGTCGGCCTTCTACAAGCAAGATCGCATTCATCCCGTGAACAGGAGCGGCGTTTGCTTTTATTTTCCATTCTTTTCATTTTCTCGTTGTATCACTTACATCACGAACGACTCTTGAAATATGAACAACACATTCCGCCTTTCTGGTAGGAAGAGACACCGCCTTCACCGCGATTTGAAATCTGATGGGAACAGGCATTGTGGTGGATATAATGCTATCCATTTCAAACAGTTGATATCAATTTGCTAAGCATACAGGAACACAGTGACCAAAATCAATAAACCCCATGCCGTACCAGACCCGTCATTCCCGTCACGATTCGCAGACCATGACTATTCTCGTACAAAAAAAAAATTACAGTACCCTTTTTGCGACCAGCACGCCTTTTTGTGCAGTCGTCGAAGAAGTGGTACAATTGGTCGTCAAAGAGTTTAGCCAATGACGACTATTGGCTAGAAGCACTGGCCTGGCTGGCCTTCCGAGGAGCCTCGGGAGTGGTCGAGGTGGCGTCCTTCTTGGACCGAGAGAAGGACCAGCGCTTGGACGACGTCTTGGGAGCCGTGAGCTTGTGGAACTCCTCGACGGCGTCGCGGTTGCGCTCGACGTGGCCGTCGCGCGAGCTGGGCGTGGCGTAGATGCTGCCCTTGCGCTTCTGGAAGCGGCTGGGTGGGGTCTTGCCCGCGTCTGTTGTGTGGAGCATCATGTTAGTGGCTGCTATCCCCGGTATATGATGCGGAAATGACGGGGCGATTCGCTGGTTTTTGTCATGGTGAACTCGCCGCGACGGAGAAGGTGGGACGCGCGAGGAACTAAGCAGGTTCACAAATTCTTACCCCATTCGTCCGTGGCCGAGTGGTCGGTCGAGGTGGTTCTCTGTCGTGGCATCTCGACTTCGCCGCCCACAAAGGTGTTTGTGAATTGGGGGTTCTGGGTGTTTTCGGTCGCCATTGTGGTTGTGTGTGCGGAGGCTGGAATTACTCTGGTGGATTTGTGTTCCCGCCGGGTGTGTATGTGGGCTTGAGTGTGCCTGTGGTTGTCGTCAAGCTGACAAAAGGGTATAGGATATCTAGGATGTGGTCGTCGAAGTGGCAAATGATGTGGTAGGGTAAGCCGAGACAACGGTTCAGGTGAGTATCATAACGGAGAAGGTCAGAGAGCAGGACGGGGAAATGCGAGCTAGATATACCACCATCCAAGGCACCGAACTTAGAATGAGTCAAGGCAGACATGGAGCAGGAACGCAAGCTGCGGAGGGGGAAGGGGCGATCAGCGACCCTGAACTGGTCGACTGCACTGGGAGTGCATGCTCCTCAGAGCATGATGCGCTCAGAGCAGTAGCTAGCTCGCAACTCTCGACACAGCCCACTCCCGCCGTCTTGGATCTCCCCGCCGCCGCCACCAAGCCAAGCTGCGTCAAAGGGTGACAGTGACGGATAAGATTCAAGCTACTTGGGCAAGCGGGCACGCCTTGATTGGCCACGGGGCGCCCGGCTGCGTTACGTACTTGCAAGCTCGACCTCGCCATCCGTCGATGGGGCCTCTTGCTACGTCGCCGATAGCACAGCAACCAGTGCGTGCGGGCAGCGACCACACCCTCTTGCCCAGCCATGCCCATACCGTGCTGGTGACTGATAGCATGGAGCAGACAGCCAGCCTAGGCTACCTGACCGAGGCGGAGCTCATCCTCACCACGTATCCCTGATCCCTGGCGTCCACACGCCGGTATAGATGGCATTTGCCCGCGCGCATATGTGATTGTAAGCATACTCGTCATCACCGCCAAGAAAAGTGGCATACCCTGTCTACAGACGCCTCTTTGCCACGACTGGCCTCACAACAACGGCTAGGCATCCCAAGGGCTTACCACGGGGCGATCCTGGTTCCACGGCTGCTTCACGGAAGCGGGCAACCGGCGCCTCCGAAAGAGATGACCATACACAGGATACGTGGGCACGGGACCAGACGACATATTCAAGAGGACAGGGTACCATGTCGCCTAGCAGTCTTTGTCAGAAAGTCGACTACAGAGGAGCCTCGAGGCAGCTGGGGGATCCTCGCCCCTCAGGCAGCCTGAGACCAAGCGACTACCCAGTGCGGGATGGCCTGAGATTGCTGGCAAGCGCGTGGCCCGGAGCGAGCGCAGCAACCGATGATCTCCGTTGTTTAAACTTGCAGTAGCTCTCATCCTGGAGACCTTGGGCACAGGGAACAGCAGGGTTCGACAGGCCAATCCAGACCACAGATGCGGACGCACAACGCCGTGGCTGGCGAGGCTGGTTGGCTGAGGTCCACTCTTGGACGCCCCATGCCTGCTCACTGAGAGCATCAACGTCTTGTCGCTGCAGCTCCATCTGATCTCAATATGGGAGAGTGTGTGCACGACGTGTGGTGAGCAGCCACCCCAGGGTGGTATGGGGCAATCAGGCAGGCGGGGAACCTGGTCCCGGCCCCACTGCCCCTCCCCCGCGTTCATTGCCGTTCCGTTGTCACCACAATCAAAGGTGGAACTTGACCCAAACTGCCGACTTCTCGCTAGACATCTCACAAGCCGATGTGTCACCCTCATGTCCATCCGCAGCTAATTTCCTCTCTCCAACGAGTGCGCGTCAGTCGCCACTCAGTATGTTCTTGTCTCCGACCACGGAACGGCCCTCTCGCTTGTTTCCCGTGCCCCAGGCTCTACAGTGCACCCACCAGCCTTGTCTGCCGATTCAGCACCCATATCTCTCCTTGGCACCAGCGCCCTGTTCTCAGCTCTCGGTGCCTCTGACCACTTTTGAGTTTACCTCGCAAGGATGTGGCTGATGCTAGGGATAAGTCGGTGCAGCCTACTTCGCTACGCACACCTGGGCAGCACTGGACCTTCTCCTGGCGCAAAGCCCACTTTGGAGCATGCTTGTTGTCGCACCCTTTGCGCGACTCTACCTACCAGTGGCAGCTTCAGCTCAAGTGACTGGGGCTTCGAATGCAAAAGAATGTCGTCCCCTTGCGGTCAGATCAAGCTCTCCGCAATGTGTCAGATGTGAACCCCTTGGCAGCAGGGGACTTCTCAGATGAACCATTCTCTCGACGGGCAACAACTCCCATCATGGAAATCTAAGCATCGAGCATTGTCTTGCGTTGGCCGCGCCACCAATGATCGCCATAACAGACGTTCTTGGACTGGCACTGTCTCATCTGAGCCTGATGTAGAATGTGTAGCCGCTGCACCACCTCCGAATGCACTGGGATAGACCCAATCAATCAAGGGAGCGGAGCCGGCGAATGTCACGACCACAACACCACGCAGGTGCTAAGTGCTGCAGGACCTTGGGGCTCTGCTGTCATGCACGCCGACGTCACTGTTCGGCGAGGGCGAGACCCCAACGCAGGTGGGCACCAATAACAACGCCAGGGCCCAGGGTCTTATCTGCGCCGCTCCGGCATCTGCATGGCGTGCAGCTAGGGGTAGCGTGAGACATCGTCAAGCGGCACCTTGTCCCTTTGTCGTACGTTCTCCCCCAGGCCGCCCGCTATCTTAGCCTGAGCGGGGGAGGGTGGCCCTGTTGATCAAGAACGGCAGAGTCCCTCAGATTGCGCCTCGAGGTGGCCAGGCAAGTTTAGCCCAAAGAGTCTTCGCACCGCGTGATGCCTCACCGAAGGGCTGAGAGTAATTCCCGGAGCGCAACAAAACCGACGCCAATTGTAGGTTGTGGATGGAAAGGGTTGCAGGAGTTTTGCCCCTGGGAGTTGACTACAGGGCGTGAAACCCGCAGTTTGGCACCCGTCTTGTTCACTTTACAAGCTTGATTCGTGTGAGGATGATAATTACCGGAACTTTGCACAGTTTGTGCTACCTGTTTCGTATCCTGTCGTGCTAAATCTACCATGGCAATCAAAAATGGGTCATGTATTCAACCAAGGTTCCTGCCAGGATGGCACAGTTGAAGGTGATGCACCTTGGAGCGAAGCACATGTGAGCAGCAACGAGTTCTGTCTACGAGATACGGCAGCATCCACTTTATTGATAAGGGCAAACAGTAGAGTGGTGTGCTGCTGATCATCCTGTATCGCTTTATCATGCCATCTTCCGGACCTGACCAGGTCTCTATTCTCCTGAAATAGGAGAGCACAAGTCGATGCTATGATACCGTGAAAGAATGGAATAACAAGTATATTGGCTGAGGTACAGAAAATCAATTCTCTTCTGTTTCGACACCGGGCGTGGAGTAGCGCCAAATTGTCTACATTAATGGGCAACGGTTGCTCTTGTGTCTAGAGCTTTGAGCCTTGCCGACATCTGAATTGCTGAAACCATCTTGGAACGCAACTTATAAGCCTTCCAGTACGGATTAGCAGCGGAGTTGGAGCAGGAATTGTAGAATAGCTAATCCTCTTCTTCTTTCTTGGGACATAAATCATGTCTTCCAAGTAAGCTGTACCTCGATTTCGGACAATTGCAGTACATGGGCACTTGGAGCAGATTGGAGGGACCCATATCTTTCATGGTCGAAATGTGGTCTACAACTTTGCAAATAATCAAGGACAGCTTTCAATCTAGTATAGATACAGTGTCACCAGACGTCAATATGAAATTTCAGCAGACACCAATTAAAGGACAGGATGTCGTGCTTGTCTCCTTGAGAATGCCAAAAGCCAGAGCACAGCTCGCCTCCAGCACAGTCTCTCCCGCCTTGATGCACGGACCATATGCCCTATCCACATGCGCGAACGTCAAACGTGGGGCTGGCTGCAGCAGCCTTGTTCAACCTCATGAGAGAGCCACTCGCTCGCTACAGACTGCCGTGGGAAAGGCGCTGAAGAAAAAAATCAAATACAACCTGCGACGGGGTCAAATCTCATCAGAAGATTGCACGCCTGGCACCACCAGAAACCAAAAAGTGACTCAAGCCTACCTTGGAGCGACTGCAGAAACATCAACTGAGGCCGTGAACGGCTGACAGGATGAAAAGCTCGCCGAGTTGAGTCACTCCCGCGTACTCCCTCGATGCACCGCCTGCGCCGGCCACTTTTATACGCCGCCGTTGCTTTCCCCCAGCAGTCCGCATCTACTGCCAGGGCTGCCTACCACTGCGCCTGTCCCATGCCCAAGAGGAAGGCAGACAGCCTCGAAGGTTCCCACCTTAGCAGCCCGCGGTCCACTCAGATTCGGAAAATGGCCACTGGCCCGACAGAGACGTCAACCGCCATCTCGTTGACGGACAAGGAGCGCCAGCTCAAGGAGCTCCTGCTCGATGTCGCCCGGTCTATCAGGGACAGCAACCACAGCCTGCAGCAGAATGGCTCATCGGAAACACCAGCAACAACTGCTGAGCCGGTCGTCCTGCGGTGGGCAGGCGGCTGGGTGCGGGACAAGCTGCTGGGCACCGAATCTGTCGACATTGACACGGCCATCAACACGATGACGGGCGAGGCGTTTGCCCTGAAGCTATGCGAGCTGTGCCAGGACCCGGCCGTCATTGCGCGGCACGCCATCTCGCAGTCCGACATTGGCAACCTGCACAAGATTGCCCGCAACCCGGACAAGTCGAAGCACCTGGAGACGACGACGATCAAGCTCTTTGGGCTCGACGTCGACTTTGTCAACCTGCGCCGCGAGACGTACACCGACGACAGCCGCAACCCGCAGGTGGAGTTTGGCACCGCCGAGGAGGACGCCCTGCGGCGCGACGCCACCGTCAACGCCCTCTTCTACAACCTCAGCACGGGCGAGGTCGAGGACTTCACCACCGGCCTGCAGGACATGCGGAGGAGGCTCATACGCACGCCGCTCGAGCCGTTCCAGACTTTCACGGATGACCCGCTGCGGGTGCTGCGGCTCGTCAGGTTTGCCAGCAGGCTGCAGTTCAGCATCGATCCTGCGGTCGAAAAGGTCATGGGCGATGACCGGGTCCTTGAGGCTCTCCGGGTCAAGATCAGCAGGGAGCGGGTCGGCGTCGAGATTGAGAAGATGCTGAAAGGTATGTCTGCGCGCGCGTACGCCATGCTGGCCATGGGGCTTGCATGACGAGCGATGCTGCTCATGGCGTTCATGCTGTGGGAAAAATCGACTAAACACAGATGTTTTGTAGGCAAACACCCCCGAGAAGCCCTCGAGTATATTGAGCGCCTCGCTCTCTACCACGCCATCTTCACCGACCTGACGTCCCCCACCACAACAGCAGCAGCAGCAGCAGCAGATAGCTCGAAACCAGACATCAGCAAGTGGAGCGTCGCATACAACCTCTTCGCCAAGCTTGCGGCTCGCAAGACACCGGGGTCCGTCTACGACGTGCTCGTCCGCCACGACGAGGCCGCCTACTACGCGTGGACGCTGACCGCGCTGGTCCCCTGGGAACCCCTCTCTGCCGCTTCTTCCGCGAGGCCGCACAAGGGGCCCGGCAAAGTCCCGCCGCCACCGGTCACCCTCGCGGCGCGGGAGGGCATCAAGACGCCGACGAGGTTCTGCGACCTGGTGACCGCCGCCCACAACAACCGCGCCGAGATCCTGGCGCTAAAGCAGGACGTCGTGATGCGGCGGGAGCCGCGCGTCGGCGAGCGGGACACGTTCGGCATGGCGATCCGCCGCTGGGACGCGAGGGGCGGGCACTGGCGGCTGCAGGTGCTGTACGCGCTGCTCGTCGAGGCAATGGAGGTGCTGCCTGCCACGACAGCGACGACAGCAACGAGTACCGGGAAAGACGGAAAACAAGAAGGAGAAGAAAAGGAAGACGAAGAAGCCTTCCTCGCGCAATGGCAGCGCTTTCTGGACCACCTGCACGACCTGGACGTCCTCGAGGCGCCCTCCCTGAAGCGGCTCATCGACGGCACGCAGCTTGCCAAAGCGCTGGGCGTGAAACCAGGGAAGTGGATGACGGCCGCGCTGGACGTGTGTGTCGCGTGGCAGCTGCGGCACCCGGACGCCACGGATCCTCAGGGCGCGGTGGACGAGGTCGAGGGCAAGAGAGCCGAGTTGGGTGTCCCCGATAGGAAATAGACTTCTTTTTTTCTTTTGCTGGTGTTCTGAAAATTTCCGTGGGGGGCAGGATACCCGTGAGGAGGCGAGAGTCTCTCTTGTGTGCAGTTGATGGAAAAAAAGAACTGGCCGAGCGAGTGAACGGAGGAAGGAACAGTGAAGACAAAAGTAAGAAAATGAGCTTGTCTGGGAAACGAACATGCGGATAGGCGGGTTAGACAAGACGGCGTTTGGATTTCTGCGCAAGAGGTCAAGCATGAATCTTGGCAACTTTACGACTGCATGGTGGAAAAGCATATAGAACATGAATGAGCGAAGGTCAGTGTCGCACCTAGTTGTGACAGTGACACGAAATGATCACGATATTATTGCAGAAAAAGAGAGACAGAGAGAGAGAGACAACCAAAGGGGTATATTGCTTTTGTGTAGATCGTCTACCATACGTCGTATACATTTAAATCTTTCTACTTGACGAGAGCTCTTCTTGCTTGACGTCTCGGCCTTCTTTTCCTCCTTTCCTCATTTCCTCATTTCAAAGAATTTTGGCTTCTGCCAGTCTTTCGCGCATCACCAAGATTCTCCCCGTCGCGGGGCTCTAAAACGTGTACTTGAAACCCCTCACACCCTCGAGCACAAGCTTGCCTGAGCCCTGCAGCTTGTTCTGGGACCAGAACCACACCGAGAAGACGCCGACCAGGAAGATGATGCCCAGATGCGAGCCGATCGAGACCCACACGGCGGTGATGTAGCCCGGGGCCTCGTCGCTCCTGACGATGAAGCTGCCAGCGATGCCGCCGGCGCCGTTCATGGCCGCGACGGTGGCGGCGGTGAAGACGCGCTTCCACTGGCCGGCGATGTTGTTGGCCTGATAGGTGCTCAGGGCGGCCCAGTTGGAAATGTAGGCGCCCGTGGCGAGGTAGGTGCCGATGTAGCGGACGGTGACCTGGGAGGCGAAGCCGAGCATGCAGAACCCGACGACGAGGCAGAGGCAGTTGAAGATGATGACGGGCCCGCGGAGGTTGTACTTGTCGCCCACGATGGAGGAGAGGAGGACCGGGATGACGGCATAGTAGTAGGGCGGCGCGGAGAGCAGGATGGCCTCGTTGGCGGAGAAGCCCATCCCCGACTGCAGGATGATGGGGAGGAAGTAGGAGAGGGAGGTGGAGACGAGGTTGAGGAGGAAGAACATGACGGCGAAGCCGTAGACTTTGGGGTCGAGGGCGTGGATGAAGATCTTGGACCACGCGAAGGGGTCTGGCTCGACGTCGTGACGGTCGGCGTTGATGCGCTTGACGGCCAGGGCCTGCTCCTCCGGGGTGAGGAAGTAGAAGGACTTGTGGGCGTTTTCGGGGAAATCGACGATCCAGAAGTAGGTGAGGATGCCGATGGCCATGGAGATGATGCCCTGGACGAGGAACATGTAGCGCCAGCCGGCAATGCCGCCACGGCCATCGAGCTGGTTGAGGCCGTAGTTGACGATGCTGCCGGTGGCGAGGATGATGACCTCGCCGCTCTGGAGGAAGGCAAAGCGGGTCTGCTGCTCACGGCGGGGGTACCAGACGGAGATGAGGTACGAGAGGCCCGGGTAGATGCCGCTCATGGCGACGCCGAGGAGGACGCGGAGGGCAATCATCTGCTGCCAGGTCTGGATGAAGGCGGTGCACATGGTGATGAGGCCGAAGCAGAAGGTGATGAAGCTGAACCACAACCGAGGCCCAAAGGTACGGCAGGCAATCGTCGACGGCAGCTGGAAGGCAATGCTGGCAATGGTGAAGATGAAGATGCTGACGCTGAAGCGGTTGCCCTCGAGCCCGAGGTCGGCGGGCATCGACGTGACCGCCGCGGAGCTGATGACGCCCGAGTCGAGCAGGTTGAGCGAGCACAGGATGCCCGCAATCGTGCACAGCCGCAGGTCGACCTTGCGCCGCAGCCGTCGCTCCAGCATCTTGATGTGTGCCGGATCCTCCGTCTCATCATCATCATCGTCATCGGCGCCGTCGCCGTCGCTGGTCCCGTTGCCGCCAACTTGACCGGCACCGGGCCCGGGCCGGAGCGACTCCGCATCGCCGTGGGCCTCGTATACGGTCGTCTTTGCCACGTCCTGAGGTGGCAGGCCGACTGGGACTGTGGAATGTGACATTGTGACTGCTTGGGCTCTTGACTGTGTCAGTGCAATGGCCCGCGACAACGACTCGGAAGGCGACGGAAGAGAAGAAAGCCACAGCCTGCCGCCGGCCGGGAGGGGGAGGCGAAAGAGTCAAGCACGTCCGGGGGTCTAGATATAGTTGGGTCAGGGACCCCTGGAACTAGCCATCTTCCGGCACTCGTCTCGATGCCTGTGATACTGTAATACAGGGTGCGGATTATGTAAGTGGGGATCGGACAGTTTGGTGCCGGCTTACAATTTCTCGCACGCCTTAGAAGCGGATGACAACGCCTGACTCAGCAGCTCATATTACCATGGCCAATCTGCAAACAATCGCAGGCCATTCTGCCGTGCCATCGCACCAAAGGATTGATTATCCCGAACTGCCGATTGGGAATTGGGTGCTTCGAAGCGGACTTCAAGACATGGGCGATCTCGCACCGTCGCATTGGGGCAGCCATGCCAACTCCCTTGAAGTCTGGCCATGTCAGACTTAGACATGCGGCTCAAAGTCAATTAGTGCCCGGCTATGGAAAGTGCGACGCCTCGTTTTGCGCGGTGCAGGATACAAGCTTTTGGTGGCAGCTGGCAGGTGACCCACCAGCTGTTGCACCTTCCACTCGGCTCCATGAGCTTCAAGGGCAGCAGCCGTGGACCCTCAAAGGCGCCGTGCAAGGGTCCAACTTACACAACACCAACCTCAGACCACACATCATGTAGCCACTGCGTAAGAACTGGGAGGCAACTGGTTCAATGTGCATGTGATGGCTTTGCAGGCAGTCTACGAGGCTGTTCGTGCCACACAGACAGCCCGCAGTACAACAATCGACCCCAACTGTATGTTCCATCATCATGAACCAGGCGAACCTGCCAGCGGCCCACAAACTGACGATACGCCAGTGGATCTGAGTGAGGTCACAATACAACAAGTCGATGAGTTCCTACGCCACCACGGCGAAAAGGTACAACTGTATGATCCTGTGTCACACCATGTTCACCATCAACTAAAGTAGTGGAATTCCCAGGATAGGCCAGGCGCTCTACTGACGGCATTGGCCGTGCTTGAAGCTCGTCCAGACCTTGTCCATGACCAGTCTTCACGAGAGCCTCTCGCGGGAATCATCAACACCATTGCACAGCTTATGACGCCGACATTAACAATCACGCAAGATGGTGGTGAGTGAGGCAAATTTTGGGAGTTACTGACTCGAGGCTCGGAACGAGGTGCCCAACTGACATTTATCTACAGACACTGCCGACTACCAGAATGTGCGCCAATCAGCAAGCATTGGCATCGATTTGGTACATCTGATCACGTCACAAGACGATGTCGAACTGTCCGCTGCAGCCACCGTTGCTTTAATAGCATATACCGACGCGACGGTGCAGTGGTCGGATCCTGATCTTGCAGAATCTGCACAAGAAGTCTTAGACGCTCACTTTGACCATGGGAATACCAGTGTCCAACAATTCATCCTGGAGGATGTTCTACACGCTTTCATTCGCCCATTGTTCTCAAAATCCCGACCCGCAACAGTGACTGCGTCCGGACGCAAAGCCGAATTTGTGCAGACAAGTCGTTACGATACCTTCAATGCCGACGCAGAGGCGAACAAGCCCTGGAAATACCAGAGCCGATACGCAATCACCGTATTTGCATGGACTGTCGACCACGCCGACGTAGGTATTCCGATCCTGGTGGTCTGGTTACACCCGGAGACCTCTATCTGAGAGTCTCGCTGACATTTCTGCTACCATGACAGCGCGAAACAATTCAGAAGAATTGGCATCAGTTCACACCAGTCTTACTCACTCTTCTAGATGAGACGGACACACCGTTAAAACTCAAATCTCTTGACATCTTCAAGGCCTTTTGGTCCAAGTGTCCTCCAGATCTGATGCAACAAACTGGCCTCGCGCAAGTCTTTGAAGACGCCATATTCCCTGCTGTGCTATATCTCCCCAGCCTGACCCCTGAGGACGAGTCCGTACAGGTGCTTAACGCCACATACTCGGCTCTGTTCGCTATAGCTGGCATTGACGCAGATTACAACACGTCAAAACCACAAAGTGATCCCAAGTTCAGCGACAAGCAGCGCAAGCTGGTCCACAAGATTGTCCGCGAGGGCATTCTGACCGCATACCAGCACTCAAGCGAGTACATCCGCATTGTTGAAGTCTTGTGCAAGCAATTACAACTTGTTGTGAATGGGATGGGGATTTTCGCTGTGAAGCACTTGAAGGTGAGGCACCATCTCTGGTCTTTTCTACCTGGGCTGTCTACTCATTATTATCTTTTGTGCCTTGTATTTTCAATCCATCTGACCTCCTAACCTCGCGAACAGGATGCCATCCCAATGCTGTCTGCCATTATCTCCGATCCTTTCGCCACAGTCCATCCGGCCTCTCTGATCGCCGCGCTTGACGCCCTGCGCGCAGTGCAAAACACATGCTGGCCGCGCGTCCCCAACTATGCGAATAACATTATCAAAATGCTCATGCTGTGCTGGCTGCGGATAGAAGAGGATGAGCATTCAAACAACAGCGATGGGCAGGACAACCCAGAGAAAGACGACCAACACCGGGGGGCGCCAAATACGGTCATGTTGGAAGCTTCAGTTATCAAAGAGAAGCTGAAACATAACGCACGCATGTTAGACGCAATACTGACCACATCACAAGAAGAACATCAAAACTCAGATCCAGTAAGCGGCAATGGGGAGAAGATTGAAGAGAGCCGCCGGAGTGTCGGTGGTGGGACATTATCAGAGCGTGTGCGGCCACTTGTCGAGAAGCACAGGTCTCTCGGGGAGTTGTTTGGTCCTTGAGCATCCGGTGTCAACCGTTGCGGCACGTATCGTTAGAGGCTTCAAGCGTTTTGTGGGAATGTGAAATCATGTATCAAAGAGCAGCGGCAAATATCCAAAGGAATCGTACGAGGTTGTCCTACCAAGAATAAACTGCGCATTATCGCTCTGCCCCATACCCTTCTCGTGATTCCCGGTCAAACACGACGTGTAACCATTCACAAATTGATGGAAGACTCCAGCTTTGGTCGCGGTGATCGACGCGGCTGGCTTTAGAAGCTACGGGTTTCGAGCCGTCCCTGCGCAACCTCAACATCTTTGATAATCTCGAGATCTCTATTGAAGTCTTTCCCAACAAGTTTAAAGTTAAACTAATAACAAGAGCCGCTCGCTGGCCGTTCGCTTGCAGAAGTACATATACTAGACTAGGCCCAGAAACAGATAGTGGGCCTCAATCTTCCAGGTCGAATATGTCAGTCATAGGCGTTGCTTCCACAGAGTTACAGCCGCCGTACTCCTCGTCAAAGCCACCATCGCCCCCAACACGCATCATGAGCCCCGAGTCTTCGGCCCCCGATGACAAGATCGACGCCCTCTTGCCTAGGCCACAGTCATTGTCGTCACAACAACCAATACCACCGAGCCCACCGTCACTACCACCACCGCCTTTCCCGACCCCGGTCCCGACCGCTGTTGCGGCCGCATAGCCCCCAGCCGAGACCTAGTCGACGGGCTGCTGCTTGAACAGGGACTTGCCTCTGAGCCACTTGCGATACGCCTTGTATCTCTTCTTGGTGAAGTCGTCGTCCGTCACGGTCAGCGGGTTCTCGGCGACGCGCAGCTGCTCCCAGTACGCGGCGAGGTCGTCCTCGCTCGTCGCCACCGTGCCTGCGCCGGCGCCCACCGCCGTGGTAGGGATGGTCGTGTTGCCCGCCCCCGTGGTGGATATGGTTGTCGTGACGCCGAGCAGGCCGCCCCCGTCCGTCTGCCAGCTCCCGCTGTTCAGGTATTCCTGGTACTCTGTCGAGTCCACGTCGGGCGGGGCGTCGCTGGATATGACGAGCGGCAGGGTCTCTGGGTGCCGCACGTACCGCGCGTAGTCGTCCGTCTCTTGCAGGCTGACGCTCGGGTTGAGAGACTCGTGGATCAGCTTCGTGAAGGTGCCCTGCGCCGCCCTCGTCTTCTCCTGGGGCGTGCGCTTGTGCTTGGATCCGTCGGCCGAGGCTGACAGAGGGTCATTGTGCTGCTGCTGCTCCGAGACGCTCTTCATGATGCCATGCGGGGCGCCGCTGGATTTGTTATCGTCGTGGTGTGGCTGCAGCCAACGCTGGAGGGATATTCCCCGCGAGCTGCTCCCTTGCTGCGTTGACTCGTTGTCTTCCTCTGGTATCGGTGTCGGCTTGCTGGGGTCGACAATCACGACGCCCTTCTTGGCCGCCGCCGCCGCCTTTTTGCGTTCATGCACCTCGTGGTCGCCCTCGACGCGGACCTTGAATGGGCTGAGATCGTATTTGCCCTGCTCCGCCTGCTTCACTGGGATGTACCTGATCGTCGAGTTCATTTTATACGGGAACATCTTTTGGAACGACGACAGCGTGGCTGGTCTATAGTATTCTAGCCAGTAGTCATCGAAATAGGAGACTGGCTTGTCGTTTAGTCCCGGCGGCGGTGGTACGTATGGGGGCAGGACCCTCTTCTCAAGATTGGCGGCGTTGAACCATTTCACGTAGTTGTGCTGTGCCTTTTGTGACCAAGCTCGTGGGTCGGCGTGGTGAAGGTAGTAATCCGTCGACAGATCCCACAGCATGGGCTGTCCCTGGGCGAAGATGTAGTTGCCCAGGAACAGATTATATGCCTCTTGCCGCTGGCTATCGAGGAACGAGTTGTTGTAGTAGCGCTTGAAGCTCTCAATCATGTCGCGCGAGTTGCTCGTCCACTGGTTGATTCTGCGATACGTCTCCATGGTGTTGACCAGCTGGGAGCCACCATACTGCACAGCAATAGAATCGCCGTGGTCGTGGTACATGTGGGTCAGCATGTTGACGGCATCCGTATCGTATTCGATGTACGTCTCCTGTAGTACGCCCAGTGCATGGAGCTGATGGCCCAATGCTCTCTTGCCGAGGATGAACTGTGCCGCATTCGTGCGGTCGAGGCAGTCGATGCAATTCGTTCTCGCCACGCCGTTTTGTACCATGGATGGCGTGATGTCACCATCGCCATTCTGGAAAAACCCCGTGGTCGTGATGACAGTCTCTGCGATGCTCTCGAGGGTATCGATGACGTTACCAGTCTTACTCTTGGCGGCTCGGCTCATGTCCCACGCCTTGTGTATGATTTTGTGTTCTTCTGGGAGAAACTGGTTGAGGTAGTCGATGGCTTTGGTGTATTCATCGAGCAGCTTGCTCTCTCTTGGTTGCCGTTCTTTGGCCTTGATCAGATTCAAGACATATACGGGCGAGCCATACCGCTCAAACAAGTTGTCAAAGTGCAACGCCGCTGGTGTATAGAAAGGATCAATCAGGTTCAGCTCAATAGGCGGCTTCGGTGTCACACCAGTGCTGTCTTGCGACCAATAGAGGGGAATACTGCCACGATGCTGTACATAAGAGGTGAATTGCGGGCTGGCGTAGAGCTTGGGCCCTGGCGCGTGGAAAGAGGTAGTCAAGGAATCGGACACAATCTGCTCCGTCTCGACATCATTGGCGACATATCCCAAATCGTTGGTGCCGCGCTTCAGGAACCTGGCACCTGCGTAGAACCGGGACCGCCTCGCAATCAGCGTGATGTAGGCCACGCGTCCATATATCGACAGAGCTGCCTGGTCGATGTGACCGTGGACAATCGGCCTGCACCAGTCGAAGGGGTGCTGGAGGATTCCTTCAGTCGGCTGCAACAAATGCGTGTTCCAGACAAACATGGAGTTGATATTGTCAAACGGCTCTCTCAGGAGGCCCTCTGCATTGGCGAGTCGTTCTTGAGTGATGTTGAACTGCAATGTCCGGGTGATATCGTAAGAATAGCTGAAGTAGAACGATCGAGTGAGGTCCAAGTTGTTCAAGATCCCCAGAAACCGCGACTCCTCAGGGTTCGCCGCACTGGGCTTGTACTTGCCCGGCGTCAGGGGGATCAACTCTGTGCCGTCCACTTGATATACATAATGACCCCCGATCATGGCGACGATGCTCTTCTTGGTGATGAGAAGCATGTAGTAAGGACCTGTGAACTTGATGAAGCCCAGTAGTCCCCAGGTCGTGCACCGCTGCTTGATGCCTCCTTTGTTCTTGTTTCCATCGTCGATGGTGTCCAGCAGGACATTCATCTCCTTCTGCGTGTAGACGACCTTGTCGTCATGGATACTAAGCTCCCCATCCTGGCTGTCGCGGTCAATCTTGAGCACACGGTAGCGCTTCTCGGTGGCATCTCCGCCCACGATGTAGTACTGGCCCGAGGTCTCGTACAGGGTGAACCTGGACATGGTGTAGACATCGTCCGGCTTGGTTCTGTCATCATCCGGAGGCGAGGTCTCCCGCGACGCCATATCGGGCCGGCTTGTACGCAGGAACGGCTGCGCGATGGCTGGCTCTTCGCCGTTGTCGTCGGCACCCTTAGGCTGTGGCACTGCTTGAGACAGGGTCTCGCTGCTTGCGTTGTTCTGCAGCAGCGGGAAAGCCGGCTCCGGGCTCACCTCCTGCTTCGGCCCGTCACTTGTGCCATTGCGCAGTGCATCCTCCGCGGGGCTGCCAGGTCCTTCCGGCGTGGTTCGTGCTTGCGAAACCGGGTCCAGAGCAGGTGCTTCGCCCGCCTCGGCCATCCTGTCTAGCGGAGCAGAGTGTTGATCGTTGCAGGCTCTATTGACAGTTGGAGCCTAGCTCCAGGCGGCATGCTTGGTCAGAAAGCCTCGTGTGTGGCCCTGTCGCATCGCTATGTCCTGTCGCAGGCATCCAGTTGTTCACAGCCGAGATTCACTGATACTACACAGACGTGATATCTTGGTGCTGGTGCGTGGACTGCGAGCGGTGATGCACGCTTGCCTCACAGGTCGTTTGGAGCCTCAGGCAGAGTCCACCCCCACCTTGCATCTCCACGGCCGCCATCCCCAGCTTTCGCACGTCATGTTGCAGCGCCGACGCAAATAGTCATTTCATGCATGCCAGCTCCGCGAAAATCAACAGGTGAATCGAATTCTGGGTCAAGTGTGGCATCGGACGAGCACTTAGATGTACAACATGCACCAACGATCGAGACTCGCAGGACTACCCAGGAGGAACCATGGCCCTCTGCTTTCACTTTTACGGTCTTCAAAGCCATGAGTGCTTGTGGTTCATCCCGGATAGACTACTCGCAGCCGGAATTGAGACTCTTCAACGTGGATCTAGCAGCGCTCCAATTTTGCTTTCACTATCGTTGTTGTTGGGTATCAATTTATCACGAAACTGTTCTGCGGAATTATGGACTACAAAGCTGCCACAGCTTGCTCCAAGTAGTTTCGAGGCGACTCCCACGCCAACCAGTCTGACCTCGTTGTTCTGCGTCATGGTTAGTACACTACAGCAGGACAAAATGTTGATCAACGCGGGGATTCATTGAAGGGACGTACGGCAGGAGACCCATCGAGTTGACCTTCCACACGCCAAGCGCAAGCGCGACAAACTGCATCGCAATATATGCGAGCCTGGCCTGGAGCATCTTGGTGCGGTTCGTCTCGCTCTCGAACCGCTCGAAGGCCTGATTTGTTCCCACGAGACCCATGATAGGGCCCTTGAAAGCCATAAAGACCATCATGATGCTGAAGATTTGCAGAGAGTTGCCGGACATGTACATCATGATGGCGGTCATGGGCAGGTTCTTGACGGGCGCAAGAGCAACCTCCCATGCCTTCTTGAGCTTAAGTGTATCCATTTCCTCGGGCGAGGGCTGGGGCCGTGTCTGCAGGGCAGCCTTGTCCTTCTTGTCTTTCTGTAGGCTGGTGTTAGCGGATGATGTGGCTTTCAAGGCGCAAGGTCGGGAGCTAGGATGTGCCGTACTTTTGAGAGTGCCGAGGACGACGATGGAAAACCGAAAGGGTCGGGGATGTTGTTGCTCTTCGACTTTGGCGGGGGAGGGTTTCTGAGATCGGCCACCCACTTTGGGGTCGAAGTAATAGCTTCAGACATCGCGAAGGCTTTTGAAAGGGGGCGCTCGGGTGATCGACCTCGCGAATTGGGACGACTGCGCGGCAGGTCGAGGAGTGCGAATAGGGGCGATGCGCTGGAGCTGTGGGCGGAAGCGTGAGATGGCGTCGTTGATGCAAGGACGGGGTGGGTTCGTGGCTTTGGCGATAGGTTCCTGCTGGCGAGTTGCTCGACAGACAGGCCGGTCGGACCAGACCCACCAGCACTTGACGACCCAGTGACAGGGAGCTTCCGGCTCACCCGCCGAGGGCGCCGCTGACTGCCTTAGTCATGGCTCCAGGCGGAGGACGGCAATTCAGGGCCCGACCTGGGAAAGGGGCACCCCAAATCAAAGGCTCCAGGCTGGCGGATGGCGACGGATCACTTTCCGCAACATCATTTCGATGCCTTCGAATTCTCGTCCAGGGCAGTCGACGTCCAATTCCACGACCCAGCCACCCCCAGCCCGGATCTGCCATTGACTTGCGCAGCTCCTGCCGTCGAAGCCACGAGGCCTCTGTCCATCTGCTCACGACCAGCCAGCCATTTATTGCGACAACCCGCGTACGGATCGTACGACACAATCCAGAGTCATCTTGAGTGGGAGATTCCAACCATAACAACGACCGCGACACAATAGACCGCGTACACTCGTCCTTCGCTGGAGGCTTCCGAGCAGCGTTGGAGGACAAGGAATTCAAGCTCTCCAACTGCCCACCGACTTTGCTGGGTCTCAGGGCCGCCCAGAAACGACAAGAGGGAGGGGTTCTGCTTGACCACACCAATTGTGCCACCAGTACTGCTGTCGCCAGCAAGAAAGCTACCTCTGCGCCGCCCACCCCAGCCCTCGCGTGCTGCCAAGACCCCTCTCTGTTCAGAGTTGGAGGCGTCGAGCCCATTCCCAAGTAGACTCGGGGACAACGCAAAACAGTACCAGCCTGTCACGAGGGCCGCAGCTGGGCTGAAGACGAGAGCTGCCACACGCAGAGACACCCACACACACCAGCAGCCCCGTCCACCACCGCAGCCATGTCGAGTGCTCAAGGCGGAGGCGACTCGAAGCTGTTTGCTCGCGTGAGTCCAACCCTGCATCCTCAGATATCACATCACACCACACGCTTCCCCACCTCCGATGCCTGTGCCCAGTCTCTATCTGCGCAGTCGCGGCTATCAAGCAGAATACCCCTCCCCCTTCACCCCGTACTTTTCCCGTGAAATACTTGTATCCCTCAGGTATTCGTTTATTGCGCCGCTCTTATGAGGCGCCCGCGACTTCATCGTGGCGTACACCCTTCCATTATGCCCAAAGCCCATGCTGGCATCCCCTACCATGAGCATGTTTCTCGCATATGTCCCGCCAGTCTACTCACGACCTGTGACGATGCAGGGCAAAGTCGCTGAGTTGCGCCTCGAGCTCAACAGCGGCGGCAAAAAGGACAAGAACTTCGTGCAGAAAAAGGTCGCCCTCAAGAAGATTGTCGCCAACATGACCATGAGCAACAACGAAATGGTGTCACTGTTTCCCGACATTATCGGCTGCATGCACATCCAGAGTCTAGAGATCAAGAAGATGTGAGTTGGCTAGCTGCAAGAGCCAAGTTTCGGAACTCCACTGACTGAAGAGGCTAGGTGCTTCCTTTTCTTGGTCAACTACTCAAGGATGAAGCCCGAGATTGCAGTAAAAGCAATCCCGGTGCTCGAGCAGGTATGCATGCGCCAGATCTTTGTGATATTCCCACAAAGCGAGCAGCCAGACTAATACTTCCGGCAGGATATGGAAGACTCAAACCCCTTGGTCAGGGCTCTCGCTCTTCGGACAATGTCTTATGTCCATGTCAAAGAATTCGTCCAGGCCACA
Source organism: Microdochium trichocladiopsis (assembly GCF_020744255.1). Classification (NCBI taxonomy): domain Eukaryota; kingdom Fungi; phylum Ascomycota; class Sordariomycetes; order Xylariales; family Microdochiaceae; genus Microdochium; species Microdochium trichocladiopsis. The sequence continues at coordinate 3,519,254 of NW_025763546.1, forward strand.
TTCCCTCTGGTCAAGCGCTTACTCAAGGATAACGACCCCTACGTACGAAAAACGGCCGCTTTCTGTGTGGCGAAGCTCTATGACCACGACAAGCAGATGGTTGAGAAGTCGGACCTGATTGAGCGTTTGAATCAGTTACTCCGGGACGACAATCCGACAGTGGTAGCCAGCGCCCTGGCTGGCTTGATGGACATCTGGGAGCGTAGCGACAACATCAAGCTCACGATTGATTACAGCAATGCGTCAAAAATGGTTGCCATCCTGCCTGATTGTTCCGAGTAAGTGGCTGCTATGAACTGTGCTGTCTGCATCAGACAACTAACACCAGCAATTCCAGGTGGGGCCAAACATATATCCTTGAAGCCCTCATGTCCTACGTACCACAGGAGTCTGGCGAGGCGACTCTGCTTGCAGAGCGGATTGCCCCGCGGCTTTCTCATTCCAATTCCGCGGTCGTACTGACATGCATTCGTGTCATTCTGTACCTCATGAACTACATCGCCAACGAGAAACAAATTTCAGCCTTGTGTCGGAAGTTGTCACCACCTCTGGTGACACTACTTGCAAAGGGTCCAGAGGTGCAATATCTGGCTCTCCGTAATGCACTTCTTATCCTGCAGAGAAGGCCCGACGTTCTCCGAAACGACATCCGCGTCTTCTTCTGCAAGTACAACGACCCTATCTACGTCAAGGTGACGAAACTCGAGCTCATCTTCATGCTCGCCAACGAAAAGAACATCGACGAGGTTTTGACTGAGCTGCGAGAATACGCCACCGAGGTCGACGTCCATTTTGTACGGAAAGCGGTTCGCGCCATTGGCAAGCTGGCCATTAAGATTGAGCCGGCTGCGCGAAGGTGCATCAACCTGTTGCTGGAACTGGTCGCCACAAAGGTGCCATATATTGTCCAGGAAGCAACCGTGGTAATACGGAACATTTTCCGCAAGTACCCCAACCAGTACGAGTCGATCATCGGAACGCTGTGTGAGCACCTGGACTCTCTAGACGAGCCAGAGGCCAAGGCGGCCATGGTATGGGTCATTGGGCAGTACGCGGACCGTATCGAGAACAGTGATGTCCTTCTTGAGGACTTCCTGTACTCTTTCGCCGAGGAGCCCGTCGAGGTCCAGCTGGCACTGCTGACGGCCACCGTCAAGCTCTTCATTCAAAGGCCCACAAAGGGTCAAGACCTCGTGCCCAAGGTGCTCAAATGGGCTACGGAGGAAACTGATAACCCTGATCTGCGCGACAGAGCATACATGTACTGGCGTCTGCTCAGTTCCGACATCAACGTGGCCAAGCAGATCGTCATGGGCGACAAGCCGCCAATCACAGCCGAGTCCGAAAAGCTCGACCCTCAGACCCTCGAAGAGATGTGTCTGAGCGTCGGCACTCTCGCAACCATCTACCTCAAGCCCGTGCAGACTGTGTTCCGCTCTGCGCGGCCCCGAAAGCTCGCGGACTCGCCTGCGCTCCAGAAACACCTCCTCCCAACGTCGCAGAACCTGCCGAGTTTCGAAAACGCCAAGAGTCTCAGCATGCTCGGCATGGGCGGCCAGCCGGCCGTCATCCGGCCCGGGCAGAACAACGGAGGCAACATGAATGACGCGGTCAATGATGCCGACGCCTATTTTGCGGGCATCGGCAGCCAGCAGATGGCCGCCATGGGAATCCATAACCACGGCGACACATTCGGAGACAACAACGGCACCGAGGCCGGATATGTGGTCAACCAGTACAATCCGCAGCAAGTGTATCAGCCTGCGCAGGGGGTGGGGAGCAATGGTGACTTGCTGATGCTGTAACGAAACGACTTGGGATGTCCTGGGGGGAAAGTCGGAAAGGCTGTTGCATGATGAAAGATGGTCACTGCTGCAATAACCTTGACGAGGGAATGTATATAATCGAATTTGGCAGCGGACGGATGTGTAAATGAGGAATTAATATCTTTCGAGTCCGACAGAAACGAAGGGCTCGTTACGAATATATGAGATTATTGGATCAGGACTGATCTGAGCATATTCACTAGGCACAATCTCGAGGCATCGCTTTTGTCGAAAGCTTCCATCCTCACATCCTCAAACGTCAAAAAATCCTCCATTATCACGCTACGGACTGGGGATATCCCCCCAAAAAGGACAAGATTAATTAAATGTACACATTTGCTGGAAACGTCGAAACCAGCAAAGAAATTAGCCTTCCAAATCGTCTCAGGACACCTGCCGCTTGTGTCTCTGCTCCTCCCTCCCCACCGACAAGACAGGCATGCTCGTGCTCGTGCCCGTGCTCGTGCGGACGGGCTCACCGACCGCGACTCCTACTCCCTCTGCCCGTCCTTGTCCCCCTTCTGCTTCTCCTCGTCCATCTTGTTCACCATCTCCTGGTGAGACCAGGCCGGACACTGCCGTGCCGATCCCCGCAGCTGAAGACGAGAGGGATAGAGGGCTGTTGTAGTTGGTAGCGTCTTCGGACTGGAAGCGGTTGTGGTAGGCGTGGCCGGCGTGGACGCTGCTGCCCACGCTGAGGGTCCTGCGCGACTGCGGCCTGCGGGGGCGCGAGAAGGAGGCGGCGGACTGCGAGGAGGAGGTCGGGCGCGACACGGACGAGGAGGCTACGAGGGGCGGCGTCGGTGGTGGTGGAGGGAGCGGAGGCAAGGGAGGCAGGTGAAGAGCGGAGTATGGCACGGGGGGAGGCAGGACGTAGTTGTAATTCCTGACGGGTTCGTCGTCTTTGGCTTGCTTGGCGCCTTTGTCTCTGCGCAGGATCGACATCTCGTGGCCGAGCATGTAGAAGTCTCCCTTGCTGCGCCTGTCGCTCTTGCTGCGGCCCAGAGAAGATCTCTGCTTGCTGTCACTCTGCTTGTCCGCCACGACCGCCTGCACCGGCGGTAGGCTCGCTCGGCCGCGGATCTTTCTCGTCCTGGTCCGGCCTCTGGTGTGCTGCTCCTGGTCTTGGTCGTCGGCAAAGTAGTCCTGCTGCAGCTTGATGCCGCTGATGAGACTGGCGTGGTCGCTGCTGGGCGCGTCGCCGTTGTACGCGCCGAGGCCGATGACGCCGCCGTTGCGGGTGCTGCTGTTTCCGCGGGTGCTGGTTCCGCGCGTGGTCGTCTCGCCCGTGTGTGCCCACCAGGCAGGGCCGCTCCAGACGCTCGCCATGCTCTGGTCGCGGCTGCCGAGACGACGCCCGCGCGTGCCCACGGCCATGAGGAGCTTTCTCCGGTGCTGCTCCTCGGCGAGGATGGCCCGGAGCCGGCGCGTCCGGATTCCAACGTATAGTCCAAGCCCCAAGGTGACGAGTACTGCGGTGCCCAGCACGGCCACCTGGATAATCAGGCTCCTGTCGACGGTGATGTCTGCAGTCAGCCGGCGTGACCCTTGGTTTCCATGCTTGACCACCCCGAACGATACAGGCAGAGAGCCGAGGTAGACGAGAGCAAGTTGCTTCGGCAGCGTCAAGGCCGCTGTAAGCGTAAACTGCCAGAACCTGATGTTGCAGGTCGAGAGGAATGCGGTCGAGAAGTGCGGTGGTATCGCGGAGAGGCGAGTGAAAAGGACGAGCTGGATGAAGTCAGGTCAGAAGATATAGCCAAATCTATAACACGGACGGATAGAGAGAACTGTCGAGCCATATCACATCAGCATAACCACTGCACCTTCAACTCACCAAGAAACCGCCTTCGCGGACTATGCGGGTCAGCGAGCCATATTTAAGGCTCGTGCATTCGAGTGTTAAAGATCGTCGTTTGAAGGATCTCTGAAATAACAGCCATGTGCCGACTGAAATGAAGCAAGTCAGCTTGTGTATGTTGCTTTCGTGTGCGAGGATCGAAATGGGCTTCCGCTCGTCGGGCACTAACCTTCGCCAAGTATCGTACTGACCGCCATGATCGCAAACCCTACCCATAGACCGTAGGCCGCACCGCACAATACAGCAATGATCTCATGGCCGAAAAAGGGTGGGAAGGAGGCTACGAAGGCAATGGCCCCAAGGATCAAGAAGCCTGCCGGCAGATCTCGTATAATGTCCGAAAAGGGTTGGAGAATCTTAAGCATCAGACGTCGTCAGTCCGCATTGCCAATCAATGTTTGCGGAATCGTTTCGGCCGGTAGGAGAAGTTGTCTTTGACTGACCTGGACGGCTTGAACGTGGAAGAGCGTGATAATGACAGCCAACGCGAAAGATATGATGACTAGGACAATGCCCACTATGTCCACCCGAAGGATGTCAGCAACAACCTGGCACGACGTTTTCCAGAGATGACTTTCACCACCTTCGCAGCGCAAGCTGCTGGAACTTACATAATAATCCCGCTCCCATACATTTTCGCCTCGATGATCCCAGTCGGGAGTCCACATCGTAATGCAAGGCTTCAGAGAGGACGTCGAGGTCCTGTCGCTTCGCCATATTCGCAGGCCGTCATCGATACCGTCTGCCAGCCACAGAGCATATGTGTGTATGCTGTTGTCGCGCGGTGAGGGACAGTTGAATGAAAAAGACCTAAGATAGATGTTGAGAGGCCGCGCCGCCTTTCCTCCGCGGGCGAACAAGGTTTTCTTCTTTTTTTCTTTTTTTTTCGAGTAGTACGGCCGTTGTCCGCATGGCCTGTCAAGACTGACGGGAATCTCGAACCAAGCGCAGTAGGTATTGTTCGCGGCTCAGCTAAGGTTTGCGACCAGGGCGCGCAGCCTGGATGTTAATTACCGTCTGTCGAGCTGCGCCCGCCCTTGCGTCTCCTGCTGAGACATTCCGCATTCCAGGGGGTTCTTGTGCCACGAAGTTGCAACCGTGACAAAACCCCGCCTGTCTCACTCGCTCTGGAAGCATGCATGGCGGCGACGTCGTGAGAATTCCTGAGGCCACAAGAATGGGCTTTGCGTTGCATTCGGCGCGTGGCCGATGCCAAAGACTGGGCCCCATGCCATCGACCAAGTCGCAAGTGTAGCTCGCTGGTGACTGCTCCCGTTTGCAAGTCAGAGCGGCACGATCCGTCCGATCCTGCCTTGTGCTCGCAGAGTAAGCACTTGTTAGACTCACACACAAGCAGAAAGCTCGTCCGCGTGCAAGATGCCGTTGTATCGCAGAGGACGTGATGCCTTCCAGTCAGTCAAACAAGTCCAACCCCCGCCGTCAAAATTCACTCGGGTCGGGAAGGCGGTTCCACCAATGCAGGCGGAGAAAGGCCGAGTCGCCCGCTCCTGCATCATCATACTTCTCAATAGCATCGCGAATCGCTTTGTTCTCGATCTCAAAACTGAGCTGAAACCCATAATTACCATGAGAACTTTTAGGCTCTGTTGTCGAGTAGATGCAAGTCGTACGTTGAATGTTCAAATCGTGACCTCCTTCAAGCACATAGCAATCCGGCTCAAAATGATCGGGCTTTAAGAAGTCCCGTACCATACTCGACTCACAAATGTCGACATCAGTCATGACGTTCAGAATAAATTCAAATCCCGAATCCTCTGGAGAGTAGACATGGGACCAGCATCGCAGATCTTCAGGGTTCGACCGAAATTGATCTTCTGTTTTTTCCAGGTCCGAGGCATAATCCTTGCTCCGGAGGCCACAGGTAATGACTGCTTTGCCGCCGTCGCCCGTCCCCGGCAGTAGGAGCAACTCGATCAGACATACAGACCTGGAGGAGCTCGGGATGAAGATGCACTGTGGTTCGTTCCAAAGCGCCTCGGGCATCACCCGTCCGATCACAAACCAGTTAGGGGTGTGAATGTGTATGGCCGTTTCATACTGCTCGTCGACCTTGGCTACTTCAGATCTTGATAACACGCCCGGTACTGTGACCAGTCTCCGTGGCGTTCGCTGCAAAGTACCGGATACCTGCGACTTGTACTCGTATAGTTCTGTTGGCCGAGCTCGCACAAAGCCGTGCCGCGGAGAAAGTTGCAGGTAGACTCCAATATTGGGACCATGCGGGTTGGCGATGGTTTCCCTCGCGCAGTCGAGATCTAATACATAAAGGCCGTCCATGATGAGTCGCGTTCTGAGCTTGATTCCGGTGTTCGAAATGCCTATCTCGGTGGTTTGTCTGTCTGTGGTGGCCACAGGGTTTGTGTTGATGCCAGGGTAGAACTCGGACGGCGAGTGTGCCAGGAGTCCACGATACTTTTCTTCTTCTGCGTCTTTCGCCCGCCACAAGAACAACGTCGGATCATGATACTGCCTGATGATCTCCTCCTGTAGCCGCCGGAAGGCTTTTCTCCCTTCTCCATACAGGAGCGGCATGTTTATGTCAAAGAGTCCCAGCAGGCAGTATGCCACATCCTCCTCGCGGGTTGTCTCTCTGTTAGCAGCCCATGACATGCGGTAGCAGACGGGATACGAAGTCGCTGGTCTTTGGCCTCTGAGCACTCTGAACGGTACCCCTGTGACTGCCTTCAACACGTGACAGTGTCCTCTCTTTGTCCCGCAGTTGACCCATTCGGAGTTGTAGAACTCGACTCTTTTTGGTGCGATGAATTCCTGCAGCGTCCAGCCGCGATGAAACCATCTACACTTCTCCAGCTGACTCGTGAGCCTGTCCGGATCGCCATAGGACCCGTCAGCCGAGTCGCCGTTGCCGTCGCCGTCCGGTCTCCAGGTGCCTGGTGGCATGTCCTCGAGGTATGCAAGGCAGATGGCAGCATTCTGGTACCAGGCATACATGGAGTTGATCGCCTCGCTCAGCTCTGCACTTGACGATTTGTCGATGCAGCATGTGTCCACCCAGCAGTACTGCAGAGGCTCCTTCCTCCGTCGAGCCAGGCGGCACGCCTGCTGTATCTTCTTGTAGCCGGTGCTGTCCTTGTCGCAGGCGCCGGTGCGGAATTCGTTGAATGTCACTTCCTGGCTCTCGGTCCAGGTATGTGAGAGAATCGCATACCTCTTGCTCTTCGGGTCTGTCACCCACTCGAGCTTGAGGGTCTGCGTGTTGATGAGCCACATTTTCTTTTCGAGGTGAGCGCCAAAGTCGTTAGTGACTGGGGGATTGAGGTCCAAGTCACAAGTTGGGCGGGGTGAGCTGTCTTGATCCATTCCGCCGACAAGGCTGAGGCGCGGCGCGTCTGGATTGGCTCTCGTTGCGCCTTGCAGGGAGGGGTCTTGTGATCAGCTGAAGGCTGGGGAGCCTGAAGTCGACCATGTCAGCTCGCCAGACTGGATTGTAGACATATGGAGATCCCTTGAGGAAGAAGCAAGTGTATTCGCCTCCCATCAAGAAACAGAACGTTGGTGAACACGTAGGTAACAGCTCTTAGAGGACTGCATTTTTCAGGCCACGTGAAATGGGTCGCTAGCGTTTACCAGAAGACAGCTGTGCACAGCTCAAGGCTTGGCTAGGAAGATATCAATATCCGTGATTAATTGCAGTGGGAATTCAATGCGGCCTCTGCCTCGCTGCCTCATGCGGCAGAAGAGTTTAGATCTTCCACCTGTCTGGTCGGGGTGAAGTGTGAGCGCTACGACAAACCTGCGTTAGACCAAAGGCCAATCCTGAAGCGTGATCGGACTAATACTGCCACAGGTATTCTTTTCTGATAGTCAACTCGTATTGTCTGAATGACATGTAACCCTTACTGTCGCATCGAATTTCAGGTGGAATTTTATATAAATTGTTGACATTTTACAATATAGCACCAACATACATACTCTCGACGATTTGCCCCATGCCTTTCTAACAACCAGTCCGCAAGTACAGGACTTAATAACAACTGGACACGAAGGTTCGAACTCAGCTGTTACTACCATACTTTAGGAATCTAATAACGTAATCCACAAGTGGGTGAATCACACAAGTGGATGAATCAGTCCCCCGCCACTTTCGTACAGGCTGTCTTCTTTCCCCCTTTTCTCCACCGATAATTATGGTACGACAATCAAATGAAAGCGATTTAGTTCTCGCGCTAAATGCGCTTCAATCGAACCCAGAATTGAGCGTACGAAAGGCTGCATAGATCTATAATGTATCCTTCTCAACCCTCTAACGACGACAACACGGCCGACCTGCGTAACAAGATATCCGACCACCTTGCCAGAAATTGACCTCGTACGAAGAGGACAGTATCGTACGATATATAATCGACCTAGATTCGCGATCGTTTCCACCGCGATTAGGTGGTGTTCGAGAAATGGCGGATCGACTCCTCCGCGTACGCGACGCGCCACGCGTCGGAACGAACTGGGCCTCGAACTTCGTACGACGACGACCTGAGCTCCGTACGCGTTTTAATCGAAGAATCGATTACTAGAGGGTCCTTTGCGAAGATCCGGACGCGTATCACGCGTGGTTTACGCTCGTACGAAACATAATCGCGAAATACGGGATCCACGATGACGATATCTATAACTTCGACGAAACGGGCTTCGCGATGGGCAAAATCTCCGCCGAAACTGTCGTTACGACCTCCGATCGACGCGGGAGGCCAAGAGCCGTACAACAAGGGAATCAGGAATGGGTTACAGTAATCCAGGGCATCGCGTCGTACGGCTATTCAATCCCGCCATATATCATCTTCGCCGGGAAGGTCCACCTCGACTCCTGGACCGCGAATAGCCCCCTACCGCCCGACTGGGTAATCGCGCTTTCAGAAAACGGTTGGACGACGAACGAGAGAGGCCTAGAATGGGTAAAACACTTCGATTTCCATACAAAGAGTCGTACGAAGGGTACCTACCGCCTCCTCATCCTCGACGGCCACGAGAGCCACCATTCCGTCGATTTCGAGCTCTACTGCAAAGAACAGAATATTGTTACCCTCTGTATGCCTGCTCATTCGTCGCATAAGCTCCAGCCTCTCGATGTTGGGTGCTTTGGACCTCTGAAACGGGCGTACGGTAAAGAAATCGAAGGTCTAATACGGGCGCACATAACCCACGTTTCAAAGGAGGACTTCCTCCCAGCCTTTTATAAGGCGTACGACGCTGCAATGACCAAATCAAACATCCAGGCAGGCTTTAGAGCGACAGGCCTAGTACCGTACGACCCGAATTATGTGATTTCGCAGCTAGATGTGAAGTTTCATACGCCGACACCGCCAGGTTCCTCTGCTGGACTACCACCCCCTTGGGTTTCAAAGACGCCGAACAACCCAATTGAGACCGAATCGCAGACGAAGTATATTGAAAATCGCATCGTACAACACCAGAATAGCTCACCGTCGTCCATTGTTGAGAGCGTACGGCAGCTGAGAAAAGGAGTTATGATGATGGTACACGAGCAGGACCTTATGCGCCAAGAGCTCGCCGAACTTCGAGATGCAAACGACCGCCTCAGCCGCCGTCGTCGTACGAAAAGAAAGCAGCTGCAGAAAGGAGGGTCCCTCACGATTGATCAGGCAAAGGATTTGAAGGCTCAAATCGATGCGACGCAGTAGTTAATAGCGGAAACGAGTCAGAAGAGTGGTCGTACGAGGAGGCCCGAAACGCGCGCGCGACGATGTGGCGTCTGCGGCGAGCCCGGGGATAATGTTCGTACGTGTCAGAAAGTTATATCTGCCTCTGAAGAAGAGGATTCCGAATAGTTTGAATTGATTTGAGGCGTTATGGTTGAATTGACTTATATATTGTCGTACGAGTACCCGATAACTGATTCATCCACTTGTGTGATTCACCCACTTGTGGATTACGTTATGTGCAATAGCTGCTTGTTTATTTAATCCGTAGTTCTCATTCGGGTAGCATCTCTCCTGTCATTTTCCCATGGTTAGCTCACTCTTTTGAACAACCAGTATCCGCGAGCCAAAGTTTGCAAGATTTGCGAAACTTTTAAGCGCAGGGCCGTGCTGAACAGCTGCTCTCGAGCTTCCGGCGTTGTGTGGTCGATAATTTCGCAGGAGATGGTCCCTCGAAATCTTTCCAACGCATGCTGCCGAAGATGACAACTCCGGCCATAAAGGAATTTGTCCGAGGTACCAATCGTTCTTCAGGCGCCAAGAAAGTTAGTGCCTGACTGCCACCTCCGTAGAGCGGGAAAGGCTTTGGCTGTAAGTCGTGTCTTGGATGCCCGTTCCCCTCGACGCCAACATCTGGGTGTCTGGCACTGGGCCTTCAAACATCTGACATGATGAGAAGCATGAGAAGCATGAGTACATTCTCTTCACTTTAGAAGACACGGGAAACCGTCCCTTCGGTATGTCACTCGATCAGTCATCCATCGTTGCACTCCTTGGCGGTTGGCTGACAGCGAGCGGGGAAAAGAGTGGTGGGACATAGCTCGTCCACGTCTGAGGCAGCATGCTACACGCAGCCAGAAGGCACACTTCGCGGCCCCTTTTGAGCATCACGGCATGCTACTACACAAGCAAGGACTATGATATGTCTATGGCGCCACGGCTGTATTAAGCCATCATGCTGATTCCGCAATCATTCACGACTTGCAGGGGAGGAAGGTAGTCCAGGTAAACATCACTAGAAGCCTGCGATCCTACATTGCTCATCTCCGGCATTCGATCCTGCGCCTCTGCGTGTATGGAAGTCCGAAGCAGCAAGCTGTAAGCACGACAGAGACGCTATCTCCCTCACCACTTAGCTTCCAATATTTCGTTATTTGCTTGTGCCAATAGACGAGACACGGGAAGACGCGGGCGCGAGACGGCTCTGAGCCCAATGAGACGATCATGATCGACGTGGCACACTGGGAACACATGTATTCCCGTGAAACTCCACCTGTAGTAGAAGAAACCCGAACCGGCAAATGCATGCGGCCGTGAGGAGACCTGTGAGACGCGGCGCTGCTACACGGTTAGCTGGCGACCTGGGGGGATGGGCCGATGTTGACGTCTCCGGCTCGCCGCTCACCACTTCAGCGCTCACCAGACGGCGCGAGGAGGCAAACATCCTCGGTGATGGGTGCGAAACAATTGTTGAGCACTGCCTTCATGGCAAAGAGCCAGGCTCCACATGGTACAAGGCTGGGCAGCGTCCTCTGTGTGGTTGTTGTCTCGCTGGTTTTCAATGCTGAGTTGAACGAATATATAAGATGACTTCGATCCCGGCTGTCTGCCCCCCCTGAATCCAGCATTCTCGCCAACATATTCAACGCAACCCTTCCTAAAACAGTCCGCAATCGAGCCAAAATACCTCTGACCACTCTCCTGCCCTGAGCCCAAACCCCCTTACCTCACTATGTCAGACGCAGAGACAACAGTTGGTAAGGACGATTGTTCTGATTCTGAAACTTCGTATGCCGAAAGCTCACACACTTGTGCTTCCAAGGAGCCACTGTGAGCCTTCAAGCTCCCAGCGAGGGCGAGACCACCTGGACAGCCACCCAGGTCGATCCAGCCAAGGACCTGGATAGCGGAGACAGTCAGGGCCGGCTCTCGCTCGAATGGAGCTATGGCCCAGTGCAAGTGAGTCGTCGCCAATCTCGCTACTCCCGAAGAGCGCAACAGAGGACTCGTGAGGCCTCTTGTTTGGAGCGCGCACCCCCGACGACCCTGCATATCCGCAACTCATTCTCTCGCTGGACTAACCTCCATTTGGAAAAACACAACCAACAGCTGTCTGGCTACGTCTCGACGGACACCTTCGCCCTTGCATATAGCCCAACTATCGCTGGCATCAATCTCGGCACCATTTACGGCAACCTCAAGGACGGTGTCGCCGTCAACGCGGACTTGAAGACCGTCAAGGGCCAGATCAAGACGTACCTCAAGAACGGCAACGAGATCTGGAATTACATTGACATCCAGATAGCATACAATGGTTCATACCAGGGAGACTACAAGATTATGACATTCTAGACTCATCCGAGATTGGCACAGGCTTTTGGAGAAGACGGTGTTCACCCGAAACTGGCGAGGAGTGCGGTGAAACATCCCGTTGAAGCGCCATCCGACCTTTCTATATTCTGTCCAGTAGCATGAATGAAGAGACTGCTTCGTGTGGAATTCTGATGGGTCATGGCAAGCACACGATGTTTGACAAGTCTCCTCGATTTGCGCACCGACAATTGAGCGTGTATTAGTGGACCTGACAATGTGGAAAGCTCCGGTGAAGATCCTCGGAGACACGACTTTTGCTAGTAAATTAGAATAAGGAAAGACGCCCAGTTGCCGGTTGTGACAGTGTGGAAGCAGCAAGATCAGTAATGCTATTGCAGCACTGGAGCCGCTTTTGTGTGAACACTCTCCGTCGGCATACCGCCGACTGTCATACCAGGTGCCCAGGCACAGACATACGTACCAGAGCTCTTGTGTGGTTGTTTGTACGATGGTCTAGCTTCGTCCTGCACGTACTGTCGGCCAATGAAGCTTATCCTAGCCTGCTTGTCTCAGACACTTGACTAGACACCCGGCCGTAATGCACATACTGCCCTTCAGCGCTTGCCACCTACCAGCAGTCATCATTCGTGCGCTGGGTGCTGGACAGAGCACGGCCTTGCGAGCAACGTGAGCAGGACTGAAGCCCACAAAGGTCTGAAAGTATCGACGCACGCACAAGCATGGAGTGTTCAAAACTTGGCACATGTCCACCACAGACTTTCATGGCGCCAAGCGAATAAGTCCAAGACTGGTGCGGATTTGAATATGCACAATACGACCTGACCAGATCACTTGGCTCCCTCAAGTGGCTGTCTCCAAGTCAATTGTACACCAGGATGTATTCCGAGGTGTGAAATATGTACAAGAATTGTCACAAGTCACGAGGCTTTCAGCCCCGCCGCATCCATTCTGGCCTGGTTATCACTATCCCCTTTTCGCATGATCTCGCACTTTTAGTAAGGATCGCCAGAAGAGTCCGAGTAGTCATAGCACGTCAGTCTGCCGTCGATGTTGCCAATGATATCGTCTGCAAGGTATGCAAATGCGCTCGAAAGGTCAGTGAAAAAAATGCTCATGTTTATATTTCTGGGCAGGATCTCTCCTTCATGGAGATGAGGAGTCTCACTTACGCAGGGGGACGCAGTTCTTTATTTCGACACCGTTGAAGTCGCGGCAGCCGATGCAGTATGAGACATAGTTGGTGTTGACAATGAGCGTTGCGTCGGCCGCGTAGCACGTGGGGCGGAAGTTGCCGCTGTAAATGTTTGAAGTCAGCCACACCTTGTCTCTGTGGAAGTGCAATACCCCTTAAGTCTGTGTGGTTCAGACTCACTCTTTAGCCGGGTTCATAACCCCATTGACGTTGTTCAGGCAGTGGTTCAAGTCGAGCCGGGAGGTGCGCAGGCGGCCGTCGAAAGTGCGGCACTCGCCCCGGAGCGTGGACTTGCCCATGACGCCGGTTCCGTCGAGGACGACGGTCGGGCAGGTCGATGCGAAACCACTCTCAAAAGTGTGCATGTCGCCATCTTCGCCGATAGCGGCAATGCCGAAGCCGGCAGCGGCAGTGGCAGCAGGAGACGTGGCGACTACTGTCGGCGAGGCTCCGTTGTTGTTAACAGGGCCGGCCATGGCGACAGAGAAGTAGCCCACCGTGGCGAGCAGGGCCGAGGCTTTGATATACATTATGACTGCAGTTGCTGAAAAGATGAACGAGTGAGGAGGTGTTGGGCAGTTGCTTGACGTGTGGCCATCTACAAGCTCATGACCTTGCAGGGCGCGTATCCTTTGAGCTTAAATACTTTCTGCTCGCCATGACAGAATAACGGCTATGTCGTCCTGTTCTGGATTAGGCATTCTCACCTTGTTAGACCACAATGGTACAAGCCAACCTGCTTCGAGCCGGGTTGGCCCGAATCCTGGAGTGACCCCTCCTTGCCCTTGAGGCGACATCATCACGGGATCGTACAGATCTCGAAGGTCTGTGTCTAAGCTCTTCGTCAGAGACTGTTATGTAATCGTGACATTTTCAGGTCCCGCGTGGTGGTGGTTGTTACATGTAAGCCCAGGGTCCCTTGGCGCCCTTGGTGACATCTCGAGGTAGCACAGGGTTTGATGCCGTCCATTGAAGGATCGCCGCTGCAAGCTCAATCATCCACGACCAATGGTCGGGGGACACTTGTGCCCCGTGCCGGAAGAGTCAGCATGCCATTAGCCTACTCGATCGAGGAGGTTGCCATCTCGGATAGCTCTGAGAAGGATGAGAATGGAGCACGCAGGACAAGAACCTCCTCCTGAAGCCACGACTTACACAAGAGACCGCCCCCACCCACTGTACCTGCGGCCCGCAACGCGCTAACCCCAAGGCGATAAGCCCCGCTAGAGCTGCCCGCGGCAGCCGATAGCGATGCGGCCCCGCTGAAATTTCCATCTCCAACGTCCAGCTCGGCTGCCGAGTGCGTACGCAGAGCCATCGTCGCATCTCTTGACCAAGTCCTCTTAAGCAGCAGAGCACAACACAACACTGCACTGCACCCCAGCCATGGAGGTCGACTTGCCCCCGATAGACCCGGCCCTTGAGCCCGCCTCCGCAGCTCCTCCTGCCACAGGCTCACAAGTCCCCTCGTCCTCCGCAGCCATCCCGCCGTCCTCAGAGTACGACCCGGACCCCATCATCGCCTCCTACGATGTCTACACCAACCCGTCCCTGCCCGCAGACCGGCAGCTGCTCATCATGCAGCACCCCAACCAGCGCCAGCCCTCGGTCGAGGGCTACACCAACCTCTCCGAGGTCCGCATCAAGCCCCGCAACCAGATGATCGAGGTCGACGTGCCCCTCTCCTACCACCTCAGCGACTACGACCGCGACAAGGGCTTGCGCTGGGGCACCGCTCTCTCGCGCAGCATGGCTGCCAAGAACGGCGGCACCCACGGCCTCGCGGGCGGCTTCGGCGTGGGCGCTCCCGCCATGCGCGGCGGTGCGGCCGCCGCCAAGCGGAGAAACGCCGACGAGGTCGACCTCGACCTGCTCGACACGCGCGACTGGAGCGAGGCGGTGCGGCAGGATCGCGTGCTCAGAACACAGACCCTGGGCGGAAGCTTCCCCGTCGAAGGCGAGAGCCACTGCCGGTGGATGGTGGGCATTTTCCAGGGCAGTAAGTCATGCCCTCTATTGAGAGATACCTTGGGGCGCGGAGTCAAATCATGGCTCGGCAATCTAAATCTAAGGAATCACCTCCGACCAGCGAGCTAACCATAACCTTTGCAAACCAAACAGAGCAGCTGCATCTCACACCGGCAACCGCCCTCATCAACCTCCGGCCGCAACTGCACCACATCGACGCGACCACAGAACAGGAGCGCCTAAGCCGCCCACGCGAGGGCGGCGGTCCCGGAGGCCCCTCCGGCGCCGGACCTTCCACATCCTCCGGCGGCGGCGGTGCTGGCAAGGACAGCGCGACAACCCCGGCGCCGCCCCCGCCTGCCGCCCGCGCCATCACAATGACGATCAAGTCGGCGTCCGGCAACGAGGTCACGACCGAGACCATGACGGACCGGCTGCGCTTCGCCCAGCAGGAGCCCTGGAGCAAGCTGAAGTACGAGGACGACTCGAGCAACCGCGCCTGGGACATGTTCAGCCAGAACCTGGTGTACAAGGGTCCTGGGGCCGTCGACTACGACGGCGGCGCTAGTAGTGGAGACGCTGAGGACAAGACAAAGACAAAGATCAAGACGTCCGCCGCCGACACTGCAAAGGGCCAAAGTAAGGCTGCTGCTGCCACCGGTGCGGACGGCGAGGCCATGGATGTCGATGGTGATGACGATGGCAGCAAGAACGCAGAAGGAAAGAACACCGCTGCGGACCCGACCCCTCCGCCACCACCGCAGCTGCGCGGCAAGTGGGCCACGACAGACTTCCTCAAGGCCGTCAGCGGGATGCAGGAAGGCGACGGCGCCGAGGCGGACAGGACGCACGAGGACATTGTCGAGATCAAGAAGGAGGCCGGTGCTGCTGCTGCTATTGCTTCGTCGTCGTCTGCGACGGCCAAGCCGAAAGCCTCGGCGGTGGCTAGGAAGGCTTCTGCTACTGCTTCAGGGAAGGGCAAGTCAGTCGCCTTTGAGTAGGAGTGGCGGCGACAGCAACATTGAGTTTTTGCGGTTCGATGTGTGTGCTGGTGATGTGCATCGGATAGTGGCGTTTTCGTTCGGTGCATAAGTTGTATTGTGGTACATTTTTCGGCGTTCTTGGGCAGATTTAGAACCAAGTCACAGCGTAAGCATTAGATCATTATGCCTAACTCGCAACGAGCAAGGGAAAAGTACTGGGTTGCACGAGGTACAAAATATTTGACTGGTAAAACGCTTGATATTTTTATGTGTGTTTTTCTTTTGGGCCGCTTTTTGAAGCTTGTTCGCAATTACAAATAGATAGGTCTACTGATGGTATTGAGCCAGATGGCTCCTTCAGTCATTCCTGTGAGCAAAGGTGCTTGATCCTGGTGTCCTCCCCTGCCGTGGAGCATTACTACTCCCAAGTTCGAGTTTCCTAACATGTATATGTCAAATGTCCGAAATATCATGTCGCTGGCACATGGCGTGCCCTGCCCACCGCAACCTGCCCTTGGATGCAAAAAGGGGACATGCCATGCACAGCACGATATGTCCATTTCGTGGTTTGTGTCCGCCAACGCGCCAACGCGCTGTTGCGCTTCAGCGTTCCAGGAATCCATGTCTGATTCCATTCACTCACGATACTTGGTGACCATACAAGAACGTTTGTGCCTGTCTGACACGAGACAACAGGCACAGTTTGTATCCTCACTCGTCTAATCAACGTTGAGGAGTTCAACATCGAGGCCGATGGAGCGCATGAAAAGGTTGACGTTGTCGAGGCGCTGCTTGGCCATGTCCGCAGGCAGAGTCTTGGCCATACTGATAGTACCCATGACACGGTCTCGAACGGAGGTGACAAGTCGCTGCTGCTCTTCCTGGCTGGCGCCAATACCGATGGCTGCCAAGAACTGCCAGACGTACACGTCCTCCCCGGATGTGACGGACCCAGGGAAGATATTAGGGAGGGTGTACTCAAGGACGTTGAAGAACTGGTTGAATTGTTGAACCCTGAGATGTTGTCAGCAATTGTTTGAAAAACTATGCGGCTTGATTACTTGACTTACCATTGACCCCATGTCTGCTCGTTCGCCTGACCAGCTTCCTTGAGCAGCTCGGCACGGCTCAGAATCATGGTGAACATGGAGACACCGATGCGCGTGCGCGCAACCTGGTCGACATTGGCATGTTGGGTGATGAGGCCCAATACACCAGTGACAATCGGGAGATCCGACTCGTTGAGAAGTTGGAAAAGGCATGGCATGACGGACATCGAGAACAGTTCAATGTTCTCACGCATGGCTGCATTAAGAGAGACAGGCTCACCAGTCTGCACCTGGGCACCACGCACAACATCAAGCTGATCCAAGTGGAACACAATGATGGTCAGGATAGTCGTGCGCTGCTCGTGGGTGAGATGCCGGAACACGCGGGGAATTGCCTTCTTGCCCTTGGGGTACGAGATGAAGGCAATGAAAGGGTGAATGGACGTGGCTCCGATAGACTCGTGGACCTTGAGCTCGCTCCACAGTCGCTGGTTGAGTTCCTGAAATTCGGCCTGGCGATCGATAAAAGCCTGGTCCGGGTTCTCACCGGGCGGTGGAGGCGGAGGCATAGCCCTCGACAGATCGTCCATCTTCATAAGGGTCAGGTAAACGTTCTCGATATCCTTCAAGGTGGCCTTCGTGTCCGAGATTTTGGCGTGCGACCGCTGCGCGCTGCTTGGACGGTTGGCATCAGTTGAGCTATCATTACGCTTGATGTTCAGCAGCGGCTTCGGGGTCTTGGCGTTGCTGAAGGAGATCTTTCCTAGACTGCCTTCAATGACAAGCTGCTTATTCTTTGGCTTGTTCTTGGCAGCCTCGACCGCGCGTTGCACTTGCTGCTCCATACGCTGGACGTGGTTGTCTGCACCGCGACCATGGCGACGCATACCGCCATGGCGGCCACCGGTCTGAACGAGATATGTCTGGGCAAAATTGTTGAGCGGCTGGTTCGGGTTCTGACGCTGCCCAGCCCGGAGAGAGCTTAGGACCTGGTAGTAGAAGTCCTCCGCGAGGGCGGCATCAGTTCCATGCTCGTTAGGATCGCCAGTGGCCGCCACCAGCTGCTGCAGCTGGATGCGGGTGATGAAGCTCTTGTCCTGCGGAGTCATCAGTCCGTTATCCTTGGAGAGCACGAAGATCTTGTGATTCCGCTTGGCGCGTCGAGCCTCAGCCTCTACGAATGCAGCCTTGTCTTCGTCACTCAATTGAGGTGCCTGAGAGTGATCCTGGGCTTGGCGGTTGAATGAGCCCTGAGCTCGGTGGGCTGCGTTGGGAGGGACCCCAGCCTGGGCACGGTTGGGATTCTGCAGGATCTGCGTCGGGGCCATCATAGCAGGTTGCTGATTCTGAAGCTGAGCTAGAGGGCTAGAGACGCTTGGTCCCGTGGGCGGAGTGTGCTTGGAGGCGGGTCGCTGCAAGACAGTGATGGGATGACCATGACTGAAGCCAGGAGACTGACCAGGCTGTGGGAAGCCCTGCGCCTGACGGTTGTCGAATGATTGTTGTCGGGGGTCGACAGGTTGTTGACGTTGATACTGCCCTTGGTGAGGAGATATCTGCGCATCGGGAGGACCAAAGGCACCGTACGACTGCTGAACAGGAGGTGTGGCCTTCGACGAAGATCTCAACTGTGCCTCTACCTCTTCCAGGCTCATCATCTTCCGTGAAGCTGCGGGAGGAGTAGGCTGACTTTGAGGTGTGGGAGTAGAGATCGTAGGCTTCTTTGGCGCTACACCCCAGATGGAAGCGTCCACCTGCAATTCGGGCTCGGGCTCCTTATACTTCTCATAGCCGGTTCGCGCAGGTCGCTGCTGATAGTTGTAGCCGGTCTGATAGTTGTAGGATGCGGGAGGAGGGACGGCTCGAGTAGCGGGTTGTTGAAGGTTGTACCGAAGATGTTCCTCTTCAAAAGCCCCCGCGACCTTGGCAGTCTGGCCAAAGAAATCAAAGTCCTTGCCGACATTGTTCGAGGCCACGGGGCCTTCATTGCCGCCACCAAAGGTGTCGTCGTTGAATGCGTCATCGGTCTCGTCCAGCTGGTCGCCAAGCCCATCGTAGGTGTCGTCGAACTCGAGCGCATCATCCATATTGCTGTGACCCGAAAGGTCCGCAAAGGGATCATACGTCTGGCCGAAGCCAGGCGCCGCGGTGTTGTGGAAAGCCATAATGGCAGATAAAGGACGCAGCTCGGGCTAATGCTGTCAGATAGAGCCTATAGTATTGTGTCTTGTTGGGCCAACTGCGGTTCATATAGTCTTATGATTAGCATTATCCAGCGGCATGGAACACAGCGATTGCGAAGCGACGGAGCTGGCTGTTCGTTGCACATGACACAAGAGGCAATGGACGATCCCGTAAAGGCCTGAGGCCTAGGTGAATTGATCAACGAGCCTTGCTCGCAGGGTGTGCGCGATATGGATGGCTAGGTGGGGTAACAGCGGCGGAGTCAAAGTCGGCCATGTCGCCAGCCTCTGGGACAGAGAGAAAGACGGCACACGATGCACGCAGAGGTGGCGAGATGATGGTGCACACGGGCCAGACTTACGACTAGGAAAGGAGAGGGATCTGGGATTTGCAACCGAGATGGGCCACTATCGTCATTGTGCGGAGGGGTTGGAAGCAATGGAGCGACAATGTCGGGTCGAGGTCGAGGTCTTGCGATTCCACGCGAGCGGGCGCACAGAGACGTCGCAGAAGCTGGCGTCTGGCGAAGGGTGCAAGAGGATATTTGGGCGGAGTGAGCCTGGTGCGGTGGGATTGCGACACCAGAGGCCCTCAGGTTGATGCGTCTGAGGCGACCTGGTGATGATGTGGTGAGCCACTGGTCGCATCCATGCTTCCAAGGTTGGATGGAGCTTGCAGGCACGCCTGCGATTCGCCAGCTGCAAGGCCGGAACTGCCACTCGTCGCCGCACAAGGCGTGGAGCCACCCTGAAGCTCTCGAGGTGATCCGTGCGCCGACTTCAGTACTGCAACTTCAAAGACTTGTCGCCAGTGACATGCTCCACGAACGTATCCTGGTTTTTCCCCTGGCCCAATCGCTCATGCGATGGATGAGATATTCTTGTCAAATGATTGACTTGAGTTCTCTCTCGGCGACATGGCGTTGTCTATAGCAGACATTTAAATTATCAGCACATCAGTATGCATTTGATAATATGTCCCAGCTTAGTCTCGGACGATTCAAAGTCCGCCCAGTTTTGCAGAATATAGGACGGAAAACCCGCTGTGTTTCTGGGTCTGAGAGCCATCCACGGCATGATCCAGAGAGCTCGAATTGTTACATGGCTACATCAATTGTACTGGAGCTGCAAGGCACAGGCTTGGAGCACGTTGGCCGGAGCGGGTGCTGCTACCCGTAGCCATTCAGCGTTGCGCATAGTGTTTTCACAACAGCAGAATTTCATCATCAAGGTACTCAGCGTATTTTGGTCAGGTACGTACGCAAAGAATTTCACCATGAGAAGTCCGCCAAGGTGTCTTCACGCGGGTTACACAATCGACAAGGACCTCGGGACCTCTAGGGAAGACCATCTTGTCACATAATGACGGGCATGGACCAGTGCTGACATTTCTGCTGCCACGAACTCGCCCTCCAGGTTGCCTACAGCATATAAAATCGTACTAGTCGGCCATTCATCTTGTTGCCCTGCCATGTGGCTGCACCAAGGTTTGTGTGGCACAGCGCTGGGTTTGCTTAAGCCTACCCTAGTTAGAGCTTGCACCACAACGCACGGCCGCTTGCCTTCTGGTAGTGACGTGTACAATGGGTTGGTAAGTGGCGTCTAAACATGGCCAAGGGGCGGCTACCAGAGAGACATTGGCCAGGGCGCGAGTGCAAAGACGGCGGCCAAGAGCTCGTGTTGCAAGATTGAATGCTTGACCACTTGGCCCGAGTAACTGGAGAACGTGCAGATGCGTCTTGATTTGCGCATCGCCCGACCGGGAAGTGGGGATGGCATTCTCTGGCGCAGAGCAAGGGACCCGACGTGATCAGCATCCATGCTTGTGAGTTGCGATGGAAGCCCCGAACAGCACTTACGATGGAGGGAGAGCTTGAACAGCATCTATCTGTCTTTTCCCCCAAAATGGCTGCCGGACTACTTGCGGAAGGCAAAGCTCAATGTGCGACTGGCCGATTGGGTTGATGGCTTTCCTAGGGCGGGCGGGTTCCGCCAAGACCGCGACACGCCAGGGTGTGGTGACCCCAGGATGCGCGGCCTCGGACGCAATGCAGTTTCGGCTGTGCGGTCTTCTGGAAGCCTTCTGCTTCGTCTGCCGATCAGGGCTCTGGGGTCGAGGGCGATGTTGGTCGACAACCGCGAAAGTCAGGCCCATCTGTACCTGGACGGATGCGAACCATCACCACGAAGCAATGGGTTCTCTGGAGCGCTGCTCACCGCACAATGGCATCTGCACCGGATGCAAATGTCCACGCCGGGACATGCTGTGCTGCCACAGGATAAGCGGCATCGGGCCAGATGGGGGGCTTGTCTCAGTCTGAAGTCTGTGTTGCTGCTAGCAGCCTGCCCGCCAGCCGTGTCCATTCCATCCTGCCTTGCTGTCCCCTGTCTGCAGCCATGTCCCACTCGCGACCAGCTTGAGAATGCGACACTAGACAATGCACCCTGCGGTCCCTTACGATGAGATGCAATGTCGGCGCCGGCTGGCCCTGCTTGGGGGCTGCTGCTGCATGCAGCTCTGCTCGTCGAGTCTGGCTACAATAGGGTACAATGATAATCGTAGAGAGCTCTCTGCCCCACAGGGCTCCCTTGCTAGGGGCTGGCGATGCACACGCAGGCACAAAGACAGCAGCAGCAGCGGCAGGTTGAACCCCTTGGCCAGGTCCTCCCTGGCGGCGTCCCCAGCACAAGGACTTGGCCACTGACGGCTGGATCCGCGCCCGCCGCGCGCCCCGCCCCTATTCCACCACAGATCCGTGGCGTAAAGTACGAGTGAGCGTGTCCACGTATTGCATTGCCCATTGGCGGCCCATACTTCCTCGTGCCGGCAGCCAAGCGTCCTCTTCCCTCCTCCCATCGTCTGTCAACTTTCGTGGTCCCTGCCTGCATCTTCTTTTGCTGCTGGCATCACGGGCTGCGTCTCCCTGTTGCATCTACACCAATTCGTCAAGATGGCCGCCGGCAGTGCGCGCATCGTGCGATACATTCTCCTCTCAGTCTTTGTATGTCCCTGGGTCTTCGTGGCTATCTCCGCTGCCTAGTCTACGGTACACCTTGCTAACTTGAGTCCGCCATCGTCACAGGTCTTGGCTGTGTTCTACTACGTCTCCCACTCGTCCTACGACGGCCCGGCCCTCAACACCGATTCCTTTACCAAAGGCACCGGCTTTGGAACCCATGGAACCCCTGGAGGTCTGACGGGTAGTGGTAGCGGTGCTGCCGGCTCCGGCAGCAATGCCGCCGCTGGTTCGGGCTCCTCTGGCAGCAGCTCGTCCAGCTCTTCTGGCTCCGGCCTCACGAACCAGCACAGCGGCCTCGATGCGCCCATGGCCATGACCCCTGCCGATGCTGGTTGGAACGACCTCACAGGCCCTGCCCCGGGTCCTCGCATGAATGCCACCTTCGTCACTCTCGCTCGCAACAGCGACGTTTGGGAGATTGCCAAGTCGATTCGCCACGTCGAGGACCGCTTCAACCGCCGCTACGGCTACGACTGGGTGTTCCTCAACGACAAGCCCTTTGACGCCACCTTCAAGAAAGTCACTTCGTCCCTGGTCTCTGGAAAGACCTTCTACGGCGAGATCCCCAAGGAGCACTGGTCCTTTCCCGAATGGATTGACCAGGACAAGGCAAGAAAGGTCCGCGAGGATATGGCCCAGCGCAAGATCATCTACGGCGATTCTGTGAGCTACCGCCACATGTGCCGCTTCGAGTCCGGCTTCTTCTTCCGCCAGCCTCTGATGATGAACTACGAGTACTACTGGCGTGTCGAGCCCAGCATTGAGCTTTACTGCGACATCCACTACGACCCCTTCCGCTACATGAAGGAGAACAACAAGAAGTACAGCTTCGTCCTCAGTCTGTACGAGTACGTTGAGACCATCCCCACTCTCTGGGACAGCACCAAGAAGTTCATGAAGAACCACCCCGAGCACATTGCCAAGGATAACTCGATGGCCTTCCTCAGTGATGACGGTGGTGACACTTACAACCACTGCCATTTCTGGTCGAACTTCGAGGTCGGCAGTCTCGAGTGGCTCCGGTCCGATGCCTACATCGACTTCTTCGAGTCTCTGGACAAGGACGGTGGCTTCTTTTATGAGCGTTGGGGTGATGCCCCTGTCCACTCGATTGGCGCTGGAATCCTGCTGCCCAAGGAAGAGATCCACTTCTTCAACGACATTGCATACTACCACGTCCCCTTTACCCACTGCCCGACTGGCGAGCAGAAGCGTATCGACCTCCGCTGCCACTGCAACCCTAAGGAGAACTTTGACTGGAAGGGCTATTCTTGTAAGTGCTCGCGTGAACAAACCGGCGATTCTTGACAAACGACTAACACAGATATCACAGGCACTTCTCGGTACTTCGACCTGAACGGCTTGGAGAAGCCTGAAGGTTACGAGGCCCAGCAAGACTAAATGACTGGGAAAACAGTTGGATGTACTGATACGGTGTTCACGGTTCATTGGAAGCGCCGGATGGGGTCAACCCGTGATTTTGTCATGCCATGTCAACCTGCAAATCCGGCACGCTCGACCTTCCGAGCACGGCCAAACAGAAAAGAACGAGTTGGAAGACATGAGGAGTCTTCTAGTAGGGACGGCGTCACAACGGTCAATTATGTCATTTTTGAGCATTTGGGCTGATCTTTTTGGACGGCACGGATCGGATCGGAGCGGCGGGCGGGCGTACCAAGCAAGCCAGGAAGATGGCAAATATAGAATGAAACCCACCAGGCCGGTATGACATGATTTGTTGTCTTGCTCTGTTCTCCAGGCTTTAAACTGGCGAGATATGCAACTGGCGTGATATCTTACAATGCTACTATGCTGCTCCCCTCCCATCAAGCCTTATGCAACGCCTATGTCGACCCCCGATGCACTCGCCAAGAGCCAAGTTTGCGCCCGTGGTGTATCTCTTTGATTCCCGTTCCTCCATTTTGCCGAAGTCCGCGATCTATCAATACATTGGCTCTCCAATCCACTGCAGAAATACTAATGTCCAGTAGGTGTACATGGCAGCCGACAAAATCTCGTAGCGGCGAAAGTGGAAGGACTCTGTGAGGTCGCTCGCGTGCGATATCTATTCATGCAGTAATTATACATCTCAAGATTCGACAATTATGCACCGACGGCAGCCTTCTTGGGCTTTTTTGTGCCAAACTTGCTGCGGCTGGACATCCGCGTCGCAACACCGCCCTGGGAGTTGGCGATAACTCTGTTAGCCAGCAGATTCGTCCACCTCCCCAAAACTCTCCGAGCGCTTCCTCATGGCATTTGCTCCAGCCTGGACGGTGGAATCTCCACACGAGGGAGAAATCTGACAAGATACAGACAAGAACGTAAAGACCAAGGGGAAGCAGAGAAAGACTCACGAGATCCAATGCGCCCCTGACAAGCCGATACCGCACACCAGGACAGTCCTGCGCCCGGCCGCCGCGGACCAGCACGACGCTGTGCTGCTGGATGTTGTGGCCCTCCCCGGGGATGTACGCCGAGATCATGCGGCCCGAGGACAGCCGAACACGGGCCATCTTGCGCTCGCCCGAGTTGGGCTTCTTGGGCCGCACGATGCCGACCTTGATGCACACGCCCTTCTGCTGGGGGCACCGCGTGTCGGACAGGGCCGGGGAGACGGCGTGGCGGGCGCGCTTGCCTTTTCGCATTCCCTGTTGATGTTGGAGAAAAATCAGGTCCATGTTAGCCTTGTCGTGAGTTTTCGCTTCCATAGTACGTGTAGGTGAATGTCGTGTTCGGGGTTTGTTTCTGCTGGGTGGGAATGTAGTTTGCGGGATGGAGGCCCCGGCTGGTTCTATGGCGGAAGGTATGTAGATCGAGCGGACGTCAAACGTACCCTTAGCACCTGGTTGAGGGTCTTGTTCTGGATGGGTGTCGTCGAGAAGAGGCGATGTGCGGGCCGCAGTGTTGAGCTGGCGGCGGTGCGGCTCGCGAGGGTTGGGATGCGCGGTGTGGCTGTCGCGGTGGTCCTCGGCGCTATTGATCGCCAGGCCGTTGCCGGCCGCAGTTGTCTGAGTATTGTCGCGACCATCGTGGTGGCTGGCTGTGTGTGTGTGTGTGTGTGCAGGATTGCAACAGTGCGCCAGGCGTGCTTGCACCTCCCTCCCGTCTTTGACGATGAAGTTGGCGATGCAATTTCGGCGCTCTAACTTGCTTGGCCACACACAACAGCTGGGGTCAACTGGCAGAAGAAGAGGTGGAGCGTAATCGATAAGCTGGCCAAGTAGGACAGACATGCGGGTCGTAGTTGGTGGGGCCGGCCTCTCGCTGTTCGCGTCGCCCACATTGTTGGTGTCTGCCCGCCCGCAGTTCAGCTTGTCTCTTCACATGCCGCACTTGAGCACCCAGTGAGTCCCCATTCAAGACCTCTGGGACAGCTGTGATTGGCGCGAGCCAGAATCTGGGGGCACGCGCGCAGCGAGAGCTTCCCCACGAAACAGTCGCCCGCCCCTTCGGCCTTCCGCCTACCCTCGGCAAAGCATGGGTGAGCCGTGGGATGCCTTCTCCGTCGCCCGCCACTCCGCCCGTCTTCTGACTACTTCTCTGACGCCGTGCATGTGTTGAGACTTTCTCCAAACCCTTTTGCCCCTCGTGATTCCGCCCCCTTGGCACGCCTCTTACAGCCTCAGCGAATATCGTGCAACGCTGCTTTTGTTGTTGCCCCCCGGATTCGCCTCCCCCGCCTTCCTTCTCCAAATTCCCCAACGACAACCATCCGTCTCCTGCTTCTGAAATCTCGTAATCAGCCGCAAAATCCGCCGCCATGTCTGCCATTGCCAGAGCCCTGCGGCCTGCTGTACAGCGAGGCCAGGCCGTTGCTGTTTCTGCCACGGCTTCTGCCGGAAGACTGTCGACTGCCTCTGCTAGAAAATGCCGTCCTACGCGGACATTCACAGCCCAGCAGTGAGTTCCCTGGCTGGCGTGATGAAATACAATTCTATCTTGATGGCGCCCTATATACTCACACCACCGCCTTTAGAATGCGCCCTCTGTCCGTCACGGCTCGGCGTTGCACCGAGCTCGACGAGCTGACGCCCACGCCGATAACGCACTTCTCCGAGATCGAAACTGCCATGCAGGACTCCGTCTCCAAGTTCGCCAACGACGTCATCCTGCCCAAGGCCCGTGACATGGACGAGGCCGAGAAGATGGACCCCTCAGTTGTCGAGCAGCTATTTGAGCAGGGCCTCATGGGTATCGAGATCCCCGAGGAGTACGGCGGCGCGGGCATGAACTTCACCTCCGCCATTGTCGGCATCGAGGAGCTCGCGCGGGTCGATCCCAGTGTCAGCGTCATGGTCGACGTCCACAACACCCTCGTCAACACCGCCGTCCTCAAGTGGGGTAGCCCCGAGCTCAAGAAGAAGTGGCTGCCCCGGCTCGCCACCGACACCGTCGGCAGCTTTTGCCTCAGCGAGCCCGTCTCCGGATCCGATGCTTTCGCGCTCGCCACCAAGGCCACCGAGACCGCCGACGGCTACACAATCTCGGGCGGCAAGATGTGGATCACCAACTCGCTCGAGGCCAACTTCTTTATCGTCTTCGCCAACCTCGACCCGAGCAAGGGATACAAGGGCATCACTGCCTTCATCGTCGAGAAGGGCACCCCTGGCTTCGAGATCGCGAAGAAGGAGAAGAAGCTCGGCATCAAGGCCAGCAGCACCTGCGTCATTACTTTCGATGATGTCAAGATCCCCAAGGAGAACCTCCTCGGTGAGAAGGGCCAGGGCTACAAATACGCTATTGGTCTTCTCAACGAAGGCCGCATTGGTATCGCCGCGCAGATGACTGGTCTGGCCCTCGGCGCCTTTGAGAACGCCGTCAAGTAAGTTTGCCACCAGCAAATGTACTCGTCTCCACCAGACAACACTAACCGCAACGAATCTTGCCAGGTACGTATGGAACGACCGCAAGCAGTTCGGCTCCCTGGTTGGCGAGTTCCAGGGCATGCAGCACCAAATCGCCCAGTCGTACACCGAGATCACGGCCGCGCGGCACCTGGTCTACAACGCCGCCCGCAAGAAGGAGGCCGGCGAGGACTTTGTGCGCGACGCCGCCATGGCCAAGTTGTACGCCTCGCAGGTCGCCGGCCGCGTCAGCGGCCTCGCCGTCGAGTGGATGGGCGGTATGGGTTTCGTGCGCGAGGGCCTGGCCGAGAAGTTCTTCCGCGACAGCAAGATTGGCGCCATCTACGAGGGCACCAGCAACATCCAGCTCAACACGATCGCCAAGCTGCTGCAAAAGGAGTACACCGCGTGAGCGGGGCAGATTCATTGATGTTGATGTGCGGGTGTAAAGACATAGGAACGGACGTTTGGCGCTGCGTTATTAGACATTTAAAAATCGGCATGCAGCAGCTACGCGACCATGAGGAGTCATGTATCTTGCGGTACTTAAAAATCTGGTAAAGAACAATAAAAACAAGCATACAGCCAAACGCGTAGTCACGAGATCTTCCTCGATTTAATAGCTGAAGGAATATATGTTGTGTCCAGCGCCCGCCAGCTAAGTCGTTGATCAATGAAACATGACAGAAAGGCTTGAGATGATCCTATGCCACAGCAGATTGTATGCGGAGTGGAAAGAACTGACGCGTACATCTTTCAGATCGTGCTGTGTGCTTTGTTCACACAAAGCTCCAGTCCTAGACGCTGAACATACGATTGCACAATTAGAGTAATCACGATGTGCTGGTCTCGCGATAGTCGAGCCATGAACGTGGGGTTGTGGGCTGTGCCGTTGCATAGCAATCAGCCATCCCGGCCCTCGCTACAAGGGTGAAGGGCCAGACACGGACATGGGTGCCACGCAGAGTGCACATATAGCGTGCTGCTTGATCCACAGTCCCAGCAGATGCATCTACCATTGTCCCAGTTGGGGTTGGGAGTGTTTCTATTTCTGGTCCATGCTGTAGTAACAAACACTTAGAAATACCAATACCAAGGTTTTGGATTGGAGAATATCCTGGTCTCCATGCACGTTGCCCAGATATCAGCATTGTATGACGTCCAGTGCTTAGGATTTACCCTCGGATTCTGGGAAGCAGCTCGTCATGCCAGGCCAGCACCCTTTGCAGGTTCTGGAGGGAAACCCCTGTGCTGCAGGTTTTCCCGGAGCTTTTTATCCCACAGCGATCGGATGCATACCATTCGCTGTGATATACGGCAGACGGAAGCATGGCCGTAGGACTTGACCTATGCCATGGGATCTTCCACGGGGGATTGGTTGGTGCCCGGGTGTAGGGAAATTATCAGGGGAATCCGGGCTGCCTTTTAAAACCTTACAGGCCCCCAGGCCACCAGAGCCGGGGAGAATGACGCCCGGCCCGCGGGTCGCATCTCCCTGCGGGTGAAGGGAAGCTATGCGGCGCCTAATAATCACGATGCGGCCACTAGACCCGAGTGGCGTTCTTTTTCTCCCTCCCCCTTGTCAGTGATGGCGTTCAACACAGTGGGTTTCTGCTGCTTGCTGGCTGCCCAAAATCATGTTGGTGGGGGCCACGGGTCCTGCTGCCGTTGTTTTAGGTCCTGGGTGGCTGGAATTGAGGGTACAGAGGCGTCTTTGAGAAGCTCCACCGTGAACCTTGTGTGCGCCGCTGCCATGGATCACCCAGTCAGACATACCTTGGATGCTGGAGATGGTTGTTGACCAGCTATCGTTCCCAAGTGGCATGCCCTTGCTCTCTTGAGCACTGGGCAGTTAGTTCCGCGCTGACACGGGGGTTCTCGTACTGTCTCCTGCCGGACACCGTCATTTCAAAAGAGCCGAGCAGCCGGTCAGACGTGGGTTGTGAATCAGCGAGCACCAGGCCTGCCTCCGCTGTGCCAGCAGTTGCAAGTAATTAGAGCCGTGCCGTCGGGGCTGAACGGGAGCTGGGGTTGTGGTTGGCTACCAGTTACGATGGGCCCTGGCCTCATAAGGCACAGCTGCACCTGCCATGTTTATTTTAAGGATCATCTAGCCTGGAGCACGGACGCAGCCCCTGCCCGGCGGGGCTCGAGTGGGGTTCCCCGTGCTCTGTCTCCTGCTCTTTCCTCACTTCACAATTCAGTCTCTGATGTCCTGGCCAGGCATGGCTGAACAAGTCACCAGTCTTACGGACTCACAGGTGAGACCTCTTAGCTTGATACGTTTGGATCGACGCCTCTTTCCCCTTTCGTTCCCCTGCTGTGTCCTGTGCCATCAGACAGAAAGACCTTGAAATGCGTCTAACTGCCCTCTGCCCAGGCAGGGTAAGCATCCCTTTCAAGTCGTCTCCTCGAGCCGCATCCCAAACCTACGGCATCGCCAGTGCGACGGTCCTCCTGAAATAGATCAGCCGAGTGCCTGCATCATGCATGCATGCATGCGCACTGGCAACGGCATGGCGACTGTGGGCAATGTACATACAGAGTGTGCCGATCGACATGGCCGTCTAAGCCTCATGGCCGTCCCATCTCCACACGGCTGGCCCCTTCGACGAGCTTGGAGATAGGACCCCTGCCTAGCTGCCAGCCGGCTGGATCTCGTGCATGGGCATGCGGCACTACTGCTTACATCAACAGGCCCATCCAGGCCTAGTAGGGCTGCTGGTCCCGGGATCACCACCCTCGCTGCCTATCAAGGCCTCTGGCTTCACGTCCACCTTGGAGCGGATCTCCTTGGCTCAGGACCAGGGCTCGATCGCACGCCGTCCAGCCCAGCCACTCCCCACCAGCTAGCTGTCCGTCGACAGACACACTCCGGAATATATATATTTCGTGCCCACTTGCTCACCAAGCTTGTCGTTGTTCCTATGCTGTCTGTTCTCTGCTGTATAACCACATCCACCCATACCCGAGGCCGCCTGGAGGAGCCCGCCGACAAGAGGACTCGGCAGACTGGACGACGATCACTCTTGTTCAAGACCTTGACCAGGGCCGGAAGAACCCCCGATTAGCCGCCCATCATGGACTCCGAACCAAACCACGAGGCCCGGACCTCGGTCAGCATCGACGAGAAGAACGTTGCAGTGCCTGTCATGCCGGCCATCCCCGTCATGGCCACGCCGGTTCTCCCGGTGGAGAAGATCCGGGCCCTGTCGTTCCCTCGCGGCATGACCGAGCACGACGAGTTGCAAGATATCGAGAATCTGGGTCATCGCTACGATTCCAATTTGATCCCCATGTTTGAGAAGGTGCGCAAGAGTCGACCCCAGAGAGACACGCTGGAGAGAGATTAATAACGGGCAACCTTCACAGCGTGCCTCGGCAACTATCCTCGAAGTCTTCTACGATTTCTGGGTTGTCGCCGTCTTGGGTATCTTTATGAATGTGAGTTCTTGACTCATACATGTAAAAGCGTGGACGAAATAGCTTGCTAATCCCCATTCAAGGTGCATGCTGTGAGCGACCCGGCCGCCTTGTGGTCTTATATCGGCTACATCAGGTAGGTCGATTCAACGAGACGCTCGGATACTTAGCCATCGCGCTAACTATATTGCAGTCTTGTGTGGTTCAACTGGTTTCTTGTCGGATGCTTCGATGTGCGCTATGTCACCGACAGCATTTTCTCAAGAGTCGCCCGCACCTTGCATCTCGGCGTCATCGTAGGGTTCGGTGTCGTCGCTCCGAACTACGACCCAACCAAGCAGAACAAGGGAACCTGGCAGTGCATGTGTAAGTGACGACGCGATATGGCATTTATCACGCGGCCAGCTGACACTCTCCAAAAAAGCACTCATCCTGATGGTCTCGCGCCTTGTGCTCGTCCTTGAGTATTCTACCATTCTCTGGCACATCCGGAAATTCAAGAAGGGCAGGCTTCCTCTACTTGCTGCCCTCAGTTTTCACTTTGTAGCTGCCATGGTCTACCTTGGTGTTTCCTTTCGCTTCGAGGACGGGCGCAATAGTAATGCTTACATTGCTTGGTACCTCCTCATGGCTCTTGAGGCCATTATTCAGCTCGGCCTGGCGCTGTACTCCAAGGTTCTGTCTTTCAACGGTACACATCTGGCTGAGCGAATGACTATCTTCACGATGTTCATCCTTGGCGAAGGTAAGTTGATGACCAATATGCCCCGGACCGGTGTTGGGGCCCCACTGACACCAGGCCCTCTTCACAGGCGTCATGGTGGTTATGGATAGTGTTGTAAACATTGTCAAGAACAATGGATGGAGTAAGTTGTGCTCATTGAGCTATCGTCCCAGCATCACCACTTAGGCTAACTCTCAACCAGCGCCCTCCACGATTGGTGTTCTCGTCGCCGCCGTGGGCACCATCTATATTGTCTTCATGCTATACAATGACTGGATGGTGGGATACTCCAGGCTGGTGAATTGGCGCCAGCTCGCCTGGACGATTTTGCACTACCCATTCCACGTTTTCCTTCTCCTGTTCATCAAGGGAAGCGCCCAGTTCATGATCTGGTGGAAAGTCGTAAGTTTATGCTCAGTCGACGGAGGCATTCGGAGCTTCATTTCTCTTGCTGACACCAGCACCAAAACAGACCCAAGTCGAGGCTGGAATCGACGATAAATTTGACCACACCTTTGACAATCTGAACGTGGAGTACGTTACGAGCGAAGATGTCGTCTCTTCCTTGAACAAGACCGTCCAGGACGTGTGGACAGAGTACAAGCCAGTATGGTCCATTGTGATGGACGAGGTCGATTACTGGTTCACTGAACTACGGGCTATTGACGATAAAGAGTGGAACATCCCGGATGACCAGAACACTGAGGAGTTCTGGAACACATACCGCAACGCACTCGACTATATACGCATTGCTGTGGTGAACAGTGTGTTTGGAAACTTCAAAATCGACGCCATTCAGGATCTGTATGATGCTGGGGACTTGGACAAGCTCGACATACACGAAGCGAATGCCAAGGCGTACGATGCAACCACGGAGCGCTTCTATCTGGTGGTGAGTCATCATGCACAATTCCCATCTTTCCTGTTGGAGTGCGGTAACCCGTACTTGCCAGAAGTCTGTGTGCTAACGACTTGTTGCACTCATTTAGTTTCAGTACGTCTTTACATGCGCCGGCCTAGCGCTCATCACCATGACGATTCTGTACCTTCTCATCAAGCGCCAACGCAATTCCCGCCGAGTCTCCATCTTCTTCTACATTCGTACAGCTATATTCTTCCTCCTGGGTATCGGGATGAGTCTGGTGACTCTGCTCAGCCTTGACTGGGACAACAAGGGACGATATTACTTGTACACGCCATGGCTGCTGCCTACGCTGTGCATGGTCTTCATCGTTCTCATCATCCTGACACACATTCCGCAGCCGCCGCCCGCAGTCGTCCTCAGTCGCGTGCCAAACCCGCTGCGAAAATGGACTGGCGGACGTGGGGGCGACCAGACCGGCGCAGCGGAGGGCATGATAAGGGCGCCCACATATGGTTCCAGCACCATGCAGCGACTACGCGGCTTTGTGGGCGGCAAGAAAACGAGCACCTCTTACTCCGCTTCATCCAACAGCGGGGGTGGCCAATACAGCCAGGTCCACGTCACGGAGATGACGATGAATCCAGGAAGTCGGCACTCGAGCGGCAGTATGCATGAGCATGGCATAACGCCGCCACCCAGCAACAACGTGGCTTATGACCCGTATACGTGGAATAGCCCGCAGCAAACACCGCCAGTGTCTACACAGTACTACGGCGCCGCCGGATATGCGCCCCAAGGGCAGCAACAACAACAACAAACATTTCAGCAATATGAACAGTACAGGCCACAGCAGCCATACCAACAGCAAGGGCAACAGCAGCAACACGCACCGCATCCAGGTTATTGACTGAAAGATCGATCGACCTTAGGCGGGAGTAAACCAATGAGATACAATTAGCGAGCATTGATTAGGGTACGGAGTACTGGGGTCATGTAATGATTTAGGTCTCCTTCTTTGACATATTATCGTGAAGAGAGGATACTTCATATGGAGCAGCAAAAAGAATTCCCATGGGTTATCTGAACCCAAACGTTGTTTTTAATGATAGAGAAGAATATGAAAAACTGCTGTTTGGTCAATATCCAAAGTGGCTTTGGTTTGGAATCTGTGACACACAGCATGTTTTGTCTCAGGCTGGTATCTCGTTCTATTGCCTTCAAGGACCCAGTCCTGGTTGCCTCAGATCTGACCTGCCTGGTGGCAAAGGCTACGTTGGAAAGGATAAGATTGCGTTGCAATCATGATGCCATGGGAATAAACCGCAGGTATTTTCCTTGACCACGAGTCTCTGTGTTTGCCAGGCGCTGGCTTGTGTTTGTGATGCTGTTGTTTAGATTGCGAACCTGTAAAGCCGGACTCTACACGCATTGCAGCAATAAGGAACCCGGCAACCCCTCATCTCTGGCAGTCGTCATGGTCCTCAATACTGCTGCCCTTCCCATATCATTCCATTGATTTTAAAATCCTGGTTGATTGTTGCCTCTGGCACCCTCTGAGTGATGGGTACCGCCGTGTTGAATCGTAAACTTTGGCACAAGTTAGGTACAGCAGCAGACCATTCGGGGCTAGCGCCAGGGGTCCCGCGACCCGATGTCCACCACCAGCACAGCACCCCTGCAGTTGCGATGCCACCTCTCCTTATCTGATGGCTACTGCCCACTAGACAGCTTCACTCACTGCGCTCACATCCATCACCTATATTGAGGACCCGTGTGGCACCCCATCCGACCTCAGCAACTCCCACGGGCCATATTCTAGCGCGACACAGACTATGACGCGCTCTTCCTTCAGACAGGCTATTGGGTCACTGGCCCTGCTGCTGCTGCTCCTGGCCGTGGTCGTGTCAGCAGAGGCCGTCAAGCATGAAGAGCAGCACGCGAGCAGCGGCCCGTCAATGAGCCTCGATGAGCTCGAGGCAAAGCTTCAGGTCCGTGCTTGGATTCTCTACACAAAGACGGAAAGCACATCGAGACACTAACATGGCAGTTTTCCACACCTTGTACAGACCTGCGCTGTCGTCCAGGACCTCAATGCCCAGAAACTCGCCGCCTCGGCCGACTCGTCATCCTCGAGCTTCGTGTCCCGCGCCTTCGCCGTCCTCTTCCCCGGCAGCCCGGCCGTCAATGCGATCCTCGCCACCTTGTACATCTCGGGCCCGCCCAATTTTCTCCTCGCGCTGTGCCCACCCAACATCGACCCCTCGTCGCTGGGCATCATGGTCGCCTTCGCCGTCGGCGGCCTGCTCGGCGACACGCTGTTCCACCTGCTCCCCGAGATCTTCCTCGGCGAGGACAGCCACGACTCGGTCAAGCTAGTGCTCGTCGAGCCCAACCGCAACTTGTTGCTCGGCGTCGCAATCATGGTCGGGTTCATGACGTTCGTGGCCATGGACAAGGGCCTGAGGATCGCCACGGGCGGGGCGGGGGGCCATGATCACGGACACTCGCATGGGCACGCTCACAATGATGACTCGGCGAGCGCGACGGCCTCGGGGGTCGAGAGCTCTGACGCGGCGGGCGTCAAGTCCCGCAAGAAGGCCGACGCCGCAAAGAGTGGTGTCGAGACGACAGAGGTCGTCAACGCCGCAGGCGAGAAGGAGATGAACCCCAGCGTGAAGCTCGGCGGATATCTCAACCTGATGTAAGCCATCCCCCCCCCTCCCTTCAATTCCAAACTGATCGTCACCCAATGCTTTCAAACGACGTCGTACTTTGTCGCACACAAACACCACTAACACCCAAGCTTTTTCTCCTGATTTACAGCGCCGACTTTACGCACAACATCACCGACGGCCTCGCCATGTCCGCCTCGTTCTACGCCTCGCCCACCATCGGCGCCACGACCACCGTGGCCGTCTTCTTCCACGAGATCCCGCACGAGGTCGGCGATTTCGCGCTGCTCGTGCAGTCGGGCTTCTCCAAGCGCGCCGCCATGGGCGCCCAGTTCGTCACCGCGCTGGGCGCGCTGCTCGGCACGCTCATCGGCATCGCCGTGCAGGAGCTCGGCGGCAACAGCAAGACCGCGGCGGCCGGCGCGGCCCCGATGGGCATGACCGAGGGCCTGTGGGGCACGAGCCTGACCTGGGGCGACATGCTGCTGCCCTTCACGGCCGGCACGTTCCTGTACGTCGGCACCGTGTCGGTCATCCCGGAGCTGCTCGAGACGGGGCCCAACAAGGCCCTCGAGCTGCGCAAGATGGTGCAGCAGTTTGCCGCGGTCGCTGTCGGCGCGGGCATCATGCTGTACATATCATGGGATTAGAGAACCCCGTGTGTGTGTGTGTGTGTGCTTTTGTGAAGACCGGCCATGCTACGCTGTAGATCAATAGAGCATGGATATGGATGCCAGGATAGAGATAGACTGGCACGGTGCTGGAAAGGATGTCCCACGCTGTTGTTTTTATGTGGCGGCTAGGCGAGCTGGGGAGGAGCTGCTCGGGCCAGACAGACGGCGCATTGTAAGAATACGTATATACTCCAGCATCACTTAGACGACTGGTAGCGTCCAAAAGGAGACTTTGTACAAGCAAGCATGTATAGCACATCAATACATGCAACCGTCATACACACATGGACGGCACAACACACGTTTTGCATCACATCACCGCAAGACAAAGGAAACTGGCGTGAGTGTCCGCGGCGACCCGGCTTGTCTCGTGTTTTCCTCTGGGCAAGAGAGCTCTTACGTATGTATGTTACTACGCTTTGCATGGATTCCTGGCAGACCATGTACATAGGCTGCAACCACTGAAAGAGGGGCCATTGTGTGTGTGTGTGTGTGTGTGTGTGTGAAGACGGCAGCTTTTAGCAGGTACGCCCACACAGCCTCGGCCTCGGCCTCCGCCGCCGGCGTCGGCGCTGCTGCCGAACGACGACCTCGGGGAGTTTGGTGTGCGGAGTTCCGCAGGGGCGGCCTCGGAAGCGAGCAGACAAGCGGGCGGGGAGGCCGGTCATGACTCGTAAATCCCAGGACCCCTAGATCTTTTTTCGTTTCTGTCACGCCGCGTTCCGATGGACCGGCCCGGCGCCTCCAGCTTTATGACTGCTTATTCTACTGCTTCAGCCGCAGCTCAATGCGCCCCCCGGACTGAGAACAGAAATTTGTGGCTTGAGCTATTCGTACAGAATACGGTGACCCGCTCTGAAAGGGAAGGGGGCGGCTTCCCGGAGCGCGCGAGAAACCAAAGAGA
The DNA here is from genome assembly GCF_020744255.1 of Microdochium trichocladiopsis. NCBI lineage: Eukaryota > Fungi > Ascomycota > Sordariomycetes > Xylariales > Microdochiaceae > Microdochium > Microdochium trichocladiopsis. The sequence goes on from NW_025763546.1 coordinate 3,555,475, forward strand.
CATGAAGCAGATACGCAGTCAGAGTTCGGGGGCGCGCGCGGTGTGATTTCTCGTGTATATGCATTGCCAGCAGCCCCAGCCAGGGCGTGTAGGTCTTTTCTTTTTGGCAGATGCATGGGTGACGTTGCCCTGTCCCTTTTTCTTTACTTTTCCGTGATCCTTTCTCTCCTTGGAGTCTCTCTGCCTAAGGTCCGGTGTCGATTGTTTTGGGGGTTTTTACGGTGACTTTACCAGCTTTTCGGCTTGTAGAAGCGTATTGTGAGGACTCTCTTGGAAATGCAGGAAAACAAGAAGACCCTCTTACCCCACGAAAGCCCAGACTTTCTGGGAAGACGGGTGGTGCTGGCCGCGCTGCTGAGTTCCCGCATTCGGCAAACTTCAAGTAAACCCCCCTGACTCTGACCGGGCTGAATTGCCATGCCAGATGGACGCGGCCAGCTGCTGGCGGGCTTTGTGTGCTGGAGCTTGCAAGAACAATGCCCTTAAACAATGCTAAACCGTCTCAAGCTGCAAGCTTGTCTGCTGTTGCGAACACCATGGCACCGTTATACGATAGATTGGCTCATGGGCCTATTTTGCCCCGCGGTGGTGGTGTTCTTGTCTTCTAGAAGGTCGGTCCCCTTGGCCATTACGCGTACCTGCAGAACAAGAGAAAAGTCTAATTTTGTCCGTGACTGAAGGTGACATGGGGCTGGAACTCCCTGTACGGAAGAAAGATGCGGAACATATTTCGCTTGCCACGGGCGGTCTGGATCCTCCTCGGCTAAGCTGGACCAGCCACCAGTGAACAGAATCGAGCAGGCGGCGGTGAAATCTGGATCGGATGCCAAAAGTAAATCTCCTCAGGAGTGTGTGCCCCTTGTTGGCGTACTTGCAGCTTAAGCTTATTTCCCCTTTTGCCAAGGGGGACCAAGTCTTCGATGGTTTGCTGTGACCTGAGGAACTCGGCAGCAGACAAAACAACATGGTGTGGTGTAATGTGCTGGTCATTGTGACGATTACGGGCTTGTCCGTCCTTGCGCCCGTCGAGCGATGGATGGACTTTCCCAAACGGATGCACTACCCTGCCCTGCCACTGCCTTACCTTTTCGCATTCGAGAAGTTGCGATTCCGCCATCTCCACAGAAATTTGTGGTCTTTCAACAACTCTGCCTTGAGAAAAATTCAGGTTGTCTTTGCTCATGTGGAGAATCGGAAAATGGGTTGCGCGCGATGTCAGTGGGTCCAGCCTGCTCGATGCACACCCCCCCTTCCTTGCCTTGCCCTGGCCGGCCGCAGGACAATTCCCATGGGATGTGTGTTGCAGCCATGTCGTGCTCAGAAACTGCCGAGGCCGGGTGTTGTTAATTACCCTTGGGTCACGGATGCGACTTGAACACAGCAATTTTTTGACAAATAAACCGCAAATTTATCCGCGTTCTCAGGTGGCGGGTTACAATCCTTCATTACGGGAGCTGTTTCCGTGGGCGTGATTGGCAATATCACCACCCATTGTTGGTCGACCACAAGAAAACAGATCCGCTGGTCATTGGCATGGAAATCCTAAAGCTTACATGGCAAGAGAGGCTATTTGCGTACCAGAATGAGCCGGATCGGGCCTGGCAGGCCCCAGTGGTAACAACAACGACGCCTCGTGAGAGCCAATTAGTCCTCTTGGTCACAGACGCGCGTCACACCCACGGCGTGCGTGGCCTCGAACCAAGACCGCGTCTGTGGCTGAGACAGTATCCCTGGCCGGGGCTCGTGAGGGACGCTCGCCGGAGTTTGAAGGAGATAAAAACCAACTCTCGACTCATCGGAAGCGCTTGCCTAGCCGTCGGCGATCAATCGGCACACCTGGTGGGCCAATGTGGGCACCGTTGCGTAGTGGCCGGCCCGGCTGGGGTCACTCCGGTGACCGACAGAAGGCCCTGAGAGCATGCGGCATGCGGCATGCCGGCATGAGGCTGTACTGTATATCTCGATCGCGCCCGGGGTGCAGCATGATACTGTCGTCAAACATTGCGATGTTGTGGGGTTCTGGCCATTGCGCCGCGGACAAGAACCTCCTCAGCGAAGAGTGCATGCGCAAGGCACCCTTGCATCCTGTCTGATTATCATTGACCTACTACGTACTGTACTCGGCTGGCCATAACTCTGGGGGATGCACCCTGTGCTACGAGGGCTTGTGCAGGAAAGATGATGTCAGAATTGAAGCATCCGGATGGTGTCACCGATGCTGACCAAAGGGGATGACCATGAATTGATACATGTACAAGTCTTCCAATCCGGAACTCTGCATCAAGGTACCGCAATGATGGGATTGGTCGTCCTGGATGGCCGATGGCGGCGGTGATGGATGGCGTTGCTTGGTTTGGGCAATTGCGGTCTAATAGTGCTTTGTCAGACACCAACCTGACACGACATGTGAGGCCGTCGTCGGCGGTGGGTGGTGGGTGGTCAAGTGCCGGCCCAGCCCAGCCCAGTCAGTCAGCACCCTGTGCCCTGCCCAGAGCTGTGCGTGCCGGTGTGATGGACCCAGATGCAATTGGATGACAACACCAGGGTGGCGGCGCCGCAACAGTTTCGGAGCCGCAGCCGATGGCAGGAATTGTGCGGACAGACGCTGGTGATTTGTGAGCATTGCGTGCTGGTGTTGGTAGCGTAGTCACGGGAGGGCGTTTTTGACATGTCAGGCGCCCCAAACAGGAGACTTGCGGGGTCGATCCACACTTGCACTAAGTAACTCATCTCCCTCTGCCCACGCGTCCAGTCTAGGTGTGGACGCCCAGCGGGTGACTCAGCCGTGGCTGCTGGTAATGGTTCTAATGACCTGCCCTTGTTTGCAAAAGGCGCGAAGACATGACAAGCCGGCATCGCGGCCGGCACCCGAAGCGGCGAGTGGCTGCCGTGGTCGGCCAAGCCAGGGCTGAGCGCCGTCACAGCAGCCGTGTGAGTGCCAGAGTTTGTGCCCAGCAGTTCAAACGTTGCTGGTGGGAGAACCCCAGGCTTGGCTGCCACCACCACCACCACCACCACCACCTCTTATCACCTCCAAGCAACAACATTGGCTGCCGCCAGCCCAATTGTGACCGTGGGGTCGTGCTATATAACACTGCGGGCGTCGCCACCTCCGCTTCTCGGGGTCCCTCTCTGCACAGCACCCGGAGATCTCTGGTTGCACAGACGAATCGAGTCGACACGTCAATACATGCTTTGCGTCCTCAGTCAGCGACTGCCATACTCTCCTCGTTGAGCTGACTCCGTACATTACCCCATTCGCACCATCCGCGCCGTCGTCTTCGCCATCGCCGATACTCGCCGGCATTGCCAAGAGAAGCACAAAACCCACGTGGGGTCCGGAGCGACAAGAGCGTCCAGGAAGAGACACAGGGCCCGCAACGTGACTGGTGCATCACGACAGCGGCGCCGACGACATCATCATCCGGCGGCACACCCTGTTGGCCATTAACCCGTTTGTAAGCCGGCATTGCGTGCTTTCGCAGTGTGTTGGATCCACCGCCAGCCCAGCCTGACGACAGCGAGGCACGAAAAGTCGGGGCAGAGTGTGCTGTTCGTGTCGAGGAACTCAATTCCCGCCGTGCCCCAGCAGGCGCCGCCCCTTGCCACACCCCTCTGGGGCTCACCCGCCATCGCCCCTGCTGAAAGGCCCGTTACGGCAGCCACTGCGCTGTGGTCGCGGCTTCCTCACTGTTGCTACTGCATCCACGCCTCCTGCCCCCGTACCCGGCCCCGCCGCTTGCTCAACCCACCCCCCACCGCAAAGGTCTAGAGCTAGCACCATCATCGACTTACACGCCAGCACGCGATATTTCCACCTGAGCGCAGGATCGTATATATATCCAGCATGTCGGGCCGCTCCCTTTCCGACCGCAGTGTTGCTACTGCTGCTGGGAGCAAGCTCTTTTCTGGATACGTACGCCGGCTCTCTCTCTTCAGCAAGCCCGACATGGACATCCACATCGACAACCACTTTCACCAGAAGGTCTACTCGACCGCCTCGCCCATCGCCGGCCATGTGAGCATCACCTGCGCCGCCGACACCCCCTTTGACCGGGTCAACATCCTCCTCCTCGGCATCGCCCGCTCGCGCATCGACGGCGTCAACATCCCCCAGATCACCGAGCACACGTTTCTCAAGCTCGAGATGCCCATCCCTGCCGCCAGCTACCCTGTCCCCAGAGTCCTCGAGGCTGGCGCCACCTACAAGATCCCTTTCCACTTCATTATTCCCCAGGCCCTTACTACCAGCGCCTGCAACCACCGCGTCGTCAACGGCGCCGTTCACGAGCACCACACTCGGCTGCCTCCCTCGATGGGCGCCTGGGACCGGGACGACCTTGCTCCCGCCATGGCCCAGGTCGACTATACCGTCCGCGCCAGACTGCTCCGCGACGACGCAGCTCACACAGCCAAGGTCTTTGAGATCTCCCACCCAATCAACGTACTGCCGCAGGCCGACGAAGATGCCCCCCTCAGTGTCTCGCCTAAGGACGCAATCTACGCCATGAGCAAGACCAAGACGCTCCGGAAGAGCATTCTCTCCGCCAAGACTGGCGTGGTCACGGTCTCTGCCACGCAGCCACCACCAGCTATGGCCAGCGTTGATGGCAGGTCAGTCAACGAGACGTCAGTCTCTGTCGACCTGCAATTTGAACCCGCCAACGCGGAAACGCTGCCACCCAAAGTCGCCATTACTGCGTCAAAGATCACAGCCCAAACCTTCTGGAGCGCTAGCGGCGTGGCCTCATTGCCAAATCTCGGCGACGGTCTCCGGTACCAGTCCGATGGGCGTGGTTCGTTTCCAGCCACAGTAAACCTTGCCTCTGCGGCCGCGCAGGAGCACGGCTGGACGCAGCACAATCGCGAGCAGGCTCGTCGCGACTCTGGCTACGGCAGCGAGACTGCTTCGGATTCTGAAGGCGCAAACACCAAGAGATCGAGCAAAAAGGCTGCGGCAAAGAAGGCATCGCCCGTGTATCACAGCACCCGCGTGCAGGTCCCTGTCACCCTACCTGCGCACAAAAAGATGTTCATCCCGACTTTCCACTCGTGCATCGTCTCTCGCGTATACGTCCTCAACCTCAGCGTCACCCTGACCTCTGGCAACGGGTCCACAGTCCACACTACTCTTTCGGTTCCTCTCCAGATTGGCGTGGTAGCACCAACTCACAGCCGTGCGACTGTCGATGCCACAGGTCTGCCAACCTTCGAAGCTGCCATCAATGATGCCGAGGTCGACGACTTCCTGCGGCCACGAGTGTTATCGGTGCCCACTGTCGAGTTTGTCCACGACGCCTTGCCAGGTTACGCCGATATCAGCGGCGCGCGACCCGTAGCGGCACACTGAGGCGTCTGCGACGACCGGCGTGCAAATCAGCACAATGTTGGTGACGATGATTTTCTTCTTCTTTGAAAATCGGAGAGCATGGGAACAGCGTGGCGTTTTTATCATTCTGTCCATCAATATCTGGGCATCAAAGTTTTTCCCTCATTCTTGCCTTTCATTTTCGCCAAAGATACCCCCAAAGAGCACGAGAGGACTTCTGGCTCTTTCGCATTGCATTGCACTCAAAGCAGTTTATTCTGGGATTTTCATATGCAGATACTGGACGAAGCGGGGGCCGACGGGATTGTACATTCTCCTATTTGTTACACGGCAAGTTCGCATTTCGGCGGCATATGCATTACTTGATACCCCGATCCCGTACAGATAATTTCCATGTTTGGATGACGACTTGAAATGGGGGCAAAAGTAAAATTGCGGAACTAAATATATAATCTGACACATGCAAAGAGACCTCTTTGACGACCTTGATGTTCTGAATTGTGCTGTTGGGTTGTCATGCATGGAGAGAGCATCAAATCATATCAGATTGAGTCGCCCCACTCTCTCCAGGTTGTGGTGGTGACAGTGGAGACTGGATTACTCACTCATGAAAAGAGTAAACTTAGCGCATGGAAGAGCTTTCCTTTGTTGTCCAACAAGTGAACTTCCCCGACCTTACACACCGAGATTAAATAGGGAAAGCCCAATGTGAATTGTGACGCGTGTGCATTAGACTCTCTGTTCTTTGCTAGGGGCCGTTGTGTCCTGTACTTTCTGCAGAACCACTTGTGCCGAGGTAGGAAGGTAGCATGCCCGCCGACTGGGTGACCAGGCAGGCCAGGCCAGGCCAGGAGAAGAGCCGGTCGATCACAGGATTACATAGGCAAGTCTGTGCCGTTCACATGGCCTAATGATTGGTAAATGGTCCCTGGGGGCAGGCACGGCACGCAAGACGCCCACAGAGCAAGCGAGGTGTGGACAAGGATGGCCATCCCACGTTGCTCGTGGTTCCTTTTCTGATTCGGGTGTCATTATATTCTAAGCCGCATCTCATCCCCCGCAACCAGCCAATGGCCTTGCCGACCCCACGGCGCATGGCCGGCATCCTTGCTCGAATCTGCTCCTGCGCGCGTTGAATCCCAGGCCGCGGTAAGCTGGGATGTCTTTGCTTGGCCCGACGGTGCATGTGCCGAAGGATGCGTGCCATCCCGCAGTTGTTGTGTGCCAGTATGCTTTGGCCGGCCTTGCATATATATCAGCACTTGTCTCAGCCGTCGTCATGTTTGATGGACCACCGTCTGCTTCACTGCTACTGCTAGCGGCAGCATACACTCCTTCTCGTGTGCCGACCTCCTTCGCCAGTTCGGACTGCCGATACAATGGTCTTGCTTCGCTCTGTCGCGATGACAGCCGCGCACTTTGCGGCTGTCTCTCTAGCTGCGCCGCTTGTGCGCGACGAAGTTCTTGTTGCCGCGCCGAATGAGGCCAGAGAGGCTCGCACGGTCGAACCTCGTGCTACCAATGACATCTCCAGCTGTGGTGGCAGGTGGATGCCCCGGGACGACGTGACCATTGGCAGCGGCACAGACGTGCGACCGGGCTTTGACTCGGCTGTCGACAGATTCTGCAGTGCTGTCAACGGCAAGACGGTCCCAGCTGGAGGCTACCTGTCCATGGTGACTGAGGTCTTCCTTAACGGCGGAAAAACACCGAGCCAGTACGGTGTTCTTGGCTTCCTTCACCGTACGTCTCTCCACTCGAGCTGTACTCGACCCAGCCTTCTGACGTGTTGCTAATGAAGAGTCTCATCAGTCGAGGTGCACAACAAGATCAGCTCGAACCACGTCATCAACAGTAGGTCTTCCAAATTGTCAGCATCCCTTCGTTGAAATATGAATGACAGACTGACGGACACGGATGAACAGTCGACAGCTGCAAGCAATACCTCAAGGCTCTCAGCGTCTCCGGTGGAAAATGCTCAGGTGCCACCAACAAAGACTCCAAGGGCGGCACTTGGCAAGTCGGCAACGAGGAGGTTTCGTACCATGCCATTGGCGAGGATGTCCCCTCGCAGCAGGACGCTCTGAACAAGCTGTGGACCAATGGTGCCCTCAAGGTCCAGGGTGTCTCCAAAGGTTCAGGTCCCTCGCTCAGCCCATGGCCGTTTAGCTCAATCGCAAAGATCAAGCCAGCTCCCTGCCACTCCCACAACGACTACGACCAGTCGATCCCGCTGTGGGCAGCTCTGAGTGCCGGCTGTCTCACTGTCGAAGCTGATGTGTGGTGGTCTTTCAACAGCCTCCTGCTGGGCCACATCCTGCCCACGCTTGGCCGCACTTTCAAGGGCCAGTATGTCGACCCCCTGAAGGCCATCATCGATTACAACAACGGCAACAAGGCCGGAGGCTCGATCGGCGTGTACCCTGCGGCGCCGAGCCAGACTTTTGTCCTCTTCGTCGACTTCAAGACGTCTGATGCGCAGACGCTCGACCAGGTTGTTGCCGCCCTGCAGCCGCTGCGTGATGCTGGGTACCTCAGCTACTACGACGATGCCGCCAAGAAGTTTGTCAGCAGGCAGGTGACGGCCGTGGCGAGCGGCAGCGCCGATTTCGGGCGGATCCGGGACCGGAACGGGGTGCCCAACGCCGACCTCTTCTTTGACGCCAAAGTCGACTACTGGGACAACGCCTTCACGACGGCCAACTCGTACTATGCCTCTGCCGACTTCAAGGACGCGATTGGGAACCCGTCCAATGTGGATCCGTTCAATGGCGCCATGCGGGACAAGGTCGTGGCGCAGGCCTCGCAGGCTCATGCCGCCGGCCTCAAAGTCCGCTATTGTGAGTGACAGGAACCGCCATCCCCATATATCGTGACCTCGGGCATTGAGCTGACTTTATGGAAACCAGACAACCTGCCGGGCGAGTGGATCTGGGAGGCGCTCGCCGCAGCCGGCGTTGACCGGCTCAACACGGATGATTTGTACAACACGGCGAGGATTCCGAGGCTTTGAGCTGGTGTGCCGATGTTGGTTGAACAGGCTTGGAGGAACATCAATCTTCATGTGTTTTTTTTGGATACTGAGAGGCCGGTATAGAAGCATGTCGGGCTGGAAAATCCAAGTCGTGGTGGGCGGTCCAATGCATCTCACCACCATCTCGCTCAATGACAGTCTGCACCGCGCCTTCCCAGCACTGATGAAATGTAAGCACTGGTTGGAAGGAACGACTGATCACTGGAAACCAGGTCCAGATCTCGCAACTGTGACGAGCAGGTGGTGATGCTCTCCGACCCCCAATATCACCGCCGCGACACTTCATATTGCAAAGTCCCACCACATCGTTACTTTGGCATGCTACTCTCTACTCCTTGTCCTCGGTCTTGACCCCACAACCATTTCGAGCTCCCTGCTTCCGCATTCAGACTTCAATCACGCGATGTATCGAGTCAGCCAACTCAGGCTGAGCTGCGGCCCGTCCAGTGACGAGCCACACTACCGCCGCGTGGACGAGCTCCAAGACCACGTCCGCAAAACAGGGACGCACCTCATGCCCTGTATCCCGCGCTACCAGGGCCACAAAGAATCCTGCTGGAAGCTCGCCATCGACCCAGGGCTGCCCGAAGGCCATCTCCAGGATGGCACCTGCACGTACTGCGCCACCGTGCGACCAGCATGGAATAAGAAGCTCGCAGATGTCCTCGGAAAGATTGAGATGATCCTGGACGAATGCTGGGGCGCCATGCAAGACGACTTCCGTGATCCAGAGAGGCAGTGCTACGATGACCCTGCTGCAGGTGAGCGCAGAGCCGCTGAAATGTGTGCCAGTGCGCTCCAAGCCATGATGCTCTGGCGTGAGGAGCAGTTCTATGCGGCGTCTGAAGTAGGAGGTGATCTCTTTGATGCCGGCCTGCCTTCGCGCTTGTCGTCGAGCCCCGCGAGCGACGAATTTGAACAGCATTTCCAGGACAATCATGGACCAACGCAGGACAGGAGGACAGAATACACCTCGTCATCCAGTAATAGCATGGGTGAACCAGACACCACCGACAGATCCGGAATGGTGCCCGAAGAACAACCATACACAGAGGCTCCAGCATTATCAATGCTGATCGACGCCTCGAAAAACATCGAAACAGCCGCGAAAGCTGGGACTTCTCCACGCCGAGCGGCTCACAACCATTCCCCTGCAGGGCGACACATACAAACGCACAAGCATCCTCATAAGAACAAGGTAACAAAGAGCCTAAGCAAGGGGTTCAACAGACAACCGAAGCCGTGGGGTTTGGCTGACTCTCGCGTGAACCACTTCAGCCGACTGGGCTACGAGCTGTTGCTCCATGAGCGACAATGAAAGAAAATCAAAACGAGCGGCAAGACAAGGCGTATCATGAACCGATTTAGTACAAGGTGCTGCGTCGAGTATACTTGCTATGCTTAAGACCATACCGTGGTTAGATCCGAGAGCCTTCTTGAGCACTTTTATCATTTTTGCCCTCGAGGACATGATGCGTTAGGAATTATCCCCGAGTCCAAGTATAGAAATCAGTGCTTCAGAGATATTCGAGAGATAACCAAAGCCACCAATCTAAAGTCTTGTTACTTGCTGCGCGTGATTGTAGTCCACTGTGAATCTTGATCCGTGGACTTTTCTTTGCAATGGAAAGCACGATGGGCTTGGGCATTATGAAAGTGTCAATCTGACATTTGAACATGTGCGAACTAGGTACCGCAACTACCGCTGGGAAACAGCGGATTATTTGATGGACTAACTGTTCAAAAAACATTACCTATAGAGACCGTTCAGAAATATCACTCCCGCTCGTCTGAGTCAGCGACACCCTCCTCGCAATCTCGTACAGAGCGCCCGGCGTCTGCACATCCTCGCCATCGTCGCACGCCTCCATTCTGTGGGGATTGTCACTCTTTGCTTCGCGAGAAGGCGTAGCTGGAGAAGTTGCTGACGTTGGAATTGGTGGCGGCGGGGAGGAGGTTGTGTAGACCCGCTCCCGACTCGAAGGAGACGGGGAGGGTAACGCTGAGGATGCCGGCGAAGGCGGGAATGGCCATGATCCCGAAGCTGGGCTGGTCGCACCACTACGATTTCTTGCGCCATCCACGCCGCTACTTCCCGAGGCGGCAAAGTTCGACACGACTCCTGGTGCTTCCCGCAGGGGAACTCCACCAGGGATACTGACTAGACTGCGAGTCCGAGATTGGCGACGGCTGCTGAAGCGGGTCTCGCTCTCGTGTGCGAGGCCGACAGTCTGGTTTGGGGGGGCAAAAGTCGAGGGCAGGGCGGAAAGGGACTGCATGAGATTCTGCATTTGAGACAGAGTCTCCCGCGCAACGATTTGAAGCCTGGCATACTCGCTCAACATTTGAGACGTGCTCATCTGATCAAAGGATTGGTACGAATGACGAATTGCATCGTATTGGTGGTGATGGCATGGACTCGCGGGGTCGTAGTTGATAAAGGCAGGCATGGTCTTGCGTCTTGCTCTATCTGCGACGGTTTGCTCCTGAAAGTGTGCGGATGACTTCAGATGCGCACCCCAGTGGTCACAGTGGGCACATGAACCGCCCGAAACACTGCGGTGACGCGCTTCCCGAGGTGGCGTGATAGACTCGAGATCCGACAATGCGGTGCTCTCCGCGATACTCTTGGCGAAAGACGCTCCGATCTCGACGCCTGGAATCAATGCAGACTGCTGGACCGCGGTTCTGTCGCTCTCACCATCCAGCAATCCTGGGGAAGGTGGCGTCTGCGGTGGCGCCTGCGGTGGTGTCTGAGGTGGCGTCCGTGGTGGTGTTTTTGGTGGTTGCCCTCCATTCAAGCCTGGGCCCGTCTTCTTGATGTTCTTCCATTCCATGGCTAGGGCGGCCAGTACGCCGACGCAGGCGACACCCATGCCGCAGAGGAAGATCCTGTTCAGCGCGTGATTGTAAATTTCACGGACTTGTGGCTGGAACTCGGGGGGAACCGCGCTGACAACATCTGCGGCTCCCACACTTCCCACTTGTGACGGGTCGATACCTGGAATGCCGATGAGGTCGGATGCCAACGTGGTGCTGAGGAGGTTCTGCCCTACAGAAGTGAAAATGGCACCTCCGAGTTGCTGCGCGAAGAACATGATGGCGATGCCCGTTGGGATGTCGGGCTTCGGAAGGACGGCTTGAGCCGCCAGGTTGGCGGCTTGCATGCCTAGTCCCAGTCCGACTCCAGCGACAATCTCGTAACCCACCCAATTGCCGGTCGACTCCGTCACGGTGAAAGTACTCATCAAGCCTTGTCCTACAGCCATGATTGCAGGGCAAAGCAACATTGACGGAACATAGTAACCGATCTTTGTGGTCACTCCACCGTTCAAGATGCTCGCGAGAACCATGCTAATGACAAATGGAAGCGTGTTGATACCAGATTGCAGAGGCGAGACACCCCGAACGATTTGGACTGCCCAACAATGTCGTTAGTGGATGGCGGACAGACTGAGGAAGGAGAGTGGTCACTTACACCACAGCGGGAGGAAGAAGATGATGAGCAACATAGATCCAGCCAGGCAAAACATGAAGACAGCACCAGCAAATATGCTGCGGCGGGTAATGATCGTGACTGGTACAGTTGCAGTCTTAGGCATGAGGACCTGTACTGTGCCGAATGCAATCATGCCAGCGCCAAACAGGCACAGCAGGAGTATGATGCGCCAGCTGTCCCACGCAAATTTAGAGCCTCCCCACTGAAGAGCGAGCAGTAGGCTGACCACGCTTGGGACGAAGAAGAATGTGCCCAGAGGATCAAGCCGTGTAAAGTGCTCAACAAGAGGAGCTCTGGATGATGGCTTGTGCGGCAGATGCAGAAACATAATTACGCAAAAAGCGGCGAAGCAGCCTACAGGTAGGTTCAGGAAGAAACACCACCTTGGAATCAAAATATCAGCTGTTGAACTTTCGTTCGTCGACGTCGCACGATCCAACTTACCTCCAAGTCACCCCGGTCGTGAATGCTCCTCCGACAAGGGGGCCAAGCACGGAAGCGAGGCCAAAAACACTTCCGAACACGCCTTGGAACATTGGGCGCTTGCGCAGTGGAACGAGCGAGACCATGACGATCATGACTCCGGAGAAGATGCCTGCACCGCCCAAGCCTGCAATGGCTCTGCCGATAATGAAAGCGACAGAGCTAGAAGCGGCTCCGCTGAGCGCAGCCCCAACCTCGAAAATCAGTATGCTGACGAGGAAGGTCCTGTGCGCAGTATTGAGTCAGCCAACATAAATTCCTCATATTTACGTTATAGCTTAATAGGCACTCACCTTTTGATGTCGTAGAACTTGTAGATCCTGCCAAAGAGGAGCTGCGACGCCGCCGTGGTGAGCTGATATGCAGAACCATACCAGCCAATGTCGCCCATGCTGTTGAACTCTTGAGTAATAGCTGGCACAGCAGTGCTGACGATTGTGCGATCGAGGGCCACGAGAAATAATGCTAGGAATATGCTGATGATGATGGTCCAGAATTTCAGTGTCCGTGGCTGGAAGTTGTGCTCGGCTTCGTCCACACCCTCCTTCGATGGGCCGCCCTTTCCTGCTCCCGTTCCCCTACCGCCCTCCATGTCGATTGATTCATTGCGGCCCATGGTGGACTTGAATTATACCGGAGGCCAACCACACGAAGTAGGGTATCGCGCTAGGCGCGGTCCGTATGCGATGGTAGAAGGCTGTCGTAGGAAGCTATCCCGAGGTCGCCCAGTGATGCCCTTGGTGGGTCGAGAGGGCGATGGTGGCAAACACCTGAGACCTAGATGATCCGACCGAGGCAGATGTTGCAATCATCAAATCCAACGGTGGTCCGAGGGGGCTGCCTTTGTCGCAACAAACGCGTTATGTCGAAGTCTATGTGCTCCGCGATACACACAAGCAACGTCGCTGGCCGGATCAAGTTTGCGTTTGTCTGGCGACGTCAGAGATATCCCGTCTTGGTTGGTTAAGCCTGTCACTCCCTTATTACAAGAGAGTAAAAGGGAAAGCCGACTCTTGGCACACGGCAGCAGACTCTCGCTGATACAGCCAAGGCAGTATGGTGGCACCCGGTCGAATGTGGCAGGTGCTCGAGGGGCAGGTCATGCTGATATGATGATTCAACTACCTGTAGGGGTGTTAGAACCAGTGCGAGAATTTGCGGGCAGTCGCAGCTCTCATCGCACAAGAGCAGCGCAAATGCAATGTTCTCTGCCTGACGGTGAGGAGCCGGACCTCTGGGCAGACTTAAGGTATTGTGGGTGGACCACGGCCGCCGTTGCTTGTCGGTGACGGGTGAGCCCCGGTTCATGGCTGCGGCGCCACGTGAGAGTGCCGAAGGCTGCATGGCCATGACTACGACGGGTGCCAAGCGGCTGTGGCTAACTGAGAGGACCACGGGATCTACGGTTGCGAGTGGTGTTCTGGGGTGGTTGACTGAGCGGACGTCGAGATGGGGACGTCCGGGACCGAGGCCAGCCACAGCGCAACGGGCAGGGGCGTGCTGGCGGCGCATGGCCGCGCCTTCTTTCCACTACATCACAACGCTAGCGTACTTAAAATACTTCGTGCTCAGCTCATCCGAGTCCTGCTGCATTTGCCTAGTGGACAACCTGGGGTCGATCTCGCCTGTTTATTTCCAAAGAGGCACTTGACTTGCCAATAGATGACACAATCCTCAACATCGACGGTGTTTACCCCACAATATGTGCGTGTTTCCAGCTCCCCGAGTGCGGCGGGACTACCACTACCACCACGTCTGACCTCCTCTCCCGTTGCACGGTTCCGGTGGTGCGTGACATCACGTATCCTCAGCCGTGATGGACTACCTTGGCTAGGTCTTATCAAGTAGAAAGTTCCCGGGAGAAACGGTAATGCTGACGCTGCACTACATGGATGGTACGTGGCTGTGGTCCTGTCTGCAACAGCAGAAGCAATAACATCGGTCAGCGGTAGTTTTGGGTGATTTTCCTTGGCTCCTCGTACCTATAATCGGAAGTCACAGTACATTGCCTGTGCCGTCTAATCTGCCCACACTTGCGTGGAGGACAAGAACGGCAACCTTTTAGTTAGTCCTGGGACCCTGCATGCAGCATCTCACCACGGAATTGGAGGGCGGGCTGCATGCGACTGCCCTACCGGCGTTGCTTTTGCTGCACGACTGGTGGGTGCCTAGGTGGAAGAGGCTCGTATCAATGGTGGCGAGGGAGCAATTGCTTGCCAGAGGCCTCGGTGAAACATTGGCACAATCAGGCTGGGACTCATATCCTTGAGCTTGGTGCCCACGCCAGCAACACCCGTCACAACGCCTGGTTGAAGTCGTGTTACCCATGACACGCTGCTGGAGGGGAGAATTCCCGCTGACACATCAAGCTTCTGTGCTTGCAACGCAGCCTCTCGACCAATGGGTGGATGTATGAGGCTGCCCGGCTGCCTGAGGCCGGTCGGGTGCGATCTCGGTCCCGAGCAACGCAGTTCGTGCCCGAGGAGCCGCGATAGCGTTTGATAGGGCCGCGAGCGGGCCACGAGGGGCTGCAAGTGAAGGGTCCCGCGGTGGAGCACCTTCCACAACCCAAGGTTGGCTCGGCCAGATCCATGGATCCCCTCCACTCCCACTCCCTCGCTGGGCCTGTGCGCGTCTATTCTTGTCCACCATCAGCAGCCCAATTAAGCCGTCATGGACGATGCAAGACGAACGACGACGACGACGACGACGGCCGAGCCTGGGTGCTCTGTTTTGGTCCCTTTCCCTTCTTCGGCCACATCCAAATGCGTTGTCCCCCGCGGCGCAGAACCCTGCTGGTGGTGCATACCTTAGGGTCCCTAGTAGGTACCTTGTGGTAGTTAGGCCAAGCATACGAAGGACTGCCATTCCTGAGTCTAAGGGAGACCACAGGCCTCATGTTTAGCAATCGCACAAGGAGACTGTTGAAACACGCAAACAGACGAGTGGGAATCTGGGCAGCTCTGGACTCTCTGCTGTGATTGCTCCGTGCTCGTCATCTCCGTCCCAACTGGGCAGGTGTCCCCTGGCACTGTGCCGCCATCATTTGCCCGGAATTCTGGTGCCCCTCTCTCCCTTGGGGATACTGCGAATCTACTTGTAGGCATCCATACACAGAGGACAGCTCGATGGTCGCAGTATGTATGCATGCATGCATGCAGGCAATACCTCGAGGTACGCTACTCCCCTCGAGACCCTGGCTGGCATCGAGGATGGATGAGGACATGCTTCAGACCACTGCACCCAAGCATAGCACGCCGGTAGCCACACGCACCCCAGATCACACCCTCCTTTCTGCGGCCTCGCCCTATCCCCAGGAACACAGCCCAGCACCTATCTGATCTGGCCCCCAACTCAGAACGGGCAGTTCCCTACATAGCTCGCACGGCCGCCGTCTGCGAAGGCACAAGCTCCCGTTGCGCCTGGCCCGGACGCCAGCAGAAGTATGCTCGCCGCCCAAAGTGCGCCTCCAGCTTCTTCCGGTGCCCCAAGCCGTTGGCTGCGTGCCGCCCGTCTGTGCGTCAGCAGCCACTCTGTCTGCCTGCCTCTATTTCGTTTGGTTTTCTTCTCTTTGCGCACGTCGGCCACGAGCACAACATAACATCATCATCTGGGGACGGACAGCGCCGTCGTCGACGACGACAACGACGACAGCAATAAGAAGCGCTCGGCCGTGTGAGGGCCACAACCGGAGTGTCACCACTGGGCACCTCGAGCCCTTTTTATCGGCCCCGGCCACAGCCCACAACCCCCGCTTCGTCCGTCTACTGGCGCAATCCGACTCCGTCGCCGCCCTGCACCACCGGACTTCCCCAAGACATCGTCCTCTTGTCCGCAACAGCTCCCTGATCCATCCAGTGCCTCTTGCTTGCTGTCGCTTAGCTGTCACTGGCTCCGACACGGACGGCTCGGTCCCGACCTGAGCTCCTGGCCTTGCAACCCCCCACCAGCGCCCTGCAGTGTCAATCGCCAGTCAATCGCGTTGGTTATTGGCCTCTCCCAGCCGTTGGTGGTCCGCTGGTGACTGCTCACCTCAGATACCCGCACCGCCTGCCGCTGTGCTCTTGTCCCACTGCGCCGACCCCTGCTGCCTCGCACATGAGCCATGCCCGACTCTCCGGACTCCTACGACGGCGATGCGGTCTACAACGGTGGTACGCCAACAGGGTCCGTAGCCTCTGCTGGCCCCGCCGGGCTCGCCGGGGCACCTCACATCGCGATCTCCAAGGAAGATCCCGCCTCTGTCATCAAGGTCACCCGCGGCCACTCTTGCCTGCTGTGCCAGCAACGCAAGGTCCGATGTGACCAGGCGAAGCCATGTAGCAACTGTGTCAAGGCTGGCGTTGAGTGCCGGGTTATCCCGCCACAGCCGCCCCGTCGTCGGAAGAAGCGTGTCCCCGAGCGCGATCTTGTCGAGCGTCTGCGAAGGTATGAAGCTCTCCTGACTCAGGCCGGCGTCGAGTTCGATGGGCTTGGTCCCGACGTCAAGATCGTCGACCCGGGAACCGTTGAGGATGGCGACGAGCTTGACGCAGACTTCATTCGAGTCCGGGCCAGGGACTCCCCCGCTGGACCCGAGTCCGAGGTCATCAGTTCGCCTGGCGAGACACCCCATATTCCAAAGTAAGCATATTGCCTCCATCCTTGCCGCCAGCCCGTTCGGACCCGTGCAACCACATGCTAATGGACCACCTCGCCGCTTCAGGACGTTCAAGTGGTTTCCTTTTCAGAAAGAGGTACGTCAGCACAGCACAGGACCTTGGGACTAATGCAGGGGTGATGCAATCGTCACTGCATCTGATAAAAGCATATACATCTGCATTCTCCGGTCCGGGCACAGGCCGACTAACACAAATCGGACAGTACCGGACACATACCGACTCTCGAGAGTCATCAGACGAGGACGACGGCGGCTCATCCATCAACAACGCATATGATCATATGTTTCAGCAGCGTGACGATTTTCCATTTGCAATAGGTGCTGCGCACGTCAACCTCACCGACCAGCATCCTTCTGCTATTCAGATATTCCAGCTGTGGCAGGTATACCTCAACAATGTCAACCCGCTACTCAAACTCACGCACACGCCCACGCTGCAGGTGCGCATAATAGAGGCCGGCGCCAATCTGAACAAAGTGTCGCAAAGTCTGGAAGCTTTGATGTTCTCAATCTACCTCATGGCAATTTCCACAATGCAGGATGACGAGGTCTACGCCACTTTCAATGAACCAAAGCGGGCCCTCCTCGGTAAATACTGCCGAGCCACACAGCAAGCCTTGCTTAATGCCGAGTTCATGCGGCAGCCTGATCTCACAATACTTCAGGCCTTCTTACTATACCTGGTGTGTTAGCTCCAAGTCCACTGCACTCTCGTGAGCTCTGAAACTAACATGGGCTCATAGTATGGTGTTCGACCTTTGACAGACCCTCGACAGATATTCTGCCTCAGTGGCATTGCTGTTAGACTCGGCCATCGCCTCGGTCTCCATCGAGATGGAGCCGCGTTCAATCTTTCCCCGTTTGAGGTCGAAGAGAGAAGACGTCTGTGGTGGAACTTGGCAGGTTTCGATCGGAGGATAGGAGAGATGACCGGGTCCACGATTACGGCGATATCGAGTGGTGGTGACTGCAAGCTGCCATTGAACATCAACGATGCTGACCTGCACTTATATGCGAGGGACTCGCCAACACCGCATACTGCCGCCACGGAAATGATCTTCTCGCTGAGCAGACTTGAGTTCCACAAGGCGCCAGGCAATGACAAGATGAAGGCCACGTTGTCCGAGGCGAACCCTCAAGCAGTCACCAACTTGGCCGATCACAGGTTAAGCACATACCTAGAGCGATTCTCTTCACACATGGAGGACACATACCTCAAAATGTGTGATCCCAAGATACCGTCAGTACCTCTAGAACAGAGTGATTATTTGTGTTCAGAAGGCTCACATTTGGCAGACTACACTACATGACGATCCTGATGACACGGCAACACATCTGCAAGCTCAAGATTATGTCGGGATTCTTCCGAGCAGCAATTTCCACAGCACCACAGTCGCCTAAACCAAGCTCACCCGCACTGTCGCAATCAGAAAACGACGCAATCTTTGTGGAATCGATCAAGATGATCGAGTACGACAGCATGATCTGGGACAGGGACAGCCTCCAAGGATATCGGTGGTACTCCTTCATGTACTTTCCCTTCCCGGCCTATGTCTGCCTTCTGCATGGTCTACGAACAAGGACGACGGGTGAGCTGTGTGAACGAGCGTGGAGCGCAATTTGCGAGAATCATGACAAGCGCGGTCTCCTGAAGCACCTGCGCACTCCACTACACATCGCGTTTGGGCCTCTATTCCTCAAGTCTTGGAATGCCAGAGAAGCCGCCGAGCATCAGCTCGGGAGGACTCTGGCGCCTCCAAAGCTAATTACAGTCATGCGGCAATATGTGGCCAACTTGCCGAAGCGAGATCGCTCGAAATCACCTACACACTCTGCTGTCACGACACCACCCAACATGGCACCACCGAGCACAGGCTCGACAGAGCACTACGTGACGCCATCACCGCCACCGATGGCTCCACAGCAGCATGTGCAGCAGCAGCACACGCCGCCAGCAACGGTGCAGCAGCAGAACTACCCAAACATTGACATGTACACGATGCACAGCGGCGTTGGAGGACCAGGTAGCGGGAGCAGCCAACACCAGCAACCTCACCAACATGAGCCGCGTGCTTATCCTCCGGGCAGCAGCGCGCCGATGCCCACTCTCAATGGCGGGACGGGCGGAGTGTTCCCAGAGCTCAATTTTGGTGGCGAAATGGATTGGGACTACATCATGAATCTCGGCTTCATGGTTCCGCCGCAACCGCAGCCTCATCACGCATTTGCGGGACAGATGCATGCGGCTCAGGACCCGAATCAGGCGCAGGTTCTGTGGTAAGAGTGGGCGTGTGCCGAGACGCATGTGGTTAGGTCGATAGCATGCATACACATGAGAGCGTGTTGTTTTCTTGCTTTTGTAGAGCGGGTCTGGATAGAGCATGGGGCTAATATGGTTGTCAAAGCCAGCCATGGAATACGAGAAATGATACCCCCTTCTTTTCTAGTTCATGCTCAACTACGGTTGCAAGATTCGTTGGTAATAAGTGCTCTGCTGCGAGTATGAGCGGAGCTCAGACTGCAACTTCCCCGGAGGTCAGTCGTGAAGTGTCATTCCGGGGAGCTATGACTGGCAACAGAGCCGCAATCCTTCAGAGCAAAGTTGTCAAGTTGAGGCGGTGCACGTTGCTTGAGAATTGGCTTGAAAACGCATCCATGCCAGACTGTGAATATTGAGGAGCCGGGCAATGGCTTAGATTCGGGCAATGCCACCTCAGCGCGTGTCTCGAGGCTTGGGATGGTAGTGCTCACGTGTGCTGATCAGCTCCTTTTGCTCGCTGTATCATTTCTACGAGCGATGACTGTCATCCTGCGCCACTTGATCAGGAACTATAACTGCGGTTGAGTGGGACATTGTACCGCATCAATGGATCTGACTGCTGGACTTCTTTTAATTGTTCCTCTAGAGCACTTGAAAATCAGAGCGATTCGAGCGGGATGATGTCGGTTTCAGGCTCTCGTTCTTCCTCTGGCTTATGGCGTCTTCCCAACTTGCCCCAGCTCGACTTGACATCGGACTCTCTTGTTTTGGGTTTCTAGGGTCATGCTTTTTTGGTTTATCTGACCGCACTGATTCCTGCTGGTGCCACTGCGTCTTGCAGATGGTCACGTCGACATCAACCAAGCCGACAAAATCCCATCGCAGACCCATCCACACAACTGGTCGACAACGGATCTAATGCGGGCGTTCCATTTCAGTTGCCCAAGAGTGTTCTTTTCGCAGCTGATGCCAATAAATGGGCATAGTGAAGACGCATAATGAGAGGGAGTTCTATATTGTGAGGCTCGGTCACGCATACCTCACTGCCCATTCACACAACAATACTTCCGTTGCATAGCCACGCATAAGAGATTCAATCGGCAGGAAGCATGCACTGAGGAGACGATAAGCTAAACCAGCATCCACGACAGGCACATCTCAAGAGTGAGACAAAACTCGCATCGTTGACACACTATCAAGCTGCTTCAAAGGTTCAGAGAAGCTGACTTCTCGAGCTATCTCTGTCCGTAAGCGCTAACAACGGTTGTTCCACCCCGAGGACGCAAAGCTCGTTGATGACGCTTTCGTGGTTCTGCTGCACCAGCACGACGCAGCTTACAACATTGAGCCTATCACCAACTCACCTGTGTGCTCAGGTT
This sequence comes from Microdochium trichocladiopsis, assembly GCF_020744255.1. Classification (NCBI taxonomy): domain Eukaryota; kingdom Fungi; phylum Ascomycota; class Sordariomycetes; order Xylariales; family Microdochiaceae; genus Microdochium; species Microdochium trichocladiopsis. The sequence goes on from NW_025763546.1 coordinate 3,576,119, forward strand.
GCCCACTGCCACAGAGCTGCTTAGAAAACACACCAAGCAAGAATTCCATCCATCACTATCCTCCCCACCCAAACTCTTGAATCCAAGGCAAAATGGCAGGCCTTGCAGTCCCCATTGGCCATACCGCAGCGCCCTTCGACCCAAACATATCCAACGGGACATGCTACTTTGCGCCCGGCCGGCCGCACACGGGGCCGTACATACCGTGCGGAATCGCAGGGCTTCCCGGTCCTGCGCTGAGTGGAGGAGCAGTTCAAGGAGAAAGAGCTGCTAGCAGTGTCGACGGCGGAGCAGGAGGAAACCCGGCACTGGCGTGTTGCGTCATGGGCGACTATTGCGAGTCGAGCCATGCTTGTTACAGTCCCGACAGTGAGTGCCGCTCCTTATTTCCCAGGATCGACCTTTCCCCGCCGCCGCTCCTTGTCGCCGACTTTTCTCGTAGGGGGTTTAGGAACTACTCAAAGAAGGTTTCACTAATACTTGGGTTCTCTACATTGACGCATTCGCAGCCGACAACGTCTACCTTGCAGGCTGTGCAGACCCCGAGTACAAGTCCACAGCGTGTCCATACAAGTCTGATGCCTTTGCCAGCCAGGAATGGGTTGGCATGGTCTGGTCGTGCGAGGCGTCCGAGCAGCATGGTGGCCGCGCAGATCAAGAAGAGGCACGGAACAAAACAAAAGAACCTGGCAGAAGCCTCGCCGACTCATTCCACGCCCCGAACATCACTCGTCGTGTTGCTCCGCGAGGCATGATGATGAAGGATCTCGGCCTGGCCAACATCTCCATCACCGAAGGCCATACCCCGAGCCATGCTGCTGCCGGGCATGCTTCCCCTGGCAATATCCTCGCCGACAGCGGTAACAGTGACGGGCTGATCGGCTGGTCGGGCTGCCCGCTCCCGCATCCCGACTCAGTTGTGCCCGAGCGCATGTACAACATGTGTGACCCATGCTTGCTGGAGCGGGACGCGCTATTCATGGACAAACGCTACCTTACCCGTGTGGCAAAGCTGCCGGACGGCATTGGCGGCGTCGTCGCGTGGGAGCCGGGCTTCGGCCCCGGCACGCCCGGTGGGTTTGGGGCCAGTGCTGGCGGATCGGAGGGAAGTTTGGCGCCTGCGCCGTCAGTTGGGCTGTCGGCGGGGACGACGACAATGAGCTCGTGTGTTTCGACTATGAGTAGCACTGGTGTTGTTGCTGGTGGTACTGATACAACGACAGCGAGGGATAGTCAAAGTGTAGTTCCGACCCTGACAGATGATGACTCTGCGACTGAGGCACATCCCGCGGCGAGCAGGACAAACATCATCGTCGGATCGACCAGCGCTGTGGTCATCGTCCTCCTGGCCGGCGCACTGGCATGGCTGCTCGTGAAGCGGCAGCAGCGCAAGAGACAGGAGCGGCGCGTCATCCGGGAGACCCATCTCGCGCTCGCAAGAAGCCCTTCACCTCCCCAGATATCCTCGCGTGCTCACAGTGCGGGAAGCATTCCTGCTCAGCATAATAACTTGGGCAGCGCGGATGGGACTTATCGTGGTCTCCCGAGCAGCAGATCCATGTCCCAGGTCACTGCGCGAGTGGGAACCTCGAGTCTTCTGCCATCCATGGACAGCACGTCACATGGTCGAGGAGCGGCACATCTGGGCCCGGCCGGCGATATACGACGATGGAGCACCGCCACAGACTTCACAGTCACTTCCAGCTCGTCGCGCACCGCCATGGAAGCGATTACGGCTCAGACGACGAACCAATCTTCCCAGACAGCCATCACGCCTGTCTCGGTGTGTTCTCCGACAGCTGCAACGCCAGGCATCAAGAGATATTCCACAGCATTGACAGCCGGTGATGCAGCGTTTGACGGCGATGCCGCTGACGATCGTGACTACTGCTTCCGCACCGCCACAAGACAAGACAGCATTCAGCTGGACGGCAGCACTCCTACAAGCAGACGTCTAAGCGCAGCCGGCGACCGGATCGTCGAGCTGGAGAACCACATTGACCGCAAGTTGCATGCCCAGGGTAGACGGGAACGGGAGCAACCTGGCGACGGGGTCCCGTTTGAGCTTTTGTCTCCAGAGGCTGTGTATGTCCCGCCGAGCATCGAAAGCGTGAGAGACGGATGTCCGCAGTACAGGGAGGAAGAACATGAGGAAGACGAAGGTGACGACGACGATGTTGATGAGGACAGCCGGTCGTTTTCCTCATACCAGGGCGGCACGATACAGCATATCCAGCAGCTTCGTATGCGGATCGTCGACCCGAACACTGCACGTGTGCTGATTCTGGGTAAGAACAATGAAGGCACAAACAAAATCGAGGGCAAGGACTCTGAGAAAGCCTGATTCTCGGGCATATGGTCAGAGCTAAGATGGAGGCGGGAGCGCAAGGAGAAGATAGCTTGATTAGTGATTGGGACATTTCGATGAGTTTCGGTTAGCGATGGACCAGATAGCAAGAATTGGATGGTCAAGGCATTGCGGCTGCATCAAGAGATGATCATGTAGGATTAAAACGAGTGTTTGGAAATAGTTCCGAAATGTCTCTTATGAGGGTTTTGCATCGCCTGAAGTCCGCGATATTGTGATATCCAGCGTGGCAGCCACCGATTACCTCTCAAGAAGAATGGTATTTACAAAGAGTGCACTCCCCACGCTTTCCACAACATCGCCAACCCGTTTCAAGTTGGACCTCTGTGAATTAGGCCATTCTCTGCTCGCGGAACCACAAGAATGCCCTGGTGCTGTTTGCCCAGCTTCGTGTGATGAGACACGACTATCATTGAATCGGTGAAGGAACCCAAGGCAGTTATCACGCTACCTTCGCTCCAAGATCCAAGCCTGGCGTCCGAAGGCTCATAGGTCCTGTCTGCTCGAGTGCACAGTGTATGTATACGCGCCCTTGCTCAGATCTTCCCCGGTACGTGGACGCAGAGAACATTATTCTGGGCCGTCACTCATAAGACTAGCCGGAGGAACTTCATAACGAAACCTGCCACACGCACATCATTTGCCCACATAGAGTCAACTGCCTTGCCTCGCCAAGACAAGTCCAACTAAGATAAAGGCATCTTGACCACCACCCGGTTGCATTTATTCTTTCCATGCGACAAACCACAAGCTTCTCGGAGAAAAACAAAGGAGCCCAGTCATTCCTCTCGCAACGGCAGCAACCACCTCAGCCCCAACGAGACCTGGGTTCGTCCACAATTCTACTCAGAAGCCTTGAAATTCCTGGCGAAGCTAAATATCCGTCTCATAGACCTTCTTTGCTCTCAAAATCAACTCAGGCTCTCTTTCCTTCCATCAAGTCGCGAAGAACTCTCAGAAACCCACACCGTCCTCACGACTACTTCATCACACGCGAGAACGATGTCCATCGTCAACGAGATCCTCGCATCCATGGCAGCCGCCCAGAAGCGCACCGCCTCCTCCAATCTAGGCAGCTCGACCGGCACGCTCCCCAGTTTCCCCAAGCCCGCCACCGTGGCCCCGGACTACTCCCTCCTCAACAATCTCACGATCGCCATCACCCTGGCCGACGGCACCGGGTACAACGACGTGCTCGACAACTTCATCGCCGCTGACAGCCCGGCCTTGCTCCTCGGCCCGCGCAAGGTTTCTCACTATGACTTCGACGCCCTCATGCTCAAGATGCAGGACTTCATTGGCAGTAGCGACAACGGCATGGACTACCTGCGCACCGAGTGCGGCCGCGACATCGTCAACGCGGGAGACTTCCGGTGCTGCCTGCTTTCCATCGCTACGGGCAAGCACCAGCGCGGCGTCGATGCTTGAGGCAACCCGTGCCTGAAGCTGCGGTATGTGCAGCATGTGTCTCCTCCACCTGACGAGGATCTACCACGGGGTGGTGGCAAGCAGGACGTCGAAGAACAGATGCGCAAAGAACTAGAAGCTATCCAGGCAAGACTTGAGAGAGCGGCAAAGCGCGGACCGTCTTCAACATCAGCTGGGATCAACAGCTGCAGTGGAGAAAGCTGGGAGTCACAGGTAAGCGGCTTCCTATTCTGCTTCATGCGTCGGATATGCAAACCGAGGCCAAGCACTTGTTCTCTATCGGTTTACTTCGTTTCTCCTTCTCACATACATCTTGCTGGATGAATCAACACTGACACTTGTTTTGATCCCTAAGACCACATCCAAGGAGGGACATTGTGCTACCAAGAACGACGACTTTGGCACTAGTCCACCGGGACGCTGGCCGTCGCCGCGATGTGCTGGATTCGTTCCTGCACAATATGGGCCTAAATCGCGGCATGCCAGCAACTTTCGGTACCCAGAGACTCCCCTCTCCTCGTCCACCGAGGACAACGACCGTCGAGAAGACCATCTCGTATACCCCACTGCTTCCCGCATCGGGACCCGCGAGCGCGACCCCAGCCTGGCCACAAGCAGCGGCGGCTTCTGGGCAACACCTGCGGACACGCCTGTGGACAGTTGGTGATGATGTAGGATCGGTGAATTTGTCGATTGTGCGCTTACCATCACAATAACCCTTGGCAATCAAGGAACGGCGGGCAATAGCGGCCTGTTTTGCGTTTCGACAGGAGTGGAATGGTGTACAGCAAGGCACCTTCGGCGGGGCGGGGCCTGAATACATGATCTTGAGGTGACATTTCGGGAGCTGCCTCCCTACTGCATGCTGCGCTGGGAAACATTCTGCAGTGCAAGCTGAGCAGGTTATGGCGACTTTACAGATACGTTGCGATGCCTTAGATGAAACAAACTGCCATGAGATTGATTCACAAAGCACAGTGACACTATATCCGCGTTGCCTATGGCTGCTAATACCTGCACCACTGGGTTTAAATACGTCCGAGGCGGAGTGGCGGCCTGAGAATCCCAAAGGCATCCCGAGAAGACACTACGTAAACGCTGCAGTTCGACTTGTGGCTATCAAGACTACTCCCGCCTGGATGCAATGCGCTCCAATACTCTGTGATGACCACAATACTCTGTGATTACCAACCGCAAAGCGCCCAAAGGCTTAAATGCCAAAAGTGCAAGGGCGCAGATGTGCATTGCCTTGTCAGCATATGCAGAGTGCTTGGGACAAGCCGCTCCCTACAAGGCTCTCCTCACCACCTCTGACCCTGCCGCGGTATAATAAAAACGTGGACAGAGTTCTCCATGACCATGAAATGCACGGAGACGACCATGGCGGGTGGTGGAGGTACGTTGCCGTCGGAATCGTCCACAGGTGCAAGATTTCGTTGGGCAGCTCGCCTCCCCTTGCAGCTGTCGGAGCCACCTGTACCATTCTCCCAGGAGTCGAGTTAGCTTTCTTGTTTTTCTTTCTTTTTTTCTCTTTTTTTTTCCTTGTATTTCTTTTGGGCAGGTTTTGTACGAAGACATGAAAGGCAGGATTCGGATGAGTCCTGCTTGCAATTCATGGTCAGATGGAAATGGCGGTATTTTAAGCATACGGGCGCCGCAAAGGCGATGAAGCGGGCAGGATGTAATTGAGTTGCTGCTCTCCAATGTTGTAAGTCGAGAAGCAGCGAACGGTGCACGCTGTTGTGAGCGCACCTGCGGGCCACCACCACGAGGTGTGCCGTTTTCGGCCGAGCCGACCAATTGTGACGCGGCCCGGCGGGTGGGGCGCACCTCGGACTGGCCTAGCTCCATTGGAAAGAAAGCTCGAGGGGGCTGTGTGGAGAGAGGGAAGGAGGGCCCGTTTGTGCCGTTGTGCCGAGCATGTCACTCACCATTTGCTAATGTGGACAAGACTCTACATCACGCAGAGTAAGAGGGAATGCGCCAGTGGTGGTCGTGGTGATGATGATGATGATCATCATCCTGTATACGTGACGGGACCTCGAACACTGGCATGCAAGTGGCAGCAACACGGTACCTGCTGTATTGCGTGCAGCACCAGGTTTATTAATAGCCGCGTCAACGTCTTGGTACCTCCACTCTCCCTGGGGCTAGCTGGGGGCATTTTCAGCCACCGGCCGGGGACCTCGTGCGGAGACGGGACAAGGCGCCCTGAATCATTCAAAAGATGATAGATGGGCGATATAGACTTGCTGAATGCCAATCGAGGGCAGATTTGGGGGGAAGGAGGCAATGAGGAGACCATGACGGCCAGTTCAGCGATTGCCCTGCTCGGATAGAACTGTCCTGTTCGTTGACTGCCCGGGGCTAGAAACGGGGCTAGTCTCCAGGAACACGGGAAGAACGCTCCAGATCTGCACGAGGCTTGCAGCGGACGTCGTCACCCAGAAGGGCTGTGTAGAGATCAGAGGGGTCTAGCGTGCACTAACAACCAGACCTCCTCCTCCTGAGCAACTGCTTCACCCCAGCTATCCACATCCCTTTTGCCGATCGAGTGTTTCGTGGTGCACGGCCATCCACGACCAAAACACTTACTTGGGTGGTTGACGTGCTTGTGCGTGCGCTGTTCCTGGTCATTGCCAAGAGAGACAGACCCCTGCTAGGCAGAACTGCTCCTGCGCCCCACGTCCCGTCCCTCTCCAACTGTTCAGTAGTGAGTGAGTGGCCTGCAACAGTGGACAATAAAGACAGGCGCCCCTCCTCCTCTCTCTCTCCACATGCGCATCCTGCTGCTGCTGCTGCCGTAGGGCTGGCTGTGTGACTACAACAACTTGCACCCACCTCGTCTGACACACACAACCACTGTCGACGTCGCGAACCCCTTTTACACCAACAATTGGGATCACCATCCCTTTATTCTCCCTCCCCAAGGAATCACACACACAGCGGGAGCGGGCTCACAATTACAATCACAGCCACCACCACCACAGCGTATACCCGCCACCATGGCCGACGTCGAGGAGCCAAAGTTCAACACCCTCGCAGAGCGCATCGCCGCCCTCAACCAGCAAAAGAACTTCACCGCACCGCCCCCCGTCACCAAGCGCCCTCCTCCCCCGCCCCCGCCCGCCGCAAAGACCAATGGCTCCTCCGCGGCCGTCACGGCAACAACACCAAAGCCATCACCAGTCGTGCCCTCCCGGCCCCAGAAACGAGAACCCCCTGCTCTCCCACAGCGTACAAACACGTCCTCCTCCGTGGCGTCTGTGACAAGCACATCCTCGACAAAGAATGGCACCGCGCCCCCAGCCCTCCCCGTACGATCCAATACTCTCCAGCCGTCTCCAGCCCTGCCGCCACGGCGGCCGTCGGGCCAGCTCTCGAATGGCGATCGCCGGGGCTCCAATGCCTCTGACGTCTCTCACATCTCGACCGTCTCAACATATTCGCTCGGCAGAGCCTCCACACATGCCAGCACCGTCTCCAACGATGCTCCCCAACCGAGACGGGGGCTCCCGCCAACGCTCGACCAGGCAAAACTGCCACCGCTGCCACCCTCTAGAAAAGAACGAGAGGCCGAGGCCGCACGGATAGCCGCCGAAAACTTCGAAAAAGACCCCCCTGCCCGGCCGAACGGGTCGCTCGTCTCCATCAAATCCGCGCCCATCCTGCCGGCGTCAAGACCAGGCCTACCACCGCGGTTGCCCTCACGCCCGGCCAAGTCGCCCACGCCAGCACAGGACAATGTACAGGATGCCGGCGGGCCACGCCGCCTGCCGCCCCCGGCTACATCCTTTGTGCGACCCAAGACGACATTCGAAAGCTCCCGGCCCCTCATGGCCCGCCCGAACGCTATGCCCGCGAGTGACGCGCCTCCACCACCGGTGCCTACAAGCTCACGACCCACGACGCAGCAGGTGGAAGCCGTGGCCGCCAAGGCTGCCGCCATGAAGGCCGCCACGTGCCTCGTCTGTCGCGACTTTTCTCGTCCGGACGCAGTGGCTGCCCAGTTCCCAAGCGACTCGCTCCCCCGACAAGACCCGATTGGGTACCTGGCCAATGTGCTGTGTGGTTCCTTCCCCTCCCAGACGGACAAGGCGCGCGCCATCTTCACGTGGTGTCACCACAACATTGCGTACGACGTCGAAGGATTCTTTGGCGGGTGCATCCAGCGGGGCACGCCAGAGGAGACCATCTTCCGCGGCAAGGGCGTCTGCTCAGGGTATGCCGATGTCTACAAGGCCATCGCCGACCGGGCGGGCCTCCAATGTTTGGTGGTTGGCGGCCACGGCAAAGGGTACGGCCACACCCCGCTCAAGGACGGCGAGCAGCCGCCCGCGGAGATGGACTCGAACCACGCCTGGAACGCCGTAGTCATCGACAACAATGAGTGGAAGCTGCTCGACTCGTGCTGGGGCGCCGGCAACGTCGGCAACCAGCAGTACACCAAGGCTTTCAAACCCGAAGAGTTCACGCGGACCAATGAGCAGTTTGGCCTCAAGCACTTCCCCCAGGACAGCGCGCACCACTTCCGCTCGGACGGCACGGTCCCGACCTGGCGCGAGTACATGCTGGGCCCGCTCGGTGCGGAGCCCGTGAGCTGGTATGGTATCGGCACGGGCGAGGGCATCTCCGAGTACACCCTGGAGCCTAAGCGGAAGCACATTTCCGTGTATAGCGGAGAGACGGTGCGGTTCCAGGTCTCCAAGGTCTGCGAGCACTACGACTTTGCGCGGAACGGCAAGGGAAAGCCGCTGCTCATGCTCATAGACATCCAAGGCGTTGATGGGCGCAAGGAAGACTATGTTCCGTTCCAGACGGACGGCTTCTGGTGGTGGGTTGACATCCCGGCGCGGGACCTGGGTGCCCCCGGGCAAAAGGTCGGGTTGCGGGCCCTGAGTGAGGTTGAAGGTAAGGACGCGCGCGGCGTCACCAAGGAGGAGTACTTTTCCAGGATCCACCACAAGAAGATGACGAAATGGATTTATTACTGCCAGTGGGAGCTGGTGTGAGCAGGACAGAGCATGGTTGGTGCGAAGGGGCAGGAATGGTTTGCTGGGCATGCACATATTACATCATAAGCGATGTTGGTTGGTAATTTATAATGAGATATATGATTGTCATGATGGCATGGCGTTGCGTCTTTCCTTCTATTTTCTTTTTTTGCGTGACCAACATGACGCTGGGTCAGAGAGTAGAAAGTCTCGTTATGGAAGGTTTGCTTTTCCGCCAACTTGTTTGTTCTCGCCCCATCCCCTCCCGGCAGTAGCTGTTGGCTCGACATGCTCGGAGTCCGCTCTCTTTGTTCGTGTCGTAAGCTGCTGGTGGAGGGGCTTTTTGGCAACAAAGAAACCACGGCGCGCGCGCAGGAGGGTTTCACTTTGTTTGACTCCTTCCATGCGATGTGAGAGCTCTGGTGTCTTTGTCTCGACAGTCCACACACACACACACACACACACACACACACACACACACACACACACAAACATACGTGGCAAGCTGAGCCTGTGTGCAGGCGCATGATGATTAAAATGGCACACACGCACGGCATTGCAGAAGGCATAACTTCGAGGGAGACGACAGTGGAAAGACGATTGCCCCTTTGCTCACCGCCGTATATTGGTGACATCGGCGACACTTAACAGACTCTGACGAAATCGACGACGAAATCGACTCTGACTCTGACTCTGACGACTCTGACGACTCTGACGACTCTGACGACTCTGACGACTCTGACGACTCTGACGACTCTGACGACTCTGACGACTCTGACGACTCTGACGACGACGACAGCGACAGCAGCAGCAATGGCAGAGGAAACGGCGGGAGAAGCACAGACGATGAGGATAAACACAAAGTCCAAGGCCAAGGTCGAGGCCAAGACACAGGCACAGACGTGCATATACGTCCCGCGGCTCTGCGCGGATCCGCACTGCGGCGCGCTCGCGCTCGAGGTATCTGTGCACCGGCCGTGTGCTGGTGGTACTCTTGGTGCTACTGCTACTGCTACTGCTACCCGTGCTTCTTCTGCTACTCGTAGTGGTAAGGGCCGCCGCAGTGGTACTTCCGCCGGGAAACGCTGCTCTGGAGGTTGCATCCACCACGGCCACGGCCGCGGCGGCCGGCAGCAGCAGCAGCAGCAGCACGGGCAAACATGCCACGACGCGCTGATGTGTACTCTCCGACGCAAGGACCGCCTGGAACACCCTTCTTCCTCTTCTACTTCGTCGTCGTCTTCTTCTCCCAGAAGAGGCGGTGGTGGCGGTGGCGGTCCCAGAATGATGACGCCCGAATACTCGACTCGGCTCATAAACGCCAGCCTGCCGGGCCCGCTGGCGAGCTTCTCCAGCCCCTTGTTCCCCTGCGCGGCGGTGGGCGTCAAGAAGTGGGAGCGGCACGGGTTGGGGCAGATGGGCGGTGGTGGCGGCGGCAGCGGCGGGACGAGGTTTGGTGATGCGCAGGGGCGGGCTTGTCGCGGGTTTGGGACTGTGTGGTGGGAGTTTCATGGTGGTGAGGAGGGTGGTGATGATGATGATGATGGTGGAGCTCTCGGCCGAGGCATCGCTTTCAAGGGGGAGGAGGAGCAGCAGGAGGAAGAAGTGGCAAGTGACGATGCAGAGGACGAAGTGGGCATTGACAAGGACCAAGACAAGCACGAAGACAAGGGCACGACGAGGAAGACGGCGAACCAGCACCCCATGACCAAGAGCGGAAAGACGACGGGCCATTTCCTCCGCAGGTCAAACTGCGCAAACTCCGGAGGTCCAGAAGGGCTGCTCTTCTGTGCAGAGCATCTGCACAGGCAGTATCCGGACCTGTCGGGCAAGGAGCTGCAGAGGATCAAGGAGGTATGGGGGGCCTTGAGCCAGACACGGCCTCAAGGTGAGTACGATGCGGTGTATCAGGCGAGCAAATTTACAGGTCCTGTCGAAGGAAGGGCGACTGGTCAGGCCAGAGAGTCCGAGAAGTGGCGCTGTAGGATAGGGGCCAAGCAGCCGCAGTACTGGACGGCCTTGATGGGAAGAGGACTCGCTTTGTGAATAAAAGGCATCACAGTGGCACTTCGCTCGTGGTGTAAGGCAAAACGAACAGCCTTTAATTTTCGCACTCGTGAAACTAGAAGACCTCCAGAGAAAGATAAAGAAATATTGAGGCAAAAGCAGAAACTGGACTTGAGCTCAACATTGGTGCCCGGCTCCTGAAGTCCTGTCCACGACGTAAAACCATGAGTGAGTCTCGGCAAGACACGTCCCGTCGCAATAACATCCCCAGAAACCCGCCACCTGACGCAGCCCCGCGGCAAAAACAGACCAAGGCTTAGCGGCACCTGCAGCGGATGCTCGGGCCCTACCATGAGTCGCTGGAGGAGCTGTCGCTGTACACATCAGGGCTGATGCTGCGAGTCGGGCTCGGGTAGCGTCGGCGCTGGGTGGGCGTCGGTGACCACTCGCCAGGCGTGCCAGGCCGTGCGTAATATCTCTCAGAAACATCATCTGGCTCCTCGGCTACGACAATTCGAGGCCTAGAAATATTGGCCGTGTATGCGCCGGGGTTGCCCGAGGGGCTGCCCGACGGACCGCCTGAGTAGCTGCCCAGATAGCGCGAACCGCTGGCGCTCAAGCTGGAATGTAAGCCAGGCGGAGCACTGAAGCTGCTCGCTCGACTTCGTGCAGAAGATCGGTAAGAGGGAACATAGTCGCCGTAGGAGCTGGAATCTCTGCTCGAGTACATCGGCGGGTCTCGCGAAGACTGGCTCGAGGAAGAGGACTGTCTTCCCCGTCCGGATCTGCTGGGATAGGCCTAGAACTGCAGTTAGTACGGAATATGTGTCCAGGTCGAACATCAACGGCAATCTTACATTGTAGCGCTCAATTCTGGTCGTGGTCCAGAATCCACCTGACGCATCAGGGGCACGGCCACTGCTCCTAGATGAACCGCTGCCGTAATTGGAATATCGCACAGTTCCAGAGCTTGAGCCACTTGATCGCGATCGCTCATCCGCAGTGTCGTACTCGTAGTCCCTGGTATCGTAGCTGGACCTTGATGGCGTGTAGATAGAGGTCCCAGCATAGCCACTGCTGTCGTCGGTGTAGGATGGTCGAGAGCGTCCGGACCGATAGCTTCCTCCGCCACTGGAGCTATGGCTCCACGAAGGCAGACCAGCTGGGCCTCCTAGTGTGCTGCCCATCTGCAGTTCGCGCAGGCGAGCCCTCATTGCCTCAAGGTTTTCCTCGTCGCGGCTTGTCCATCGTCTGAAATCACTCTCGGGAGGGCTGGGTACGCTCGGTGGCACATGGCGAGACGAGGACCCGGAGCTTGAGGACGAGTATTCATAACGAGATCGAGACCTGTGGCGCCTTGTCATGGCTGTGAGACGCACGGTTCCGAGGGAACTTCTCGTTTCACAGAGGTTTTGTGGATAGTTAGCGATACGACGTCAGATCTGGCAGTGAGCGTCTAGAGCTGTGGTTGTCTTGGTGACTCTTCAAGGATCAGATCAAGGCAGTGGGTGCTCTGATGACGACGACGAAGCTTGTGTTGCAAGATATCTCATATGGCTGGTCGAATCAAGTCGCTTTTGTGAACAGATAGCTGAGGGATGTCTTATGACGTCTGCGTTTGAGATTAACCACGGCCTCGGTGTAGAAGACAACTCTTATGTTCGCCACGTTGATTCATAGTGCCTGGCCAACATCAATGCTTGTCAATGCCTGAGGCCGTGGTGAAACTCGGCCTTTCCGTATCATCAATCTCAGGAATAGCAAAACGACGGACGCGCTCGCATATCTGGCTGAAAGAACCCTTCAATAGCGTGGCTGAAATGGCGAGGTGGAATATGAGAAGGAACGCAGGGTGGAGCATCATTGTGTGGTCGGGACCAGCTCGTCAGAAGCACTCATTGATGGAAGACGGCCTCGCTGTGGACTGGCAGCATTCATGCTGTATTGTGAATTCCGAGGCCTTGCTAAAACGATTGACCGACTTCGCCCGCTGTTCTGAGAGTGTTGAAACGGCTTGCTTGCTTCACGGAATGACTTGTGTGGCACGCGACACGCTTTGACGGCGGAGAAATGTTCCGTGCTTGGCAGGCACAACCAGGCAGCGCAGCACCAGGCACCCGCTCCGGCAACGCCAGCGACAGGCTCCCAAACCAGCACAATCTCCAGCTTGCCACCGACCTTAACAGCACAAACAAGAGCAGCCGGGCCAAACAAGGAGCGAGCAGCCGTTGCCACAGCGACTCGGTCTCCCATGAGCGACGTCCGATATGGTGTAAAGGCTAGCATCGGGGATTCTCACTCCCCGGATCAGGGTTCGATTCCCTGTATCGGAGCACCTTCCTTTTTGCAACCGCACATGCATGCAGTGGCGTGTACACGCATCCCGGTGCACGGAGACTTCCCCGCCACCAAAACCTGCCCATGAAGCACTTCCAACCAATCAAGCACAAGGGCAAATGTGGTCTCTTGCTTGAAATCGGGTCAATTCGATGCTGGATGGTGGTAGAAACGCTAAGTATACAGAGTGGTTGTCATAGATCGCTGAGGACATGTCGCACGAGGATAAAGCGTGTTCGCCGTAGGGCGCTCAAGCGCTGCTGCGAATTGACGGCTCCTGCGCCGTGCTTCGTCTAAAGCTGCCTGCTTCCATCCTACAAGTGGTTTATCGTGGGCTCATACATGGCAGAAAACATGTTCTAGGGCTCTGAGAGGGCTGTGTTGAACACAAGTCCGAACAGGCGCAGATGGCGGCGGGCATTACATAAAGCGACCACGCACTACATCATTGAGCAGTGGTCAGCATCAAGCCAGTGCAAACAACAAACAATCATTTTCGCTCGCGCTGGGGAAAAGGCCTGCAAACACTTACTGACGAGGCGCCGCCACACTTCCTCCTCGTCCTCGCCATGGCTGGTCGTGGTCGCTGTCGGCGACACTGTCGGCTTCTCCACAGGGTCGGGGTTCTCGCACAGCTCGAACCAGTCCTGAGCCATGGATTCCCCTCCGTCAAAGCCGAGGTTGAGCAGCGTTTCGGTCGGAATGGGGTCGAACCTGGGTCACATTAGTTTCGCGAAAAGGCCAAGGTCATGGAGAGAGGACTCGCGCGTACCAATGCGATATCTCCATGCTGCCAATGTCAAAGGTTGCAGGAGTATATCCGGTACTGGTTGAGCGGCTGTCATTTCTGGACATGGCCGCCGGCTCGGAACTCGCCACGTTCCGTCTGCTGTTGGGAGGATCGAGATAGCTGGAGGGATCAACCTCTTTCCAGCTGTTGGTTTCAGCCTGTACATACTTGCTCGGCGTTTCCGTCCTCGTGGCGCTTTGTGAGCTGACTTCCGGCGAATAGCTGCTGATTGACGCAGTCTCTGCTGCTGGCCTGGCGGAAACTTGGATCTTTCTCCTTCCGATGTCATCGCTCTGATAATAGATGTCCCCGGGGTTCTGTGGCGCACCGTGAGGGCCAGAGGCTCTAGACGGGTCCGTGAGCAGTCCTCCGTTCCGCTGACTTGACTGGCCATTCTCGTATGCCTGGAGCCGCTCTGCTGGTACGATTGCAAATTTCTGCTCTGGAGGCGGGATTTGCAGATCTTCCGAGTCACCACTCTGCAGGAACCTGCCTATCCGGCTCTCGTTGAAGTAGTTCACAAGCTCAGTCTGGTTGTCGTTGTTCTTGATGAACTTGGCGTTGGGCACTCCGGTGTCCCCGTACGTGCCGTCGCGGAGGAGCTGGAGGACGAGATCCTCAATCTCTGGCCGGGCCTTGAGGACTACACTCCAGAGGCGCTCTCCGTTCTGGCTCGTGTAGCCGACGCGCGGACCTCTCTTGCGGATGGGCCGGTCGTAGGTGCACTCTGTGCCCGCGCGCTCGCAGACGCTGCACTTTGGCAGCGAGTTGTCGCAGGGCTGGTGCTGCGAGTTGCAGCGGTCGCAGGCGCGGGTGGCCTTGCGCTTCTTTGACGCTCGCTTGTCGTCATCGTCGCCCTCGCCATCACTCATGGCCCCTGGACGCGCGCGGCGGGAGGCGCCTGTGGTCCTCGCTCCGCGCCCACGGGTGTGCTGCAGGTCGTTCCCTTAGTGAAAGCTCGTGCAGCACTGCCTCAGCCGCGATTGCGATGGAGCAGCCAATGCCATGCGGTCGTGTGTCAGGCCGGTCAGACAGTCAATTCATCTAGACGTTGAGGCACTAGGCGTGGTGTGTGACGGAGGGAGAGTGTGAGAAGCCGCCGACATGTCTGGGAGGCGACGGCCTGTACTGGGATGTCGTCGTCCGTGGTCGACGCGACAATGCGACTTGCACACGCACGCACGGAGGCCAAGGGAGCGAGGTTGCGCACCGGCCCCTCAAGTCGGTCCCAGCTGCCGGAGCTGTGGCTGTCTGCAGCGGAGGGCTGTGGGGGGCCTATGGGGCCCTGTGGCTGGAAACGTGGCTCGTGGGGTCCACCACTGCAGTCAAGATGCAGCTTCCCCCACCCCGCGCCTCGCAGCGCTACGGCACTGCCGCCCGGACTGCCGACGTCGGGCGACGGGGTCGAATGGTCCCGGGGTGTGTAAACATTCATCCTGCGGGCAGGCGCCTCGACAGCATCACGTTTGCTTCTCTTTTGCCAGACGCACCCGACGGTCACGCGACACCAGGCACACACAAGCATCGTGCCTCGCCTCCGCCTGCAGTACAGCAGTGGCACCGCATCTGTCGCCATGCGTCGAGCACTCTGCCTTTTCCTCGAATGCCGGCTGCTCTCGCCTAGGTCGACATCGTAGCGCGCCCTGCTGTGACCCAAAGTGTGCTTACAGCCATCATCGCCCTGGGAGCAGATTGTCGCCGCCAGGGACAAGTAATCCCCCGAGTCCAACGCAAAAGCAGCGACATCATGACCACATCCATGGTAACCACCCAGCACTCAGGCTTCTCGCTGGAACTACCGCGGAGAGCCCCCAAGCTGTCCCGCTCCGATGCGTCAATCATCTTGGTTGGGTGCCGAGGTGCTGGCAAGCGCACCCTCGGCTTCATCGCGGCCAAGCACCTTGGCCGAAGACTCTTGACGGAGGAGCAGTTTTTTGAGCAGATCACGGGCTACAGCCGGGCCAGCTTCCTGCAGCAGAGAGGGCGGGAGGCGTTTGAGCGTCAGATGGCCGTGGTCTTGGCAGGGGTCATATCGACAAACCGCACAAACTGCGTCATAGAGTGCGGCACCGCGCTCCTGTCGCCAGAAACGGAAGATGTCATCCGCCGCCTGGCTGACACGAATCCAGTCATTTACATCCAGCGCGACAAGCTGGAACTGCAGAAGCTTCTTGGCTTGCCGCCGTCGGAGCTGGAGCGGTTCCTACTAAACGACCAGAGGCATCGCAACATCAGCAATCTGGAGTACTTCAACGTGTCGGATCTGGGAGGCGAGGATCACAACGCTTCGCTGCCCGCAGTGCGCTCGAGTTTGATGAGCGCGGCCAGACTTGTGAAAGCAAGAAAGGACTTTACAGCCTTCCTTGATCTGATTCTCGGCCAGGGACTCGCCCGATCATGGACCGAGAATCCCTTCTCAATCGACGCGGTGCCGTTGGAATACCGAGCGCACTCGTTTGTGCTGCACCTTCGGCTATCCTCTCTTCTCAGCTTCAAGCATGACCTGTCTGTCCTGGAAGCAAGCGCAGAAGCAGTGGAGTTCATTGTTGACACGTGGCCCGACAACATGCTAGACATCATCACGGAGCAGGTGGCATTGATAAGAAGGAAACTCGACCTGCCCATTATTTTCAATGTGGAAGAGTATCCTCGTGAGGAACGGCGGCGATCACAAGAGGAATGTGATGTGGTTGACCTCCAGCTTCTTCTCCATGGTCTTCGCCTCGGTGTCGAATATGTCAGCCTGGACCTCAAGAGGAATGAGAACATCATATATCAAGTCTTGACTCGGCGGAACCGGACGCGGATCATCGGACATTACACCTTTCGCGGATTTGGCCTGAAACTCTGGGACGACCCGTCATATTTGGATTGTTATTTGAAGGCACAAGAGCTGGGATGCCACATTGTCCGCATCTTGAGGTTTTGCATGGGGGATAGACCCGACGAGAGCCGCGAGGCTTTCATCAGGAGCGTACGCAGTCTGCCAGATCCAAAGCCACCGCTCGTGGCCTATGACTTCTCCGTGTTTGGATCCTCGATACCGAAACTAAGCGCCAACCTCAACCCTGTCACTCACGAGCTGCTCGTCAACTCTCCCTCGGAATGGGTGACGGGCGTCAACACAGGCCGCGGCGCTCTCAGAGTGGCGTTCCGCAACGGGACGCTCAAGGCGCTGCATTTCTACACCCTCGGCTCAAAAGTACACTACTCTGTCACGCCTTCCATGCAAAGGGCCGCGTTCGAGCACTACATGATGGCACACACCTTTGACGCTAAGCAGTGCAGGACGGTCGACGAGGTGAATCGTGTCTTCGCCGAGGACGACTTTGGCGGCGCGTCCGTGGCCCCGCCCTTCAAGCTCGACATCATGCCACACATCGCGCACCTGAGCTCGCACGCGACGGCCATCGGCGCGGTGAACCTAGTCCTCCCGCTGCGCGGGGAGACATCCTCGATCCTGGACCACGCCAATGCGCGCAACACGGGCGGCGTCACCCGGAGCCTGTACGGCGACAACACAGACTGGAGCTCCATCGTCAACTGTCTGCGCCGCGCCATCAGCCCGCGCAACTCGATCCAGCGGACGCGCACGACCGCGCTGGTCATCGGCGCCGGCGGCATGGCCCGCGCCGCGATCTACGCCCTCACAAAGCTCGGCTGCCGCAACATATTCATCTACAACCGCACGCGGGCGCGCGCCGACGCCGTGGCGACGCACTTCAACCACTTTGCCGCGCAGCACAACCTGTACCTGAGCGGCAACGGCCTCGGCCAGTCGCAGCACGTGCCTATCTGCCACGTCCTCGACTCGGTCAACCAGCCGTGGCCGGAGGGATACCAGCAGCCGACCATGATCCTGTCGTGTATCCCCGCGGACGGGGCCGACGAGGCGCCGACGGTCGACTTCCGCATGCCGCCGCAGTGGCTGCGTAGCTCGACCGGCGGTGTTGTTGTCGAGGTTAGTCTTTTCTTTCTCTCTCTCTTTTCTTGTCCTTTCTGGTTGTTTTGCGTGGTTTTTCCCCACATCGAACTCCATGTTCTCACCCCCTTCTTTCTACCCACTGTGAGGGTACACGACCAATTAGCACATGAACGAACAAGAGAAAAACAAAAGCTGATCATTACCTCCTACGCGAAACAAAACAGCTGGCCTACGAGCCTCTAATCACCCCGCTGGTCAAGATGATCCGCCGCATGCGCGACGAGGCAGCTACCACCGCCACAAGCACCAGCACCAGCAACAGCAACAGCGGCACACCCTTAGCACACACCCCTAACACACACACGAGCAACGGCAACAACACCAACAACAACAACAACTCGCTGTGGGTGATAGTCGACGGCCTCGAGGTGGTCGGGGAGATGGCGGTCGAGGCGTTTGAGCTCATGACGGGCCGCAAGGCCCCGAGGAACCTCATGACGCGCGTGTGTAATGAGACTTGGGAGAGGCAGAGCTTGCCGTTCCAGCCGCAGCGGTAGCTGGCAGCCTCTCATGCACACATACACACACACACACAGATGGTCACCTTACGTGTGCAGCGGTAGTCTGCGTATGATATGTGGAGAACAAGACACTCGGCGCGCCCTTGCGCAAGAAGTTGCTGTCGCTGTTGGCATAGCTGCTCCTCTTTTGCTTCATGCGGTGTGCAGCGCTGGGGAAGATCCTGCACTGGGGAGGACTCACACAGGAACATGAATAACGAGACGGCTGTGGCACAAGAAACAGCCATGGGCATGCGCTTTCATAGAACATGTTTGAGTCCGTATGAATAACGGCGATGCTATCAAATCCTGTGGCTACTAGAACTAAAGATGGGTCCACGAAGAACCGTGAAACGCAAACTTCAATCGCCAAATGCGCCGTGCTATCCTTCTATGACCATAAAACAGCTGGTGGTCAGAGTAAGCTCAACGCCGCCTGCCGGTGACCGCATCGGCAGGGTATGCATGAATGTCCCAATCATAAAATCCTCGTCAAGTTGCAGACAACGTGCAAGGTGACACCTCGGCTGCTGCGAAGAACGCTCATATACAGAAACAGGCTGGGAATCAAGTGAGGGGTATTACCACTTGACTCCAGAATCAAGGTTGAAATCGCTCGAACGGAAGAAGCCAAAGAAGCTCAGATGGTGAGTCCAAGTTGGATCAACTCAATCAGATCAGCTCGAAGCCATCGTCCTCGCGGGCGAGTTCTGAATGCTCCTCGACAGGGCCGTTGTTCTGGCGGCGAAGCATGTTGCGAGCCCGACGACCCTGCAGCGCGTCTCCATTGCTATCAACGATCTCGTATTCGTTCTCGACGAGTCGCTCAGTGGCTCGAGTGGCTCGAGGGTTCTCCTTGACGAACATCTCCAGCGACAGCGGTCGGCCCGGGGTGTCTGTCCGATCAAAGCTGTACAGGAAACCGTCCGTGGGGCTCCGAACGTCGCGAGCACCTGGCATGTCCTCGGAAAGGTAGTCGATCAGGTTGTTAGGATCTGAAAGCTGGACGCGGGCGTCCAGGTGGGCGCGGAAGCGGCTCTGAGGCATGTCGATGTGAGCCATCGGCCGGGTCAGCTTGCTCACGTTGTGTGTCTGTTGGCGGTAGCCACTGTAAGGTGTGAGTCAACGATCCTGATCCTGAAAAGGAAGCCGGTCTTTTCATATGAGGGAGACTCACGTCCAAAGCTTCTCGGGCCGGACCCGGCCGTCATCATCGACACCAGAGACATGGGACCAGACATTCATGGACCGGCGCACGCCAGGGAGGGGACGACCGCCGTGGGCCCACTTCTGCTTGTGGTCTCGGTCCCGCTTGGCGTCTTGAGCGTCGCTGCGCAGATCGCGAAGATCAGAGGTAGACATGGTTGGGGTTGGTTGCCGAAGATCGACGAGCGAGGTTTCCAGGATGTCCTGTTTAAAGGTGTGCCGACGTTCGTGCCGGCCGGGGTGTATATGAAAGACCAAGAGTGTTGCAGAAGAGGCCTAAAGTTTGTGATGTGGTAGGATGTAGGTCGGCGGAATCGGCGTGAGGTGGTCGAGGGTGCGGATGGCTTAAGCAGGAGAGAGCAGAAGACAGGAGCTGAGTCTCAGGACGGAAAGGCGAGGAGAAGGCGTGGTATCACTCTGGGCAGTTGCGATGGGGGTCAGGCAGTCCAAGCACGGGGGATGTGCTTGCTTGGAAGGGTGAGTCTTTGAGGGCGGGTTCGAGAACAAAGGCAAGCAAGTGCTTGCCAGGTACAGGTTGGCAGGTTTGAAGGATCACCAAGACGAGACGAGGCGAGACGAGGGCTAGAGAAGGCGTGAAGGGGGGCAGCTTGGTTGTTTATATTGCCATGCGCGGGATAGGGGGCCATGAATGACCGGACAGTGGTGACTCGGCCGTGGTGTCAAAGGGCCGCGGGTCGATGGCGGCAAGGCGCGGCCGGATGACTCAATGGGGCAACCTGGGAAGGCACGCACTTGCCCGCACCACACTGTCAGATGCGTGCCTGCCTGCTCCGGCAACACACCTTGGCGGCGGCGCGTGCGATTGGCTGCAGGGGGGTGCAGGGCGCAGACAGCCAACCTCTGGCCCGGGTGATTCATTCCAACTCATCTTAGATGATGACTGAGCTCGGCCGGAGCAGTGCAAGTGTCCCATGTCATCGCGACGGCCGCGCTTGGCTTGGGGGAGATAAGCCCCTTATCGATAGTCACGGCGCTGCCATCCGCATGACGCAATCCCCAACAGGCCTGGCACGAGCACGGCCTGCTCAGCCTCGACAAACCGGTTTCTTTGTGCTGCTCAACATGTCGCAAGCAGCCATCGTCGCCAGAAGGGCAGAGCACGCATGCAGCCGAGCAGGCCCAGGGTCTGAAGGGCCACGGGAGCTTCAGGATGCCCTCAGCTCCGGGCTCGCGTCCCCAACGCGGTCAGATGGAGGGGGAGGGTCAGGAGGTCCCGAGTCTAATGCAGCCCCTTATCAGCCAGCCAGCACCCCATCCGTCTCCCGAGGCACCGCCGCCCGCCATCAGGGTGGCCCCCAATCTCCCGGCCTTATCATTCTCCGTTCCACCAAGGCAGGAGGGAGCACGCCCGTCCTCGGAGACGCGATAAGAGAGAGTTGCGTCGAGGATTCGCGTTACAACCTTCGCTGAAAACAGTCGCGAGCTGTCTGGGCACCGGGCTGATCCGGGTCGGAGTCCATGGCTCTCCTGGCTGACAACCAGAGGATAACGGCCAGAAGCTGTCTGATTCCCAGGTCGAATCATGCCCGCAGGTGACGACATGTGCTCTGGTGACGGAGGCAGTGATGACAGAGCAGTCATCGCGAATCAGCTGGTACGTACTGGCTGAGTCGCGTGCCTGGACCTCCAGGGCTGTCTGTCATCAACACCAAGGCAGAGAGGGTCCTAGAATACCGATGACTGCCACGAGGCAGCCAATGAGGCAGCCCCTAGCCAATACCGTGCTCGGATGAGCGGCTGCCTCTGATGGGGGGCGTTCTTACACTTCACTCTGGCTGTCTCGTGTTTCTCGGGCGAACCCGCTTTGAGACGGCTGCATCCATCCAGCTGTGATACAAGTTGTGCCACACGAAAGGGCAGCTGCAGGCACATCACCAAGGCCTCTTGTCCTCCCCTTCCCAGGGCGTTCTTGGTTGTTTACTCCAACAGCCAGCGGCATCCACAGCGATGCTTCCCCACACTGGCAATGGCACAACACAGCGGGGAATCCCGGCAACCCCCACACGGGCGACGCGCCCATGCCGCCTGTGCCGTGGTAGTGTGCTGCACCCAGCAATTCCAGCCAGCCTCGGCAAGCCAGCTTGTTCGGACTCCATCGATAGCGTATGCAAGTGGCTACGATAGTTGCACGAATGGCAACATTTGCATTGACATGCTCTATCGCTGGAGGTCCAGTGGGAAAGTGGCAGCCTTGAGGGACGTCATCATCAACCAGACACATGTCTGACCCGCACCCGTCGTCATGCGGCCAGATAAGCCATGTGCTCCTCCCCCCGAGACAGGGATGCCGATAACATCACGACCCTCCAAGTGCAGTAAAGTGCTGTATGTACTCGAACTCGATCGAGGCGACGTTGCATCTCTTCCCCCAACTGCTCTCGCCCGAGTTCTCAGGCTTGTGAGAGAACACACCTTGGCTTGCGTCCTTTGATTTGCCGGAGGGACACACGCAAGCGACGACTCGCGGTAGGCTTCACATGAAACAACGCAGTCCAGGGGAGCCGCCTTGCTTTGACCCTTTGTCTGGGTGGAGACGTCCTCTCCGCACCAGACCCCTTCCACGATCGGTCCCCATCGATGATGTCGACATCAATGCCTGCAAGAGGCCCAGCTGTGCCTACTGTAGGTCGATAGATTGCCTTGGAGATCCACCGGGGTAGCCAGCGGCTCCTTATGGCTGTGCTGTGCCCTGCTGTGGCGGCGCAGCAGCCAGGACGACAGATGATGCTGGTGATGACGATGCGGGCGCCCCGGCGGCGCGTGGCGCTGCTATCATTGGAGAAAAACACCCGCCATGTGGGATCCCATGACCATCTCCCCCCCTTCCGGCCACTTCCCTCAAATGGAATGCCCGTCCAGAGAGTACTTGCAGACAGATTACTTGCATGCCTATGAAAGCAAGTTCGGCCAGCCGAGGAAAAAGCGGGGAGGAGAGATGACATCTGAATTACATTGCTGGGAGGACCTGCTGACCCTGTCAGATACTAGGCGAGCTAGGTAGACTTCCTTGAACCAGTCTCACGAAGTTCGTGACTGGGAAATAATTGGCTGGTGCATTTGCCGAGGAGGCGGGCATTGCAAAGCTGGACGACGCAGGCTTGAGGGCGATCAGTCGACGAAATTTTACGTCACAGCCGACAGCTGCTTTGTTGCCTTGTTTTCCAATGCCAGTAACGTGTGAGAGCATACAGGGGGTCCCCTTTGTGTTATTCATTTCGCAGCTGGCCTCAGTTGTTGTAACCAGTGGTTGATGCACTTGTTCACTGAGCGGGTCAGGCGCCAACTCCAGGGCTGCAGGCCGAGGGGGGGGGGGGGGGGCATGCGCTGAAGCGTGCGTGTGGCACTTACACGCACACAACCGAAGGCGAGGTCTGAGCAGCAGCTACAGGAACGACAGCCCTCAAAGACCGGTGCGCGCTTGGTCCGGCATGCCCTTCAACCAAGATTCGTCAAATTGCAATGTTTCCCAAGTAGCTGGACGAAACGAAGGGCCTCAGGCCAAAATGTGACGTCATGCAGGCCCCTGCTCCCACAGCTTGACACTGACAAGTGCGGTGTCCGAATTCTGGCTGTCGGTGCGTCGCCACCAGCTGGAAGCACCGCATCTAACCACCTCCCTTTGGGACACAGCAATACTCTCGGGGGTCCCTTGAGGATCTGGGGCTTCCTCATGTCTTACCACAAGTCCCAAAACCCCCCTAGCAGTTGTTCTGCATTTGAGTGTTCTTGTCCGCTTCTGGTGGATGTACGGTACTCGACGACAAGCTCTATACTAGGAAGTTTTCGAGTAGTCATTTTATTTTGTGTCCAGAGTTTCTCGTGGTGTATCCATTGCGAGTTGCGCTCTGGAATGAAGACAGCTTGCTTGTTCAAAAGTTCGTTCAAGGGATGTCTCTGAACTCCATCATCGCTGGACGTTCTCTGCTCTCCCCTGTGCGGCCGGTCTGGGAGGTTGCCTCTATGCGGGGTATGATACTCTTCGCTGGTGTTCATGTTTCAATGACGGCCTGCTCCCGAGGTATGGCGAAATCTGTGCGTGCTCCCGCTATCTCCCCGGGCCCTTGCTGCACGTTCCCACGCCCGGTCGTGAGCCTCAAGCGCATAGGCAACGACTTCCGGCTGCCTAGAGGGGCCCACAGACTGGAAGCCCAATGCTCTGATTTCCTCCATCCTCTGATAGTCATTTAGATAGTCTTGCAAAGGCTTCGAGGACTCTGGTGTAAAAGTTTCGCTCGGTAATTGACCC